>NC_134276.1:217978723-219236223 GCF_949628215.1 Phalacrocorax aristotelis
CGCACAGCTCGGTGTCACCTGCCCCCCGCACAGCTCGGTGTCACCTGCCCCCAGCACAGCTCGGTGTCACCTGCGCCCCCAGCACAGCTCGGTGTCACCTGCCCCCGCACAGCTCGGTGTCACCTGCCCCCCGCACAGCTCGGTGTCACCTCCCCTGCACAGCTCGGTGTCACCTGCCCCCAGCACAGCTCAGTGTCACCTGCCCCCGCACAGCTCAGTGTCACCTGCCCCCGCACAGCTCGGTGTCACCTGCCCCCCGCACAGTTCGGTGTCACCTGCCCCCCCGCACAGCTCGGTGTCACCTGCCCCCCCAGCACAGCTCGGTGTCACCTGCCCCCCCCAGCACAGCTCGGTGTCACCTGCCCCAGCACAGCTCGGTGTCACCTGCCCCCCCGCACAGCTCGGTGTCACCTGCCCCAGCACAGCTCGGTGTCACCTGCCCCCAGCACAGCTCAGTGTCACCTGCCCCCGCACAGCTCAGTGTCACCTGCCCCCGCACAGCTCGGTGTCACCTGCCCCAGCACAGCTCGGTGTCACCTGCCCCCCCGCACAGCTCGGTGTCACCTGCCCCAGCACAGCTCGGTGTCACCTGCCCCAGCACAGCTCGGTGTCACCTGCCCCCCGCACAGCTCGGTGTCACCTGCCCCAGCACAGCTCAGTGTCACCTGCCCCCCCGCACAGCTCGGTGTCACCTGCCCCCGCACAGCTCGGTGTCACCTGCCCCCCCGCACAGCTCGGTGTCACCTGCCCCCCCGCACAGCTCGGTGTCACCTGCCCCCGCACAGCTCAGTGTCACCTGCCCCCAGCACAGCTCGGTGTCACCTGCCCCAGCACAGCTCGGTGTCACCTGCCCCCCCGCACAGCTCGGTGTCACCTGCCCCAGCACAGCTCGGTGTCACCTGCCCCCAGCACAGCTCAGTGTCACCTGCCCCAGCACAGCTCGGTGTCACCTGCCCCCCGCACAGCTCGGTGTCACCTGCCCCCGCACAGCTCGGTGTCACCTGCCCCCCCGCACAGCTCGGTGTCACCTGTCCCCCAGCACAGCTCGGTGTCACCTGCCCCAGCACAGCTCGGTGTCACCTGCCCCCCGCACAGCTCGGTGTCACCTGCCCCCCAGCACAGCTCGGTGTCACCTGCCCCCCCGCACAGCTCGGTGTCACCTGCCCCCAGCACAGCTCGGTGTCACCTGCCCCAGCACAGCTCGGTGTCACCTGCACCCCCGCACAGCTCGGTGTCACCTGCCCCCAGCACAGCTCGGTGTCACCTGCCCCCCCGCACAGCTCGGTGTCACCTGCCCCAGCACAGCTCGGTGTCACCTGCCCCCCCGCACAGCTCGGTGTCACCTGCCCCCCAGCACAGCTCGGTGTCACCTGCCCCCGCACAGCTCGGTGTCACCTGCCCCCCAGCACAGCTCGGTGTCACCTGCCCCCCGCACAGCTCGGTGTCACCTGCCCCCCCGCACAGCTCGGTGTCACCTGCCCCCCAGCACAGCTCGGTGTCACCTGCCCCCCGCACAGCTCGGTGTCACCTGCCCCCGCACAGCTCGGTGTCACCTGCCCCCCGCACAGCTCGGTGTCACCTGCCCCAGCACAGCTCGGTGTCACCTGCCCCCCCGCACAGCTCAGTGTCACCTGCCCCCGCACAGCTCGGTGTCACCTGCCCCAGCACAGCTCGGTGTCACCTGCCCCCCCGCACAGCTCAGTGTCACCTGCCCCCGCACAGCTCGGTGTCACCTGCCCCCCCGCACAGCTCAGTGTCACCTGCCCCCGCACAGCTCGGTGTCACATGCCCCAGCACAGCTCGGTGTCACCTGCCCCCCGCACAGCTCGGTGTCACGTGCCCCCCAGCACAGCTCGGTGTCACCTGCCCCCCGCACAGCTCGGTGTCACCTGCCCCCCAGCACAGCTCGGTGTCACCTGCCCCAGCACAGCTCGGTGTCACCTGCCCCCCGCACAGCTCGGTGTCACCTGCCCCCGCACAGCTCAGTGTCACCTGCCCCCGCACAGCTCGGTGTCACCTGCCCCCCGCACAGTTCGGTGTCACCTGCCCCCCCGCACAGCTCGGTGTCACCTGCCCCCGCACAGCTCGGTGTCACCTGCCCCCCGCACAGCTCGGTGTCACCTGCCTCCGCACAGCTCGGTGTCACCTGCCCCCCCGCACAGCTCGGTGTCACCTGCCCCCCCAGCACAGCTCGGTGTCACCTGCCCCCCGCACAGCTCGGTGTCACCTGCCTCCGCACAGCTCGGTGTCACCTGCCCCCCAGCACAGCTCGGTGTCACCTGCCCCCGCACAGCTCGGTGTCACCTGCCCCCCCGCACAGCTCGGTGTCACCTGCCCCCCCAGCACAGCTCGGTGTCACCTGCCCCAGCACAGCTCGGTGTCACCTGCCCCCCCGCACAGCTCGGTGTCACCTGCCCCCCCAGCACAGCTCGGTGTCACCTGCCCCCCAGCACAGCTCGGTGTCACCTGCCCCCCCAGCACAGCTCGGTGTCACCTGCCCCCCGCACAGCTCGGTGTCACCTGCCCCCCCGCACAGCTCGGTGTCACCTGCCCCCCCAGCACAGCTCGGTGTCACCTGCCCCCGCACAGCTCGGTGTCACCTGCCTCCGCACAGCTCGGTGTCACCTGCCCCCCCAGCACAGCTCGGTGTCACCTGCCCCCCCGCACAGCTCGGTGTCACCTGCCCCCCCAGCACAGCTCGGTGTCACCTGCCCCCGCACAGCTCGGTGTCACCTGCCCCCCCGCACAGCTCGGTGTCACCTGCCCCCCAGCACAGCTCGGTGTCACCTGCCCCCCCAGCACAGCTCGGTGTCACCTGCCCCCCCGCACAGCTCGGTGTCACCTGCCCCCCAGCACAGCTCGGTGTCACCTGCCCCCCGCACAGCTCGGTGTCACCTGCCTCCGCACAGCTCGGTGTCACCTGCCCCCCAGCACAGCTCGGTGTCACCTGCCCCCAGCACAGCTCGGTGTCACCTGCCCCAGCACAGCTCGGTGTCACCTGCCCCCCCGCACAGCTCGGTGTCACCTGCCCCCCAGCACAGCTCGGTGTCACCTGCCCCAGCACAGCTCGGTGTCACCTGCCCCCCCGCACAGCTCGGTGTCACCTGCCCCCGCACAGCTCAGTGTCACCTGCCCCCGCACAGCTCGGTGTCACCTGCCCCCCGCACAGCTCGGTGTCACCTGCCCCAGCACAGCTCAGTGTCACCTGCCCCCGCACAGCTCGGTGTCACCTGCCCCAGCACAGCTCGGTGTCACCTGCCCCAGCACAGCTCAGTGTCACCTGCCCCCGCACAGCTCGGTGTCACCTGCCCCCCCGCACAGCTCGGTGTCACCTGCCCCCGCACAGCTCGGTGTCACCTGCCCCCCCGCACAGCTCGGTGTCACCTGCCCCCGCACAGCTCAGTGTCACCTGCCCCCGCACAGCTCGGTGTCACCTGCCCCCCGCACAGCTCGGTGTCACCTGCCCCAGCACAGCTCAGTGTCACCTGCCCCCGCACAGCTCGGTGTCACCTGTCCCCCAGCACAGCTCAGTGTCACCTGCCCCAGCACAGCTCGGTGTCACCTGCCCCAGCACAGCTCAGTGTCACCTGCCCCCCGCGCTGAGGGGGCCGCCATCCCGCTGGCTCACTCTTGGGGACACTGACCAGCCCCGGCCCCAGCAGGGACCCTGAGGGACACCCCGCGTCACCCATTTCCTTGTGGCCATCGGGCCATTGACGTGATGCCCAACGGGGATGGGATGGGGAGTGGATGGGATCAGATGGGAGGGGATGGGATGTGAGGGATGGGATGGGACAGGATGGGGACGGGATAGGATGGGGGGATGGGGTCGGAGGGATGGGATGGGGTTGGGGTTGGGTTGGGATTGGGATGGGGGTGGGGATGGGAGGGGTGCAATTGGCTGGCATGGGACAGGGTTGGGATGGGAAGGGATGGAGTGGGGAAGGGATGGGACGGGATGGGGTTGGGACTGGGATGGGATGTGGATAGGATGGTATGGGGATGGGGTGGGATTGGATGGGATCACAATGGGAAGGGATGGGATGGGGATGGGATGGGAACAAGGGGGGGGATGGGATGGGGTAGGGATGGGGATCGGGAGCAGGGTGGGAAAGGGATGGGTATGGGCTGGGCACTGGGAAGGGACTGGGAGGGGGATCGGGAGTGGGTAGAGATGGGATGGGAATGGGAAAGGGGTGGGCTGGGTCTGGGGCTGGCCCCCCCCGCTCTCACTGACATCCCAGGCTATCCCAGCAGCCCGGCTACCTGCTGAGGGGTGGTCTTAGACTGCTGCCCCTCCCCACACCCCCGCGTCCCCACGCCCCCCGCGTCCCCCCATCCCCCTCCCTCGCACTACAGGACCCCTCAGCATGGGATGGTCCCCCAGAGCCAGGTCCCCCTCAGGGCCTGGACCATGTTTATCCCCCCCCAGGGACTCTGGGGCCGCGGGGCAGCGTGCGGGAACCGGCGACCCCCATCCCTGTGGGTGCTCCTGGTGCCCCCCCCCCCCCTCCCGCCCCCCCCCCGTTATTTTTGGTGGGGAGAAGCCCTGCCTGATTCATGGCGTTTATGGGCTGGCCGGAGCCGGGGCTCTGCCGGCGGCCCGCGGAGCCCAGCGGTCCCAGGGGAGCCCGCGGCCGGCCCGGATTAGCGCCCACATTCCTGCGGTCGGGCTCACCCTGCCTGACACCAGCCCCGGCGCGGGGTCCCCGACAGGCAGGGGGACACGGGGACACGGGGTCGCTCCCTGCTGCGAAGCCAGGGACAGTGATGAAGAGGGACAGAGGCCACCCAGGGGCTTCACACCCATTCAATGGGGGTCCCGGGGGTCCAAGGGTGTCTCTGCACCCTGGGTGCAGTAGGCTGGAGGGGGGCCGGTGTCCCCAGGGATGCTGGAGCCCCCCGACCCGCAGGGTCCAGTCCCTGGGTCTGCTGATGGGGTCAAGCGGGGACACACACACAGGGGAGTGGGGCTGTGTTGGGGGGCAGGGAGACCCCCCCCGTGTCGGTGAGGGGACCGGAGCCAGCCTGGGGACACAGCCGTGGGCAGGGGACAGCCGACGTCCCTATCACCCATCCCTGTCACCCTCCCTGGCCGAGGAGCGCGGTGCAGCACCCCGATGCACCGCGGCACCCCCAAACTGAGCACGTGGCCCCCTGGGTGTCCCCAGCCCCCACGGGGTGCCCGGGTGGGGGGGTCAGCGTGCCCAGCCGGGTGCCGCAGAGGGTCCCCACGGCGGGGCTGTCACCGTGCCGGCCGGTGCCGCGGCTGGGGCGCGTGTTGACCCCACAAATGTTGACACAACCCTTCCAGGAAAGGGCGGCGGCAGCACCGGCTGCCGGGCAGGCGCTGGCAGGGCCCCGCAGCCACCCTGCGACGCCGAGCGGGGTCCCCTGCCACCGGCACGGGGGGTCACCGTGCCCCGGCCCTCCCTGCAGCCACCATCCCTTGTGTCCCCAGCCCTGTCCCCAAGCCCCTGTCCCCCCGCAGCCACTGTCACTCGTGCACTGGGTGCCCAAACTGGGAGCACTGCGTGGCGGGCACCCTCCCCTGCCGCTGCCGGGAGCTCTGCCAGGCCACAGGGACAGAGGGTGTCACTGGGGCGAGGACGGGGACAGGGTGATCGATCCGGTGGCACCTCGGCGTTAGCCGCAAAGGACACGAATGGCCGGAGGTGCCCCGGGGCCGCGCACTGTCTCGGGGACCAGGGGACACGGGGCTTGGGGACACTGCGGGTCTGCTCCCAGCACGGCCCCATGGCACGCGCTGCACGCCCCAAGTGTGCCGGGGTCAGGGGGTATGCCCCCCGAGTGTGTGCGGGGGGCGTGCACACCCCGTGTGTGTGCCCTGGGGCTGTGACCCCCAACCTCTGTGCACCGTGCGCACCCCGTGTGCGTGCCCTGGGGCTGTGACCCCCCTCTGTGCACCGTGCGCACCCCGTGTGCGTGCCATGGGGCTGTGACCCCCCCCCGTGCACCGTGCGCACCACGTGTGCGTGCCCTGGGGCTGTGACCCCCCACCTCTGTGCACCGTGCGCACCCCGTGTGCGTGCCATGGGGCTGTGACCCCCCCCCTCTGTGCACCGTGCGCACCCCGTGTGCGTGCCCTGGGGCTGTGACCCCCCTCTGTGCACCGTGCGCACCCCGTGTGCGTGCCCTGGGGCTGTGACCCCCCTCTGTGCACCATGCGCACCCCGTGTGCGTGCCCTGGGGCTGTGACCCCCCACCTCTGTGCACCGTGCGCACCCCGTGTGCGTGCCCTGGGGCTGTGACCCCCCCTCTGTGCACCGTGCGCACCCCGTGTGCGTGCCCTGGGGCTGTGACCCCCCTCTGTGCACCGTGCGCACCCCGTGTGCGTGCCCTGGGGCTGTGACCCCCCTCTGTGCACCATGCGCACCCCGTGTGCGTGCCCTGGGGCTGTGACCCCCCTCTGTGCACCATGCGCACCCCGTGTGCGTGCCCTGGGGCTGTGACCCCCCCCACCTCTGTGCACCGTGCGCACCCCGTGTGCGTGCCCTGGGGCTGTGACCCCCCCTCTGTGCACCGTGCGCACCCCGTGTGCGTGCCCTGGGGCTGTGACCCCCCTCTGTGCACCGTGCGCACCCCGTGTGCGTGCCCTGGGGCTGTGACCCCCCCTCTGTGCACCGTGCGCACCCCGTGTGCGTGCCATGGGGCTGTGACCCCCCTCTGTGCACCGTGCGCACCCCGTGTGCGTGCCATGGGGCTGTGACCCCCCTCTGTGCACCGTGCGCACCCCGTGTGCGTGCCCTGGGGCTGTGACCCCCAACCTCTGTGCACCGTGCGCACCCCGTGTGCGTGCCATGGGGCTGTGACCCCCCTCTGTGCACCGTGCGCACCCCGTGTGCGTGCCATGGGGCTGTGACCCCCCCTCTGTGCACCGTGCGCACCCCGTGTGCGTGCACTGGGGCTGTGACCCCCCTCTGTGCACCGTGCGCACCCCGTGTGCGTGCCCTGGGGCTGTGACCCCCCCCTCTGTGCACCGTGCGCACCCCCGTGTGCGTGCCATGGGGCTGTGACCCCCCTCTGTGCACCGTGCGCACCCCGTGTGCGTGCCCTGGGGCTGTGACCCCCCCCTCTGTGCACCATGCGCACCCCGTGTGCGTGCCATGGGGCTGTGACCCCCCTCTGTGCACCGTGCGCACCCCGTGTGCGTGCCCTGGGGCTGTGACCCCCCCCCCTCTGTGCACCGTGCGCACCCCGTGTGCGTGCCCTGGGGCTGTGACCCCCCCCCTCTGTGCACCGTGCGCACCCCGTGTGCGTGCCATGGGGCTGTGACCCCCCTCTGTGCACCGTGCGCACCCCGTGTGCGTGCCCTGGGGCTGTGACCCCCCACCTCTGTGCACCGTGCGCACCCCGTGTGCGTGCCCTGGGGCTGTGACCCCCCCCTCTGTGCACCGTGCGCACCCCGTGTGCGTGCACTGGGGCTGTGACCCCCCCCTCTGTGCACCGTGCGCACCCCGTGTGCGTGCCCTGGGGCTGTGACCCCCCTTCTGTGCACCGTGCGCACCCCGTGTGCGTGCCCTGGGGCTGTGACCCCCCTCTGTGCACCGTGCGCACCCCGTGTGCGTGCCCTGGGGCTGTGACCCCCCTTCTGTGCACCGTGCGCACCCCGTGTGCGTGCCCTGGGGCTGTGACCCCCCACCTCTGTGCACCGTGCGCACCCCGTGTGCGTGCCCTGGGGCTGTGACCCCCCACCTCTGTGCACCGTGCGCACCCCGTGTGCGTGCCCTGGGGCTGTGACCCCCCCCCTCTGTGCACCGTGCGCACCCCGTGTGCGTGCCCTGGGGCTGTGACCCCCCCCTCTGTGCACCGTGCGCACCCCGTGTGCGTGCCATGGGGCTGTGACCCCCCTCTGTGCACCGTGCGCACCCCGTGTGCGTGCCCTGGGGCTGTGACCCCCAACCTCTGTGCACCGTGCGCACCCCGTGTGCGTGCCATGGGGCTGTGACCCCCCCCTCTGTGCACCGTGCGCACCCCGTGTGCGTGCCCTGGGGCTGTGACCCCCAACCTCTGTGCACCGTGCGCACCCCGTGTGCGTGCCGTGGGGCTGTGACCCCCCCTCTGTGCACCGTGCGCACCCCGTGTGCGTGCCCTGGGGCTGTGACCCCCCCCCTCTGTGCACCGTGTGCACCCCGTGTGCGTGCCCTGGGGCTGTGACCCCCCTCTGTGCACCGTGCGCACCCCTTGTGCGTGCCCTGGGGCTGTGACCCCCCTCTGTGCACCGTGCGCACCCCGTGTGCGTGCCCTGGGGCTGTGACCCCCCCCCTCTGTGCACCGTGCGCACCCCCGTGTGCGTGCCCTGGGGCTGTGACCCCCCCCTCTGTGCACCGTGCGCACCCCGTGTGCGTGCCCTGGGGCTGTGACCCCCCCCCTCTGTGCACCGTGCGCACCCCGTGTGCGTGCCCTGGGGCTGTGACCCCCACCTCTGTGCACCGTGCGCACCCCGTGTGCGTGCCCTGGGGCTGTGACCCCCCCCCTCTGTGCACCGTGCGCACCCCGTGTGCGTGCCCTGGGGCTGTGACCCCCCTCTGTGCACCGTGCGCACCCCGTGTGCGTGCCCTGGGGCTGTGACCCCCCTCTGTGCACCGTGCGCACCCCGTGTGCGTGCCCTGGGGCTGTGACCCCCACCTCTGTGCACCGTGCGCACCCCGTGTGCGTGCCCTGGGGCTGTGACCCCCCTCTGTGCACCGTGCGCACCCCGTGTGCGTGCCCTGGGGCTGTGACCCCCCTCTGTGCACCGTGCGCACCCCCGTGTGCGTGCCCTGGGGCTGTGACCCCCACCTCTGTGCACCGTGCGCACCCCGTGTGCGTGCCCTGGGGCTGTGACCCCCCACCTCTGTGCACCGTGCGCGCCCCGTGTGCGTGCCCTGGGGCTGTGACCCCCCCCTCTGTGCACCGTGCGCACCCCGTGTGCGTGCACTGGGGCTGTGACCCCCAACCTCTGTGCACCGTGCGCACCCCGTGTGCGTGCCCTGGGGCTGTGACCCCCAACCTCTGTGCACCGTGCGCACCCCGTGTGCGTGCCATGGGGCTGTGACCCCCCTCTGTGCACCGTGCGCACCCCGTGTGCGTGCCCTGGGGCTGTGACCCCCCACCTCTGTGCACCGTGCGCACCCCGTGTGCGTGCCATGGGGCTGTGACCCCCCTCTGTGCACCGTGCGCACCCCGTGTGCGTGCCCTGGGGCTGTGACCCCCCACCTCTGTGCACCGTGCGCACCCCGTGTGCGTGCCCTGGGGCTGTGACCCCCCCCCTCTGTGCACCGTGCGCACCCCGTGTGCGTGCCCTGGGGCTGTGACCCCCCCCTCTGTGCACCGTGCGCACCCCGTGTGCGTGCACTGGGGCTGTGACCCCCAACCTCTGTGCACCGTGCGCACCCCGTGTGCGTGCCCTGGGGCTGTGACCCCCCTCTGTGCACCATGCGCACCCCGTGTGCGTGCCATGGGGCTGTGACCCCCCCCTCTGTGCACCGTGCGCACCCCGTGTGCGTGCCCTGGGGCTGTGACCCCCCCCTCTGTGCACCGTGCGCACCCCGTGTGCGTGCCCTGGGGCTGTGACCCCCCCCTCTGTGCACCGTGCGCACCCCGTGTGCGTGCCCTGGGGCTGTGACCCCCCCCTCTGTGCACCGTGCGCACCCCGTGTGCGTGCCCTGGGGCTGTGACCCCCCTCTGTGCACCATGCGCACCCCGTGTGCGTGCCCTGGGGCTGTGACCCCCCTCTGTGCACCGTGCGCACCCCGTGTGCGTGCCCTGGGGCTGTGACCCCCCTCTGTGCACCATGCGCACCCCGTGTGCGTGCCATGGGGCTGTGACCCCCCCCTCTGTGCACCGTGCGCACCCCGTGTGCGTGCACTGGGGCTGTGACCCCCAACCTCTGTGCACCGTGCGCACCCCGTGTGCGTGCCCTGGGGCTGTGACCCCCCACCTCTGTGCACCGTGCGCACCCCGTGTGCGTGCCCTGGGGCTGTGACCCCCCCCTCTGTGCACCGTGCGCACCCCGTGTGCGTGCCCTGGGGCTGTGACCCCCCTCTGTGCACCATGCGCACCCCGTGTGCGTGCCATGGGGCTGTGACCCCCCCCTCTGTGCACCGTGCGCACCCCGTGTGCGTGCCCTGGGGCTGTGACCCCCCACCTCTGTGCACCGTGCGCACCCCGTGTGCGTGCACTGGGGCTGTGACCCCCCCCTCTGTGCACCGTGCGCACCCCGTGTGCGTGCCCTGGGGCTGTGACCCCCCCCTCTGTGCACCGTGCGCACCCCGTGTGCGTGCCCTGGGGCTGTGACCCCCCCCTCTGTGCACCGTGCGCACCCCGTGTGCGTGCCCTGGGGCTGTGACCCCCCACCTCTGTGCACCGTGCGCACCCCGTGTGCGTGCACTGGGGCTGTGACCCCCCACCTCTGTGCACCGTGCGCACCCCGTGTGCGTGCCCTGGGGCTGTGACCCCCAACCTCTGTGCACCGTGCGCACCCCGTGTGCGTGCCCTGGGGCTGTGACCCCCCTCTGTGCACCGTGCGCACCCCGTGTGCGTGCCCTGGGGCTGTGACCCCCCTCTGTGCACCGTGCGCACCCCGTGTGCGTGCCCTGGGGCTGTGACCCCCACCTCTGTGCACCGTGCGCACCCCGTGTGCGTGCCCTGGGGCTGTGACCCCCCCCTCTGTGCACCGTGCGCACCCCGTGTGCGTGCACTGGGGCTGTGACCCCCAACCTCTGTGCACCGTGCGCACCCCGTGTGCGTGCCCTGGGGCTGTGACCCCCCACGTCTGTGCACCGTGCGCACCCCGTGTGCGTGCCCTGGGGCTGTGACCCCCCCCTCTGTGCACCGTGCGCACCCCGTGTGCGTGCCCTGGGGCTGTGACCCCCCACCTCTGTGCACCGTGCGCACCCCGTGTGCGTGCCCTGGGGCTGTGACCCCCCCCTCTGTGCACCGTGCGCACCCCGTGTGCGTGCCCTGGGGCTGTGACCCCCCCCTGTGCACCGTGCGCACCCCGTGTGCGTGCCCTGGGGCTGTGACCCCCCCCTCTGTGCACCGTGCGCACCCCGTGTGCGTGCCCTGGGGCTGTGACCCCCCACCTCTGTGCACCGTGCGCACCCCGTGTGCGTGCACTGGGGCTGTGACCCCCCACCTCTGTGCACCGTGCGCACCCCGTGTGCGTGCCCTGGGGCTGTGACCCCCAACCTCTGTGCACCGTGCGCACCCCGTGTGCGTGCCCTGGGGCTGTGACCCCCCACCTCTGTGCACCGTGCGCACCCCGTGTGCGTGCCCTGGGGCTGTGACCCCCCACCTCTGTGCACCGTGCGCACCCCGTGTGCGTGCCATGGGGCTGTGACCCCCCCCCGTGCACCGTGCGCACCCCGTGTGCGTGCCATGGGGCTGTGACCCCCCTCTGTGCACCGTGCGCACCCCGTGTGCGTGCCCTGGGGCTGTGACCCCCCCCTCTGTGCACCGTGCGCACCCCGTGTGCGTGCACTGGGGCTGTGACCCCCAACCTCTGTGCACCGTGCGCACCCCGTGTGCGTGCCCTGGGGCTGTGACCCCCCACGTCTGTGCACCGTGCGCACCCCGTGTGCGTGCCCTGGGGCTGTGACCCCCCCCTCTGTGCACCGTGCGCACCCCGTGTGCGTGCCCTGGGGCTGTGACCCCCCACCTCTGTGCACCGTGCGCACCCCGTGTGCGTGCCCTGGGGCTGTGACCCCCCTCTGTGCACCATGCGCACCCCGTGTGCGTGCCATGGGGCTGTGACCCCCCCCTCTGTGCACCGTGCGCACCCCGTGTGCGTGCCCTGGGGCTGTGACCCCCCTCTGTGCACCGTGCGCACCCCGTGTGCGTGCCCTGGGGCTGTGACCCCCCTCTGTGCACCGTGCGCACCCCGTGTGCGTGCCCTGGGGCTGTGACCCCCCCCCTCTGTGCACCGTGCGCACCCCGTGTGCGTGCCCTGGGGCTGTGACCCCCCTCTGTGCACCGTGCGCACCCCGTGTGCGTGCCCTGGGGCTGTGACCCCCCACCTCTGTGCACCGTGCGCACCCCGTGTGCGTGCCCTGGGGCTGTGACCCCCCTCTGTGCACCGTGCGCACCCCGTGTGCGTGCACTGGGGCTGTGACCCCCCCCTCTGTGCACCGTCCACATCCCGTGTGCGTGCCCTGGGGCTGTGACCCCCCACCTCTGTGCACCGTGCACATCCCGTGTGCGTGCCCTGGGGCTGTGACCCCCCACCTCTGTGCACCGTGCGCACCCCGTGTGCGTGCCCTGGGGCTGTGACCCCCCCCTCTGTGCACCGTGCGCACCCCGTGTGCGTGCCCTGGGGCTGTGACCCCCCTCTGTGCACCGTGCGCACCCCGTGTGCGTGCCCTGGGGCTGTGACCCCCAACCTCTGTGCACCGTGCGCACCCCGTGTGCGTGCCCTGGGGCTGTGACCCCCCCCTCTGTGCACCGTGCGCACCCCGTGTGCGTGCCCTGGGGCTGTGACCCCCCTCTGTGCACCGTGCGCACCCCGTGTGCGTGCCCTGGGGCTGTGACCCCCCACCTCTGTGCACCGTGCGCACCCCGTGTGCGTGCCCTGGGGCTGTGACCCCCCCCTCTGTGCACCGTGCGCACCCCGTGTGCGTGCCCTGGGGCTGTGACCCCCCACGTCTGTGCACCGTGCGCACCCCGTGTGCGTGCCATGGGGCTGTGACCCCCCTCTGTGAACCGTGCGCACCCCGTGTGCGTGCCATGGGGCTGTGACCCCCCTCTGTGCACCGTGCGCACCCCGTGTGCGTGCCCTGGGGCTGTGACCCCCCCCCCCGTGCACCATGCGCACCCCGTGTGCGTGCCCTGGGGCTGTGACCCCCCCCTCTGTGCACCGTGCGCACCCCGTGTGCGTGCCCTGGGGCTGTGACCCCCCTCTGTGCACCGTGCGCACCCCGTGTGCGTGCACTGGGGCTGTGACCCCCCACCTCTGTGCACCGTGCGCACCCCGTGTGCGTGCCCTGGGGCTGTGACCCCCCTCTGTGAACCGTGCGCACCCCGTGTGCGTGCCCTGGGGCTGTGACCCCCACCTCTGTGCACCGTGCGCACCCCGTGTGCGTGCCCTGGGGCTGTGACCCCCCCCTCTGTGCACCGTGCGCACCCCGTGTGCGTGCCCTGGGGCTGTGACCCCCCACCTCTGTGCACCGTGCGCACCCCGTGTGCGTGCCCTGGGGCTGTGACCCCCCTCTGTGAACCGTGCGCACCCCGTGTGCGTGCCCTGGGGCTGTGACCCCCCACCTCTGTGCACCGTGCGCACCCCGTGTGCGTGCCCTGGGGCTGTGACCCCCCTCTGTGCACCGTGCGCACCCCGTGTGCGTGCCCTGGGGCTGTGACCCCCCACCTCTGTGCACCGTGCGCACCCCGTGTGCGTGCCCTGGGGCTGTGACCCCCCTCTGTGCACCGTGCGCACCCCGTGTGCGTGCCCTGGGGCTGTGACCCCCCCCTCTGTGCACCGTGCGCACCCCGTGTGCGTGCCATGGGGCTGTGACCCCCCACCTCTGTGCACCGTGCGCACCCCGTGTGCGTGCCCTGGGGCTGTGACCCCCCTCTGTGCACCGTGCGCACCCCGTGTGCGTGCCCTGGGGCTGTGACCCCCCTCTGTGCACCGTGCGCACCCCGTGTGCGTGCCATGGGACTGTGACCCCCCTCTGTGCACCGTGCGCACCCCGTGTGCGTGCCATGGGGCTGTGACCCCCCTCTGTGCACCGTGCGCACCCCGTGTGCGTGCCATGGGGCTGTGACCCCCCTCTGTGCACCGTGCGCACCCCGTGTGCGTGCCCTGGGGCTGTGACCCCCCCTCTGTGCACCGTGCGCACCCCGTGTGCGTGCCCTGGGGCTGTGACCCCCAACCTCTGTGCACCGTGCGCACCCCGTGTGCGTGCCCTGGGGCTGTGACCCCCAACCTCTGTGCACCGTGCGCACCCCGTGTGCGTGCCCTGGGGCTGTGACCCCCCCCCCCTGTGCACCGTGCGCACCCCGTGTGTGTGCCCTGGGGCTGTGACCCCCCTCTGTGCACCGTGCGCACCCCGTGTGCGTGCCATGGGGCTGTGACCCCCCTTGTGAACCGTGCGCACCCCGTGTGCGTGCCCTGGGGCTGTGACCCCCCCCCCCCCGTGCACCGTGCGCACCCCTTGTGCGTGCCCTGGGGCTGTGACCCCCCTCTGTGCACCGTGCGCACCCCGTGTGCGTGCCCTGGGGCTGTGACCCCCCCCCCCCCCGTGCACCGTGCGCACCCCGTGTGCGTGCCCTGGGGCTGTGACCCCCCCCTCTGTGCACCGTGCGCACCCCGTGTGCGTGCCCTGGGGCTGTGACCCCCCCCCCCGTGCACCGTGCGCACCCCGTGTGCGTGCCCTGGGGCTGTGACCCCCACCTCTGTGCACCGTGCGCACCCCGTGTGCGTGCCGTGGGGCTGTGACCCCCCCCCTCTGTGCACCGTGCGCACCCCGTGTGCGTGCCATGGGGCTGTGACCCCCCTCTGTGCACCGTGCGCACCCCCGTGTGCGTGCCCTGGGGCTGTGACCCCCCTCTGTGCACCGTGCGCACCCCGTGTGCGTGCCCTGGGGCTGTGACCCCCACCTCTGTGCACCATGCGCACCCCGTGTGCGTGCCCTGGGGCTGTGACCCCCCTCTGTGCACCGTGCGCACCCCGTGTGCGTGCCCTGGGGCTGTGACCCCCCCCCCTCTGTGCACCGTGCGCACCCCGTGTGCGTGCACTGGGGCTGTGACCCCCCTCTGTGCACCGTGCGCACCCCGTGTGCGTGCCCTGGGGCTGTGACCCCCCCCCCCTGTGCACCGTGCGCACCCCGTGTGCGTGCCCTGGGGCTGTGACCCCCCCCTCTGTGCACCGTGCGCACCCCGTGTGCGTGCCCTGGGGCTGTGACCCCCAACCTCTGTGCACCGTGCGCACCCCGTGTGCGTGCCCTGGGGCTGTGACCCCCCCCCCCCTGTGCACCGTGCGCACCCCGTGTGTGTGCCCTGGGGCTGTGACCCCCCTCTGTGCACCGTGCGCACCCCGTGTGCGTGCCCTGGGGCTGTGACCCCCCTCTGTGAACCGTGCGCACCCCGTGTGCGTGCCCTGGGGCTGTGACCCCCCCCCCCGTGCACCGTGCGCACCCCTTGTGCGTGCCCTGGGGCTGTGACCCCCCTCTGTGCACCGTGCGCACCCCGTGTGCGTGCCCTGGGGCTGTGACCCCCCCCCCCCCCCGTGCACCGTGCGCACCCCGTGTGCGTGCCCTGGGGCTGTGACCCCCCCCTCTGTGCACCGTGCGCACCCCCGTGTGCGTGCCCTGGGGCTGTGACCCCCACCTCTGTGCACCGTGCGCACCCCGTGTGCGTGCCGTGGGGCTGTGACCCCCCCCCCTCTGTGCACCGTGCGCACCCCGTGTGCGTGCCATGGGGCTGTGACCCCCCTCTGTGCACCGTGCGCACCCCGTGTGCGTGCCATGGGGCTGTGACCCCCCCTCTGTGCACCGTGCGCACCCCGTGTGCGTGCCCTGGGGCTGTGACCCCCACCTCTGTGCACCATGCGCACCCCGTGTGCGTGCCCTGGGGCTGTGACCCCCCTCTGTGCACCGTGCGCACCCCGTGTGCGTGCCCTGGGGCTGTGACCCCCCCCCCTCTGTGCACCGTGCGCACCCCGTGTGCGTGCACTGGGGCTGTGACCCCCCTCTGTGCACCGTGCGCACCCCGTGTGCGTGCCCTGGGGCTGTGACCCCCCCCCCCTGTGCACCGTGCGCACCCCGTGTGCGTGCCCTGGGGCTGTGACCCCCCCCTCTGTGCACCGTGCGCACCCCGTGTGCGTGCCCTGGGGCTGTGACCCCCCTCTGTGCACCGTGCGCACCCCGTGTGCGTGCCCTGGGGCTGTGACCCCCCTCTGTGCACCGTGCACATCCCCATGCACACTCTGGTGTTGCACACCTCGGGGTTGCACCCCCTCAGTGCACACAAGGACAGTTTCGCTCCTGCTGAGCGGGGCTTGGGCAGAGCCAAGGCCTCTCCTGCCCCTCACCCCACCCCACCAGCGAGGGTCTAAGGGGTCGGGGCGGGGTGACACCGCCGGGACAGTGACCCCCGCTGACCCCAGGGCTGTCCCACAGCACACCGCGTCTCGCTCAGCACATGGAGCTGGGGGAGGATGAGGAAGGGGGCACGTGGGACTGATGGCGGTTGCCTTCCCCAGTCACCGCTGGGCGTGCTGGAGCCCGGCTCCCCCCGGGGCTGCCCGTGGGAAGGAGGAGGGGGGGATCGCCTTGCTTTGCCCATGCGCGGCTTTTGCTCTCCGTTGAACCGCCGTTACCTCAGCCCATGCCTTTCCCCACTTTCACCCTCCCCATTCTCCTCCCGTCGCGCCATGGGGGAGCCGGGCTCAGCCGCCGGCCGGGCTTAAACCACGCCAGGCCTTGGGGGTGCCCAGAGCGGGGCTCGCCAGCTCCGGCAGGTTGGATCGGCATGTGCCGCTGGGATTTAGGCTGTGACCGGGCCGGCTCCCCGGTGCGCCGTGGGGCTGCCCCCTGTGCTGCGCCGTGGGGCCGGGGGCTCGCTGTGGCTGCGCTTTGCTCTCGCCGCCCATCGCCGCGCCTGGGAACGCTCCGGTGACAGCAGCGGCGCCGGGGCCGGGCTGGCATGCGGCCGGGGCTTCGCTGGTGCTGCCATACTGGGCAGGCTGGGGCGCCGGCGCGAGCTCCAGTCAAGAGGACTGGGACAGGTGGATGATCCCACAGGGGAGTGGGACGCCCTGAAGCGTCCGTGGATGTGGATAATCCCACGCCAGAGCAGGTACAGCCCCGGAGAGCCTGTGGCACCAGCTAAGGCTCCACTTGGAGCAGGTACGCCCCGAAGGGGCTGCAGCCCACGGGTACATCCACGCCGGCGCAGGGGCTCGTCGCCATGGTCAACCCGACAGTCTGGAGATTGTCGTGGAAACACCTTTAACTTCTTGTAAGGTGGGATTTGAGTTGCATTTTATGGGAATTCCCCAAGCAGGAACCACCTGGACCAGTGGAAAAGCCTTCCAAGGAGCAGCGACCCAACCCGCGCTGGCTGGGGTGCCCAGTGACCCCCCCCACAGCACCCACTGCTCCCGCCCAGGGTCACCCCCCGTACCGACGGAACCCCACGCCGTGGACTAAACAAACCCCGTGGGCATTTGGGGATGTTTTATGGGCGTTTTAGGGGGAGGGGGGCACCGATTCCCACTGGGGGGGATGGGGACGTGTTGGGGTGGAGAACGAGCTGGGTTTGGCTTTGCCACCGCGCGGGGTTAAACCACGACGCTCGCACGGGAAGCCGATGTGCCCCGGGGGGTGGCTGCGCCTGGTGGCAGCGAGTCCCAGGGACAACCCCCCCACCCAGGGTCCCCACGCCCCCCCCAGCACGACAGGGTGCCGGGATCCCCTCTGGAAAGGGGGCAGGAGGAATGGCTCCCCCCCCCCGCCCCAGGTCCAAGCTGGTCGTCCCCATCCAGATGAGAGCTGTCACCCCACGGTGAGACCCCCCCAAATCCCACCGCACCGGGTCAGTGCCACCCCCTGCCCAGCAATGACGGGTGGGGGGGTCAGCCGTGCCGGGGAGGCAGGTAGCTTTCTGCACCACCCCCCCATTTCTGCGCCTGCCCCTCCATCCCCGGGGCTGAAGGGGGGGGTGTTGGGGTCGCCGCAGGCCCCCCCCGCCACCATCACCCCCACACTTACCTGGGCCGCGGCTCCCCCCAGGCCTCCCCGCTGACGTGATCCCCCGCAGATACTTTTTGGGGTAAGGGCTTCCTGACGGCTGGCGGGAGGAACAGCAAGCCCAGACCGCAAAAAGACCCGAGAGAGACAGGGACGGCCGCGGTGGCACCTGCGGTGGCACCGCTGGCGGCGGGAGGCGACCGGGAGGGTGGCGGGGGGGCCGGGATGCTGCGCAGACCCCCCGGGTCCCGCCAGCCCCAGCCTGTCCCCTGTGCAGGGCAGGGGGTGACGGTGGCCGGTGTCACCCGTGCGCCGGGGATGCTGCCCCCCCCCCCCGCCCCCCCCCGCGGGCACGGGGACACGCGTGAGCCCCACGCGCGCACCACTGCGGCGCAGGCACCCCAGGAGATGGGGGGACTCTCCCTGGGGGTCCCCGGAGCACCCCGGCCACCAGCACCACACCCAGGCGGGGGGTCCCAGTGCTCCCCAGCCCCTCAGGGCCCCCCCAGACTGGGACGACTGGGTGCTGGGTGACGCTGGCACCGCCGGCACTGCGCAGAGCAGGGGGGCACGGCCCTGATGGGGGGGACGTGGCGCAGGCTGAGGGGGGCACACGTGACCCAGGCCGGTGGGGCTGCGACACAGACGGGGGGGGATGAACCCCAGGCAGGAGCAGCTCCTGCCTGCACCAGATCCCTGCCTGCGGGCAGGGGAACACAGGATCCCCTCGGATGCAGGCAGGGGAGTGTGGGATCCCTTTGGATGCAGGCAGGGGAGTGCGGGATCCCCTCGGATGCAGGCAGGGAAGGTCGGGATCCCTTCGGATGCAGGCAGGAGGGTGCAGGATCCCCTCGGATGCAGGCAGGGAAGGTCGGGATCCCTTCGGATGCAGGCAGGAGGGTGCAGGATCCCCTCGGATGCAGGCAGTGAGGCGCGGGATCTCTTTGGATGCAGGCAGGGAAGTGTGGGATCCCCTCGGATGCAGGCAGGGGAGTGCGGGATCCCCTTGGATGCAGGCAGGGAAGCACAGGATCCCCTCGGATGCAGGCAGGGAAGGTCAAGATCCCCTCGGATGCAGGCAGGGGAGCGCAGGATCCTCTCGGATGCAGGCAGGAGGATGCAGGATCACTCGGATGCAGGCAGGAGAGCGCAGGATCCCCTCAGATGCAGGCAGGGGAGGTCGGGATCCTCTCGGATGCAGGCAGGGAAGCGCAGGATCCCCTCAGATGCAGGCAGGGGAGGTCGGGATCCCCTCGGATGCAAGCAGGGGAGCACAGGATCCCCTCAGATGCAGGCAGGGGAGGTCGGGATCCCCTCGGATGCAGGCAGGGAAGCGCAGGATCCCCTCAGATGCAGGCAGGGGAGGTCGGGATCCCCTCGGATGCAGGCAGGAGAGCGCAGGATCCCCTCGGATGCAGGCAGGGGAGCACGGGATCCCTTTGGATGCAGGCAGGGGAGCGCAGGATCCCCTCGGATGCAGGCAGGAGGGCGCGGGATCCCTTTGGATGCAGGCAGGGGAGCGCAGGATCCCCTCGGATGCAGGCAGGAGGGCGCGGGATCCCTTTGGATGCAGGCAGGGGAGCGCAGGATCCCATCATGGACGAGGTTTTGCTGGTGGCGGACACCCGCCGGCTGCTGCAAGCCCAGGACAAGCCGTGATCCACAGCGACCCGTGCCGACGCTCCCGGCACCGCCGACGCCACGGGCAAATCCCAGCTCCTTTTCCTCGGCTCCCGGAAAACCCAGGCGGGGCCCAGGGAGACCCTCCGGAGCCAGCAGGAACGGCCGGTGCTCGGCGTTTACCGCGGGCTGTCGGGATTCACCATCCTCCAGAGGTGCTGCTGGCGAAGGAGCCCGTCCTCGGCAGCGGCGAGGGCTGCCCGAATTTCTGCGCCTGCGAGCTGCGTCCATGGGGCTGGCGGGGGGTGAGGCCGGGGGTCCGGGGCTCCGGGGCCGGGCCGTGTCGGTCCGTCCGGGCTTGGCTCTCCAGAAAGGACGTCGGAGGTTTTGAGGGTACCGGCAGCTTCCGCTGGTCCCGGTGGCAGGGAGTCCCCGGCGGTGGCACGGCAGGACCCTGGCCCGCTCGGGAGACCCCTGTGGCAGCACCGGGGCCACCGCGGTGCCAACCCCTGGGAAGGGCCGGAAAAGCGGCTCCCGGAGCCACGGGGCCGAGCCCAGCTCCTCAGTGGGCACCACGCCGAGCCCGAGCCAAGGCGCCACTGTCCCCCGCCGGCAACGCGGCCCCTTCCCCATCCACGGCCACCTCCGCGTCCCACCCACCATCATCCCACCACCTCCTTCATCCCACCATCACCCCCCATCCCACCATCTCCTTCATCCACCACCTCCTTCATCCCACCATCACCCTCATCCTGCCATCTCCACCACACCATCATCCCCAACCCACCCTCACCCCCATCCCACCATCTCCTTCATCCCCCCGATCATCCCCATCCCGCCATCACCCTCATCCCG
Organism: Phalacrocorax aristotelis; assembly: GCF_949628215.1. Taxonomy (NCBI): domain Eukaryota; kingdom Metazoa; phylum Chordata; class Aves; order Suliformes; family Phalacrocoracidae; genus Phalacrocorax; species Phalacrocorax aristotelis. Next base: position 217,998,889 of record NC_134276.1, read on the forward strand.
CCATCTTCTTCATCCCACCCTCACCCCCATCCCGCGGCCGTCTCCATCCGCAGCCCCGTCCCACGAGCAGGGTGACGGGGGCGGGGGGGTGACAGCCTGCAGGGAAGGTGACACCGGGTGGGCCACAACACCCTGTCCCTGCGCCCCCTCCCCGCCCACACCGGGGCCCGGGCGGGGGCCGCGGCTGCGCCGTGCCATCGCCCCCCTTCCTCATTTATTGATGAATAATCCCGGCGGCGGCTGCGGGGGTGGGGGGGACGGTGCCAGGACCCTGCTCCCGGTGGTCCCCGCTCACCGCCGGCTCCCACCCCAGCTCGGGGGGGACGGGGGGGACGCCACCGTGGCGGTGCCAAGCCGTGCTGGGCGGGCGAGGGGCTCAGGCTCACCCGCACCCGTGGGCACCCCATGGGCACCGGGGTGGGGACACACGGGTGTCCTTGGGGGGGTACCAGCACCGCACTGAGCACCCCAGGGACCCTCCCCGTGGGAGCAGGGACCCAATCCTGCCCCGCTGCCCACCCTGCAGCCCCCAGGCCCCCCCATTTCCTCCTGCCGGACCCCCCCAGAAGGGGGGACCCAGCCGCGAGGGGCTGGCGGGCACCCACGGGTGGGTGCGGGCGTTGCGAGCCGGCGTGACGGTGCCTGCGCCCGTGGCGTGCGCGGCACAGACCTTTCTAGATCACCGCGAGGCTCCGAGGCCGGTTTTGGGGGCCCGTTGGCTCCTCCGACATGGCACCGGTGCGGGGAGGGGGCTGCACCCCACGGACCCCCCCTCCCCACGCCCCATGTCCCTGCCGTGTGGGGACCCCCGTGGCTCGGCCGGTCGCCGTGACCCCCCCCCGGATGGCTGCGGGGGAGCTGGGGGAGCCCCGCGCCCCCTGTGACGGTGCTGGCCTGGGTGGGGGTGGGGGGGGTACCGCGGGTAGGGGGGTGCAGGGGTGTGGGGAGCGGGGTGCGGGGGGTCTGTGGGGTGGGGAGGCGCACCCCGGGGGCACTGCGGGGGGGAGGCATGGGTGGTCCCGCTGTGGGGTGGGAAATCGGGGGTGCACAGGGATGCGGCACGGGGGGGGGGGCCGTGAGCAGTGCGTGGGTGTGCCGGGGGTGGGGGGGGTGACACCCGGGGACACGGGTGGCCCCGGTGTGCGCGGCACGGTGGGGGGGCGGGGGGGGAGGTCGGGACACAGCGGGGTGCCGTTCACAGGATCGAAGGGTGCTGGGGGGGGCGGTGCGGGGACCCCGGGGTGCCGCGCGTGGGGCCTCGGGGTGCTGCGGGGGGGGAGGTTGTCCCGGGTGGGCGGGGGGGCGGGGTGCAGGGTGTCCCTGTGGCGGGGGGGTGCCCCCCCACAATGTGTGGTGCATGGGGCGGGGGGATGCGGGGTGGGGGTGGTCCGGGCATCCCCGGGCATTGCGGGGTGTCACGGCGGGGGGGGGGAGTCCCGCGTTTAGGGGGGGGGGGGGGAGCCCCGGGGGGCGGAGCGGGAGGCGGGGGGAGCAGGGGGACCCCAGAGCCGCCCCCCTTCCCCGTGTCCCGCCCGTGTTCCCCCCCCCTCCCCGCCCCCGGTCCTACCTGCGGTGGCCGCCGCGCTGCGCCGGGTGCGGGGGTGCGGGGGTGCGGGGGGGGGGGGGCCGGTGCGCGGCGGCGCGAGCCCTGGCGGCGGCGATTGACCCGCATTGACGTCACTGCGTCATCAGGGTTCCCCTGGAAACACGCGAGAGCTAAAAATAGCCTCGGCAAGGGGGGGCGGTGGGCGGGACGGGGGAAGGGGGAGCGGCCCCCCCCTCGCCCCCGCCGGCTGCCGCTATTCTGGGGACAAAGGGATAAATATAGACACGGGGGACACCGCCACCCCCACGGGGGACACCGCCACCCCCACGGGGGACACCGCCACGGGGGGGCCACAGGCGCCCCACGGGGACACCGCCACCCCCACGGGGGACACCGCCACGGGGGGGCACAGGCGCCCCACGGGGACACCGCCACCCCCACGGGGGACACCGCCACGGGGGGGCACAGGCGCCCCACGGGGACACCGCCGCGCCCCACGGGGACACCGCCACCCCCACGGGGGACACCGCCACGGGGGGGCACAGACACCCCACGGGGACATCGGTCCGGGGGGGGCACAGACACCCCACGAGGGCACCCCCACGGGGGGGCACCCACCCAGGAGACACTGCCACGCCCACGAGGGTCACAGCCATGGGGGGGCTCCACCACGGAGGGACACCAGCACCCCACGTGGGACACCGCGGGGAGGGTCAACGCCCCCAGACACCCCCGTCTGCGCCCCTGCGTCCCTGGGTGTGGGGGGGTCGACACCCGCCCCGTGGGCTGTGTGGGGGGTGTGTGGCTGGGGACAGCAGGACAGCGGGACATGAGGACAGCGGGGACGTGGGGCTGGCCCTGCACCAGCACTGCAACCGGGAGCAGGAGGTGACCCCCCCGCCCCCCCACGGGCACCCACGGGGGCACAGGACTTGGGTGCTCATGTGCGTGCACCACGCACACCCACCCCCCACTCCCCCCCCCACGAGTGTGCACAACCCCCCTTGCACTGCGTGTGCGCCGCACACACCCCCTGCACGCACGCTGTGCACAAACACCTGCACCGCACGCACACACGCACTGTGCACGGACATACACCGTGCACGCTACACGCTGTGCACACGCACCTGCACCGCGCACACCCTCCCCGCGCACATACAAGGCACACACGTGCTGTGCACAACCTGCCCTGTGCACAGGCGTGCACTGTGCACGCTACACACGCGCTGTGCACACGCCTGCACTGCGCACACACACCCCCCGTGCATACACCCACCGTGCACACATGCGCTGTGCACGGACACACACCGTGCACGCTACACACACACTGTGCACACACACTGCACACAGGCACACACTGTGCACGCTACACACACACTGTGCACACACTGCACACGCTGTGCACACACCTGCACCCCGCACACCCCCTTCCGTGCATACACCCACCGTGCACACATGCGCTGTGCACGGACACACACCGTGCACGCTACACACACACTGTGCACACACACTGCACACAGGCACACACTGTGCACGCTACACACACACTGTGCACACACTGCACACGCTGTGCACACACCTGCACCCCGCACACCCCCTTCCGTGCATACACCCACCGTGCACACATGCGCTGTGCACGGACACACACCGTGCACGTTACACACACACTGTGCACACACACTGCACACAGGCACACACTGTGCACGCTACACGCGCTGTGCACACACCTGCACCCCGCACACCCCCTTCGTGCATACACACACCGTGCACACATGCACAGTGCACGGACACACACCGTGCACGCTACACATGCTGTGCACACACCTGCAATGTGCACACATCCCCCCGTGCATACACCCACTGTGCACACACGCGCTGTGCACGGACACACACCGTGCATGCTACACACCCACTGTGCACACACACTGCACACAGGCACACACTGCACGCTACACACGCGCTGTGCACACACGCGCTGTGCACGGACACACACTGTGCACGCTACACACCCCACTGTGCACACACACTGCACACAGGCACACACTGCACGCTACACACGCGCTGTGCACACACGCGCTGTGCACGGACACACACCGTGCACGCTACACACCCACTGTGCACGGACACACCTGCACCGTGCACACAGACGCTGTGAAGCACCCGCACACCCTGTGTGCACACACACACTCTTTCACTGTGCACTCACTCACACCCCGTGCACACACACCCTGTGCACCCACACACGCTGTGAGGCAGCCGCACACCCTGTGCACACACAACCCCCCTGCGCACAGACACACACCCTGCACGCTACATGGACACTGTGCACACACACACGCTGTGAAGCACCCGCACACACACACACAGAGGCTGGGCACACCCCGACCCCCAAGGCCCCACGACTGTGCGCACACCCCACACCCCCTGTGCACACACACACACACAGAGAGCACATGCGGTGCACACCCCCACGCCTGCACCCGCACACCACGCATCGCCTGTTCACACACACTCGTGTGCCCCGATCACCCCCTTTGCCACCTCCAGGTGCGGGTGACGGCGTGGGGCCGCGGTACCACCGGCACAACCCCCTGAGGCAGTGGGTGACATGGTGACACGGACGACAAGGTGACACGTGACACGGGTGATATGGGTGACAAGGAGACACGATGACGCAGGACCTGGCGGGGACCCCACGTCACGTGGTGTAATTTTCACCAGGGGCTGTGCTGGGACAGGGACGGTGCCACCAGTGACAACGCTGGTGGCACCGTGGGACACGGGGGGGCCGTCCACGCGCACGGCAGTGCCGTGATGGGGCTGTACTGGGACGGGCTGTGCCGGGACGGGCTGTGATGGGACGGGCTGTGCCGGGACGGGCTGTGCCGGGACGGGCTGTGATGGGACGGGCTGTGATGGGACGGGCTGTGCCGGGACGGGCTGTGCCGGGACGGGCTGTGCCGGGACGGGCTGTGATGGGACGGGGCTGTGCCGGGACGGGCTGTGATGGGACGGGCTGTGATGGGACGGGCTGTGATGGGACGGGCTGTGCCGGGACGGGCTGTGCCGGGACGGGGCTGTGATGGGACGGGCTGTGCCGGGACGGGCTGTGATGGGACGGGGCTGTGCCGGGACGGGCTGTGCCGGGACGGGCTGTGATGGGACGGGCTGTGCCGGGACGGGCTGTGATGGGACGGGCTGTGATGGGACGGGCTGTGATGGGACGGGCTGTGCCGGGACGGGCTGTGCCGGGACGGGGCTGTGATGGGACGGGCTGTGCCGGGACGGGCTGTGATGGGACGGGGCTGTGCCGGGACGGGCTGTGCCGGGACGGGCTGTGCCGGGACGGGCTGTGATGGGACGGGCTGTGCCGGGACGGGCTGTGATGGGACGGGGCTGTGCCGGGACGGGCTGTGATGGGACGGGCTGTGATGGGACGGGCTGTGATGGGACGGGCTGTGATGGGACGGGCTGTGCCGGGACGGGCTGTGATGGGACGGGCTGTGCCGGGACGGGCTGTGATGGGACGGGGCTGTGCCGGGATGGGCTGTGCCGGGACGGGCTGTGCCGGGACGGGCTGTGATGGGACGGGCTGTGCCGGGACGGGCTGTGCCGGGACGGGCTGTGCCGGGACGGGCTGTGATGGGACGGGCTGTGATGGGACGGGCTGTGATGGGACGGGCTGTGATGGGACGGGCTGTGCCGGGACGGGCTGTGCCGGGACGGGGCTGTGATGGGACGGGCTGTGCCGGGACGGGCTGTGATGGGACGGGGCTGTGCCGGGACGGGCTGTGCCGGGACGGGCTGTGCCGGGACGGGCTGTGATGGGACGGGCTGTGCCGGGACGGGCTGTGATGGGACGGGCTGTGCCGGGACGGGCTGTGCCGGGACGGGCTGTGCCGGGACGGGCTGTGATGGGACGGGGCTGTGCTGGGACGGGCTGTGATGGGACGGGCTGTGATGGGACGGGCTGTGATGGGACGGGCTGTGATGGGACGGGCTGTGCCGGGACGGGCTGTGCCGGGACGGGCTGTGATGGGACGGGCTGTGATGGGACGGGCTGTGCCGGGACGGGCTGTGATGGGACGGGGCTGTGCCGGGATGGGCTGTGCCGGGACGGGCTGTGCCGGGACGGGCTGTGATGGGACGGGCTGTGCCGGGACGGGCTGTGCCGGGATGGGCTGTGCCGGGACGGGCTGTGATGGGACGGGGCTGTGATGGGACGGGCTGTGCCGGGACGGGCTGTGATGGGACGGGGCTGTGCCGGGACGGGCTGTGCCGGGACGGGCTGTGCCGGGACGGGCTGTGATGGGACGGGCTGTGCCGGGACGGGCTGTGATGGGACGGGCTGTGATGGGACGGGGCTGTGATGGGACGGGCTGTGATGGGACGGGCTGTGCTGGGACGGGGCTGTGCCGGGACGGGCTGTGATGGGACGGGGCTGTGCCGGGACGGGCTGTGCCGGGACGGGCTGTGCCGGGACGGGGCTGTGCCGGGACGGGCTGTGCCGGGACGGGCTGTGATGGGACGGGGCTGTGCCGGGACGGGCTGTGCCGGGACGGGCTGTGATGGGACGGGCTGTGATGGGACGGGCTGTGCCGGGACGGGCTGTGATGGGACGGGCTGTGATGGGACGGGGCTGTGCCGGGACGGGGCTGTGCCGGGACGGGGCTGTGATGGGACGGGGCTGTGCCGGGACGGGCTGTGATGGGACGGGCTGTGATGGGACGGGCTGTGCCGGGACGGGCTGTGATGGGACGGGCTGTGATGGGACGGGCTGTGCCGGGACGGGCTGTGATGGGACGGGCTGTGCCGGGACGGGCTGTGCCGGGACGGGGCTGTGCCGGGACGGGCTGTGCCGGGACGGGCTGTGATGGGACGGGCTGTGATGGGACGGGGCTGTGCCGGGACGGGCTGTGCCGGGACGGGCTGTGCCGGGACGGGGCTGTGCCGGGACGGGCTGTGATGGGACGGGCTGTGATGGGACGGGCTGTGCCGGGACGGGCTGTGATGGGACGGGGCTGTGCCGGGACGGGCTGTGCCGGGACGGGCTGTGATGGGACGGGCTGTGATGGGACGGGCTGTGCCGGGACGGGGCTGTGCCGGGACGGGCTGTGATGGGACGGGCTGTGATGGGACGGGCTGTGCCGGGACGGGCTGTGATGGGACGGGCTGTGATGGGACGGGGCTGTGCCGGGACGGGGCTGTGCCGGGACGGGGCTGTGATGGGACGGGGCTGTGCCGGGACGGGCTGTGATGGGACGGGCTGTGATGGGACGGGCTGTGCCGGGACGGGCTGTGATGGGACGGGCTGTGATGGGACGGGCTGTGCCGGGACGGGCTGTGATGGGACGGGCTGTGCCGGGACGGGCTGTGCCGGGACGGGGCTGTGCCGGGACGGGCTGTGCCGGGACGGGCTGTGATGGGACGGGCTGTGATGGGACGGGGCTGTGCCGGGACGGGCTGTGCCGGGACGGGCTGTACCGGGACGGGCTGTGCCGGGACGGGCTGTGCCGGGACGGGGCTGTGCCGGGACGGGCTGTGCCGGGACGGGCTGTGATGGGACGGGCTGTGCCGGGACGGGCTGTGCCGGGACGGGGCTGTGCCGGGACGGGGCTGTGCCGGGACGGGCTGTGATGGGACGGGCTGTGCCGGGACGGGCTGTGCCGGGACGGGGCTGTGGCGGGACGGGGCTGTGCCGGGACGGGCTGTGCCGGGACGGGCTGTGATGGGACGGACTGTGATGGGACGGGGCTGTGCCGGGACGGGCTGTGCCGGGACGGGCTGTACCGGGACGGGCTGTGCCGGGACGGGCTGTGCCGGGACGGGGCTGTGCCGGGACGGGCTGTGCCGGGACGGGCTGTGATGGGACGGGCTGTGATGGGACGGGCTGTGATGGGACGGGCTGTGATGGGACGGGCTGTGCCGGGACGGGCTGTGATGGGACGGGCTGTGCCGGGACGGGGCTGTACCGGGACGGGGCTGTGATGGGATGGGCTGTGCCGGGACGGGCTGTGATGGGACGGGCTGTGATGGGACGGGCTGTGCCGGGACGGGGCTGTGCCGGGACGGGCTATGATGGGACGGGGCTGTGCCGGGACGGGCTGTGATGGGACGGGGCTGTGCCGGGACGGGCTGTGCTGGGACGGGGCTGTGCCGGGACGGGCTGTGCCGGGACGGGGCTGTGATGGGACGGGCTGTGCCGGGACGGGGCTGTGCCGGGACGGGCTGTGATGGGACGGGCTGTGCCGGGACGGGGCTGTGCCGGGACGGGGCTGTGCCGGGACGGGCTGTGATGGGACGGGGCTGTGCCGGGACGGGGCTGTGCCGGGACGGGCTGTGATGGGACGGGGCTGTGCCGGGACGGGCTGTGCCGGGACGGGGCTGTGATGGGACGGGCTGTGCCGGGACGGGCTGTGATGGGACGGGGCTGTGATGGGACGGGGCTGTGCCGGGACGGGGCTGTGCCGGGACGGGCTGTGATGGGACGGACTGTGCCGGGACGGGCTGTGATGGGACGGGCTGTGCCGGGACGGGCTGTGATGGGACGGGCTGTAATGGGACGGGGCTCTGCCGGGACGGGGCTGTGCCGGGACGGGGCTGTGCCGGGACGGGGCTGTGATGGGACGGGCTGTGCCGGGACGGGCTGTGCCGGGACGGGCTGTGATGGGACGGGCTGTGATGGGACGGGCTGTGCCGGGACGGGCTGTGATGGGACGGGGCTGTGCCGGGACGGGCTGTGCCGGGACGGGGCTGTGCCGGGACGGGGCTGTGCCGGGACGGGGCTGTGCCGGGACGGGCTGTGCCGGGACGGGCTGTGATGGGACGGGGCTGTGCCGGGACGGGCTGTGCCGGGACGGGCTGTGATGGGACGGGGCTGTGCCGGGACGGGCTGTGCCGTGATGGGGCTGTGCCGGGACGGGGCTGTGCCGGGACGGGGCTGTGATGGGACGGGCTGTGATGGGACGGGCTGTGATGGGACGGGCTGTGCCGGGACGGACTGTGCTGGGACGGGCTGTGCTGGGACGGGCTGTGCTGGGACGGGCTGTGCCGGGACGGGCTGTGCCGGGACGGGGCTGTGCCGGGACGGGCTTTGATGGGACGGGCTGTGCCGGGACGGGCTGTGCTGGGACGGGCTGTGATGGGACGGGGCTGTGCCGGGACGGGCTGTGCCGGGACGGGCTGTGATGGGACGGGGCTGTGATGGGACGGCCTGTGATGGGACGGGCTGTGATGGGACGGGCTGTGCCGGGACGGGGCTGTGCCGGGACGGGCTGTGCTGGGACGGGGCTGTGATGGGACGGGCTGTGATGGGACGGGCTGTGATGGGACGGGCTGTGCCGGGACGGGGCTGTGATGGGACGGGCTGTGCCGGGACGGGCTGTGCCGGGACGGGCTGTGATGGGACGGGCTGTGATGGGACGGGCTGTGCCGGGACGGGCTGTGCCGGGACGGGCTGTGATGGGACGGGGCTGTGCTGGGACGGGCTGTGCTGGGACGGGGCTGTGATGAGACGGGCTGTGCCGGGACGGGCTGTGCCGGGACGGGCTGTGATGGGACGGGCTGTGCCGGGACGGGCTGTGATGGGACGGGCTGTGCTAGGACGGGCTGTGCCGGGACGGGGCTGTGCCGGGACGGGGCTGTGCCGGGACGGGCTGTGCCGGGACGGGCTGTGATGGGACGGGCTGTGCCGGGACGGGCTGTGCCGGGACGGGCTGTGCCGGGACGGGGCTGTGATGGGACGGGGCTGTGATGGGACGGGCTGTGCCGGGACGGGGCTGTGATGGGACGGGCTGTGCCGGGACGGGCTGTGCTGGGACGGGGCTGTGCCGGGACGGGCTGTGCTGGGACGGGCTGTGCCGGGACGGGCTGTGCCGGGACGGGCTGTGCCGGGACGGGGCTGTGCCGGGACGGGCTGTGCTGGGACGGGGCTGTGCCGGGACGGGCTGTGATGGGACGGGCTGTGCCGGGACGGGCTGTGCCGGGACGGGGCTGTGCCGGGACGGGCTGTGCCGGGACGGGCTGTGATGGGACGGGGCTGTGCCGGGACGGGCTGTGCCGGGACGGGGCTGTGCCGGGACGGGCTGTGATGGGACGGGCTGTGATGGGACGGGCTGTGCCGGGACGGGCTGTGATGGGACGGGCTGTGCCGGGACGGGCTGTGCCGGGACGGGCTGTGATGGGACGGGCTGTGATGGGACGGGCTGTGCCGGGACGGGCTGTGCCGGGACGGGCTGTGATGGGACGGGCTGTGCCGGGACGGGCTGTGCCGGGACGGGCTGTGATGGGACGGGGCTGTGATGGGACGGCCTGTGATGGGACGGGCTGTGATGGGACGGGGCTGTGCCGGGACGGGGCTGTGCCGGGACGGGCTGTGCCGGGACGGGGCTGTGCCGGGACGGGGCTGTGCCGGGACGGGGCTGTGCCGGGACGGGCTGTGCCGGGACGGGCTGTGATGGGACGGGGCTGTGCCGGGACGGGGCTGTGCCGGGACGGGCTGTGATGGGACGGGGCTGTGCCGGGACGGGGCTGTGATGGGACGGGCTGTGATGGGACGGGCTGTGCCGGGACGGGCTGTGATGGGACGGGCTGTGCCGGGACGGGCTGTGCCGGGACGGGCTGTACCGGGACGGGCTGTGATGGGACGGGCTGTGCCGGGACGGGCTGTGCCGGGATGGGCTGTGATGGGACGGGCTGTGCCGGGACGGGCTGTGCCGGGACGGGGCTGTGCCGGGACGGGCTGTGATGGGACGGGCTGTGCTGGGACGGGGCTGTGCCGGGACGGGCTGTGCTGGGACGGGCTGTGATGGGACGGGGCTGTGCCGGGACGGGCTCTGATGGGACGGGCTGTGCCGGGACGGGCTGTGATGGGACGGGCTGTGATGGGACGGGCTGTGCTGGGACGGGGCTGTGATGGGACGGGCTGTGCCGGGACGGGCTGTGCCGGGACGGGGCTGTGCCGGGACGGGGCTGTGATGGGACGGGCTGTGCCGGGACGGGCTGTGATGGGACGGGCTGTGCCGGGACGGGCTGTGATGGGACGGGGCTGTGCCGGGACGGGGCTGTGCCGGGACGGGCTGTGCCGGGACGGGCTGTGATGGGACGGGGCTGTGCCGGGACGGGCTGTGATGGGACGGGGCTCGCCGGGACGGGCTGTGCCGGGATGGGCTGTGCCGGGACGGGCTGTGATGGGACGGGCTGTGCCGGGACGGGCTGTGATGGGACGGGCTGTGCCGGGACGGGGCTGTGCCGGGACGGGCTGTGTTGGGACGGGCTGTGCCGGGACGGGCTGTGCCGGGACGGGGCTGTGCCGGGACGGGCTGTGCCGGGACGGGCTGTGATGGGACGGGCTGTGCTGGGACGGGGCTGTGCCGGGACGGGGCTGTGCCGGGACGGGCTGTGCCGGGACGGGGCTGTGATGGGACGGGGCTGTGATGGGACGGGCTGTGCCGGGACGGGGCTGTGATGGGACGGGCTGTGCCGGGACGGGCTGTGCTGGGACGGGGCTGTGCCGGGACGGGCTGTGCCGGGACGGGCTGTGCCGGGACGGGCTGTGCCGGGACGGGCTGTGATGGGACGGGGCTGTGCCGGGACGGGCTGTGCCGGGACGGGCTGTGCCGGGACGGGGCTGTGCCGGGACGGGCTGTGCCGGGACGGGGCTGTGCCGGGACGGGCTGTGATGGGACGGGGCTGTGCTGGGACGGGCTGTGCCGGGACGGGCTGTGCCGGGACGGGCTGTGATGGGACGGGCTGTGATGGGACGGGCTGTGCCGGGACTGGCTGTGCCGGGACGGGGCTGTGCCGGGACTGGCTGTGCCGGGACGGGCTGTGATGGGACGGGGCTGTGCCGGGACGGGGCTGTGCCGGGACGGGGCTGTACTGGGACGGGGCTGTGCCGGGACGGGCTGTGCCGGGACGGGCTGTGCCGGGACGGGCTGTGATGGGACGGGGCTGTGCCGGGACGGGGCTGTGCCGGGACGGGCTGTGCCGGGACGGGGCTGTGCCGGGACTGGCTGTGCCGGGACGGGCTGTGATGGGACGGGGCTGTGATGGGACGGGGCTGTGATGGGACGGGGCTGTGATGGGACGGGGCTGTGCCGGGACGGGCTGTGATGGGACGGGCTGTGATGGGACGGGGCTGTGATGGGACGGGCTGTGATGGGACGGGCTGTGCCGGGACGGGCTGTGATGGGACGGGGCTGTGCCGGGACGGGCTGTGCCGGGACGGGGCTGTGCCGGGACTGGCTGTGCCGGGACGGGCTGTGCCGGGACGGGCTGTGCCGGGACGGGCTGTGATGGACGGGCTGTGCCGGGACGGGCTGTGCCGGGACGGGCTGTGCTGGGACGGGCTGTGCCGGGACGGGCTGTGCCGGGACGGGCTGTGCCGGGACGGGCTGTGATGGACGGGCTGTGCCGGGACGGGCTGTGCCGGGACGGGCTGTGCTGGGACGGGGCTGTGCTGGGACGGGGCTGTGCTGGTTCGGGGCTGTGATGGGACGGGCTGTGCTGTGCTGGGGCTGTGCTGCGACGGGGATGTGCTGGGATGGGTCTGGTGTCCCCTAACTGGTGGCACTGGGGACATGCGGTTTCTGTCATGGAGGACACTGGTTCCCCTGCATGGGGCACTGGGGACATGGGTCCCTGTCATGGATGGTACAGGCAGGGACGTCTCCCAGGGATCAAGACCTCGAGCGGGTCCCCCCGTGGGCCTATGGGCGCCCAGGCTGGCTGAAGCCGCAGGGCATCCCAGGGAACCCCGAAGACCCCTCAAGTATCCCTTTGGGGGGGGGTGTCCCCAGAGTCCCCCAGGGACACCATAGCATGACCCTCAAGGATCCCCCCAGAGACTCTCAGGACCTCAGTTACACCCCAGAGGCCCCTGGCATCCCCCAGATACAGCCAGGGACCCCCAGGGACCGCCAAAGCCCCCCCCAGGACCCCCCCAGATCCAGCCAGAGACCCCCAGGGACCCTCAAAGCCCCCTCCCCACCCCACAGCCCTGCTGGCCCCACCCCCACCAACTCTTCCTTTAATTACGACCGTTTTGCTGCTGTTAATTATTGCACTAACGCCCCCCCCCCCGCACTGCCGCACTGGGATCAAATTAAATCAGCGTGGCCCAGTAACGAGCTCCCCAGGAGCAGGGGGGGTCGCTGCCGGTGGGGGGGCCTCCCCACACCGACCCCACCATCACCCACCACGTGGGTGCCATCCACCGGTGTCCCCACAGACAGACGGACACACGCTTGGCATTGCTACAGGCTTGGCAGCGGTGGGAGCCCAGGGGGCTTCTTTGGGGGTGCTGCCGCCCCCCCCTTGCCTGGCTCGGGTTGGGGGGTGCTGGGGGCAGGGCTGAGGCCCGTGGGTGGGTCTTGCGGGGTTCAGGGTCAGGGCCGGGGGCCACTTTTGGGAACTGCAGTTAAGCCCCATGGGTGGGACCCAGGGTTGGTGTCCCAGGTTTGGGGGGTCCCAGGGTTGGTGTCCCAGGGTGGGACCCTGGTTTGGGGTCCCAGGTTTGGGGGGTCCCAGGTGTGGGGGGTCCCAGGGTTGTGTTCCAGGTGTGGGACCCTGCATTGGGACCCAGGGCTGCAGGAGGGGCTTGGCCCGGACCCTGCCCCGCTGCCGTAGCCCCAGGGGCAGCCCCCCCCTCCCCCCCCCCAGCCAGCACCGAGTTCACCGGGGCCGGATGAGCCCTCCCTGCTCCTGGGATGGCTTCGGGGCCCCCCCAATGCAGCCCCGCCCCCCCCCCAGGGAGGGGGGTGCCTGTGCCCGGAGCATCTCCCCCTCCCCAGACGTGGGGGTGCAGTTTTGGCCCCTGTGGACGAGGCGAATGGGGGGGGGAGGGGTGTTGGTGGGGTGGGGTGTGACACCACCATGGAGGGGGGACTCCCCCATCAGGGAGAGGCGGCGGACGCTTGACTACTTTTATTGGGCCTCCGAAGCTTTAAATACAGGCCGGGGGGGCGGCGCTGGCTGTGGGCAGGGCGGGGGGGGCACATCCAGCTGTCAGTTGGACCAAGGCAGGGGGTGGGGGGGGGGCCAGGGCCGCCCCCCCAAGCCCGGCATCCCCGGGGCACGGAGCTGCGACCCCCCCCTCCTCGGCTGCCCCGGCCCCCCGGGGGTGGGGGAGGGTGGGATGGGACAGGACGGGGTGGGGTGGGGGGGACACGCGGGACGTTAGTGTGGTGGCGGCGGGGGTGGGGGACGCGGGCCCCGAAGCATCCCTTAGCGGCTGTAGCCAAATTCGTCCGCGTCGTCGGCTCGGAAATCGCCGTAGCGCCAGAGGTTGAGCTGCAAGAGAGGGCACGGGATGGGGGGCAGCCGGCGCCCCCCCCGGAGCTGGGGGGTATCCAGGATCCCCTCGGAGATGGGGGTACCACACCCAGTGTCACCCTGGAGACGGGGGGGGGCTGCATCCAGGATCCCCCCGGAGATGGGGGTACCACACCCAGCATCACCCCGGAGACGAGGGGGCTGCATTAAGCATCTCCCCTAGAGATGGGGGGGTACCACATCCAGCACCCCCACCAACAAGGGGGCTGCACCAGGCATCTCCCCCAGAGACTGGGGGGGGCTGCAGCCAGGATCCTCCTGGAGATGGGGGTACCGCACCCAGCATCACCCCAGAGATGGGGGGGCTGCCTCCAGGATCACCCCGGCGATAGGGGGGTACCACACCCCCGCCCCCCACCCAAGGGGGCTGCATCTGTCACCCTGGCAGACAAGGGGCCCCCCGGCCCCCCCTCCCGCCACCCCCCCTACACTCACCCGGGCGCTCTTGGCCGTCTCCTGGGCGTTCAGGTACTCGGTGATCTGCGGGGACAGAGGCTGGGGGTGACCTCACGCCCCCTCCCCTGCCCCCCTGGGGGAGCTTGGAGGGGGGGCGGTGTGGGGCTGTGCAACCCCAGGGACCCCCAGCAGGGTCTGCCCAGCCATGGCGGGTGGGACCCCCGCCGTAGCACCCATTACCTGCACCTTAGGGTGGCGGAAGTGGTCCCCATTGCGGGTGGGGAGGTGGGACCCCTGCCCAGCTCGACCCCAAGAGGGAACCCAGGCATCCGGGTGGGGGTGCCCAGCACTTGGGGGGTCCCCCCCACCCCTTTTCCCTTGACCCCCCCGGCGCAGGCACCGAGCCCAGATCGACGTGGCATCAGATGATCCGGGGGTCGATGGCTCACAGCTCGGTCGCCCGCGGGGCAGAGCCCGCCCTGCTGCACCCACCAGCAGCACGGCAGGGACCCCCCCCCAGCACCCAGCAGCACCTACCACTTTCTGGAACTGCTTCTCCTTGCGCACCTCCACCATGACCAGCCCCTCCTTGACCAGCCCCAGCCCCACGTCGCTCTTGGAGTCGGCGAACTGGAGGGTGACGTGGGGGCAGCCGGGCCCCAGGTGCTCCACGTTGAGCAGGCACTGGGTGTTCTGGATGTCCCGTACCACGCTGTCCACCGCGTCCGCCCGCGCGTCGTCCTGCGGCACCGGGCGGCGTCGGACCCCACGGTCCCACCGGGGACCCGGAGCCTCCCCTCCCCAGTTCCCCAGACCCCCCCCTCCCCGTACTTACGTCCTGGGGCACCTGGATGAAGGCGAACTTGTACTCGGTGGCCTGCGCCGGCAGGATGCGGGTGCTGAAGGCGGGGGGCAGAGCGGCCAGGCGCGTGGCGGGCAGCGTCTCCTTCTGCGGGCGCAGAGAGGGGGCTGGGGCTGGGAGGGCGCCCAAGGGTGCTGGGCACCCTGTGACGGGCTGCCCGGTGCCAGGGTTGGGAGGGCGCCCAAGGGTGCTGGGCACCCTGTGACGGGCTGCCCGGTGCCAGGGTTGGGAGGGCGCCCAAGGGTGCTGGGCACCCTGTGACGGGCTGCCCGGTGCCAGGGTTGGGAGGGCGCCCAAGGGTGCTGGGCACCCTGTGACGGGCTGCCCGGTGCCAGGGTTGGGAGGGCGCCCAAGGGTGCTGGGCACCCTGTGACGGGCTGCCCGGTGCCAGGGTTGGGAGGGCGCCCAAGGGTGCTGGGCACCCTGTGACGGGCTCCCCGGTGCCAGGGTTGGGAGGGCGCCCAAGGGTGCTGGGCACCCTGTGACGGGCTGCCCGGTGCCAGGGTTGGGAGGGCGCCCAAGGGTGCTGGGCACCCTGTGACGGGCTGCCCGGTGCCAGGGTTGGGAGGGCGCCCAGGGGTGCTGGGCACCCTGTGACGGGCTGCCCGGTGCCAGGGTTGGGAGGGCGCCCAGGGGTGCTGAGCACCCCGTGATGGCATTGGGAGGGCCCCCAAAGGTACCAGGCACCCCGTGATGGGCTCTGTGGTGCCTCCTGGAGGGAGGAAAACGCCAGCACCCAGCCGCAGGGACGGCCAGACGGCCAGACAGATGGCCGTGCATCCCAAGCCCCCTGGTCCCAGGGGCAGCATCGTGCCCCTGGGACCAGCTTGGCACCTGGGGGGTCACAGCCAGCCCCCTCACCCGCACCCGCACCGGGGGGCTCCGGCCGGCACCCCGGGGTGCCCCCGCCGCGGCGAGCACTCACGTTGCCGTAGTCAATGTAGAAGATATGGACTTTGGCAGCCGACTCCACCTTCTCCACCCGGGCCCGGTACCTGGGGGGCGGGGAGGGGGGGGATGGCGGTCACCCCAAAACGCCCCTGATCGCAGGGCAACGCCCCCCCACGCGTGTGCAGGGGGGGTGGGGAGCGGGACCCCCGCCTCACCACTCTCCGTCGACGAACTTGGCGATGCAGACGTCTCCGCGGCGCGGGGCGTAGGAGCCCTCCACGGGCGGGTGGCTGCCCACCTCGGCGCGCATGTTCTCCATCAGCTTCTCCAGCTGGGCGCCTGCAGGGGGAGGGCCCGATCCAGCACCCAGGTTAACCCGGGAAACGTGGGGTTTTTGGGGCCACCCACCAAAACCGAGCCTCCTCACCCCGGCCCCCCCTCGCGCCTCCGGGTGGCGGAACACCCATGGGTGCCGGCGGTGCGGCGCCGTCAATACTTGTGGTGTTAATAATTCAGCGGGTGCTGATGCCTTACGGTTTCACCTCAGGGACACAGTGCGGGGGGGGTGGGGGGTCCCCAGGGTGCTGCACGCCCGCTGGGTGGGCACCCACGATGGCATGGGCATGGCTGGGAGGTGGGTGGGATTCGGAGCCGGTGCTGTGCCAGGCTGGGGGTCCAGGGATGAGCCCTCCCCCATCCCCATCCCCGTTCCCTTAAAG
This sequence comes from Phalacrocorax aristotelis, assembly GCF_949628215.1. Lineage (NCBI taxonomy): Eukaryota > Metazoa > Chordata > Aves > Suliformes > Phalacrocoracidae > Phalacrocorax > Phalacrocorax aristotelis. The sequence goes on from NC_134276.1 coordinate 218,015,636, forward strand.
CAGCCAAATGACATCGCAGGGGTGGGGTGGGGGGGTGAGACCCACAGGGTGGGTTTGGGGGGTGGGAGGGAAGGGGGGGATCCCAGCCCCCCCTCCATACCCGTCTCTACGTCCTGCACGTAGAAGTGGAGGTCGTCGGTGATCTCCGTCACGAAGACAGGCTTGTAGTTGGCCGTGCGCTCCTTCTCCTCCAGCACCGGCACCACCTCCTCCGCCGGGGTCTCCTCGTAGTGGGACCACACCTGGCATCAGCGGGGGTGGGGGGGACACGCACACATTGGCCGGGGGACCCCGTGGCCACGCACGATGCCACCGGCGAGCGGCCAGGAGCAGAGCGGGGAGGGTGGCCGTGCCGGTACCGAGCCGCCGGAGCATCCCCTGGCCCCCAGCAACCTCAATGTGCCTTGGGATGGGGACGTCCCTCGGGGTGGGGACACCCCTCAAGGTGGGGACACCCCTCGGGGTCGGTCCTGCCCGCTCTCACCTTCTCCTTCTTCTGCTTGGCGGCCTCCTCGGCGGCCAGCAGCGCCTTGTAGTAGGGGCTGCGCTCGGCGGTGAAGTGGACCTTGGAGAGAGCGTGTTCCACCAGGGCCACCGAGAGGTTGAGGCCCTCGATGTGCAGCCAGCCGATGAAGTTCCCCGCCTTGTCCATGCTCTCCACCTCCACCTCCACCTGCGGGTGCCCCCGGCGGGGAGGGACGTCAGCCCTCCGCGCCCTCGGCAGCGGGCAGGATGCGCCCACCCCCACCCCGCCTCGACCCCACAGCGCTCGTCGTTTCCCCCCCGCCGCGCCAGCCGTCAGCAAGCAAATGAATGGCTGGGTAACAGCGGCGTTTGACCAGTGGGGGCCCGGCCAAAAGGCAGCCCGGGTTGGGGTCTGGCAGGCGGGGTCCCCACTGCTCTCCTCCACGGCACACGGAGCTGATCCCTGGGCACCCAGATCCCCATGGGCACCCTGATCTGCTCCCAGGCTGTCAGATCTGCTCCCTGGCACCCAGATCTGCTCCCTGGGCACCCAGATCTGCTCCCTGGCACCCAGATCTGCTCCCTGGGCATCCAGATCTGCTCCCTGGGTATGCAGATCCGTTCCCTGGGCACCCAGATCCCCATGGGCACCCAGCTCTACTCCCCGGGCTGCGCCAGCTCTGCTCCCTGGGCACCCAGATCTGATCCCTGGGCACCCTGATCTGCTCCTCTGGCTGTCAGATCTGGTCCCTGGCACCCAGATCTGCTCCCTGGGCACACAGATCTGATCCCTGGGCACACAGATCTGATCCCTGGGCACCCAGATCTGAACCCTGAGCACCCAGCTCCGATCCCTGGGCACCCAGCTCCGATCCTTGGGCACCCAGATCCGATCCCTGGGCACCCAGCTCTGATCCCTGGGCACCCAGATCTGATCCCTGGCCACCCAGATCCGATCCTGAGCACCCAGATCCACTCCCTGGACACCCAGCTCTGATCCCTGGGCACCCAGATCTGATCCCTGGGCACACAGCTCTGATCCCTGGGCACCCAGCTCCGATCCCTGGCCACCCAGCTCCGATCCCTGGCCACCCAGCTCTGATCCCTGGGCACCCAGATCTGAACCCTGAGCACCCAGCTCCGATCCCTGGGCACCCAGCTCCGATCCTTGGGCACCCAGCTCCGATCCCTGGGCACCAGCTCTGATCCCTGGGCACCCAGATCTGATCCCTGGCCACCCAGATCCGATCCTGAGCACCCAGATCCACTCCCTGGACACCCAGCTCTGATCCCTGGGCACCCAGATCTGATCCCTGGGCACACAGATCTGATCCCTGGGCACACAGACCTGATCCCTGGGCACCCAGCTCTGATCCCTGGGCACCCAGCTCTGAACCCTGAGCACCCAGCTCTGATCCCTGAGCACCCAGCTCCGATCCCTGGGCACCCAGCTCTGCTCCCTGGGCACCCAGCTCCGATACTTGGGCACCCAGCTCCGATCCCTGGCCACCCAGCTCTGATCCCTGGGCACCCAGATCTGATCCCTGGGCACCCAGCTCTGCTCCCTGGGCACCCAGATCTGATCCCTGGGCACACAGCTCTGATACCTGGGCACCCAGATCTGATCCCTGGGCACCCAGCTCTGTTCCCTGGGCACCCAGATCTGATCCCTGGGCAGCCAGATCTGATCCCTGGCCACCCAGATCCGATCCCTGAGCACCCAGATCCACTCCCTGGACACCCAGCTCTGATCCCTGGGCACCCAGCTCTGATCCCTGGGCACCCAGATCTGCTCCTCTGGCTGTCAGATCTGCTCCTCTGGCTGTCAGATCTGATATGTGGGCACCCAGATCTGCTCCCTGGGCACCCAGCTCTGATCCCTGGGCACCCAGATCTGATTCCTGGGCACCCAGATCTGCTCCCTGGGCACCCAGATCTGCTCCCTGGCAGCCAGATCTGCTCCCTGGGCACCCAGCTCTGATCCCTGGGCACACAGATCTGATCCCTGGGCACCCAGCTCTGATCCCTGGGCACCCAGCTCCGATCCCTGGGCATGCAGCTCTGCTCCCTGGGCACCAAGCTCCGATCCTTGGGCACCCAGCTCCGATCCCTGGGCACCCAGCTCTGATACCTGGGCACCCAGATCTGATCCCTGGGCACCCAGCTCTGATCCCTGGGCACCCAGATCTGATCCCTGGGCACCCAGCTCTGATACCTGGGCACCCAGCTCTGATACCTGGGCACCCAGATCTGCTCCCTGGGCACCCAGATTTGATCCCTGGGCACCCAGATCTGATCCCTGGGCACACAGATCTGATCCCTGGGGACCCAGATCCACTCCCTGGACACCCAGCTCTGATCCCTGGGCACCCAGCTCTGATCCCTGGGCACCCAGATCTGCTCCTCTGGCTGTCAGATCTGCTCCTCTGGCTGTCAGATCTGATATGTGGGCACCCAGATCTGCTCCCTGGGCACCCAGCTCTGATCCCTGGGCACCCAGCTCCGATCCCTGGGCACCCAGCTCTGATACCTGGGCACCCAGCTCTGATCCCTGGGCACCCAGATCTGATCCCTGGGCAGCCAGATCTGATCCCTGGCCACCCAGATCCGATCCCTGAGCACCCAGATCCACTCCCTGGACACCCAGCTCTGATCCCTGGGCACCCAGATCTGCTCCTCTGGCTGTCAGATCTGCTCCTCTGGCTGTCAGATCTGATCCCTGGGCACCCAGCTCTGATCCCTGGGCACACAGATCTGATCCCTGGGCACCCAGCTCTGATCCCTGGGCACCCAGATCTGAACCCTGAGCACCCAGCTCTGATCCCTGAGCACCCAACTCCGATCCCTGGGCACCCAGCTCTGCTCCCTGGGCACCCAGCTCTGATCCCTGGCCACCCAGCTCTGATCCCTGGGCACCCAGATCTGATCCCTGGGCACCTAGCTCTGATACCTGGGCACCCAGATCTGATCCCTGGCCACCCAGCTCTGACACCTGGGCACCCAGCTTCACTCCCTGGGCACCCAGATCTGATCCCTGGGCACCCAGATCCACTCCCTGGGCACCCAGCTCTGATCCCTGGGCACCCAGATCTGATCACTGGCCACCCAGCTCTGATCCCTGGGCACACAGATCTGTTCCCTGGCCACCCAGATCTGATCCCTGGGCACACAGATCTGATCCCTGGGCACCCAGATCTGCTCCCTGGGCACCCAGATCTGACCCCTGGGCACACAGATCTGATCCCTGGGCACCCAGCTCTGATCCCTGGGCACCCAGCTCTGATCCCTGAGCACCCAGCTCTGATCCCTGGGCACGCAGCTCTGCTCCCTGGGCACCAAGCTCCGATCCTTGGGCACCCAGCTCTGATCCCTGGGCGCCCAGCTCTGATACCTGGGCACCCAGCTCTGATCCCTGGGCACCCAGATCTGATCCCTGGGCACCCAGATCTGATCCCTGGGCACACAGATCTGATCCTTGGGGACCCAGATCTGATCCCTGGGCAGACAGATCTGATCCCTGGGCACCCAGCTCTGATCCCTGAGCAGACAGATCTGATCCCTGGGCACCCAGCTCTGATCCCTGAGCACCCAGATCTGATCCCTGGGCACCCAGCTCTGCTCCCTGGGCACCCAGCTCCGATCCCTGGCCACCCAGCTCTGATCCCTGGGCACCCAGATCTGATCCCTGAGCACACAGATCCACTCCCTGGGCACCCAGCTCTGATCCCTGGGCACACAGATCTGCTCCTCTGGCTGTCAGATCTGCTCCCTGGCACCCAGATCTGATCCCTGGGCACACAGATCTGATCCCTGGGCACCCAGCTCTGATCCCTTGGCACTCAGATCTGAACCCTGAGCACCCAGCTCCGATCCCTGGGCACCCAGCTCCGATCCCTGGGCATGCAGCTCTGCTCCCTGGGCACCAAGCTCCGATCCTTGGGCACCCAGCTCCGATCCCTGGGCACCAAGCTCCGATCCTTGGGCACCCAGATCTGATCCCTGGGCACCCAGCTCTGATACCTGGGCACCCAGCTCTGATACCTGGGCACCCAGATCTGCTCCCTGGGCACCCAGATTTGATCCCTGGGCACCCAGATCTGATCCCTGGGCACACAGATCTGATCCCTGGGGACCCAGATCCACTCCCTGGACACCCAGCTCTGATCCCTGGGCACCCAGCTCTGATCCCTGGGCACCCAGATCTGCTCCTCTGGCTGTCAGATCTGCTCCTCTGGCTGTCAGATCTGATATGTGGGCACCCAGATCTGCTCCCTGGGCACCCAGATTTGATCCCTGGGCACCCAGATCTGATCCCTGGGCACCCAGATCTGCTCCCTGGGCACCCAGCTCTGATCCCTGGGCACCCAGCTCCGATCCCTGGGCACCCAGCTCTGATACCTGGGCACCCAGCTCTGATCCCTGGGCACCCAGATCTGATCCCTGGGCAGCCAGATCTGATCCCTGGCCACCCAGATCCGATCCCTGAGCACCCAGATCCACTCCCTGGACACCCAGCTCTGATCCCTGGGCACCCAGCTCTGATCCCTGGGCACCCAGATCTGCTCCTCTGGCTGTCAGATCTGCTCCTCTGGCTGTCAGCTCTGACACCTGGGCACCCAGCTTCACTCCCTGGGCACCCAGATCTGATCCCTGGGCACCCAGATCCACTCCCTGGGCACCCAGCTCTGATCCCTGGGCACCCAGATCTGATCACTGGCCACCCAGCTCTGATCCCTGGGCACACAGATCTGTTCCCTGGCCACCCAGATCTGATCCCTGGGCACACAGATCTGATCCCTGGGCACCCAGATCTGCTCCCTGGGCACCCAGATCTGACCCCTGGGCACACAGATCTGATCCCTGGGCACCCAGCTCTGATCCCTGAGCACCCAGCTCTGATCCCTGGGCACGCAGCTCTGCTCCCTGGGCACCAAGCTCCGATCCTTGGGCACCCAGCTCTGATCCCTGGGCGCCCAGCTCTGATACCTGGGCACCCAGCTCTGATCCCTGGGCACCCAGATCTGATCCCTGGGCACCCAGATCTGATCCCTGGGCACACAGATCTGATCCTTGGGGACCCAGATCTGATCCCTGGGCAGACAGATCTGATCCCTGGGCACCCAGCTCTGATCCCTGAGCAGACAGATCTGATCCCTGGGCACCCAGCTCTGATCCCTGAGCACCCAGATCTGATCCCTGGGCACCCAGCTCTGATCCCTGGGCACCCAGCTCCGATCCCTGGCCACCCAGCTCTGATCCCTGGGCACCCAGATCTGATCCCTGAGCACACAGATCCACTCCCTGGGCACCCAGCTCTGATCCCTGGGCACACAGATCTGCTCCTCTGGCTGTCAGATCTGCTCCCTGGCACCCAGATCTGATCCCTGGGCACACAGATCTGATCCCTGGGCACCCAGCTCTGATCCCTTGGCACTCAGATCTGAACCCTGAGCACCCAGCTCCGATCCCTGGGCACCCAGCTCCGATCCCTGGGCATGCAGCTCTGCTCCCTGGGCACCAAGCTCCGATCCTTGGGCACCCAGCTCCGATCCCTGGGCACCAAGCTCCGATCCTTGGGCACCCAGATCTGATCCCTGGGCACCCAGCTCTGATACCTGGGCACCCAGCTCTGATACCTGGGCACCCAGATCTGCTCCCTGGGCACCCAGATTTGATCCCTGGGCACCCAGATCTGATCCCTGGGCACACAGATCTGATCCCTGGGGACCCAGATCCACTCCCTGGACACCCAGCTCTGATCCCTGGGCACCCAGCTCTGATCCCTGGGCACCCAGATCTGCTCCTCTGGCTGTCAGATCTGCTCCTCTGGCTGTCAGATCTGATATGTGGGCACCCAGATCTGCTCCCTGGGCACCCAGCTCTGATCCCTGGGCACCCAGCTCCGATCCCTGGGCACCCAGCTCTGATACCTGGGCACCCAGCTCTGATCCCTGGGCACCCAGATCTGATCCCTGGGCAGCCAGATCTGATCCCTGGCCACCCAGATCCGATCCCTGAGCACCCAGATCCACTCCCTGGACACCCAGCTCTGATCCCTGGGCACCCAGCTCTGATCCCTGGGCACCCAGATCTGCTCCTCTGGCTGTCAGATCTGCTCCTCTGGCTGTCAGATCTGATCCCTGGGCACCCAGCTCTGATCCCTGGGCACACAGATCTGATCCCTGGGCACCCAGATCTGATCCCTGGGCACCCAGCTCTGATCCCTGGGCACCCAGATCTGAACCCTGAGCACCCAGCTCTGATCCCTGAGCACCCAACTCCGATCCCTGGGCACCCAGCTCTGCTCCCTGGGCACACAGATCTGATCCCTGGCCACCCAGCTCTGATCCCTGGGCACCCAGATCTGATCCCTGGGCACCTAGCTCTGATACCTGGGCACCCAGATCTGATCCCTGGCCACCCAGCTCTGACACCTGGGCACCCAGCTTCACTCCCTGGGCACCCAGATCTGATCCCTGGGCACCCAGATCCACTCCCTGGGCACCCAGCTCTGATCCCTGGGCACCCAGCTCTGATCACTGGCCACCCAGCTCTGATCCCTGGGCACACAGATCTGATCCCTGGGCACCCAGATCTGCTCCCTGGGCACCCAGATCTGACCCCTGGGCACACAGATCTGATCCCTGGGCACCCAGCTCTGATCCCTGGGCACCCTGATCTGCTCCTTTGGCTGTCAGATCTGCTCCCTGGCACCCAGATATGCTCCCTGGGCACACAGATCTGACCCCTGGGCACCCAGCTCTGATCCCTGGGCACGCAGCTCTGCTCCCTGGGCACCAAGGTCCGATCCTTGGGCACCCAGCTCTGATCCCTGGGCACCCAGCTCTGATACCTGGGCACCCAGATCTGATCCCTGGGCACCCAGATCCACTCCCTGGGCACACAGATCTGATCCTTGGGGACCCAGCTCTGATCCCTGGGCACCCAGCTCTGATCCCTGAGCAGACAGATCTGAACCCTGAGCACCCAGCTCTGATCCCTGAGCAGACAGATCTGATCCCTGGGCACCCAGCTCTGATCCCTGAGCACCCAGATCTGATCCCTGGGCACCCAGCTCTGCTCCCTGGGCACCCAGCTCCGATCCCTGGCCACCCAGCTCTGATCCCTGGCCACCCAGCTCTGATCCCTGGGCACCCAGATCTGATCCCTGAGCACACAGATCCACTCCCTGGGCACCCAGCTCTGATCCCTGGGCACACAGATCTGCTCCTCTGGCTGTCAGATCTGCTCCCTGGCACCCAGATCTGCTCCCTGGGCACCCAGCTCCGATCCCTGGCCACCCAGCTCTGATCCCTGGGCACCCAGATCTGAACCCTGAGCACCCAGCTCCGATCCCTGGGCACCCAGCTCTGATCCCTGGGCACCCAGCTCTGTTCCCTGGGCACACAGATCTGTTCCCTGGGCACCCAGATCTGCTCCTCTGGCTGTCAGATCTGATATGTGGGCACCCAGATCTGCTCCCTGGGCACCCAGCTCTGATCCCTGGGCACACAGCTCTGATCCCTGGGCACCCAGACCTGATCCCTGGGCACCCAGCTCTGATCCCTGGGCACCCAGATCTGAACCCTGAGCACCCAGCTCTGATCCCTGAGCACCTAGCTCCGATCCTTGGGCACCCAGCTCTGATCCCTGGGCACCCAGCTCCGATCCTTGGGCACCCAGCTCTGATCCCTGGGCACCCAGATCTGATCCCTGGCCACCCAGATCTGATCCCTGGGCACCCAGCTCTGATACCTGGGCACCCAGATCTGATCCCTGGGCACCCAGCTCTGATACCTGAGCACCCAGCTCTGATCCCTGGGCACCCAGATCTGCTCCCTGGGCACCCAGCTCTGATACCTGGGCACCCAGATCTGATCCCTGGGCACCCAGATCCACTCCCTGGGCACCCAGCTCTGATCCCTGGGCACCCAGCTCTGTTCCCTGGGCACCCAGATCTGATCCCTGGGCACCCATATCTGCTCCTCTGGCTGTCAGATCTGCTCCTCTGGCTGTCAGATCTGCTCCCTGGCACCCAGATCTGCTCCCTGGGCACCCAGATCTGATCCCTGGGCACACAGATCTGATCCCTGGGCACCCAGATCTGATCCCTGGGCACACAGCTCTGATCCCTGGGCACCCAGCTCTGATCCCTGGCCACCCAGGTCCGATCCCTGGCCACCCAGATCTGCTCCCTGGGCACCCAGATCTGATCCCTGGGCACACAGATCTGATCCCTGGGGTCCCAGCTCCGATCCCTGGGCACCCAGCTCTGATCCCTGAGCAGACAGATCTGAACCCTGAGCACCCAGCTCTGATCCCTGAGCAGACAGATCTGATCCCTGGGCACCCAGCTCTGATCCCTGGGCACCCAGATCTGATCCCTGAGCACCCAGCTCTGATCCCTGGGCACCCAGATCTGATCCCTGGGCACACAGATCTGATCCCTGAGCACACAGCTCTGATCCCTGGGCACCCAGATCTGATCCCTGGGCACACAGCTCTGATCCCTGGGCACCCAGCTCCGATCCCTGGCCACCCAGCTCCGATCCCTGGCCACCCAGCTCTGATCCCTGGGCACCCAGCTCCGATCTCTGGGGACCCAGCTCTGAACCCTGAGCACCCAGCTCTGATCCCTGGCACCCAGCTCTGAACCCTGAGTACCCAGCTCTGATCCCTGGGCACCCAGCTCCGATCCCTGGGCACCCAGCTCTGATCCCTGGGCACCCAGCTCCGATCCCTGGGCACCCAGCTCTGATCCCTGGGCACCCAGCTCTGATCCCTGGGCACCCAGATCTGATCCTTGGCACCCGCTCTGCTCCCGGCCATGCCCAGGGAAGGGAACCCAGAGGACACGAGGGCAGGACGGTGCGTGGGATGAGGGCAGGAATACGGCACCTCCTCGCCTCGAGCTCCCTGCCCGCGCCCTGCCCGCCCCCGGGGGGGTGCCAGGAGCCTGCGCCCCCAGCCCGGCGCTGCTGGAGCACCCGTGGTACGGGCACTGCCTGTGCCGTGGCGCTGCCGGTGCCCCGTCCTGCGGCCTCTGCCTGCCACGGGAAGGGGCCGGCGCTTGCACGGCACCACCAAGTGTGCAAACCGGGGAGTAAACTGGAGTGTCCAAACTGGAGAGTGCAAGCCGGAGAGCAAACCCTAGAGCAAACTGGTGTGCAAACCTGAGTGGGGAAACCAGAGAGCAAAGTGGAGCGTGCAAATCAGAGCGGGGAATCCGGAGTGTGCAAACCACAGAGAGCAAACCCGAGCGTGCGAACCAGAGCAGGGAAACCAGAGAAAAAACCGGAGTGTGCAAACCAGAGAGCAAACTGGAGTGTGCAAACCAGAGTGGGCAAACTGGAGACTAAGCTGGAGTGTGCAAACCAGAGCGGGGAATCCGGAGTGTGCAAACCAGAGAGAGCAAAGCCAAGAGCAAACCTGAGTGTGCAAACCCGAGAGCAAACCTGAGTGTGCAAACCAGAGCAGGGAAACCAGACGAGAAACTGGAGTGTGCAAACTAGTAAGAGCAAACCTGAGAGGAAACCCGCGTGGGCAAACCAGAGAGAGCAAACCGAAGTGTGCAAACCAGGGTGTGCAAGCCGGTGAGGGCAAGCCGGGGCGTGCAAACCGGCCACTGCAGGCAGCTCTGCCGCCTCGCACGCTCACACCCCGCCGCCCTGCCAGGCCGTGGGGGCCCTGCGACGTCTTTCACCGGCACCTCCGAGGCCAGCGGGTTATTTCCATCGCCTGGCCCTGGGCTCTGACCCTCCGTCACGCCGTGGGCTGCCGGGGGTGCTGCCAGCCCTGCCGGGGTGCCAGGTGGGAGCAGGGGAAGAGCAGCTCTGCTCCACCACAGCTGCATGGAGGTTTATTGGGATGCTCCGGGGTCAGGGCGCATCCCCCGGGCACCCCCAAGCACCCTGCACACCCCTGGGCACCCCAACAGCATGCTGCTGCAGCCCCTGCGACCTCCGGGGTCCCCCCTCGTGACGTGGGACAGTGTCTGCCCCCAAATTCAGTGACAACACCCAGCACCTCTGCAGGGTGCCTTGCTCTGAGCCGGGGATGGGCGAGGCCCCCCAGAGACTCCACGTCTCCCTTCCCGGTGGGTGCCCCCCACCACCCCGTGACAAACCCACTGGGGTCCCCCTTCCCAGTGGCACCCGTTAGCCACTCGGCATCTCGGGGCGGGCCGGTGACCTCTGTTAAACCCATAATGGGAGTTAAAGCCCCCAAAACCAGTGGGTTTTGCAAAATAATGCTCCTTGCAAAGTGCGTGGCGTCAGCCGGCATCTCACGGTGTGTGCGGGTGATGGGGGGGTGGCTGCACGGGGGGGCACGGGCACTGCCGAGACCCCCAATGCAGTCCCCAGCCAGTGACCCTCCCCCCCGATGCCAAACCCAGGCACCAGCAGCGGGGGGCCACGGGGGACATCTGCGTCACCCGGGCTGGGGACAAGCGTGGTGCCCCCCGGCGCTCCCCCGTCCCTGAAACCGGAGGGCTGCAGCCCCCCCGCACTTTGGGGGTGGGCGCGCAGGAGCTGCTGCAGATGGAGCCCACGGGACGCGCCATGCCCAGCATGGGGTGGGGGTCTGCTGCCTCCCCCCCCCAGGCCCACCCTGCTGAGCCCTGGCATGAGGCGCACCCCAAAAAGGGTCTGTCCCCCCGGGGGGGTACCAGCCATGGGGTGGGGGGCCGGCCGAACCCCGGAGCTTCAGCACACATAAAGCCCCTTTGAGAGCACCTGTGGGGCGGCAGCGGGCCAGGGCTCCCCGCACGCGCCCGGCATGCCAATCGCCGCCCTGCCAGCGAGGAAGAGGAGGGAGCCCGGAGCCCCCCGGTGAGCCGGACCCCTCCGGTGTGCCACGCTGCGCCCAAGGGGCTGCGCCCGACGCCGGTGGGCTCCTGGGCGAGCAGCACCGTTGCCAGCAACCCAGAAATCTGTTCGCCCGGTACCGCGGTGGGTGCTGGGTGCGAGGCCGGGCAGCGGTGCCGTGTCCCCAGGCTGTGGCCTTCGCCGGGGCCGTGCCCCCGAGCCCCCGACCGTAACGCCCGGAGCAAGGCTCCGCCACGGCCTCTGGCACGAAGCTGCGTTTCCATCTAGCGGCAGCTGGACCGAACGGCAGCGGGACACCACGCAGCCAGTGCGGCACCGCACGCCTCGGCCCCGGCCAAACCGGACCCCTCCCCACCCCGGGCAGCCCCTTCCCAAACTGCTCACGGTGCACCGGGTGCTGGCGGAGCCGGGGCACCCATGGGTGCGCGCAGCGGGCGCCCGAGCTCTCACACGCACGGGGCGAACACGCGCGCACGCGCTCGAGCAAAGCACAAGCGAACGCGTGCACGGCACGGGGAGCATCTGCTTGCTCCGGCGAGCACCAACCCCACCCCCCCAACCCCCCCGGTGCCACAGCACCGCGAGGCCTCCCGGCGCTGCTCCGACCTCCGCTCCGCCGCCCGGAGCACTGGCCGCATCCCTCCGCCATCGATCCCTCGTCAAGGGCCGGTTGCTCATTGCACCCGCCTGGCTGGCAGCCGCCGCACGCCTGGAGCTGCAGCGGGGCCGGCGGCCAGCTGGTGAGCGGCGCTGGGTGGGCGGCTCGGCACCGCCGACCTGCCGGGGACGGGCAGAGGGTCCTCATCTTCCCGCAGCCCCTTCCAGTCGCCGGAGCCGCAGCACAGGACGGCGTTTGGCCCGTGGCCCTCGGGGCCGCCGGGACGGCCCACGCCGGTGCCGGGAGCGTGGCCGAAGGCACCGGCCGTGCCGCTCCCCGCCGGGGTCGGAGGAGAGGCGAGGTTTGCCGAGCGGGAGATGGATGGGCCCTCGCGTTGCTTTACAGGTGTCACGGTGCCATCATTTGATTACCCCGCCGTAGCCTTCCGCGTGGTTAATCGTGTCTGGCGCCGGCGTTGCCGGACACGGAGCTGTTTTCCCACCCTGAAGCTCATCAATCCCGTCCCAACCTTCCCCCGTCGCTTCAAGAAGCCTCGCAGCGTCCTTCTTCCCTTCCACCGCACGGGCCCCCCGGCACGGCACCTGCCACGGCACGTGCGCGGCACGGCCCGGTGCTGCTGGCACGCCGCGGGGCAGGATGAGGCCCCCCCCCCCCCCCGCCCCCCGCCCCGGTCACCCGCCAGCCCCAGGGGTGCGCCTCTGGCTGAGGGGGTCGCCGGGGGAGCAGCACCCCACGCACGTGAGGTGGGACACCCCGCGACGCCGCGGTAAAGGCGTCCCTGTGCCGCCGGATGGCCGGAGGGTCACCGCGAAGGGACGAGCGGGACGGTAACGGACGCGCCGTAAGAGCTTTGCTTCGGCAGGGACGGGGACGCAACTGGTGCTCCCTGCCGGGGGGGCCATGGGGGACCCATGCGGGACCCACGCCGGGGGTAAACGAGGCCATTGGGCCCTGCGGCACCTGGGGATGTGCTACCAGCACCCGGGACTGGGACCCCCATGTGGGACCGGGCACCCCGCAGGGAGCAAGGACAGGAGAGCGTCCCCGGGGGTGCTGCCGCACACCGTGTCCCCACGGGGCCACCCTGAGCACCCGCCAGCCCCACGGAGGTGCCCGGCCGGCCGCGGGCACCCACTGGTGATGGCTTCACGTGCCACTGGCAGGTACGGTGAGGGAGCAGGGGGTCTGGGTGGGTGCTGTTGGCGCATCCCCGTCCCATAGCCCCCCTTCCCCATCCCACCCCACTTCATCTTGACACAGACCCCAAAATCCTGCACAGGGACCCCCACCCAGTGGGGACTCCTTCGATCAGACACCAGAGAATCCACATAAGGTTGGGGTGCATTTTAACCTCCCCTCCGCAAGGAAACAAGCTCCTGGGTCCCCCCATCGCCTCACCCTGCACCCCCACCTCAGGCACCTCCTCACTGCCAGCCTGGGGGGGCCGGGGCACCCTCCCTCCTCCCTCAGCACCCTGGGGACCACCCCCCATCTCAGGGAGCCTGTGAGACCCCGACGCTGCTGGTGGCCCTGTGGTCCCCACATCCCGCAGGGACGCATCCTGCTGGTCCTCAGCCCCGGGGTGGGGGGGGAGCCAAGCTGGGTGCTGCACCGGGGGTGCCCCCGGCCCCCCCCAACCCACGTCCTCATTTTCTTTTATTAATTAAACCCCGGCGCTGCCGCTTGGGACGCTTCGGTGCTGCCGGCGAAGCCCCCGGCCGCCAGTGGCTCCACGGGGGTGCAAAACCACATTGGGGGGGGGTCCAGGGTGGGGGGCACAGCTCGCCCCGCAGCACCCCAGCTCCTGCTCCGTCTTCCCCCCCGACCCCATGCTGATGCGCACTGGCAGTGTCACCCACCTCGCAGCGTTGTGGTGGGGAGGGGCCGCCCCGGTGATGGCACCCATGGGCCCCCCCACCCCACCCCACAATCGCGGGGGTTCATTACCTGGCCGGCGCTAATTATCCACCCGCCTTGGGCCACCCTGCAGCGGCCGGGGTTGGGGGGGCCCGAGGTCGCGACGGAGGCAGACGAACCCCCCCCAGCCCGTACCCCCAAAAAGCAGGCAGCGCCCCCCTCCCCTTTCTGCTGCTGCGGAGCCGGGCTCGGCCTCTATCGGTGTCCCAGCTTGTGTCCGGTCTCAGCCTTGAGGCCGGGATTTGGGGAGGGGCGGGGGGTCCGCGGCCCCCTGCTCGGTTGGGCACCGCATCCTGCGCTGCGGGGGGGGGAGGGGGGGAGAAGGGGGGGCCACCAGCCACGGACGGAGCCGCGTCCCCCCCCCTCCCCAATCACCTTAAAGCCGCCGAGCTGCTCCATTAGCGCCGCGTCCGTCCGTCCATCCTCACCCCGCGGTCGGCGGTGGGGGCTTCGCTCTGAACCCCCCCGCCCAGTATCCCCAGCGCGGTCCCCCGGAGCGGGGCTGCGGGCAGGGAGGAGGAGGAGGAGGGAGGAGGAAGAGGGAGGAGGAGGAGGAGGAGGAGGAAGAAGCCCATCCCGCATCTTCCTCCCGGAGCAGCGAGACCGAAAATAGCCGCGGCCGCCGCACCGGGGGAGCGGGGCCGGTGGGGCCCCTCCGGAGCGTGGTGGGCGGCGGGGGGGGGGCGGGGGGGGTGTGGGGCGGGGGTTCGGGGGGTGTCGGAGCGCTCCGCACCCCCCCGCCGCCGGGCTGCCGGCAGGATGCGTCAGCAATCCCTCCGCGCTCCCGCTGAAGGACAAAAGGATGCGAGAGCCGCCTGCGCGGCTGCTCCCCGCACCGCCCGCGCCCCCCGCGCCCCCCAGCTCCGCGGGATGCCCCCCGCCGCCACCCCCCCGCCCCGGGACGCCCCCCCGCCGCCCCGCGGCGCCCAGCGCTGAGAGCCGGACGCGACCCACGCGGGAAGGAGACGCGGGAGGGTGAACGGGACCCCCCCCCCCCCGCCCCCCGCACACCTCCCCCCCCCACCCCCCCCGACCGACCGGGCGGGAACGGCGAGCGGCTCCCGCGGGCGGCGCGGCGGGGCTCCCCCCCCCCGGCCCCCCCTTGGCCTTTCCCCTCTCGGACCGGGGATTTTTCCTCTCCACCGGGGGCTCTCGGCTATTTATTTTATTTATTTTCCGATAGCTATTTTTTTTTTTTTTTTTAATTTTTGTTTCCTTTAAATCTTTTTTTTCCCTTTTTATTTTCTAATTTTTTCCTTTTCATTTGCTTTGCGCCGTTTTCCCCATTTTAATTTTCCTTATTTTTTTCATTTTCGTTCAGTTTCTCTTTTTTCCTTTTTCCTTTTTCCATTTTTTTTCAATTTTTAATTTTTGAATTTTTTTTCCCCCTTTTCTCCCGGCCGCCCCCCTCCCGCGCCGCCCCCGCGGGCGGGGGTCCCGCCATGCCGGGCCGGCCGGGGGGGCGGCCCCACGGGCGGAGGTGCGAGGCTCGGGCGGCGGGGCTCGCCGCGGCGGGGGGCTGCCGGGCCCCCGCTTAGCCGGGCCGCCCCCCCCCGCCCCCCCCACCCCCCCAACCCCCCCCCCCCCTTTGCACCGCAGCCTCCAGGAGCCATTTTGTCTTTTTTTTCCCGGAGCCGGCCCCCCCCGCCCCGGCCCCGCTCCCCCCTTGCGCGGCGCCGAGCACCCCCGGAGCGCCCCCCCGCCCCTTCCCCAGGTAGGTACGGCTGGAGAGGGGGGCTCGGCCGGGAGGGGGGGGCGCCTGTTTCCTCTCCCCCCCTCACCCCACCCCCCCCCCCCGGCACCTATTATCGCGCTTTTTTTGGGGCTAAATTTTCATTTTTCCTTCCCCCCCCTCCATCCGCGGCCCCCCACCCCACCCCCACCCCAGCACCGCGACCCCCCCCCCCCCCCCAACTCCGGCCAGCCGGGCCCAGCTTGTCGGAGCCGGGAGAGGGGGGGGGCCCTGAGCCGGTTCTCCTTTTCACGCCGACATCCCCAGACGATGGTGAACGATGAACGTGCCACATCATGAAGCTCTTGTGGCAGGTAACTGTGCACCACCACCGCCGCCGCCGCGCCTGGAGAGCTGCCCTGGTCTCCTACCTGACCGTACACGCGTGGATCCTATACGTCGCCGCCGCCTCCCCCGGACCCCAGAGCTGCCCCTCCGTTTGCTCCTGCAGTAACCAGTTCAGCAAGGTGGTCTGCACCCGTCGCAGCCTCACCGAGGTCCCCGCCGGCATCCCCTCCAACACCCGGTACCTCAACCTCATGGAGAACAACATCCAGATGATCCAGGCGGATACTTTCCGCCACCTGCATCACCTGGAGGTCCTGCAGTTGGGCAGGAACGCCATCCGGCAGATCGAGGTGGGGGCTTTCAACGGGCTGGCCAGCCTCAACACCCTGGAGCTCTTCGACAACTGGTTGACCGTCATCCCAGCGGGGCCTTCGAGTACCTCTCCAAGCTGCGGGAGCTGTGGTTGAGGAACAAACCCCATCGAGAGCATCCCCTCGTACGCCTTCAACCGGGTGCCCTCCCTCATGCGCCTGGACCTGGGCGAGCTGAAGAAGCTGGAGTACATCTCCGAGGGGGCTTTCGAGGGGTTGTACAACCTCAAGTACCTCAACCTGGGGATGTGCAACATTAAGGACATGCCCAACCTGACGCCCTTGGTGGGGCTGGAGGAGCTGGAGATGTCGGGCAATAACTTCCCCGAGATCAAACCGGGCTCCTTCCACGGGCTCAAGTCCCTCAAAAAGCTCTGGATTATGAACTCGCAGATCAACCTGATCGAGCGCAACGCCTTCGACGACCTGACGGCGCTGGTGGAGCTCAACCTGGCCCACAACAACCTCTCCTCCCTGCCCCACGACCTCTTCGCCCCGCTGCGGTACCTGGTGGAGCTCCACCTGCACCACAACCCCTGGGACTGCGACTGCGACATCCTCTGGCTGTCGTGGTGGTTGCGGGAGTACATCCCCACCAACTCCACCTGCTGCGGGCGCTGCCATGCCCCCCTGCACATGCGGGGCAGGTTCCTGGTGGAGGTGGACCAGACCTCCTTCCAGTGCTCGGCGCCCTTCATCATGGACGCCCCCATGGACCTCAACATCTCCGAGGGGCGGGTGGCCGAGCTCAAGTGTCGAACTCCTTCCATGTCCTCCGTTAGGTGGTTGCTGCCTAACGGGACGGTCCTGAGCCACGCGTCCAGCCACCCGCGCATCACCGTCCTCAACGACGGCACCTTGAACTTCTCCCATGTCTTGTTGACGGACACCGGGGTTTACACCTGCATGGTGACCAATGTGGCGGGGAACTCCAACGCCTCGGCCTACCTCAACGTGAGCACGGCCGAGCTCAACACCTCCAACTACAGCTTCTTCACCACCGTCACGGTGGAGACCACCGAGATCTCCCCGGAGGACATCTCCCCCAAGTTCACCAAGCCCGTGCCCACCACGTCGACGGGCTACCAGCCGGCGTACACCACCACCACCACCGTCCTGGTCCAGACCACGCGGACGCCCAAGCAGGTGGCGGTACCTACCGCCGACTCCGGCGACAAGATGCAAACCAGCCTGGACGAGGTGATGAAGACCACCAAGATCATCATCGGTTGCTTCGTGGCGGTGACGCTCTTGGCCGCGGCCATGCTCATCGTCTTCTACAAACTCCGCAAGCGACACCAGCAACGCAGCACCGTGACGGCCGCCCGGACGGTCGAGATCATCCAGGTGGACGAGGACATCCCGCCGGCGGCGGCGGCGGCGGCGGCGACGGCGGCTCCCGCCGGCGTATCAGGTGAGGGGGCAGTCGTGCTGCCCGCCATTCACGACCACATTAACTACAACACCTACAAACCGGCACACGGGGCCCACTGGACAGAGAACAGCTTGGGGAACTCTCTGCACCCCCCCGGGACCACCCTCTCTGAACCCTATATAATTCAGACCCACACCAAGGAGAAAGTACAGGAAACCCAGATATGACTTTTTTTTGGGGCTTTTTGCTTTTTTCCCCCTCCCCCCGAAATTACAAATGCAATAGAATGCACAAAACCAGAACAAAAAAAAAAACAAAACACAAAAAAAAGAGGAAAAAAAATTATATATATATAGACAGCAACTTTTGTACAGAGCGGGGGAGAGACTTTTTTTTCTTGTACATGCTTATATATTAAATCTATGGGCCGATAAGAGAAGCAGATTATATTAAAATTAAAAAAAAAAAATACAAAAAAAACCCAAAAAACCCAACAAAAAACCCCCACAAACCAACCACAAAAACTATTTTCTAACTCGCAAGTTCTATTTAAAAAGAGGGAGAGAAAACAAAAACAAACAAACAGGAGAATAAATCCGATTTTGCCGAAACCGGAGCGGCGGCGGCGGCGTGGCAGGGCCCCGTGCGCGGTGCAAGCGCGGTGCGGGGGAGACGCCGTAGCGGGGAGCGCAGAGAGAAGCCCGGTGGGGTGGGATTTTAGGTTTGGGGTTGGTTTTTTTTTTGGGGGGGGGGGGGCTGGGGGGGAAGGGAGGGTTTGGGGGGGAGGGGGCAGGACGCGGCCGGACCCCCGTCCCACGGCGCTTGCCCTTGGGCCGCGTGTCGCCTTCACCGGCCGCGCCGGCTTCGAAGCAGAGCAGGGAGCGGGACGGCGGTCCGAGCCGCCGCGCTGTGCCAAAATCTTCCAAATGCAATAAAGAAATTAATTTTTGGGTTTTTTTTTTTTTGGGGGGGGGGGGGGGGTTGGGGCGGGGCGGTGGGGTGCAGCCCGTGGGCCGGGGATGGACACCTGCAATGTATTAAAGCAAAAAACAAATTAACAAAACCCAAGAAAAGGGGGTGGGGAAAAAAAACCCCACCGAGCCGCCGGGCGGGTGGGGTGCTGGGCGTGCGTGGGGGGGGCCGGTGCGGCGGCGGGCAGGGGGCGAGGAGCGGGTGCCCCCCGCTCTGCTCCGCGCCCCCTTTCCACACTGCACCACATCCTGCAGGCCCCGGCGTGCGCCGCCGCACCGGGCACCGGCACCGGCACCGGCACCGGCGGCAGAGGGCTAAGGCTCCTGGGGGGCCGGGGGGGCCTCCCCCCCCCGCTGGGAGACCTGACATATGATTGTAGACCACCTTCAGCGACACGCTGCGGTTTTTAGTCCTTTATTTTTATTTCTTCTGGGGGGGGTGTGGTGTATTTTTTTCCCCCACCCCCCCCCCATTTCCCTTCCCTAGGTGGGGGTGAGGATTGGGGGGTGTTCCCCCCCCCCCCCCAAGTCCACCCCAAGGGCTTCTCATGGAATAGGGAGGGGGTGTCAGGAGAATTTAAGGGCTCGGGGGGCTCGGCCTGGCGATGGGAGGGGGCCGGGGGGGGCCACCAGCATCCGAGGTGGCCGCCGAGGGCGGGGGTCCCAGCGGGGACAACAAGTGCCTCGTGGGGGTTCCCAAGGAGGGGGGGGGTCCGGGAGGGGGGGGGACAGGCAGGGCCAGCCAGTGGGGGGGGGGTCCTCCCCGGCCGCTCGGGCACTGGAACTACTTTAATTTCTTATTTTAGCTTTAAAATTTACCGGAGGGTGTCAAATCCGAACTACAATTGGGGTTGGGGGTGGGGGGGCGTGGTGGGGGGGGTGGGGGGCGTCGGGAAGTTCTCTCTATATCTATATCTCTCTATATAAACGCCGGAACGGTCTGACTGTACTCTGAGACCCGAACGAACCACCACGACGACTAAAAAAAAAAAAAAACCAACAAAAAAAAACCATAAAAAAAAACAAGTGTATTTTTGTATTTTAATAAATATTGTTCAAAATTTGTAATGCCGTGTCCCTGAGGGGTTAAAGCGGCGGGTTGCGAAGGGGGGGGCTGCTGCCACGACCCCCCACCCCGGCAGGCAGCGGCCTGAAAGGGTTTCTGTTGCTGCCTTTTTTTCTTTTTTTTTTGGTCTTTCCAGCAGTAAAAAGCTTCCAAAAAAAGAAAAAAAAAAATCGCGGAGGGGGAAGCGGGGAGGCAAGTGGAGGGAGGAGGCGGGGGGCGACGCGAATTGGGGGCGGGGGAGGGGGAAATGTGCTTGGGTGGGGGGGGGGGGTAAGGAGCTTTGGCCCCCCCCCCCCCCCCCCGAGTTGTGGGCATCCGAGCGGCTGCGCCGGGACCCCCGGCATCGCGGCGGGCACCCGGGTAGAGATGCCGGTGCATCCCCACCCCCACCCCCGGGACCCCCCCCAGGGGTTGTGGTGGGGGTGGGGGGGGCAGGGTTGTTACCCCTCTGATTTATGGCTGGAAAACCTTAATTCGCCATTAAAGGAGGGAGCGGGCGCCGAGGAGGGAGGGTAACGCCGGGGATGAATCACCGGCAGCGGGACCCGGCGCTCCAAGATGGTCGGGCAGGGGGACGGAGGCCGGCCCCGGCACCGCGGTGGGGACACCGGGACCCCCCCGACTCCACCGGGACCCCCGACTCCGCGGGGTCCCTGGGCTGCGCCGGGACACGGGGACCCCCAACCACGCGAGCTCACCCCCGCCTCCGTGGGGACCCCCGGGCGCTGGCGGCAGGGACGTGGGGTGCCCCGCGTGCTGGTGGCGGGGAGGCGGGGACCCCCGGGGGGGGCAGCGGGGTCCCCGAGGTGCCACCCCCCACCCCCCACCCCAGCCCTTGCGGCAGCGCGGGGTGACGGTGCCCGCCGGCGGCCCCGGGGCCACCCCTGTGCCGTCGCTGCGGCCGCGGGCTCCCTCCGGCACCGGCGACGGAACCGGCGCCCCCCGGGGGACCCCATCGCCCAGCCCGGGGATGCCGAGGGGAGGAGACCCCCCCCCAACACCCCGCTTCACCGGGCTCCCGCGCCGGGACCGAGCCGCCGCGCAGCGCCCAGCCGCCGCAGCGCTGTCGCGGTTATCGCGGCGGGAGCTTCACGTCGGGATTTTAAGGGATTTTTTCTTTTAAGCTCTTGGGTTTTGGTTGGTTTTTGGTTTTTTTTTTTTTTTGTGAAATCCGGGAAGGTTTCTATCAAAACGTATGTCTGGTTTTCTCTTTATTACCGGCTTTTATCACTCCGGCTGATCTGCCAATGCAAACACCGCTCTCCTCTTCCTCACGGCGGGCAGAGCTCTCCCACCCAGCCCCGGCTTTGCTGGGGGGGGCCTTCCTCCCCGCCGGCACCTCCGCACTCCTCCTCCTCCTCCTCGCCGCGCCAGCCTCCGGCCGGGCAAACATCCCACGCGAGCCTTTAGTTCGGCAGCGAGGCAGGAGGGGATGAAGGGCTTTAAGTGACACCTTGATTTTTATTTAAGCACTTAGCTTTAATTCTAGCCTTAAATTAGAGCGCCCGAGTCAATCACCTTCCTGCTGCTATCAAAAATGGCTGGAGGGGAGCGTGGGGGGCGTGGGGGGGGCTCTGCGGCGGGCACGGAGGGGCTGCGGGTGGCCAGGGCAT
Source organism: Phalacrocorax aristotelis (assembly GCF_949628215.1). Classification (NCBI taxonomy): domain Eukaryota; kingdom Metazoa; phylum Chordata; class Aves; order Suliformes; family Phalacrocoracidae; genus Phalacrocorax; species Phalacrocorax aristotelis. Next base: position 218,036,882 of record NC_134276.1, read on the forward strand.
GTGTGGGACCAGCGGGGGGCTGTGGGGAGACGGGGGGCTGCGGGATGATGCGACGGAGGGGTTGCAGCGTGATCGGGGGGGCTGCGGGGTGATCCGGGGGGTTGCAGCGTGATCAGGGGTGTTGCAGTGTGATCGATGCGAGGGGCCACGGTGTGATGCAATGGGGGGTTGCAGCGCGATCAGCGTAAGGGGGCTGCGGTGCGAGCAGAGGGGCTGCAGGGCAATCGGGGGGCTGTGGTGGGATCAGTGCGAGGGGTTGCAATGCGGTGGGGTGGCGGGCTGCAGCGTGAACAGGGGGGCTGCAGTGTGACCAGTGTGAGGGGTTGCAATGCCATCGGGGGGCTGCAGTGCTATCAAGGGCCTGCAGCATGCTCGGGGGCTGCAGTGCAATGGGGCAGAGGAGCTGCAGCTTGCTCGGGGGCTGCAGTGTGATGCGGTAGAGGGCCTGCAGCATGCTCGGGGGGGCTGCGCTGTGCTTGGAGGGGCTGCAGTGTGATGGGGTAGAGGGGCCGCAGCATGCTTGGGGGGCTGCAGTGTGCTCGGGGGAGGCTGCAGTGTGCTCAGGGGCCTGCACTGTGCTTAGGGGGCTGCAGTGTGATGGGGGAGCAGGGCTGCAGCATGCTCAGGGGGCTGCAGTGCAATGGGGTAGAGGGGCTGCAGCGTGCCTGGGGGGCCGCAGCATGCTCGGGGAGCCTGCGCCGTGCTTGGGGACTGCAGTGCGATGGGGTAGAGGGGCTGCAGTGTGCTCGGGGGGCCGCAGCATGCTCGGGGGAGGCCGGGGCAGGGCCACAGCACCGGAGCTGGCCGGTCCCTGCTCCCAGCGCTGGGAAACTTTCCCGCCCGAGTCTCCCACCGTCTCCGCGGGCAGGGGTCTGGCAGAGCGGGCAGGGGGCCGCGAGCGGAGGTCACGGGCTGCAGGGACAGAGGGGAAAGCCGCCACTGCCAGGCGAGGGACAGACGGCCGTCCGGCCGTCCAGCCGTCCGGCTGAGGGCGGGTGGGTATTTGCAGGCAGTCCCGTGCGAATGCCTTCGTCACCGGCTTTGCAGAGCCATGCGAAAAACGGAGCGACAGGAATATAAAAGCCTTTCATTGGCGGCTCTGGCGGCGATGCCAGGCACGGGGCCCCCCCTCGCACACACGCCATCCGCCCGCCGCCCACCCCTCCCGCTTTTTTTGGGGGGGGAACGGGAGATTTCAGCTGCCGGAGATGCTTCGCCGCTCAGCGACAGCCAGCCCGGCCGGCAAGGGCACGCCGGCCCCCCGCACAGGCGGCAGCGGGCAGGGCTGCGGGGGGCTGGCAGGGCCGGGGGTGCCCCACGCCGAACCCCGCCAGCGTCCGGGTACTCCCTGCAAACCGCCCCACGGCTGCCCCATGGCTGCCCCACGGTGGGTTCCCCGTCCCGGCAGGTTTAATGAGGAAAACACCCCGGCGGGGAGCGGGGGCCGCGCAGCTGCAGCATCCCGTGATTAAAACCTATAGGCTTGTTAAGGATAATTTCTATGGCAACCTCCTCGGCGGGGACCGGCCTCTACGCTGGCACGTGCCAGAGGGTGCCGGTGGCTTTGCCGGCACCCCAAGAGCCCTGTGGGGCACCCCACGGCGCATCCCCGGCACCGCTGCGGCCGGGGGGTCCCTGCTGGTTCCCCCGGCTGGGGTGGGTGCGGGGTTGGGGTGCTCGGCTGGCGGTGGGGGATGGTGACCCGATGCCGGGGCCTTTTCTTGCCGTGCCGGCACATGGCAGCGGCAGGTTTCGGTAAGAGCAGCTCGGTAATTAGCTGCCTTGCTTGGGAAAAGGCAAATATTTACTAAATAAGTATATGCACTTTGAGGGAAAAAAGCAAATGTCACAGCAGCTGCCGAGAACCCCCCGCGGCGGTGGCACTGGGGTGGGGGCAACGCTCCCCGCTGCGGCTTGGGGACGCGGTGGGACACGTGGGAGGGTCAGCGGAGCCTCCTGCCAGCACCGAGCGTGGGGCATCCACCCCTTGGGCGTTGCACGGGGCTCCACGGTGGCACCCCCAGAGGGGGGGTCCCCGCCCCGGTGTCACCGGCACCGTGCCACAGGCAGCTGTGCCAGCGGCCGTTGCGGCGGCGCGGGGTCCCAGCCGCTCGGCACCCAACCTGACGTGGGGGTCCCCTTAATTATTCTTATCGCTGCGGATACTTTTGGCTCCGGTGCTGCGGACGGGTGGGGGGTTATTTTTGTTGTTGTTTTGCAGCCCGGTGGGTTTACGGCGGCAGCGTGCTGTAACACCGCCTCGGACCGGTGCTCTCGGGAGCGGGGCGATACGCTGGCGCGCAGATTTAACGACCGGTAATTTAAGGCTTGATTCATCAAAAAAACCCACATTGAATTTCGAGAAATTCCACACACGGGGCAATTTTCCAGCAGTCCCGCAGGACCGGGCGGCTCCTGCCGTGATGGGTGCGGCGGCCACCACGGCATTGCCGGGGTGCCGAGAGGGAGATAACCACCCCCCGCATCGCCCACCGGGGCTGGGGTGGGCACCCTGGCGTGGGGGTCCCGCTGCTGCCGGATTAGCCGAGCGCAGGGCCGTGAGGCATCGATCCTCCCGGAGCATCGCTGGCAGCACCGCGGCCGCTGCCAGCCCCAACCCAAAACGAGCCAGGGTGGGTTAGTCACCATCCCGCTGGCTTCACCTGGCTGGTGAGTCAGCAGCAGCGGGAGCTGCTGGGTTAAAAATAGACCCTCAGCCTCCCGGGGTGCGGAAAAATTTGGCTGCTCCCCACCCCGGCGTGGGTGTCCCCCTGCCCAGGCCACTGTGGGAGCCTGCCAGTGCCACCCGTGTCTCCAGACTGTGGCTGCGGGGGGTCTCTGGGGGTACCTGCCCTCCCCGCGGGGCAGAAGGCAGTGGGAGGAGGAGGAAGATCGCGGCTCCGGGGGTGACGGGGACCTGGCACAGGCTCCCCACGGCCGACACGGAGCCCCCCCACGCACGGCACGAGGCGCTCGGCGGGGAGGAGGAGGATGATGAGCAATGGCGGTGGAGGGACGCGGGTGGGCCAAGGGCTGCACCGGCAGCACGGCAGCCCTGGGTGGGTGGACGGACGGACAGACGTCCTTGTCAAGACTAAAAATACCCAGAAGCAAGAAGCTCCCCCGAGCGGCAGCCGTCAGCTCCCCCGGCATGCCACGTGCCGGGCACGCACCGCACCGGGCTCCAACAGGGCCGGTGGGGAAACTGAGGCACGGCAAGCCCCGCTGCAGCCGCTGAGCTCCATCCTGCCTCTGCCCGCTCCTCCCCGGCAGTGCCGCGGGGCTGTGCCGGCGCCGGCCGAGCTGCCGCCACGTGCCAGGCCGCTTTCCTGGTTGTTTGGTTTTTCTTCCCCAAGCCTGAAACCAGCAAGTGCTTTTTTTAAGGGGGGAGAGGATTTTATTTGCTGTCCCCCCCCCTCAGGGTAATTAGGATTGCAGCACTGCCGGGTTGGCATAAACACGCTGCTGCGCCGTCCCCGCTAATCAGCCTTACGGGGTGGAACCTCCTAAATTGGGTTAACGCTGAAGCAGGTCAGGAGGATGGCACGGTGCCGCTGGCGGTGGGACCCCCCCCCCCCGCTCCCATGCGGGGTCCCCCAGGGCTCCGAAAACCCATCGGGACGGAGCCCTGAGCGTTCGGGTCGGGGTTCAGGGTGCCGGCGCGGCGCGACCGCGGCTCTCAAGCTCCGCCACAACGTCCCCCGGCAGCATCCGCGTGGCCTCCTCGCCGCGGCCACGTGCCGGCCGCCACGGCCCGGCTCCCGGAGGTGGAGCGCATCAGTGCCGGGCGAGCGGCCCCCGCGTCACGCCGGTACTGCCCGGCGGGACCCCGTGTGCAGCTGGTGCCGTGTAGACGCAAAATAGTCTGCACCTTGGGGAGAGCCGGCAGCCCGGCCGATGTAATTAAATCAGGCACCTTGTCAAAATCAGGCTGCTCATTTGCACAACGCGAGCACGAAGGGGGGAAGGGGTGGGACGGGGCTCCGGCAACCTCCGCGGCGCTGCCTTGGCGCAGCCGCCGAGCTCTCCCGTCCAACGCCCGGCGCCCCGGAGCACCACGGTCCTGTCCCATGCCACCCTCCGCGCACCCTCTGTCCCCATCCCCAGGAGGTGACGGCACTGGCACGGCCGCGGCATGGCCGCCCCGTGGGCCGTGGCAACCCGCCGGCACCGCGGCACCCAAAGGCAAGAGCCGTCGCAGCGGCTCTGGCATCACCGAGGGGGTTTTTCAACGGCTTCCACCGCCCAGAGTGACACCTTCCTATGACGGCGGGGGGGGTGCCTCCGTGGGGGGGGAGCATCGCACCTCGGCAAGAGGCAGGTTTTTGCCCACGGTTCCATAAGCGGTGCCGTCGGCGGGATGCTGTCCCCAGGGAGCCTGGCGGCAGCCGGGGGATGCTTGGGGGGGTGCTCGGGGGGTGCTCGGGGGGATGCTCTCCCACTCTTCGGTCCGTGGTCTCCAGCCTCATTCTTTCTCGAAGGCTCCGTCAAGGAGACGGGCGTTAAAACCCGCTGGCAAAGGCTCGTTTAGTCCCTAACGAGCCCTGCCAGCACCCGGCCAGAGCCGCGTCTCCCGGAGGGCTCCCGCGTCCCTGGGAGGAGCTCGGCAGAGCCCAAGGCCGGCAGGGACCATTACCGGCTCCACCGCACGTGGCAGGCAGCGCCGAGGGGCAGGCAGGGACGCAGGCAGGGAAGGAGGGAGGCAAGGACACAGACAGGCAGCAGGGGGGAGGCAGGCAGGCAGGGATGCAGGCAGGGATGCAGGCCGTCGGCAGGGGAGGCAGGGATGCAGGCAGGGATGCAGGCAGGGGTGTAGGCCGCCGGCGGGGGAGGCAGGGATGCAGGGGGGAGGCAGAGATGCAGGCAGGCATGCAGGGGGGAGGCAGGGATGCAGGCAGGAATGCAGGCAGGAATGCAGGCAGGCAGGCAGGGAGGCAGGGATGCAGGCAGGGATGCAGGCAGGCAGGGAGGCAGGGATGCAGGCAGGGATGCAGGCAGGCAGGCAGGGAGGCAGGGATGCAGGCAGGGATGCAGGCAGGGATGCAGGCAGGCAGGCAGGGAGGCAGGGATGCAGGCAGGGATGCAGGCAGGGATGCAGGCAGGCAGGGAGGCAGGGAGGCAGGGATGCAGGCAGGGAGGCAGGCAGGCAGGGAGGCAGGGATGCAGGCAGGGATGCAGGCAGGGATGCAGGCAGGCAGGCAGCGGGGGAGGGTCTCTGCCTGCTCCGCAGAGCAGCGCCTGCCCCTTCCCAGCTCCGCTCAGAGCAGCGGCCTCCAGGGCTCCCACAAACTGCTGACACAGCAGCTGGAGCCTCTCGTTAAAACCATCACGATAAAGGAAAAATGGGGGCTACAAGGCAATGAAGAAGGGACCAAAACCCCCCCCGTAGGGGTTGGGTTGCTCAGACCCCCTGTCCTGGCGAGATTGAGAAAGCCGGTATCAAGATGCTGGTGGTGGGATTTGCAATTCCCTGTGGGGTAAAGCTGCGTGGCGGGGTGCCGGGGGGGGTAGAGCTGGCACCACAGCGAGGATTTTGTGAGAGCTGCCCGAGCGCTGCCCAACGCTTTTCTTTCCATCAGCGAGGGGAGGGGTGACACCCCCCCGCCCCCAGGCTCCAGCTGGACCCCTACAGTCTGGGGGAAAACAGCGATTCCTTGCCCCAAAGCAGGGATATGGAGGAGGAGGGCTGGGGCGGGCAGGAGGGGACCCCCATCCCAGGGTGTTCGGGCGGCTGCTGCACCCCTGCGGGAGGGGTGTCCTGCCCCGGCGGGTGCTGGGTACTGGTAGTGGGGAAGGGCCAAGCCCCCTGGGCACGCAGCCGCCCACCCCAAGCCACCAGCGGTCGTTAAGCCCCATCATCGCCCGCTAATAACGAAGTGGGCTGCCTGCGGCGTCGGCGGCTGCGTGCCCAACATGCCCCCGGGTGCCGTAAAGGAATAAATCCGCTATTCCGTGTAATGGATTGTATATAATGACTTGGAGAGGTCAGCGAGGGGAGCAGTATCCTTAACAGCAGGGAATAATTCCCTTCCTCTTCTCAGCCAGGTCCCCAGCACCAGCCCCGGGAAGTCTCGGCCGAGCCGCATGCCGTGCCAGAGCAGCGCCGGCTCATCCGGCACCACCGTCCCAGGGTCGCGTTGCTGGCAGAGCCGAGCTTTCCACCCCACGGTTCTCATGGGCGTCAGTGCTCGGGGCATCTCCCGCGTGCCTGCAAAGCACCGGCGCTGCGCTGGCATGGCACGGCACCGTTCGGTGCCGGCACGGTGCGGCTCGGTGCCGGCACGGCTTTCCACCCCGCTCCGGAGAGCGGGGACGGCGGCGGCAGGTACCGCGCCATCACGCCGCCGCGGCCTGGGGAGGCCACGGGAACATGCCGGCGGTGACCGAGCGCCGTGCCGGCCCCGACACATCGCCTGCACACCCGCCACGCGTTTGGGGACAGGGTGCGAACAGGCTCCTTGCCGAGGAGCAAACTCCCCCTCCTCGGAGCTCGGAGCCAGGTCCGGGATGTCACCTCCTGTCCCTGTCCCCCCGCTTCTTGCTTTAAAACCTCCCGTTTGAAGTGCACAAGTGAAAGAGGTGAGGAATAAAAAGGGGAATAAATATAAAAGGCTCCTTTCTGCTCAGTTCCTGGAGGACTCGAGCATTTAGCCGAGGAGTTTAAAATCCTGCTGACCCGGCACGCGCCGGCAGCCGGGATTACGGTGAGGAAACCTTCAAAGGGCCGGAGGGGCTGGGGGGACGTGGGCAGGGGAAGAGGGTGAGCGGGCAGCGGGTGCTGCCCGTGCCAGGCTGTGCGTGGGGAGGGCGAGCCAAACGCCAGCCCCCGCTCTAAAAATATAGGCCTGACCCTGTTCTAAAATTACCGCTCGGCACCCGCCGCTGGCAGCGAAATCGGCCCCAAGCTGCGGATCCATCAGCGGGAACGGGAATTGCTGCATTGCAACAAGAGCCGGGGGCTGGCAGGGGCTGGGGGGGCTGGCAGGGGCTGGGGGGGCTGGGGGGCCTGGCAGAGGCTCGGGGGGCTGGCAGAGGCTGAGCAGGACTGGCAGGGGTTTGGGGGGGCTGGCAGGGGCTCAGGTGGCTGGCAGGGGTTGGGGGGGCTGGCAGAGGCTGGCAGGGGCTGGGGGGTGGTCTGGCAGGAGCTGAGGGGGTCTGGCAGGGTTTGGGGGGTGCTGGTGCAGGCAGTGGAGAGCACCCAATGTCCTGGGGCACAGGGGACATTTTGGGCCCATTTCCCATGATTACGGCACCTGGGGGGTTTTGTGGGGGGGGGGCGATGGGGGGGCTGGAGCTGTGGCTCCCCACCCCCACCCCACCGGGCAGCCCCCACAGCGGTGATGGTGACGCAGGGATGGATGGGCAGAAGATGGGGGATGTCCCCATCATCCGGTTGCCATGGAAACTGAAGGGAATCACCTTCCAGAGAACCTCCAAGCAAAACCCCGGGACACCCCCCCAACACCCCCACACTCCAGGAAAGCAGCAGGGACACAGACGAGGAAAGCGCCCACCCCTGCACCCCAGGAGGGGGCTGCCACCCTGTCCCCATGCACCCCAGGAGGGGGCTGCCACCCCGTCCCCATGCACCCCAGGAGGGGGCTGCCATGGTTTCAGAGCCCCACCGTGCCTGGGGACACCTGGGAACGTGGGTGGGCACCAAAGCCAAGCCGGGGTGGCAGCACCGAGCGGGACGAGGGGACGCCATGGTGGGAGCCACCCGGAGCGAATCCGAAATGAAGGTGCCCATCACCCACTCCCCTCCCCGGCAGCACCCTGGGATCGCAGCGCCTTAATCCTCCTCGGGGGAGATTTTTTAAAATTTATTCAAGCCACCCTATTTAGCCGCCGTCCTCAGAGGAGGGATTAAGCTGCCGCAGTCTCCGGGCACTTGGCTGCTGCGCCCTGCAGGAACCGTGGAATTTGGGGGTTCCTCCAGCCAACGGCCCCAGGCAGAGGGGTACAGGCAGACCCTTGCCCTGCTGCCAGCCCCGCACTGTGCATACCTCGCCCCGGCTCAGAGAGAAGGGTCTGGGAAATGTCCCCGAGGGCCATTTGCATCCCGACCCCCTGCAGGGGCTCCCACAAAACGCCCCAGGTCCCACCCCAGCTGCACCCCAAAACGCAGAGCCGGCAGCGCGGGGCTCGTCCCTCTCTTGGCCCTGCTGCGGGAGGGCAGCGCCGGCGCCCGACGCCTCTGGGCCGTGCTGTGCCGCCTTTGCGAGCCGCTGATTAAGGCGTGAGCCAAACCAGACCCCTCTGTCCCCCGGGAACCCCGGCAGCGCCTGCCCGGCTCGCGTGAAAAGCAGCAGCGGCAGCAGCGTGGCAGTGGGTGACCCGCAGCCGTGCCCACCGCGCCGGGCAGGCGCCACTGCCCCGGTGCTGCCGGCATCGCCCTGCTCCCGGCCTGGTGACGCTGTGCCCGGTGCCATCGGCCGTGCCCGGAGCAGGATGAGACCCGCAGCAGCCACCACCATGTGCCACGTCCATCCCAGGCTGGGGAGGGTGTCAAAGCTGTCACCGCTGCGGCACCACGGGAGGGGACCATCCCGCCGCCACCACCCCACACCGGGGCTGGGGGCTGCTTTGGGGGACACAGAGCACGGCCCCCACCCCCCCCTCGGTGCTTTCCAGCGCCGAGACCCCGCTCGGCTCAGCCTGGCGAGGCAGCAGCTGCGGCTTTGTTAGAGCCCCGATCGAAATTCCACGTGCATCGAGGCCAGATGGGGCGAAACACTGAAGGGGTCGACGCAGGAAGGAGAAACGCAGCCGGGGAGGCAGCGACGCCGAGGGCGGGGGGCAGGCGCCCGCACTGCCCGCAGCATCCCTTGTGCCCCCCACGGCCAGCCCCGGACCCCAGGGCAGGCGCCCTCCTGAGAGGTCCTGGCTGGGGGGGCTGCGAAAGCCACACCGGCAGATCCGCCCCCCCCCCACCCCGCCGGCGGGCAGGACCCCCTCAAGCGCGGGCAGGCGGGTGAGCGAGGTGATGGGATGTGACAGGGCCTGGCTGGTGCGGGGCGGTGAGCGCCGGCTGCGCCGCAGCCTCCAGGATGCGCGAAGGGAGCCCAGCGATGCCCCCGGGACGCGGGTCAGCAGTTTACAGCAGCCGACGGCACACCGCAAGAGGCTGAGGAGGGATGGAGATGCCTGCTGTGTCCCTGCGTCCTGGCGTCCCTGTGTCCCTGCATCCCCGTGTCCCTCAGCCACTGTGTTCCTGCATCCCAGTATCCCTGTGTCCCAGTGTCCCTGCATCCTGGTGTCCCAGTGTCCCTGCATCCCTGTGTCCTGGTGTCCCTGTGTCCCCGTGTCCCTCAGCCCCTGTGTCCCCATGTCTCTGCATCCCAGTGTCCCCGTGTCCCCGTGTCTCAGTGTCCCTGCATCCTGGTATCCCAGTGTCCTTGCATCCTGGTGACCCGGTGGCCCTGCATCCCAGTCTCCTGGTGTCCTTGTGGCCTGGTGTCCCTGTGTCCCTGCATCCAATTGTCCCCGCATCCTGGTGTCCCCATATCCCTGCGTCCCTGTGTCCCCGTGTCCCCGTGTCCCTGCATCCCCATGTCCTTGTGTCCCTGTGTTTCTGCATCCTGGCGTCCCTGTGTCCCTGTGTCCCTGCATCTCAATGTTCCAGTGTCCCTGCATCCCAGTGTCCCCATGTTCCTGCATCCCCATGTCCCTGTGTCCCTGTGTCCCTGTGTCCCTGCATCCAACTGTCCCCGCACCCTGGTGTCCCCATGTCCCTGCATCCCGGTGTCCCTGTGTCCCTGCATTCCCATGTCCCTGTGTCCCTGCATCCAATTGTCCCCGCATCCTGGTGTCCCTGCGTCCCTGCATCTCAATGTCCCAGTGTCCCTGCATCCTGGTGTCCCCGTGTCCCTGCATCCTGGTGTCCCTGCATCCCCGTGTCCCCCTGTCCCGGCGCCCACCAACCTGTGGCATTTTGGGTGGGTGCAGGGCCTCGCTTCTCCCGACCCCCTCAGCCGCCTGCATTGCCCCGGTGCCGAGAGGGGCGAGCGGGGCGGGCAGCGCAGCGGGGCCCCGGCAGCCCCGTCCCCCGCTCGAGGCTCGGCAGGAGGAGGAGGAGGAGGAGGCGGCGGCCGGGGAAGCCAGGCCATGGCGCAGAGATGGAGTGTGCACGAGTGGAGAAACCCCTCGCCGCGTCGCTGCTGCCCACACTCTGCCGGGGAGACGGCAGCTCAACTGCCCCAGCTGGCTGCTCCTGCCCCAGCCCCCCATTCCTGCCCCCCCTTTTCCTACCCCAGCCCCCCTATTCCTGCCCCGGCTCCCTGCTCCTGCTCCAGCCCCCCATTCCTGCCCCAGCCCCCCATTCCTGCCCCCCCTTTTCCTACCCCAGCCCCCCTATTCCTGCCCCAGCTCCCTACTCCTGCTCCAGCCCCCCATTCCCGCCCCAGCTCCCCATTCCTGCCCCAGCCCCCCATTCCTGCCCCAGCCCCCCTATTCCCGCCCCAGCCCCCCATTCCTGCCCCAGCCCCTCATTCCTGCCCCAGCCCCCCCTATTCCCGCCCCAGCCCCCCAGGACGGGCCGAGGGAAGGTGCTGCCTCTCCCCATGCAGCCTCTCACAGCACTGCCGCTGGTCTGCACCCCACGCCAGGAGCCCCCCATTCCCTGGGGGGGGGGAGGGGGGAGCTCATTTAGTCACCCTGGTATTTAAACCCCCACCCCAAGCCAAGGGCACCCCGACACCCGGGCGGCAGCCGCGATGCCGGTGGCAGAACCCCCGTGCCAAGCAGCCGCCGGCACCGGCACGGCGGCACCCGCTCACCGCGCCGTGCCGGATCCCACTGTGGACCACCGACGGCTGCGCCTCGACCCGCCGAAGGCCCGAGGGGGGCCGAGCTCCCGCACCGCCGCGGCCACGGCTCATTTAAACGGAGCGAGGAATTACCGGCAGCACCGACGCGAGGGTGTAAATGCAGCCGGGGACAGGGCGGGGTGAGAGTGGGGAAAAGCAGAGTCACCTGTGCATAAATTGCCGAGTTTTACCCTGGCAGCCACTCGGCGAAAGGCTGCGGAGGGCACTTTTATACCCTATATTGAAATTATGAATCACGGCGTAATTGCACGAGATGGATCTCGCGCTCCGGCGACACAGAAGCTTCAATCAGGGAAGTCGCACGAGTTCGGGAATTTTAATATCAAGAGACCTTAATGAGAGCACGATAAATCCGGGGAGGGGGAGGCGGGGAGGGGGGGCTCGCGGCGGATCCCTGCGCGCTCGGCAGCCGATCGGCAGCGCCCCCCAGCCTCGCCCGCCTTCCCCCCGCAGAATTGGCAGCAAAAGCCCAAAGCAGCACCCAAATCTGCCGCCCCGGGGAGCAGCCGGGAGCTGCCCGTCCCTCGTGCCGGGAACGCCGGGCGCGCGGCACGCAGCTCGCCGGGGCCGCCGTGCGTCCCCTCGGCGTCTGCCGCATCCACCGGGCTTCTGCTGGGCAGCCCTGCGCGCCCACCTCATGTCTACTGCTCACCCGCTGCGCTGCTGCTGCTGCGCAGCCCCACAGAGCCGCTGCGCATCCTCTGTGCAACCGCCACCCATCCACCGTGCATCCACTGCACTTCTGCTGTGCGACCCCACACAGCCACCGCACATCCACCATGCTTCTGCTGTGCATCCACCGTGCTTCTGCTGTGCATCCACCGTGCTTCTGCTGTGCATCCACCGTGCATCCACTGCATTTCTGCTGTGCAAATCCACTCAGCCACTGTGCATCCACCATCCATCCGCTGTGCAACCACCATGCTTCTGCTGTGCATCCACCGTGCATCCACCGCATTTCTGCTGTGCAACCCCACACAGCCACCCTGCATCCACCGTGCATTCGCTGTGCAACTGCCACGTGTCCACTGCACTTCTGCTGTGCAACCCCACATAGTCACTGTGCATCCACCGTGCATCCGCTGTGCATCTGCTGTGCATCTGCTGTGCAACTCCACGCAGCCACCATGCATCCTCTGTGCAACCACCACACACACACCATGCATCCACTGCATTTCTGCTGTGCGACCCCACACAGCCACTGTGCATCCACGGTGCATCTGCTGTGCAACCACCATGCATCCACTGCACTTCTGCTGTGCAACTGCCACACATCCACCGTGCATCCGCCGCTGTGCATCCACCATGCTTCTGCTGTGCATCTGCTGTGCTGCTGCTGTGCAACCCCACACAGCCACTGTGCATCCTCTGTGCAACCACCACTCATCCACCGTGCATCTGCCATGCATCTGCTGTCTGTGGCTGTGCAACCCCACACAGCTGCTGTGCATCCTCTGTGCAACCGCCACATATCCACCATCCATCCTCGGTGCATCTGCTGTTCTTCTGCCACCACTTATCCACCATCTATCCGCTCTGCATTGCTGTGCAACTGCTGCGCAACCGCCACACGTCCGCTGTGCACCCATCATGAATCTGCTGTGCAACCCCACACATCCGCCGTGCATCCTCCGTGCAACCACTGCACATCCGCTGTGCATCCTCCGTGCTACCACTGCCCATCTGCCGTGCATCCTCCGTGCAACCACTGCACATCCACTGTGCATCCTCCGTGCAACCACTGCACATCCGCTGTGCATCCTCCGTGCAACCACTGCACATCCACTGTGCATCCTCCGTGCAACCCCACACATCCGCCGTGCATCCTCCGTGCAACCACTGCCCATCCGCTGTGCATCCTCCGTGCAACCACTGCCCATCTGCCGTGCATCCTCCGTGCAACCACTGCCCATCTGCCGTGCATCCGCCCTGCATCCGCCGTGCACCTGCCACACGTCAACCTCGCATCCGCGCCGCTCCCGCCCAGCGTCCGTCGTGCACGGCAGCTCTGCGGGGAGCAAAGCCAAGCACTGCGGAGGACCCGGAGCTGCTCCAACCACCTCAGCACACCCCGTCAGCTCGGATGGCTGCGACCCCGCTGCACCCTGGCACTGCCCCTTCGCATGGGGGGCACGGGGGAAGGCACCCCACAGCGGCGGGTCCCTCCTCATCCTCGAGGCAGCAGCAAAGCTCCCCCCCGGGCTGACGGATGCCCCTGGCACGTCCTGCTTCCTCTGCGCTTTCCTTTTCTGCATCACCTCTCTGCTCGCCTGGCTTCTGCAGCCACCGCCCGCCAGGTGCTTTCTGGGGTCACCGCTCTTGCCCCCCATCCTCCCCAGTCCTCCCCGGCACGGGCCTGGCGGCGCGGAGGAGTGCAAAGGCAGGGCCACGCCAGCCAAGCACAGCGCACCGGAGCCACAGCCACCGTCGTGTTCGGAGCAGGGACCGTGATTCAGCGTTGATTTCCACCCAAAATAACAAAATAAAGCAAAGCAAACCAAAATAAAGCAAAGCAAACCAAAGAAACCAAAGCAAAATAAACCAAAATAGACCAAAGTAAACCAAGTCAAACCAAAATAATCCAAAATAAAGCAAAGCAAACCAAAATAAAGCAAACTATGCCAAAGCAAACTAAAATAAAGCAAAGCAAACCAAAGAAACCAAAGCAAACCAAACTAAACCAAACTAAACCAAATTAAACCAAACCAAAATAATCCAAAATAAACCAAAGCAGATTAAACCAAAATAACCCAAAGCAAACCAAACTAAAACAAATTAAACCAAGTGAAACCAAAATAAACCAAGCCAAAATAATCCAGAATAAACCAAAGCAAACCAAAATAATCCAAAATAAACCAACGCAAACCAAATCAATGAGCTACGGCCCACCCGGCCCCCGCCCCCCGCCCTCGCCCACGGCTGCCTTCGGCGCGGGCAGGTTTCGGGGGGGAGCACCCACAGCGCCCCGGCGACCCACGGAGGGGCTGCGGGCGCCCGCCGATGCCCTCGGCACCGCCCCCGGGGGCTGCCGGGGCCCGGCGCCGCAGCGAAACCGCCGCGCACCCGCCGCGAGGCCCTCGCAGAGCGGAGCGGGACCAAAGCCGGCCCCGGCACCGCAGGAGGCTTCGCCGGCGCGGCGAGCGGGGTCGGCGCGGCTCTCCCCGGAGCACCAAACCGCTGGCAGAGACCGGGGACGAGGCGGCTGCGGCTCAGCAGCACGGGGAAGCTCCCCGTGCCCCTTGCCCTTGCTCGCAGCCCTTCGGCGCGCCCCGCGCCCCTCCCGCACCGGCACCGAGCCGGCGTGCCGCAGCCCCGGCGCCGCCGAGCATCCCTACCTCTCGCTGCAGCACCAGCTCCTTGGTGAAGTGCGTGGCCTCCTCGCTGAAGGGCTCACCCTCCTGGACCAGCCCCGGCAGGTTCCGGGCTCCCCGCGGACACTCGATGCCTGCGGGAGGAAGAGGAGGAAGAGGAGATGGAGGTGTTGGAGGAGGCCATTGCTGGGCACCTCACCTGACAGAAATGTTTTGGGGAGGAAAGGGGCTGCAGGAGGGTCCTCGGCGCTGGCTCTTCCCTGGCACCGCGGCAGGGAGAGCCAGTGGGGATGGGGACAAGGACGGGAAGAGCCAGCGGGGAGGGGAAGAGCCAGTGGGGATGGGGACAAGGACGGGAAGAGCCAGCGGGGAGGGGAAGAGCCAGTGGGGATGGGGACAAGGACGGGAAGAGCCAGCGGGGAGGGGAAGAGCCAGTGGGGAGGGGAAAAGGCAGTGGGGATGGGGATGAGGAGGGGAAGAGCCAGTGGGGAGGGGACACGGGGATGAGGAAGGGAAGAGCCAGTGGGGAGGGGTACGTGGGGAGTTGCCTCGCCTGGGTCTCTCCCTGCTGCAGCCGGCCTCGCCGGGGGTAGTTTTGGGGACCCCAGGGTGCAGCTGGGGTGCGACACCCCACCCCTGCCATGCCACGGGGAGCCCCAGGCTCTCCCAGCTACACAGAGACCACCACTCCCGCCGTGGCGCAGACCCTGCAGCACCCGCAGCCAGGGAGGCCAAACCCCAGCCCCTGACGCCCTCTAAACCATCATTAAACGTTAAAATACTTCCAAAACCAGGAGGGGACGAGGCTGAGCGCTGCGGCGGCCGCGCCGCACCACGTCCGGACACCTCCCCCCCCCCAACTCAGTTTCCCACCTGCAAACCGAGGTGACCACCCCGGGCTCCCCTTTGGCAAAGCGCTGCCAGCCCCGGCGGTGGCACCAGTTATCAAACCGGGAAGCCCTGCATTATTAATTTTATTTTACATAATTCGTTATTAATGAAGGGCCGGGAATTACACTCGGCGGCTGCCGGAGCGCTCGGCCCGCGACGGAGCAGCAACTCGCACGTCCCGGCGAGGGCGGCAGGAGGGAAAACGCACCGCGCGGCTCAGCCCGGCGCTCGCGGCACAGCTGATGGCAAAGGGACCGGGGGAGCTCGCCGGGCCTGCCATCGACCGGGGACGCCGCGGCCCCGCTCCCCGCCGGCCGCGTGCCGATGAGGATGAGGAGAAGGGGGGACCCGACGATTAACGATGTGCCCCCCTCGCCTGTCGCATCCTCAGAGAACCGCGGTAAACGCCACCAGCCCGGCCAGCCCCACGGTGACACGGTGGGGTGTCCCCAGGGCAGCGGGTTTGATGCGGTGCTGCTGTCACCCTGGGGGGCACAGGGGACACAACCCCGCCCCCGAGGAGCAGCCCCCGAGCACTGGGAGCCCACCCTGCAGCTGCAAGGTCCCTGTGTCACCACGTCCCCATGGCACCGGTGACAGCAGCCCTGACCTCGCTGGCGAGCCGGGGGTGGGGCCGGTGGCTGCCGAGCACTTTGGGGGGGACTCCAGCGCACCCATCACCCGTGGCTGAGGGGTTTCCGAGGTCTGGCGGCGTACGGATCCCCGGCTGCGCCAGGGACCGGGCGGCTGCTTTGGGCACTGGGGCGGTTGGAGCGGCGGCACTCACCGGCTTGCCAGAACGGCGTCACGGCTCGGTGCCCACCGGCTTGGCGCCCACCGGATTGGCACCCGCAGACATGGCAGGGATAAAATGCTGCCCCGCTCTGGCTGGGAACAGCCGGGGTCGCACTGGGAAAGCTTGCGGTGACATCCGCACCGCCGGCACCGCACCGCCGGCACGGCACCGCCGAACCGGGAAGGGAGACTGGCTCTCGCTTAAGCAATTAATAAGTAATTCCCAAAGTGCTGGTTTCGCACATGGCTGAAGTGCTGAGCTGTCCCCCAGCAGGTGGAGAGAACCTTGCGCCCCCCACCGCCCCCAAACCCCCCGGGGTGGGGGATCGGGGCAGGCTCACCCCACAGCGCAGGCGCTGGGGACGAGCAGCGCCCGGTGAAATGCAGGCTCCGTGCTGGACGATTTAGCTCACGATTAAAACGGGTCATTTGCATCACGCGAAATGAAGCCCCTGTGCTAGGGGCAATGGTAGGGAGTGCGGGGGGCTATAGGGGAGGGAAGCTGGGGGACCCCCCGCTTCCCTCCCCGCTACATCGCTCCTGGGAGAGGCACAGCCACCCCAGCTGGGACTGGTGGGGTCCCCAGCCCTGCTGTGGGGTCACAGCGGGGTCCCCGGTCCCGCTGCAGGGTCACGGTGGGGTCCCCAGCCCCACCACAGGGTCACAGTGGGGTCCCCTGCCCCACCACAGGGTCACAGTGGGGTCCCCAGCCCCACTGCAGGGACCAGTGGCATCCCTGGGTGCTCATGGGCCCCAAAACACCAGAGAGGGGGTGACACCCCCCACCTCAGCACCATGGGGCACCCAGAGAAGGAGCCTGGTGCTTTGGGAAGCTGCCTCGCGGCCCCCTGCCCCCGGCTCTGCTCCGGCTCCCCACGGGACCCCACCAAGGTGGTGCCGTGGCTGCAGCCTGGCCGGGGGTGCAGGAGCCAGGCTGCAACCCAGGACACGTCCCTGCCCCTGTCCTATCCCTGTCCTCATCCTCATCCTATCCCAATCCCTGTCCCATCCTCATTCTCATCCTCATCCTGTCCCAATCCCTGCCCCTGTCCTATCCTCATCCTCATCCTCATCCCATCCCAATCCCCGTCCCATCCTCATCCTCATCCTCATCCTGTCCCAATCCCTGCCCCTGTCCTATCCCCATCCTCATCCTCATCCCATCCCAATCCCTGTCCCATCCTCATCCTCATCCCATCCCAATCCCCGTCCCTGTCCCATCCTCATCCTCATCCCCATCCCAATCCCCATCCCTGTCCCTGTCCTATCCCCATCCTCATCCTCATCCCATCCCAATCCCTGTCCCATCCTCATCCTCATCCCATCCCAATCCCCGTCCCTGTCCCATCCTCATCCTCATCCCATCCCAATCCCCGTCCCATCCTCATCCTCATCCCATCCCAATCCCCGTCCCTGTCCCATCCTCATCCTCATCCCCATCCCAATCCCCATCCCTGTCCCTGTCCTATCCCCATCCTCATCCTCATCCTCATCCCCATCCCTGTCCCATCCCCATCCCCATCCCATCCCCATCCCCATCCCCATCCCCATCCCCATCCCCATCCCAGTTCCCATCCTCATCCTCACCCCATCCTCGGGGTGGGGAAGGAAGAATTTTGGAAACTTGGGAAAATGGGGGGCTGGGGAGTGCGGGCAATCCCGCGACCTTCATTACCGAGCGTGAAACCGGCAGCCTGGTAACGAAGCTTGCCGGCGGCCAGGAGGCTCCCCCCACCCAGAACCACCCCAGGAGCACCCAGACCCTCCTGCGGTGCAGCCAGGGGGACCCTGGGCAGGTCCCTGGGGACAGGGGACCCCCCTCCAGCCTGGGGGCTGCAGGCAGGGGAGGGGGGGGACAGGCCCCCCCCAGCTCCCAGACCCCGAAACCGGCCCGGCGCCGTGCACAGAGCGGACAGGCAGACCCGGGTTGTGAGTGGGAGGAAGGAGCAGAGACACATCTCCTCCTCCTCCTCCTCCCGGCACGCTGGCAGCGGGCGGCAGCAGGCGGGCACGGCTCCGGCACGGCTCCGCCAGCGCCGCAGCCAGGCCATGGCACGCATCCCGGCCGCGCCGCGGATCCCGTGCGGAAGCGCTGCCAGCGGCTCCGGCTCGGAGCATCCTCCAGCACCACGCGGGGAGGGGGAACCGAGGAGCCAGAGCTGCCAAGAGCGTGTCTTCCCTTCCTCCTCCTCCTCCTCCTCCTCCTCCTCCTCCTCCGCGGAGCGAGCTGGGGGAAGGGAGCCGCCGCGAGGGCTTATGCACCACGACGGCAACATTTCTCTACAGAAAATAATTGGAAGAAGCAGCTGAGGAAGTGTCCGAGTCCTTAAATAAAATAAAATAAAATTAAAAAAGCAAAGCGCAGCGCTTTTACAGTGCGGCGAAGGGCTGCCGGCCCCGCGCTGCCGGGGGACCCCGGCCCACGGGCCCGCCGCGACCCGGGATGGGCTGCGCCGCAGCTCAGGATGCCACCTCGGCTCCTCTCCCTGCGTGTGACACCTCCTAAACCCACAGGAGCCGAGCCTGCTTTTGGAAAAGGAAAGCCTAAAAGGGATGGGATGAGCGCGCTCGGCCTCGGAAAGGCGCCGGCTGCCGTACGGCGAGGCGGGGGCCGCTCGGCCCTCACCGGGAGCTAAGCGAGCCCAGCAAACTTACCCAGCACTTTAAAAAACCATAAAATAACTAAACCCGAAGCCGCGGCTCCGCTGCTCTTCCCGGGAAGCCGTAATGTATTAATCTGCGCAGATGAGGGATGCGGTTTAAAATGCTGCAGCGTGCGGCTGCCACCGCTCTCCCCTGGGGTCTCGGAAGAGCTCCGCTACAAATCACTTGTGCTAAACGTTTTCTTGCCGGGCAGCGAGCCCCGGGGCCGGCAGCGCGGCGGGGACGGAGGGGGGCGGCTGCCGGCGCTGCGGAGGGTGCTCCGACCTTGGCCCCGTCCCTGTTCCAGCGCGTGGGGACGGAGGGAGGGTGAGGGCTGGGGACAAGCATCTTGCAGGATCCCGGGGCACCCAACAGCACCCCAGGGTTTCCCACAGCATCCTGGGGCACCCCACAGCACCCCACAGCATGCCAGGGCACCCCACAGCATCCTGGGATACCCCACAGCATCCCGGGGCACCGCGCAGCATCCCAGGGTATCTCACAGCATCCCGGGGCACCCTACAGCACCCCAGGGTATCCCACAGCATTCTGGGGCACCCTACAGCATCCCAGCGTGTCCCACAGCATCCCAGGGTGCCCTACAGCATCCTGGGGCATCCCAGGGCACCCCACAGCATCCCGGCATACCCCCCAGCATCCCGGGGCACCCCACAGCATCCCAGGATGTCCCACAGCATCCTGGGGCACCCCACGGCATCCAGGGGCACCCCACAGCATCCCGGGGCACCCCGCAGCATCCCACAGGATCCCTGAGCACCCCACAGCACCCTGGGGTACCCCACAGCATCCCAGGGTACCCCCCAGCTGGGGACCCCCCCACGAGGCAGGTCGCCGGCAGCCCGGGGTTCGGTTCAGCCTCGCGCCGTCCCGGCACCTTTACGTTTCTGGGACGTATTGATGCGGCTCCGCCCCGGTAACGGCAGCACGCGGGCGCCGTGGGGCGAGCGGGGAACTGTGCCGAGGCTTTCACAACGGGTAATAAAGGGGGTTTGGTGCTCCCACGCCACGCCGGGTCCGGTATAGATAATATGGATAATAAACTGTATCTATATATTATTCCATAGATATTATATTTTATATATATGTCTATACACACAAGAGCACTGACTGTCAGTGGATAAACAGCCATGAAGCTGCTAATAAAAGTCTGATCTCGCCAAGTTCACGGCCTCACTGGGCACCCCCGGCAGCTGGGGGCAGCCATCGTGCACGGCACGGCACGGCACCGGCATCGCCCCTCCCTCCGGGAGCTCGTAAATAAAACCTCTCTCCTATTTCTCCAGGGAAAATTTCCCTGATTTACCATTGACCTCCCATCACTCCTGGAGCGGGGGCTCTTCCAGCCCTCATTTCTGGGCTCTAAACACCTTCTTCCCCCCTTGCTGTGCCGTGACCGTGACCGGCGCGGTGAGCCGGGGATGGCACCACACAAGGGTCGCCTGCCCAGGAGCGCCTGCGCGGGCGCCGAACGCCCGAGATCGATCTCCGGGAGGATTGATGGACTTCGGGAGAAATAGGAGGCGAGCAGAAGGGAGGAGAAGAGCCGCGCAGTAGCATCAGTCACTGGAACGAAGTCACCCGATAATTGCGGGCAGCACGCTGGAGCGAGACCCGAACACCGAGGACCCGCACCAGATGCCGGCGGCTGCGCCGCGAGCGGGGTGCGAGTCGCTGCCGCGGCACCGGCCCAAAGGCCTCGGGCCGGATCCCGCCCTTGCAACCAGCAGCGCCGGGCAGGACGATGCCGCCCTCCCCAGGGGAGTCGAGCTGGCGCTGGTGGTGATGCCGGGGGGCTGCCGCTGCCGTCCCCTCCTTCCCTGGCCGCCGGCGGGCCTCCGAGTCGTGATGGCAACTTGGCTGCTGCCGCGGAGCCCGTGTGGGAGCGCGGCGTATTTTTAACACTAGTCCCTACCAAAATAGAGGCTGTCGGGAACAGGGAAACAGACGGCAGCGGGGAGGTGGGAGGTGGCCGGGCGCTGCCGAACCACACCGGCTCCTGTAACGCAGCCCAGAGCCGGGGGCTGCCCGGGGACCCCCGGCCCAGCACTGCGCTGCCGGGACGCCGGCGGAGGGGCGCAGCTCCCAGCGGCGACGCTCAGCTCGTCACAGCCCCGGCTGCCCAGGGCCTGGGACAGAGGGACTTACGGACGTGGGAACCGGCCGTTCTGCTGCACGGGGCCACAGATTCTGGGGTCACCGTGTCCCAGCACCACCCATCCGCAGCATTTTGGGTCCCCACACCCCAACACCGCACACCCGCAGCACTTGGGGTCCCCATACCCCAACACCGCACCCCAACACCGCACCCCAACACCGCACCCCAACGCTGCACACCCACAGCATTTGGGGTCCTTGCATCCCAGGTGCTGCAGCACTTGGGGTCCCTGCACCCCAGCACCACACACCGACAGCATTTGGGGTCCCTGTATCCCAGATGCTGCAGCCTTTGGGGTCACCGTGTCCCAACACTGCACACCCGCTGCACTGGGGGTCCCCACACCCCAACACCACCCCCCCGCAGTATTTGGGGTCCCCGCACCCCAACAACGCCCCCCCGCCGGCAGGGATGCTCCGGCCCACGGCCAAGCAGCAGCGCCCAGGGACCCGAGCAGAGCCCCACATCCCCGGGACGTGCCCCCACGGGGGGAAGGGGGTCCCCGACGGCACCACCCTGGTGCCTCCTGCAGCGGGACAGGCCAGGCCGCTGCGCCGCCGCCGCTGCCAAGCTCAGCCGTGACGGAGGGAACCCGCGCCGGGGACCGTGAGGCACCGCTGCCTGCGCAGCGGCCCCTCTGCCGTGGGCAGCAGGTGGGGAGCAGCACCCTGCCGGCACGGCTCCCATGGGGACAGACCCCAGCTCCGGTGACAGCCCGGGCAGTCGGC
Source organism: Phalacrocorax aristotelis (assembly GCF_949628215.1). Taxonomy (NCBI): domain Eukaryota; kingdom Metazoa; phylum Chordata; class Aves; order Suliformes; family Phalacrocoracidae; genus Phalacrocorax; species Phalacrocorax aristotelis. The sequence goes on from NC_134276.1 coordinate 218,058,255, forward strand.
GAGGCTGCGGTCCCCCTGCATGAAGCCGGGGTGAAAAAATGATGCAAAACACAAAAATCACCCTAAAAAATGCATCAGTTCCCAAAAGCTGAGGCATCGTAGGGTAACTCAGGCTGGAAAGGGCTTTGGGAGGTCGCTCAGGGTGGGCTGTGGGGTGGGAGCATGGGATGGAGCGGGTACAACCCCGGGGGGCTGCAGCCACACCCTGCAACCTCATTTTCACCTCCTTTTCCCCCAAAAGAAGACAGTACGCCCCATCTTGGCACCCTGGGGCTGCACGGCTCCTCGTGGCATCCCCCCCACCCCGGACACGGGCGGCCCCTCCCCCCCGGTCTCGCCTGCTCACGAGGCGGCGGTGAGTTACGGCCGCTCCCCGGGGAGCCGCTCGCAGCCCGCACACGCCGATATACATCAGCCTCCTCGGATATACATCAGCCTCCTCGCGGGCGCACGCAGATAAATGTCGTTATCGCCAGCCCCGCCTCATAAATACACAGCTCCGCCATCTCCTCTGAGAGATTTAGGGGCACCCAACCCCCGGGGGCAGGCGGCACCCGCACCCCAGCAGCACCGGGGGGTGCAGCACGGCCCCCCTCGCCCCTCGGGGCGTGCTCTCCCCTGGGATCCTGCTAACGCTGCCGCCGGCCCCCGCACCGAGAAGGCGTCAGGCTGCAGAGTCTCGCCGGGAAAGAGGAACCCGGGATTAAATTAGCGCCTCTCTATTTGCACATATTTATAGCACTCAAACATATATATTTTAGCTGGGAAGACGGGATGAGGCTCCCTGGAGAGCATCCCTGAAGCCACATTTACAAGGGACCTGTCTTCTCTTTATGATGCTCATTTGCATTCGATATATATATTTTAAAAAAAAGGCGGCATTGATAAAATGCAGATATTTATCATGTTTCTGGCTCTAAGCGATGGGTGGTGGCACTGTGCGGAGCGGGCAGAGGGAATGGGGAGCAGCGGCCGCCACGGTGCTGCTCCGCTCAGGAGCACCGAAAGCGGCTGCCGGGAATGGCACTGGCTGGAAAACTGAAAAAAAAAAAAAGAGTAGGAAAAAAATAAAAAAAAGAGAGTGTGAGCAGAGGGTGAAACCTCCGCCGGCCCTGGAGCCCACGCCGGGCTCGGTGCCACCACCGCGCCGTGGCCCCCCGCCACCTCCCAGCATCCGCCCGCGTGATTTTATAGGACGCAAATACTTTGGCAGTTAATCAATTAGCTGAGGAATAACCTCCCCCTGGGGTGCGGCGCAGGAGCCCCCCCCGGCAGCTCCCACCCCCCCCCGGCCGGGTCCCCCCCACCCCCGGGCAGGTCCCCCCACCCCCGGGCAGGTCCCCGTCCGCCCCGTGAAACCAAGGGAGCGCAGAAGGATGTGTACAGGGAGGATGAGGAGTGCTGGGGGGGGCGAAGCAAGCTGCCGTGGGGGGAGGAAGGCGCCTTCCCCCCCACCCCCAAGACCACCCCCCACACGCTGGGATGACGCTGGGTGGGGAGCAGGGGGGAGCCAAGAGGCCACCCCAAAATCCAGCTGCTGGGAGTGAGCAGAGGCTGGGAGGAGGGCTGGAGGCTCGGGGGAAGCTCCGGGGGGGACGATGACACTGGGGTGTCACAGAGCAGGGACCTTCACGGAGCAGGAGCAGGGAGCAGGGTCGGAGCTGGAGCAGGGACCCTCATGGAGCAGGGAGCAGGGTCGGAGCTGGAGCAGGGACCCTCATGGAGCAGGGTCGGAGCTGGAGCAGGGACCCTCATGGAGCAGGGAGCAGGGTCGGAGCTGGAGCAGGGACCCTCAGGCAGCAGGAGCAGGACCACAGCGCAGGAACCCTCACAGAGGACCACGGTACCAGAAGCAGGGACCTCCACGGAGTGACCTGCATGGAGCAGGACCACCGAGCAGGACCACCCGTGAAGCTGAAACCCCACGGAGCCGGGACCCCACACAGCAGGAACACCCACAGAGCCAGGACCCCATGGAGCAGGGACCCCACAGAGCCAGGACCCCATGGAGCAGGAACACCCATAGAGCAGGGACCCCATGGAGCAGGGACCCCACGGAGCCAGGACCCCACGGAGCAGGAACACCCACGGAGCCAGGACCCCACAGAGCAGGGACCCCACGGAGCCAGGACCCCACAGAGCAGGGACCCCATGGAGCCAGGACCCCACGGAGCAGGGCTCAGCCAGACGCAGGCTCCGCCACTGAGGGGCCGGCGACCCCCCAGGGTGCCGACGCTTGGAGGTGGGGGACAACCTGGCTGATCTGCCCATAAGCTCAGCTTGATGCACAGGGCGTCCCCCCAAGCAGGACCCCCCCCTCTCCTCTCACCCCCATTTCACCCTTCTGGCGCAACCAGCAGCTCACCGCAGAGACCCCCCCAAAAAAACCCCGAGGTGTGGGAAGCCACAGAGTCCCCCCAGCCACCTGACCTTTCATTAGCTCTTTCCCTGAATAATTGATCAGGGCTGCGCGGGGCTCATTAGAGGTGGAGCTGCTTCAATAACCAAGTTCGCCTTACTCAGGGTAAAAGTGTAATTTCCCAGCGCCGGGAGCTGGGAGGGGTGCCAGGCTCCCCCGGCAGCTCCCGCGGGCACGGCGGCGGGCACGGCGCACCGGTGCGTGCCGGCAGCTCCCCCGCAGCTTTCCCGAGAGCCGTGGGGGCGGCTGGGGATGCGGGTGGGATCCCAAAACCGCCCGCCTCTGTCGCGCACCGGGCTGGTGGGACGCGGCGGTGCCCGGCATACCGGCCCTGCCGCCAAAGGGCAGCGCCCAGCCGGGCACCCACCGCCCCTGCGGCGCAGCCGGGGGAGGCGGCAGGGGCTGGGGAGGTGTTCGAGTTGCCAGCATGACCAGCACCCCAATTAAGAGATAACGCAGGAGCAGGGTGATAACACCAGGTGCTGGCTCCCAGCGAGGAGAGCCGGGGAGTCCAGCGCCATTCCCACCCCGTCCCTCCCGCGCCGGATCCCACCGTGCCACTGCTGCCCGGTTTCCACTCCGGCCAGCCCTGCCTGCACAGCCCTGCTGGGCTCGGGGGCACCCCAAAACCTCCATCCCCGGCACCCCCACCCCCCAGGGGAAGGGGCCACCCTGACTCTTGCTTCACGGTTTGCCGCCGGCCGGAGCAACTGGGGGCGAATCACCCCACAGGCCGGGCCGAGGTGGCATGGGGCTGGCGCACTGAGCTCGCCGGCATTGGCCGTGCCGGCTCCCGGCACTGCCGGCAGGAGAGGGGAGGAATCCGGCTGAAGCCCAGGAATACCCATGCTGGCAGATGTGCGGGGTCTGCAGCAGGGGAAGACAGAAGGGGCGCGTCATCTTCCATGCTAACTGGCATGTTACCTGCCTTTTTAGCCCGTAATTAATGTGTACAGCTTGATTAGAGAGCCTCAGCTGGGGAAGGTCTCCCTGGAGAAGAGCCAGGGAGGGAGAGCAGGAGCTGCCTATGCTCTTGGTGCTAAGGGGACCGGGAAGGGAGTGGGACAGTTTGCTCCAACACCAAAGAAGCATCTCCAGCAGCACTGTTAGCCCAGCTCAGCATCCCGCTGCTCTGGGACGTGCACCGTGGGACAATCCTGTGCAATGCAGGGTGATTCTGTGCAAGTCAGGATGATTTGGTGCAATGCGGGATGCTCCTGTGCAATGCAGGATTCTCCTGTGCAATGTGGGACGGTCCTGTGCAATGCGGGATGGTCCTGTGCAATGCGGGATGGTCCTGTGCAATGCGGGATGGTCCTGTGCAATGTGGGATGCTCCTGTGCAATGTGGGATGGTCCTGTGCAATGTGGGATGGTCCTGTGCAATGTGGGATGCTCCTGTGCAATGTGGGATGGTCCTGTGCAATGTGGGATGCTCCTGTGCAATGCGGGATGGTCCTGTGCAATGTGGGATGGTCCTGTGCAATGCAGGATGCTCCTGTGCAATGTGGGATGGTCCTGTGCAATGCAGGAAGCTCCTGTGCAATGTGGGATGGTCCTGTGCAATGTGGGATGGTCCTGTGCAATGCGGGATGCTCCTGTGCAATGTGGGATGGTCCTGTGCAATGCGGGATGCTCCTGTGCAATGCGGGATGGTCCTGTGCAATGTGGGATGCTCCTGTGCAATGTGGGACGGTCCTGTGCAATGCGGGATGCTCCTGTGCAATGTGGGATGCTCCTGTGCAATGCGGGATGCTCCTGTGCAACGTGGGACGCTCCTGTGCAATGCGGGATGGTCCTGTGCAATGCGGGATGCTCCTGTGCAATGTGGGACGGTCCTGTGCAATGCGGGATGCTCCTGTGCAATGCAGGAAGCTCCTGTGCAATGCGGGACGCTCCTGTGCAATGCGGTATGGTCCTGTGCAATGCGGGATGGTCCTGTGCAATGTGGGATGGTCCTGTGCAATGCAGGAAGCTCCTGTGCAATGTGGGATGCTCCTGTGCAATGTGGGATGGTCCTGTGCAATGCAGGATGCTCCTGTGCAATGCGGGATGGTCCTGTGCAATGCAGGATGGTCCTGTGCAATGCAGGAAGCTCCTGTGCAATGTGGGATGGTCCTGTGCAATGCGGGATGGTCCTGTGCAATGTGGGATGCTCCTGTGCAATGTGGGATGGTCCTGTGCAATGCAGGATGCTCCTGTGCAATGCAGGAAGCTCCTGTGCAATGTGGGATGGTCCTGTGCAATGCGGGATGCTCCTGTGCAATGCGGGATGGTCCTGTGCAATGTGGGATGGTCCTGTGCAATGCAGGATGCTCCTGTGCAATGTGGGATGGTCCTGTGCAATGCAGGAAGCTCCTGTGCAATGTGGGATGGTCCTGTGCAATGCGGGATGCTCCTGTGCAATGCGGGATGCTCCTGTGCAATGCGGGATGGTCCTGTGCAATGTGGGATGGTCCTGTGCAATGCAGGATGCTCCTGTGCAATGCGGGATGGTCCTGTGCAATGTGGGATGCTCCTGTGCAATGCGGGATGGTCCTGTGCAATGCAGGATGCTCCTGTGCAATGCGGGATGGTCCTGTGCAATGTGGGATGCTCCTGTGCAATGCGGGATGCTCCTGTGCAATGCGGGATGGTCCTGTGCAATGTGGGATGCTCCTGTGCAATGTGGGATGCTCCTGTGCAATGTGGGATGGTCCTGTGCAATGCGGGATGGTCCTGTGCAATGCGGGATGCTCCTGTGCAATGCAGGATGCTCCTGTGCAATGCGGGATGGTCCTGTGCAATGTGGGATGCTCCTGTGCAATGCAGGATGCTCCTGTGCAATGCGGGATGGTCCTGTGCAATGTGGGATGGTCCTGTGCAATGTGGGATGCTCCTGTGCAATGTGGGACGGTCCTGTGCAATGCGGGATGCTCCTGTGCAATGTGGGATGCTCCTGTGCAATGTGGGATGCTCCTGTGCAACGTGGGACGCTCCTGTGCAATGCGGGATGGTCCTGTGCAATGCGGGATGCTCCTGTGCAATGTGGGACGGTCCTGTGCAATGCGGGATGCTCCTGTGCAATGCAGGAAGCTCCTGTGCAATGCGGGACGCTCCTGTGCAATGCGGTATGGTCCTGTGCAATGCGGGATGGTCCTGTGCAATGTGGGATGGTCCTGTGCAATGCAGGAAGCTCCTGTGCAATGTGGGATGCTCCTGTGCAATGTGGGATGGTCCTGTGCAATGCAGGATGCTCCTGTGCAATGTGGGATGGTCCTGTGCAACGTGGGACGCTCCTGTGCAATGCGGGATGCTCCTGTGCAATGCGGGATGCTCCTGTGCAATGTGGGACGGTCCTGTGCAATGCGGGATGGTCCTGTGCAATGCAGGAAGCTCCTGTGCAATGCGGGATGCTCCTGTGCAATGCAGGATGCTCCTGTGCAATGTGGGATGCTCCTGTGCAATGCAGGAAGCTCCTGTACAATGTGGGATGGTCCTGTGCAACGTGGGACGCTCCTGTGCAATGCAGGATGCTCCTGTGCAATGTGGGATGGTCCTGTGCAATGCAGGATGCTCCTGTGCAATGTGGGATGGTCCTGTGCAATGCAGGAAGCTCCTGTGCAATGCGGGATGGTCCTGTGCAATGCGGGATGCTCCTGTGCAATGCGGGATGCTCCTGTGCAATGCGGGATGCTCCTGTGCAATGCGGGATGCTCCTGTGCAATGTGGGATGCTCCTGTGCAATGTGGGATGGTCCTGTGCAATGCGGGATGCTCCTGTGCAATGCGGGATGCTCCTGTGCAATGCAGGATGCTCCTGTGCAATGTGGGACACCCCAGGTGATGCAGAGGCTGCTGCAAAGGGGTGCAGCTGCGTTTCCTGGGGGGCCGCAGCTGCCCACGGGCACACCAGTCCCCTGGCACCAAACACCCCAAAATCTTCGCTCCAGAGCACGGCCCAAGGGCCGCTCCACGGCAGGCGGGGAGTCGCCCCCTCGCTATTTCCAGGGCAGCGCGGAGGTGGCGAAGGAGGCGGCCGGCGTGACTCAGACCATCGGTGCCCGCTGCACCCCGCCGGCACCCCGTGGGCACAGCGGGTCCTCAATTGCTCCAGGGACCCCCAATAGCTCTGGGGTCCCCTGGGGCCCCCCGAGGCGGCCGGGGTTGGGGGGTTATTCACCACTTTGGGGAACTTTTTGGAGCCAAATCAGCCCCTGGAAGCGGACGACAGCCAGTCGGTCTCCACAGCAACGGGGATTAAATATAACTTGCAGCGAGCGCGCTCCCCCCGGAGCATCCATTTCCAGGCCACCCCAGTGCCCTCCCCGCCCCCTCCCCTTTAGTTTAAAAATTACCCGACTAAGCGGAAAGGCCGAGCCAGAGCCTCCCCGAGTCACCAGCAGCGGCCGAGAACCACCGTCACCGGCAGGGACGGGTGTGTTTAACCACCGGTCCCCGGGGAGGGACGGCGGGAGCCTGTTCATCCGGCCGTGGGAAGGGGATTCATCACCCCCAACCCCATGGAGGTCCCGTGGGACCTGGGCTGCACGTCCCCAGCCACGGGCATCCCACTGGCGAGGAAGAGGATGGGGTCACGCAGGGCCGCTGCCGCCAACGCTGGGAAACGGCCACTCAACCAGAGGGAGCGAAGCAAGTCCCACCCGAAACCGGGGAGCGCGTTTCGGAGCGTGGCCGCGGGAGCCGGGGACGATGCCGGATCCAGCGGGACGGCGCTTTGCCGCCAGCTCCTCTCGCAGGGAGCGCTCGGAGGAGCCGGCAGGATTCTTGTGTGTGAAACACAGCTGAACCCAGCGGCAGCCTCTTAAACCAGAAATATTTAAATACATCTAAATTCCTCCTCCCGAGCACGTGGGAGTTTTATCGCTTCTTAAAATTTTAATGTCTCAGTCGCAGGCAAGGGGGAGTCTCGTTTCCCCGTCTTTTGCAGCTGACTTTAAGAATGGTTAATTATAAATAAGACTCTGTGACTATTTATACGCACAAGCACGCGGAGAAGGACAGGTTTAGGACACGCTTCCCACATGGCAGGAGCCAGCCTGGAGCGGGGCTGGGGATGCTCGTGCTCCGGCCGGCCGTGGGGACGGGACATCCCCAGGCAAGAGCATCGCTCTGGGGGTGTCTGGTCACTGGAGGGTGACGGTGACGGTCACCGGTGGGACTGGGGGTCTCTGGCCAGGCTGGCCATGTCCTACAGACCACGAGGAGCAGGTGGCTGGAGCGAGCGGTCTGCCGGCACCCAGAGCTCCGGCAGGGATCTGCGCCTTTGGGTGCCACGGGAAAGGGCTGTGGGGTGCGAGGGGCTGGGGTTTGCTCGCCAGAGCGAGCCGGTGGGCAAGGGGGGCACCGTGGCGTCGTTCCCTGGGTCAGCAGTTTGAGTCTCGCCGGGAGCAGGCGCGGTCCCTCCCGCTCCCCAGAGCCCCCGGTGCTCCCCAGCCGGGGGGCCGGTGGCCTCGGGGCACGGCGAAGGGCCGCTCCGCGGCGCGCGGGCGCAGGCACCGGGGGCAGGTAAGCTGCGCGCTGGCTTTGCGAGCTCATGCGCTGGTCCCCGGCTGCGGGAACAAAGGGGCGGACAAAGACTTCCCAACTCCACCCCGGCCCCCACGCTCCCCCCCAGGATAAATATTCCTTCGGTGGGAGCGGCAAGAGCTGTTGCTTACAGAAACCTTGGTGTTTTTATCCCCGTATAAGATCTATTTATATGCTTATTGAATTTTTCATAACCAAGTTGTGAACGATCAGCGTTCAGGGTCATCCTTTATACACGGTTATTGCCATAGAAACGGGAGCGAGAGATGAGCCGCCCCACATCCTCTCCCATCGAGGGATCCGGCAGCGCCGGCAGAGGCTCTGCGAGCCACCGCTCTCGCCGGCGACGGGCTTCCCTGTCCCGGCACCGTCCGCCCGTCCCGCCACCAGCCTAGGAGGTGGCACCTTGAAACGATGCTCCTGCCACGCTCCGCTCCGCGGCGAAGCCTCGGCTGAAACAGGCGCCGCAAGCGCTGCTTTAGTTGGGGAACGCTTCGGTTTTTGTAGGACCTACCAAAATGAGCGCCGCGTGCGTGCAGGGATGCGCGCCCTCGTCCTGGTGCACGGGCAAGCCCCTGGGGTGATGCAAGAGACGCTCGTGCTCGTCCCCGTCCACACGTGTCGCCCCGGGGGGGGTCCCACAGCCCTGCCACCTCCTCCCCGGGTTGGGTGGAGGAGAGGGGGCCTTCCCAGGCCCCCCATTGCTGCCCCTCAGAGCAGCCCCCTGCCCCCCGCTGCAGCCGAGCACTCTGCCCGCAGGGAAGAGGGGGCGAGCAGCCACAGCACAGGGCATCGACACGTGCGGGACGGGTGCCCCAAAACCTCTGGTCAGCTCCAATTAGTGCTCCCCAGCTCAATTAACAACCCCCCCCCCGATCCTGACCCGTCGGCAGCACCGGCGTTAACCTCACCCGCAGCCCCGCGGTGGTGAGGGAGGACCGTGCACCCGAGCGGGGCGAGGATCCCCCCCATCGCGGTGGGGGCTCACCTGCGAGCAGGAAGGTGATGAGGCAGGTCTCCTTTGGCATGAAGAGCTTCAGCCGGGAGCCGCTGAAGACGTACTCCACCACGGCCTCGGAGCGGCCGGCGCGCTGCAGGAAGGGCAGGAACTGCTTCGCCTTCTGGGTGTCCTGCAGGGAGGGAAACAGGGGGTCAGGGTGGGGGCTCCGACCACCCCCCTCGATGTCCGGCGACCCGCCGGCACCGCGACGTCCCTCACGGTGGGGACAGCGGCTGCTCCTCGCTGCACGCTCGGATGGGTCTTGCCTGCCCTGTGCCGCTGGGGCGGGATGCGGGATGCGGGATGCGGGCAGGGACCCGACTTCTCCCAGCTCGGGATGGACCGTGCACCCCACGCCTGCACCCACATCCCAGGGGCAGGGGCTGCTCCGGTGTGGGCACAGCTGCCTGGGTGCAGGCAGGAGCAGGCAGGAGCAGGCAGGCCGGCTCCTGCCCCATCCCTCCCTTCCATAATGGAGCACTCCGTGACTCCCGGGAAACCCCCCTTCGCACGCCACCTGCTCCCTCCCCAGCCGTGAGCCTCTGCGAATAAATCCAGGCATGTTCATTAATAAAAACTTAACGAGTTGCCAAGTAGCTCAGGAGGCCGGGGCTCCAAGGGGGTGTCGGGGTCCGTGTCGCAAGCTCCCAATGTATTTACCCAAGGAAGAAAGGGGAATAAAAAAAAGCAGCTCCCCAAATAAAAGGCGGCCAGGTGGCTTTTTAATCTCACTCTGGCCTTAATTTAGAAAAATGAGGTGCAGAGGGGAGCGTGGCACGGCCAAAACCAGGTGCCTCTCGCAGGACCTGGAGCCGGCTCCCCCAGGCAGGGCCGGAGGCAGGAGCTGGTCCGTGGCAGCAGGGCCGGAGCGGGGCTTAATAACTTTTATTAAGCTAAATGGAAGCCGCTGGCGTTGGAAAGGCAGCGGCGTGGGGAGGGAAGGGGCTCGGCTGGGGAAGGCAGGCAAGCGGAGGCAGCTGTAAATCTCTGGAGCAGAGGCTGGGAGCCAGGGTGGGAGGGGGAAGGCGCTGGCATCTGCTGGCAGAGGAGACAGAGCTGCTTCCAGAGCAGGCTGTAAGATGGCAGCGGCAGAAGATGCAAATCCCAGTGCCCCTCCGGGGACGGGGGAGCCGCGGCACGAGCACGGGGAGCCGAAGGAGCAGGAGCTGCGGCTCTGCCCCTTAGCTCCGGCAGGTATCAGTGCCAGCAGCACGAGCAGCTCGCGGACCGGCACGAGCAAGGGGGGGCCGGTGTTTTGCGTGCACCCCCATTTTAACCTGCTCCGGGGCAGCGGGCGGCTGCTGGCTGGCTCACGTGTGCGACCCGCAGCCACCGGCTGCGCAGAGCCGGCCCGTGCCGCGGCGGCGGCTCCAGGTGCTGCCGGTGCCCAACCTGGAGCCACTCCGTGCATCGAGAGGGCGCAGGTCTCAGCGGTCCCCAAGTGCCAGCGCTGCCACCCTCCGGCTTTGGCACAGGGAAGGACACCGTCATCCACCACGCTGGTGCTTCGGCATCTTCCTCCCAGCGCCTGGGGGGTGCCCCAAGGCTCGGGGCGGCAGCACGCCCACCCAGCAGTACGGCTTCAACCAGCACCTTCACACCACCATCCCAGCTCCCTTCGCTGCAGGCACCCACCCCACCCAGCCGCCAAGGGGTCCCAGGCAAACCCAACTCCCCCTCAGCAGCCTGCCCGGGGCAGGGCTGGCAAACGAAGACCCCCCTCAAATCCCGCCGCATTACCCCCCGCCACACTCGCCGCTGGATCGCTCGCCGCCACGTGTGCTCCGCGCGCAAAGCAACCTGGGGAGGGTTTTTTAGCAGATGTGCAGTCAAGAAGTTAATACAACACATGTAAGTGTAATCTGCATGCAAAGAAAAACCACATTACCCGGCGTTAACCACTTAGGTCTAACATATGCAAATCTAAAATGGGAGCCGTTAATGAAGGCTACTAATTAGTGGTAATCGCTGTACAGTCTCGATTTGATTAGCTTAAGGGAAAAAAAAAAAAAGAGCTGCAAGAAGGAGCCCACCGTAGGGTGGGCTTCTGTGCTCCAGCCCAAAAGCGGGTGCTCGGGGAGACCCCCCAGCTGCCCCGAGCGGGTGGGGGAGGCAGCCAGGAAGAGCTGGGCGCTGAAGACCAACCCCGCGAGCCGGCTGCCGTCAGCATTGGAAGGAGGCGGCGATGTTCCAACATGCTGGAGAATGACCTTAAAAATCCACCGGGATTTGCACGAGACAAAGCAGCTCCTCCACACGAGGGGCAGAGATGTGCCAGCGCCCACCGGCACCGTGGAATGATAAGCGGAGAGCGGCGATTCCTGCACGGCGAGGCGCGCCGGCAGCCGAGGCAGCCCGGCACGGCAGGGACAGACGTCTGCTTTCTCCCCAAGTCCCTGTTAGGGCAGGTTTATTTGGGGTTTTGGCATTAAGGCGGAGGGGAGCCGCGCTGCTGGGAGGATGCTCTGGGTTGCTTCGAGCCTTTCCTGCTCCCTTGCCTGGCAAAGCGCCCTTGCTCCCCGGTGCGGCACCGCCGCCTCTGCCGTGGTGGTGGGGGCACAGGTCTCCCGCTCGCCATGGGCGCCAGGAAAAGCTGGACACGATGCAAGGGCTGGGGGTTTGACGCCTTGGTCCCTTTGGACCCTCCTCAAAACGGGGCCATGCCAGCCTCTGCTCCAGGCACGGCCTCGCAGCCACCGCCGGGTCTGACCCAGACCCCACCGAGGGTGTTCGGTGGCCGCCCCGCGGTGCACGGCGAGGGGACGGCGCCCACCGAAACAGAGACGGTGGCAGCGGGGAGAGGTCGGGCTCAGATGCTGGGTTGCAGCGTTTAACGCTGGGGATACGGGATCCCCTGGGATGGCACATGCCGGGCATCGCCCGCCGAGGGGCCGGGAGCTGCGGTGCCGAGCAGCCGGCGGGACGGGGGAGAAGCAGGGGGAGCCGATCCTGGCGGAAGGGATGGCTGTGCCGATGCCGGGAGCAATTTCTGGGAGTGAATTTTGGGAGTGGTCGGGGCAGCCGCCGCTGCCCGGCACAGGTCCGAGCTGCTGTGCCAGCCTGGCACACGGTGCGTGGCTACACGGCGGGCGGCCTTAGGGATGGCCGGCAGCCGGTGCGGAGAGCTGGCGGCCGCCCAGATTAGCCGGCGCTGCCGCCGCGTCCGGCCTTTGCCTTCGTGCTGCAGGACACGCGCAGACGCCCTTCGCTGCCGGGGCCGGCTCCGGCTCCGGGGTTCTGCGGTGGGAAGGAGCCGAGCGTGCCATGCCGCTGTCCCCAGCTCCGGCAGGGACCCAGCGGGTGCCCTGGGGACAGACGGACATGGGCGCTGTGGTTTGGAGGGGATGGAGACGAGGAGCTCCCAGACCCGCCTACCCTGGGTCTGCTCTCCAGGGCCAGCGACCCCATGCTCGGCACAGGACAGCGAGGTCCCAGCCGCCCCACGAGCAGCCTGGGACAGACAAACAGCCCCCAGCCCGCACCGATCCCGCTGCAGGAGCTGGCCTGGCAGCCTCCGGAGGGGCCATGGCACCGGGAGCGTGGCGGAGCACCAGCTCTGTGGTGGTGGGTGCCGGGTTGGGATGCTCCCAGCCCACCCAGCTTATCCCATCAAGGGTCGGGGGGGGATGTCATCAGACGTGCCTGCGCAGGGACATGGTGACAGAGGCTCTTGGATCTGCCGGGCGTGGGGGAGGCATAAGCGGCTAAACCCAGACGGGGCAGGGATGTGGGGGATCCCCACCATGCTGGCAACTCCCCTTCCCCATCCCGGCTGCACCGAGCCTTGGTTCCCACCTTCAGCGCTGCCCAGGGTCGCGCAGGATTCATCCCCTGCCACCGAGCTGGCAGCTCAGGCGCCTTTCGCTGCCTCTGGGGAGAAACAGGTGCTTCCAGGGCACGACCCACCCACCCTATTTCATGCACTGACCTCGTGGGGGGTGCAAACCCCCCCGGCACCCCCATCCCACCCCTTTTCACGGCTCCCCAATTCACAACAGACCGGGGCACCCCACCAGGGTGCTGCCGGCTCTGCCTGCCCTGCTCCTTGCCCACCCCTCCCACCCAGGTGGTACCACCCTGTTACTATTATTTTAACACTTCGAGCATCTAATTAGCTGGGAATTGAAGGAAAATTATGCATAAATATGGCGAGGAAAAAAATATCCTCCTAACTCCACTTTTATGTGAAGCTCTGCCAATTATGCAAAATTATTCAAGGTCTTTCCACAAGGACAGGAGGCTTTCTGGCGGCCGGGCTGCCGCGCGCCTGCCCGCGCTCCCGTGCCGGAGCGCACACGAATGGGAGAAGCGAGCTAGCGTGGCTTTGGATTGCGGCTGCGCTTCCCTCTTTGCTTTTCCTCTGTTTTCTGGGGGGGGGGATTTTTTTCTTGCCTGCAGCATCGCAGGTCCATGAGGAGGGATGCTGCTTCCCTTTGCAGCTCCCGGCGCGCAGGGAATGCCCGTCTGTGGGCAGCGCAGGCGAGGGACCAGGGAGGATTTGGGGTGCCGGAGAGGAGCAGGATGCTCCAGGGATGCCCTGGTGTCCCCGGGCCCTGGAGGGATGCCAGGGCAGCCACCGTCGGATGGCTCGAACCACAGGGAAGGGACGTTTCCCAGCACAAGCCTGGGCGGGAGGACAGGAGGCTGCGGCGGAGCCAGGAAAACTGGGCTGAATCTTGTGTTTGAGCTAATTCCCCGCCTTTCGCATCCCAGTTGCCAAGCCAGCCGGGGGGCTTAGGAATGGGGAGGCGCGGTAAGGCAGAGCTGGGCCCCGGCAGCTTGGCAGGGTGGGGGCAGAGATGACAACCCAGGGACAAGGACACAGTGATGGTGCCATGCTGGTGGATGGCACAGGTTGACATCCATGGGCGAGGGGTGTGCTGCCACCACCCCATGGGATGCACCGAGGGTCCTGTCACCCTGTCCCCATGATCTGAAAGGCAAAACACCCCAAAGCCTGTGTTTTCCCAACACCGTTTCCCCACAGAGTGCCGGGGCGCGGGGAGGTGCCGCGCCAGGAAAGGGCAGCGGGCACAGCTGGGCAAAACCGCAGGCGCATCGGGTACCGACGAGCCCGGGGACAGGGATGTCTCCAGCGCTCGAGGGACCCAGAGCAACGCCACCCGAGCCACTCCAGCGCTAGTGCCGTGCCAGCGCCGGTGCTGCTTTGCCAGAGCAACACGGAGCTCAGCAGCGATGCCGCCTGCTCTCTGCCGGGCAAACCGGCGCCGCGGCCGGCAGCGCGCAGGGGGTCCGAGCCCTCCACCTCGGGTGCCACCCGGGTGCGGAGCGGGAGAGGCACCGCTCCTCCTCCTGCCCAGCCCCAGCCCAAACCGCTGCAGGGGTCCTGGTCACCCCGCTGCAGCACGTGGGACCGACCGCACCGCGACAGGCACCCCAAGTCCTGGGGGGCCGGGCTGAGCGCTGCTCCTGCACACATGGCACCAGCAGCACGGGGGCTGCGGGGACACGGCTGGGAGGGGACAGACGGACACGGTGCCACGCCACGCACAGCCACTGCTGCCTGGTGGCTCACTGCCACAGCGTCACTGGCCAAATCTTGCCGTTGGCATCACCGGCACCCCAATATATCGCCGCCACCCCCCACCCCGCCTGGCTCCTGCCTCCCGTTGTGGCATGGCACCGCAGCGGCTCCAGTTTGGTGCCGGGGAGCTGGGACCGACAGCTGGGAGGGACAGCAGAGCCTGGGGAATCGCAAACCACACCCTGCCGCTGCCCTGGGCCCCGTGGGACCCCGGGCATGGGTGCTCGCCGAGCCTGGCGCACGCCCAGGCAGCGGGAGGAGCGCGGCACCGCCAATTCACATTGAATTATTTTGGCAGTGGTAAAGCACCCGCTGTCAGTTCGGCGCGCGCCCGCATCCATCACGCCGCACAACTGCTGACACACGGCTAACTAAGGCCGGGATCAATTTACAGAAAACTATTAAAGATTTAAAAAGATTAACAAATCTTCATAAAAGCCATGATGTATTAGCCTAATTTTGTTTGCAGGGGCCCTCCCATCCGGCTCCAAACCTTTTCCTCGCTGCCCTGATTGAGTTACGGGGGCTCCTAAGGATCCCGGCAGCAGCACGGTCCCGGCGCAAGGACCCTGCTGGGGTTGGGACTGGGGGGCTTGGAGTGGGGATGTCCCTGCACCCCACCGTCGCCGCCGGTTCGTCTCGCTCTGCGAGGGCAATCACATCAGCCTGTGTTTTTCAGAAGCCTAAAAGGTAACCGAGCCCTGGGGAGCCGGCGGCCGTGCCGTGGGGGTGCCCCTGGCACCCTTCGCCGCGCCCGATCCGCAGGGACCCCGCGAGGGGTTCACCTGGGGAGGATCAGACGTCTCCATCTTGTACGAGCAGCAGACCCCACCCCAGCAATGAAAAGCAGGGTGGGAGGCTTGTGCAGGCGGGAATTGGGGTGCCCAAGGCAGAGCTCCGACCCCCCCGAGGGCACAAAGGACCTTCTCGAGAGCCAGGCCATCAAACCCAGGATGGACGCACGGATGGAGCACCGGCGCTGCCGCGGGAGCCCCGCGCTGCAAAACCCGGCAGCACCGCGGGGTCACCGTCGCCGCCGATGCTTGGGGTGACGCCAGCACGAGGCATGCGGTGAGACCACCCCGCTGCTCCCCGGAGAAGAGAAACCCCGGGAGAAATCTCATTTCACCCTTTCGGGGTGCGCCGGGTGGTGACAAACGCCTTCTGCAGAGGCACTTGGGGGGCCACCAGCCCCGTCGGAGGATGATGATGGGCTGCAATACTCCCTCGTGCCATCCCCAGCTGGGTGTCCCGGCTGCTCCGGCAGACCCCGGCAGAGCTGCAGAATTCCCTCATGCAACGAGCGGGATCACGGGCCGCGCAGGAGCGCCAGCACCCGGCACCTCCCCGGCTCCGCTCCACACACCCCATCCCGGCAAACAACCCGGCCCGTGGCACAGCCGGCGCGGCCGTGCCCCACGCCGTGCACCAGAAGGTCCTTACCCCGGAGATGTCAGCCACCCGGTGAATCGGCACCTCCTTCTTGCTGTGCAGCCCCTTGCCGTTCTTGATGGCCCTGCAAAAGAGAGGTGGCACGAGCCGTCAGCGCCCGCCGCCGCGGCGGGAAGGGCCGGCGTTGCCCCCTGCGCCCGCCCAGGGAGAGAGCGGCCGACTCGTTGGCCTGCTAATCCCAATTAGCATCCTTGGGCGGCTCACCTGAGCTCAGCACGTGCCTGATCAGAGGGGCCGCTCGCCCCCGTTACCAAATTAAATTATTTTGTTCCCCGCACAAACGGAGGGATCAAGAGGAAGGCGAGTGCCCCGGCAAGATGCAAAATTAATACGTGTTTCTCTCAGCGCTTCATCACATGGAGCATTTTAAATGCAAAATACACGGCGAACGCTCCAATTTTAATGGAAATAAGTTCCTACCAGGTTAAAATAATACCGAGGTGATGAGAAGCCTGAATGAAGCCACCAAGGAGGGCACTTTGTGGCTGAAAAATGAGTGGGTTCCCCAGAACTGATGCCGGAGCCGGTTCTGCGGCACGGTGCCGAGCCGGCTCTGCCTGCACAGGAGGGTGCAGCACCGGGATGGCATCAACCGGGAGGGGGTTAGGGACACCGCTCTCCAGCAGAGCTGCGGCCGTCGGTTTGGGACCGAGCGCCCCAAAGCAGAGCCCGGGACCGCAGTGCTGCCGGTCCTCACTGCCCCGGCACCCGGCGCGCAGCCAAGCGGCACGGGCAGAACCCGGGTGCGCGCTGCCCCGGCGTTGGGCTTGTCGCCTTGGTGGGTGGACGGCGAGGGCAGCCGCACCGGTGATCCGGCGGCAGATTTATTGGGTTTTCATGCAGTTCACGGCCGGGCTGGCTTATTGCCAGGTGCGGGAGGGAGCGGCGGCAGCGCTGCCCTCGGCCAGGCTGAGTGGGAAGGGCCGGCAGCGGCGGGTGAAAGGGCAGCAGACATTCATTAGAGCTCCTTCCCCTGACAGGTTTGTCCTTTTCCAGCTTCCAAAGGCCAAGCTTATTTTCCAGGTGTTAGCGGCACAGCACAGAAGCGAGCGGGGAGCTGCCGCCCGCTGCCGCCCTGCCTGTGCCGCGCCGAGGGCGAGCACGCTTGGCACAGCCGGTGCCAGCCCCTGAGGCTGCTCCCAGCCCGCTGCCCGGCGTTTTTTTGGGTTGGGGCTTTTTTTAGAGAATCCAGCAGCCCAAGCAGGGCTGGAAACCAGGCCCCTGCCCCACATCTCCCGGAGGATGCTGTGCCCACAGCTCGGGCTTGCCAGTGCCTGCAGCCAGGCCAGGCGGAGCCTTCGGCTCATCCCGAAGGATGCCCAGAGCCCTGGTTCCCCGTCCCCAAGCAGGATGGCAGCCGGCAACGGTCCAGCCTCTTTTCACCACCTTTCACCCCCAGTGTGACAGTTCCCCCTGGGATGAGGCCACCCCATGCACGAGCTCTGTGTCCCTGCAGTCACCCCCGGCCAGCTCCAGAGCTTCTCCTCCCTGCCGCAGGGTTTCCCACGGGGAGTAGGAAAAGGCACCTTCCCCTGCGAGGCTGGGGCAGGCAGGGACGCCGGCAGAGCCTGGGGCAGAAGCAGGCAGCCCTGCCCACAGCAGGCTCACAGGGCGGCACGGCATCGGTGCGTGGGCCTGGGGCAGCCCCGTGCTGGAAAGCAAGGCTGGGGGATGCAGGGGGGGCACCCACCCCCCCGCCCACCCCAGGAAAACCTGGTGGGATGGGAAAACTCATCACCTCCTTTCTAAATACCCCAGGGAGGGACCAAGCAGGCAACGCGGACTCCGGCCTTTGCTAAGGAGCTGGGAGGGTTAAAGGGGTTTTGCAAACCCCGAGCAGCCATCATCTCCAGACTGCCCAAAGCCCACCTCCAGGGGGATCTCGGGGCCCGCACCCCGATCTCACCCCAAACCTCCCGTTCCCCTTGGGAGCTTGTTTCTGCCCCCGGCATTGCCGGGGAGCGAGCAGGGACATCCGAGCACCCTGATATTTGGGACATCTGAGCTCGAAAACGCCCCCTCCGTGCCCGGAGCGCGGCTGTGGGCTCCATCCGCCTCATCCAACCCCAGGTATCCTGGTGCCCGGCTGCAGGATCGCTGACATCAGAGCCCTCCGAGATGCCGATTTAACACCAGGCACCTTGGCTTTCAACAAGGTACATCCCCATGGCTCGGCAATGAGGCCCCAAGCAATCTGCCGGCCACCGATCCCACGCCATGCGGGGTGGTGGGGGGTGTGTGTGGGGAAAGGGAGCGCGAGAGCCCATTTATCAACCTTCCCCCTCAAAAGCGAGAGGCTTGCAGTAAAACTGAGCACAGTCTTGCACAGCGGGCTGGCAGAAACCACGCCGCAACCCCCTCAAAGCTGCTCTCCTCTGCTGTCGGCACAGCGCCGTCAGCTGCTGCCAAATTTGCTGCCGAGGAGGAGCTGAAATCCCACCGCCCCAGCCGTGCCACCGCCTCCGGTGCAGCCAGAGCCGGGCCAGCGCCTGCGGGGGCACGGGAGCAGCGCCGGGGGGAACCGCAGGGTGGGCGGCAGCTCAGCCGGAGGGGAGCGGAGCCGGGAAAGGGGTACCCGTTGCTCAACGCCATGCGACCCTTGGGTAGGACGGGACGCAGGAGGTGGATGGGGTGCAGCCTGCTCCGGGCTTCCCCTCCCCGCGGAGCTGCAAGGCTCCGGCGCAGCTCTCTGTGCAGAGACGGGGCGCAGGGACGCAGCCCTGGTGCAGGGGGCACTGGGCCGCAAGGGGGGCTGAGCAATGCGGTCACCTCCTGCAGGGAGCTGGCCCGTGCATGTCTGAACTGTGCACCCCAGACCATGCACAGCTGGACTGCGCATGCGTGGACCATGAACCCTGGACCACGAATGCCTGGACTGTGCACAGCTGGATCATGCACACCTGGACCATGCACAGCTGGGTCACACATGCCTGGACCGTGCAACCTCGACTGAGCACACCTGGACCGCGCAACCTCGACTGAGCACACCTGGACCGTGCAACCTCGGCTGTGCGCACCTGGACCGTGCAACCTCGACTGTGTGCACCTGGACCGTGCAACCTCGACTGAGCGCACCTGGACCGTGCAACCTCGACTGTGCGCACCTGGACCGTGCAACCTCGGCTGTGCGCACCTGGACCGCGCAACCTCGACTGTGCGCACCTGGACCGCGCAACCTCGACTGAGCACACCTGGACCGTGCAACCTCGACTGTGCGCACCTGGACCGTGCAACCTCGGCTGTGCGCACCTGGACCGCGCAACCTCGGCTGTGCGCACCTGGACCGTGCAACCTCGGCTGTGCGCACCTGGACCGCGCAACCTCGACTGAGCACACCTGGACCGCGCAACCTCGACTGAGCACACCTGGACCGCACAACCTCGACTGTGCGCACCTGGACCGCGCAACCTCGGCTGTGCGCACCTGGACCGCACAACCTCGACTGTGCGCACCTGGACCGTGCAACCTCGGCTGTGCGCACCTGGACCGTGCACCCCGGGTCCGTGCGCCCCAGGAGAGGTGCTCGGGAAGACAGGCGCCCGAGGAAGCTTTGCGCTTCCCTCCCACCCGAGCGACGTACAAGCGCCGCCCGGCTGTGGGCACCGATACAATGCGCCCGGGAGCATCCCCTGCCCGCGCGCGAGGTGCAGGCAGGCAGCAGAGCAGGCAGGGCTGCCCGGTCAGGCAGAAAGAGTAGCCCTTCCCGCTCATCCCAGCTGGCAGAGGAGAAGGCAGGCAGCAGCACCCCTGCCTGCATCAGCATTTCTGCTGCCTCCGCCGAGGACACGGCGCGGGGAAGCATCCACACGCATTTTTCTCACCATGATAACCTCAACCTAATTACAGGAGGCCTCAAGTGCCTCAAGTCCTTCGGATCGGCTCGGACGTCACAGGGTTTAAATGCAATTACTTCTCTGGCAGACAGGCCGGGGCAGGAAGGCTGCGGCAGCGCCCTGCCGGGCTTCGCCGCCCCGAGGAGCGGCGCGGGGCCCTTTGAACCCCGGCGTGATGCACGCAATGGGCCGTGAGACTCCAAACAACCTCCCAGGCTTTTTGCAAATGTTATCTGCCTTCAGCTGCCTACAGGCAGCTCCGGCATTAACATGGAGAACCCGCCACGCAGCGAGATGCTTCCCACTGACTCACGGCACGCCTGGCCCTCCGCCAGCGCTGAGCCCGAGCCCGTCTGCGGCACCAGCACCGCGCCGGCAGCATGGAGGAGGTCGGGGCTGAGGCGGGCACACGCAGCCAGGCCCTACTCGGGGAGGATTTTGGCTGCCGGGGAGTCAGGGGGAGCTGGAGGCAGGAGCAGGGACCTTGCAGAGCCTGCAGAGGGGAAAGGATGCTCGCCCCGGGCAGGAGGGATGCAGGGCAGGAAGGCCGCGCCGAGCAGCGGGGACGGACGGATGGATGGGGATGCGGCAGGGATGGGATGGGGGGGGGATGCGGTGCAGCCCTGCACCTCCCTGCGAGACACCCTGAGAGGTGGCACGGGCACCGCGCGGCTGCGGGAGCACCACCACCCCGGCACGGCACTCACCGAGCCTCCGCCGCCAAGAGCTCGTCGTAGTGCGAGGATCTTTGGTCGTCGTCTTGCCGGTAGCGGATGACGGTGGCCAGGCCTTTGCTCACCAGCGCTTCGGCGATGTTGCTGCAAGAGAGAGGAGCGGGGGGCTCAGCACCGGTGGCGGGGCGGAGGGGCCCATCTCCCCGATCACCCACCGCGGCTGACCCCCTGCATCGCGCTGGTCCCTGACGCCGGAGGGGGTCAGACCTGCCGGGGTGGGCGAGAGGAGACCCCCACTCCGTTTCCCGCCGCTGGCCATGGGAAGGTGCTTGGAGCAACGTTTCACAATTAACGGGGACTTCTGGGCACAGCCGAGGGGGTCCCCGCATGAGCGTGCAGGAGCCAGACCTCTGCGGCGAGGGGCCTCCCGGCAGCACCCCAAAACCCCCGCACTACTCCCCAAAACCAGAGGGGTCAGCGTCCCTGGGCTGTTGGGAACCTCCTTGCTTTTACCTTCCTATTGCTTTTTTTATCGCTGCCATCCCCTCGTCGGAGAGGGGAGGTGGGCGCTGGCCGGGCGCGGGGGCCGGCTGCCAACGGGCGCCACGTGCCGAGGCGGCGCAGCAAATTGGCTGCCATTACACTCTGCTGCTTTAAACAAATTCATAAATTCTACTTCGCTGAGCGCATCTGTAATTCTCCTCCAATTACACAGGCAGGGCATGGACTGCTAATTCACTACTTAATAAAAAAAAAAAAAGCATATATATATATATATATATATATGTATGGAGGGGGGCCTGATCCATTCGCAAACCCCGGGAGCACCCCCTGCCCTGGAGAGGGGGAAGGGCAGAGCCAGCACCGGGAGCTGAAAATAGGTCTCGCCTCGGAGCAGGGGGAGAAAAAAAAAAGAAAAATAAGGATTCGTAAACGAGGAAATAAGCTGCAGCAGGAGGCAGCTGCAGAGGTAGTGCTTGAAATGCCAAGCAACCAGGAATAAGCACCTACAGCTATTTTGGGCACGAACAGGAGGCTGCGCCGGGGGGAGGCGAGCGCAGGGCTGGTGGCACCCGCGGCGTCCCAGCGGCCCCCCGACACCGCGGTCTGCCCTGACAGGGGGATGGCAAGGTTTGGGGCTGGGCAGGGCTGGGGGCGAGGCTCCGTCCCCGGGTTCCCAGCGCCTCGGGAGCAGTGGGGCACAGCCTGACGGCCACGGGCAGGAGGTGACCCCGGTAGGGATGAGCTGCAGGGACGCCTGCCCCGGTCCCTATCCATCCGTTCCCTGGGGTACGGCTGCAGAGCCACGGGGCCGTTTGGAGGTGAGAGGCAGCAGCACCCCAAAACCACACAAATCTGCGAGAGATGCCTGGTGGGCTCCTGCCCAATGATGGGTGCTGGTAGATCCGGACTTCCCCAGCAGCTCGGTGCCAGCCCGGCTCTGCCAGGGAGGACACGGTGCCCCATGCCGGGACGAGCAGTCGAGGTTGCTGCCGGAGGGAGCCCCCCAAGCTGGGATGGAGTTTGCGGCCCCGCAGCCATCTGCGGCCAAGCCGAAGTGGCGAGGAGCTGCGGGACGTGGGGGGGCAGCCGCAGCCCCTCCCAAGAGCGAACCGCCAGGGCTGGCAGCGTGCACAGCACCGGAGCGGGGACGGGAGCAGCTGTGCGAGGGCTGGCACGGGGGGAGCACACGAGGGACGAGCCGGTGGCGGCTGCCTCCAACAGGAGCTGGCTTTGCTCCCACATGGACACTTCCAGCCACGCACACGTCCTCGTCGGCGAGCGTGGGGTGGCCCTGGCTCCATGGGGGGGTGGGGTGGGCGAGCTGTTGTGTGCCACTGTGCTTCCCACTCACCATCGTGCCTCTGCGCCACCCCACGGCCCCGAGCATCGCTCAGCGCACGAGCGGGGACGTGCGTCACCAGGAGTTTTGCCCAACACATGCCGGGGCAAGATGCTCGAGCGAACCTGAGGCCAGAGACTCTGGTGATGGGCACGCTGGGGAGAGCCGCCCACCTGGCCCCTGCTGCTTAGCGGGTAGTGCGCCCAGAAACACCGCCTCCATCCCACCCCCACACCGGGGAGCTGCAGCTGCACCCCCGGAGCAGCACATCTGCAGCATGTCCCCAACCCGACCCACCACGAGGACGAGCCCCAGACACAACCACCACCAGCCCCAGGGCAGGACAGCTCCTTCCCCTATGGTCACATACCCCCCCCCTCCCCCAAGCATGGGCAGACAGCCTGGGGCACCCCTTTGTGTCCCACGACCCCACCCCGGGGCTCGGGAGCAGGCAGCCCTCCAGCCCTGGCGCGGTATCCATGCTCATGCAAAGCCCGGCCGCATCTGGGCTGGGGGTCCCATCAGCCCCCCATTTGCAGCCTCCAGAGGAGATGCCCAGCCCTGCCTGCCCTGCACCCTGCGCCGGCCGGGCTGCTCCATCCCCAGCCATCGCCTAAGCCCCCGAGTTCTGGGGAACGGAGCAAGGCAGGGTGGGGGGACAGGATCTGGGAAGAGCAAAGGAGATTAAAACCCAACATGAAAAGCATCAGGAAGCAACTGTGCCAGCGAGCGCTCCCTCTGCTCACTAAACGGACAATTTTATTCTGCCCCCAGCACTCGTGAAGTGTTGTAATCTTGTTGCCACCTCTGTTTGATGGCTTCATTTATTCAGCAATATCATGGTTATGGCTTTTTAGAAGACAAGCAAAATTGCCAGCGTTTGCTCCCGCCGCGCCGCTGGGTCCTAAAGGAGCCGGGACGGGACGGGGCTGTGCGCAGGGAGGGCAGCTGTGCTCCCCCCAGCTTTTCAGTCCCCAACGGGCTCTGCAAGAGGGGACGGAGACACCTGGCATGACCACCGATTCGGACCCAAAAGGTGCTGGTCCTGGCTGCTGCCCCCGCCCGAGCAGGGGGGACCCCTCCTCGGCACCAGCTCCCGCTCTGCCGCAGCCTGGCTCCAGTTAAGGTTTCAGAGACAGCGTTCCCGTGGCCGGTGGGGACCGAGAGCAAGCGGGAGGTGCCAGCTGGCCGCAGGGCTTGCGGGGATGCTGCTGCACCCGGCTGCCTCAGTTTCCCTTCCCTGAGCAGCCTCTCGGGTTGTGCCGGGGTGCTGCACAGCTCCAGCACCAGCCGTTCCCCCCAGCAAATGCGTCTGCTCCGCCGCAGAGCCCTGTACCATCTGCAGAGCAGAATGAGCCTAACGAGGGGTTATCTAACCCCGTGCTGTCAGCAGGGGTGAACCCCCCAGGCACCCCGCCTGCCCCGGCGCTGCCCGTGCTGGGTGCCCAGACCCCCTCGTTCCCCCGGGCAGCGGGTCCCACAGCCCAGGACCAGCTCTCGCCCTGGTTTGGGCTCCTCCAGCAAAAGGAAAAGCCGCCTCCACCCCAGGAACGCTAAACCTGGAGCGAGCACATGGGCTCCCCGGTGCAACGCAGCCCGCAGCCAGCTGGGCTGGAACCCCATCCCGGCATGGGGCTGCAGGGAGACCCCTTCATCCCTGCCTCCATCCTCCCTAACCCGAGAGCCCAAATGGGTCTGGGAGGGTCAGAGGCACCCGGCAACTCTGCTTCGTGGGATGATGGGGAGGAGAAAAGCCGCCTGCATCCCCCACCCACGGGGCGAGGGCACCCTCCCTGCACCCGGCTGCGCTGGGCAGCGTGACCCAGGCCCTCACGTTCACCTGCTAGAGAGGAGGATGGGGGCGACAGACCCCATGGGGCCTGTTCCCCCAAGGGCATCAGCCCCCTCCTTCAGACACCCACCAAGCCCAGAGACCTGTGTCCCACTCCCCATCCCAGCCACATCCCACTCCCCATCCCAGCCGCATCCCGCTCCCCATCCCAGCCGTGTCCCTCCCCCAACCCCAGCCGCATCCCACTCCCCATCCCAGCGCATCCCACTCCCCACCCCAGCCGCAACCCTCTCCCCATCCCAGCAGCACCCCTCTCCCCATCCCAGCAGCACCCCTCTCCCCAACCCAGCCGCATCCCACTCCCCATCCCAGCGCATCCTACTCCCCATCCCAGCCGCATCCCGCTCCCCATCCCAGCCACCCATGCCCACCCCTGCCCCATCCCCCAGCGCTTTAATCCCCTCCGCTCGGAGCAGATAAGCAGCTATTCCTGGCACCAGACTCCAAAAGTATCCAATATGCATGAAATCAAAGTTTTCATCATTTCCAGCGGTCAAAGGGCAGCGAGCATTAAATCCCAGAATACTGGGATTAATGGAGGGATCATTAAAGATCTAATGTTAAACCACCTCTGCAACCACAGCGCCGGGTGAGCCTGTCATATATCACAGCCTGATTAGAAGGAAACAAATCCCAATTTCAGAGGGGGTTAGCTGAGCTGCCATGGGGAGGGTGGCGGAGGCACCAGGCTCTGCTCCTTCATCCACCCCTCATCCTCCTCGCTGGGCGGATGGGAGCATATCACGACGCCGATGGGACTTTATTTGGGAAGTTTGGCTAAATCACGCAAAGATGAGGTTTTTACGCGGCGTTATGTAAACCTGTGTGATTTCTAATCAAACCCACCATCCCGAAGCAGAGGGGCCGGGCTGCCACCCAGGGGCTCGCCCACTGCTGAGGTCTCCCGCACCACGGCGTCCGCTGCCCGGCACCACAGCAGCCCTTCCCCAGCACAGCCCAGCCACCGCAAGGGACCAGAGGCGGGTTGAACCGGTGGCCCTGCATCCCTCCGAACCCTCGTGGGATGCTCTGTGAGCCTCTCCTGGCACAGGAGCCGGCTGGCATGGCGCTCGTGTCCCCCCGACATGCTGAGCCCCGCTCCTGAAAGGATGCCAGCTCCTTCTGGTCGCACGCACAAGCAGCTCGGCTCTAGCACGCGCGGGCGAGATAAGAGAGGGAGCTTCTCCTCCTCCCCCGGGTTTGACACACAATCGGTGCCTGCTGCCTGCAGATCCCTGGCAGCCGCACAGCACCGGCGAGGCGATCTTCCCACTGCCCCGGGCTGCTCCCAGCGGCAGCGAAACGCCCTGGCAGCTTGCTCTGTTCCGGTCAAGGAGCAAACGTGCAACGACCGGGCTGGGTGCAGCCGAGGCCAGGAAGGTGCTGGCTCTGCTTGGCCGCTGCAGGCACGGCGAAAGGGCCAGTCTCGGAAGAGCGGAACGGCTCAGCCCGGACCTGGCTGCAGCCTGCAACAGCCACGGGTGCTTTGGGGAGAAGGGAGAGCCCCGAGGAGGACGGGGAGCTCCCCACGGCCCTTCCCTCCTGCAGCGCTTCAGACCCCTCCGCCCCAGGCTGTGCCACCCTCAGCAGCTTCTGCAGCAACAGAACTGCGGGACGGTGCTTTGCCAGCGCGGAGCACGACGTCCTTCAACCCCTCGGTGCGACCAGGGCCCCGGCAGAGCCAGCTCCAGCGCTGGTTCATGCCATCTCAGCACCGGTGCCCTCAGAAGGCACTTCAGTGCTGGGGGACCCCCAGCGTGACCGGGAGCAAACCCCCGCCATGCACCGCAGCGTCCGGCCGCCTTCTGCCTGCAGGAACGACAGTACCGGGGAGAATTCTCCTCCCCAGGGCTGACCGTATTGCATCGAAGCCGGGAGAGGGGCTCGGGGACAGCAGCACATGGTTGCACCATTTAAGGGTGTGAGTGGCTTTACTCCAAGTCCCCGAGCTTGCAGCCGCCCCACTCCGTGCCCAGCCGGGTCCCTGCCAGCACCAGGCCAGGCGCCGAGCTCTGCCAGCCCGCAGCCAGCCGCTGCCAACCTCGCCGAGCTCATCCTCACGGCCGAGCTCCTGGGGACGAGGCTGGCGGCGGACACCTCCTCCCCGTAGGAGGGAGCAGCTTGCAAAGCAGCAGCAAAATCTGGTTCCTTTCCAGAGGCTCGGGCTGCAAAAACCTACACAGCTCCTGGGCGCGAGCCCAGCTTTACCCTGGCACCGCAGCCCACGCAGGTAGCTCGCTGCGCACATGGCTCCGCTGCGAACAGCAAAGTGCTGGCAGCTGGTCCCCACTCTGGCCCCGCGGGACCCCGGGGTGGGTAAATACCCTGTGCCGCGCCGCCGGCTCGCCCGGCACGTCTGGCGGTGGAGCCGCCTCGGGCTCGCAGCTGCCCCTCGCCCCGGGAAGCCGGGCTGGGTTTCCTCGTGGAAGGGAAAGCATGCATCCCACGGCTTTTGGCTGCCACCCAGCCTGGGGACAGCGTGGAGCTGGTGGCGTGGCCACCAGCGTCACCCAGCACCAGCGGTCCCCCGGGGGCTCCCGCTCACCCCTCTGCTTTGCAAATGCGTTTACCTCCCCGTCACCCGCACCAGCAGCCCCCGGCTGGGTCCCCTCCCCACCGCTCGCCGGGTCCTTTCCCCAGCTCTGCACCAAAGAGCACTTTGCAAAGGTCAGGATCATCACCCAGCTTTTTGGGTGAGGAGAGAGACACCGGGGAGGAACAGCAGCCCCGTGCCCACCTCCACGGCTGCAACCAGCCCTTCATCCTGCCTCTTCCTCCCGGTGCTCGCACGGCCCCGGCTCTGCATGGGCAAGGAACGCCGCAGCCCTCCAGCACGCAGCCTTGCTCTGCACAACCCCATCCAGGAGAAGGGCAGAGTCCGGCCCTGCAGAGACGTGTCCGAGTGCTGTTAGGGGACTCGGAGAGATGGGATTGTGCATATTTTTTAACTTTTTATACTTCACATTTCTGTATGCATGTCCTGGAAACGTTCAGACACCCAAACCGGAGCGGCTTGAGCTTCGGTGAGCTGAGCACCATCCACTGCACAGCAAAAAACCCTGAGGTTGCACCAGGCAGGGAAACATCCACAGCCCCCAGTGCCCCCCAGCTCAGAGCATCGTCTCCACGCCCAAAATGCTCCCACAGGCTCAGGTCATGCTTCTCGTGCGGCTGCAGCGGGTGCCTGTCCCACACCCTGCAGCAGGAGGCTGTCCCCGCACATCCTCATGCGAGCAGCTCCCTGCCTTCCCCTGCCAGCACCGAAACCTCCCACCCACGACCAGGGACGTGCGTGGCCACGATGCTGCAAAGCCTCCGAGTGCCGGGACACTGGAGCAGCCATGGCGGGTGGGAGCACCTTGCCCAGCGCCCCATTCCCAGCGGCAGCACGGAGCAGGACCAGCCCACGCTGCTTCCCACCTTGGGCAGGCTGCCTCCAGCCTCCAGCACCCCCGGAACCCCGACACACGGCCAGGGGAAGCAGTGCCACAGACTGCGTTGAAAACAACCCCAAATCCACCCTCCCGTGCTTTGATCCCAACTCTGAGCAGCTTCCCTGGATGCTCCTACTTCATTCCTGGAAAGGGGAGTGAAAAAGCATCCCCTTATCACCCTCCCTGGGCCACCGGAGACGCTGGATGCTCTGAGAGCAGCTGCTGGGGCTTGCAGAGCTGTGCCGGCACCACCAACCACCCCAGCCACGACATCCTGAGCCGTGCCGGCATCCCGGCACCACCAACAACCCCAGCCACGACATCCTGAGCCGTGCCGGCATCCCGGCACCGCCAACAACCCCAGCCACGACACCCTGAGCCGTGACGGCATCCCAGCACCACCAACCACCCCAGCCACGACATACTGAGCCGTGCCGGCATCCCAGCACCACCAACCACCCCAGCCACGACATACTGAGCCGTGCCGGCATCCCAGCACCACCAACAACCCCAGCCACGACATCCTGAGCCGTGCCGGCATCCCAGCACCACCAACCACCCCAGCCACAACACCCTGAGCCGTGACGGCATCCCGGCACCACCAACAACCCCAGCCACGACATCCTGAGCCGTGCCGGCATCCCGGCACCACCAACCACCCCAGCCACGACACCCTGAGCCGTGTTGGCATCCCGGCACCGCCAGCAACCCCAGCCACGACACCCTGAGCCGTGTTGGCATCCCGGCACCGCCAGCAACCCCAGCCACGACACCCTGAGCCGTGTTGGCATCCCGGCACCGCCAACCACCCCAGCCACGACATCCTGAGCCGTGCCGGCATCCCGGCACCACCAACCACCCCAGCATGAAATCCTGCTGCTTAAGTGCAAAAAAAAAACCCTCCCAGGGCTTCAAATCCTGGGAGAACCCCCAATCCTTTCCAGGTTTAGAGCTTTTAAGGCCCAGAAATGCCAGCACTGCCGCCGGGGGCTGATCCTGGCACTTGGCTGGGTGCTGAGCAGCCAGCGAAGCGCGCCGGGCGCACCGTGACGGGTTCGCTGCAGCGGGTGCATTGCAGTGGGTGCACCGAGGAGGGTTCAGCGATGACCGGTTTGGCTGCAATGCACCCGCTGCAGCGCACCCACTGCAGAGCACGTGCTGCAGCGGGTGCGCTGCACCCACACCGACCCCCCCGCCTGCCGCTAGGAAGAGGACAAGGAAGAGGGGAGCAGGGATAACCGCTTAAAGAAGAAATTTCCTGACTCTGAATTAAATATCGTGCTCCAGCCCTGCTCCCTGCTCCTCTCCCCGCAGCCCCTGCATGGCGAAGGGGGGGAACCACAGCCCCCCCACCTTCAAATAAAAGCATCTGGGGAGAAGAGCTGGAGCTGCTGCACAGAGGGAAGACGCACCCCCAAGTTAAGACCAGATTAAAGAATGGGAATATGAAAACGCAGATGAAAAGCTCTTCGCTGTGGAAAAAATCTTATTAGGCCGTGAAATACAGTTTTTGCCACTTAAAAGAATGGCGGAGTGAAAAATGGCTATTTGCAAGCTTCCCCCCGCCCCTCCCGCCCGCTCCCGCGGCAGCACCGAAACTCATTTCACAGTTTCTCCACCCCCCCCGCCCCGAAAATCCAAAAAGGAGGTTTTTCAGCTGTGTTTTCACCCACCGAAACCTCTCAGGCTCCCGCTGCCTGGCACAGATTGGCATTGCCAAAAGCAGCCCCGCATGAGACCCCCCGCCGCGCCCAGAGGTGGCATCACCAAAACTCGCCATTTGTGCCAAATTAGCCCCAAAAACGCAGCATCCCGGCCCTGCTGCCTGCAGGGGAAGCACCGCCCTCCCTCCCCGGCATGGATTTATAGCTCGGGGCTTTCCTTAAGTTTGTTTTTAATGATTTTTAGTAGCTTTTTCTTCCACGCATTTGTGCGATTGGCATCGCGGCAGCCTGAGTCCCCCCGGGGAAGGGCTGCGGGGACGGGACCCCCGGAGCAAGTCCCCTCTGGGGTGTCAGTGGGACCCAGCCCCCCCAGGACCCCTAACAGAACAGTAAGGGACCCCTCGCCGCACAGTGACAGCCAGGCTCTGCCCACGAACCGGCTGAAAATCCAGGTGTAGGCAAAGGGGGTCCGGGGCCACCCCACGGGACGTCCCCACAGCAGCAGTGGGCTCCTGCCAGGAGCCGCCGGCCCTGCATCGGCGCCCGCGGCCGACCCGAGGAGGCTGGTTTACGGGGTGCCCCAGCTCCCCAGTTACAGCCTCGCTGGTGGGCTGGGGACTGCATCCCCTCCCTGCATCCCAACGCGTTCCCCAGGAGGGAGCCGGGCTCCTGGGGAGCCCCGAGCCCTGCAGCCGGGCACCCCGGGGCTCCCACACCGCAGCCCACACCCGCTGCGCCCGCTGCCCACGAGGGGATGCTGTGGGATGTGACGGGAAGCTGTGGGATGCTGTGGGATGCCGAGGGATGCTGCGGGATGCCATGGGATGCTGTGGGATGTCATGGGATGCTGCGGGATGCCACGGGGTACTGTGGGATACTGCAGTTTGCTGCCAGCCTCTGTGGGATGCTGCAGGATGTCATGGGAGGCTGTAGGATGTTATGGGATGCTGAGGGATGCTATGGGATGCTGTGGGATGTCATGGGAGGCTGTAGGATGTTATGGGATGCTATGGGATGCTATGGGATGCTGTAGGATGCTGAGGGATGCTATGGGATGCTATGGGATGCTGTAGGATGCTGAGGAATGCTATGGGATGCTGTGGGATGCTGTGGGATGTCATGGGAGGCTATGGGATACTGTGGGATGTCATGGGATGCTGTAGGATGTTATGGGATGCTGTGGGATGCTGAGGGATGCTATGGGATGTCATGCGATGCTGTGGTATACTCTGGGATGCTGTGGAGATGCTGTAGGATGCTGAGGGATCCTATGAGATGTCATGGGAGTCTATAGGATGCTGTGGGATACTCTAGGATGCTGTGGGATGCTGAGCGATGCTATGGGATGCTGTAGGATGCTGAGGGATGCTATGGGATGCTGTAGGATGGTGATAGATGCTATGGGATGCTGTCGGATGCTGAGGGATGCTACGGGATGCTGTCGGATGCTGAGGGATGCTATGGGATGCTGTAGGATGCTGAGGGATGCTATGGGATGCTGTAGGATGGTGATAGATGCTATGGGATGCTGTCGGATGCTGAGGGATGCTATGGGATGCCACAGGATGCCAGGAGCTTCCCAAACAGCAAAGGCTGATGTGAACCCAGTGCCCTCATCTGCACCCGCTCCCGGTGGTCACAGCAGACCTGCCCCACCGTCTCCAGGTCCTGCCACCACCACTTTGTGGGTGTCTCCACACTAATCGTGCCCGAGGTGCGGGGGCACCCTCCCAACAGCATCCGTGGTGGGATGAGCCAGCCCTGCGAGCCCAGAGCGGCACAGGAGGTGCCTGCGGGGCTCCCGGTGTCCCAGCAGCTGCCCCTCCACCCTGCTCTCCATGTCAGCACGACTTTGTTGTGACAGCCGAGCACACACCTCTGGCCTTACCTGTGCTCAGCAGGAAAACACGAGCTGGGAAGAGCAGTGCCAGCAGCGGCGGTAAACGCTGACAAGGCACGCGGTGCACCAGCACCGGCGGAGCGGGATGGGGGGGCTGCGGCATGCCGGCACCGGGCAGAGCCTTGCCAGGCAGCGGCACTGGCGTTCCCCAGGCACAAATCAAGCTGAAAATGCTGGGGAGCTGGAAGGGGGAAGCGTGATGGACCCAGCGAGGGCAGCTGGCGCTGCCAGCTCAGAGCCCCCCTGCGGGAGACACCGAGTGAGGCAGCGCAGGTGGGGGTCGGGCAGGGGTACGGGCGGGGGTACAGGCAGGTGAAGATGGGTTTGTGCTCCAGCTCCCCAAGCTTGCAGCGCAGGGGGACACGTGGCACGGTGTCTGCTCTGAGCTGGAAGCAGGAGAAGCTGCTCTGCTGCCCTCCGCAAACCCACCCAGCGCCTCGAGGCCAGCAGATGCAAGGGGACGGGTAACCAGCATGGGCAGGGGGCTGAAGGACCACTGCCTGCCTGCACCAAGTGCAACAGCAGCTAGGCAGGAACCAGGGCCCTGGAGCTCCAGGAGGCAGGCGGGGGTTAGCCCCCTGCCTGGGCTGGCCGCCCCAGCGAGCTGCCGGCGTGCTCAGCCTGCCAAGCAGGCTCAGCCCAGCCCAGATGCCAGGCGGACAAGCCAGGCTTTCTTCCCCGCTCTGTCCCCAGCGCGGCGTGGGCCGGACGGCACAGACCCTGCTCTGTTACACCCACACCTTCACTAGGGCCGCGGCAGCCGAAGGACCCCGTGCCCAGCGCCGACCCGCACCGCGGGGCTGTGGGCGGCTAGGAGCAAGGGGGCTGCCCCACGCCGTGCCCCCGAGGCTTGCACGCCGCAGAGACGCTCCGGCGCTCGCTCGGCTCGCTCCGCTGATGCCTGATTATGGCAATGAAGTCAACGCGAGCAGCTGCCCTGCAAATTCACATCAGGTTTCCTCCCAAAACAGGGATGTGACTCAGGAGCTATTTGAAAGCAATTTGCAGCTGGAGACGTTAAGAGCAGGCGGCAGCGCTCGGCGAGATGCCCCTGAGATGGGAGATCCTGCCCCTCCAGCGTGCCGGGCACGGCACAAGAGCTGCCGGGAGCCTCCCGGGGCTGGCGGCACTGCGGCCACCGGGCACGGGGAGAGGCCGGCGGGTTTTGCACCACACGTTCCCCTCCTTGTGCATTGCCAATGACCCAAGACCTCATCCTCCTACAAACAGCCCCAAAACCACAACGACCGGGCTGTCCCTCCTAAAAACCTGATGAGACACACTCAGCTGGAGAATTAACTCCCTGGGGACCCACTGAATAAACCGGGTGGGTTTAAAGCTGGTGCAGGCAGCGCAGGAGAGCAGGGCTGCTCCGCTGGGCTCCGCTGCACCCAGCGTCTCCATCCAGGAAAGCCCTTTAGGCTCCCGCTGCCGCGGTTTCATCCCGGGAGCAGCACCCTGGCACGGCCTGGCAGCGGGCGTGGAGCAGCCCCAGCCCCGTCACAGGCAGGGCTGGATCCCCTTTGCCACCGGAGTGGAAATCAAACCCACTCATGAGATAAGCATCGCCGAAGGTCACTCCACGAGTGCCTTAATTAGAGGGGAGTGGGGTGACAGGGAGCTTTCCGGCTTCCCAGGTGTCACGGAGCCGTGTCTCCCCATGCAGCGCGAAGCTCCGCAGCTTTCCCAGACCTTGGATTAAGGGGAAGGAAAGCGCAGCGCTGCAGCACTTTGGTTGCTTTCCAATATAGCTGCTACGGGGGGAAAAAAAAAAAAAGGAAAAAGCAAGCAAATGGCCTATGACAAATCATCCCTACGCAGCTCCTGGAGGTGCTGCCATCCAGACGCGCGCCTCGTCGGCACAACCGCTCCGTAGGGCCGCGCTGGAGGAGCCCGACACCCCTGTGTCCTGGGGTAAAGCCACCGATCCTGCCCGTGGCAGGAAAACAGGGGGCAGGGCTGGAGAGGGGGGGCTGCTCCGGCAGAGCCCGCACCGCTGCGCCACGTCACGGGGAGGGCGATGTCCCCTGGGAAAGGACAGACATCCCAGGGACATACGGCAGAGAGATGGTTCCTCCCAAGCAAACCGCCAGCCACGCTGCTCCTCAAGGCGACCGGCTTGCGGCGGGGTCCTCCAGCCCAGCACCCCCAAACTGCCGGAGCTGGGGGCAGCAAGCGCAGGGCCGCGGGTGGAGCGGGACAGCAGCGCCCAGCCACCGGCACCGAGCCCCACAGTGAGGGTGAGCCGCCCTCCGTCCCCCGGTGCCCCCGCGGCGCACGGCAGAGCCCCACGAAGCCCCGGCGAGCGCCAGGCCGGGGCACCGCGCCCCGTTCCCCGCTTCCACACTTACATTCCTCCGATGGAGACGGTGGCACACGTGCGCTCGGAGAAGGCGGGCACGGTCTCGGTGGCGCTGCTGGCCGGTCGGATGTAGTCCACTGTCACGTTCACCTGGGCAAGACAGACGGACACGGGGGTCAGTCCAGCCCAGGGGCTCCCCTGCATACCCCCATCCCGCCCTGCCCCAGAGCCCCACTGTCGGCCGGCCAGGCCCCACGCCTCCCCGTGCCCAGGTGAAGGAGCCGTTTGCCAGCCAGCTGCTGGTGCCGATGGCACTGCCAGCGCATGAGCCAGGTCTGGGCATGTGAAACCAGGAGCTTCCCATGGCAGATGAGCTGCCGCCCCGGGCTCCTGGTATGGGCATTCGTGCTGCTGGCGGCACCCCGGCTCCTGCCAGGCACGCTGGCGAGCTCCCTATCTGCCAGAGAGCCGTGGCAGGGATCCCGAGCGTGCAGCCAGCCCCGATGCCTCCTTGTTTATGGGTAATCACGTTTTGGCCTCTGCTAAGAGAGCTTGTCTGTACCTGCAGGTAGATGAAAGCACAGCTCCCTGCTAAGCTGTAGCTGTCAGCTGGCATCAGTGTCGCCGGCACCGTGCCGAGCGGGACGCGGAGGCCGGTTTGCAAAACGCTTTGGTGAGGCAGAGAGCAGCCCCCGGGCACCCCAGAAACCCGGCCGTGCACCCAGCGCGGAGCTGCACTGCCCCCGGGCGTGCTGCCCCCATGCCACCGCCACCCGCCCGCCCCGCATCACCCACCCGGCACGCAGCTGTGCCGGCGAAAAGCACCGCCACCGCCCCCGTCCTCCCACAGACAGGGGCATTCGTGCACGTCACCTAGTGGGGGTCCACCTTGGGGGGGGTCAACTTTTGCAGGGTAACGGCACCTCCCAGTGCACCAGGGCTTGGGATGAGCTGGCGGGTGCAGAGATGCGCGTGGGTGAGACCGTGGCTCACGTTCCTGGCACAGCAGCCCCCAGGCATCACCCTCCGAGCAGCTCTTGGCCGTCACCCCCCAGCAGCTCCCGGGCATCACATCCCAGTGCCCATTATGAGCGAGCAGAATTTCCATCCATTTATAGAATCACAGAATCATTGAGGTTGGAAAAGGCCTCTGGGATCATCAAGTCCAACCGTAAACCCAACACCCCCAGGCCTCCTAAACCATGGCCCCAAGTGCCACGTCTGCACGGTGTTTGAACCCCCCCAGGGACGGTGACTCCCCCACCTCTCTGGGCAGCCTGTGCCAGGGCCTGACCCCTCTGGCAGGGAAGGCATTTTCCCTCACATCCAACCTAAACCTCCCCTGACGCAGCTTGAGGCCGTTCCCTCTCACCCTGTCACTGGTGACTTGGGAGCAGAGACCAACCCCCCCCTCACTCCAGCCCCTCTCAGGCAGCTGCAGAGAGCGAGAAGGGCTCCCCTCAGCCCCCTCTTCTCCAGGCTAAACCCCCCCAGCTCCCCCAGCCGCCCCCCAGCACACTTGTGCTCCAGACCCTGCCCCAGCCCCGCTGCCCTTCTCTGGACACGCTCCAGCACCTCCAGGGCCTTCTTGTCCCGAGGGGCCCAAACCTGAGCCCAGCATTCGAGGTGGGGCCTCCCCAGGGCCGAGCACAGGGGCCCCATCCCTGCCCGGCTCCTGCTGGCCGCACTAATAGGATCATTTCCATCCCAGACCCCCGGACTGGACCGGACCAGGTGCTGCCATACCTGCCCCCTCCCCAGCCCTCTTGTCCCCATGAGCAGGGTTCGGTGACGAGGCCAGCGAAGGTCACAGGAGGCTGTGTCGGGGGCTCTGTCCCAGCACGTGTGGGGCAGGAGGGCTGGAAAAGCCATCGGCGTCCCCTCCGGAGAGCCGCAGTTCCCCGGTGGGGTTGGAAAAGCAGCGCTGCTCCACCCGCACATCCCGGTCCTCGGCACCGCTCCCATCCCACCCGCGCTGCCCACCCTCCTCCCCGCTCCCGGGATCGGGGGACCCCCGCTCCGGCGCACGTCCTGCAGCGCCGCCCGAACCTGTGGCCGCTCTCACAGCTTCGCCCCCCGGGCTGGGGTAGGGACGGCTGTGGGGCGGCCGCGTGTGGGGCTGCGGTAGGGACGGCTGCGGGGCGGCCGCGTGCGGGGCAGGGGTAGGGACGGCTGCGGGGCGGCCGCGTGCGGGGCAGGGGTAGGGACGGCTGCGGGGCGACCGCGTGCGGGGCTGCAGTAGGGACGGCTGCGGGGCGGCCGCGTGCGGGGCTGGGGTAGGGACGGCTGCGGGGCGACCGCGTGCGGGGCAGGGGTAGGGACGGCTGCGGGGCGGCCGCGTGCGGGGCAGGGGTAGGGACGGCTGTGGGGCGGCCGCGTGCGGGGCTGGGGTAGGGATGGCTGTGGGGCGGCCGCGTGCGGGGCAGGGGTAGGGACGGCTGTGGGGCGGCCGCGTGCGGGGCAGGGGTAGGGACGGCTGCGGGGCGGCCGCGTGCGGGGCAGGGGTAGGGACGGCTGCGGGGCGACCGCGTGCGGGGCAGGGGTAGGGATGGCTGTGGGGCGGCCGCGTGCGGGGCAGGGGTAGGGACGGCTGCGGGGCGGCCGCGTGCGGGACTGCGGTAGGGACGGCTGCGGGGCGACCGTGTGCGGGGCAGGGGTAGGGACGGCTGCGGGGCGGCCGCGTGCGGGGCAGGGGTAGGGACGGCTGCGGGGCGGCCGCGTGCGGGGCTGGGGTAGGGTCGGCTGCGGGGCAGCCGCGTGCGGGGCAGGGGTAGGGACGGCTGCGGGGCGGCCGCGTGCGGGGCTGGGGTAGGGTCGGCTGCGGGGCGGTCGCGTGCGGGGCAGGGGTAGGGACGGCTGCGGGGCGGCCGCGTGCGGGGCTGCGGTAGGGACGGCTGCGGGGCGGCCGCGTGCGGGGCAGGGGTAGGGTCGGCTGCGGGGCGGCCGCGTGCGGGGCTGCGGTAGGGACGGCTGCGGGGCGGCCGCGTGCGGGGCAGGGGTAGGGACGGCTGCGGGGCGGCCGCGTGC
Organism: Phalacrocorax aristotelis; assembly: GCF_949628215.1. Taxonomy (NCBI): domain Eukaryota; kingdom Metazoa; phylum Chordata; class Aves; order Suliformes; family Phalacrocoracidae; genus Phalacrocorax; species Phalacrocorax aristotelis. Next base: position 218,094,727 of record NC_134276.1, read on the forward strand.
GGGGCAGGGGTAGGGACGGCTGCGGGGCGGCCGCGTGCGGGGCAGGGGTAGGGACGGCTGCGGGGCGGCCGCGTGCGGGGCAGGGGTAGGGACGGCTGCGGGGCGGCCGCGTGCGGGGCTGGGGTAGGGACGGCTGCGGGGCAGCCGCGTGCGGGGCAGGGGTAGGGACGGCTGCGGGGTGGCCGCGTGTGGGGCTGCGGTAGGGACGGCTGCGGGGCGGCCGCGTGCGGGGCAGGGGTAGGGACGGCTGCGGGGCGACCGCGTGCGGGGCTGCAGTAGGGACGGCTGCGGGGCGGTCGCGTGCGGGGCAGGGGTAGGGACGGCTGTGGGGCGGCCGCGTGCGGGGCTGGGGTAGGGACGGCTGTGGGGCGGCCGCGTGCGGGGCAGGGGTAGGGACGGCTGTGGGGCGGCCGCGTGCGGGGCTGGGGTAGGGATGGCTGTGGGGCGGCCGCGTGCGGGGCAGGGGTAGGGACGGCTGCGGGGCGGCCGCGTGCGGGGCTGCGGTAGGGACGGCTGCGGGGCGACCGTGTGCGGGGCAGGGGTAGGGACGGCTGCGGGGCGGCCGCGTGCGGGGCTGCGGTAGGGACGGCTGCGGGGCGGCCGCGTGCGGGGCTGGGGTAGGGTCGGCTGCGGGGCGGCCGCGTGCGGGGCAGGGGTAGGGACGGCTGCGGGGCGACCGCGTGCGGGGCAGGGGTAGGGATGGCTGTGGGGCGGCCGCGTGCGGGGCAGGGGTAGGGACGGCTGCGGGGCGGCCGCGTGCGGGGCTGCGGTAGGGACGGCTGCGGGGCGACCGTGTGCGGGGCAGGGGTAGGGACGGCTGCGGGGCGGCCGCGTGCGGGGCTGCGGTAGGGACGGCTGCGGGGCGGCCGCGTGCGGGGCTGGGGTAGGGTCGGCTGCGGGGCGGCCGCGTGCGGGGCAGGGGTAGGGACGGCTGCGGGGCGACCGCGTGCGGGGCTGGGGTAGGGTCGGCTGCGGGGCGGCCGCGTGCGGGGCAGGGGTAGGGACGGCTGCGGGGCGGCCGCGTGCGGGGCTGGGGTAGGGTCGGCTGCGGGGCGGTCGCGTGCGGGGCAGGGGTAGGGACGGCTGCGGGGCGGCCGCGTGCGGGGCTGCGGTAGGGACGGCTGCGGGGCGGCCGCGTGCGGGGCAGGGGTAGGGACGGCTGCGGGGCGGCCGCGTGCGGGGCAGGGGTAGGGACGGCTGCGGGGCGGCCGCGTGCGGGGCAGGGGTAGGGACGGCTGCGGGGCGGCCGCGTGCGGGGCAGGGGTAGGGACGGCTGCGGGGTGGCCGCGTACGGGGCTGGGGTAGGGACGGCTGCGGGGCGGCCGTGTGCGGGGCAGGGGTAGGGACGGCTGCGGGGCGGCCGCGTGCGGGGCAGGGGTAGGGACGGCTGCGGGGCAGCCGCGTGCGGGGCAGGGGTAGGGACGGCTGCGGGGTGGCCGCGTGTGGGGCTGCGGTAGGGACGGCTGCGGGGCGGCCGCGTGCGGGGCTGCGGTAGGGACGGCTGCGGGGCGGCCGCGTGCGGGGCAGGGGTAGGGACGGCTGCGGGGCAGCCGCGTGCGGGGCAGGGGTAGGGACGGCTGCGGGGTGGCCGCGTGTGGGGCTGCGGTAGGGACGGCTGCGGGGCGGCCGCGTGCGGGGCTGCGGTAGGGACGGCTGCGGGGCGGCCGCGTGCGGGGCAGGGGTAGGGACGGCTGCGGGGCGGCCGCGTGCGGGGCAGGGGTAGGGACGGCTGCGGGGCGGCCGCGTGCGGGGCTGCGGTAGGGACGGCTGCGGGGCGGCCGCGTGCGGGGCTGGGGTAGGGACGGCTGCGGGGCGGCCGCGTGCGGGGCAGGGGTAGGGACGGCTGCGGGGCGGCCGCGTGCGGGGCTGGGGTAGGGTCGGCTGCGGGGAGGCCGCGTGCGGGGCTGCGGTAGGGACGGCTGCGGGGCGGCCGCGTGCGGGGCAGGGGTAGGGACGGCTGCGGGGCGGCCGCGTGCGGGGCAGGGGTAGGGACGGCTGCGGGGCGGCCGCGTGCGGGGCAGGGGTAGGGACGGCTGCGGGGCGGCCGCGTGCGGGGCAGGGGTAGGGTCGCCTGCGGGGCGGCCGCGTGCGGGGCTGGGGTAGGGACGGCTGCGGGGCGGCCGCGTGCGGGGCTGCGGTAGGGACGGCTGCGGGGCAGCCGCGTGCGGGGCAGGGAGCACTGCCCCTGCAAGCCTCAGCAGCACCGGCAGCACCGGCAGCGCCGGCACCCGCCTGCACAGCAACACGGAGCTGCAACCCCCGGCCACGGCCATGCAATAAACAGCGGGGGAAAAGAAATCGGGAGTTAAAGCCCGAGCGCTCAAACACTTAATGCGATCCCACATCTGTACGCGCCATTTCTATGCAAATCCAACCCAATTCCGCCGCCTTGCTTCCCCTAGAAAAGCACCTTCCTCACTTCAGGCGGGGGAGGCTGCGGCTGCCCTGGGCTGGAGGAGGCACAGGGGGACGTGGGGGTGACACGGGGGTCCCCAGGGAAGTCCTGGCGCTGCCTCCCGCCGCCCTGGCCCAGCCATGGGGCTGTATTTAGGTGCTACGGACTTTTTTCCAGGTGTGCCGCCGCACGGCACCGTGCCCGCACCTTGAGCCAAAGGGAGACGGACAGGCTTCCAGCTCGCGCGGTGCGAGGCAGCAAACGCAAACCCTCTCCAACTGTCGGCTCTTCCCAAGCCTGGCTTTTTAAATGAGCATAAAAATGCAAAAAAGGTACGATTGCCTGACAAACCCCCGCCGTCAGCTCGCTCCCGCGTACAGCCGAGCTAATCAAGGTTTGCAGCAGCAAAAGAGGGGGCCCTGGCAGCAAAGAGCCAATTAAGGGGAGAGGTTAAAGCAATTCCTCCCAGCGAAACTATTGTCATAACAACTATAGGGGAAAAAAAGACAAGGATTACTCCAAGAGGCAAGTTAGGAAATTCAAGCTACTACAGGGCTTTTTAAATGTCATCTGGCTCAACAGCGAGGCACGGCTCCACTTGGGCAACACCTTGCCTGGAATTAGGCAAAGTGTCTGGCAAAAGGGCTGGCAAGGAGCTCGCACGGAGGCGGGGGGGGACGGGGCACGCGTGACCCCGCAGCTCGGGCTCGGATCCTGCGGCGTCACGGGCGTCACGGAAGAGCGCGGAGGGGTCGGGCTGGGCGTCACACGTAAGCCTGCAGCGGGGAAGCGATGTGTTGTGTTGCACTGCCTTGCATCATGTTGCATTTCACTGCAAAGTTGCGTTGCATCATGTTGCGTTGCATAGCATCGCTTTGCATTGCGTTGCAAAGTGCTGTGTTGCACTGCGAAGGGTAGCTTTGTGCTGCATTGCACCCGTGTTGCGTTGCATTGCAAAGTGTTGCTTTGTGCTGTATTGCACTGCAGTGTTGCATCGCATAGCATCATGTTGCATTGCATAGCATCGCTTTGCATTGCATTGCAAAGTGTTGTGTTGCACTGCAAAGTGTCGCTTTGTGCTCCGTTGCATCAGTGTTGTGAAATGTTGCGCTGCAGTGTTGCATTGCGTTGCATGCGTTGCATGGCATCACAGAGTGTTTTGTTGCATTGCATTGCACTGCAAAGTGTTGCTTTGTGCTGCATTGCACTGCAAAGTGTTGCCTTGTGCTGCATTGCATCAGTGTTGCGTTGTGTTGCGCTGCAGTGTTGCATTGCGTTGCATCATGTCGCATCACGTTGCATTGCGTTGCATTGCATCACATCGCAAAGTGTTGCGTTGCATTGCATTGCACTGCAAAGTGTCGCGATGTGCTGCGTTGCATCACAAAGTGTTGCGTTGTGTTGCACTGCACGGCAGTGTTGCATTGCATTGCATCATGATGCATCGCGTAGCATCGCATCGCATCGCAAAGTGTTGCGTTGTGTTGCACTGCACGGCAGTGTTGCATTGCATTGCATCATGATGCATCGCGTAGCATCGCATCGCATCGCAAAGTGTTGCGCTGCAAAGCGTTGCGTCCCCAGGACAGATGCAGCTGAGGCTAGTTGCGGTGACAGAGCTGGCATGTCCCCCGCTAGGTGATGCCAGCACCGCTGCACCTGACAAGTCGCAAACGCAGAACTCCCTTTCCTGGGGCAGGAACAAGCACACTCGCAGCACCCTATGGATTCAGCAGGAAAGGACTCCAACCTGCCGCGTCGCCGCTGCCACCACTTGGGCTGAGCGGGACTGCGGGAGGCCGGGATGTGACAGCCCCGTCCCCACCCTCCCCAGCAGCTCGGCCCCAGCAGTGCCAGCAAACGCCAGGTCCCCCCCAGGGCCGGTGCCCACGGGGGAGGGCTGGCAGGAGCTGGTCCCACAGACCCACCCAAGGAGACCCACGGCACAGCGTGGCGCGGCACGGCACGCCAGGTCGCGCCGAGGCTCAGGCTCAGCCTCCCATACTCCTGGCTCCGTGGGGCGCCGAGCCCCGGCCGCAGCATTCGCCCACCTCCCCGGGTGCTCCTGAGATGAAAGGTGCCGTGAAAGCACCCATGGCACCCTGACCGAGCCGCGGGGCATCGAAGGACCCAAACGGGGCTCCCGGAGCCGCTGTCAGCAGCACAACAGCAGCCGGTTCCAGCCGCAAACCAGGAATTAAAACCTTCCCATAATCAGCACCTCGATCCCTCTCCTCCTTGTACCCCAGGCCCCGGGGCAGAGCTGCCCCCTCAGCGTCCCCTCCCCGGCTGCCAGCTCGGAGCAATTAAAGGCAGCGAAGAGGCAGGAGCGCACACCCGCGGTGCGTCCTGCTTCCCTGCTCCTCATGTCCCAGCAAGAAAAGGGACATCCCTGCTGTGCCAACCCCTGTGCCGTCCCAGCACCCGCTGGCAGCAGCTTCGCGCGCCGGCCCTGGGCGCAGAAGGGACACGCAGGGAGCACGGCGCGATCCCACCTTGCTGGGCAGCTTCCTCCCCCCCGGCGCAGGTCCCGGCTGTAGTTTGCAGCACCTTGATGGAGCTAACAACACTGGGAAGGTGGTTTGGTGCATGCAGAGGTGCTCCCCTTCCCCCGTGCATGCTCTTGGAGGGACAACGCTCACCTTGGGCATGTTGTTTTCACCAGCGGAGAATCAACTCCTGAGAGTATCCACAGCCCTGGCTCGGGCAACCCCTGCAGCCCCTGCCCCAGCTCAGGCACCTCCTGCACCTCCTGCACCCCCAGCAGCGGCTCGGGCACCTCCTGCTCCCCCAGCCCTGGCTCAGGCACCTCCTGCACCCCCAGTCCCCTCCTGGGCACCTCCTGCACCCCCAGCCACATCTCAGGCACCTCCATCACCTCCCGCACCCCCAGCCCTGGCTCAGGCAGCTCCTGCACCCCCAGCCCCATCTCAGGCACCTCCATCACCTCCTGTGCCCCCAGCCCTGGCTCAGGCACCTCCATCACCTCCTGCACTCCCAGCTCCATCCTGGGCACCTCCTGCACCCCCAGTCGCCTCCTGGGAACCTCCTGCACCTCCTGCACCCCCAGTCCCCTCCTGGGCACCTCTTGCACCCCCAGTCCTCTCCTGGGCACCTCCTGCACCCCCAGCCCAGGGTCAGGCACCTCCATCACCTCCTGCAGCTTTACACCCAAACTCGGGGAGCTGCTCAGCCCAGCCCAGCCCCACCTGATCGCTTTCAGCTGTGACAGACCCAGACCCCCAGCCCAGAAGCACGAGGGGACACTGCGAGCAGCAGCGCCCAGCGCTGGGGGCTCTGCTCCGGGCTCCTGCGGAGCTGTGCCGAGCCCAGCTTCGCCCATCTGCCACCCGCAGGGACCTGAAGCTGCAGGGAAAGCGCCCCGGGGCACCCGACCACAGACCCACCACGGTCCCACGCGGGTGGCCGTGAGCCAGGTCCACCCGACACTGGGCGCACGCGTGAGTGGCCGCCGCCGGCACCCCGCAGACCTGCCGCTCAGTCACTGTTCCACAGGGGTACGAAAAGCAAAGAGGTCCCTGAGCAGAGAGAGCGACGTGCAGAGCTCCCAGTGCCTGCCAGCACCGCTGAGGGGCCAGGAGGGCAGGGGGTGGCCGGCGCCGGGGTGGGACGTGGGGTGCCCGGTCGATGGTGCGGGGTCCCCGCCTGGCTCCCTCCATCCCTCCCGCACCCATGGGACCCGCAGCAGCCTCTCGCTCCCTCCCAACGCCAGACAGCATCGATGGCGGCCATCTATCGGTGGGTTTCCAAGGTCAGCTGCAGTCAGTATGAATTAAATCACTCCGCCAGCTCTCCTCCCTGGAGGAGATCCAGCCCCGAGAAGAATGGCACTACAGAGATTCACATGCCTTTGTGCAGCCAACGCGTTCAATGTCACCCACCCCGGCTCCGCTGCCACCAGCCGGGGCTGCACCGGAGCTGCCGGCCCGCGCTCGCCCGTAGCTCAGTGCCCGGCAGCCTGGTGCGGGGCGAGGGGAAAGGCTGGTGACCCGCATCCCTGTCCCCATCCCCATCCCCATGTGCCCCACGCCTCGCCACCGGCTCTTGTGCGAGGGTGTGCGGGGAGGACACGGCCCCTGGGAACTGCGGGGCCATTGGTGCCAAAAACCCGCGCTCACGCTCACGGCAGGAGGAGGATCGGTGCCTGGGGTGCCGAGTACCACGTCCCCAGCACGTGGTGACGGGTGCAGTGTCCCCAGCGTGTGGTCACCGGCACGTGGTCCCCGGCACACTGTCCCCACCATCACGGTCCCAACAATGTGGTCCCCCAGCACGTGGTGCCGGGCTGCTGCTCACAGGAGGATGCTTTGGGAGCATCCTCCTGGCCTCAGAGGCGGGGGCGGGGGGCAGCCAGCTCCCCTTCACGGCCCTGACACGCGGCACGAGCTCTTGGGGTGGTAAAAATAGTCCCTGTGAGTTTGTGACGAAGAAGGGCTGGGAGATCCGCAGGCGTTTCAGACAGTAATTATAGCAGAGCAAGTCTGGTCTGCCACCCACCCCTGCCATATGCACCCACCCTGCGCCCACCCACCGCAGCCAGGCCCCCTCCTCCCTGCTGCGCCCTCTGTCCCCGCGGCAGGGGACAGTCCCCTCTGAGCCCCCCAGCCTGGCCCCGGGACCCACCACGGGGTGCTGCCCCGGGGAGGGTGCCGTTAGAGGAATGCTCTGCACCGCGGGACACCGCGGAGAGGCACCGGTGGACTCTCAATGCACCACGCTCCGGCACGCGGGGTCCCGGAGCACAGCGGTGACGGCATCTGCTGCAAGCGAAGCAAGAGATGAAACAGAGCAAGCGGGGAAGGACGGGGCTGGAGAGCGGGTCCTACATGCCTGGATGCCCTGTGAGCCGGCTCAGCCCAGCCTCAGCACCCGTCGGCTGCAGGAGGGGTGCTTTGCTGGGAACAGCAAGCAGGAGCCAGCTCAGTTTGCCTTCAGCTTCACCAAGCTCTTTGTTAACCCCCTCTGCCTCTCCTCACCAGACCCTCCCACCACGGTCCCTCCTAGGAAGGCGTGTAAAGAGCCCGGGATGTGGCACGGGGGATGCTCCAAGCCCCCACGCTGCAAAGCAGCCCCCGCGGAGCCCGCAGAGCCTCAATCCTTGCCGAAAGCGAAGCCTGCAGCGGCCGTGGGGCTCCGCGTTCCCTCCTCCCCACGGGCTCCGGCAGCAGCGGGGCTACCGAGCCCCCCTTGGGTTGCAGCCTCGGGGCAGCTGAGCTCAGCCCAGCCAAGCCGAGCCCAGCCGAGCCGAACGAGCAGCCCCAGGGTAGAACTGACCTTGCTGGGGCAGCCTCTGCCGGAGCCAGGAATAACTCAGGGCTGCAGCCTGGCAATGGAAGCGCCCAGCAGAGACCTTTGAAGAAGTGTTGGAAGGAGGAAAATAGATGCACAGAGAGGAAATGGCCCTGAATTTCTGGTCATTATGCCAGGAACCACCACATTTGCTCTTTTCACCCTCCCCTGCTGTCAGGGAGCCATTTCAGGCCGCTGCAGCGACCGGAGCCGAGCACGCCGGCAGACTTCTCCCCTCCTGCTCATCTGCATCTGCGTGCACTGTTTATTCCAAGCAGAACACAGTCGGGAGAAGATCCCTCCCGAGTTTGGCACTGGGGAGCAGCCAGCTCTCCTGAAAGCTTTGAACAGCAAAATCCTCCCCAACTTCACATGCTGGAAAGCAGCGGTGATGACGCAGCGCGTTCCCGCGAAGCTCGGGAGCCGGCGCTCTGCAAAGCCTCGCAGGCACCGGCACGCTGCTCGGCACAGGGTCCCGGCTCCGGCACGTGGCCAGCATCCCCTCACCATGCACTGTCCCCATCCCCCCCGGCCGCGCCGCCCTGCAGAAAGTGGGACCTTCTTAAAAAACCCCCGGCTGCGCCCCGACCATCTCCGCGTTAGGCGACTACTGCCACGCCACGCCGTGCCGCGCCGCCGGCTCCCCCCGAGTTTGCAGGCTGCCAGTAGCACGCACTGAAAATTGCCCATCAGCACAAAAATCTGCAAAGGTCTGCAAAAGCCTTCCCTCGTCCGGGGAGAGGGATGATGTTCAGCGGGGAAACGTTTCCCCCAGTCAAACCCCGTTTCTCCCAGGTCTGCCGCCGGTGCGGGCACTGGGAACGCTGCTCTGGGTAACCCCAAAAGGAGCATCCCAGGAAGCGCCCCAGTCCTCTGAGCCACACGCTCTGACCGGACGCACTGGAAAACTGCAGGGAAACCCCCAGCTGCTGCTTTCCAGGTACGCTGGGGGCTCGGGTTCGTACTCGCAGGCTCTCGCGGACGAGAGGTGTTATCAGTTCGCTGTCAGCCCTTCCCTTTGATGAGCCTCCGTCCCTGAGCTGCATCGCTAACAAATCCCCAGGCATTAAAAATAAGCTGAAGCTTTGCAGATAAATGAGCACAGGCGTCAGGAGGTGAGGGCAGGCCACCCGCGCGCCCCCCTGCCCGGGAGCGGGGAAGACGAGGCACGGCCGCGGTTGAGACACACTCCTCCTCCCGTCCCTTGGCACCGGCCACGCGCAGCCCGCCGGTCTCCAGTTATCGACCTCCCCATCGACCCGGGGACAACTGTGTACGGCACCACGGCACGACTGCACCCCCTGCCAATCCAGGGCCTGGCTACGGCACGCACCGGGGACACCGCGCACCGCCGGCCCTTGTGCCGCGGCAGCGCCGGGGGTCTCTGTGCCAGCCCCTCTGCCATGGCGGGAGCGGGGTGCTCGCACCCGCGGGGCCGGGGTGTGGGGCTGGGGCAGGGGGATTGGGCACCGCTGCTGGGTACACACGTCTCACCGAGGCTGGCTCAACGGGTGGAATTATCCCCGGGGCCAGAGGCATAAAAAATAAAGGACCAGCACGGTGCAGCTTTGGGGGTTCGCCCTGGCCGCGCACAAGCCTCCCCTCGCAGCCACATGGTTGATGGGGTGCAGGGGGGTGAGAAAGGGGCACCCCCACCTCCAGCCTGGCATCGGGGCAGGGCCTGCTGCCCTCCCGCCCAGTGCCTGGGGAGGTAACGGGGCTCACCCCAGTGTCACCACCTCTCAGCATCCCCACAGACCTTACTGGGTGCCCACCAAACTCACAGCCCCCAGCAGCAGGACTGGACCCCGAGGAGGGGATGAGTGCGGCGATGCCAGGGATGGGAGGACTCCGCTGCACCACGGAGCCCCGCATCCGTACGGCTGCAGCCCATCAGGCACCCGTGGGTGCTCAGGTGCCCCAGGGAGAGCCGCCCCTCTGCCCACCGTCCCCCCACCGGCTGCAGAGCAGGCTTAAGCAAGGGACTGAATCGCCTCCGTGCACAGGGGATATTTTTCCCTGAGTTATCTCGTGCCGTCTCCCTCCATCCGAATGATTAATCCCCCTCAGCTAATTAGAGGAAAGGGCCAAGAGCACCCATTTAGACTCGATTGAATTGCCTGCACGATGGCATAATTAAAAAAAGCGGCTTAACGGCAATGCATGCCCGGCGCTGAAATCGATGGGCAGCGTCTGTACGGAGGGAGCCGTCCCTGCCCCGATGTGCCCCGCTCCACCGCGGGAGACAAATCCATACCGGGGCACAGCAGCCAAACGCCGGCGGGCGCTGCAGCGGGGCCGGGGTCGCAGCAGCCGGTTCATCCCGTGCCACCAGGCAAATTCCACCGTCCTGGGTCAGTCCCGCGGCTGCCGGGAGGGTGCAGCTCCCTTGCAGGAGCCACGGCAGCTCTTGCACCGGGCACGTGCCGCGGCAGCGCAGGGAGCCGGCACCGGCACAGCGAAAGCTGGCGGAAGAGTCGAAGAAAACAAATCGGGTCTGTTAAAGGGAGAAGCAAAGCGCCATAAAAATCCCAGCTTCAGAAACTTCACGGTGCTTTGATGGAAGGGCAGGAGAGAAAATATATTATACTCCATCTACCTCCGGGGCGCTGGGAATTCAGATGCGGTTCCCCGCGGCCTGGCCCCCCTCCTAACGTGATAAGTGCTGCACGAACCGAAAGCGAAGGGGCCACCGCGGCCGTGGGGATGTTTGTGCCTCTTCTCCCTTCGGTGCTTTCTCCAGAGGGAGGGGGGACTATTTCTGGAAGCAATCGTGGTTTATTTTTACCGCCGGGGCCCACGGGAAGCTATCGTGCTGCCCCTGCGTTTCTGCGGGACAGGCGGCGCGGGCAGCTCCGTGCCGCGGCGCGGGGAGGCGGCGCATCGGCAGGGGATGCAGCAGGGCTGCAGGGCAGGGAGTGGGGGGCGAGGGGCCGGGAAGGAGGCAGAAAAGGCAGAAAACGGGTGGCGAGAGCAAAGGCGTCTGTCTGCTGCACCGGGCTGGCAGCGTCCGGCAGCCCAGTGCCCCTGACTGGGTTTCAGGCTCTCCCGGCCATGAACTGGGGTTTGTGCTGGAAGCAGCCAGAGCTGCAAAGCCCTTAGGGATGGTGGGACAGATGGACAGGCAGTGGGACAGGCAGCAGGGTGCCTGGGAGCACCAGGAGGGCTGGCTGCTCCCCCACCCCAGCAAACCTGCCGCCCCCAAGGTTGCTGCCCAGGGCCAGCACACACGGGCATCGGTGAGAGTGGGGCACGACCGTGGGGCGGGAGACCCGGGCTGCTGCCTGCCTGCCTGCTCACCGCAGCCCTGCCGCGCTCACCGTTGGCACCACAGCCACCCCCCGGCCAAGCGGCCTCCGGGTCCCCGAGCCCCTGTTCCCCTCAAATGCCCGCAGACACCCACAAAAGCAGTCGTGACAAAGCCCATCCCACAGCTCCAGGCTCCCACTGCCCACCCAGAGCCAGGGCTGGGCAGAGCACCATGCACCGGTGCGGGCTTCCCTGTGCGCCCAGCAACGAGAGGGACATCCCATGGGAGCCACCACTCAGCCAGGAGCGTGATATACTGGGAGAGCAGTATGCAGCAGGAGGATTTATTAATTTCCAATTAATTTAATCCGCCTGGAGCTACTAGGGGCGATGACCCCCAAACCGGAGAGGAGGATCATGGGATCTCATGGATCATGCCAAGATGGTGCCTTTGAGGTGTCTGACCCCAAACACAGCCCCTGCTGACTTCACAGCACTCCTGCCTGCGCCGACGGCATCAGCCCTCCTGCCTGCACCGATGGCATCGGCCCTCCTGCCTGCGCCGACGGCATCAGCCCTCCTGCCTGCACTGATGGCATCAGCACTCCTGCCTGCGCCGGACCGCAGGCTGCCTGCGGCACAGCCGGAGCACGTGCACCGGGAGGTGTCAGGACGAGGACAGGAGGGCAGCTGAGGACAGACGGCTCGCTGCAGCCAGAGGACTTTTTGTCCTTGCTGGCAAAATACGCGTCCCCCCTGCCGTGCCGGGAGCAGAGCAGCCGGGGCTGGGCAGGGGCTGGGCAGGGGCTGGGCAGGGGCTGGGCAGGGGGTGCCCTCCTGCGGCGCCGGGCACGGGCAGGCAACAGTCCTGGGGTGTCCCAGCTGCCCGGCCCAGGGGAGTCGGGGTTGCCGATACCTCGGGAGCCAGCGCCCCAGCAGCCCCCGCTTTGTCTCTTACACATGTGCGTGCAAAGCCCAGCAGGTCCCTGCCCGAGCACACACCCCCGTGGGCGAGGGACGGCTTGTTGTGACCCCGCTCCGTGTCCCTGGGTGGCAAAGGGACTGTGCTGCCCGCCGGGGGACAGGGGACAGCGATGGGGTGTGAGTGGCCACCCCGGCGGGGGGTGACAAGGCTGCCGGGAGCAGGTCCTGCTCCCCGAGGGTGGGTGCCGCTTCCCTTGGGATGGGGTGGGATGGGGTGGGGTGGGACGGGGATACATCCAGCTCCGTAATTCCTACAGTGCAGCTCCCTCTAGTGTCACACCGACCCTCCAGAGCTGCCACCGCGCACCCACAAGGCAAGGTCACCGCTGTGCAGGGACAGCACCCACGACGAGGGTCCCCAGGGCACAGGGACAGCACCCATGAGGCAAGGTCACTGCTGTGCAAGGACAGCATCCACGACAAGGGTCCCCACGGCACGGGGACAGCACCCACGACGAGGGTCCCCAAGGTGCAGGGACAGCACCCATAACAAGGGTTCCCATGGTGCGGGGACAGCACCCACGACGAGGGTCCCCAAGGTGCAGGGACAGCACCCATAACAAGGGTCCCCATGGCGCGGGGACAGCACCCACGACGAGGGTCCCCAAGGTGCAGGGACAGCACCCATAACAAGGGTCCCCAAGGTGCAGGGACAGCACCCACAAGGAGGGTCCCCACGGCACAGGGACAGCACCCATGAGGCAAGCCTGAAGCCACGGCGCCGCAGGCAGCGGCCACGGCATGGCCAAGCCCGACAGGCACACGGTGCTTGCGGCCGAGGAGGCAGCTGATGAAGCACCGGCAGCAAGACCAAAAACTCATCCTGGCCTAATTATTCCTAATATTCAATTCATCAATCTTGAAGGGGATGATCACGCTCTGCCGGAGCAGCTGCCAGCGGCGATCCCTCCCGGGGCTTGTCATGCCGCTGAGCCATGCCAGCTCTTCCCAGGCAAACGAAAGGCAGCGGGAAGGGAGGAGGCAGCTCCGAGCCGGGCAGGGGAGCCCCGGCCCTGGGGGGCAGGCTGGGGTGAGCGCTGGGGGTGCACGGGGCAGACCCCAAACCTCGAGTTCCCCGCAACGGGGAGGGTCCCCACATCCACCGCACCTCGGGGACACGCTCGCATGGCCACAGATGCTCAGCGCCCTCACGCCCACGCAGGAGAGGGGAGGAGAAGGGGCCCAGAGGGTGCTTGGTGGTGGGGCAGCAGCTCAAGGGGCCACCGCAGCCCACGGGCGCTTGCGCCGCGGACGCCAGGAGCGAGGCCGGAGCAGTTGGCACCGGTCTGACTGCTGGACCCACTCGGGGATCCGGGAGATCCCCATCTGCCGAGGACCCAGGAGATCAGCCGAACCCGGGGCTCTGCAGGAAGGGACACCCTTCGGAGGACGGCTGGGCTCCCCGGATCGGGCTGGGCTCTGCAGGGCTCCCCCCGGGCAGGCAGGGCTCCCCCGCAGCACCCCTGCAAACACGCAGGGAGCTGGAGCCGCGCCGACGCCGCGGGCAGTGCTGCGCATCGGTCCCAGCCCACCCCGTTTGATCTCCCCGCAAGCAGACAGCTCTCAGAAGTCGCTAGCTCCCCGCCGGGGTGGGCTTTAAAAGTATATTAAAAAAGGGGGTGGGAAAAGAGGGATTTTGCCGCAAAGATTGATGCTGACAGCGAGCCGCGAGAAGGCAAGGGCGAGCCACCCCGTGCAAGGCTGTCATTTCAAATCAGAACGCGCCACCAACCTCGAGGGACTGTTTTGATCATTAACGGAAAGGATTTTTTCATCGCTTTCCTCAATCAAATTAATCTGAAGTGAAAAACGTGGAGCTGACAAAGGAAATATTTATAAAGCAAACGAGGCAACATCAAAGGCAAGCGGGCACCCAGCTCCCAAGGTTACCGAAACGATGAAGGCAGGAGCCCCAGCAGCGCGCCGCAAGGTTATGGGGAGCTTTAAATGTGGAGGCTGGCGGCATTCGCAGCCAAACGGCTTCTTGCTTCTATTTCTGGGGGTCACTGGCTCCCAACCAGACACTCCGGGCACGGGGACGGCGGCAGCTGGCTGCCGTCCTGCTCCCCTCCTCCTGCTGCTGACGGCGGTCCAGCGGCAGCAGAGCAGCGAGGGTGCGCCGCCGCCCGCTCCTGCCGGTCCCTCCGGATGGGATCATCCTGCTGCCCACACCTCTGGGCACCTGGAGCATGGTGCCTCATGCCACAGCACCGTGCTGGGGGTCCTGGGAGGAAGGCAGGACCCTCACCCTCCCCGCCGGCACCGCTTGGATGTGGTTGTGGGGACACGGGGGATGCAGAGAGCGGCCGCCAGCCTCGGGGGTGGCTGGAGGCTGGGGCCGCCCCGCATGGGGACGGCTCCCCCAGCGCCTCGGGGCTGGGCACGGGGGTCACGGGACCGGTGCAGGCAGCACCACGAGCACCAGAGGCTCTGGCAGTGCCACATCCCTTCCCGCAGTGGGGATCCGGTGACCGGAGCCGGGGCTTTGGCCAGCTGTGCCTCGGCTCCTGCCTGCGAGCATGCAAGGGTGAACGTGAATGGGTTTGGGGAGAAAAAGGGTGGTTTCCAGCAACAGCCAAGCATGGCAGGGTGGGAGACAGCAAACCCCACTCCACTGCACTGCAGAGCAACAGTGGCTGGAGGAAAACCAGTGCCAGTAACCCCCGGGCTGGCCGGCAGCTCTCAGACTGGGACCCTGCCATGGTGCAGCCTGGCCAGGACCCTCCTGGAAACAACTGGGTTTCCATTTCAGAGAGCGGAGCTCTTTTCACAAGTCCCAGCAACATCCTCGCAGCTGCTTTTGACTACACAAAGTGACAGGCTTCCCATTAGAAAAGTCTCGCAAGCTGCTATTTTTTTCCTTTTCTTTTTTCTTTTTTTTTTTTTAAATATATAAACAGGGCTCTGAAATGGAAAGATGCAATTAGGCATGGAAATAGTCCTCAATGAGCAGCAGCGAGCAGCCTCGCTATGAGGGAAATTGATTTTATTTGACCATTTTATGAGCATTTGAAAATTGCATCCTGAGCATGTGCTTCAGTAGTTAAGTGCACATTATATTCTTCATTCCCCTGAATTGCTCTAAACCAGCCTAGAAAAATATGCCGGGGAAACAAAGGGAAATATAAAGCGACGCAGGTACGCAGCACTCCTGGGAAATGGGCGCAGCTGAAAGCAACCCCTCGGAGGGCCCAGGTCAAAGGGTGCTCCAGCTTCGGGTGCACCCCACAACGCCGCCTCCCAGTCCTTCCTTAGCACCCACCCGCACCAGGGACAAGCGGGGACCTCGCCACCAGCCCCGTCCCCTCCATACCTTCTTCCCGATGAGCTTCTTGCGCAGGAACTCCCGGGCCTCGAACATGTAGGGAATGTCGTAGAGGGGCCTCAGCTTCCTGTTCTTGTCCTGCAGCGGGGGCAGAGGGGGGGCACAGGTCAGGCGAGCGCCCCAAAACCCCCCAGTGATGAGCATCCCTATGGGCAGGCAGCCTGCTTCCCGCTCCGGAGTGGACACCCCAAAGCTAGCGCATCCAGCACCCCTCGCCCGCTCCCATGGGTGCCCTCCCACTCCTGCACCCCAGGGTGGGCTCCCCGAGCATCGCCGCAGCCCCGGCTCTGCCGAAACCCTGAGGGGAGCCCCTGGCCGACACGCGCACCCTCCCACGGGGCTGTGCCAGCAGTCACCTCGCAGCGCCAGGCCGAGCATCTCCTCCGAGGTTAAGTGGCAGCTCTATAAGGGGAAGTGATGGAGGGGAATTTGGGGTGGGGGGAGATGGCCAGGGTCCCTCCAACAAGCCGACCGCCCCCACAGCCCCTCTCGCCAGCCCCCCAGCCCTGCTCACGCCGTGCCAGGCAGCTCAGCGCTGCCCGGGGATCTCTGTCTCATCTCCCCAAAACACTGCGCACAGCACCCTCTCCCCACGCACCCGCTGCCTGCCCTGCCCGCAGGAGGGGAAAATAAAGCTCAAGAAGCTCTGTAATTAAGAGAGCTGTGCAAGCCAGGTACGCGGCCTCTGCTCACGCAGGCTCCTGCACAAAAGTTGCTCATTATAGACACGCTCGTTATCAGCCAGTGATTAACGGCACTTGCAGGACGAGATGCCCAGGAAAGGGAACCAGAGGACATCTGGCTGCTCGCTGCCCATCAGCTGCTCGGGGTCTGTCGCAGTGATAAAACCCCTTCAAAGGCTGAGCAAAAAGGGGATTTTTCCAGTGGAAATGGCAGTGAGGATTTGGGGATGACACGGGGCCGGGGAAGGGCTCGAGCTGCACCGCACCGCACGGCGCGGCTGCGCCCGCATGAGCTTTGCGGCGGGTTTCGTGGAGGAGGATTGGCAGCAGCGAGCCTGGTGAGCTATATAAGATCATATATAAGATGTGTAAGATAATCCATATATGAGATGGGGTGCTGCTCACCCTCCCCGGGCCACCCTCCGCCCCTGCGAGCCCCCAGTGCCCCGCAGCATGCCGATGGGCTCCGTGGCACGGCACGGCAGTGCATCGCCCGACAGCACGGGAAGGGGCTCACATGCCAGCCAGAAGAGAGCCAGGGTGGGGACTGCGCTGCCAGCGAGGCTGGCAATCCCCTCCCCGAGGAGTGCCAGCGGTAGGAACAGCGTCCCCCAACCCCTGGCTTTGCTCTTGGGGTCCCTCCCCGAGAGCGGCCGAAGCAGGTGCCTTGCGGGGGCACGGGACAGCGCGCAGCAGCGTCCCTGGTCACCCTCCCTGTGACGAGGCTTTGGGGACCGAGCAATCCCTGGGCCAGAGATGGTGGTTTCGGAGCCACCAACCCCA
The DNA here is from genome assembly GCF_949628215.1 of Phalacrocorax aristotelis. Lineage (NCBI taxonomy): Eukaryota > Metazoa > Chordata > Aves > Suliformes > Phalacrocoracidae > Phalacrocorax > Phalacrocorax aristotelis. The sequence goes on from NC_134276.1 coordinate 218,111,456, forward strand.
AGGGGCTTGTCCCCCTCCACCAACACCCCCGGACACGGCATGCGGTGTGGGGGCAGAGTGAGCGTGGCTTTGAAAGCTGCCGCGGCTCGGCACCATCCCCGGAGGGTGCGGCGCGGCTTCCCCCGGCACATCCTGCTCCCTCGCTGGTGGTGTGCTGGGCTTCGGGAACACTTTGTGGTTGGATGCGCCCACACCGTTATGGACACGGCACCTTCGGGCCCGGCCAGCATGCGAGGGGAGGGAGGGAGAAGCCAACCCAGCCCTGGGAGCATCGCAGCCCACGCCGGTGGAGGACAGCCCTTGGCACACAGCTCTGCTCGCCGGCGTGGTGCTGTGGGGCACGGCGCCCTGCATGCCCCACCGAGCCGGGGAGGAATACACCGAAAAGAGGGAGATAAGGCAAAAGCAGCAGGAAATGAAGGCGAGGAATCAGATCGGAGAGGGAGCGAGCAAACAAAGACACGCCGGCACTTGTGCTCCATGTTCTCCTGTAATGAATGAGGCTTTGATAGGGTTTATTATGTCCTCGACGCCGTTCCCAGGCTGCTCCTTGGAGCTGTTCCCTCCTCCACCCGCAACGCCGCTTGCCCAGCGCCGCAGCCCCTGCCAGCGCCGGCGATGGGAGCGGGCCGGATCCCGTGAGGGCATCCCCACCCGCGGCAGCGAGCCGGTGCTGCCCCCAGCGCCAAAACCATCGCCGGAGGAGGCGCCTGCTCCCTGCAGTGGCCAAAAACCCCTTTGCAGGCAGGGCGAGAGCAAGTCCTGAGCCTGGCAGGGTGCGGGACTGGCAGAGATGGCATTTCTTCCAGAAAAGTGCTTTTACGCCCACCAGGCATCACCCTGCTATCACTCATGGCACAGAAAAGCTTCCTGGCACCTAATGAGGTGGGCTTGACGAGGCCGGCGCAGGACACAGTGCCAGCTAGCCGGCCCCGAAGCCAGTTTTCTGGCACGGAGAGAGCTTTTTCCTCGCCCCATATAAAATAAAGCTGCGGCTGAGTGCATGGGGACCGCGCAGCTGGCAGGTGGCCCGAGGGATGCCCCAGCAAAGGGCTCGGCGAACGTGCTGCCGCCCTGGGAAACGCGGCGCTGCTGCTGGCCCCGTCTCAGCCCCGCAGCCAGGCCCGGCTGCGCCTCGGCGCGCCGCAGGACGACGCGTTATTCACGCCGCTCCCCTCTCCGGTGAGGTGCGTGGGGACGGAGGTGTCTCTGTTATTTAGCTGGTGCCAGAAAAACTCCTGGCCCCGCGCCATGGCTGGAGTCAAGCCGTGTGATTAAACCCTGTAGCGCCGGGAGTGGGGTCCGAGCGGGGCTGCCGGCGGGGGGGCTGCCTGCTCCTCCTGGGGCATCCCCCCATGGACCAGGGGCATCCGCCCCGGGGCATCCCCGCAGCAGCACGCATGACCCCCTCCCCGTCCCCTTGCGGCAGGGCCCCGGCAGCGCAGAGCCGGAGGAGCAGGGATGACTAACTCCTCATTTCACAGTCCAGTGCTGCAAAGCGGTGCCGTACAGCCACGGCCATTGCTTCGCTTAAAAATCACCGTGTGAAGACGGAGAAATAAGCCAAGGGGCTGAGACACAGGGTGGGCTCAGCCCTCCGACACCGCGCGTACCGATGCTCCCCGCTTTGTCACCTCCTGCCCCCCTGCCTGCACCCCAAAGCAGAGAGCAGGCTGGGCCACCCACCGGCCTCCCCCTCCACCCCTTCCCAAACACAGCCGAAGCCCAACACCAGCTCCTCTTCCTGACTGCCAACCCCTGCTCCCTGCGGGGCCAGGACAGCCCCCGAAAGCCCAGGAGAGCCCCCAAAATAAACGCTTGCACTCGAACACTGCCTTTCCCCTGCAGCCGATCCTGGGATTGCTGCTTCTGAGCAGCTCTGCGATGCAAGGATGCCCCGCAGCCGGCTGCTGCCTGCACCCGGCTGCCTGCTCTGCCTGCCGGGCTCCTGGAGCATCCCCTGGCCCCAGGTCCTGGGGCTGGCTCGCAGCCCCGGATCCCGCAGCCGGGAGCACGCTGGGCTTTCCTCCGCTCGCCTTCGCAGCACAGCCACGGTGGGATCTGATGGGACCTGGGCCACGAGTCTCTCCCAACCTCGACAAGGTCACGGTGAAGCTTCAAGATAAATAACACTGCTCAGGCTCCTGTCTGCTGCTTTGCAGAGGCAAAGCCCTGTGCAAACACTAATTAATCCTCACTAACAAACTCCAAATTTATTGCTTATTTAAGTGTCTATCTGGCACAGGCTGTTAAGTCCCTAGTCCCGTCCTGCACAGCGCTGGAGCACAGGAAGGGGGATGGCGGGAGCAAGCGGCAAAGCCCTGGGCGGCCCCGGCATCAGCCCGGCATCAGCCCGGCATCAGCCAGCCCACGGTGCCGGGAGGCTCAAGTGCCAGCAGCGATCACATCGCTGGAGAAGCGACCCAAGAGCAGCTCGGCAGCCTCGGCACGAGGAGGGTCCAGGAGCTGCTCCGAAAGATGCCCCACCTTCGCTTTCAAAGCTCCCATGGGATGCACCCTCCATCCCAGCCGGCACGGCGCTGGTGAGGTGCAGCCGGGGGTCCCGGCACGGCGCTGGCGTGGGGCTGGTGCTCTGGGCAGGCTCCTCTGCCACTGCTTAGCCAGGGATTTACCCAGTTTGTGTAAAACCCTGCGGCTGCATTAATGAGAAGAGGGGAAATGCCTGCCCTGGAAGCAGCACTCAAGTGCTTAAAAGCCTCTTCTCCGAGCGCGGCGGCAGCAGCCCCGACATCGCACAAAAGCAAATGTTTGCCTTAAAAAAAACCAACGCAGCCACCTCAGAGCATCTCCCAGGTCTGCAGCCACGTGGGACCACCCCAAAAAGGGGCCCAGGGGCACAGGCGCCCCAGCGATGGCACCGTCCCCGCCACCGGAGCAGCCGCCCTCCCCGTGCCGTGCCATCACGCGGGCCCCGGAGGAGCCGGAGAGGCGGGGGCCAAGTCCTCACCGAGGCCGCGTCGTCATCGTGATGCTGATGAAAAATGCAAACCCTTCTGCAATTCCCAGCACAAGTAAAATGCAATGGGCTGTGCCAGGAGTCAGAAAATAGAAACATATAAGTGTCCAATACATATCGCCCTTAACCACTGCCCTGTCAGCCACCATTAAATACCGTTTTGCTGGCCTGTAAAAATGATATTTCGTATCGGAGGGGAAGTGGCCCGGCAGATCACTCTGGGAAGCCATTCAAGAGCTTGGACACACGTTTGAGGCTTTGCAAATAAACATTAAAAATCAATATAACGGTAAGGTTGTTAACTAAATTCTACGACCGTCAAACACCCAGCAATTACAGACACATAGAAAGATATTGCTTTTTTTAAACTGCTTTTCAAGCCGAGAGCTCGAACCGCAGCAGCATCCCTCTAAGCCGTCTTTCCCATGGCCTTCCCGGACACAGCATTTCACGGTGCACGGAGAAGCAACGTCCTCGGCCGCGTCCTGCCGCGGGAGCGGGATGGGCGAGAGGGATGGCATCGCTCCGCAGGACCTGCGGGTGCTGCAGCGCCAGCCCCGGCTTTCCCCGGCTGCCGGGGAGAGCCATCGGCCATTCAAAAAATAATTAAAAAAAAAAAAAAAGCAGCGTGTTAGCCTCATTCAATTAAAGGTGTGCGACGGGGAAGTCATTTATTAGCAAGAAAGTCAATGTGTGGAGCTTCATCTTCGGAGAGTTGCCGGAGGAGGGGAAGGGTAAACTGCTCGCCCTCCCTCCTGGGACGCGGAGACGGGGATTTCAATCCAGAGATCGATGGGAACATCCTGCTTCCTCGCGGGCTGCCCACAGATACGTGCCGGGGAGCCCGGGGAAAGAAGCCAGCTTTTTGTTTAAAATGAAGAGCGGAGCATCTCGGAAGAGGGTGCTGCTCCTGGGGCCGGCACTGGCTGCACTCCCCGGCAAAGGGCGGTGAGTGCCAGCGCCCGGCAGCCCCAACCTCCTTCCTCCTTAAATAACCCGTGTGTGGCTTTAAATACCTAACAGGCTGAGTGAATTACAGCTCTCCTGTCAAATTAACATCATTATGTCGTACCGCAGCCAATTAAGGTCTATTTTCAGGAAAGCAGCAGCCCATATCTGCCATGAAGGCTGCGTGGGGGGGCTGTTAAACACCGGGTCCCCTCAGTTCCCCACTGCCCAGGGGTCCCGCTCCACCCCCTGGCCCCCTTCCCAGGGGCAGAAGATGGGGATGACGATGGATGTGGGCACATTCAGGGCAGCTGGAAATGCTCCGAGACCCTAGCTGGCGAAATGCAGCCCGGCGTGCTGGCAGCACCTCCCAGCACCCCATCGGTCCCGGGGCGCTCGCCGGCTCGCAGAGCAGGGGTGGTCGGCCCAACCCGCCAGGGACGAGCCGGGGGTCCCAGCCCCCCGAGCGCAGGATTTTGGGGTTTCTCCCAAGAATCCTGGTGTGGGATGCTGTAGGTGCCTGCGCTCACAGGGGACCCCAAAAGAGCTGAGGGGCCAGGACCTGCAGCCCAGCGGTGCCGCAGGACCGCAGGTGGGGAGAGCTCTCCCCTTCCCCGCCAGCACTATTAGGGAAGCTTATTATTTGTAAAGCCATTAGCATAGCAAATCAACTCGAAGCGACGTGTGAGAATAAGCCGAGGTGGAGATTACCAGCTGCCACCGAACACGGCGCCAGCAGCGTGCCTGGCATCCCTGGGGCACGGCAGCCGTGGGGCTGCTCGGGGACGCAGCAGCCCCACAGGGACCCCGGAGTGGGGGGAACCTGCCCCTTTCCAAGGCTGAGCGGGGGAAGGATCCGACCTGGAGCGAGCGGGACTCCCTCCCGCAGGCAGGGGAATCCTCGGGGCGGCAGCAGGGGCGAGCTGGGCTGCGTGGCAAACGCCGGGAGTCAGCTCCTGCTGCCCCCCTGCGCGGCGAGGGGGAAGGCGAAGGAGGGAAGGGGAGACGGTTCGTTAGCAGTGTCGCGCCCGCGGTTCCCAGCCCTCCCGCCCCGGCGCATCCTCGGCTGAACCCGGCACGCTCGGCTCGCCAGGGGATGTGCCGAGTGGGAAATCCATCACAGAGGCCGGCGAGGCGGTGACAGCAAACACGGTGGCTTGCTCCGTGCTGGTGTAACAAGCAGACCCGGCGCAGGGCTCCAAGAGGAGCCTGCAGCTGGCGAGCAGAAGCGTGCTGCTGCTGAGCGTTTGGGGACAGGCTTTTCCATATCAAAGCCTCCGTAGCGCATCGAAGCCCTGCTCTGTGAAAAATGGCAAGGCACGCATCTGGTTTAACGGCACGCACGTGGGCGATGATCTTACAAACAGCATCAGCTCGCTCACGGGTCTGTCCCAGGAGCCGGGCAGCGCTTCTGCAAGGAAAAGGATGACACCGGGAGCAGAAACAGCTACAGGAAAGCAACAGCCCTGAGGATGACAGGCACGTGCTGCAGCAAGGAAACAAGGACGAGAGGCTCCCACCGCACCAGGGAATTAAGCAGCGCCTCTGCTCGGGCAGCCCCGTCTCACGCAAGCAGGTGCCAATGCCTGGATGCAAAGTGTGAAGTGTGCATTCAGCTTCTCCAGCGCTCTGCCTGCTCTGCCGCTTGCCTGCTCTCCTGCAGAAGTGCTCTCCGCTCCCTAATTGCCTGCAGAGCACCTCTCTGGCAGCAGGCACTTGATACCAAGGCACTACGCGCACCTGAACCACTTGAGTGATAAATGCCGGCTGGCCACGGCAGAGCTGGAGAGCATTTTTAAATGGCAATAAGGGAGAAAGTGCGTGCCCAGAGAGCTCGCCGGAGTGACCGAGTGCTGGCTGAAAGGGGAGGGCTGCCCTGCCCTGCCCTGCCCTGCCTTGCCCTGCTGCCAGCGAGCCCGCGGGCAACCCCAGGGGGTCGCCGGCCCCTCCTGGTTGCACCCCCAGCCGCAGCAATCAGTCTGCGGGGATCAGTCGCAGCCTGGTCTCAGGCAGGGGCCACGCAGGAGCAGAGTCGTTTGTGGCAGCGGCCGAGGGCTGACAAGTTTGAGGGGCACAGGCAGGTCCGGCAGCCCCCTGGCAGCCCCCTGGCAGCCCCCCGCCAGGCTGGGAGAGCTGCTCTTTTCCAGCTGTGCTTAGGGAGGGCACAGGGAAGATCAGAGCATCTCAGCGGCCACCGCTTCAGCTAACGAGACCGGCCAGAGTTACAGCCCTAAGAGGATTAACACGAGCTCTCTGATACTCACACAGAGGGATGCCTCTGAACTAATGGGGGTCAGGAAGAAGCTCCCCCTGGAAGCGCATTATCCTGCAGCTGCTGCTACAGGACGGCTCCCATCTCCTTCTGTATCACCCGCCTGCGGTGAGAGCAGGCAGCTTCAAAAGCCCCGGTTGGTCGCTCCCCCCACCCGAGCTCAGCAATAAGGGTGCTCACCCCGGTGCCAGCCCAGGTCACCCTGCACCCACCCGAGTCATCCTTTTGGGCCAGCTCGGCCCACGGCAGCGCTGCCCGGGGGTGCCACGGGGATGGCACGGGCACCCACGGGGATGTTAATGCACACTGCCGGCGGAGAGCACGGTGAGGCAGGAGGGCAGCAGCGCTGGTGCGGTGCTGCCGGCACCTACTGTGCTGGAGCTGCGGGAAGATGCCCCAAGGAGCGAGCACGGCGGCTGCACTGACCCCGTCCCGGCACCCCAGGGGTAGAAGGTTTTCCCCAAAGTCCTGCACAGCCCCTGGGTGGTATCAGAGCATCTCAGGCCCAGGAATTACTCAAACATCATTAGCAGAGTCCAATTAAAGACAGCAAAACAAACTCCTCCTGAGCTGAGCATCCATACCCAAACAAGAAAGAGAGGCCCCCATTTTAATCACTTTCATTATCAAAACAGGCTCCCCGCTGGAGCCTTGTAATTGGAAGTCGACCATTTTAATGCGATTTGCATTTTATCAAAGCGTATTGAGAGGCTCACAGGAACGCTTCCCTCGGGTCCCCGGCCCCGGCCCCGCGACCCAGGGCGGGGGGAGCCCGAGGTGCCCCCGCACCCCGGCACCTGCTCAGCACTGCGGGTACAGCGCTGACCCCCTCGGGAGCAGGGACCTTGCACGGTGGCGGCAGCCCCAGCCACGGCTGAGCTCGCCGGCAGTCGCCCTTCGCTTTTCTCCACCATCACCCTCAATGCGGAGCCGGGCCCGCAGCTGGACACGGAGCCAGGCTGAACCACCTATAGCACGGAGCAAGTTTCCTGCATCCTGAAGTTCCCCTCCCCAAAACCAGCCCAGGGCACAAGAACAACCGTGGGAGTGCTGCCAGGAGGGGGAAAGGCGGCTCCATCCCAGCCGCTGTCTTTTGCTGCCTTATCGTGTATCCATCCTCCGCCTTCTCCATAAAACCCGTCAGATCCCAACCCCGGTATTGATGGTGTTGCTGGCGCACACCGCCCCGGCCTCCTCCCCAGGGCATCGGGGCTGCGCTCACCGCGCGCCTGGGCTCACTCCTGCAGCCTCGCCAGCAGCCATCAATCTCCATCAAGCCTGAAGGCACCTATTAATCACGTTAGAGAGAGGCCCTAATTTAAACCTTCTGCCTGCTGCCACACGCTGCCTGCTCGTCTCCCTCTGCCAGCCCGTTTCATCGCGGCATCCTCCCGGAGAAGCTGGCGGCTCATGGCTTGGACGGCTGGACTCTTGGCTGGGTAAAAAACCAGCTGGTGGCCGAGCCCAGAGAGCTGTGGTGATCGGAGCTAAATCCAGCTGGTGGCCGGTCACAGTGGGGCTCCCCAGGGCTCAGTGTTGGGGCCAGCCTTGTTTAATGTCTTTATCCATGATCTGGATAGAGGGGATCGAGTGCACCCTCAGTGAGTTTGCAGATGGCACCAAGCTGGGCGGGAGTGTCGATCTGCTGGAGGGCAGGAAGGCTCTGCAGAGGGACCTGGGCAGGCTGGATCCATGGGCTGAGGCTGATTGAATATTAGGGAAAATATCTTTACTGCAAGAGAGGTCAGGCATTGGAACAGGCTGCCCAGAGAGGTGGGGGAGTCGCCACCTCTGGAGGACGGCACGGACGAGTGGCAGCACCAGGAAGGTGCTGACAAGAGGTGACCCCAAAAGCAGAGTCATGCCAAGCCACGGGCAACCCCAGAGGGACTCTCACCCCAGGTTAACAGGATCCCAAAGGAGGAAAGGAAAGGTTTCCATCCTCTCTGGATGCACCAGCAGCTGTTTGAGCTGGGAGCTCCTTGCCCAGAGCAGAAGTTGGTGGCAGGCTGGATCTCACCCAAAACCCTCCAGTCTCCCTCCAGGAACCCACCACCTGCAAGAGGCACCCAAGGCTGCCACGGTGGGTCCGGTACTGGAGCGGAGCGGGGCTTACGGGGCCACACGACGCAGGTGGCTCTAGGGATGCAGGCAGCACCGCGGGGCGGCTTTCAGCAGCAGAGAGGCTTACCCACCGCGGCGCTCAGAGCACGGCACAGCCCGTCCCAGGTGCGCACAGGACAAGCACGGTGACATAACCAGTCACCTTGGGGCTCCTCTTGCCTGATGGAGCAGCAGATGAAGCGGGACACAGCATTTTCTGCAGGAATTTCCATCGCTGCAGTTAGCGCCTTCCACCCAGCACGTGCTGCTCTGCACCTGCAGCGGGTCCCCAGCGGTCCCCAGCCTTGTTCCTCCATTTTCTGCACCCCAGAGGGATGCAGCCGGGACACGTGCTGACACGAGGAGTACACAGCAGCTCAGCAGCCAACGCCGCAGCATCCCTGGGGCAAACGGCGTGTGCAACACCGGCAACTCCCGCCTGCACCGGGAAACTCTCCCCACTCTCTCTTTGGGCTCACAACCAAGCCCAGGCACAGCCAAGACCAAAGCCGCCGTACTTCTAATTGCTTGGCAAGAGCAGAGCCCGTATCTCCGGTTCCCCCCATGCTCAGTGCCTCTAACTCCTCAAAATCAGGTACAGAAAGCACATTTTGTTTGTGGCCCTAATTCTCTGAAGGCTCCGCACCGGGGCTTTGCTCCTCACCCACAAGAACGTGGTTTTACAGAGGAAGAAAACCCGCCGTGCCCGCCGGCTCCTCTGCTGGGGTGGCCACGCTGGCCGCAGCCGCTCCAGGCGGAGGACGCTCCGTGCCCCCGCAACCCTCCTTTGCACGGCTGCTTGCAATCGCATTAGCTGCGGGCTTAAATTAATAAAGTTGTTTGTCTTGTCAGCATGTGCTACGCGTTGAACAAGCACCCCCTCGGGAGCCGCAGTCCCGCGGCACAGCCACAAGCCGGATCCTGCCCAGGACGAGCCGTCTCTGCCGCTGGTGCTGCCCCATTACAGCATCCCCGCTGCCGTAAGCGACCCTCCTCATCCCCAGGGAGGAGCTCGATGTCTTCAGCATCACGCAGCCACAGCCCCCAGCTGGGAGACCCCAATACAGGGACATGCTCCCCCCGCGGCACCCCGGAGCAGTTCGCCCTCGGTTCATCGAGGGGCTGGTGCTCTCGTGGCAGGCGCTCGCTCCCCGCTCGCTCCGAGGCAGCGCTCACGTAGCCGTCAGCCTGGCCGGTGAAGGAGGGCCGGGAAACATCAGGGCCGGGGACAAGGGCAGCAGAAAGCTCATGGCACACAGCCACGGTGAAGCCTTTGCTGCTCCTGTTCGCGGAGAAATAAAACAGCCCCAGCAGAAAAGCCACAGGACAAATGGAAATGGCGCGATCGATAACAATCATCATCTCTCTCCCGGCATGAAAATAAAAGGTGAAGCTGCAGACGTCGTTTCAGCACAAGATATCAGCAGATGGGCACCGGCGCGCAGGGCTCGGGGGTGACACGGGCGCTTTTGGGAAGGCAGAGGTGGTGCCCTGCGGGCTGGGGACACGCGCCCAGCGATGCCCCGGAGCTCCCGCAGCAGCATCCCCTTGCGATCTCCCAGATCTGAGCCTGGAGGGGCATCACCGGCGGGTGCCGCAGCCAAAGCGTGGTGGTGCCGGCCCTGCAGACGGATGCCACGCAGCCGTGCTCCCGACACCAGCCCCACAGAGCCCCCTCCTTCCCTGAATCCCCCCCAAATCACCGGTACCCTCAGAGGTAGCGCCGATCGCGGATGCTGAAATCAGCTAATGAAAGTTATTTATGAGGTGATTACCAAGTTGGCTGTGCCAGCGCTGAATTAAGATAATTTGTAATTATGTGCAACGCTTTTAGAATACAGCACGCTTATGTTTTTAGTCACTTGTTTTATTAAATTAAACGCTCGGGCTAATTACAGGCATCCTTCGGATATCTCCCTCTCAACTCTCGACCCGCGGGAGCCTGTCGCCAGCAGATAGCGCGTGCACTGCTCCAGCGTGTTTGCTCACGCAGGACCGTTCGGGGCTGTAATCAGCAACTATAAATTACCTCGTTAAAAAAAGGATTACCCTTTGTAAGGAAAGCCTCTGCTTAAACCCATCAAGATCCTTGGAAAAAGTAATTTCTAAGCAACTGAAGTTTTTGTTTCGCCGGCACTGGAGACTATTTCTGGCTGAGGAATATTTGGGGAGTAACTCCCAGATTCAGGCTTTGGTGCTGGAGCGAGAGCGTCTGAAGGGCCGTTTCACGGCTCTGCTGTAACCTCTGCCTGGCTACAAGCGTCTTCAGGTAGCGGCAGGGAAGGCAGCGCCCTTTCCTAGGAACTAATCGGGGAAATCACCCGAGCACGACGTTACCCGTCAGTGGGGAATTCATTAACCGGCGGCGCTTTGGCAACGCGCACAAAGAGCCCCCTCTCTGCGGTCGAGGAGGTAATGTCGCTGCTAATGAGGAAATTGAGATGTATTAAATTACTTGGTAATTTCAGAAGGTTGGTTCTTTTTTTCTTTAATTTTACAACACCGCAATGTTTGAATTCTATTTTAAATGACCCTGACTTTCCCGAGAGCACCAGAAAAGCAGCCCAGTGCGAGACGCTCTGAACGTCTCCCAGCCAAGACCACTAGGAAAGCTGATCTAGCCCATTACCGGCTGCACTGTTACGTGCTGGAGACGCACCAGCGGCATCAGCGGCCCTCGGGGAGCCGACAGCCCCGAGCACGGTCAAGAGCAGCCAGGAGCATCCCTCCCAACGCACGCTGGACCAGCCCGGGTTTTCCCTGAAAGGGACAGTGAAACAGGAGACAAGGCGTTGGGTTTCAAAGCGTTCTTCCTTCCAACACCAGATTTAGTCCACCCACAGCTCGTGTGTCTTCCCCAGGTGTGCTTTTGTCCGAAAAAATGGAGAACTTACGCTCCCTGAGGGGACAGAAACCGCGCTCTGCCCAGCTGCCGCTCCAGGGACCGTGCGCCTCATCCGAGGCAGGGCAAATCCCGCACATGCCCCAAGCCATCCCCTCCTGCGGCATGGGGGGATCGATCCGTCCCCGGGTCCCTGGCCTGCTCAGCTCCCACGGCGGGATGTGGCAGCGGAGACCCCAGCACGCCCCACGCAGGATGGCAGCAGGGAACGGGGCTGGTCCGAGCATCGCCCCGCGCATCCCCGGGGGCTCCGCCATGCCAGCCAAGGACCAGCCCCCCCGCCCAGCAGCATGCCCACACCATCCTGGGGGGCCATCGGGGCTGCTCCCCATCCGGGGAGCCCCCAGGAGACAGACCCCCGGGAACAGACCCTGGGGGGGGGGGTCCCCACCCTCAGCAATGCCAAAGTCAAGCCCTGCCATGACCCAGCCCCAAGCAGAGGGTGATGCTCGGAGCACGGGGCTGCAGGAGGGACCCGACACGGGAGGAGACAAAATCACGGCACGGCATGGCTCCTGCCCCAAAGGGGGCCAGCCCTGCCCCTGCCTGCCCACAAACTGTCAGCAAGGCTCGGCCAGGGCAGACGAGGCAACGTCCCCGTCCCCGCTGCCTGCTGGAGGAGGGCTCTGGGATAGCGCGCCCTGCCAGACCACGCTGACTCCAGTGCTTCCCACACTGCTCTCCAAGCCAGAGGGAAACGAAGGAAGGGAGCTTGCGGTGCTGGAGGAGGATTCTCGCCAGCCTGACTCACGTCAGCCATCCCTGGGGATTTGCAAGGGAGGACGGCGGCAGCAGCACCCTGCGCCGCATTGCCGGCCCTGGCAGCGGGGTCCCGAGCCAGCCGCGGGGTCCCCTCCGCAGGACAGAGCACGCGAGAACACCTGCTGCAAAAATCACCCAAACACAGCACTTTTCCAGAAAGAGACCCACGCCTTGGTGCGCGGTAGAGCACCCCACTAACCCTGGGCACCCCCCGACACCATGCCGGGCACCAGAGCCCAGAGCAGCCTCGTGCAAAGCTGCCCCTCACCGGTGGGCTCTGCGAGACCAAGCCGGCTCCCTCCTCGCTGCAGCACCCATCCCTGCCACGAGTCACAGTGGGGGACCCTGGGGGTCCCTTCTGTCACCCCTCTGTCCCCAAAGCACTGACGGGAGGTGGCTGGCACAGGCACAGACCCCCAGCACCCATCCCACCCAGCCGCTCCCAAATGCATTAAGCCACCCAGAACCCCGGCAGAGCAGCAGCCCCAGCTCCACAAACCTCTCCATCCACGTGTAATGGGACTTATTATTTTTGACCAAAAAGTAATTAATCTTCTAAAATCTCAGAGGAAAGTGATTCAATGTGCTAACTGTCCCAACCAGTACAAGCGCCGGCAGCTGGCACAGCTAACTCTGCCGGAGGAGGGATTATTCCCTGCAGCCCTCGTGGGAAGGGGAGGGAGAGTGAAGGACGGACACCCCCAGCCTGGAAAACGCTCGCACCCCCCGACCGCTGATGCTGCAGACCCCACGTGGGGACGTCCCCACGCTGCATTTCCCCCGATGCCCCAGCCAAAGCCTGGGGCTACCGCGGAGCATCGAGCTTATTGCAGGCAGGGCTGAGGACTGAGCAGAGTTTGACAGATAACGGGCAAAACCCACGTCGGTTAAGAGATGGTGGTTTTGGGCTACCCCTGACTGAAGCCGGGCAGCCCTGCGGGGTCCCCGGTGCTGCCCATGTGTCCCCAAGCTCCCCGGAGCTCCCAGCCAAACCCGCCTCTCCTCCAGCTCCGCTGTCATGGCAGCTCCCCAAGGCTCAGCGCTGGCATTTCACACCTTCCCCGGCATTTTGGGTGCAGCGGGTGTGATGCCGCACCAGCAGCCGGGGACAGAACAGCCGGCAGTGGGTATGGGAGGCTCAGCAGCTTGAAATCCAGCCGCACAGGCGTTGGGATGGGGCACCACTGCGGGCACCCACACCGTGGGGCATCAAGCAAGGGGTCATGCGGCTTTTAGGTCTTGAGCAGCATTTTGGCTGATCTGCTCACAAGGAGAGTGAAAACAGGGTCACTGGTCTCAGAATGGGGCTGATTCAGACCCAAAGCGTGACCACGGGACTCTGCAAAGCCAGGAGATGCTTCTGCCTCCTTTCAGCACAGCCCTAAAACCGTCCCTGAGGGAACGGGGATGGGCTCTGCTCAGAGGGAAAGAGCCAGCAGCTGCTGGCAGGCTCCCTGTCTCGGGCGGTGGCAGCCATTTCAGGACTTAAGGAAAAACCTCCGCCCTTTCGACACCGTTAACCCAAATTTCAGATGATAACTGCAAGCCACAAGGGATGGGTCCTGGGGCTCTCACTTGATGGACCTCACTGCCCTGGCTTCAGGGTCGCAGCCCCTTTCGGAGCATGGGAGGGGACACGCACGTATCCCCTTTTGACAGCATCCCTGGTCCTGGGGGATTTAATTTCTGCTGATCCTCCAGCCTGTGAAGCACAGCCCCACGATGCACCGGCAGCCCCGGGTGCCAGGCTGAGGGGTGTTTTAAGTCGTGGGAGCAGCTCAGAGCCCAGCTCAGAGCCACCCGCAGAAGCCAGCAGAAGATGAAGCTGTATTCGAGCGCACCGTGCCGAACCCGCACGTGACGGAGGGGAAGAATAGCAGCCAGCGAAAACTAGGACAGGGGAGGGAGGCAAAAAGCTTTTAAGGATGGAGCTGCCATCCCCTCCGCGGGGCCCAGGAGAGGGGACGTCTTGAGCTGTCACTGTCCCCAGCACCACCGCCACCCTGTCCTGCTCGCAGGCCATCCTGCGACCCCCTCGCCAGCCCCGGCGAAGCCGCCTGCTGCCTTAAGGGTCCGTGGTGCTGGCAGGGTCTGTCCTCAGACCCTACAGCAGAGGGTCGGGGTAGGAAAATGCCAGAGGGGGTTGTCCTGCACCATCCCTCATCCTCGCTCGCTGTCCCGCGCCCAGGACCTTTAGCAGTGGGGGGAGGCTGCGAAGCCGAGGCACCGGGGCTGGTGCGGGCAGAGATGTCCGTCCAGCCTGGCTGCTGCCCTTCACCCGGCACACTGAGCGCGGCCCCGGCAGCCCCCGGCCCGGCAGACAGAGCCTCCATAAAATTTAGCAGGTTTATCCTTCCGTGGAGCCCGAGAGGCAGCAAATCGCGTGTGGTCCACGTCGCGTGTCCCCGCCAGCGTGCCCATGGGTGACACCCGGGATATGCCGTGCCAAGGCAGCCCTGCACCCAGAGGGGACGAGCCCTTCGCCGGCACCTGCGGATCCAGGGCAGCTCCTCCACGGGAAGCTTGTTTCCAAAGGGCTTTGCCCTTTGCACCGGGGATTTCAGGAGGCGCCAAGGCAGGAGCTGCTCACGTACGACGTGGCGGGGTGGTGACAACTACCCGAGCGCTCGTGCTGCAGCCGGGCGCCAGCAAAGCCTGCCCACACGGCAGTGTCCGGAGGCGAGAGCCAGCCTGGGGCTGCACCAAAAGGAGCTCGGTGCAGGGGCAAAGCTTCGTCCCCTCTGCTCTGTGGCGTGGGACCAGGAGTCTCCGTGGATGACCAGTGCCAGCAAGGGTCCACGAACATGCGCAGGAGCATCCCCTCCCTGCAGCCCACCTGCAGGCAACAGAGCTGGGTGGGCTGCAGGTGCCAGTGAGGGACATGCACCATCCCTTGCGGCACATCTTCAAATGTCTAGCGGCTAAATAGAGATCTCCAGCAGCCGGTGCTAATGGTAGGGGGAATATTCATGATTACTCTGAGCCAGGAGAGCGTCGCGCAGCGCTGGGAGAGGTGCGTGGAGGGAGGTGTTAACACAGCTGAAATGCTCAAGTGATGCAAGGGGGGCTGGGGGAGGCACCGAGCTCCCCGCTCCAGCAAACCCCCTCCTCTGCAGAGAGGGATGCCTTTGTCATGCTCCCGGCTGGAGGTATAAAAGCCGAGCCCTGACCCGCAGGCAGCAGCGCGCTTTGCAGTAACCAGCTCTAAAGCAAGCTGAGTGCAGGAGGAGGAGCGAGGCGGTGGGACGAGGACATGAGCCTGGGTCGGCTCTCGGCAGGGGAGGTTCCCCCTCCTGCCTCCAGCCCAACGCCGCAGCGGGTCCATGCGGTGACGGAGCTCCCGGTACCCCTCACCGCCCCAGGGAGCTGGGGTGGGGGTACCCCATCAGCCGGCCGGAGCAAGCCAGCAAAGGCAATGCCAGCTCCGTGGCAGTGCCCTTGAGCCAATGTGTGCCCCAGCCGAGCCCTCCAGCATCCCCTCGGTCACCCTGACGGACCCAAGGGGCGATCCCACTGGTCACAGGCCAGGATCCGGGGTGATGCCGGGTGCGGAGGCAGAGCCTCGCTGCAGCCGTGCCAAGCACCAAACTCACCCTCCGTGCAGGATGCGGCAGCACGGCAGGGGTGGCTTTGGCTGCCCCCAGATGGAGCAGACAGGCTCCTAAAGCCATACGCTGCTGGGAAAAAAAAAAATCAAGCCTGTGCCGAGGCAGGTTCATCACATACCTAAAATCACGGGCTTAAGTTTCCCGAGACACAAGGGTGCTGTTGCTAGGCAGGACGTTAATTGCACAGTTCAGCAATGTGGCAGAATTGCACAGCTCCTCTCTAATTTAGTGCAATTTAACCGTCAATAGAGGATTCGCAGTAGCTTCCTGATGAGATCAAAAGGTCAAAGCTTCATTCTCCCATCACTGTTTTCACCCTCGCCCAGCAGACAAAGAAGCATTTGCCACAGCCTTCGCACGGCGTCAGACCCAGCCATCCCTAGAAGCCGGGCGGCCGCGCGCAGAGGACACCAGGTCAGCCCGTTTCTGCTTTAACGCTTCTGGACTGCAGGCGCTGGAGATGATTAAGCCTCTTCTGAGCAGAGCAGCTCCCAGAGAGAACGATGCAAAGCCCGGCTGGAGTGTCGTCCTCCTAAATGCGAGCTGGCAGGTGCCTGGATCCTCCTCAAAGCATCAGTGTCAAAACACCAGGCACTTCTGCTGGGTCAGAAGAATTACAACACTTAAATGTAAGTTGTTTGGGAAGTATTTTAGCACAGCCGAATCTTTGGGGCTTATTACTTACACGGCATCAGTAAGACCAAGCACTTCAGTGCCGCTGAGATTCACAGAGCATATGGTCTGGAGCTGCATCTTCCTCCCGGTGACATGGGCCCTGGAGCCACGCAGCGCGAGTTAGCTATTGCCTGCGGTCACGGAGCCACTGCCTCGTAGAGAGGCTGCTCCGTAACTGCCTGCGAGCTCCTGCCCATCTCCCCAAACCAGCATCAGCCACGGCTCCAGGGCTGGCCGGCTGCCCGCAGCCCGCCACCGGCCCGGCCTCTGCTCCTCCACGCTGCTGCTTTACTGCTTGGGGTTTTTTTTCTTTTCTTTTCGCTGTTAAGCTTTTCCTGTCTAAGCCATGAGCAATTTCCTGGGATGCGAGAAGCTGTAATCCATGCAGGAACCCAGCTGTGCAGGCTCACAAAGTAATCCAACCTGGATCAGGCCTCGTACCTGGCCCCGACAGATCCCCCGGGAGCCAGGCTCCGGCTCTGCCGTCGCGTATTTGCACGTTTGCTTTCAGCCGGGGCAGGAAAACCCTCCTGCGATAAAGCAGCGGTATTTTACCAGGAGTCTGGATCAGCCCAAAGCCTCCCAAAAGCCCTGAGCCCAGAATTTAGCACCCTGCGCTGCTGGGAGCTGTATCTCAGCAATCTGGAGTCCCGGATCAAATGCCAAACAATTGCTTTCCCACTGTGGAAAGACTTAGGGAGAAAGGAGAGAGGAACAGTGGGGAGAGATGCAAGATAATCATTTTTACACTAGAAAAAACACACTACCCAGAGGGCAGAAAACAGGTTGCAAGAACATGCTGACTTCATATGTCTTCTCCCTGGAAGCTATTGCAGCCCCTATTAAATATTGATCAGGGAACTCCAGTGCCCCCACTTTGTGCTCCTGCCTCTCCTCAGATGCACCTCTCCTCTGCCAATATTTAGAATGCATTAAGGCCATATGCCCGAGCACTTAGCGTTTTACGCCGCGCTGCTCCGCCGGCGCGGCAGGGCTCGCCGCGTGCCCCATCCACGCCGGCAATCAGTTCTGTTACACAATACATGGATGAGCTACGATGATCCTTGTAACTGTAATTTAGCGGAGATGAGACACTGATGGGTTCATGGGTTTGTTCCTCATTAATCTTTTATGCTTGTTGAGTGCGGCGCGCTTTTTGTAGTACAAACCCTGCTCAACAAATAGGGAAACAAGATCCTCCCTCCACGCGGACCCCGCTGCCCTCTCAGGCGATCTGTCTGCTGCCACGGGGCTGTACGGCATCCCTCACCAGGCAGGGCTCATCTCGGCTGTGGCAGCCTTGAATTCAACTCTGGCGCAGAGATCCTGGCCAGCCGGGCACGCCCTGCAGGCTCTGAGCTGCTGCGGACAGGGACCATCCTCATGGTGACAAGCTGGATGTCCTGGGGGAGCTTGGCTGAGCTGAGGGACCCCCAGGTTCCTCCAAGGCTGGTTGCCTTGAGCCCCCATTACTAGAAGGGTGAAGGTGCCAAGAACAGCCCAAAGCAACGGGAGACGCCAGCAGATGGGCGACAAGCCAAGGGAACGAGGGATCCTCCTGGGGAAGGGATGGAAACCCCTGCCGAGTTTGGGAGCAGCCTGAATGCCTCCCTGGGATGGACAACAGGAGGTGAGTTTGGTACCAGAGACTTTAAAAACAACAGAGAGCGGACGTCCGATAGCATCAGCCCGGACACATCGCGGCTGCCCTAAAATCGCCCAGAAGGGAAAGTCGAGGGCGCACGTCCCGTGTCATCAGTGCCTCGGGGAGTCCCAGCACAGCTCCCCTTCCCCACGCTCCCATCTCAGCCCTCAGCTCTGGCTACCAGGGGGATTTCCAGGGAGCCCACCAACAAGCCTCCCGCCAGGCTGGCAGATCCAGGCGCTCCTCTTTCCTTCCCAGCCACCGAAACGCCTTCAGAGACCACGCTGACAGCCTGGGCAGGCTGCGGCAATGGACGCATCGCTGCACCGGGGACACCAGTGTGAGCTGCCACCGCCGCGCCCAGGGGCTCACAGGCAAGGGGGGGAAGGAGGGAGGCACGAAATAACCTGCAGAAAGCTACTGGAGAAGCCCAGGGGGACCCCAAGCTGTGTCCAAGGGTTTTGGCAGCGATGGGGAGCCCCCGAGCAGGCAGAGCAGGGCAGGAGGAGATGGCCCTGCCGGCACAGCCCAGCTCCCAGGAGCTGCCTGCGAGGGGTGCGCGTTGGCAGGCATGTGGGAGCCGCAGAGGAAAAGCACCCCTGCACCCCAGCTCCGGTGCTGCCCCAGGAAAGCCGGAGCTTGGTGGGAGAGCTGCTACCAGGACCGAACCGGAGAGGGGCCGGAGGCGACAAGCCGGGGTAGCGAGCGGCTCCCCCGTTTTCGGCACTGAACAAGCCTGGGCTGCCGTGCCATCGGCATCATAACCACCGTTATTTGGGCCGTCACCCAAACAGCTCCGGAGGAGCTTTGGAAAGCAAACCGAGCGCTTTGCTCGCCGGCCAACGTGCCACTTCCAAGCAGCCTCTGCCGAACTCCCAACCGCCCCGGCAGCGCGGCGCGGGTGCAGGCAGCCGCGCCGTGCCGCAACGCCGCCTCTCCTGGCAGGGGCCACGGTCCCCAGCCCGCGCTCCCCAGAGCCTGCCGAGCCGAGGATGCCAGAAGAGCCTCTGCAGGGACAGGAGGAACCGATCCGCATTCACAGCTAACGTTCAAACTTCTGCCAAGCCGAGCGCAGCCGCCCTCTCTCCAAAATCCGGCTTGATGCAGAAAAGCACCAGGCAGACACCTGCAAACCATCTGTCGAGCAGCCCTCGCCTCGCTGAGCGCGGCACCGACCGCGGGCGGCTCCTGCCGAGAGGGGCCGAGCGGGACACGGCGCCCACAGGCGCCCGAGGCTCTGCCAGCGAGACCCGCACGCCATCAGGTACCCCGAAGTGTCACAACATTGGAAGAAAAAGCTCATTTCCAGGGATAAAGCAGCTGCGATTGCTAAAAACAGGTGTGGCGGGATCCCTCCTGAACAGCTCGTTCCCCAGATCTCAAACAGGGTTTTAAATCCATCTCAAACAGCAAAAACCAGCAGCTTGTGGGGGGGGGGGGGGGGGCGGACTGCCCTTGACCCTGAGGTCCATCCCCTGCCCCTTCCCAAGCCGCGCAGCCCCTGGCAGCTCCGGTGGCGCCGGCCAGGGCTGGGTGCAAGCTGGGCAAGTCATTCTTACAACAGGCTTCCATTTTCGCGTAAATATCCCCGCAATCAGCGAGTATCAGAGAAAGGAGCAGAGAGAAAGTACTGCGCTTTGATGGGGTTTGGGTAAAATATGGCTCTTTCTAAAGTCTGCTTGGAGCGTGGCAGAGCGTCTGCGGGGCAGAATGATGAGGAGCGGGAGCAGCGGTGCTGCCGGGGGCCACCGTCCATCACCCCCTCTCAAGCCACACGGCCGATGCTCTGCCTTCATCCAGGCACTCCTCCTCACTGCCGGCGGCGAGGCGGTGACAAAGGTCACCGGGGCACGCCGCTGGAAGACAGATCGGACGTGAGATTCAAGGCAGAGAAAAATCCTTGTCGGGACTTAAATATCGGCACCCCTGGGAGCCGGCGGTTTGCAGTCAAACACCACGTGAGGAGCCGAAGCCCCGCAGAGCCACCCGGCTGTCCCGGCACCAACCTTCCGGCATCATCGCTCTCTGCGGCAGGACACGTCATGCCCGGCTGGACGGACAGAGGGACAGGGCCGCGTGCGTTTTGCCCAGCATCTCCACGAGACCAGACGGGAAGCGGGACCCTGCATCCCAGCTGAGCAGAGATGCTGAGACTGCCCGGTGGGTCAAGCCGGGGGCCGCGGGCTCATCCTCCCTGCAGGGCTGATCCCTGGCTGCGAGGGTCGCCACCAGCCAGGAACACGGACCCCTCGCAGGTGCCAGCTCCCGCTCTCTGGAGGCTGGTGGGCGAGGGGGCTGGCTAATCCCTCATCTGCTTTTGGAAACACATCAGAAAGCCAAGGAACCTGTGCACAAACCCGTTTGAAGAGGGGGGGAAAAAACATCCAAGCCCAAATCCATCTGTTTTTCCTTCTGAAGCCATTTCCAGCTTCCCTGTGTTTCACTGCTTTCTGTTTGCGGCAGCGCCTGCTCCTCTAACTTTGCCCGGTGCGGCAACAGCCTCGACGCTCGTGTCAGCTTCGCAATCAGCTGCCGCCGTGCCAAAGGCACTGCCAGCAGACGCAAGGCTTGCTATCGCTCCAGCAGCACGCTGGCGGCCGGCGAGCCCCGGACACAGCACCGGGGTCCTGCTCCTGCAGAGACCCAGCACCCTGCAACGCTGGCCCGACAGGGCTGGAGGCACCCAAAGGTGCCCAAGAGCACCCAGGACCCCACCGCAGGCACCAGTGCAGGGCGGGCGGACAGGCGTGAGCCAGTGCCCAGGATAAACAAGGAAAACCAGCCAGCCTTGGCTTCGTGTCCTCAGAAAATACGGCTGGAGGGTGCCCCAGGGCCATCCAGACAATCCTTGAAGAAAGGATGTCTTTGACACCGCCAATGTCAGCCTTATCTCTGCTGCACAGGCAGGAGCAGGGACCGTCGAGACCCGGAGCAGCGGCACAGCCAGGAAAGGAGCTGGGACGTCTCTGCTCCCCGATTCCCCTTCCACCTCCTCCCTCTGGCTCCCAGGGCCGAGGAGGGGCCCCAGCGCTGCCAAAACCCCAAGCCCCCCGGCAGCGATCGCATCCCTCCCCACAGCCCCGCTCCAGCCGGGGGAGACACTGCCCCACTTTGAGACTTCAAAAAAACCCAACCCACCACAGCAGGATGGCTTTTTCCCTGTTTTTTTTCTCTTTGAATCAGGGTCCATGTGTTTGACACCCCCACTCCGAGAGTATTACCAATTAAGATATCAATTTAGATAATTGCGGGATCGGAACAGATTTGTACTGCCGTTACATCAACCAGGCAAATACAGCTTGCTAGAGCACAGAACCGCTAACGAGATTCTGTAATTTAGCTGTCCGAGGGAGTGAATTTCTGATCAAAAAAGCAAAGCTGAAACCTCCCGAACGCTGGGAACGGTGGTGACACCGACACCCAGGAAAGCCCCGGCCCCCAACCCAGAGCCACCACTTGCTGCCTGCAGCAGGCAGCGCATGGGGCAGTAGATCCGGCAGGTCAGAGCCCCTCGCAGCCACCGCTCCCCGCCCCCCGGGGGTCTCCTCTTCCTCCCATTCCATGGAAACACACGCCAGCGGTGCTGCCAGACAGGGCTCTGCTCCCACGCTCACCGGTGTGCAGCTGCTCTGCCTCTGGTCGGACCCAACGCACCCGTGACCTGCTCCAGCAGGGCCAGATTCGTCACTGAGACGGACGGAGAACAAACCCCACCACGGGGTACGAGGGGTGCGGGACGCCGGAGCGATGGGCAGCAGCTGCAGTGGTGGGGAAGGGCTTCCCTGTGCCCGGAGACGCCTCGCTCACCCCAAAGGTTGGAGCACCCCACGTTTCAAGCCCCACACGTGGACCACAGTTGTGAAATGAGGTCCTGCTGCAAAACAAGCTTGTGCTTCAAGGCTGGGGTGGGTTAAACACGGCAGAAACCGGGCCTGGCTCCAGCCTGGCCAAGCAAGGACCAGACCATTTCACCGGAGCCGAGCGCAGCACCAGCCGCGGTGAGCATGGTGGTACAGCTCAGCCTCCATCCTGGCGAGCCACAACACCCACGGTGGTGGCAGGACATGGCCTGGGGAAGGACTGCCGGGAACGTTTGGCTTTTGAGGCTCCACAGCTAGAAAGAGCCATGCTGCATCCTGCCCCAGAGATGCTGCCCCCGAACCAAGGGGGTCAGCCTGCCAAGGGGCTCCAGCCGGCCCGGTGAGGGGCTCCGGCCAGCACCAGCACTGCACCTGCAGACCCAGCACCTGGGCAGCGTCAGGAGATGTATCTTCATCTGAATACGCTGTGTTCCTCGACAGAGACAAGCAATAGAGATATTAAATGCTATCAGCTCCTGCTCTCAGGATTCATTTCGCGCTGGGTGATGAAGGCGGGAGATGAAAGGCTGTAGGATTTTATTATGCTGAATTTTCAGTTTGTCATTTCCCATCTACTCGATCAGGTGCCTTGGGACCAATTTGCACTCAGCGGGATGGAGATGGATCTCCCCAGCAGAGCCGCGCTAACTATGTGCTACTTACTACGGTGGGTACACGTCTAGCCCCAACCGCAGGCAGAGCAGCTCGCAGCCGAGGCTGCCGAGCCCCAGCGCTCTGCCGCGGCGCTGCCAGAGCCACACGCAGCACCTCGCGGGTAAAGCCGTCCAGAACAGCCCCAAACGACCCTACATATGTGTATGTGTGTGCGTGTGCGTGTGCGTGTGCGCGTGCGCGTGTGCATACCTCGAGCTCAGACTGCACCTTTGCAAGGGCAGCTACGATCGGGGTCTCCCACACTGAGCCCCCCAGCGCAGAAAGCTCCAGATCGTAGGCACTGGAGCGGGGATTAACAGGGAGCAGCAGCATCCAAGGGTCCCCTGCGGGGCTGGGGGAGCTCGGGGGGCAGAGAGCATCCCCCTGCAAGCAGCAAAGCACCGAGTCAGGGATGGGCGAGAGGGGCACAGAGCTGAGCTAGGTGCCCAGTTTGTCTGGATGGGGCTTTTTTGGTTGGTCGTTGGGGTTTCTTTTTATTTTATTTTTTTTTCAACTAATGATCTGGAATGGGGGGTTAACATTTCATTAATTGCCTTCACAGGTAATTAAGCAAATGCATAAGCAGAGCCGGAGGTGAAAATGCAGAAGGACCTAAAGAAGGATAAAAGCCAAAGAGAAATAAAGGAGGTTTAACTGAGGCATCCACAAGCCAGGGTGGCCGATCTCACTCCCACACGGGGCGAAGGCACCCACAAGCAGCGCTGGGGAGACCACGAAGGGCAGGAGAGCTCACACCGGCGCCGGGGCCCAAAAGCCTCCTGGTTTGGGGATGCCCAAATGGGTTATTATCTAAATCTCATCACTACAGCCGTCACAGCCACACAGGCTCCCCCCTAGCCTGGGGCAGGATGGGCTCTGGCGCACCGGCTGCCCCAGCTCTCGTAGAAGGAAGGAGAGGAGGAAGATGGAAGCAGCTCCTGCTCTGCAGCAGTGCTGCATGGCCCGGCGTCGCGCTGGCCAGGCCACACTCGTGAGGACAGCTAACTTCACATCACCAGAGGGTCTGGCAGCAGGACCTGGCACCTGCAAACCCTGGATGCAACGTAAAGGTGCAGATGTTTCCAAATACCAAGCCCACTCCATAGAGCGAGCTCCCGAAACGAGAAGCCCACCGCGGATTAGTGATGTGGCTGCAATCCTTCGGGGCGCCGGCGCATCTGCAGCGCGCTTGCGAGCGTGCCCCCCGACGCGGTAAACATGCTGAAGTGTGGGGAAACAGGAGGGGAAACACGGCGAGGGGCTGCGGCGAGGCCCCAGACTCAGTGCGGGGAAGAGCCCGCGTTCAGGGCATCCCCCAGCAGCACCGTGCACGGCAGCGAGAAGGCAACCGCCCGCGCGCCGGGGCTGCAGTGCCAAAGCAAGCAAAGGATTTTGCCAGGGGAGCCGGCAGCGCGGCGGGGGGCAGCCGCCTTTCTGCAGTCTCCTTGGAGACTACGACCGCTCGGCAAAGAAACCACGCTCCTCCCGGCAGCGCCGCACAGTGCCAGCGGGGCACGAGGGAGCAGGTCCCCCCCGCCGGCACCGGTGGCCGCTTTGCAGCCACCCCGTGCCCTCCCCGCCGTGCCAGCGTGCCGCTCAGCTCGCGGCAGCTCCCGTCCCCCCAGCGCTGACGCCAGAGAAACAGCGGGAGGAAGAGGCTAATCTGGGAAGTTATTCATAATTCAGTGTGTACAAAACAAGGCAGCATCCTAGGAGGGAGGAATTTCCGAATTACCGTTCCCACAGCAACCCTGGGCTCGGCCCCTGCGCGCACCGACAGCTCGGGGAGTCGTGGCACGCGGTGCTGTCGCCCGCCAGCGCGGCGAGGCCAGGCCAATGCACTCGGTGCATCGGTGCCGTACGGCAAAAAGAAAAAAACCAAAAACTAGCCCTGGAAACGGTGGTTTTTGTGTAATCCTGGGTGAAGGCTGGCTTTCTGGTCCAGGCTGGAAAGCCCTCCTCTCACTCGCAGGCAGGAGCGCTCCTCGCCATCTCGAGAGGCACTGGATGAGGAGGTGGTTTCCGCTAGGAGCAATGTGGGGGCTCGGCGGGTGTCTCAGCAGCTCTCAAGCGGATCAACCATTGTGGGGTGGGAAAAATAAAAGAAAGAAAAGCAGCAAGCAGATAAATCCCTGCCCTAAGGAGCTTTTGGATGGTTTCACATCAGCTGCTGCCAGGTGAAGCCGGGCAGTGCTGGCTCATGTGCCCACACCGCAGGTCACAGCCCTGCCGGCAGGTACCGGCTGCCCCTGCTGCCACCCGCCCCATGCCGAGAGAGGGGCACGGGGATCAAACCGGCGCCCGGCTCCTGGCCCAGCAGAGCCGCTTTGAGCAGAGGTGAAGGGGACTCGGCGTGCGACCTGCAGCCGCGCGGCAGAGCTTATTTTCAGCGCTTTCATGTCATTGCCGAGTGCAGGGCTCAAGGTCCATCACATGCCGGCTTGCAAGACGTTCAAACCAAGCACAGCAGAGACCAAACTGTGCACGAACAATGCGGCACTTTCCGAAGACTTCAGTCCCTGGGATTTCTCCATCAGATCCCGACACTGCAGGTCACCGCGAGCCAGACCCCAGCATCCCTTCAAGCCAGAGAACAGAAGCCCGCTCCTCCAAGAGGCGAGGAGGAAGGAGGGAAGCACTCCCCAACCCTAGACAGCCCCACTGCAGAGGGGAGGGATGCTCAGGGCAGCATGGCCGAGCACCTCGCTGAACAGCACAGCAGGGAGGAAAAGGAAAGCCAAAGGGTTTCACATCGTCTCCAGTGGCCCCGCAGCCTCCTGCTTCTGCCCCCAGCGATGGGCAAACATCGGGCGCAAGGGGAGAGCAGAGCTGCTGCTGCGCCGCGCAAGCAAATGAACAGCCCCTGCCCCCAGCCTGCGGCTGGCAAAGGACCAGAGGACGCCGAGCAGCAGCTCCCCCGCCGCCTGTGTGCCCAGCCAACGAGGGGCACGAGTCCGCAGGGACGGGTCACCCATCCGCCAGCACGTGCCGGAGCAGCATCCCACCGCACACGCTCCACGCCCTGGGAACGGGGCTCTCCCACCTCCCCAGAGCACAGAGCCGCCATGGCACCCGCAATACCGAGGGGGAAACTGAGGCAGGCATCGGTCTCCCTGCAGCCATCAGAGTGCACGCCCAAACCCTCCCCCCAAAGCCTCCTGCAGCCCGCAAGATGGGGCTCCCCCAGGAAGAAAGAGGGGGTACTTGGCCAGAGGAGGCCAGGGCAGGTAGAAGAGGAGCCTCATAAGGAAGGGGCTCCATCCAGGGATGGTTACAGATGCCAGTGATTGCTGCCCGGGCTGCTGGGGAGCACAGCAGAGCACCCTCCCTGTCTCATCCCATGGTCACCTCCCCGCCACACGTCCCCACGGTCACCTGCGTGCTGTCCCCCTCCAGCCGGGGGGGTCGGATGCTGGAGAGGTGAATGGTTTTGTGGTCCCCAGAGTTCAGCTTCACCACGATGGCGTCTGCGTTCAGCACCTGCATCACCTGGGGAGGGAAAGAGGCCGAGATGAACACCATGCCCACCAAGCCCCAGAGCCAGGCACTACCACAACACTGCCCAAGCTCTGGCACACACCCTAACCCACCCCGGCTCCGGCTCCCGGCACAGAGCGAGTGGCTCCAAGCCCATGCCAGGTGCTCAGTGGGGCACTGGAGCAAATGTGGCTTGCTGGCATATCCACGGTCCTGCTCACCAAGCCCAAGGAGCTCAGCGCAGGTCAGAGCCCTCCAGGGTCCCTGGACGGCAATGCCGCCACACACGAGTACATCACCGGTTGCCCGCCGTCCTGCACTAGGGCTCAGCCCCCCGGGTTTCACTCCAGAAACAAAACCAGAGAGGGGTCTGGACCACAGGCATCGATACCAGATGATGGACAAGCACGCATAGAGGAGGGAGCGAGCGAAGCCTGCAGTGGAGCGTCTTCCACCCCACACAGCGTGCCCTCGCTGGTGGCTCTCCACATACCCAGGGAGCAAATTAATTAGAAAAACTGGTGGCAAAGGCAGGCAGGGCTGTGCAGGCAGGCGGAGGACAGCAGGGCTCAGGACACGCTGTTTTAATCTTCTCAGTTTTCATTAGATGCTGCTCTCCAGCCCGGATCGAGCGGCAGAGGCGGGACAAGGCACCCAGGTATTCCCACTGGCAGGGCACAGACCTTCCCCTGCCTGCTCCCAGCACAAAACCAGTCCCCCCAGTCACACCAGGGCAAAAGGTCCCCATTGCTGCTCAACCATGAAGATCCTGGGAAGCACAGCCCTACACATCCCCGCAAGAGCCAAGCCAGAGCTCGGGGAAAGCGGAGGCAGGAGGGCACAGACTTGCTCCCCTTGCAGCACTTTTTGGCCCAGCAAGCACATCAGTCCCTCGAAACGTGCTTAGCCAAAGGGATAACAGGATAATAGGAATTAAAATTAAAGCAGACACCGAGGATTGTCGGGGATCCTCTCGGCACAGCAAACCCCCCCAGGGGACATCCCTACCCACAGACTTGGCCTCTCCCGGGACCCAGATCCTTTGTTTTTCACAGGCAGAACCGAGCCCAAAGCAGTTTGCATGCTAAATGGAGTAATCAAATCTCATGCTTCAGGGCATCCTCACCGCTGGAGGGGTCAGGACGGGACCCCAGCAGCACGGTGGGCATCCATCCCTTCCCTCTCGCAGAAGGCTTCAAAAAAGGCAAGACGCGAAGATAAGATACTGCAGCCAGGGGAGCTGCGGGTCAGACCCGGGGGCGAATCCTGCGCTACATTACGCATCCATCACGCGCACTCCGCGCTTCCATGTTGGAGCTGCAGGAGCTGCGGTCAGATCTCATTTGTTCTCTGGCAGGAGGCAGCAGCAGGGCAGGCTCCTGCCAGCCGGCAGCCACGAGCTCCTGGCACCCCGGCCTCTGGCACAGCCCGGCTTCATGCAGGAGCCGACAACTGGCACCAGGGACTCACCAAGCCCCCCCGGCCCCGAGCATCCCCTTTCCTGGCAGGAATTACCTTGCAGAGCCCTTCGCCAGACTGACCCGCCTGCGATGGGTCTCTGCAGGGCCATGGGATGCTGCAGGACATGGTACCTGGGGCCGGGGCACCCGGGGGGCTGCAAGTCCCAGGCAGGACAGGGCAGGGCGGCAGCAGGAGCCAAGGGTGATTATCGGGTGCCCACCCCTCCTCGGGCACCCACTCCCCTCCTCCAGGCAGGAGCCGCAGCCCCAGCTCGGCAGCATCGCCCCACGCAGGGACGCAGCAGAAGGCGCTTTGCAGCCCCTTCCCCAGGACCCTGCGGGCAGGAGGTGGGCACGGCGACGGAGGGGACAGCGGCAGCAAAACCGGAGACAGCGCAGCCTCAGAGGCTGTGCCATTTTTCTTACTAACAATTTCTCAGCTTGCTGTGGGCAGCTTCCTTTATCCAATATTTATGGTGGCTTCACCTGCCTCAGAAAGGCACTTTGATAAACGGATTGAAAGGATTTTTTTTTTTTAAAATCTCTGCAGCTGCTTCTTGCAGAGCCTGCGTGCTCTGGTGCCGCTTCCCCAAAACCCCTCCAGGGACTCGGCCTTTGCCCCAGGCTCTGCCAGCTGGGGTGAGTGATGGGAGGGCTGCGTGATGCCCCTGCGGGCAGATGGGCTCCAGCAACCCACAGCCAAGCCCCGGCCAGGCTTGCCACCCTCACCCCATCACTGCTCCCCAGGGACAAGAAGGTCAGAGCGGTGCCTTGTCGGTATTTTTCACGCGATAACTTTTTCCCACTGAGGGCGTTGATCCCAACGAGGTTTCCAATTTTCCACCCCAGGGCTTTGCTCGCCCTGCGCGCCTGCCCCCGTCGCCCTTGCGCTCCCTGCCTGGTGGTAACGAGGGCAGCTCGTCAGATCTCCTGGGGGAGGGCTCAGGGACAGGCTGCTGCATGGGGAGCACCCCCGAAGGCAGCGACCTCCTGCACCCCGACCTTGCAAGGCAGGGACAGTGGCGCGCTGGGAGCTGGCGGCCAGCACTGAGAGAGGGGTTGGTGCTGCCCACAAAAGAAAAAATGCTTTTTGAGGGGTTTTGGCAGGGTCTGACACTCAGCTCAGCAGAAGAGCAGCTCCTGGGCTGGTGCTGGCAGATCCCACTGAGATCTGAGATGACTTGGCCATGACAAAGGCTCCGAGCATTTTGCAAAAGGGGAAACAACAAAAAAAAAATAAAAAGACATGGGCACAGCTCATCCACAACCGCCTCCTCCAGCCTGCAAAGCGCTGGAGCCGGTGCATGGCAGCAGGCGACGCACAGCCCAGGCAGCGAGCCGGGATGCACCCTAAGCGAGCTGCTGCTCTCACCCGCTCCCCCCGGCCCCGAGGGGGTTGATCCTGCCCCGCAGCAGGGAGACAGGACGACACAGCCTCGCACAGCCCTTCAAGCCCCACATACAAAGCTGTATTATAAACAGCTTTTGGCAGAGGATAGCTTTCAGCACAATGTATTCAGCTCTAAGCAGCGTTGTCCCAAATTCCTGGGTGCTCTAAGACAAGCTGACATAGGGAATTCAGGAGAAAGCCTCCAGCCTCTTCACATTTTTATTCCACCGCTTTTCTTCTTGCCACTCACAGGCATCAAATCCACAATCGAGGCCAAGCCTTAATTTCTCCCCAAACCAACCCCTCCGCTCAAAGCACCGGCAGCTGACCACGGCAGCAGCGGGATCCAAAATTAGCCGGAGCCGATTTGCTGCGGTTGCTCAACGGTGCAAAGACAGGTTGGGATCTTCCTCCTCCTCCTCCTCCTCCCCCCCTCCCGCCGCCCCCTGGCAGCTCCTACGTCAGCTCTGCCGCTGCAAACGAGCACCTCGGCGTTCTGCCGAGCACGGAGGCGGCTTCAGCGCTGGAGCAATCGCTGCCTGCCTGCT
Organism: Phalacrocorax aristotelis; assembly: GCF_949628215.1. Lineage (NCBI taxonomy): Eukaryota > Metazoa > Chordata > Aves > Suliformes > Phalacrocoracidae > Phalacrocorax > Phalacrocorax aristotelis. The sequence goes on from NC_134276.1 coordinate 218,140,737, forward strand.
GCCTGCCTGCAGGTGCTCAGACCCCTCTGCAGGGCACTGGGAGGACGGATGGGGGCTCACAGGGCCCCTCGGGGAAGCCGGGCACGTGCCCAGCTCTGAGTTCAGCTCCGGCACTCCAAGGCGTGCGGGCATTTGTCCTGATTTTCCCTGTCACTTACTATTCCTGGCAAGGGAAAAAGACCAAAAATTGACACTGCAAAACCAACAGCGCCCGGGGGGGCTTCGGCTGACAGCTCCCTAAATGCTGATTTGCACGAGCCTGCATAAAAAACAGGTTTTAACTGAAGGCAGAGAAATTCTGCATCTCCTCCCCAGGAAGCAGGACAACACCATAGCGTTCACTGCATTTGGGGGCTCTTACTGCAGAGCCAGGGCAGCCAAACCACGCCGGAGCGGACCCCGACTGCAACAAGCCAGGGTACTGAGCGCTCCCAGTCCTGGGGTGAGCCCAGCAGGGCGAGGGGCTGTGCCCAGATCCAGGGAGCCATCCTGCATGCTCTGCCCCGGAGCCCTAAGTGGGTTGCAGCCTCCACATCGGGGTCCCCTCCGCTCCACGGCACCCGGGTGGATTCCCACCGCTCCCAGGGGGACGGCTGCCCCACGGCAACGCGTGGCACAAGGGCTGGAGACGCCGCTGAGCCCCAAACCCACCACAGACCACCTTTGCTGCCTTGCCGGGGGGTGCTCAGGATGAGAGCCCTGCCTGCCGCAGCTCTCCGCCAGCATCCCAGCCCCGCACACGAGCTATTCAGCAAAATAACGGGCATCTTTGAAATGCCAGGAGCGTCCACCCACCCCCTCCACCAGACCTCCGCAAGCTGCTGAGCAAAGCATGACTAACAGCCCCCGTGCCGGCTCCTGGCGCGGTCTCCGGTGGCAGCCTCTGCCAGCGGCAGGATGGCGCTTCCCAGCACACCAGCTCCTTCGCACGGCCATCCCCGTGCCCGCAGGGGCATTTGCCCAGGTGTTATTTGTCACCGTAACAGCAGCACCTTGGGTAGGGACCGAACATGGCCCTTCTCCCCGGGGATGTGTTCTCACCTCTGGCCTTCTCAGAGACCCTCTGGGCTTGGCATTTGGGCTGTGTTCATAAGCCACTTGACAAGGAAAAGCCCAGCAAACCCTCCACTGCCTGGGGAGTTTTGGGGGACCTCCGCTGCCGCTACTACCAGCCCTATCTGAGCGGACAAACAGTCAGTTGCAGAGAAGGGCATAATCTCAGAGTTAATGCATGAGCCAGCACCTCCCCAGCCTCACCCCACAGGACAGGGGCTGCCACGCAGACCCCGCCGACAGCACCGCGCGGATGAGCTAATGAAGCCGGTTGCACCGCACGGCTGAGACCGGACCGGCTGTAAGAGCTCCCGGCTTTGCTCTGCCCAGCAGCACCAGAGCTCCCCCAGCCAGCGCCTGGGTCAGGCGTGCTCTGCCGCAAGCCCTGCCGCTGCCGCCCTGCTCTACCCCGCAGCCGGCAGTGCTGGGGCAGCCAGGGAAGGAGCAGCCCCCCAGGAGCAGCCGGGCTCGCAGGCAGAGGTGCCCAGGCACAACCCCGGCTTTCTCCGCGGCAGGGATGGAGCAGCTGCAAGGATGCTCCAGGGCAGGACCCAACCCGGGCACAGAGTGAGCACAGGGGTTAAGCTGAATTTCCAAGAAATCCGGCTGCTGCACATTTCCCAGGGTGCCCACCAGAACCAGAGCCCCCGGCTGCCTGCGCCGGGCGAGCCGGCAGCACCATCTAGTGGGCTGCTCCCCCTGAGCCGTGCCCGGACCCCCGAGCCCTGCCGCAGCCCACCACCACGCTCCCGGGCAAGATGCTCCTCCGCAGGGCCATCCGCCACCCAGGGCAACGGCAGCACCAGGTCAGCCCCACTCGCCTTCTCCATCACCTGGGCTCTCCAAACCGCGCCAGGGCAGTGCCAGGCATGGTTTCTGTGCAGCAGGAACGTGGGCACCACTGCCGTGGGGCAGCCCTGGAGCTGCTCTCGCGTGCGTGGGGCTAACGCGGCCCCAGAGCTGGGCCAGAGCTGCAGGGAGGTGCGAGCCGGGGGCTCTGCCCCACAGAGCCCCACGGCTCCACACCAGCAACCCCCGGGATGGGGACAGTGACACCACGCTGGAAACGCAGGCAGGAGAGGGAAAGAGAACTCTGCTGAGCCCAAGGAGCCCTCTGCAGGCAGGAGAGCGGCAGGCAGGGTCAGAGCATCTCTGGACTTGGCCAGCTGGGGGGAAGCTCCAGGGCATCCACCAGCCCTTCCCCACGCACCGTGGGCCCCTCCCCTGCCCTCCGCTTTGTTTCACCTCTTCCCTCCCCAGGCCTGCCCGAGATTCCCAGCGTGTGCCTGGGCGCTCGTGCACTGTGGTCCGTGGTGAGGATGTAGAAGAGGGAAAACCCTCTGGGGTTTTGTCCAAGAGGTGAGCTAAGGGCAGCCAGGCACCCTGCCCTCCACCCCTGCACCCGCAGACCCTGCTAGCCCCTTCCTTTGCTCTGCCAACCACTCACCTTGGCTACGAACTGCTTGTCCTTCTGATCCAGGTTTGCCGTGGGGGCCACGTAGTCCCTCCAGATCCTCAGCTTGCGCTCCTTGGCAAACCTGGCGGGGGGGACACACGGTCAGGCGTGATGCCCAGGCAGGCATCCCCAGCAGGGACGGACGTGCCGTCAATTAAATCATCCAGCAAAACCCCGGCAGAGGCGGCGAGGCTGGCACAGACTCACAAGGAGAGATCGCATCTACGTCCACCCGGGAGGGCACTGGGGGTACCCCACACGTGGATGGGGGGATGGGGCCGGAGTCAGCCCGGGCACCCCATGGCTGCGGCTTGGAGTGTGCCCGCCCCGGCACCCAGCCCTGCGGCTCCCGGCGCCAGACTCACCTTTCGGCCGCACGCAGCTTGTCAGCGCCGCGGGTGTAGACGGCGATGGACCAGTCCACGCAGCGGGCAAAGCCCTCCTTCAGCAAGAGCTCGGTGATGTTCCCGTTCTGCGGAGAAGGGGAGGGAGGCGCGCGCTCAGCTGCGGGGGACGCGGCATCGACACCTACCCCTGCACCCCCGAGAGGAGCTGGCCTCCCCCTGGAGCTCGCTCGCCCTGCTCAGCCCCCGAGATGTCACAGGTCCCAAAAGAGCCCTGCAAGGCCTGGCCACAGCACCCGCTGCCCCCAGGGTTTTCAGGGACGACCCCAGCGATACCCACAGGGCTCTGCTCTCCTCAGATGGACCATGGTCTCCCACAACCACCGGTAAAGAGCCCATGACTCCCAGCTGCACTGAGTCCCCACCGGCGGCACCTGGACCTTGCAACCACCTTCAGCATCTCCACCAAGCGATGACCAACAGTCCGACAGCCCGCCAGGACCCTCTCCCACCCCTTGCCGCTGCCAGCCCCACTTGCCGGGTGCAGGATGGTGCCCAGGATGTTCTGGTTGTGGCAGCTCTCCAGGACGATCTGCACGTCCCTCTGCAGCAGCCGCGACTCCGTGAAGAACTTGGCTTCAGCTGCAAACGGCTCAGGGACTTCGGGGGCATCCGCCTCCCGCTTGAACGTGGGGCACTGCGGCAGAGAGGGGATGGTCAGGGCACGTGCTGGCCCCTAAAACCTTGGCAAGCAGGGGGGAAATCTCCTCGGGGAGGAAGGCTGCACACAGACCCCGTGCTCCGGCTGTAGCTTGAGGGAGAGACAGGCTGGGGGGCTGCACGTACCGATGCTTTCATGCCATTTTGCACTGACACAGCCCGTTACCCGCCCCAGCAAACACCGCTGGGAGCAAACCTGGGTGTGGGGACCAACCCCCAGTGTAGTCCAGGGTGGATCCCGGCCACCCCAGGAGCCCCAGCCCACGAGCCACCCTCCACATCAGCCTCCTGCCACGCTGGGTGGCCAAGCTCTCCAGCCCATGCAACAGCAGCCACGCCGATGCCAGCAGAGCGGGGACGACCACCCACCCAGCAACCAGGGGATCCTTGCAGGGTGTCTGACAGCCCAGAGCTCGGCCTGCTGTCAGGCCCGGCAGCGCGTGGCTGGTACCCACCTGACCCAGACCTGTCCCCATCCCTGGCAGCGACACCCCACGCCAGCATGCACGCAACCACGGGCTGCAAGCAGCCTGTTACTGGAAGGCGCACACAGGATGACACAGTGGGCAGCAAGGCAGCTGCACCCCTGCCTGCCCACGAACCCAGGGGCCGGGGCAGCAGGCAGGTAGGGGTGCAAGCCCTGCACGCTTGCACCGGTGCCGAAAGGCGCCCAGGAGCATGCACAGTGAATGACAGTGCAAAATCAGGGGGGAACTCGCTGCAAAGAAGACTGCTGAGCCCGCTGGGGATGTGGCCAGGAGCTGAGCCTCACCTTGATCCCCGAAAGCATGACGGTGACCAGGTAGTAATCAGGGAGGAGGAGGGCTCTCACCACGCTGCCGTCACGGACGTGCTCTATGATGGCTGCAGAGCAAAAGCAGAGAGGTTGGTGCTGCTGTGGAGGGGCTCGGCGGGAGCCGCAGAGCCGGAGCCAGCTCTCTGCAGCGAGAGGGTGCCGGGAACAGCACCCAGGCAGTGCAGTGCAGGCAGCCAGGGCCCGGGGCCGCGGGCAGGCAGGCAGCAGAGGGCAGGGGTGACCCCAGGGCCCGGCAGCGAGGGCCAGAGTTGGTGCCAGCTTACCGTTGACTGGCTTCTGGTGCATGGAGTCCACGAAATGCCGCGGGTTTTCGATTGTGTACTTGAGATCCCGGATGGTGTGGGAGCCCGTCCCCTCACTCCACATCCCCTTCTTGGCACTCTTGGCCTGCTCCTCCAGCTCCGCCAGCCTGCTCTGCTCGGGGCTGCAAGGACAGGACGAGACGGGGTGAAGCCAGGTCTGGGGCAGGCAGGACGCTGCCGGGCCCTGCATGTTTTATTACTGAGAACATCCATCTTCCAGGCACTTCTCTGGATGCTTTAGCAATTCGACCGCTCACGTCTAGAAAAGGCACCGCCTGGGTGAGCTGGTGAGCGATGCTTTGTGCCGCTGACAGCAACGCGCAGTAAATCAAAGTAAGTTTCTCCGGCATCACGGCACGGAGGCTGCACCATCGAGGTCCGAATACCCGCCGCTGGAAGCCCCGCTTCTGACAGACCGGGGAGGTTTAGGCCACGCGACCCTTTCAGAGGCTGCTCTGTGCACCGTGATGGAAAGGCAGCCCCGGGGAGCCGGGCAGCGGCAGCCCCTGCTCCCGGCGTGGCAGAGCACGCTTTGGGAGGGGAGGGAGGGCGCAGCCAGGGGCGCCGCTCACGTGCCGTACCAAACCACAGACCGTCCCCGGCCCTGCACACGCAGAGCACAGCGGCAGCCCCCTCCCAGCGCCGGCGGCCAGCCCCGCCACGCACTCTCCTAACCCATTAGGCGAACGCGGTCACGTTTGTGTTTTAGCACTCTTCAACTCAGGGCAAAGCTGCAACGCGATGAATCCCGAGTTCTGAGCCGCTGACGAGCGCGCGGCTGAGACCCACCTCGCGCACCCGTTAATTAACGCACCCTTTGAATTAGGAGAGCAAACGCAGAGCAGCAATGCGCTCCAGGCGATATTTAATTGCGGGAAGCTCAGTCCTGCGCTAACTGCACTGCACCAGCCCCAGCTGCGCGGGTGATGGAGCTCACGGCAGCGGCATCGCCCAGCCCGGGGGGCTGCATGTCCTGCTCCCGCACTGTCGTTACGGGGGTCAGGGTGACCGGCCTCACCAGGCATGCTGCCTGCTGGCTGCGCTTGCAGGAAGAGGTTGAAGGACCGGAGCAGCAGATCCCGCAAGCCCAAAGCCACTAGAAAGTCCCCAAGGGGCTGCCTAGGTCCCCCCAGCACAAGCAGGGGACAACAAAACCCAACCTGTGCCCTGATTTCCTTCCCTGCAGCACAACAAGCCAGTCCAAAAGCACCTGAAAAGTCCCGGAGAGCAAACGCATGGGGGAATCTCGGTCACCTCTCTGGCTGGAGCGAGGGGCTCCCCGAGCTGAGCCACCACGCAACCGCCCGCTGGCGAGATCAGCGGCACGGCTGCGGCGAGGGGCTCCTGCGCTGGAGCCAGGGGAGGGGGCTCTGGCAGGGAAGGCTGGAAAGCAGCGATGAGTAGAGGAACTGTCCTGGTTTTGGCTGGGATTGAGTTAATTTTCTAGCAGCTGGTGTAGTGCTGGCTTTTGGATTTAGCATGAGAATAATGTTGATAACACAGTGTTGTTTTAATTGTTGCTGAGCAGCGCTTACACTAGTCAAATTTTCCAGCCTCCCATGCTCTGCCAGGTGCACAAGAAGCCCGGAGCCAAGACAGCTGATGTGAACTGGCCCAAGGACCCTTCTGGAGCATATGACGTCATGCCCAGTACATTAACAGGGGGAGGTTGGCCACAGGGAGCCACGACCGGGGCTCAGGGACTGGTGGCATCGGTCAGCAGGCGGTGAGTGGTTGCATCACTTATTTTTTCCCTGGGTTTCACCTCTCTCTCGTTGTTTTGCTTTTCATTAAAATCATCATTATTATTTTATTTTAATTACGAAACTGTTTTTCTCTCATCCCACAAGTTTTCTTACTTTCGCCCTTCTGATTCTCTCCCCCATCCTGGTGGGGTGGGGGGGCGAGCGAGCAGCTGTGTGGTTCTAATGGTTTTGGATAAGATAGAGTTAATTTTCTTCATAGTAGCTAGCACGGGGCTGTGTTTTGGATTTCTGCTAAAACCACCGCTGATAACATGGAGCTGGTTTAGCTGTTGCCGAGCAGCACTTACTCTAGTCAAGGACTTTTCCAGCCTCCCATGCTCTGCCGGGTGCACAAGAAGCCGGGAGGGGAGGGGGCACAGCCAAGACACCTGATCGAAATGGGCCAAAGGGATATTCCATATCATATGACATCATGCCCAGTATATTAACTGGGGGGAGCTGGCCTGGTGAAGCAGTGATCACAGCTCAGTGACCAGCGGCATCAGTCGGCAGGTGGTGAATGGTTGCATCACTTGGGTTTTTTTTTTCCCCCTGGGTTTTGCCTCTCGTTACTCTCCTTTTCATTATATTATTATTACTATTATTACTAGTATCATTAGTAATTAAAATAAAATAGTAATAATAAACTGTTCTTATCCAAACCCACGAGTTTTCTTACTTCTGCTCTCCCTCTTCTCTCCCCCATCCCGCTGGGGTGGGGGGTTAAAGCACAACAGGAACCAGGTCAGAGCCAAGGTCCTGCCTGGCCCATCACCCTGGCTTCCAGCCGCCTGGGGCGGCACCAGCCCCAGGTGGTCTCCAACACCGCCCCTCCACCGTGCGAGCACAGCCTCCCGTGGGTGTCACACAGCCACCAGCGGTGACAGCCGGCACAGCACGGCTGCTCACGGCCAGCCCTGCGTGGGCTCACGGTCCCCTTTGCAGGGCTCCCAGGGGACACTTCCAGCGGGAAGCAGAAGAAAGTGCAAAAACCCCAGCGGACGAGCAGGAGGAGGCTTTCCTCCTTCACTCCACCCCCGCAGCTCAAGAGCTATGCAGGAGGTGCAGAACCAGAACGGAGCAGCAAGAACCAACTCCAGCTGAACCCCATTCACCCTACGAATGCTGCTGGTCCTCGCCAGGCTCCACCGCCGGTGCTGCCCCCGCTGTCCCGGCAGCTCCTCGCCCCCAGTCCCAGCAGCCCTGCAGGATGACAGCTTCTGCAGCCCCTCCAGCCTGGGCGCAGCAGCTTTCGCGCCTCTCCCAGGCATTATCGCCCTGCGGTGGTCCCCAGCTGTGCCAAAGCAGAGCCGCTGAACTCTGTCAACAGCACCCAGAGCCCACCGGCACCAGGCAGGCAGCACATTCCCCAAGGGCTCGGGACAGGGACTGCATCTCTGGGAGGGCAGCAGGCAGGACCCGCCGGCACTAGAGGCTTCAGCACTGGCAAGCCCAGGCATAAAATAACCCATCCACACCCTTGGCAATGCATGCTCTGTTTACTCAACATACCTGTTTACAGGCTGCACTACTGAAAACACTGGCTGGAAAGCATCCAAGTGTGCCAGGAACAGTTTTAGGAAGCGACACGGGCAAGCTTCCAGCCCAGCGGGCGCCGTGATGGAAATAGCGTCTGACCGGTATTTACAGCAGCGCCACAGAACCAACTCGCACCCCCAGAACAGGATAGCTGGCGTCCAGGGATGCACACAGGGACGCCAGCACACGGCAGCCAAGGCCAGGCTTCTCCCTTGCTCTGGGATGCAACAGGGCCAGGGCAAAGCATCGGCACCGATTCCAATGGCACTGGCACAGGCATCGCACCGCCCGGACGTAGGACGAGGGGCAGGAACATAACATCACCACCTCTCTAGCATGAATTAAAGCACCTCAACTACACACCACACATTATTTTCCAGCGACCAAGAGCTTCAGAAGATTTTCTGCTCTGCAGCCCAGGGCCACAGCTCTGGTGCTTCAGCATCCAGGGCAAAGAGACTCCCAGCTCCCCCTCTGCAACCCCTCACCACCCCAACCCTAAAGACAAGGGGTCGCCGTGCTGGGATACCGATGTCTGTGAAACCTGGGCACCGCAGAGAGCCCTGGAGGAGGGATGGGTGCCTGGCCAAAGCCCAGGAACCCAATGGCTCCGCACCCAAGTAAATAAGCACAGAGGACCGGCAAAGCCACGCAGCCTGGGCTCACCGGGGCAGCGCAGGAGCGCCGCTGCATACATACTTGTTGGCTCGGATCCCCTCCCGGCGGGAGGCCAGCCCTTCGGCCACGAGGGACTCAGCAATGTTCTCGCCACTCGTGTCTGCGGAGAGAAGAGGAGAGGAGTCAGTGAGACAAGCCACCAGCGTGCGGGGCAGCCCGGAGGCACACAGACCTCAGCCCTGGACACTCCCAAGACAATTCCAGCTAACAAAAGCCAGAGCAATCCGGGAGCGAAAGGCTCCCGTCACCGGCCCGGTGTCCCGGCAGCACATGGCCATCGTGATGCATCGAGCAGAGCAGCCCAGGGCTCTCCTGGGGACACCATTTCCCCCAGACCAAGGGGCAAGTGGGAAGGTGGCATGTTGCTCCGATGCACCCCTGGGCTGCAAGGCTTGCTGTCACCCAGAACCATCTCCGTGGGAAGGGGACATCCTCAGCACCCACGGGAGACAGGTAACACCCTCCCAGCACCAAAGGGGCTCTCTGGATTTCCAGCGGAGGCTGCAGTACCAGCACGACCCGCAAAGGCCACCTCTGCACAAGACATCCTGCCCCTGCAGAAATGTGGGGGGGGTTCATGGCTACTGGGAGCTGGAGCCCACAGGGAGGTGGGGGTCAAACACCACGGTCCAGGGGGGATCTCCGGCCAGGGAGAGCCAATAAGCAGGAGGATTTGGGCAGAATCCCCCAGGAGAAACCCTCAGCTGCCCACACAGAAGGGAGGGCACAGGGTTGCACGGCCCCGAGCAGCAGCAGGGGGTAGCTAGGGAGGGGGTGTAGGGCACTGCCAGGACCCCCACCCTTCCCCAGCACCTCTGCTCCAGCTCTGCCACCACGGGTGAGCGATGGCAAACCCCCACCCCTCCAAAGCCCGGAGCCGCAGACAGCTGCTGCATCGCTGCCAGGGAAGCTGTCGCAGCGTTTCCATATTAATAGTATTTAAACCTTGACAAACTTCATCAGGAAACATTTTATGCTTCATTTCTCACCTCCGCGGTGTGACAGGCTGGGATTTAACAATAAGGACGACAGCTACGCGGGAGGCACGCAAAAAAGTCCTTAATGTGGCAGACAACAAGGCTGCAGATGACTGAAAGAGAGCACTCTACTGATCGCGGTGTCACCGAACAACAAAACCCCTTTCAAGGTTTATTTGTTGCAGACAACACTGTCAGGACCTGCCAGGATTCCCGCTGACGGGCAGCCCACGGGGTGGGAAAGCAGAGAGCTGCAGTTCTCCAAAATGATCATCCCCCCCACTCTGCAGGAGGGGATCCTCATCTCAAAGGGCTTCCCAGTCCCCCAGCCCATGAGCAAACGGGAAGCTCAGGAACGAGCATGGAGGTAACTTCGATATCCAGTTACTCGTGGTCTCAGGGTACAGGCTCATCCTGGCAGCACGCAGGGCCCCGCTCCCCTTTCTCGCAGCCTGGGGACCATGGGGGTCTTGCATTCCTGTGCTGAAGGGGAACCCCCACAGAGGTGTGGGAGATGCTGCCTGGAGCGTGCTGGGATGGGTGGTGATGGGAAGCCAGCCCTGGGTTTCCCCTGTAGCAGCAACAAGGTGATGAAAAGGGGCTCCAGGCAGGGCTTATTGCCCACTCCAGGCCATGCTCTCTCTGGCGAGAGAGCTCCAGCCTCCCCGGGATGCTGCACGGCTGTGAATGCACCCGCCGATCCTCTGCAGCAGACAATCAGGAGCCAGCAGCGATGCTGGGCTTTCTGGCCACGCAGCAGAGCTGATGGCCGGCAGTCCTCACCCTGCCCAGCCAGACACGGGCAACTCCTGCCACAGGCCCAGAGGGAGCCTCACCCCCAAATCATGGGCCACCTCCTTTCTCCCTGTGCCTCCGTGCAAACCCCGCTTGCTCCGTTTGTGCCACGCTGGCTCGTGACAAACCCCATCTGCAGTGGCGAGCAAGTCCTGGCCTTCTGCTGCTCAAACCAACCTCCCGCTTCCGCCGCAGGACAGGCCCTGAGCCCCACAGCAATGCCAGGGTGTGGATCTAGAGACAAGGATGCTCCACAGCATCCGCTCACACTCTCCATCCTGACCCTGCATGGCAAAGTCACCGGCAGCGAAGTCTGCAGGGACACGGTGCCAAGGGCACCCAACACCCCAGCCTGTGCTGGAGCTACCCCAGGGGACGCACACCCAAAATTCAGCGGCCCCTGAGCTCCTTTACAGCCCGTTGCACGCACCTCGTCCTTCCTTCCTTCCTTGCCCCACCTGCAACGAGTCACCCCGCTGAGCCTCCCATGGGAGAGGAGGCTGCCAGGGAGCCATGGCTGAGCCCGACCTACACACTGGTTGTATCCCACACACCCCAGCCATGGGGCCACCCTGGCCCCGCACTGACTCCCCGGCGAGCACAGAGGTGCACTGTTCACCCAGCGCATCTCCTGCCCCGTGCCGAGCCAGCGCATCCATCTGCCCCGGTAACCCTGAGCTGGGTGGCACCAGAGGACAGACTGGGTCCTGGTGAGCAGCCGCTTCCCAGGAGCCCACCTGCACCGAGCGGGTCTCGTCCCCCTTCTTGAAACCCGAGGGCATGGGAAGTCTAACGAGGAGCCGAGCCCGGCAGAGCGGCGCAGCCCAGAAGCCAGCAGCAGGATGCGGTCACCTCTCAGCCGCTTTCTGTTACTCTCACCAGACCGGGCAACGACTGAGGGCTAACCATGGGGAGCAAGAGCCCAAAAACTCATCCACCAGCATGGCTGGAACCAAAAATCAGCCAGGGCTGAAGGCAGAGGGAACACAGCACCTGGCAGAGCACAGTCCGGTGTGGTGCTCACCATGTGGGGACCTAAGCGGAGCCAAAGCCCACCTGCACCAGCACCAAAAAGGCTGCCCTGCCCCAAGCTGCTCTGAGCCAGGGAAAGCGCTGCCTGCAGGCACTGCGCATTTGGGCTGAGCGGCTTCGGTCCCGGCACCCTGCCACATCCTCAGAGGCCAGATATAAGCTCGTTTCTTTTGGGAGATTTCAGCCAGATATGAGCGAGAGATTTATAACAAAGAGGATGGCAAGGGGAAACTTGTGAGAATTCACCTAACGCCACAGCCTGCATCCGTGTGCTGCGGTGCATCAACCAGCAGCTGCAGCTCCAGAGAGCGCTCTGCACAGCCCCGCAGCCAGCCGGGACCACCACTGGGCATCACTGCCCTCCAAAAGCTGGTGCTCCACCAAAAAGTGGGCACGCATCCTTCTGCTGCTTCCCAGCCCACCCTCTCGGGACAGTAGCTCTGGCTGCGAGCACCGCACGCTGCCCTAGGAGCAACACACGCTCCCCGCCAGCCCTTTAGGCGCCGAACGGACCCCTTTGCGCTCACCTTTGCCCAAGTACACCATCCCGTACTCCCGGCCCTGTGGGGTCTTGTACTCCACGGTAAAGCAGACCTCCTTCCCGATCAGCTTCTTCCGCAGGAACTCGCGAGCTGGGAACCCCCAGGGCTGGAGGGAAAGAAGTCGGCATGAGGCGATGGGTCAAACGTAGCTGGGGAAGCCCAGAGCCTCCCCACCCCAGGGGACTCGTGCTCTCCATTAGCCCAGGAACGTGATGGAGTCCATTTGCAGCCCACAAACTTGCAGAGGAATCAACCCTTTTACTCTGCAGGAGTACCACTCCTTCTCTCCCCCTCCGTCCCCCAAAAAGGGGTCACGGTTGGTTTTCCAGCCAGCCTCGTGCTCCCCGAGCACAGCCAGACCTCAGCCGGCCGAGCCCAGGAAGGCTCCTGGCACAGAGGGAGCAGGGCTGGAGCTGCAGCAACATCGCGGGCTGGAGCAGCCCCAGCTCCCAGGGACACGGCGGGGGCTCCTCCGGCTCCTGCCCGAGGCCGTGCAGGTGTCCGTGGTGAAGGAGCAGAGCGGGACCAGCGCAGCGGCCATGCCCGGCTGGGAGAAGCGGGCTCTCACGTCCCTCCCGACACCTCCCTGCACCGCAGCACGAACGCACCGGAGCCCCGGCGAGCTCAGCCCCACTCCACCGCAGCGGGTGGGTGGGGAACGCGGTCCGGAGGAGAGAACATGACGTGCTCATAAACAATTAGCAAACCTGACAGGCATAATTTTTTAAAAGACTGACATTTAAAGGCTGAAGCAGTGTTTAGAAGACAAACTCCCCAGGGAGAGCAATTAGCTGCTAATGCTCTGCACCACCCCCAGGGCTGGGAGGATGGGTGGCCGGTGCTGGGTTCCCCTCCCCGATACAAACCCACCACGCTCCCAACCACGGCACCCCACTGCCGGTACAGGCAGCCCTGCCTGCACCTAATCTGCCAAAGCAACACCTCCGTTGCCTCCCGTGCCCCCAGCTCCGGGGCAGGCAAAGCCCCGCAGAAGAAGCCTGGAGGCACCGCCAGCTTCCCCTGGTCCTGCGGACCTTGCCCAGCCACGCCTGGCCCTCACCAGCAGATGATCCCCATCCCACCTGGGGAGAAGGGCGAGGAAGAATTCTGCCCCAAAACCCACACTGCAGGGCTGGAGCTGGGAAAGGATCTCTTAAAGGATGATCGAAAGGGCTGTTTCATTCTGCATCCTGCAGCTGCAGCACCCTGCGTGCCCCCGAGCTGGGGAGGGGGGCAACACTGGCGAGGAGGGAGCTGCCTGCGTACGGCAGCAGCAGGTTTGGGAATGGGCAATGCCTCTTGCTACGGCCGAGCTGAGGGTGCTGCAGCCTGCAGGGCTGGGGCAGCAGCCTGGAGGCATCCTGCCCAGCTTAGCCTGCGAGATCGGGGCACGAGGGTCCCATGGCACCGCTCACGGGAGGCACCCACCTCATCTGGGGTGTCCTTGGCATCCGGCTGGCCTGCAGCAGCGCGACGGGCGAGGTTCCCGGCACGGATGTTGCTGAGGTTGATCTGGCGCTCGGGGGGTGGCCCACCTCGGGGCTGCCCACGGACGATGATGGCGCAGCCCGACAGCACCTGCAGGGAGGTAGAGGGGTTGCAGGGGGTCCCCGGCAGCAGCCCCTCGGTAGCAGGTGGCAAAGGAGAGCAGCCAGGAGGCTGGGGAGGCAAGAGGTGACAGAGCTTGGCACGCAGGCAGGTGATGCTGTGAGGAGAGACTTCCAGGGATGGATCCTGCCCCAGGCAGGGCATGGGAATCTTGGCACCACAGGGCACAATTTCTCATGGGCTTGGAAAAGTCAGGCACGGCCCCAGGTTTCCTGCTCGGACATGCGGGATGGAGCTGGGCTCTGCACCCCGCACCTTCACGGCGTACATGTCAAACATCCCACCCCTCCTTCAGAGTGCAGCACAACGGCATGCGAGGCAACAAGTGTGGCGGATAACACAAAGGGCTTGGCAGATCGGGATTTTACTCCCTGTGCCGACCCATCAGATGAGCCCAGCCATGCCATCACCCCTGCTGCTTTGGCTGCTGAGTGCTCCGAGGCAGGACACGGCCACGCTGGGCAGTCCTGTCCCATCCCACCCACCTCCCAGGGCTCCGCCAGCCCCATCGCTCCCCACTGCTGCAGGGGGCCCCCCATGTTCAGGAGGGCACTGTGCCCACAGCACCCCGAGGGACTCCGTGCAGCTGCTGGCGCAGCACAGTAGGGTGCAGGCGGGGAAAAGCTGCCACTGCCACTGCCCCGGGGAAGCCTCCCCGACAGGGCACGCAGAGGGGGAACATGCCCACAGCCAGCCAGCCCAGAGGGACACTGCTCTCGGCACGAGGGCTTTGACCACCTGGGCTGTGCAGCATGGCCTCGGCGAGGCTTACAGGAGCGAGGAGCAGGCTCGGAGAAGGTGCTTGTAAGACCTTTTACCGGGGGATTTGACCCGCTGGGAGCAAAGGGGCCACGGGCACCATCAATGGGCTGGCCGCACCCTGCCCCCACAGCTGGTCATCCCAGCCAAGAGACTGCGTTGAGGTCAGACAGACTCTTACGGGGAAAACTGCTGGGAGAATCCCCAGAAACCAGAGACCCTAACTGGACCTCTCCTCCTTGCACCCAACTCGATTACAGTAACCAGCATAATCGTGCTCTGCAAAAACCCCAAGGTTTCTCGGCAGCTCCGTACAAGGCGCAAGGCCACCCGCCCGCCAGCCACAGCATCAGCAGGGCCAGCTCCAGCCACCAAGCTGGGCCCCTGGCCAGGCAGAGCAAGCGTGCCGGGGATCACCCTGTTCCCGTTTTAATCGGCATTGGCTCCCTGCGCGTGGGATTGATGCTGCTGAAGCGCTCGCAAAAAAACCTCCAGGTTGGATTTCAGCACATGCCCTGGCTTTCTGCCCACCTGAAATCCCCCACGGATGCTCACAGCACATCCCAAAGGCAGAGGACTCATACCCTGTCACAGGGTACCCAGCACCAGGGACACCAGCTTGCACCGACGAGCCCCACCGTGCTGACACCCGAGGGTCTGGTTGCACCACAGCATCACGCTCGCTGCTCCACGCCACCTCCTGCATGCCCGGCCCCACGGCAGAGACTGGCATGCTCCGTGAGCTACTGGGAATTGAGCTTCAAATTAAGCCTGAGCCGCACAGAGAGCGATCCCCCAGCAAAGGCTCAGTGCTCGATACTTAAGGACTTAGAGGTTTCATCGCTGTAATTAACCTTAATCTTTAATTTATAGGGCATGGGGAAACAAGTCAGATGCTGTAACTTTTATCCAATTACCAATACAAACCCTGGGTCCCAGGAAGGGGACAGATTCCTTAGCAGAGCTGCTCTGTGCTCCATGGGTGCATGCAACCCTGGCCTCGTGCTCCGGACAGAGGAACCCCGGCAGCCCTGCCTCGTGCTCCAGATGGAGGAACCCAGGCTTAAACTGGGCCACAAGAGCTGTATTGCTGACACAGGAGTTAGCGTGGGCTCAGAGCCGAGCGCGACAGACACACCAAAGCCAGAGCACGGCACCGGGACGCGCGTCAGACAGACCCAGGTCCTGCAGCAGAGAGGTCCCCCGAGCGTCGCAGGGGACATTGCAGGAACAGGAAGGACGGTGACAAAAAGCAAAGGCAGGGTCCCAAGGCAGCAGCAAGAAGGGCAGCCAGTGTCCCAGCTCTTTACCCGGAGACTCACCAACGCAGAGCCCCAGCTCGGCTCCAAGCTGGGCGTCCCCGTGCTGCCAGCCAGGGCTGTGCCATACTGCACCATGCTCCTTCCATCCCAGCCACCAGCACCCCAGAGCAGAGCCAGGCCCCAGCATGCCCAGCTGCCCTGAGCCCAACCATACCTTACCTCCCCCCAGGACCCCACATGCTCCCCCAACTCCTCAAGACCCCCAAAAAGGAGCCTGCTGCCACCCCATCCCACCCCACAAGGCAGAGCCCCAGCCTGGCTCCTGGTGCCTCTCTCAGCCGGGGGCACCCAGGGGCTGCAGGGCCCCAGCCCCCATCACCTCCCTGCTCCTGCTCTTCCCCCCCATTCCTGCTCTGCTGCACCCAGAGCCCCCACCCCGCTCCCAAACCTTGCATCCCTGCTGTGATTTCAGGGGCTACTGTGCATCAGGAAGGTGCAAAAAAAACCCCAAAACTTTCGAGTTCAAAAAGTTGTGCTGAGAACCGCAGCGAAGCACACAGCCGGCACCGCTCCGGCTGGCCCTGGCAGCTCTCGGCTCTGCGGTACCACCATGAAGCAGAGCAGCGACTGCGGAGAGCCAGGGACCCCCACCTCTCTGGGGTGCCCCCCTGGCCAGGGATTTTGGGCTGGAAAGGGGGACCACGGGGCACACCCTGGGAAGCAGCTGGGGTGCCCAGCCAGCAATCCCACAGCACCCACCCACCAGTCCAGGGCACCGAGGCAGCGTGTAGCCCCCAGGAGCTGGTGCCCGCCATGCACGGCGGCCTCGCAGCCGGCAGACACCAACCGTCCTGCCCAAAGTCACGCTCCGGATCCGCATCCCCTCGCACGGAGCCAGGCCGGCACGAGCCGCCAGACGAGGATTTTCCTCAGCATCCCAAGATCTCACTTATTGGGCACGAGATGGCAGGAGGTTCCAGGAATGGCTCCCCACACCACTGGTGAGCTAAAGCACAGGGAAGGCAGCACCCCCAGACCTCCAGCCCCAGCCCCAAACCTCCAGCAGCACCCAGCCCCATCCCCACCACCACATCGGGCTCTGTGGTGAAGCGATGCCCTGAGTGAAGGTCACGTTCTGAAGGCAGCGGTGGGGTTTGCGACCAGCCCTGTCGCCTGCCAGGGGTGGGGGTCACCTGCAACCTCAAGAAAAAAAATGTATTTGGGCACAAGAAAAACTTGTGTTTGGGCAACTCGGCACTACAAGGAGTCTTTAGTGGCCAACGGGCTTGCAGAAGGGAGCCGGGGCCGTGGCGCACGAGCCCAGCTCGACGCAGACACGTGGGGAGCACGGCTGGATCCCACCGGCCCGTCCTCTCCCACGGGCGGCACGGCCGGCGGGAGCAGCAGCCTGCAGCCAAATCCTCACCGAGGCGGTGGCGGGGGGGACGCGGCAGGTAACCAGGAGGGGCCAAAAAGGCACTGGGACGGCCTGGACGCGGTGCCAGGGCCCAATCCCAGCGGCAGCCGCCGGATCCCCACCTTCGCCCTCCAGGTCTCTGCTGCTGACACACGTGGGGACCAGATGCAGTGGGGCTCAGGGACCCCGTCCCCCCACCACTCCTTCCCGTGGGGACACCACAGGTGCAGGAGGAAGAGGAGGGAGAGGAGCAGATGGGGCACCCCGAGGGATGTCCCAGCCCACGGTGCCGCGGAATCCCGGGTTTCCCCTGGGCCGCAGGGGCTTCGGGGACAGCAGCAGAGCACAACCACCAGCTCCCCGGGACACGGGCCAGCCCCGGGACGTGCGGGGGGCCCCAAAAGCCCGAAATGGCCCCCGGGCCACCCTCGCCCCCGGCCCCAGGAGGGGACAAGGAGCCCTGGGCACAGCCCCCCCCAACACCCCATCCCGGGGAGGGTCCTGGGGTGCAGCGAGGGGTCCCCAGGCTACCGAGGAGGGGGCGGGAAGAGCAGCAGCTGGGGAGCAGCACCGGGGGTGCGGGGCCGGGCCGCGGGGTCGGATTTGGAAGCACGGGGGGTGGCGGGGGGGACGGTCACGGGGCGGCGGGGAAGTCCCGGGACGGGGAGGCGGAAAGGGAAGGGAGGGTCCGGAGCCCGGAGCGGGGATTGCACCGGGGAGGGGGGGGAGGGGGGTCCCTGTTACCGGGGCGGGAGGCGAGGGCCGGAGAACGGGTCCCGGGGAGCGGAGCGGGGGGGTCCCGGGCCGCCGGGCGGAGGCAGGCCGGCGGGCACAGCCCTTACCATCTTGACGATGCCGCGCTGCACGGTGAGAGGCGGCGCGGAGCCGCCCGGCCCGGGGGCGGCCGCGGAGGCCATGGCGGGGTCGGGGGGGGACGGACGGGGCGAGCGCGGAGGGAGCAGAGGTTGCCCGGCGCGAGCGCGGAAGGGAGCCGCGGGGCGGGGCGGAGCAGGGGGCGTGGCCGCGCCCGGGGAGAGGCGGGGCCTCGCCGCCGCCCCGCCCAGCCGCCCGGCTAACGGCCAACGAGAGGCCGGTCCCGCCGCCCGCTCCGCCCCGCCCCGCCGCGCCCCGTCCAATAGCGACGCGCGGAGCCGCAGAACCGGCCCGAGAGGCCGTTGCGGGGGGGTGACGTCACGGGAGTCCCCGCCCCGCGGAGGGGGGGCGGGACTTCCGGGGCACGCGGCGCCAGGGACACGTCGGCAAAGGGCCGCCCGCACTCCCGCGTGGCCTCCCGCCGCGAGGGGGCGGGGCCGGGCGGGGACACGCCCCTCTACGTCAGCACCCACGCCGCTGTGCGTGCGGCGCCGAGCGCTGGGGACACCCACGGGTGCGGGGGGCGGACGGGAGAGGGAAGGGGTCTCACTGCACAGCCCCACGGGGAATCGGGGGAGGGCAGGGGGGTGTTCACAGCACAGCCCCACGAGAGTATCGGGGGGCATCCCACGGCACAGTCATACGGGGGGGGGTCAGGGGTGGGGGACCCATGGCACAGCCCCACGGGGAAATCGGGAGGGGGACCCACGGCACAGCCCCACAGAGGGGGTCACAGGATCCCCCCATGCCGAGGCAGACCCATGGGCCTGCTGGAGGCTCCAGGCGCTGCACACAGCCCAGCCACGTCCCACAGCAGCTCACGCCATCTCCCGAGCGGCAGTTTTGGGGTAAAATAGGAGGAGAACGGAGCCCCCCACCTGCTCCCCTGCTCAGCCGCTCCCCCAGGGGTGCTTTCGGCCAGTTTTGGGGTGCGCAGCAGCAGGGACAGTCCCTGCACCCCATGGGCTGGCTATAAGCATGCATGGCTGACCCCACCCCCAAGGCCACCCACGGACACCCACGCCCTACCAAGAGGCCACGGCTCCTGCGGTGCCCACGTCCTGCGAGGCGACCAGGGGCACCGGCACCGCACGGCAGGGTCCCTCAGCCCCGTGGTGTCGGCCACCGTCCGAGGTCACCCATCGCCATCGTATCCTGGCAGTGGGGCCTTGTGGTCCGCCGGTGGCTCCGGGTTGTCGTCCCACCGGGAACACCAGCACGGTGCAGCCGCCCTTCTCTCAGACGAGGCTGTGGGTACAGACCTCATGTCTTCAGGTGACCCCCAAATTCCCCATCCGGAGCGGAGGGGCCCACGGAGTGAGTGCCGGGCTGGGACCTGGGGTCACTCCTGCTCTGCCCCAGCGTGCCACGTTGCTGCGGGCACGGCACCCAAGCTGGCAAGCGATGGTCCGGCTGGTGGTCCATGCATGGACAAATGCTCTGCCCCTCCTGGGAGGCAATTCAGAGTTGCCCCCAGTGCTTACCTGGACGGAGATGCCATCCATGGCCGTTCCCCAGCGTGCCCGCTGCGGCGTTCGGTGGCAGCCCTGCGTTGTGCCCCTCACCGCGGTGTCGGGGCACGGTGTGGGGCAGGGGTGGCTCCTCACACCCTGCCGCAGCCGCCGCTCAGCTCAGCGCTTGCCTCTGCCAGCTCAGGAACTGCCAGCCCGGTACTGAGTCGTGTCATTTGTGGGTGGTGGAAAATGATTATCCTCTTTTTGAGTGGTCACGTAGGGAATCCAGGCAATTGCATCTCTCTGCAATCCCCGCGCCGGGGAGCGGAGCGGCACCGGCCCCCCTCACCGGCCTGGCAGGAGCGGCTGCAGGCGTTGCTGCTGCTGTGAGGGTGGTCCCGGTTCCACTGGGCAGCTGGACCTCATTGCACCATGTGCCGAAGCCCCCCGAGCGTGGGAGGGTGCACACCCGCGCTGCCTGGCCAGGATGTCCGAGCTGCTCTTTGGAAGCGTCTCCCTGCTGGCCCCTGGGGAGTGGGCACCGGCCCCTGGGTGCTGCGGGGGCCACCTCGGTGCTGCGGGGCAGCCCCCCAGCAGCGGTGTCAGCTCGTCCCTCCATCCTGCCTCCAGCTGCGAGCTCCCAGCTTGGGCAGCGCCACGGCACCCCGGCGCTCCTGCCTCAGGAGCAGGGGTGTGCCGGGCAGGCGATACCGATGGCACGGGCGCCACTGCCCGGGTGCCCTGCCAGGGTCTGCCGGTCCCGGCGTTGCCCCCTGCGGCTGCACCGAATGCATCGGGGCTCTGCGGAGGAGCCTGGCTCCTGCCTGGGTGTCGGGGCCGTCCCGCCGGGGATCAGGGCTGTGCCACCCTGCTGGCAACTTCTACCTGTTCAGGGCACATTTTGCAACCCTCCTGTTGGTGTTCCTGTAATGCAGGGTTTGGCTCTTACAGGCGAAGCCTGGCAGCGGCGCAGCCTTTGGCCCCTCTGCTGGGGTGTCCCCAAGGTCCTGCTCCCCACATTTCACCCCAACACTGCCCTTGCCAAGGTCTCCCACCCCGGCTGGGCTGAGCAGGATCCTCCGTCTGGCTTGCTCCCCACCTGCGGCAGCCCTCCACTGCGTTATATTTTCTTGCTCCACCTCATTTTAAGACAATTTATTTGTTTTCTCCCCCTTTTCCTTTTTAATGTTTTGCACTGTGATTCATGAGCACTGGGGCAAGAGCTCACGCACGAAGGGCAGGAAATCTCTTCCTCTGCCCAAAATCCTGGCAGAGCTTCTCTGTTAGCCTGATTTATGGCATTTCTGGGGCCGCTCCTCACTGTGCTGTTTTCCCAGCTTGCAGCTGCATCCCACCAGGCTGTACCAGGGAGGCGAAGGAGCACAGCGTGTGCTCCAGCACCGGCTCCGGTGAAGGCGTCTTCAAGCCCCGAGATTGCCTCTTTTAGCCAGAATATTTTAATAATCATCTTTTTGATCGAAAGAAAAGTTAAAATGTAGGTGGAAATACTTAGATAAATTAGGTTTTCTTGGTTGGCTGAGTCATCTGGGCTTTTAACTTTCATGTGTGCTTTCTGAAGGAGAAAAGAAAGGATTTTTTTCCAGCCATCCCCAGTGCTAAGTGAGGAACAGGGTCACCTGCTGCAGAGAGAAAGCCCAGCAAAATGCAAAACAGCCCCAGACACGTAGAAAGGAGCTATGAAGAGGAGGGGAAAGCACCTCTCCATGCCCGGGGTTGGCTCTGGGGTAACTGAACCAACCCCAACCTGCCCCAGCTCCCAGCTTCGGTCCCGCCATGGGATGGGAGGTCCCATCCATCGCTGCAGGGTCTCTGTACCACCTCACTGAGCTGCCACCACAGTCAGATGAGACTTGGGACCTGCTCTCACCGTCACTCAGCCTGGGTGGCAATTAGGGTCCCCGGGGAGGGACCTGCCCTCATCGCTCCTGCCCGGCCATCCCAACGCTGCTGCAGCACCACACTGATGCCCCAGCCCTGCTCCGTGCCCCATGGCTTCCCGGTGCCGTCACCGTGTCCTTTGCACAGCGGGGGAGCGCCCAGGCTATATTTCAATGCAGACCCCGTAAATATTTCATGTCAAGCGCTGACATTTCAATACAACGCAGAGTGATGCGTTTTGCAAGTGACTGGGGTGGAGGTGGCATGGCTGAGAGGCACCGAGCCCTGGGACGGCCGTGCCGGCCGGCTGCCGGCAGAGCAGGTCGGCACCACGGGTGCCAGAGCAGGGCTGGCCAGTGTGCGGGGGAAATAATGCTGTGGGAAAGGGCTGGTTGCTTCCCCAGGGTCCTGCGTGCGAAGCCCAGCCGAGCCCCCCGGGGAGCCCCAGCAGTTCACGGGCTGGGCGCATCACTGTGACACCGGGTGCCAGAAGGGACCTGGCCGGGGACCGTGCGGCTGTGCAGGAGTGGGCACCACACATGAGCTCCCTGAAGAGCCCCAAGGGTTTCCAGCCTCCTGCACAAGCACATCGGTGATCTGAAATGCACCCCCTTGAGTGCACGATGAGGTTTGTGGGCACGTCCCTGGCTCCAGGAGGGACTGTGCAGCCAAAGGCTTCTCTGCTGCTGGTGAAGTGGGGTGTCCCACTGCCCCCGGCAGTGCCAGGGGCCCCATGCTGACCTCCAGGACAACCCTGCAGTGCACCAACTCCCCAGCCAACCCAACATCGCAGCCAGCCATCAGCAGGGCTGGATGCGAGGCTTGTCCTCTTCTCCCTCCTCTACCAGGGCCACTTTTCCCACCAGGGCTTTCCAGTCCACCCTCATCTCCTGGAAATGCCTGGTGGCTCAACATGCCCCCCTGGCCCAGCCATGCCGGGGGAGCTGCGCTTCACCCCCCTGCCCCTCTGCCCCACCTCGGAGCATCCCAGCGCTTTGCACAGGATCCCACTGGTGCCACCACCCGCTTGGCTGCAGAGCACCCACCGTGGTGGGTGATGCTCGGCCCCTCCCGGCCACGTCCCCTGGGACCAGTATGGAGGTGGCTTTCAGCCAGGGTGAGGAGGGGGAAAATCCGTAACTAGGTGTTGGAACACCTTAGCGACCTGGTCTCCTCTTGTCAGGGGTGGTAAGTAACCCCCAAGCGCACTCCGAAGCATGCTGTGCTCGAGCCCCAGTACCCTGGGTGCAGCCTCGCGACAGCGCTAGTCGTCTCCTGGTGCTTCGTTGGTTCGAACGGGCGGCGGACGGTCTGCGTGGGGTGGGGGCTCTGCCCCTCCTGCTCCTTCTCCTGGCGGTGGTACCTGGGCAGGAAGCCAGTCAAAACCCCAGGTACAAGCAATGGCGAGTGAACGTCTTGCTGCTAAAAATCTCGTGTAATAATTGCATTCCCTGCTCCCCTCCCTCTGCGTCCCTGCTCCCGTGCAGTGCCCGTGGCGCTATTAATGACTGCGAGCTCTGCTTGCAGGGAGCTGGTCCCCTCCGTCCTCCCACCTCCTCATCCCTTGTCCCTGCAGGGTCCCGTTTACTTTCCCATGTCCCTTCCCAGCCGCATGCTCTGAGACCCCAAACCCAACACGTTCCCACTCCCTCGCTGCGAGCCCAGGTACCTGTCACCAGCACAGACCTCCCATGGTGGGGGCCAAGGGGCCGTTGCTCTCTGCCCTGGCTCAGCACTGACGAGCATCACCCACGCTCCCAGGCACAGGGAAGCCGCTCATCATTCTCTCCCCAGACTGAGGCTGCCTCCAGCCCGCTGCCAGCTCCCAAAGGAGGAAAAACCTTCCGGACATCTCCAGTGGGATCAAGGATGGGACTTTGGGAGGGCAACTGGTCCCTATGTCTCTGTTCAGCCCCAGACCCACTGACAGAGGCTCAGACCCGCCATGCAGAGCTGCTCTGCCCCAAGCCACAGCCGTGCTGGGCAGGGCTGTCTGCCCCCATTCCTCCCACCGGCACAGCATGGCAGACGCAGGGAGCAGAGGGCCCTGAAAGCACATCCTCAGGGCCCCACCATCACCCACTTTGCTCGCAGACTGCATCTCCCCAGGGAGCTCCCCAAGCCCCAGGCTGGTCCCAGGACAGGGCAGAACCCTCACTCCAGCCCCGTGCTCCAGCTGCTGAGCATCCTCCGGTTAAACTCCCCAAATCCGGCTGGCAGGGGCACAGAGGGGTCTCTTGCCCCAGGTAGGAAGAGCTCAGTAACACCCAGCTACCTGCAATTATGTGTGATTGCAACTATGGGTTAATGACAGCTCATCAGAGCTCGTGTCTGCCCAGAGAGCTCGAGCTTTGGGGTGAGCCTTGGGGCTCTGCTTTCCCAGCCATCCCCTGGCCCATGGCAGTCACCAACAGCCCTGGTCCCAGGTGCACCCGCCTGTCCTCATCCCGCTTTGCCACATGGGCCACTGGTGTCACCTGGGAATGCCACCGCTCAGAAAATACGGTGTCGGTGGCTGCAGCCAGTCCCCAGGGTCCTGCTGTGCTGCTCCGCTGCGGGCTGGCTCCCCACGAACAGCATTCCTCGTTAGTCGGGAGCCAGCTTCTCACCTGCCTAACACATGCTCGCTTTATTTCACATGGCAAGAGGGCTTTAATCAAACCGTCGTGCTGAGCTAGGTGAAATGCCTTGCAGAAATCCAATTGCCCTCTATCAACACGGGTGTCTTTATCAGACAGACCTGAAATCTACTTAAAAAAGGAGATGGAGATGAAGACAACAGATCGCTTGGACGCCTGTCCCATGCAAACACCCCAACACACCAGCAGCCGTGGTAGGCACCACCTCGCTGCTGAGATGGTGCCAAACCAGCACCTCAACACCTTTCCTGGGACCCACCCTCCCTTTGGGGCATCCGAAATACTGCACCCACCTCCGCAGCCCCCAGTGCCCCCGACATATCCCTCCTTCTGCCGGTGGTGGCAGTGGGGACCTGGGTGCCCGTGGGTGCTCCCTTGGGACAGGAGAGCCAGGCACTGACTTGCTGCAGGCAGCGGAGCCATCCTGTGTGCGAGCGAGCCAGACTCTGCCCCGTGCAACCTCTGAGAGGGGATCCCTTGGGACACGGCACCCCCAGAGGCTCTGACAGCCCCGGGGGGCTGGAGGGGGGCTGCTGGAGAGATGGCGGCTTTGGGAAGAGGCCCGCAGCCTGGTGAGTTAGCAGGGTCTCTGGTGGCACTGTGGGCAGCCAAGAGCTCCCCAGCAGCTCCTGTGCAGTCTGGGCAGGTCTCCTGCCTGCCAAGCCGCTCAGCGTCGCCCCGTGTCCGGCAGCGTCCCAGCACAGACCCGGAGCTGCTCTTCTACCTCAGGGCCCTGGGGAGACCCGAGGTCTGCTCCAGGGTGCAGCAGCTTGCAGGGATGGGGCATGACTGCCAGCAAGCAGAAATTACCCCTTCTCTGCCCCAGACTACATGTGCTGGGGCTGCCTCGGATAACGCCAGGGCTGGGGAAGCTGGAAAAACCTGGGGGCACAGGGAGGGCTGCGGCAGCGCAGGCTCCCTGCCTGCTGGTCCCTGTAAGCCACTGGGATGCAGGAGGAAGGAGGCAACTCCTGGAGAGCCTCATGGCAGGGTGGCGATCCCCCAGGGCAGCCGGTTGCCCCCCAGCACAGCCCCCATGCCCCTTCCCGTGCCCCAGCCCAGAGCTGGCAGCACCAGTAGCCTCTGGCAACAAAACCCTTGCACTGGGCAAACGCTGCGGGCAGAAAATTGTCTGTTATCAGAGAGGTGGGAAACAATCTATCCCTGGCAAAGGGATGCTTCTCCTGGGGCCAGGTATTTAATTTTCTGGTTTTTTCATGTGTTTGGATTTATTCCTCCAGCCACGCAGCAGGAGGCTGGGGAGGGTGTCATCAGGGGCAGCTGCAGGGAAGGACTGAGGCTTCAGGGGACTCCATGATGGATTTTGGAGGCCTGAGCAGCTGCTGCTCTTCCAAACACCCTTGCCCAGGTGTCTGAGCAAAGGTTGGGACAGAGCCTGCAGCAGAGGAAAGCCCAGAACACCCAGCAAAACCCTCTCGCCTGGGTTTCCTACATCTCACTCCCTGCCTGCCTGCCTTTTGCCTTGCCTTGCCTTCCCTTCCCTCTGCCTCCCTCTCCCTCTGCACTAAGCAGCACCTTGGGCACTGCTCACCCTGAATACCTGCAGTATTTGCCTGCAAGGGACAGGGTCTCCTTGGGCACAGGGAGTGCCTTACCACGCTCATGCCACTCACTAGTGCCACACTTGTGCCATGCTCGTGCCACGCTCATGCCACGCTCGTGCCATGCTCACACATGGTGAGAAGCAGCAGCAAATCCCCCGGCCCCCTCTCCACCCCCATCCACGTCTCAGCCCTGCCCGCCGATGCTGGCCAGCCCCTGCACGCCCTCGCTGCTGCACCCAGTCCCATCCTGCACCCACCTCACATCCCTCCTCCCTGCAGCGAGGCCCAAAACGAAGGTGGGGAAGGGGGTTCTGTGCTCCTGGCTGGCTGGCCTGGCTGCTGCAGCTCTGCCCTGGGACTCCTGGATTCCAGGGACAGAGCTCTCCTGGCAGCTGGGATGATCAGGAGCTGGAGAGGGGAGGCTTTGGTGCCCACCAGCCACCACAGTGTATGATGGCACATACGGTCAGGAGGGGATCAGCCAGCAAGGTCCCCAGGCCACAGGGCCAGTACCACCATGTGCCAGCTGCTGAAAATGCAGGCAGCCCAGCATCGCTGTCCTGCTCCTGGGAAGCACAGCATACTTTCCCTGGGATGCTCAGCACCCCCATCCTGCTCCTGGGAAGCACAGCACCCCCATTCTGCCCCCAGCATGCTCAGCATCCCCACCCTGCCGCTGGGATGCTCAGCTTCCCTGTCCTGTCCCAGAACAGCAGAGTCCCCCTCCTGCCTGAGGGCAGCACAGCATCCCCGTCCTTCCCCAGGACACCCCAACATCTCATCCCCCTGCCCCACCATCCCTCCTCCAGCCCCCCCAGGCGTTTGCATTTACACTCCCTCTGGGGTGAAGGTGCTGCCCAAAGGCTGCTGGTGCTGGCTGCAGCGAGGGCCGGTGACATGGTCACGGCAGCGAGAGTCCGGGAGAGCGGGAGCCCGGCTCAGTGGCTCACAGCACCCGTCGCCAGTGGGGCTGCCAGGGCATCTTCCACTTGCTCTTCAAGTCAAGCCCTGCATCGCAGCCGGGCGAGGGAGGCGATTGTCCCGCTCTGCTCCGCACTGGGGCGGCCTCACCCCGAGTGCTGTGGGCAGCGTTGGGCACCGCAGGACATTGAGGGTATAAAGCTACTGGAGAGTGTCCAGGGGAGGCCACGGAGCTGGGGAAGGGTTTAGAGGGGAAACCGTACGGGGAGCGGCTGAAGTCCCTGGGTTTGTTCAGCCTGGAGCAGAGGAGGCCGAGGGCAGCCCCATGGCGCTCTGCAGCTCCCTCCCGAGGGGAGGAGGAGGGGCAGGGCTGGTCTCTGCTCTCTGGTGACCAACGCCAGGCCCCGAGGGAACGGCAGGGAGATGTGCCAGGGGAGGGTTAGGCTGGGCATTAGGGAAAGGTCCTTCCCCCAGAGGGTGGTGGAGCCCTGGCACAGGCTCCCCAGGGAGGCATCACGGCACCAGCCTGGCGATGTTCCAGAAGCCCTTGGACAAGGCCCTCAGAGACACGGTGTGAATTTGGGGTGTCCTGTGCAGGGACAGGAGCTGGGCTTGATGATCCTTGTGGGTCCCTCCCAGCTCAGGACATTCTATGATTCTATGACTCTGTCATTCGGCAGGGAGGCACCGCCTGGTCCTTCGGGCAGGTGAGGACGGGCAGGGAGGGAGCTGCCCTCGTGCTGCCATACCTGTGCCGGCAGCGATGCATCCGCTGAGCACCCACAGGCAGCACCCTTAAACCCTCTCCCTCCCCGGGCGGTCCCTGCCCACCGTGTAGGGGCAAATTCGTGAAGACAGATCCAAACCAAAGCCGAGGTCCTGGGATCAGCATTGGGGGCCAGGCTGAAGTGAGCCGTTTTCTGCTTTGAAATGAAGCACCAGCTTGGAGAAACAGTAATTACACCACGATGATGAACAGCGGAGCCCATGGCACAGCCGAACTCACCAGGAATAAGTCCTTCATCCCACCACCCACGGCTAACACAGAGGCATGAAGACAGAAAAGCCACCCCTGGCTTTCTGGAGTGGGTCCTTGAGGTGTGGGGCCGCACTGGGCATTTGTGTGGCGTTTCCTGAGCTCTGGTCACAGCGTGGGGAGGCCTGTGGGGTCCTGGAGCAGGGGACATGGAGAACCTGACCCAGGGCCCCTGTGCACCATCAGATCCCAGCACAGGAGGTGCCTGACCAGCCCCAGGGAAAGGCAGGAGAGGAGGGACTGGCATCACCCCTCACCAGCTCCTGCCCAGCGCCATCCTGTCAGGTCCCGTCCCTGCCCAGGCTGCTCCGCCGTGCTGCACGCTGGCACCAGCTGCACTTCCCACCGCGAAAAAATATCTGCAAAAAGCTCTTCTCTGTGGTGTGGAGGAAGGTGGGTGGGAGGAGACGTGCAAGCAAGCATGGAATGCAGGTACGATGGGACCTGGAGCATCTCTCCACCTCTCCATATCTCTGTCTCCACCTCTCCATCTCTCCATGTCTCCATGCCTCCATCTCCCTGCCTCCACATCTCCATGACCACAGCCCTCCAGCTCTCCATCTCTCCGTCTCTCCATTTCTCCACCTCTCCATGGCTTCATCCCTCTATCCCTCCACTCCCCATCTCCCTGTCTCTCCACCTGTCCACCTCCCCAACTCCCCACCTCTCCACCCCCCCAACTCCCCACCTCTCCACCCCCCCAACTCCCCACCTCTCCACCCCTCCATCTCCCCACCTCCCCAACTCCCCACCTCCCCAGCTCTCCACCTCTCCAGCCCTCCACGTCCCCAATTCCCCATCTTCCCAACTCCACACCTCTCCATGTCTCCTTCTCCCCACCCC
Organism: Phalacrocorax aristotelis; assembly: GCF_949628215.1. Lineage (NCBI taxonomy): Eukaryota > Metazoa > Chordata > Aves > Suliformes > Phalacrocoracidae > Phalacrocorax > Phalacrocorax aristotelis. The sequence continues at coordinate 218,169,013 of NC_134276.1, forward strand.
TCCACCTCCCCACCTCCTCAACTCCCCGTCTCCCCACCTCCCCTCCCCCGCCTCCCCCCCGTGCCCGCCCGCTCCCCGCTCCCCGTTGTCTCTCCGGTGCCGCGCCGGGGACGCACGACCCGCCGCCCGCCGCTCCCGCTTCCCCGGGGCGCACAGGGCTCCGCCGGCCTCCCCGGGACCCGGGCGGCTCCGCGGGCCTCCCACCCCCGCCGCCGGGGGCCCGGCCGGGCCCGCTCTCCCCCCGCCCCGCCGCCCCGAGCGCCGCTCCCCGCCCGCCGCGGCGCGCCCGCTCCCGGTGCGCACAGCCCCGGGGGGCCGCGCTGGCCGGCCCCGGGCCCGCCCGGCCCCGCACCGCCCGCCCCCGCGCCCCCCCGCCGCCCGGCCCGGGGCGGGGGGAGCGGCGGGACCGGCCGGCCGCCGCCGGGCCCCCCCCCCCCCCCGGCCCTGCGCCCCGCGCCCCGCTCGCCGGTGCCGCGTTACGCACGGGGCCCGCCCGCCCCGGGGGCTCCCTCGGGGCTCCCCGGCGGCCGTGGAGGAGCTGGGGGGGTCCCGGCCCCGGCTGCCAGCGCTCCCCGCACCGCCGGGAGCCCGGCCCCGCTTCCACGGGCGGGCACGGGTGGGGGGGACACACGCGGCCGGGGCGCCCCGGGGGCGGCGGGGGGCGGCGCGGCGGCTCCCCGGGGGCCGGGGCCGGGCCCCGCGGGGCTGTGGTTAATGTGTAATTCGGAGCATATGGTATTTTGCAAAGGCGGGCAGTTGTGCGCGGAGCGCGGGGGCCGGCAGCGGGGTGCCAATAACGCTCAATTACTCGCGGGGCCGGGCGCGGAGGGCCGCGGTGCTGGGCTCCCCGCTGGCTAATATTTGCTCGTCAAATATTTTACTTGAAAGGTTTACAACGTGGTGTTTTATTTTTTTTATCTTTTTTTTTTTTATCTCCGAAGAGGGGGGCCATCTGTGCCGGGCCCTCGGGTGGCACACCGGGGCAGTCCCCGCGGCGCACATCCACCCCGGGCCGCCTTCTATTTGTTCAACGCCCGACGACAACAACAACAACAAAAAAATTAAATCGATGTAATAAAACCGAATCTGGATGTATGACTGAATCCCAAGCGCTTCACCATCTGGCAGCCGTGCCTGCCCCTGTTTGCTCTGCGGGGACGCGGGAGCGAAGCCCCCCGGGAGGCTCCGCCGGGGATCCCGGGGATGCCCGCGCTCTCCGCCTGGCGCCGGTGCTGAAATACCGGAGGCAACACCGGTACCGACTCACCGCCCGGCCCAGGGGTGGCTCCGTCGGGCTCAGTGCCGGTTCCCATCCCCGACAGAGCCCCCAGGGGCAGGGCGTGTGCTGGGCGCGGCAGCTCGTTCCCTATCGGGCCGCCCCTTCCACCCCATCCTCCTCTTCCTCCTGCCCCATGACATCACGGCCCCGCTCCCTCATCAACCGCCCCGCACGGCACTGGCACGGCAGCACCCGGTTGGCTCCGAGGACGATCCGGTTCAGCTCCTTCGTGGCTTCACAGGTACCCCCTCGCGCCCCTCCGGGCACCCCTACTCTCAGTCCCATGCGTATAGACACACGTGCACAAATACACACAAGTGTATGGGCACGCGGCGGCGTGGGCGCATGCAAAAGCGTGCGCGCACACGTGTGTGCAGGTGGGCACGCGGAGGAAGGAGCATGTGCGTGCACATAGATGCACTCAGATGTGCGTGCACGCACGGATACGTGTGCACAGGCATCCATGCACGCTTGGTGCGTCGCAACCTCAGGCGCGGGAGGGCTGCTCTGGGGCAGGGGGGTGTGTGATTTCTTGTCCTGCGCAGCCACGGGAAGCAATTCCCAGTAGGAATTGGGCAGTGAGGGTGCCTTAACACAGGGAAGGCTTCAGACTTCCTCCAGGGATGAGCTGCTCTGGTCTAGCCTAGTCGAGTCCTGTCGCGTTTACTCCTTCCCTTGCGTCCTGCACAAAGACCAAGCTCACCCCACCTCCGAGATCCCCCAGCAGGACCCGAGAGGGACCATGGGCTCCCAACTCACTTGGCTTTCCTAGTGCACCCACTTCTCCGTGGGGAAAGAAACGCCCGTGCCGCCTCCCAGCACAGCACAGGCCAAGCCCTTGGCTGGGGCAAAGCCAGGGAATGCTGGTGGGGGCTGTGCTGGCCCCCGAGGGGACAGGCGTCCTGCCTGCACTGCTTGTTCCCTCCTGCCCAGCGCAGCCTTGGGGGCTTTGCTCCAGGGCAATCCGTCCCTTTCCTCTCCAGAGGGAGACTGCAGGCACCATACGTTTGCTTCTCACCTGCGCAAAATCTGCCACCTTGGTCCCGTTGGGTTTATTTTGCTTTTCTTGACTTTCATAATCAGGGTCAGTGTCTGCAAACGACATTCTCAAGGTGTGCAGGGAAGCAGCGCCAAGGCTGCAGTGGGATTTGGGGGCTGCAGCAGGGAAAGCCCCATCCTGGGGGTGCCCAGGGGTTTTTAGGGTGTTTCAGCTGAAATCCCAGGGTAACCAGGGGTGCCAGCCAGGCTGCCTGGGCTCTGGCAAGGCAGCGGTGGCAGCAGCAGCCCTCAGGCTGCGTGGCACCTCTGCGGCTCGGCGTGCTGCTCATTAATTACCACGAGTGTTTCTGCCTGAGCAGGCAGCAGGGGGAGCGGGGTTTTCCGTGAGAGAAGGGCTGGCACCAGCACCCCTGGGGAAATGTCCCCTCTGCCCTGTTTCATGGGGCAGGGTGCTGCCCCGGGTGCCGCAGCACCCCTTGCTGATGCCTGGCGCTTGGAGCTGCCTTTCCTCCTGCTTCCACGGGGCTGAAACCTCCCATGTCTCTGGTGACTCCAGGGACGAGCCGGTGCTGACCAGCCCCTCCTGCCCTGGTTCCTGCCAGGGCCATCTCCTTTGGGAGGAACTGCTGCTCTCACCCCGTCGTGGTCCCAGGTGGCCTCAGAGGCACCACCGGGACTTGTCTCTCTCCAGGTGTCCTGTGGGACCTGCTGCCATTGTGTTCCTGGCTGCCAGTAAATCCCCAGGGTGGGAGGAGGTGGCATTCACCCTGCAGACCCCAGCAGAGCAGTGGGAGAGCTGGGGGGCAGGACAGACATGGCAGCAGAAATGGGGGACAGCGCTCGCTCCAGGGGCGCTGGTGGTGTCCCATAGTTGAGGCATCGGTGGCTAAATCTGTGGGGCTGCCTTAGGTCAGGATCTGGAGCGAGGGAAGGTGTGTGGGGTGCTGGGGACGGGGAGAAGTGCAGGGGCTCTGGCGTGTGTGTGCATGCATGTGGGGAATCCCAGCCTTGATCTTCTGAGCTGGCAGAGGAGGTGGCAGAGCGGTGGAGCGTCTCCAGCCAAAGGAGGGGAGGCTCCTGCTAACCTAGTTATCGCTTGCCAATTTCTCCTTGGCTGGGTTAGGCTCTTGGTGCTGCAAACCCAGCCCCACGCCATCGGCTGCAGCTGAGGTGCTCCGGATTTATAGCGGGGCAACGGGAGTGTGGGGCCAGACGCTCCCTCTGAAATAAATAAATACACCCAGAGACAGCAATGCTGCTGGCAAGGACACAAGGGGAAAGCGGTGATCCCATGGACAGGTGCTTGTGCTTGCAGCCACTGGAGAGGCAGCAGGGAAGGGTTAAAGCAGGTGATAAATGGCCCACGAACCGGCACCGAAGCTGTTGTATGCAAACCCAGAGCTCCCGATCCTGTTGTCTCTGCTCCCACCACCTCCTGCCCCCCGGCCCCCCAACACCCTGCAGGACGCTGGCACTCCACCGCGGCAGGGTGAGCACTGGGAAACCCTTCTTTCCCTGTGGCTCGTCCAAAGCAGCGCATGCGGGCACTGGGACACGGCTGAGCCAAGCCAGCTCTGGCGCACACCAGTGGCTGCTGGGTACAGGCAGCACAGGCAGCATTCCCAGCATCTCCCCAGACACTTCAGAGCCCCTGTGCCTCTTGCAGCCGTGTGAGCACCTTGAAGCCTGGCTCCCTTTGAGCCACTGCAGTGATTTCCCAAGCAGTCAGATGCCCTCAAGCGTTTCCATCCGCTGCTTGGTATTTCTGCCCTTGCTCCCCCTTCCTCTCGCAGGAGGGTGGGCAGGGGACGTGGCTGAGCCCTGGGCACCGTCACTGATTTATCTGGCCTCGCGACAGCAGCTGTCTCCTCTTGGCAATTCCCAGGCCCCGAAATCCCTGTGAAGCCTCGCTATGCAACACCAAGGTGAGCGATGCTGCTGCACCGGGGCGGCTCAGGGAGCACCATGCCGGCATCCGTGGTCCTGGGGGAATTGGGGAGGTGCCGTGTCAGTCCCTGCTCCATCACAAATGAGGCTGCTTTTCCCCCACAAAGCCTGCATTGGGTGCTGGTAGCTGTTACGCTTGTGGCTCCACAGAGTCCTCCCAGCCCCCCCGATGATGTCCAGTGCTTCCTCGTCCACCCCAGCCTGTCACCCCCACTTTGCAGCTGCCTTCCCCTGCTGCCTCTGCCTGGAGGAACCTCCTCCCTGTGTTCCTCCATGGGGTATTTTTTTCTGCCAGCATCACCTGGGGCTGGTCCCCCTGTTCCCTGCCTGCTTCTGCCGCACGCTGCCTGCGCCCACACCCCAGCAAATGAGCCCCACATTGCTCCAAGCTCCAAGTCCTCTTGCCCAGCCCCTTCCAAACCCCCACACAATGCACAGGGGTCCCCAATGCCACCGGTCCTTCACCCTGTAAAGCCTCAGGCCCTGGTGTCCTCCAGGAGAGCCGGGGAGGGATGGGCAGGCAGCATCCCCCCTTGCAGCAAGCCCTGTCCTTCGTCACCGGCTGCCTGGCCTCTCCCCAGGGCACAACGGCGTGAACCAGCTGGGGGGGCTCTTTGTGAATGGCCGCCCCCTCCCCACCTGCAAGAGGAAGAAGATCATCGAGCTGGCGGCATGCGGCGTCCGGACCTCGGACATCTCCCGCAGCCTCAAGGTGTGCCTGGGTCGGGGATTCTCCTCCAAGTCCTTTTCCCGCTGAGCCTCTGCCCCAACTGCCCCATCCGCAGGTGTCCAATGGCTGCGTCAGCAAGATCCTGGGCCACTACTACCGGACGGGGGCCGTGGAGCCCAAGGCTATCGGGGGGAGCAAGCCCCGCATGGCCACCCCCGAGGTGGTGGCCAGGATCGCCCAGCTGAAGCTGGAGCAGCCCTCCCTCTTCGCCTGGGAGATCCGTCGGCAGCTGCACGCCGAGGGCATCTGCGCCGGCAACAAGACCCCCAGCGTGAGTCCCTGCTGGGGAGAGCCGCGGGGGGCTGCGGGGACGCCGGGGCCAGGCACTGCACAGGGGTTCGACCCCTCGGCTGGGGTGCTGTGGGGGGAGTCCCTCGCTGGGGTGGGCAATGGGAAGGATGCTCAGGGATGTGAGATGGCAGAGGGAGAAGCAGGCAGGGAAGGGAAGAGAAATCGCTCCCTCCCAGCTAAAGCAGAGTCCTGCCAGCCATCCCCAGCAAGCCTGGTCATCATGTCAGGCGTTGGGACACTTGTGGCGGGTCTGTAACAAGTACCACTGGTCGGCAGGGACAATAAAATGCAATCTGCAGTGTCAGTGCGGAGAGCTGTGCTTCCTAATGACAGACCCACCCCTATAAATCTCACAGTCTCCAGCCTCAGGGTACAGATTGCCTTACATCAGATATTGTTAGTCCACCGAAATTAAAGGGTTGCCTGTATCAACAAACAGCGGAGCAGATGGGCATGGCCCCAGCGCAGAGAATCCCTGGCATGTGCTCAGGTGCGGCTGCAGGAGAGCACCTCGGGGACGAGCTTTGGGGCATCAGCCTCGATTCCTCCCCACCTCGCTGCTGCCTGAGCACGTCCCTGGCTCCTGCAGGGAGCGGAGGGCTGCCCACCACAGGCGGGGGCTTTGCTCAGCCCCCCTTGCTCCCACCCTTACGGGGCCCTGCACCCATGGCGCAGCCCCATCTCTTCCCTGCCCAGGTCTCCTCCATCAACCGGGTGCTGAGGAACCTGCCCAGCGACCTGTGGCTGGCGGCTGAGCGGGGTCTGGCGAGGGACCCGCTGCCACGGGGTGAGCCTTGCTGGGGGCAACGGCCTGGGGAGCAGGGGCTGGGGGTGGGTGCACCCCATGGGAGAGACCTGCTCCGAGCGGGCAGAGAGCTCCTGCCACCGCCGGCCTCCTGGCTGCGTGCACATCCATGTGTGCATGCACACATGTGCACATGCATGCACATGCATGCACACCCGTGCATGTGCCTGCACACAGCTCCTCTGCACACTCCTGCACTCACTCTGTGCCCCCCAAAGCAAGGGGGCTCGTCGACCCTCCTTGCCCCTTCCCAGCCCCTCCTGGGGAGCCCTCAGGGCTGCCCCCCCCCCCCCCATTCTACCTTTCTGTCCCCGCAGCGTCCCCTCTCGCCTCCCCCTCTGCCCCACACCCCCCGGGCTGCCGCTCACCTGCCGAAGCCGGTGCCGCTGTCTCCCCGGGGACCCAGCACCCTCCACAGGGCTCCGCATCCAGCCGGCGGCTCCCGCTGAGCACCCAGCACAGGAACAGGACGGTCTTCTCCAGCCAGCAGTCGGAGGCCCTGGAGAAAGGTGCGGCTCCCACAGGACACCGGCCGAGGCCGGGGCATTCGGTGTGCCTGCCCCGCGCTACCGCAGGGTGCTGGGATGGATCAGAGCCGTTCCTGGGGGAGGACTTTGCCACTCTCTGGATGGGCTCCTGCCCCTCTGCATGGCACGGCCATCGCTGCAGTGCCCCAAACCGCTCCGAATTGTGGGCACTGGGGCCCGGCGATGGACTGGCTGTGGCCGTGCATCCTGGCATTGCCCACCAAGGTGCTGGGGGTGGCTGCGCCGGACAGGCTGATCTCACCCCCGTCCCTCTTGCAGAGTTTCAGAGGGGACAGTACCCGGATACTGTCACCCGGGAGAGACTGGCCGTGGCCACCCAGCTGCCCGACGCAACCATCAGGGTAAGAGGAGACCTGCCACGCTGCCGCTGCCCGCCGGGAGCACGCCTGGCCTGATTCTGTCCGCCAAAGCACCCCAGCGGGGGCGCTGGGCTTGGGGCTGCCCAGCCTGCCAGCACCGGCAGGGACAGGGCTCCGTCCCGGCATTCAGGGACATCTCCAAACCGTGACACTGCTGCTGGTGGTGGTCGCAGAGGTGGGAACGGGCTCAGGTGGGCAGCATGCATGTGGCAGACAAGGGGGGTGAGCCCTGAGAGCAGGTTTCATTCCCAACTCGGGGGTCTCTACCCTCTGACAGCTGGGCACAGGCAGGAGTGGGACAGCACTGGCTCTGTCGAGACATGCCAGTCTCTCTTGATCCCTCCTGCCTGCCGGGGCAAGGCTGGGGCCGGGGGAGCGGGACTCTCAGGCTGCTCCTCGGCAGCAGCCCCTGTGCCAGCACCTCTGTCGGAGACGACGCATGCCTGCGCTGCACAGCCACGAGCGGCTGCGTGTCCCGTCCCCGTGCAGCCACCGCTCCAGCCCTGCTCCCGGCCTCTGTCCTCCCTGGCTCGGCCCCGCCATGGGGCCAGCGCAGGGCCCGGGAGGATGTGGGGACACTGCTGGACCCCAGGATGGTGCCACAGGGCAGGGGTGCAGGAGAGGACAGCACAGCACGGCAGAGCCGTGGCACGCCCCATGGCGTGCTCGGTGGCACACTGCACGGCATGCTTTGCGGCATGCACCACGACACACTCCCTGGCACGCTCCCCGGCGTGCACCCTCGAACACATACCCAGAGCACATTGGTAGCTCTCAGCAGCCACCCCTGTGCTGCTGGCAAACCTTCACAGGCTCGTGGCAAGCCCTTCCCATCCCAGCCTCAGACCATCACTGGCCATCTCGGTGCCCCAGGTGGTGGCCGCAGCGAGTCCCCACCTCCGCCAGGGCAGGGCTGCCCGCGCACGTGGTCACCCCACGCCATGGCAAGGCACGCACGTGTCTCCCGTGCTTGGTGCTGGAGAAGCACCCTGGAGCCCGGCACGTGCTTGCAGCCTGACGAAGTGGAGAAGACACAGGATCAAACCCCTTCGTCTGCCCATGCCCATGCCCATGCCCAGGGGCGTGTGAAGAGTCCGCGACCCCGAGGGAAGAGCGGTGCCAAGGAGCCGGAGCACCCCCTGGGGTGAGGGGGCTGCGAGGTGGGGGCCAGCAGCCTCAGCCCCTTCCCTCCTCCCCAGGTCTGGTTCTCAAACCGACGAGCAAAATGGAGACGTGAGGCCAAGCAGAAGCTGGAGGCTGGCGGTGCAGGTGACAGCCCAGGGGTGGAGGGAATGGGATGGGGTCCAGGGACCACGCTGGGAGGGAGTGAGGCTGAAATTTGGCACTGAGCATGGGGATGCCAGGGTTCAGTTCCCCAAAATCAAGGCTGGGGACCAGCGTGGTCCTGACCCGGAGCACTGCCCTCCCCATCTCTCTCCACCCAGGCTCCTGGTGCGACTGGATGCTGCCCTGTGGGGCGGCCACGGCTGCTTTTCTTCCCCACTCCGTAACAACCGCTGGCTCCACACAGGTAGGAGGTGGCCGGGGGTGATGGGGAGGCCTCACTGGCACCCCAATGGGCTCTAGACACCCTCTGGAGCCTGTGCTTCCACTGCCCGACTGCTCTGAGCTCTCCGGGAACTGCCCTCCCCAGGGAGCTGCTTCTGGAGCCGCCCCAGAGGGTGACACTTTTTGGGTCCCCTTTGGGGTCGTCTGGTCCCAGTGCAACCCCACGGATGCCCCGTGACATCCTGCTCTCTGTTCCCTGCACAGCACCTCCTGGCCGCCCCTACTGGCTCGCCGCAGCCCCTCCATGGTCGTGTTCATGGTCACAGCCACGTCCTCACCACCTTCCCCGGCACCCCGGCCCCGCTGCACCTCTGCACCTCTGGCCCCTGCGCCTGGGATGATGCTTGCTGTGGTAAAAGGGCCAGGAGGGTGGCTGGGACCCCTGGGCACAGCCAGGGTGGGAGGCAGCGGCAGGGTGCAGGAGCCCATGGGGTGCTGGAGGGTGAGGGGAGCCCGGTCACCCTCCCTGCCTGGCCCCAGCCCTGCAGTGATGGGGGGTGGTTGCTGTGGGGTGGATGTTCCCTGTCCCATGGCAGAGTGGGGCTGGGGGCGAGGGCGATGCTCCCCAGCTCCATGCGCTGCCTGAGCCACATTTCCATCCTGCAGGCTTGGCCCCCTGCAGCAGCCCCCCTCCGGTCCCCTGGCAGCCCCTGGAGGGCCCCCCCTTTGCCCTGCTGCCTCCCCGGGCTCACCTGCACCCCGCTGCCAGCCTGCTGCCCGGACCCCCGCTGAGCCCCCCAGCGCTGCCGCTCCACGCCAGCTCGACGGAGCCCCTCGCTCACCTCCACGCACCAGGGTGCCCCTGGCTCTGAGGGTCCCCGGTGAGGTGGGGGGCTCTGACACACCCTCCGGTGCAGTGAGTTGAGGACGCCCATGCACGGGTGCGTGCTGGTGACAGCTGAGTCACCGACACCTCGCTGCCTGCCCCCCTCCAAACTGGGACTCCCTGTCACCCTCCTGGGAGCTTACCCCCGCAGGGTCCAGCGGGGCAGCAGAGGGGTGGGTGCTCGGGGAAAGTGTCCTGCCGTGCCACCCAGGCTCGGGTTATCTGGGCTTAGACCCTTGCGGGCACCTGGGGGGATGAGTGTGCTTCTTCCCAGCTGGGCGAGGGGTTTATCCTGGTGCTACCGGCTGCAGCACAGCCCTGCCAGCCTGCAGAGCTGGGACTTGCCCTGCAAGGCTTTGTGTGGGACGATGCCTTGCCGCTCGCCCAGGAGCTGCTGGACAGCCAGCGTCCTGCTGTCTGCACTGCAGCGTCCCCACAGCCCTTCCACGCACTCGTCATCCAGGTGGCTGCTTCCCCTGGGCCACCCCCATCTCCCGTGGCACCCTCAACACATCCCGCAGACCCTGCAGCCCCCCTCCCCTCTCCCCCACCTCAGACCCCCTCTGATCCCAGCCCAGCCCCGGCTGGGACACAGCACGGCCGGGACAGCCCCTGGCAGCTTCCCAAACTGTGTCACACCCCCCCCCCGCAGTGGGGTGATACCTACCCCAAGGCAGGAAAGCTTCACGGTGGGCTTTGCCCGGCCACCAGCCTCTTCCTCAGCTGCCTTGGGTGGCTTGTGGGGAGCAGGACCACAACCGCATCCCTCGAGCTGTGGTTGGGGGTCAGGCAGTGGAAGCCGAGCGCCTCGGGGACCCCTTGTCACGCTGGAGCATTTGTCACCATCCCCAGTGCTGTGTCCCTGTCCCTGGGACAGAGCAGGAGGATGGGCAGTGTCACCGCCCACTTCGCTGCTGCACACCTCAGTTAGCATCCCTCCATCCACTTCAAGCTTTCCCCTCCTCCTATTTATAATACTATTAAATTACCCAGGGAAAAGGTAATTAGCTGCGTGTGAAGAGGGATAATTAACGCCCATGGTCCCATCCGCCCCGCCACAAGTGCACGACATCGCAACCGGCACCGGTGCGGCTGCTGGGCGCTTCTGCCCATCTGCCCAGGTGTCGGGGCAGCACTGGTGAGCGGAGCTGGGGCTCGGCCCCAAGCAGGTGTTGCCTGGCCCCCTCCCCGGGGCAGCTGGCCAGAGCAGCCCCCGAGACCCTCTTCCCAGCAGAGCCTCCGGTTCCCCACTGCCGACACGTGGGGCGTGACGGCTCCGGGCGCCGGGGTGCTGCTCTGCGGGGGATGTGCGGGGGGATGCAGGGGACCCTTTCTCCTGCCAGGCTCACGCTGCGCCCCTGCTGCAGCACCATGAATCGCTGGCTCTGGGATGGGGGGTGGTGGGAACAGGGGGCACCCCGCTGTTAAATGGGGATTTCTCCTGGCACCTGTGGAGAAAGAAACATCTAGCCCAGAGGGAGCTCTCTGGGGAGTCTCCAGAGTGGGGGAACAGGGGATATGTGGGATGGGCAAGAGGGAAAAAAACACGCTGTGGCTTTTGTGCCCCCCTGGTGATTGCCCGTAGCGGCTGGCGAGCCCCCGAGCCGCGGCATCACCTCAGCACACCCTGGTGCAGAGAGGGGACGTTGGCGGGCAGGACCGTGCGGCACAGCCAGGAGCAGCTCCAGTCGTCCCAGATCCCACACCGGTCCCTCCACCGTGACCTTGCAGAGCCGACAGCCCCGGCCACGTGGCAGATCCTTGGTCTAAATAAAAAGTTTTGGGTTTCTGTTTGTTTAGAAATGGAATTTAACAGTGGAGCTGGAGTAAAGGCACCCTTTGCTGGCACAGAGCACCGCTGCAGGCTGAAGAACAGGTTTTATTTGATGGAAAATTATTGTTTTCTTCAGCAAGGGAAACTGGCTGGGGGAGCTCGGCCTGAGGTGAGGGCTTTCCCCGTTTGCAGGGCCTGGGCAGGGACACTGCGCAGTGGTCACCGTCCCCACGCGCCCACAGCCCCTGGCTGGGAGCCCACCCTCAGCAGACCACTCTGAGGGCAGCCCCAGGGGGACCCTCTCTCCCCCAGGACAACGTCAGGCTCCAGCTTAGTTTGTGCCTTTTTAAGCAAGAAAAAATAATTTCTATAAGAGAAAAGTGATCGCTGGGTTTTTCTAAGTGAAAAAAGCCGTCCCAGGAGCATGCAGCCGTGTTCTCCTGATTGTTCAGTCTTGGGGGACACTGGCGGCATCTCTGAGGACTCGCCTGCACCCATGACACAGCGGCTGCACGAGCCCCGGCTCCGTTTTGGCTGTCTGTCTGTCCTGGCCACCCAGCTGAGCTGAGGCAGCATCCCGGGACTAGGGCAGCGCACTGCTGCCCATGGAGAGTTGGGCTGAGACCTGCCAAACTCATGGCATGTGTAACTGACCAGCTTATGGGGAAAGCCTCATGGGAATGGGGGCACCTGTGGTGTCCGAGCAGACTCATAAGATGGAGGTGAGCAAGGATGCCCTGGGCCACCCCGAGCCCCCGGCACCCTCGGGCTGCAGCTCCACCAAGCAGCTCCCTCTGCCCGGGCAATGCTGCGGGCTGCCGACCCAGCACAGCCGGGGCTGCAAACAGCCGGCACAGCTCCAGGCAGCTCCACGACACGCATGGAGCCCACGGCAGTGGGATTTCAGCCACGTTCAGCCGCAGGAGCGGGGATGGGGACGAGACGGGTGGCACTGCTGCCGTGGCAGCAGACCAGGGCTGTGCACAGCAGCCACCACTGTGCCCTGGCAATACCCGAAGCTGCAGCCGCTCCCTGCTGCGGCAGGCGGTGTGGGGCTGCGAAACGCCTGCTCGAGTCCCAAACCTCCAAACGTCCCATGGTGGCTCCAGAGGAGCCTTTTTCTTCCAGAAACTTGGAGTGACTTGACCGGATTTGGGTGTATTTTCCAGGGGCCGCAGGAGGCGAGCTGCTGCGGTCACGGGTACCCAGGCCCTGCAGCACCGCTCGGCAGCAGAGCCGCGAGATACCCAGCCCTTCAAAAACATTTAAAACCGGAATTGCTGGACCCACTAGAAGAGATCTCAGGAGAGGCTGGTGGCCGGCGAGGGATGCTGCTGCCAACGTGCCTGTTTACAGGTTGTGGGACCTTTTTTGCAGGGGCTGGTCAGGCAGGTGCCCTCCTGGGGCACCCAAATTGCTGTGGGGTGCTGGGAGCCTGCAGGACCCAGTCCTCGGGGTGCCTGGCTGTGGGGACGGGGTGCAGGGCAGCAACTCCCCCCAGCCCTTCGGCAGCTCATACAAAGGCGCCGTCCCACAGAGAACCCTCACCGGCAGCCGTGGCGTGGTGGGGGGGCTCCTTCCCCGGCTCGGGGTGCAGCCGAGGCGTTCGCTCCCCCTCCCTTTGCTGTGACTGTGCAATGACTGGGGCACAGGGAACTTTTGCAAAGCCCTCCTGGAGAAGCAAGCGAGCAGCAAGCTCTCCTGCCCGCTTTCCTGCCTGCTCTCCTACCCGCTCTCCTGCCTCCAGGCTCCTGCAGCACCCACAGCGCTGAGCGAACCGGGGACCTCAGCATGGCCAGGGGGACGTGTCCTGGCCACACCGCTGGAGGAGAGGGGACTCCAGCACAGCTGGGCACCTGCCGGTGGCCGGGGCCGTGGGGAACCGGCAGGGCTGGAGGCAGCCAGGGCAGAGCCATCAGCAAACCCACGGGACTGCAAAGGGTGTAATGGCACGTTCACTCCTGGGCTGCTGCCTTGGAGGTGGTCGGTGTCAAAGGGATGCCCCGCGGCTGTACAGCTGGCATTTTCAGGGCACTTCATCTCAGCCTGAGGGTGATGTCCAGGCCAGGCTGGAGGGACTGGTGCTAAATGGGGCATTAAATTATTCACAGTGAGTGGCTGTCCTTTTGTTCCCTGGCTCTGTGAGGGCGGGGGCGAGCCGGGCTCCAGTCCCAGCGCACCACACTGCCGGGCGCAGGAGCGTTGGGCATGTTGGACATAGAGCTGAGTGTCCCCCAGGCTGCTGCTCTGGCTGTCCCCAGGGAGATGGGGGGACACAGCTGCCCCCAGTGCTGGCAGGACCATCCACGACCCAGGGGAGGGAGTTGGGCACCGGGAGCTGACGGGCACAGGTGATCCAACACCACTGTGAAACATCACCCACCTTGCAGGGATTAACCATCCCCCAGGAGCCATGGCAGCAAGTGAAGGCACCGGCATCACCTTGTCCTCTGCTGCAAAGGGGCTTCTGAGGCTGGAGGCTGCTGCAGTCGTGGGGAGGCTGCCCAGCTGAGCAGCCCAGCGGCTGATGCACCACCAGCTGGGATATGGCTTCTCCCGGCCCTTTCTCAGTCCCCAAGGGTTGTCTAGTTGTGCTGTAAATCAAATCTGGTGCCCCACATCGGGTGGGATGGATGTGTGCTACAGAGGCGATGGCTTAACCGCCACCTTCCACCACCAGGCCAGCTCGGGTGCACCTCCCTCTTGTCCAGCCCAGGGCCCCCGTGCTCTGCCCGCAGCCCCGCTCTCATGCCTCTGCACCATGAGCAATCCTCGCGCCAAGCCAGCACCAGTCCGGACCGCGGTGCTGCACCCCAGAGCCAAGTGCTCAGGGGAAACCTTGCACCAAAGCACTGGGGAACCCCCCATCCCATATTGCTCCCCCACTTTTCTCCACCAAAGGCATCAACCTGCATCAGCTCCTCTGGCAGAGCTGGAGCCCTGGGGCAGCACTGCTGAGCCCTGGGAGCCTGCAAGCTCTGTCCTCAGGCTCCGGCTGCCCCCCAGCTGCCCCCAGTGGGAAGGGGCATGCAGAGAGCCAGCCCCAAGTCTGCCACCAAGGGGAGTGGGTCTGGGTCCCCCCCCCTTGGCTCCCCAGGCTCCCGTCTCCCTGGCCCAGCCCCCACTGCCCCCTCACTCCCTGGCCAGGCACCCCTGGGGTGGAGGGAAGCCCCCCAGCAGGATGGGTGCTGGTGCACTGAGCATCCACCTGAGCCATTGCAGGGGGACAGCCAGGGCAACCCCACAAGGACAGCCCTGGGGGAACAGCCTGAAGGGGACAGCCTGGGGGCACAGCCAGTGCACCCCTGCAGGGACAGCCTTGGGGGAATAGCCTTAAGGGGACAGCCTGGGGGCACAGCCAGTGCACCCCTGCAGGGACAGCCCTGGGGGAATAGCCTTAAGGGGACAGCCTGGCGGCACAGCCAGTGCACCCCTGCAGGGACAGCCCTGGGGGAATAGCCTTAAGGGGACAGCCTGGGGGCACAGCCAGTGCACCCCTGCAGGGACAGCCCTGGGGGAATAGCCTTAAGGGTACAGCCTGGGGGCACAGCCAGTGCACCCTTGCAGGGACAGCCCTGGGGGAATAGCCTTAAGGGGACAGCCTGGGGGCACAGCCAGTGCACCCCTGCAGGGACAGCCTTGGGGACAGCTAGGGCAACCCCACAACCCCACAAGGACAGCCCTAGGAGGGACAGCAGTGCACCCCTGCAGGGACAGCCCTGGGGGGACAGCCTGGGGGGACAGCAGGGACAGCCCTAGCAGGGACAGCAGCGCACCCCTGCAGGGACAGCCCTGGGGGGGACAGCCTGGGGGGGACAGCAGCACACCCCTGCAGGGACAGCCCTAGCAGGGACAGCCCTGCAGGGACAGCCCTGGGGGGGGACAGCGGCGCACCCCTGCAGGGACAGCCAGCGCACAGCTCACCTCCACACACGGAGCACGTTTCTGCAGGGCATGCAGCTTGCCGGTGCACCTTGCTGGGAGACGCCGGAACCCAGCCACACGTGGCACTGCTGCTGCCAGTCCCCTCGGGATGCGCCCGTCCTGCTGCCTCCCACCAGCCAGCCTCGGGCCTTTCGGAGGCAGCACCCAGGACCAGTCTGCTCCCCCTTCTCCCAGCGCCCACGGCTCAGCCCCTCGGTGCCAGAGCGCAGCCGCTGTTGGATTTGGCTTTGCCCAGTCACTCTAATTACAACCCAATTAGCACTCCTGCAGCATGTGGCCTGAGCCAACCCTGCAGGACTTTCCGCCTGCATGACCCCAGCCCCCTGGGGCCGGCAGCCAGCACCATGCGGAGGCAGCACTGACCCCGACAGCACCCCACGGCAGCTATAAAAGAGGTCAGACCCCCTCCTGGCACCAAGGGACGAGGAAATGAGCTTGCAAATGCATCTCGGAATCCCTGCCCACCTCCTCTGCGTCCCAGCATAGCACACGCAGGGTTTTATTAAGGCCCAAATCCCCGTGCCCAGAGATGCTCGTGGAAGACGTACGTCGGGGAGTGGGGCTCTAAGGTGGCACCCGCAGCCAGCCAGAAACGCGCCGGGCGCAGGGTACAAAGTGGTGGTGTTTAATTACTCGATATATAACAGCACGTTACGCAGCCATACGGCCCCTCCCCGAGAGAAAAAGAACTATAAAGTTTATCAAAGGATAAAAAGGAGGATCCTTCCTGCCCCGCAGTGGCAGGGCTGCCTCCCAGGCAAGCTCAGCCCGCACCGCCGGCTCCGGGCGAGGAGCGGGGACGCTTGGGGACATGCCACCCCAGCAGGTCCGGGCAAGCTCTCGCAGACGGCACATGCAGGTGGGGAGGACGGCCAGCACGCAGCACTGCCGGGGTGAAGGCAGGACACCGCGAAGTGGAGCTGCGTGAAGAGTCCTTGAGGTTTTTGAGTCCTACCAGATAAACACAGAGACGAGGCCACTCGGGGGAGAAAGGAACCACCCACCCCCCAAATAAAACAACAAAAACCAAACAAAAAAGCAGTTGGAAGAGACATCCCCAGCTCATCCAGTCCCTGTGCTGCTGGCCCAGCTAGCGCTTGGAGAGCTCGTGTGATAGCCAGTCCAGCCCGTCGTAGAGCCCCGTGCCCTGGGTCGCACACGTTGCCTGCACATACCACTGCAAAACAGAGGAAGATGGAGAAAAGGGCTTCGGGCTCTGCAGATCGCCAGCCCGGTGCTGCCCAGGAGCAGCCCCACGGGTCCCTCCCGCAGCAGACCCCGGCCACTCACGGTCCTGCTGCGCAGCGTCTGCAGCCCCAGCTTGTCGGTCAGCTCGCTCACTGCCATGGCGTTGGGCATGTCCTGCTTGTTGGCAAACACCAGCAAGACGGCATCCCGCAGCTCGTCCTCCTGCAGCTGCAGGGAGAGCGGGGACGGCTGAGCCGGGCGCTGCCAGAGGGCAGCTCTCGGTGAGCCCTCGATGAGCCTCCACAGCGCCGGCACCCCAGCAAGACCCAGCTTGGACAGACCCAAAGAGCCGGGAGGGCTCTCCAGCTCCTCCACTCACCTCCAGGCTGCCCTTCTGGCCCCACCATTGCCCAGAGGTGTCCGTGGCACCGGATGCTCTTCCAGGAGCACCCGTGACCTTCACAGAGGGGACGCCTGCATTGGAGTGTGGGACTGCAGGGGAGGGGAGGGCATAGCGACCACCATGGGGCAGCACAAGAGCGCGGGCACGATGCTCTCCAAACAACACCGAGCAGGCAGTGGGCATCGGTCTGTCCCTCCTCTCTGCTCTCAGGCTGCGGCACGCTCCGCTCTGTGCCAGCTTCCCTCCCCAAGGATGCTCTGTCCAAGCCCAGGCAGCCGTGCCAGGGAGTTAATGAACCCCCATGGCTTTTGGACGTTGTCTCTGGACGCTGCCTCTCCTCCCTGCGTGCTCTGGGGCCTCCACTAGCAAAGCCCTGACTCAGTAAAGCCTAGAACCGCGTTTTCTTGGCTATTTTTCCCCCTTACAATTGCTCCTGATCCCTGCAGGTCCAGCCTCTGCCTGGCAGACAAGTTGCTGTCAGACCCCAAGCTTGTCCCTGGCTGGATGCCCCCAGTTCCGCATCGCAGGCAGAGCAGAGCCGGGTCTCACCTCACACCCACCCAAGCGTTGCTGCAGAGCCGGGTGAGCAGGAGGAGGGTTGGGGGACGCCCACTTCCCTGCCAGACCGAATCCCCCCATCACTCACCATCTTCTGCAGCTCGTCAGCAGACTCCTGCACTCGCTCTCGGTCGTTGCTGTCCACCACAAAGATGAGACCCTGCCGGAGAGACCAGGCTGCAGCAGGCAGCTTGCACGGAGAAGAGGGGGGCATCCCAGGCGGGCTGCAAGCACCTCCCGAACAAGGGGGACAGCAGCCCTGTTGCCTCCCTGGGCCCCCCCGTGCACCCCCTGCAGAGCCAGAGCACCCCAGCAAGGGTGCTGCCCCCCCCCCACCTGCTCCTTCGCCAGACCCCTCTGCCTCTGATGGGACGACGGGGCAAACACCCACGCAAGGTCCCAGCACTCCCAGTGGGGTCACCACACTGGGGACCGGGACGCATTCCCTGCTGCCACTCACACGCCCCGTTCAGGCAGGATCAGGCCACAAGCCCTGGGGAACCCCGGGCCAGCCCCGCCGCAGCTGATGAAGGTTACCCCTGCCCTGCCCACGTCCACCTCCACGTACCTGTGTGTTTTGGAAGTAGTGCCTCCAGAGGGGTCGGATTTTGTCCTGGCCACCCACATCCCAGACGGTGAAGCAAATGTTCTTGTACTCCACCGTCTCTACGTTGAATCCTGCGTGGGGGCAGGAGGGGCATGAGGAGAGGCTGTCCACGGCCTCTGGGTACAGCTGAGGAGATCCTGGCTCCCTCTTCTTTACTCCCCCCATGAAGGTTTTAACACACAGATGACATCCCCCCGAGCCATCTCTTCCCCAGGCTGAGCAGCCCCAGCTCTCCCAGCCTCTCCTTGTATGAGAGATGCTCCAGTCCCTTCACCATCATCATCATGATGGCCCTGCACTGGACTTACCCCAGTATGTCCCCATCTCTCCTGCGCCGGGGAGCCCAGCACCGGCCCCAGCACCCCGAGGTGTCTCAGCAGAGCTGAGCAGAGGGGCAGGAGCTCCTTTCCCGACCCACGCTCTGTGCTCTGCCCAGCGCAGCCTAGGGTCTGGTGGCCCTGAGCCACAAGGGCCCATGCCCAGTGCTTGCTCGGGTTGCTCCCCACCAGGACTGCCAGGACCTTCTCCCCGGAGCTGCTCTCCAACAGGTACCAACGCCTGGGCTTGTTCCTCTCCAAGGGCACGACTTGGCATTCCCCTGGTTGAACTCTATGAGGTTCCACTGCTCATTTCTCCAGCCTGCCCAGATCCCACTGGATGGGGCACAACCCACTGGTCTATAACCACTCCTCCTAGCTCGGGACCATCCGCAAGATTGCCAAGGGTGCTCCCCACCATCACCCAGCACTAATGAAGACGTCCAGCAGCACTGGCCAGCGTGGTGCACCACGGGTGACCAGCCTCCCCGACCCACCCGCTCAGCCCGTTCCCAATCCACCTCCATCGGCTCGTGGGAGATGCTGCGGAAGATGGTGCCGAGCGCCCCGCCGGAGGCTTTGCACCCAGGATCTGGCAGGACAGCAGCCTGCCCGGCTCGGGCACGGGCTGAGCGACCTCCTGCCCACGAAGGCACCTTTGCACTCTCCGGATCGAGCGAGATCCGCCGCCGTGGGGCAGGCCGAGGGCAGCAAACCAGGGCGGCAAATAGGGGTTTGCACCGTCTGCACAGGTCGGGGTGGCTGGTCTGTGCCGACGCCCACGCCGGGGTCCACAAGGTGCATTTTGGGGTGTGAGCTGGGCTCCCCACCGCGCACCACCCGCGGCCGCGCCCCAGCACCCGACGGGCAGGGGATAGCGGGAGGGTGACGGCTGGGCGGACGGGGCACCGGGGTGTCGTACGGCACATCTCACGGCCCCCGGCTGCGCGGGGTGCACCGGGGCTCGGCCCGGGGGGACCCACGGGAAAACGGTACCCGGGTGGGCGGCACGGGCTGCACCATGTGTCGGAGGGGCCCTGCCCGGTGCCGGCGGTCAGAGGCGGGGTGGGGGGGCCCTGCCCGGTAGCCGGTGCTCGACGGGGACCCTGCCCGGTGCCGACGCACTCACCGATGGTGGGGATGGTGGTGACGATCTCACCCAGCTTCAGCTTGTAGAGGATTGTGGTCTTACCGGCGGCGTCCAGCCCCACTGCGAGGAAGCGGCGGTGTCACCGGCGCCGGTACCGGTACGTGCCCGGGCCCCATCCCCACCCCCATCCCCCGCCCGGCCCCGCTCCGCCGCCCCCGCCCTCACCCATCAGGATTCGCATCTGCTTCTTGCCGAAGATGCGGGAGAAGATGGCGGAGACCGTGAGGCCCATGGCGGCGGCGGCGGCGGCGGCGGGAGGGACGGGACGGGACGGGACGGGACGGGACGGCCGCGCCGCCTCCCCGCTACCTCCGCGCTCCGCCGCGCACCGGGCCCCGCCCCCGCACACCGGGCCCCGCCCCCGCACACCGGGCCCCGCCCACAGCCCGCCCCCACGGCCACCGCCCCGGATCCCCTGCTATCAAGCCACGCCCCTCACGGACAAGCCCCGCCTACACGAGCGCAGCACCTATTACTGCGTTGTCAAACCACGCCCCTCGGTGATAAGCCCCGCCCCTCTGCCCCGCCCCTCCGACACACCCTCTGTCGCCTGACCACGCCTTCATCAGTAATAGCCCCGCCCCTCCCATTTGACCACACCCCTTCCCAGCTTCCCTCCGCCCTCTCTGTGCCCGCGCATGTGCGGTGCCTGTCCGGCGGTGGTGGGCGCGGTGTCGGGTGGAAGTGACGTCTGGCGGAAGTGGCTGCGCGGCGCTCTGCGCGTGCGCGGCGGCGGCTGCGGCTGCTGGCCGGAGGTAAGGCTTCCGGTACCGCCGCGGCTCCCCACGGCACCCCACGGCCACTCGTGACACACCCCGCACCCTCCAGCCCCCGCCCCGGCCCCGCCGACTCCCCTGCCCCGCCGGCCTCTCCGAAACTGCACAAAGTCCCTATGGGCCCTCCCCTGGACCCCCTCCCCGCCCCTCGGGCCCCCACGGCCACCCGTGATTCTTCCCCCCGGGTCCCCGCCACGGCCCCGCAGCCTTCCCTGCCCCGCCGGCCTCTCTGCCACTGCAGAGAGCTACAGTGTCCCCTCTGACCCACGGACCCCCCATGTCCACTAGTGTCACCCACTCCTCCCCCGGGCCCCTCCAGTCCACGCCCCGCAGCCCCTCCTGCCCCCAACGGTCTCTCTCCCACCGTCCCGCAGCCTCTTCACCTCAACGGCTACCCCCAGCAACCCCCCCTCCGCGGTGTCCCCATCCCACCGTGTCCCCTCCTCCTGCGACTTCTCTGGCCCCGGATGCCCCTACCCCGGCACCCCGCGGCAGCACCCCTGCAGTGGGACACACACCCCCACCCGCCCCGTGAGCTGCCGTGGGGACCCCCGCGAGCCGGAGCCCCGCACCTGGAGCTGGCAGCGGGTGGGTGACCTTCGCAGCTGTGCTGCCGAGGGACGGGCCAAGAGGTTGTTTCTCTTGAAAAGTAAAAATGGAGCCGTTGAAGGATGTAAAACACCCCCTACTGATGGGAGGAGGAGCGGCTGCGGAGTCAGATATTGTTGTACGAGGCGTTAAAGTGTTTTCTCTGGCTTTGGCTGGGAAGGTTGAGCATCTGAGTTGTGGCAGGAGCGCGTTGCCCCTCGCTACCTGCACACGAAGCACTGCGGCGCCTGGGGCGCATGGGCGCTTTGCGGGGTTCAAGGCGTGGTGATGGCATTGCAGAGTCGTTAACTGTGTGGTGTCCTGGGGGGGTCGGGGTGAGGGTCCTGCTTACCTGCGTACTTCTGCCAGTGGCAGATCATAGAATCATTAAGGTTGGAAAAGACCTCTAGGATCAAGGCCAACCACCAACCCAACACCCCCAGGCCTCCTAAACCATGTCCCCAAGTGCCACGTCTGCATGTCCTTTGAACCCCCCCAGGGATGGTGACTCCCCCAATTCTCTGGGCAGCCTGTGCCAATCCCTGACCACTCTGGCAGGGAAGACATTTTCCCTCATCTCCAACCTAAACCTCCCCTGACTCAGCCTGAGGCCGTTTTCTCTCGTCCTGTTGATTGTTACTTGGAAGAAGAGACAGCCCCCCCCTCACTCCAGCCCCTCTCAGGCAGCTGCAGAGAGCAAGAAGGGCTCCCCTCAGCCTCCTCTTCTCCAGGCTAAACCCCCCCAGCCCCCTCAGCCGCCCCCCAGCACACTTGTGCTCCAGACCCTGCCCCAGCCCCGCTGCCCTTCTCTGGACACGCTCCAGCCCCTCAAGGGCCTTCTTGTCCCGAGGGGCCCAAACCTGAGCCCAGCATTCGAGGTGGGGCCTCCCCAGGGCCAAGCACAGGGGCCCCATCCCTGCCCTGCTCCTGCTGGCCACACCAGTGCTGATACATGTGCCTTTGCTGCTCATTTAGCCTTTGTGCTGTTTTTCTCCTTTCAGATTGCCTGAATCATGGAGAAGTTTGGCATGAACTTTGGAGGTGGCCCGAGTAAAAAAGATCTTCTAGAGACTATTGAATCACAGAAGAAGCAGCTTCTTCAGTACCAGATTCGGCTGAAGGATGTCGTCAGAGCCTACAAGAGCCTGCTTAAAGAGAAGGAAGCCTTGGAAGCCAGCTTGAAAGTACTGTCCGTGTCTCACGAGGCAGACATTGGCTTGAGCGGTGGTCAGCCTGCATCTGTGGCCAGCTCCAGCTCTTCCTTTGCCGATTCCGCTGACGACAGGAGCTCGGTTCACAGCGAAGATAGCGTGGGGACGGCTACCAGTGCAGACACTGCTGCCAGTCTGGCCAGCACCAAGGGCGAACCAGGGCCCGAGGATGACAAGCCCACGGCCGCCACTTCCTCTCTTAAATCAGAAGAGACGAGCGGTTCAGAGAGCGGCGTCAGCACGAGCAGCGGGGATGTGCCATCTGCTGCTAGCGAGGCTGATAAAAGAGTGCTCCAGCTGAAGACCCAGCTGGCCACTTTGACCAGTGCTCTGTCAACCGTCACGCAGGAAAAGTCCCGCATGGAAGCCTCCTACCAAGCAGACAAGAAGAAGATGAAGCAGGATCTGGATGACGCCATTAAGAAAGCAGAGGGTGAGACCGAGAAGCTGGAGGCAGAGCTGAAGTCTGTCCAGGAACAGCTAGCCGAGACCAAAGCCCGTCTGATCACGCAGCAGCATGACCGAGCCCAAGAACAGAGCGACCATGCCGTCATGCTGCGAGAGCTACAGAAGCTGCTGCAGAACGAGAGGGCTTTGCGCCAGGACGCGGAGCTGAAGCTGGAGGAGACCAGGGAGACGTTGGCCGGCAGGGCGTGCATGGCTGACCGTGCGGAGGGGTACGAGCTGCAGATCAAGCAGCTGAGCCAGGAGGTGGAAGACCTGAAAAGAAAGCTGCAAGCTGTTCAGGAGGAGAGCAACAAGCCGGACCCCCGGGTACAGGATCTGCAGGAGGAGATGGCCAGCCTTAAAAACCACTTCCAAGTGCAGCTGCTGCAGGAGATGAGGAAGGTAATTCCCTGCCCAGGCCCTGGAGCAGCTCGCTCTGTGGGATGTATCAGCAGCGACTGGGGCAGGGTTTGAGGCTGGAGGAGCACAAATTCCCCTTTCTGGTCCTGCAGAGTCCAAGAGATTTGAAATAAATGAGAGCATCATGGCTTTGATGGGATGATAGTCCCTGAGGAAAATAAAAGCTGTTTGTGATACAGCAAATAAATCATTAGTCAGGGGGCGGTGGCCATTGGATCTGGGAGCAGCCTTTGAGGTGATTACGTGGTGACTGTCCTCCACGGTGTCATTTGGTTCCGAACGTGTTACTGTGCGGCCTGACAGTGCCTGGGCTTGGGAGGAGAGACCATTCCTCTGACCCGCTACGGGTGGTCTTGTCTCGTAAAGTACGTAAGTGCAATGCAAGGTACAATTCCCGGAGCTCATAGAAAGGAAATACCTTCAAACTAACCTTCTCCAGTGAAGCTCAGTGTGCGCTAGGGAAGGAAGAGGGTAAATACAGGAGAAAGGCTCTAGCCTGTGTGCGTGCAGGGGGAGAGTGAAGAGCAGGAAAGAGGGATGTGGTGGAAAAGAGGAACCTTTGTAACTCTGTGGGTTGTGGGGCAACGTACTCCGGGGCTGGCATCGGGGGTGAGGCACCAGTAACTGAACTTGCATCTGGAAACGCTCTGGAATGGGGATCTTCCTCATCTCCTTGCACTCTGGAGCAAGGTTTCTTCTTTCTAATCTGAAGCGTCAGGCTGATTTAATGCAATTTAATGCCTCTTTTTTGGAAGTGGTCACTAACAGCCTCTCTCTGACAGAGGTCACGGTGACCCAACTCTGGCTGCGTTTTAGTTCACGATGGTGATTGTCAAGTGCTGTCGTTGTCCAGGGTTCTTATTAGTCAGTCACTAAGTAGCTGTAAAAACTGAATGCCAGGTGTTTGCTGTAGCTGCTCAGAAACCAATGAATTATATTAATATCAGTGCAACAGAAAGTGGCATTTAAGTAAATTGCAGTTAGATGTATGAAGGCTTTTAGAGCGCACATGTGTTTTAAAAAAACCCTGTAGCAGATTGTGATGTGAGTTTGTTGCTTCCCACCCCCGGCACACCTACAGCACTGCAGAGAATGCTGGTAACGGGAACTCTGCAGAGCAGGGAACAAAAGCAGAAATGCTTTTCGTTCACTTTATCCCAAAATAAACAAATATCCAAAAGGGCCAAGCCAGTGTGGTGGCTTGTACGGGACTCTGGGGAAAGGCTGCTCCTGCACTTGGAGTTCAGCAGAGCGGAATTAAGCCCCCTGTAAACCGCAGCCCTCCTGCCCAGAGCGCTGAGCTAATCTAATCTAACCCCGCCGTGTCTCTCTGCTCGCAGACCGCACAGGCAGAGGAGCAGCTCCGCCAGCACGCCCAGATGGAGGAGCGGCGAGTGGCCGACCTGGAGGGCCAAGTCTCCGAAGTGTCAGAACTACTCGGGACTTACGAAAAAGCCAAGCAGAAAGACCAAGCGGTCATTCAGAAGCTGAAGGACCGCATTGTACAGTTGGACCTGGAGAACAAAACCCTGGCCATTGCTGCCTCCAGCCGATCCCCTGTTGATATCCACGTGGAAGAAGCCAATCTTGACGTAAATGTTCTAAAGGATAAAATGGAGAAGCTGAAGAAGCTCTTGCAGGCGGCAGCTAAGAAGAGCCAGCCCGCTCTGGACATCGAGAAGCTGTGTGAGCTGGAACTGCCGAAGGGCACTGAGGCTGGGGATGGTGAGAAGGCCACTGCTTTGTACTATCAGCAGGAGCTGAAGCAGCTGAAGGAAGAGTTTGAAAGGTACAAGATGAGGGCACAAGTGGTTCTCAAGAACAAGTCGGCCAAAGACTGCAATCTGGCGAAAGAACTGGAGGAAGCTCAAGAGCAGCTGGCTGACCTGAAAGAGAAATACGTTGTGCTTCAGCTGTCCTCTGATGAAATGGAGAAGCAGCACCGGCAAGACATGGAAGCCAAGAAGCAAGAGTTGTCCCAGCTGCAGCAAATTCATAGGCAGGAGTTAGAGCGATGTCAGCTGGACTACAGGGAGCGGGCACTGAAGCTGGAGGAGGAGATGCACAAGCAGCGGGACCGAGCACTGGCGGTGCTGGCAGAAAAGGACCAAGAGCTGGAGCAGCTGAGATCTGTCATGTTGCCTTACGGGCTTCAAGGATCCAAAAACTACCTACTGTCAGGGACCGACGTTACTAGCAACGACTCACCGGGTAACGATTCTTCGGAGATTCTCCCCCAGGCTCTTCACCTCTCCGCCACCAGCGAGCCCACCTTCTTCTTGTACGCGGAGCAGCTGGCTCGCAAAGAAGTGGAGATTGTAGCGCTGAGGAAGCAGAAGCACAAGCTGGAAATGCAAGTTCACCAGCTCCAGGAGAAAATCTTGGTTGAGGAGGAGAAGCACCAGGAAGAGGTATCTGCACTTCAAAGCGAAATTGAGAAGAATTTCAGAGATAAGAGCAGGGAGGGAGCCAACCTGGAGTACCTCAAGAACATCGTCTATAGATTTTTGACACTGCCAGATTCCCTTGGCCGCCAGCAGACTCTAACTGCCATATTGACTATTCTGCATTTCAGCCCAGAAGAAAAGCAGACTATTACAAAACAGTCGACTTACAGCAGCTGGTGGCTTTCTGGGAAGAGATGAGATGGTAGCTTTTATTCCAAACTGCTTTTGCACAGTAACACGTTTCTGATGATTAACTAAGACCGCTTCACTTGTGGCGTAACCTCTTTCCAGCCGGGCGATGGAGCAGGGAGCTTTCAGCAAAGAATTGGGCTTAAACTAGTGCTCTTGGCACTAATTTGAAGTAGAATTGTGCCAACTGTTCCGGTAGGACCACAGCGCTCTCTTGCTCTCTGGTGGGAGAATTTGCTCTGAGTTGGAACTTGATTTTAAAAAAATAATAATTTGAAGATACTGATGCTTTTTTTTAAACACAATTTTTAAAAGATCCCTACCTGTCAGGCATGGGGTGAGGAGCTCGGTTAGAGTGGAACTTGCTCGTATCTTCAAACACCAGACAGGCTTGTGATTCAAAAGATGTAAAGGGGAGGGGGGAAACACTTAACATGGTGCTAAAATAAGACAAAGAGCTGAAACCCCGCAAGAAGGATGAGTCTTAACTACCAGCATCATCCAAATGCGGAAAACCTTGAACAATTTCTCAAAAGTTTGGAGTTTTTTAACTTAGAGCCAAATTTATACCAGTGGATACAGCAGCTCCTCGTAGCACCGGGGACCATCCGATGGCACTGCGTGTTACAGCGTGCCCTCGGTGTTGACCAGGGATTCTCTCTGCAGCTACCAGTTTCCCAGGAAGGAGGAAAGATCTCCAAAAAATTAACAGCCTGAGCCCTTGTAACTGCGGGGGTGCAAGCAGCGATTCCCCAGCAGGGCCAAACCAGCAGGCGCTCTGTAGCAGTTCTTTAGAGCAGACATCGGAGCCTTCTGACCCTCTTTGAGGCGGGAACCATGGTGCTGCAGAAAACAGAGGAAAGGCTGGAATAGGCACGTTGACCCTTCAGCAGCCATTTTCTTAGCATTTGGGAGTTTTGGTGAGATTTTGGATATTCCGCAGTGGTGTTTTTGGGAGCGTTTTGGGAGCGAGGCATTGCCCCTGCTGGGATAGAAGCAGCAAGCAGCAGCGAGGGGCAGAAGTGAACAGCTCTGGGGACGGAGTGTGCCCTGGGCTTGCAGTAAAAACTGCGTGAGGGCGAAGATCGGGCCTGCTGCTGCGCAGACCTTGAGGGTTTTGCGTAACCCTTGCGAATTGGTGAGCACAGCAGGAAGGAAGCCAAAATATTTTGAAACACCTCAGGCTTTGAGGGACCGCCGTCAGCTCCGCGCTGGCACGCCTGCCTTGTGCGGTGGTGCTCCGGATCTGCCGGCTCCCGACGCCTTAGACCCGGAATGACTGGGCTGGAAGCCCTGGCTCGGTGGCGAGGTGGCTGTAACAGCTGTTTTGGGAATGGTTGCAAGACTTAAAACCAGAGCGTGTGTTTTGAATATCGGTGGACTGTGAGAGAAGGGTCAGGGCCTCGGGGGGCTGCGGCGTGCAGCTGTGGGTGTGCTGGCGGAGCTGCCAGCTCCTGCCCCTGAGCTGGGGAGGGCAGCTGGCGGGCTCCATGCAAGGCCAGCGCTGGCATGAGCAGACTCCTCTCTGCTCTGCTGGGGCAGGAATCTGACTTTCCTTTTGTGGTTTCAGCTCTGTGCTCAGGTGCCTTGAGGGCTGACAGGCTGAGGAGGGGGAACGTGCTGTTTCCCCCTCAAAGCCCGTGTTTTCACCGGTCGCAGGGCTAGGGCAGCCACCGGCTTTACCCTGTTGCCTTCCCTTTGCCTTCTGTCTCCCCTCTGCCAGGCTGATGGTTGAGACAAGGGAAGCAGCCCCCTGTCTGGAAGGACAGGCTGAGTCCCTGGGGATCTCCCCAGCCGGTCCCCTGGGTACCGGGGCCACTAGAGGGCACCCACCAGTTGCCCAGTCCTCAGGGAAAGGGACCCTAGGGTGCAGCATCCCTCCCGCTGCAGCCAGCCCGGGCACTGCCAGGGCCTGCTCCCCCGGGACAGGACCCGCCTCTGAGAAGTGACGCACAGGGAGAGCAGCAAGTGGCACGCGGAGGCTCAGCGACCACCGCCGAGGCTGGGTCCTGCCTGGTCCACATGGCCGGGGGGCAACGCTGCATCTCAGGGCAGCTCGCGTGGGGGCTTTGACTCCCGCAGGTGGGAGAGGTTCTGTGGGGTCAGCGGGGCGGGTCTCTCTGTCCCAAACGCTGTCGGCTGCAGCGAGCTGCTCTGGAGGTCTGGGGGAGGGCGCCGAGGCTTTCTGTAACAAAGGTCTTGCAAGGTTGGGAGGAATTGAAATGAGTACAGCAGCTATTGTGTGTCCAGTGCTGCCTGTGGGCATTAAGTCACCCGAAATGGGAAGGAGCATCTCTGTGAGGCCGGAAGAGCCGTGCTGACTGGATCTCCTGGAGAAGCGCCCGTCAGGAAGCGTTTGTGCTGGTATTTAAATGGTCACTACTCTCTGAAAACCTGGGAGGGATGTTTTGCTTCCAGAGATGCTGGGCGGTTGCCTGCAGCCCTGGCAACTGGCTACTCCCAGCTGTGCTTTTACCAAAGCTTCGAGAGCTTTCTCATCTGCATAGGCAAAATCTCACCTCAGGTTTTTTTTCATGCACCTGCTTTGTTTTTAATTAAAGCTTGGCTGCTGAAGCACAACTTCCCAGTCCCAGAGTACAGGGAAAGTGTTTGTAAACACTGACATTAAATCTTGTTATAACAATCCCCAGGCTTCTCCCAGGTCCCAGAGCCGAGTTAAACAGGTTGATTTAGCAGCTCTCGATGCCGAGCTGCCCGGGGAGGCCTTGGCGCAGCCTGGGCAGCTCTTTGGGAGGGAGCTGCTGCGCCTCCGGGCAGCGCCGTCGCCGTCAGCAGCTCACACCAGCCTAACCGGGTTGATGAGCTGTCGCTGCTCCGGCCGGACGAGCCCCGCTGCTCAGCAGGGGTACGTGCTGCTCGCTCCTGAGTGCACGGTCCTTGCACGGCTGCAGCTTTGCAGCGGCTGCTGTTTTACCGGCGCGTGCCCCGGCACACGTGGCGAGGCCGGCACGGCGTGCGCTGTTTCTCTCGCAGAGGAAGTGGGCTCTGAGAGGCCGCAGGAGCGAGCGGGGCTCCCCAGCCGCTGCACCCTTCCCCGCCTCGCAGCATCTCGGCACAGGGAGCCTGCGAGTGCCTCTGCAATTCAAGTGCCTGGGATGCGCGGAGAGCTTTAGCAGCTGAGCAGGACGGAGTCTTTTCCCCTCTCAGTGCTGTGCCAGCGGTCCTTTCCTTGTCCTGTCAGTGGCCGAGTTCCCTGGAGCCCGCTCCACAAATCCCACCTCGCTGGAGGTGAGGGCAGCGCTCCGGCTAGCGCAACCCTCGGTGCCAATTTCTCCTCAAAAACTCCTCAGGGGAGGCATGCCCCAGGCAGGAGCTGCGCCTGCCGGAGGTCTCGGGAGGGGATGGCAAAGCCAGCAGTTCCTCGTGCTGGCGTGGACTTTGCCTCTGCGCAGAGGCCAGGCTGAGAGCATCAACGCTTGGTCCCGCGCAGGCTCCACGTGCTGCTCTGATGAAGGCAACTGGATAGAAATTGGAGAGTTTGTTCCAGGGAGTGTTTGGTTTTGGGCTCCTCGGCTTCTGAGCAGTTGTCAATGACGCGTGCGTTGGCTCAGCCGAGATCTGCTGAGAAGAGCCCAGTGTCTGGTCCTGGTTTGAAAAGCTCAAGTGGTGCCTCTGAAACCACAGGCGTTGCTCAGAATCCTACCCCGCAGGAGTGGGAGCCGTTCCCACAACGGCTGAGGATGATGGTGCTTCCTCCTGCTTCGGCTTCGCTGCACAGGCTGAGGGGATCCCTGCCCCCCCTTTGCCTTGTGCTCTTCTGGAAGAGCCTCTGCCTGGAGAATGAAGCAACCCAGAAGGGATCCCCAGTGGCGCTGGGTTTTCTGGTGGTTGTCAGATGCAGCGGGACCCACCCTGCTGTCCCAGGAGCACTGTGAGGTGGCTCTTGCCCACCCGCACGTCTGGGGTCCTTCTGTGGTCCTGGGCAGGAAAAACTGCGAGCCAAGCTGGAGAGAGACGGGCCGGCAGGGAGGTTGCAGCCGCGGCAGGGAGGATGAGGAGGGAGCAAACTGGGGTCCAGCTGGGGCCACGCGAGCCGCTGCTCAGTGGCCGCCAGGGCCTGAGGAGCATTTCCTCACCTGATGGAGGAAAAAGGGAGCAGCCACAAAGGAGGCAGCTGGGAGCTGTGGGGGAACACCTCCGTGCACTGCCGAAGCGAGGTCCTCTGCATTGCTGTCAACCTTGTGGAGCTCTCCTGGTGCAATTCCTTTCTCTGTTCCCCTGCAGCCCCTCTCCCGACTCCTTCTTCCCTCAGACCTTCCCCCACATCCCTCCCTCTTTCTTCATCCAGCCAATACCATTCAAAATAAAACAAAAAAAAAACCCTCTTTGAAGGGTAAGTCTGCTGTTTGGTGCCCTGTGGTTTCAGAGCTGAGCCGCGCGTGGGCTGGCTGCCGGCGTGTGCTCACGCAGCTTTGCCCTCGGCTTCCCTCGGCACGCCGCCGCAACTGGCTGCCCCGGGGGCCTGACCCCCTTCTCTCGGGGTCCTGCTGCGCCCTCAAAGCATGGTGCAAACAGCAGCGTGTTACATTTGCTGCTGGGCTGTAAGAAATGCCTTTCCCTCTCCCTCTGAGGGGGTTTGATGAGCTGTCCCGGGGTGGAAGGAGGTGGCGGGGCTGTGGCGCTGGGGGCAGCGACCTCAGCCCTGCTGCGAGCTTGGCCCCGCTCCCTGTGCACCCCAGCTCACCTTGGCGCCACGCGAGCGCCCTTTCCCCACGCTGGGCACGTTTTTACCAGTATTTCATGTGTCTACACAGCTGTGTGCCAGCTCCTGCTGATGGCATCCCTCTGGATAAAGGCGCAGCAAGTTCCTTCGCACCACATCTGAGCCCCTTGTGTTGTCGGGGGCCACCACGGCTGCGGTTGCCCTCCCCGGCGTGGCGGTGGCCTGCGGGGCAGCTGGCCCAGCCAGCACCTTTCCCCCTTCCAGCAGCCTTTCTCCTGCTCTCGGCAGCATCTCCTGTGTGCATGTGGGCTTTCCCTCGTAGAGCTGCCTGCCGCAAGCAACCAGCGGGGCCGTGTCATGGCCGCATCCTGCGGAGGCACCTGCGCCAAGCCCTCCTGTCGCCCTGTCCCTGCTCGTGCCTGACCTGGTGTTGGCGGAGCCTTTTTCTGTGCCTCAGTTTATCCTTTTAGCAAGGAGAAGCCTGCCCGCGCCTGTAGCAGCAGATGAGGGGATGCCTGTCCCTGGCTGCACGTGCTGGTTGGCAGCAGACGAGGCAGCCGCGAGGCACGGGATGGAGAAGGGCCAGGCTCACGCCTGCACCCCGGCACCCACCAGGAGCCGAGCGTCTTGCGTTCGCACCCCGCAGAGCGCAGGAGGGAGGTGCGAAGGAGGCTGCCGCGTGTCTGCCTGGGCTCCATGAGCACGAGGGGCTGATCCCTGCTCGCAGGCAGCAGCCTGCGCGTCGGTGGGGAAGCTCCTGCCGCCCCAGCCAGGCAGGTTTCTCCGGCTGTGCCGTGCAGGCAGAGCCGCCGCCGTGGCTCACAGAAGGGGTGCGGAGGGAACCCAGCCGGCAGCAGCTGCAGGAGCTGCTCCGGTGCAGCTGGCCGGGCTCCAGGCTGTGCCTGGTGGCAGAGGGGAGGCAGGAAGGTGCCCGGCTCCGAGCTGCCCGGCCATGGCGAACGACGAGGAGCACCCGTCGGCTCTCTCAGATAACCAGGTAAAGGTGTGTGCGTGCGGGAAACCCTCTGCGGAGACCAGGGAGAGCTGCTGCAAAATGCTGCAGACCCTGTTCAGGCCTCCCCTGCGAGCTCTGGCCAAGGGGGCTTCACTCACGCCAGAGATGGGGGGCAGCACTCTGGGGGTGCTGCAAAAGGCAGCCACAGCTGCCAGCAAAGGGGTTCCAGCTGCCCGGCCCGGGGCTTTGCAGGCTTGTGCTTGCTGGTGCCTGAGCGACGCTTCCCGGGGCGGCTGCTCCTGCTCGCCTGTCTCTGCGTGACTCACCGGGCCCTGGGAGCCGTCCGGCGCTGGCGTTCTCACCAGTCCCTCCACGGCAGCCCCACGCTGCACTCTCGGGGAGCTGATCTCAGCAGCACGGCCCGGAGTGGGACGCAGCTTCTTGGCGCTCCCCAGCCCTGGGCGAGGGAAACCCAGGTGCTGCGGTGAGGTGAGCTCAGGAGGATGCAGCAGGGAAACCTGCTCACACAGCCACCGCCACCGGGCCTGCCCCATGCAGCAGCACCGCGGGGCTGGCAGGGAACAAGCCACTGGCCCCTCTGTTTGCCCACCACCAGTGAAGGGCTCCGGCCCCCGGGCACAGCCTCTCAGGGAAGACACCTTTTTTGCCTCGGCTCTGCCCGTGCCACAGTGACGCATGGCACCAGCTGCCCACTGCTGCTTTGGCGGGAGTGAGTTGGCCATGCCTGGGGCTCCACGTCCTCCCACGCCGTGGGGCAGCCGAAGCTCCCGCTGTGGCCCCGCCGCAGGACGCTGGAGCCCACGCTTCTCTCCGTCTCTCTCCCTCAGGTCTTCGTGCTGACGTGCATCTACCTGCCGGCCTCGCTGCTGAGGTGGGTTCTGCCCCCCGGCCCTGTGGCCACAGCTGAGCCCTGCAGTGCTGGGGGGCAGCAGCAGCCGTAGCCCTGCCTGCACGTAGCCTCTTGTCGCACTTGCAGCTGCTTGGACCCCAACGCTGGGACGTGGGGCTCTGGCGTCGCACCAGCCCGGGTCTCTGCCCCACCCCATTGCCTCTGTAGGGAGGGGACCCCCCTTGCCCACCAACCCCCTGGCCCTGCCAGCCCCTGCCTGTCTCAGGGGATGCTGAGCACAGGATCCCCGCTGGGATGGGTTCAGTGGGAAGCTGCTGTGCTGAGGCACCAACTGCTCTGCTGGGACGTTAACTGGCAGCCTGGTCTCTTCCAGCCTCCTGGGCAGTGGATCAGTCCTCGCTGTCACCTCCCGGCGGAGGCGATGCTGCCACATCCAGGTGAGCACACCCAGCTCCCGGGGGGCAGGGACAGGTCTGGGCCCCAGCTAAGCCGGAGGCAGAGCCGCTGCAGCAGGGCTTAATGCGCAGTGGGACTCGGGGAGGGGGCAAGAGACGCAGGACACTCGCACCAGCCTCCCCTGAGAGCAGCGGGTCCCAGCTCTGCTCCCGGACGGTCTGGGGAGGGCCACGGCAGCTCTGCAGAGCTGGGGGGGGGGCTGCTGCTGCCAGGGTGATGCTGCCAGTCAGAGCTAACGCTGTGTCCCGTCCCCCAGCTTCGCCCCCTTTTCCTCCTCGCCCTGGCAGATTTCCTGGCCGCTGCTGTGGTGCTGAGCACAGCCACCATCCAGCTGCTGCCAGCCCCGCTCTTCATCCCAGCGTACGCTGCCTGCCCTTACGGACTGATGCTGGCCACGGTAAGAGAGTCAGCTCGCACCATGGCTCACATGAGAGCTGAGACCCACCTGTGGGCTGGAGTGTCCCTGGGGAAGCCCCTGGGTGAGGAACAATTTTTCCTGCCAAGAAATGGCTCCTGTTCCCCATCACCGCCCTGAGCCACCATGGCTGGTTCCTTGGGGAAACATGCCCAGTGTTTCTCCCCAGCCCTGGTGAGGCAAGTGCTGCATCCCCCCAGCAGCATCCACTCACCCCCACCGTGCCCTGCTGCCAGCTCTGGGAGGGTGAACCCAAATGCAGCTGCTCACGTGTGCCAGAGCAAAGCAGAGCACGGCTCTCACCGGTGCGGATGTGCTCTCGCCGTCGTACCCGAACTCACCCGGCACCCGCGGCTCCACCGGCTCCTCCCCGCCCTGCCTGGTGCACAAACCCCGCAGCGGGCAGTGCCGCTTCCCTCCTGCCCCAGGCTCATCCTGCGGGTGACAGGGCCTTTGCCTCAGCCACGCACAGGGACAGGGACCCTGCAGGAGGGGCTCAGCATCGTGGGGCCAGCTCTGCGCCAGCCTGGTTGCACAGCACACAGGGCAGCCATCACCGCAGTCGCAGGTCTGCTGAGCAGACGCGGGGGCAGAGCCCTGTCTGTGCCACCTCGAGCCCAGCATGGACAGATGGACCCGGGTGGTCAGTGCCGCCTGCCCTGCTAAAGCCACCGGACAGAGGCCACCTGGTCCCCCTCCCCAGGGTGGGCGCAGGGAGAGCACGAGGCCGTTTGCTGTGTGTCTCAGAGCCGTTCCCTTGCTGCGTGGCTGCTGCGGGCACAGCAGGATGTCAGGGTGCAGAGCACGAGAAGGGAGGGGAGAAGGTGCCTTTGGGGCACTGGGCACAGCAGGACCCCGCTCTCCCTCTCCTCTCCCAGACCTTCTACGCGGTCTCGTTCCTGATGGTTGTGGTCTATGCGTATGAAGCCTACCGCACTGTCCACGGCTGGAGAGCCTGGCACGTGGCCGCTCTGCAGGTTGGTGACCCCCAGATGTGGTGATGCCGAGCATCGCCCTTCCCACGCACAGCCATGCCAGCCCTGTGAGGACCCGGGGAACAGCGGCCGACCCCTTTCCCTGGGCCTTGGTGCCTTCCCCTGCACCCCGTGTCCTGGCGGAGCAGGGCTGGAGCCTCGAGCGGCTGTGAGACCTGCAGCCCCAGGTCACCAGCAGTTTCCTCCCTGCAGGAGAGGAGCGGGTGCCTGGAGAGCGCGTGGCAGGGGCTGCCCTACATCCTGGCCTGGTAGGTGCCAGCCACCGGCCCCGGCCCCCCTCCACCCTGAGCAGGGCTGCGGCACAGCGGCAGCTCTCCAGGGTGGGATGGATGCGCTCACCTCTGCCTCTCCCTGCAAGGCTGGTGCCGGTGCTCACGCTCCTGGGACAGCTGATCGCCCGTGGCACGTCCCTCACCGACATTGCGCCGAGACCCATCGAGCCCGTCGTGCCATGGAAAGGAAACGGCTCCCACGAGACCTACAGCCTTTACTGCTCCAGGTACACCGCCATCCTGCCACCCTGACCCTGGGAGGGGAGCCGGCCGTGGGCAATCCCCTCCCTTCCCAACGGGCTTGGGCACGCCGCAGCCCTGCAAAGGTCACCTCTGTGTGGTGGAGGCTTTGGCGTGGGGGAAGAAATCAAAAAATGCCCCAGGGACGATGCTGGGCCATTAGGGGACCACCACCAGCACCCTCTGTCCTTTCAGCTGCCTGCTCCTCATCCACCGTGCCCAGGACATCTGCTACAAGGTGAGCGCTGCTGGTGCCTGTCCGTCCCACTGCTCCCTTTCCCCATCTAGCAGATGCCGCTGCCCGGCGCTGCCAAGGGCGGGTGGGCTCAGAAGGACACTGGGAAGGCAGCGGGTCCGCGGTGCGTGGGCAGATGCCGCCAGGGGGACGGGGCAGGGGTGTCCCTGCTCGAGCAAAGCCAGAGGGGCAGCTCCCAGCTCTGGCAGTGCCCCGGCACTGCTGCTCCCACACCCCGGGTCTTGTGGCACAGCTTGGCCCTGCGGAAGGAACCGCTCGGGGCAGGGCTGGCCCGTGGCCCTGCTGATTTCCCCTCGCCTCTCAGTATGTAGGTAGGAAGGATGTGGGCCTGGAGGGGAAAATCATCTTCTTCGTCTACCTGCTGCTGGTGCTCAGCTGCTGCACGGTAAGCCGGCGGCACGGCACGGCACGGAGGGGCGAGCGCCGGGTCCAGCCGCAGCAGCCAGCGCGCCCCGGCTGACGCTGCTCCCCGCCGCCCAGCTCCTCTACCGCAGGGTGAAGCTCTGGTGCCAGAGGAATGCCGCGGCTCCCTTGCTGACCCTGGAGAAGGACAGCTTTGCCGGCAGGAGCATCCGCAGCGTCAGCAAAGTCTCTCACTACTTCCAGCTGGTTTTCCTGCTCTGCTGGGCGCCAGGCAAGTCAGCGTGGGGATGCCCCGCAGCCCAGGCAGGCAGGAGCTGCCACAACTCCTGCTCCAGCCCCTTCATCCCCGGGCTGAGGCAGCACCCAGGTCCAAGACAAGAGGCTTAGACTGAATAACTGCAAAGCCTCCGGGTGTCTGCAGGACCCCACGGCTGGGCAGACCCAGAACGAGAGGAGAGCCAGCCCCGATCACCGCCACCGAGTCCGACCAGTGGCTGGCTTAGCCCACCCTGCTCATAGAATGAGTTTTTTTTCCCAGCGGTATATCCTGAGCTGGAGGGTGGATCGTGTTCAGTGGACCTGCTTTTTAGCAATAGTTCATGCCCTTGGGGGCCCATTTGTGCTTTCAGCCTTACAGAAACCTGTGGCATTCTCATGCTCCCCGAGGGATTGTGTTGGGAAGAGCTTGATGATCCTAGAGGTCTTTTCCAACTTTAGTGATTCTATGACCTCGTCGTACACACACGTGCTTGTCCTTCGTGGCCCCTGTGCCATGGGAGCTAGGCTGTGACAGGGCAAGGGCATTTGCCGCTTGGAGAGGGAAACTGCAAATGAAGCATTATCAGAGAGAGGGAGACCAAGGGCTGTCTTTTTGTCTTCCATCTGCAGCCTTCCTCCTCACCCTCCTCTCCTTCACCAGCATCAAACCTGCCTCGGTTTTCATCCTCTATGTTGCTACAGTAAGTAAAAACCTGTTTCCCGGGCTCTGGAGCTGGGACGTTTGTCCCCACCAGATGTGTGAGCAGTGATGTGGGGGGCCCCTCTGCAACAGGGGTGCTGGGAGAGCTGTGCTGCCGCCGTGCTGGGCGAGGGGACTGGGAGCACACCGCTCCCTGCAAACCAGCGTGATGCCTCCCTGGGCAGGGTGAGCTCTGCGGGTGCTGCCACCGCGCCGCTGACACCCGACCAGGTGCCACCCAGGATGGACACGGGGCAAAGGCCCCTCCTGGTCCCAGCCCGGCTCTGCCGGGGCTCTTTCCCCCCAGTTTGGTGGTTGGTGTTTCGCTCCTCGGCTCTGCCCAGGTGCCTCCCTAGTTTTAGCTGACCGTGCCAAGAGGACGGGCAGCGCCTGTGCCCCTGTGTCGCCCTGCCTGCGCGCACACGCGGGCTGATCCCATGCGGCTCCTCTCCGGCACGGAGAGGGCGATGGGGTTTGCCGCGCTCCTGCAGCGCAGGGCGGCCCAGGGGCAGGTAAAGGCAGCCCTCACCGCTGCCCTCTCTCTCGCAGGCCCTCACCGTCTCCCTCCAGGGCTTCCTGCACAGTTTGGTCTACGGCTGGCTGAGGCAAAACTTCCGTCAGGAGGCGGTGGGCAAGAGACCTTCCCTGCAGCACCCCCGGGGCCTCAAGGCTTTCTACGACGAGTCCCTGGGGGCCATTCCCTAGGCTGCCACCTCGTCCTGGTGCCTCCGGGCTGCCAAAGCCTCAGCAGGATCTGCACATCCCCGGCAGTTCCCCGCAGCCCCTCCGTAGCCAGGCAGGATCCCTCTGGACTTGGCCCTTCGTGCCCGGAAAGGT
The DNA here is from genome assembly GCF_949628215.1 of Phalacrocorax aristotelis. NCBI lineage: Eukaryota > Metazoa > Chordata > Aves > Suliformes > Phalacrocoracidae > Phalacrocorax > Phalacrocorax aristotelis. The sequence goes on from NC_134276.1 coordinate 218,205,688, forward strand.
TTGAGCAAGGCGCAGGCAGCGCTGGGCAGGTTTCCGACGCGGCGGGGGGCTGCAGTGGCTCTGCCCCGGTGGGAAGCCCACCAGAAGCCCCTCGCTGCTGGAGGCAGCCCGACTTCCCGCCGCCTGCACCATGCAGGCAGCACAACCACAGGCGGATGCTGCACAGGAGATGGACCATGGGAGGTGGGACAGGAGCTCTCTGGAAGAAGGATGCCCCTGTTCTGCACCACGAACGGCTCGGCTGTTGGCAGCAGCAGGGCTCTGCAGGCTCCTGAGCATCGGGGTGCCGTGGGAGGGGGCTGGTGCCACGCACACCGTTTGGCAACCCCTAGAGCTTCCAGCAACTCAACATCGACAGCGACTATCCTGGGGAAGGTGGCAGCTCTATTTTTTCAGTCTTGTTTCAGTGTTATGCTTTCTGCCAGAGAGCAATCCAAATCCCTCTGCAGGGCTCGGGAGAAGGTGCTTACAGATAAAGGTGCTATGGCTGAGGTGCTCCTGGACTTTGCTGCTGTCAGATAAGTAACAGAAACAGGCGGTGAGCCAGGCGGCTCGTGCCTCCTTCCTGCTCTGGGGGAAGGTTCCCGGCCAAGGCCGTGCCAGCGGAGATGTAGGAGCCGTGGCTGGGGGTGATTCCGCCTCCCGCCAGGCCCCAGCTTCACCATCAAGTTAAAGTCAGCCCAAACACTCGCTCGTACCCCCTCGACTTGAGGGCTGGGAGTGCTCAAGCACCGTCACCTGTGTGCAGACAAACCCTCGGCATGGGGTGGTGGGGCCGTGCTCGCCCCCATCGCGCCATCAGCTAGCACAAACGGGCACATAAAGAGCATTTGGAGACCTCTGGCTCAGGGAAAATAGCTCAGGGCAAGAGCCAGGAGTGCCATCGAAAGCTGCGGCGGCTGGGGATGGAGACGGTGCTGAGACGGGCTCAAGTACCAACGAGCAGAGGGGTGCGACAGCCCACGAGGGCTGTGGTGGGAGGACCACGGCAGAGCTACCGCACGGGGAGGTGGGAGCACGACCAAGCGGGTGCTGGCTTGGCAGGATCCCGTCTGCCATCCAGTGCTTTTTGGAGATCTCTGGGACTCCAGCACCACCAGAAATGGAGGTGAGGCGGGGAGTGAGGACTCAGAGTCATTTAAAAGTTGGTAATTACCAGCAGCACAATGCAGACGTTGCTGGGGGAGGACAGGGACAAGGTCCCAGGCTCTTGATACAGGCACGTGAACTAGGACTAAGGAACAGGGCAGAGCAGAAAAGCCTGTTAGAAGATGAGGAGGGTAGAGAGAAAAGGGACGGTGCATATTAGCCTATGTAGGAAAGTGAAAAGGATAATAATGGGTGTGGCTTGCAGGAAATAGGGTCTGACCTCCTTGGGAGGAATGCAAAGCTAAACATACATAGTCAAGGGGAATAATACCTGAAGGAGGATGTTTGGGCTGGTGAGGAACAGCTACAAGGTGATGGGAAGATGAGCCAGCGACTGCTGAGCACTGCACAAGATAAGGGTGCGCCTCCGAGCACACCCTCTGGCCCCCCGGGGCCGTACGATGTGTATTGGTACAGAAGAACCATAGAATGATAAAGGTTGGAAAGGACCTCTAAGGTCATCAAGTCCAACCATCAAAGACGACGCAGCAAGGACGGCAAATGATTTGTTTGGTGTCAGGGCGGGACAGTGCACCCGTGTAGGATGGGAAGGATGAATCGCTGCCAGGCAGTGCAACCCGCCGTTTGCTTTGGCGTAACACAAGTCATAAGGCCGTGAGGCTGCGAGCACCCAGGGCCTCCTCCCGTGGGTACCACGTGAGCACCAGAAGTGTCTGTGGTATGAACCTCTCCCACAGGGTGGCTGGGAGAGAAAATAATTAGGCTGAAGCTTGCTAGGAAAAATAGGAACAAAGCCAGGGCTACAGGGGGTGGCAAAGGCTCTGCAAGTAGAAATGGGAGCAAACGGGTGGGGGGAGCGGAGAGGCAGAGGTGCACAGCGATGGGGAGGACACGTTGGGTCACCCTCAGATCCCACTCCAGGAGATTCCCAGAGGAAAGGAAGGGCTGGAAAAGAGTAAGGACGTTGGGGGAGCGGAGAGACAAAGCACAAGACTATGAAGACAAGGGTGACCCTGCCCATCTCTTCGGTAGTGCCACATTTCTGTGGCAATACTGTTGGACAAGCACGGGGCAGGCCCACAGCCAGCGCCGCAAGCTGGGCACCGTCAGGGCACACAGCGGCACGGCCACGACTCCAACCCAGTGAAAGGGAAGGAGGCAAACAAGCACCTCCAGAGGGAGGTAAAAGGAAGAAGCAGAGTCATCAAGGTTGGACAAAATGTCTAAGATCATCAAGTCCAACCGCCAACCCAACACCCCCAGGCTTCATAACCACGTCCCCAGGTGCCACGTCTACATGGTGTTTGAACCCCCCCCAGGGATGGTGACTCCCCCAACTCTCTGGGCAGCCTGTTCCAATGCTTCACCACTGCTGCACTGAGGAAATATTTCCTAATCTGCAACCTAAACCTCCCCTGACGCAGCTTGAGGCCGTTTCCTCTCGTCCCCTCACTGGTGACTTGGGAGCAGAGACCAGCCCCCCCCTCACTCCAGCCCCTCTCAGGCAGCTGCAGAGAGCGAGAAGGGCTCCCCTCAGCCTCCCCTTCTCCAGGCTAAACCCCCCCAGCTCCCTCAGCCGCCCCCCAGCACACTTGTGCTCCAGACCCTGCCCCAGCCCCGCTGCCCTTCTCTGGACACGCTCCAGCCCCTCAAGGGCCTTCTTGTCCCCAGGGGCCCAAAACTGAACACAGAGCAGCAGGCCAGGATGACAAAAAGCCATCAGTCAATAATCAAGTAGGAAGAGGTGAAGCGCTGGATCCAGGAGTACCAGTGTCTCTGGAGTACCAAAACCAGCCAAGGACAAACCTGTCCTGGAAGGAGCGGTGACAGAGCTGGGGGCAGAGAAACCAGTGTACACAAGAGGAGCAACCAGCCAAAAGGGCTCAACCCGGTACAAAGAAGGGGGAAAGACAGCAGCCTGAAGTGAACCTGAGCTCCGAGATCCGCGGCAAGGGGATCTGTCTGCCCAAGCGGCTGGGGCGGGTGGCTGGTCCCAGGGCTCCCGCTCGCAGGACCCTCCAGCCCACGCAGCGTTGGCTTTGCAGGCGTATCGGCCGTGCCGTGGGTAGGGCAGAGGGATGCATGGAGGCAGGCGGGCGCGAGTTGCCCTTTGCAGGGCTGAACCCTACAGAGAGGTCTGCCAAAGGGGACGGGAGCCTCCGAGCTGGCCGAGAGCCCTGGACAGACATCTAACGGAGACGGAGAAACACCACACTGAGGGCCACGAGCGACCAAGCTTGACAGCACCCCTGCAGAGAAACCCCACCCCTAAACAAATAAATCTGCTGAGAAAGACCCAAAACAGGAGACAACTTGGCTTAAATTTTTTTTTAAACTAATATTTTCTACTATACATTAGGGCTTCGGTCCACCACAGTCACTGCAGAGCTATTGCACGGACGCACACACAAACTCTATATACAGAATATACACTGTACAGGCGGGGCTGCCACTAAGGAGCGTACAGAATTTGGTACCATGGGGAGGCATGGCCGTGTCTCCTCGCTTGGCCGCTTCCAGGCTGGAGGCGGCGGGAAGCCGAGCAGCCTCCCGCTGTCCCTGCACTGTCCGTGCCTGGCGCTGGAGGGGAAAATGCAGGAAGGGTTCAGCCACCTCTGAAACCCGCTGGCATCCCCCAGCCCCGAGGCAGTGCAGCAACGGGCAGAGGCTGCTGGTGAAAGAGCACAGCTTCCACTCCAGGAGCACCGGGCACTGCCGAGAGCTTTGCGCAGGGCTCGGCTGAAATGCCGAACTCTCCTGCCACGGTTCTTACAGAACCGGAGCGCATCAGGCTGCCAGACCCATACTAAAACTCACTCTTAAGGCAAACATTCAGGCCCTGGCCAGACTGGCAGATGGTGAAATGCAGTTACAGTAGCAGCAATCAACGCTGGGGTTACAGTAAATCCATTTCCGAGGCAGCGGGCAGAAAGACAGCTCTCTCGGGCAGGGGCAACTGCCTCCGAGGCTGGTAGAAAACCCTAAGACTTTCCTGCATTCAGCCCAGAAGCGTGTGTCTCTTCCCCAAAAGGTGAACGGGAGCAGAATGACCGAGCTGGAAGCTGGGTTGTGGTAAGAACAAGCTGCGGTGAGAGCTGGAGAGGTCGCTCCCCACCGATCCCCGCACAGGGCGAGCACGCACCTCTCGCAGCGGGGCCCACGCGAGGGCCGCTCTGTGACCCCCCCACCTGGCATGGCTGACACAGGCTGTAAAAACCAGATTCTCCAACAGGTTTTATCGGTGAGTGGGCTGACGACATTAGATATCTCATTGCCCAAGGCAGAGCTCCAGCTGTCTTGTATGTTATTAGAGCACACAAACTTGATTTTTCAAGCAGAATAAATTACATTTGGAGGCCAGCTCCTCTCTGTGGAGCTCCGGTAGCTATTCCCATCCACACAGCACCCAGCCGTGACCTCTGGAGCTCTGTTCCTTGCAGATGCACCAGCCCCTTCTTCTCTGTCTCTGTCTTGGGACAAAAACAACAGCATTCCATGTCCAGCAATTCATCCTCCCCCTCCCATCACAGCTGAAGCTCTTGCCAGCATGAGTCAGGCTGCTGAATGGGCAGTGACAATTTTTTCACATCATTTACATGTGGGGGACTAGCATGTCTCCCATTATCCTCAGGAGCTGTCCTGAAAAGAACTCCCCCCTACAAGGCTGGTCCCGCTTCTTCCAGGCAGGATGATGGTGTTGAAATTTTGGGAGCCCGAGCACTAGACAAAGATGGGTGTGTATATATGGGCAACACACGTTTTGCACAGCCTATCGCATGCTGCTGGAAGCCTGGCTGTCACTTTCTGACCTACAAACAGCCACACAGGGAACAGTCTCTCATTTACAGTCCCCTAATCCAGCTCCTCAAAGCAGGGCTAGACAGAGAATAGCGCGCGCGGTTCCCCCTTTCTGCTATAGTTGTGACCCACATGCTCACATGCTCAGGATCACACATGGTTGTGAGCAAGGTCCAGATCAGGTCATGCTGGCTGGATCAGGGAAGAAGTTTCCTTTCCGAACGCAACCGCAGCTGCCCACAGCAGGGTGGGAGGGCCCTTCCTTCTCCAACAGAGTCCCTGCACCGTGCTCAGTGGTGGTGCAGCACGGTCTGGAGATCCTCCGGCAAGGAGCCAATGATGGTCTCAATGTACAGGCCCACCCGCTGCAGAGTTTCCTCCTTCACAGGGAGGTGCTGGCACCTGGCTTTCACCTGCACGGAGCGAGAGGAGAGAAACAGGGGAATTGTGTAACAGCTTCGAAGTTCCTCTTTCTGCTTCGCCGTTGACTGAGCGAACTTTGCGTTATATCTTTAGTTCAGGGTACGAGACAACAGGCAGGAAACTGTCACCTGAACCTCAGGGAGATGAAAAGAGTCAGAACTTTGACTCCTCTTCTACATGAACACTAGAGTTTCACAACTGTCCTGTTTGCCAGCTTTTCAAATCAGGGAGCGGGAACACAGTTTTCTAAGCAATAAGTGTCCCTGGTCTCTCCCTGCCACAGACAGAAAGGGGTGGGTGCAGGAAGAAGGGAGGAAAACTTACCAGCTTCTCACGAAGTTTTAGCACCAGGTCTACAATCTCCACCTCAGACTTGTCCTTCATCCAGGCCACAATGTTCTAAAGAGAAAGAACAGCTTTCTTCAGGGACATTTCTTCTTTACAGAAGCTTTTCTCAAAGAGATACCCCTAAGCAAAGCCTGAAGTAAAAGCGGGGAGATTTCTCATCCTCTTTCACAACCCTGGTTGCAGCACTTAAGCCTAAATGAGCAAGACAGAGCTCTCCCCACTCTTTTGACCATGACAGCATCAAGCTCTTGCCTGCAAGAGAAGAATTAAGGAAAGATGCAGTAATACGCAGGCAGTGCCGGGCTCCCCTCCTCCAGCCAGCACCGCGAATCTGGTGCTGTGCTTGGAGTTTAAATCTATTTGCCAGAGTCAGGCCTGTTAATAAAGGAGACAGCTTTGGCATTGCCCATACGATGCTCGAGGACCTGCACTGCTGAGCAGTGGAGCAAGCAGCACTGGTGTGGCCAGCAGGAGCCGGGCAGGGATGGGGCCCCTGTGCTCGGCACTGGCGAGGCCCCACCTCGAATTCTGGGCTCAGGTTTGGGCCCCTCGGGACAAGAAGGCCCTTGAGGGGCTGGAGCGTGTCCAGAGAAGGGCAGCGGGGCTGGGGCAGGGTCTGGAGCACAAGTGTGCTGGGGGGTGGCTGAGGGGGCTGGGGGGGTTTAGCCGGGAGAAGGGGAGGCTGAGGGGAGCCCTTCTCGCTCTCTGCAGCTGCCTGAGAGGGGCTGGAGTGAGGGGGGGGCTGGTCTCTGCTCCCAAGTCACCAGTGAGGGGACGAGAGGAAACGGCCTCAAGCTGCGTCAGGGGAGGGTTAGGTTGGAGATGAGGGAAAATGTCTTCCCTGCCGGAGTGGTCAGGCCCTGGCACAGGCTGCCCAGAGAGGTGGGGGAGTCACCAGCCCTGGGGAGGTTTAAAAGGTGTGTAGACGTGGTACTTCAGGGCATGGTTTAGGAGACATGGTAGTGTTGGGCTGACAGTTGGACCTGATGATCCTAGAGGTCTTTTCCAACGTCAATGATTCTATGGTTCTATGATTCTATGATTCTAAGCGCTGCAGCTGAAGATGCAGCTGGGCAGGAAGCCAGAGCTCCTGGGACTACCCCAGCAGCTGCTCAGTTTAAGAAATTGTACCTACAGTCACTACTAAAAATCCTACCTATTTTCATTAGGCATTAAGGAAGCCAGCAGTGGATGATGCTTCCAGTCTGGCACTCTGAAGGGCCCGATGAATGAAGAATAAAGCACCCAGAGCAGGACCTGCATTGGCTAACAAAGCAGGGGAGCTGAGCAGCTTTTGTTCTTATCCCCCACATGCACCGCTACTCCTGTGCACTGGCAGACATGAGGCAGAACTGCGATTCCCAAGGGCACAAAGCACTGTCCCCCATCCATCAGTGCAGGATCAAGATGTGTCAATAGCGTCCAAGGTAGCTGTGCCCTGATCTCCCAGGTTTCAGGCCTGAGAAGTCTGGTGTTGGTTTTAATAGCTGTAGCTGGAACATACCGCTTCACAGATTGCCTCCAAATGAAGGGCCTCCAGCTTCTGGGTCATTTCCTTGTGCCTCTGACGGTACCAGCCATCAAAATTGGGAGACTTGAAGAAACGCCTGCAGAAGGAGAGGCGACATTGAGAAGGGGGCAGAGGGGGATCCAGAGAAGCACGCGGGCTCCTCCGCACCGAGATTGCCCTTCCCACTGCAGCAGACACGGATGTGCCAGGAAAAGACATTCTGATTCACAGTGTCATTAGGGATGGCAACCGGTTATGAGCTAATACGCCCTTTTCGTACCTTGTCTACTCCAGAGGCTTCTCTTCTGTCAGGCGTTCACACAATACAGCTGAGCAGCTTGAGCAGCTTGTCACCCACGAGGAGGGCAATGCTGCCAGTCTCACACCTCCCCCTGCAGCAGCGCGAGCCCAGCCAATGCAAGAAGTGGTGCTCTTTGCCCTTCTGCAGCCTTACTTGGCCCACTCCGCCTTTGCAGAGAGGATAGCTGGGATGCTTCAACATGGGAAGAAGCTCACATTCCTCTGCAGTACCTTGCTTAATTCCTCTCCTTTCCTGATGTTTAAAGCTTTCAACTGTTTGCTAGCACAGACCTAAGTCCCATATAAGTGGTGATTTACACCTCTTCTGCATAAACAAGGTATCATCCAGGCTACCTCAAAGGATGCGTAATTTACACCTTTCCAGTGCGGTACGGTCATAAACTGCAGGTTTTACTGAGCTGCGCAGGAAAACGAACAGGGGGCAGCACAATACCTGTTTTTATCTCAGAGTGTTAAGGAACTTTAGATCAAATTCAAAATGGGATCGAAAAGCCACTAACTGAAAGACCAGGGTTGTGGCAGCAAGGTTAAAAAAAAGGTGAGAAAGTTTAAGATGCCGTATAGTGCTGAGTAACAGCCACTTCAGCAGCACGTTCCTTGCAGCTCTGTAACAGCGGGGATACCTCAGATGCTGTATTTCAGCATTTTCCTCTATCGAGAGGGGCCCACTTAGTATCTCTCCAGGCTACTTCCTCAGGCTACCTGCAGAGAGCACTTCACCAGCAGAACTCAGCGGATGTTTGTACAGTTTCTGCAACTTCAAGGAGTCTTGCTCTCTCCCCAGCACAGTGGAGCCCTAAACCCAGCAAAGAGCTCAAGATGGCACTGTGATACAGACTGACTTATGTTTTAATCAAGGGTTTGACTTAGGAACACAAGAAATAGTTCATGCATGAAATCTCACAGAGTTAAGAACTCTGGAAACTTCTGCACATACATCAGCTGCCTGCAAACCTCAACCAATTTACTGAAACAGCTTGTTGTCTGTTACTATTTCTCAAAATACTAGATATCAAAAATTAGATCTTGCTGTCTGCTGCACCCACGCCATACGGAACGGAACTGCTCATTTTCTGCTGAATACTTTAAAGCACAAAACGGTACAAACTTTATCACACCAACAAAACGTACTAATCCATGACCACTGTCTCTGCTCACTTTCTCTCCTCCATATGCATACATGTCCCATTTTCCTTCCCTCTGGGTGTCCGATTTCGGGATTTTTCCTACTCATATTGTGATAAGTGTCTTCTCCACCCCAGTTATAACTATCCTTTACGAAAACTGCGGATGATCTCTCCAGCACGCTCTCTTGAAGTCTACCCTGAAGGAACTACACCCTTCCATGTCCTAAGAGGATCACCACCGTGCAGTACAAATGAGATGGCCGTTGTCCCGAGCACCATCCAAACGCATAAAACCACTACCGGACGAAGACCTACAAGCCTTTATACGCCGCCTGCCCAGGACCAGACACTTCAAAAAGAAAGATTCCCTGGAGGACAATAAATGACTGATAGCTCATAAAGAGCTGATGTCAGAGTCCCCTTCTTCCCCAGCAGTGAGGACTTAGTTTAAGTTCCTGAAGGTGGAGAACTGACAGCTTCTAAGCCCAACTGTATCTACTCATTTAAGAGACTACATAAAACCCAGGACTGATTCTGCCCTGCATTTTCTCTTCCTGACCATTATTAGTTAATCAATTCTTCACAGGCATGAGCTTCTCAGGTGGCCAGTCTCTGTCCTGAAACTCCCTTTCGCTCCCAATACTAATTCAGGACTTGATGTTCATTCTAACCCGCACCAGCTGCTAAGGGGATAAGGCACGTAATTACCAAAATCTTACCTGTAGAGGCCTAACCAGTCACCCTTAAGTACACAGGTCAGCTGGGGACCAGCATGCTCGAGGGTCTTCATGAAATCTTCCTGACGGAAAGGACGAATCTGTGGAGGATTCTGCACAACAGAAAGACCGTATTACATGGCACCCGAAAGGAACCAGGGGAAAATGAGGTCTGTATTTACAGTGGAAAAGGCTGCACATGGCAGATGCAATAACGATGGGAACAAAAAAAGTATGAACATCTCAACCAGCCTTGCTAGCAAAATTCAAATTAAATTCACAATAGCTGAGCTTACTGCAAAACAGGAAGCATCTGTACCAATGTTTGTTTCAACTTTTTTTTAAAGGACTAATAACCCTCTTCCTTCAGTGAGGGAAGTTCACACAGGGTATCAGAGTACATGATCAGCATATGGCATAACTATTCCCAATCCCCGCAGTCAAAGGAAAGCAGAAGCGACTGGAAAACTGAACATACCTTCCATGGAGTAATGGCCCTCTGCAGAGGCATCAGACTTGCAATATAATGCTCCTAAGAAGAAATAAAAAATAAAATAAAATAAAGTTACAACAGTCGAGAGGCCTCTTGTGTGGTCAGTGGGTGTGACGGTCTCCACTGCATCACATGCACAACCAACAGCCTCCTACTCTCCCTGGGGTTTTTTTCCTTCACAGTTGCACTTTACACGAGCCGAAGTGTCCCAGCTTGTTTCCCACCGCGGGCTAGGTTACAAAAGGATGCTAAAAGAATCCTAAGCATGCCATGTGAGAAAAGGTCAGGTGGGAAGAAGTTGGCAGGAGGGACTAGAATCTGAGAAGATGCTCTGCCCTCCCACGTGCTACCTCCCAAGGTGACGTAGAGAAGAAAGTGGAGGAGCCACATTTGGCCAACTGGATGGTCACCAAAAAAGCACCAGCAGCGTTCTAGTGGGACTACACAGGGAAGGCCTTGAAAGAAAGCATTTGCTACCATCTCTCTACTCAGCACTTGTCAGGCCACACCTGGAGTCCTGTGTGCAGTTCTGGTCCCCGCTGTACAAAAAGGCTGTGGCCAGGCTGGAAGGGGTCCAGAGAGGGGCCACCAAGATGATCAAAGGACTGGGAAACTGCCATACGAGGATGGGCTGGGAGAGCTGGGTTTGTTCAGCCTTGAGAAAAGGAGGGTCAGAGGGGATCTCATCACCGTGTACCAGCACTTAAGGGGCAGCTACAGAGAAGATGGAGACTCCCTTTTCACACGGAGTCCCATGGAGAGGACAAGGGCGATGGACACAAGTTGCTCTTGGGGAGATTCCAGTTGGACACGAGAGGGAAATTTTTCACAGTGAGGACAGTCACCACTGGAATAATCTCCCCAGGGAGGTGGTTGACTCGGCCACATTGGACACCTTCAAGAGTCGCCTGGACAGGGTGCTGGGCCATCTTGTCTAGACTGTGCTCTTCCCAGAAAGGTTGGGCTAGATGATCCCTGAGGTCCCTTCCAGCCTGGGATTCTGGGATTCTGTGATCTGCCTTAGGGTGGTGATCACCACGTGGACAGGCCTCTCAAGCTCTGGAGCAAAGCTTCCCAAAGCCAGAGGGGAGGGTTTCACACAGGCACCAGGTTTGACTCCAGTGTTAGCGGGGAGGAGGAATGTTTTGGGCTCCCAACCCTTCCCTATATATCTGCTTTGACTACCTGTTGAAAAGAGCAAAGAGTTGGCATCATAATCAACTAACATCGAACCTTGCAGGAGACAAACAATGTTCTGTCTTTACACACAGTGTGCTGAATATCCAACCGGCAGACTTTCACGCTAATTACTGAAATTTGCGTTCAAGAGACATTTAATTCCTTTCCATGGAGTAAGACATCTCTACAGAGTGCCACATCCTGAATCTATTACAGGTGCTCAGCTACAAGCGAATAAAAGAGGGCAAGCGCAAACTTGTCACTCAAGCATCTGCTATTCACCTCCCCTCACCTTTACACCGCTCTGACAAGTCTCTGCTCAACTCACCAGGGGAATAATGAAACTCTGGGTGAGCTCCAGGAGGTGACGCCTCAAAAGGGCACTTTGGACTTCAGACGGGCGTTTCCGCTGAATCCCCTGCAAGCACAAGCAGCGCGTTCACAACGGCGCTATTCTCTATTGTGCAGGCGGATGCAGAATCTGCAAACTCCGCAGCTGTAAGCAACCGGTCCAGAGCAGTCTGGAAAACCGTCCAGAACACGTATTCCGCTCTCCAGTTAAACACATCCCTCGCATTTCACTACGTAGAACCTGTTTTTTCCAGACTCTTTTTCTAATAACAATTGTGCTCACTTAGGTTATCATTAGTGCCAGTATTTAATCCGTAATATTCAGTGAAAAGTCTTAAAACTGGCACGATAAACATGTCCAAGTGTACTTGACTAAATAGTTACACACTGTAAAAACCCTGTTCCTTTTGGCGAGTTTTGTCTGTTAAAACCAAGCTGTCAGCACGGTTTTCCCATAATGACATACAGGATGTAGGATAGAGTTGAAACTGCTTACCTTTAGTAATCTTTTTATCAGGGTTTTGTCTTTGTGAAGAAATGTTTTATAAGAAGTATAGATTCCTAGATTGAAAATTTAAAAAGCAAAACAAAACCAGAAAAAACCAGAAGTTAAAAACAAAACTTTGCCCACATACCTAGAGGAGGCTTTAGATTATATATTATTATATAGTGCAGGGATCACAGAACTGAAATTCCTAGCGTCAACCCTGGCAGCTCTGTGTGTGTCCAATTACAAAAATGATAAAAAATAATTACAAAAATTATGGCATTGCTAACGCAGCAGGATCAAAGGACCCTGAACTACCTCAAGGACCTTCTTATGCCGAGCTTATGGTGAGATAACTTGTGGGAGTCAGCTTACGGCTAGGCCTGAGCTGAACAGTTAGTTAAGTGACAGACAGCTGTGTCTAGGTAAGCAAGTTCCTTTGACTTCCACTGCACCTAAAAAGCAGATATGGTATACAAAATTACTTCAGGAAAACCAGAAGTTCTCCCAACACTAAAATAATGTGTTCGCTTGGCTTTTTCAATCTCAGAATGAAGATGTACATTTTTTCTGTGTTAGATGGGGGACGCCACTACCGAGAACTGTGGAGCACGTTGAGCATGAGAAGATGATAACAGCAAAGTGTCCATTTGTTGAGCTACAAAGAATAACGTATGCAAGGTTCATGTGCCTGCAAAGCCTGCAAAACCCCCCACATGGAAGGGTAAATAAAATTAAATGACGCCTGACAAAAGGACTTGCCTGGTTTTGTGTCTAGAGTTTTCAGTTTAGCCAGCTTCTTCACCTTAACTTGCTTGGGCAGGTCTCCTGTGGAAAGACATCAAATGCCTAGCTCAGGCTCTGCATTTACCCGGACAGCCACAGCACGCGCATGAGAGACTTTGCCCTCCAGAACATCCAGTCCTACACTTGTACCTCTTAAACCATATCCTCCCTTAACTCCACGCTCGCATAAGCCTTCTACCCGCTGCCCTCCCTGCCAAAATTCTGGGACAGGAACATGTTGAGGAGGCATTGCAAACCCCCCCCACCTCAACCTAGAGGTTTTCTTGGCTTCATGGATCATAATCAGAGCCTCTCTCCACCTCTCTATTCTTCTCTATGCAATTTTCTCTTTCCTGCCCAGGAAGGGCTTCTCCTTTTCTTAATGCTTCAGAAAAAAAAAACACAGCAAGTTATCCTCGCAGCCCTTTGTCTTCACCACTGTTTGCGCTCATCCTGCACATCATCTGAGTCAGATTCCAGGCTTCCCTTTGGCTTCTCAGCTCTCACAGGAATGAAGATGTGTAAAATGACGGCTAGCACCGCAAATGCCAGCTCACTGCTAGCCTCTGACAAGGTCTACCAGCGCAACAGGACTTTGGTTCCACCCTTACCTGACATTCTGAGCTCCCCAACCCGTAGAATGTGTGGCCAGTGCTGGAGAGTTTTGATAAAGAAAGGGTTTGTGACCCCCACAACGATGTTTGGCCTAGAAAGATGGGGAAGGAAGCAGAACAATGCTAACCTCAGGGTTTCCTTCACACAGACAGTGGCAAGTGGGTAGCAAGGGTCTACCGGCTACTTACGGAGCCTGTGTCCTAGTGGTATACTCTTTAAATTCACTGTCGTGGATAGTAAAATAGGGGCGGTAGTCACAGCAGTACCTCAGAGGGGCCAGGCAGCTGTAACCAGAGACAGAACAGTCACGATATAACCTTCACAGAGGAGGACTGTGTGTTTACATGAGGTTTATATCCTAGAGCAGTGTTTTGTCCTGCCAGAGGTAACGCTCTGGAGGGGTTCCAGGTTTTTTTCTTTTTGCTAAAGCAGAGTTCAAAGCCAGGGAGACAAAGCTCCTTGGGGCTACAAACCATCAGGTCTCCCAACACGGGGGATTCACTTTTACTCTTCTCTACCATTGGTGGAATATGAGCCAGACTCTCTTGTTATGCTATTTGTCTTACGTGCTTTCGTAGGCAACCTACCTCTAAAACAACTGACCCGGCAGAAAAGCGGATCCGAAAGAGAAAAATTGTTAGAATTTACCATTACCGTTACCTGTGCCTCAGAAGTTGAAGGCATTACCTGGTAAGTGCCAGAACCATTTCTGAAGAAACTGTAGGGGATGGTGCCATCACAACAATTGGCTCTCCTAGTAATACCAGCTCCCATAGCATCTGGATGTGAATTAGCACTGGCTGGAAACACCTGTTGGTGAAAGGAAGAATGAGGTTAGAAACGCACTTCAGAAAACACCAGACAGTTATGGCATATAAGCCTACCCAGGTGTGCTTCCATCCGGCAATTTGAAATCTAGGGTTGATTTTTAGTGTCCCGCAACCGAACGCCACGTGTCTTTACACGTGCTGTTGCTCAACCACTTTATACGTGTTTAAAGGAAACGCTTTCAGCAATGTCAAGCAACCTGCTGATCATGTTGCTCTCAGTATGTCCGTTCATCTAAGCAAAGTACACGTGGATTACAGCAGATGCACGCCTATTAGAATAGCACCTAGAACGCCGAGAAGTTAGGTTCAGACACACAATGCGTGTGCCTCAGAGCTTAAGCATGTCACCAGCTGAGGCCAGGAAAAGAAACCCTCTCACCAGGATACAGGGGGTTGTGTGAAGGGCAGCGTGCACAAGCTCTGCCAGCCCATATTCTAAATGACGCTCTGCAGAGCAGTGATTTTTGGTTCCTCGTTTGACATCTTCACTATACCTATGATTTAGACACTAGGAGCAGGAAAAGCAGATGGAAAGGAGAGGGTTGCAGGGATGGTGGCTCTCACCTGAAGAGATCCAGTTCGTGAATACTGGGGAGAACCAGTGGGGCTGGTAACAGATTCTAAATGAGGAAGAGGGAAAAAAAAAAATCAAAAAACCCAAAATTGTTAGTAAATTGAAGCATCCTGACTGAAAGGCCGCCTACACTGACCACATCAATCACAAAGTAGCTCCCTCTACAATAAGCATAAAAAGAAGAGAACAAGGTTAACACTTAGGGATACAAGCCAGGAGCAGATTTGGGTTGAGCATTCAAGGTCCAAATGAATTTCCTTTGCTAGAAGAGAGCCAAGAATCCCTTGTTTTCAAGACGTGACAGAATTCCTGTGCCTGCTCCTTTATTTTCTAGAGTTTCCTCTGGTGCAAGGCAGAGCTTGAGACACAGATAGAGACAATAAGGGTTGGTAATATGGGTGCCAAAAGTTGTGTGAGGTATGACATTATTCGAAGGATAGAAAAAGGCAACAAAAAAATCAAAGGAACAAGAATCAAAATCAAAGCTGAACAAAAGCAGTAAAGATGCTCAGAGAGCAAATGCTGCAAAACACCATGGAAGACTGAGGCAGGGTCTCATGGAGACCTACCTATGCATGAGTTCCCAGGAAAGGCAAGGTGAACAAAAACTGTGAGAACAATGCACATACATGACTCGAAGGACACCAGTTCTGTGCAGAGTCCTGTTTTGAAAGGCACAGGCACAACAGCGTGCAGTTTAAAGCAGATGGGTGGTTTAAACCGCATTAATCCCAGGCCAAAGTGGTTTCAAACAGGATAAGGCTGAAAGAGTTCCAGTTCTCCACCCTCCTTCCTTAGTAGTCTAGATTCTGCTCATCACTGGTTGTGTCATGCCACGCTTCATCTCACCTCTTGATTGAACTGCTTCACTGGGCTTGATCCTGGCTTATCCACCCTCGATGGGATTCTCACCTAGATTACAAATAAGGACAGGCAGATTATCCAGGGAGATGGAATCGGTTAGCATGCACACACACTTTGCTTTCTTCCCTAACAACCATCCGCGTGAGAAAGCTTCCTCAATTACCAATTCTAATTGTACAGAGGTTAGGAATAAAGGGAAAGGATCTAGAAGTAAACAGCAATTTCAACATCCAGCAGAGAAGGGAATGCATGTCCCACGTCCCAGTTTGCCTCGGCCTGCTGCTGAGCACGGATCATCAGCAACGAGTACCTGAATGACAACTCCCATCACTGGAAGGTTCAGAGTCTGTCCTGGCACAGGAGGCGGCCACTGATCAATCTCATTGCACACTGCAGGGACACAGGTAACGAAAAAAGTTTAACCTGAAGGTCAGTACAGCCAATGCAGCTGGTCTTGTGAGTTCTGCCAATTTAACTATCGCTCATTCCTAGTTCACGTGTCCCCCTGGCTAGCTGCAAACACACACTATATCAAAGAATTGTGCACTTTAGGTCAGACACCAGACCTACGTCTGCACCACCATTTCCAGCACAGGCCCAGCAGCACTGTACGGTTGATAAATCATGATTAAGTTGAACAGTTCAATAAAGACCTAGTCAGAGATGCAGCATTAGCAGTTTTTCCCTCTCCCTGGGAATACGCTGTATGCAAAACTGACAGCACCATCTATTAAGGTTGTCAGTCGTTTCCCATTAATACATCCTTTACAGGTGTTTATAATTTTGACAAGCCAACCACTTGGATGAAAGTTTTTCCCTGTCACAATTTGTTCCAGAATGAACTAATCTGAACATTTCAGCTGTCTTTCAGGAACCTCCTGCTAAAACCTCTGGAAGATTTCAATATGCAAACCCCTCCTCCTAGACCTGACTGCTCACCTGCCTCCAGGCACGGCTCCAGCTTGTCAAAGTATTCCGGAGCAATCAGCTGCAGCAACGACTGGAACAAGTTCACGTATGGAAGGCGTGACACCAGCACCAACGACTGCAAAAAGGTACATTTAGGAGTCAGAGATCCCCTGGCGTGATCATTTCTAGCACTGCATATACTTACTGCATATACACTTACTAGAGGGCTATGCTTAAAAACCAGCATCAAAAGCATGAAAGAGCTCAAAAGCAGCACTTTCACTGGTGGAATTCTTGCTAGCTACCTCGCTGTTGAACCCTCGGGCTTTGGGAGACCCTGGGCATCCACACAGGCAAGGAGCTTTTTGTTTGATGAATAAGCTCAGCTGGCAGCTTCTACCAGGGAGCCACCGCAACTAAGAGGGCTGAGTTTGTGACCTAGCAAAAGATCACCTGGAGGAAAAGCAAAAATAAATTGCCGGTAGGTTCCAAGCCAAGGAGCAGACCACTGAAGCTGAAATTAGGTAGAGAAACAAAATAAAGGAATTCTGGGGAAGAAGAAACAAAATAACTTGAAATAATGCTGATTTGTTTCCAGCAATGCCTTTTTCTGTTGTTTTGGCATCTTTCTAATGCTTCTTTATGAACTGAATCACTATTTTTTTACAGCTTTTCCAACTCACTCCCACTGAGGGTTTTCAGTACTATGCCGGTATGCTCTTCCTCTAATCATTAATGAAGACTTTAATGACGATCCAGTGAAAATTTCTACAACAGTCATTTAAACACCTCCTTTCCAACCCAAAACTCTGCCATTAGAAATAAAAAGACCAGCCAAGCGTGACAGCGTACTCCACTGAGGAATTAACTACTTTTGCAAGTCTACCAAAGAGCGAGCGCATTAGCCTGGTATAAATATCTGTTCAGCAGGTCCCCACGTTGTCCAGTTTCTCCAATCCTGCAACTTTTTGAGTGACCAATCCACTGCTTTAGTGGCGATGAAGAAAATCATTTCTGTTTTAGCACAGCTCTTTAAAAGAAACTCCATGTCACTGCCCAGAGGTGGAGGAGAGAACGCACAGCAGGCCACGTAACTGCTGGGACAGGATGGCGTCGGTGTCTTCCAGCAAGTTACCAGGCCGATCTACTATGAAGCATTGCTCTCTGAAGAGCAGCTGTTCAAAGTTCATTTGTTCGAGAGCAGGCATTTTAGCTTTTGATGTGAAAAGACACTACTGAAAGAGTAATTCCACGGATCCATGGAGAAAAATGGATCTTAGCGTCAAAGCAAAATATTTTCCTTCTCTGGAAGAAGTCGGAAATGTCACTCTTTCAGGCAGTGACTGCAACTACCCGGCCGAATAATACAAAGCATTTTGCAGATTTGTGCTGAAATAAACACGCAGTTGGTGTTATTTTTCCCAGTGTCTGTGTCAAAGGAATTTATGATAAGAGACAAGGTTGGCGAGATACCAGCAGTGTTCACTGCTGCTAGTTAGAAGCAGTCAGCCCAGCAGGAAATCCATTCCCAGACGGCTACTAGGAAGAAGAAAGATTAAAGCAATTATAAGAGCAGGGCTAAGGTATAACTAGCACAGGCTGCAGTAACGAAGTGTGTCCTCTCACTGCCTGTGACACTAGAGTACATACTGAAGCAAATGTTCGAGCACTTCAGGATCTCATGATTCAGACAGCAGGTCACTGCTCATGTGATATACGCACCATGGCAACCACATCCAGGTTTGTTTGGAATTACACTCTCCACATATTCCTGGTCTCCGTGACCTTTGCTGTTTCCTGCAGAAACACCGTGGGTGTCACGTAGGAAGCGGTGCTATTTTACAGCTATGGATAGGTGCCTTTTTACAGCTATGTACCAGTTGAGAGTAGCAAGCTATCTGGTTTCAGTACTCACCTTCTGAAAATAACCTCTCTTCATCGAGCTGTCCTTGACTTGCCTGAAGTACACATAACCGAAGTAATGAGCTGACTCCCGCTGCAAGAGAGACCAACGATGCTGTTACTGAGAAACCGACTACCGCTAGCACCAAACTCCCTCCAGCCGCTGGCCAAACACCACACCTCGCCCCGGCTGTGACCCAGCTACAGCACTCCCTCCTGTTGACCAAAGCTACCCATGCTCAGCTATCTGGGAGAGTTCACCACACGGGAATATAGAGATTCAAACAACTAAATTCACAAAAAATTCCAACCTCCAGGTAGCACCTTTCACTGGCCCCTTTCTGCAGCACCTTCAGGGCCATCATCTACTGGGTTAATTGAGGTTTCCACTAATGTGATGAGCTGAGCCAACCCACTGAGCTCGCCCTGGCGCGCCGCGCTGCCACCGATGTGCTCTGACTGTCAGTTTTCTCTGCCAGCTAGAAGATCACGTATTGTTGAGGAAGGAATACATCATCACATCATCTTCTGGGAGGAGGAAATGTCCTCCACCATACTGTTGCGTTCCCCTTTAGTCAGGCATTTAAGGCAGCACCAGCCAGACTTTGCTCAGGATGAAGCACAAAGCTGAATGATGCTTCCTTCGTAGCAGCCATGAAAACCAATAGGTTTAATATAAATCTCCAGCGATCATTTAAAACACGCTGTACCTTCTAAGTTCCCACTGACGTCACGGAGGAAGGACAGGTATCAGTGCCGAACACAAAGACCATCCTTAATATAATTTTTTTGAAGCCCCACAGGCCCCGTGGTTTAAGTCACCTTTCTCTTCCCAAGTATTATTTTATATATATATATATAATGTACAGAATCCAGTACTTTGGCAGTTTTACTTCCCTTATTTCTTTAAAGCCAGGTGAATCTGTGAGTCAGTGTCTGATCGCTACAAAGCAGTAAAGATGCATGCAAGCTGAAAAATCTCTAGACCAGCATTTTTAGGAAAAGAAATCCTCCTGCTCCCGCTCAGACCAGCAGCCCATCTCTGGATTGCATATCACAAAAACATATCCCAAAAAGATTGCTGAAGTGTTAAAAGGGCACGTGCACAGGAAGCATCATCTCAAAGGAGAAAGCAGATGAGGACAAGTTGATCTGATGGCCATCTGTTCAATTAAAAGAAGCAATAGTGCTCAGCACATCCCTTCTCTGCATGACACGGGCAGACAGGTCACTGATGGAAAAACCACAGCTGAAGACGCTGCTGATATTAGTGCCTGGGTATGGTTAAACCAGCCCGCATGTCGCAAGCCAAAGAGTGGATTTGTGGCATGCCAATTATGCCACGTTTTTACATGCATAGATCCTGCAATAAATGAAAATAACTGTCATCCCCCCAGAAAAGAGGTAAACATTTACCACAGACAAGGATATCCTTGTCTTGCCTCACAGTAACGTGCACAGGCAGCTGTGAACCCGGTTGGATGTCACCTGTGTGCCACCCTGTATCTTTTCGCTGTAGTTAGACATGACCACTGCTCTAATCTGGAGCCCCCCGGTTCAGTTCCATCTCTTAGAGTAGCTGGGATTCTCAACACGGCCCTCTATGACTATTAATGTGGAAGCAAGTCCCTGTGCTGAAAGCTTTCTCCTTTTCTGACTATTCCCATGGCCAGAGAAAATAGGTATTTTACGTAGAGAAAACAAATCAAAAGCGTATTTGGCTTTTAACCCAATCACACTACTTTTTGCTTAGCAGGTGTAAGTAGTGCGCTGAAACACAACCGACCTGCAGTGTTAGGGGTGCTTCTCTATTGTACTCGCCATCGTCCTCGTAATGAGTCGTCCTCTGTCCCCCAGACTGACGAAGGCGGAAGCTAAATTGAGTATCCCCCAGGCCACCTGAGACAGAGAAGATCACAAACACTCAGGAAGAAGTAACAGTAAAGAGAAAGCTGGAGACTGCTTAAATCAGAAATGCTGACAGGAACAGGGATGCTGATTTACAAGGAACTCCAAAACCAAAAATGGAGAGCAACAGCATAGAGAAACCCCCAAAACCCAGTGCAAGACAGGAAGAACACACAGCTGAATAAAAGAACTGGTATCATTAAGCTAAACCTTGCCAGGTCATTGCTGGGAAACTTAGGGACATCAGCCAGTATCATCTATCCTGAGCAGCTGCAGCCACCGCTTCTTATCCACCGTACTGGAAAACCTACAAACAGCCTTAATGCAAGACCACACAAACACTGATTTTAATGACAGTCCCCTGCACGATAGTTCCAGCAAATGACCTAGAGAAGCGCCAGAGGCGGGCACCTCCCAGGCCACCCTATTCTGCTCACCCTCCCACCACGCACACTTGGTACAGCAGGAAAAAAAGAAGCCTGAAGCCCTCAGGAGGCTTCATCAGTTGGACGGGCAGAAGGAGCAGGGCCGAGTACGTACAAAGAGGCCAGTTTTGAGGAAAGAGTTAAACACGCTAAGCTCACTGAACAAAAACCGCGGCTGAACAGACTAAGGTGCCACAAGGGGGTAAGAGGATGTACTCCCCTCCCGCTGTTTGCAGGGGCTATGCTCCAAAGAAGAGTAAAGACTGTGGTGTATGTTATGAAGCTATTGCTATTAGTAAATAATTTAATAAAAGGGGCATTTAGCCTGAGTGTTCACCAAGTTCTGAGAAACTAGTGAAAGTGCATCCTTAAAAACATTTAAAACTAAACTGGGCGAAGCTATAGGAGACTAACAGTCGGGAACCAGGCTTAAAGAAACAGGCCCTGGGATAAATTAACATGCTAATTTCTTATCGCCACTTTTCTGGGCAATAAGCTTTGGGAATACTTCTGCTGTGAAAGCATCCTCTCCCCAGCTATTTCTCCTCACTGAGCACTTCCCTCACAAACACCGAAATGCTGACAGCCGACAGCTGCAAACCTCGAGGAACCTGCCCTTCGTGACTTTTTTTTTATATTTTATTGGCATGGGTGAAGCATGAGTGTGCAAAGCTTATCAAGAAATTGTCCTGTCACCCACTAGATCGCAGATTCTACATCCAGAGAGCAATCAAAATGACAAGAAGCCTCTTTGTTCAGACCTCAGGGCTGGGTGCTCCTTGGCGTCACAGTTCTAGAAGATACAGCCCACCGGTCTCTGCTGCATTAGAGGCAATGACTCACTCTTTCCATCATGAACCCATCACTTCATAACGGCAACGAAGCATCCCGCAGGCTGCAGGCAAGGCCAGCAGATGCTACCTACCTGAGTAGGAGTCAGGGAAGGACAAGTAGCAGATGCTAGTTTTCTGCAACAAAAACAAACGCACAGTAAGACGACCTCCGTCACCCCTGCTCTTTAAAACCAGGGAAAAAAAATTAGTTATTACCTCTTTCTCTGTTAGTCTGAAGTCATACGGATACACCAACTGCAAAAGAGACAAGAGTCAGTAAGTCAATCACCCTGTGCCCCCCGTGACTTCTACATAGGTCTGTAAACCATACAAGAAGTGCCTTATTTCTCCCCAAGTAACATACCCTACAAGAAGGAACATCTCCCCATTTAAAATCTGACTGTCAATAGCACGGAACTTGTCGCAGAATCTGTATTTATTCTAGTGGATTTGGAGACAGACCCAATGGCTTACATTTTACTTGGATTTTACCTTGAGAGTCGATAGCCCCAGCACCCCGTTGGTAACTTCTCTGCACGGACTACTGATGTGCAAACAGCTGCTTTCTCTAAAGCAGGCTGGAGAGGACTATTCCAATGCTGCTTGAAATTATGTTGACCTCTGCTTACTGTCCAAGCTCCAAGCCTGGAAAGCACTAATATTCAATTTTGCACCTAAATACAAGATTTAAAATTATGTCCTGTGTAGGAAGTTTTGGACTATTTCTAACTGTTGTTTGGAGGGGGGTCACTTTTTATTTTGATTTTTTAAAATCCTGCTAAAAAGTCACTTACAATTCACTAAACCCACCCAATATTCTGAAGGAGTGAGGAAGGCTGGCGTCCTGAGCTGCTGAGAGGTAAAACCAGATTTCACAGCACTGAAATGAGAAGACAGACAGTCGGGACAGACTAAGAACTGCTTTAAAAACGAAGCTACACGTACATGCGATGAGGTATGGGAAGAAGAGCCACTGGAGGATGGCACAGAGAGCGTTAACAGCCGTGGCTGGGGAAGCAACCTTTGCAGCAGCATTCTGCAAAGATACAGGCAGGGCAAGATTACTGCCCTCAAGGGCAGAGGAAAGGATGCAGCAGTAATCAGGAGTGAGACGATGATAGTCTGGAGAAAGGCTCCAGCTGTACGAAGAGATTATAAAACAATCTATCTACGTACACTAAACACCACAAAGCCCGGGGTTAGACACAGACTTGGGTGTATACCCTAGCCTCTGGGGTGAGAATGCTTATTTAACAGTCCTGAGTGACGACGGGTCAGCTAAAGACGCTCTTCACAGTGACCAAGAAGCAGAAAATGGGAAGCAGGAGGAGTTTGAGAGGATTTGGTTTAGCCTCCCTGATTTGGTCCGTGGTTAGAAAGACAAGCCAAGGTTTATTTTGTGCAGAAAGAGGTGGGTCTGGCACAGGCTTGAGGATTCATGCTTTGTCAGCATACCAGCGACGGCTCGATTGTGTTACACCCAATTTATCATCGGGCATTTCAGATAAGAGGGATCGTCAAGAACTTTAAAGCATCCAGCTAAAGACTCTAGCTTTGCAGCTGAACTATGTAAATGCTGATAACACTCTTCCTGCATTTACTGTAACCCGGTAAAAGAGAACTCAGGGCAAGGCTTCTCAGGTCAGGGCCGAGGGCAGAACCGCAAGCGAGATCCACCAGCAAGATCCACTACAGAAACAATCACACTGAGAAGGGAGAAATGACACAGCTACAGCAATAATGAGTTTCACATGTCGCTGGGCAGAGGACAGAAACCAAAATACTTACAAATCTGTAGAAGTACACAGCTCTTACAGCACTTACTGATCGGGAAATGCAGAAATTGCAGGTGGCTTTAAATAAGTGGGTGAGAAAGAAACTAGCACTGAATGACTTGAAAAACGGAGATCTGCTCGTCAGACTTGTGCAGCTCCCGGGCAGTAACTCTGCTTCAGGTCAGTGTGCGAGTCATCTGGTACTCAAATCAGGAGCTCTCTTCAGTGCTTGACTCTTCTTGCAAGTCTATAAATAGCAAGGGTGGCACCACGCCAGAGTGCTGGCAGTTCACCGAGCTAGCTCGCTTCGCTCTAACAATTCCCCACTGATTCCTTGGCAAGGTCATCTAATCAGCTTCAGAGAGTGAGCCAAATTAACGATTAAAATTTACGCTGATTAGCCTTCGGTTAAAGCTCCGCTGAAAGATGAAAAGCTACAAAAATACGGGAGCAAAATTATCACACACAAGCTACAGCGATGAGGCGGCACATTAAGGCACGACTGGAGAATGACGGCTTTTCAGACGCTGAAGCACGAAGGGATGCATTACGGCTACGCCACGGGAGGAGACGCACTCTGCTCGCTGCATTTCTGCATTAGGCGACTGAATAAATTCTTGTGGTGACTAATTTAATGATCACACACAAACGTTTATTTTGTTAATTCCCATATAATAATGCATAGACCAGGAACAGAGACCGGGACATCTGATGCCGATTCATCAAGAAGCTCAGGAACCTCACAGCATTGTGCTTTCTGCGATGCCTGCTGATGATCTAAACTTGAGTTCAAGAGTCAAGACAGACTTCTAATTCTCCTGCTGCCTTTTCGGGGGGGTCTTTCTGCAAGTAAATCACACCAGAAGTGGATACTGACTGCCCCTTGCTGCTTTGTGGGTCCAAGTTTAATATGAACTAAATGTATGTTTCACTTGGAGATGTGTGCTCAGTGGGTTGGGGGCGGGGGGGGGGGGAAGAAAAGGAAAAAAAAAAGGGGGGAAAAATCAGGCTCAAATGCTTCTGACTGAGCACAGAAGCACCAACAGACCCAAAAATTCAGATCTCATGTTTTTAAAAAATGGGCCTTATCTTCTGCATCTTTGCTTCCCCTTGAGTTTAACAGTCTGACATGTACTTCTGTGTTTGAGGTGGGGGGGAAATCACTAATTATTTACAAGATTAAAACCCCAATCTGAAATAGTAAGAATCCTAGTCACTAGAACTTTACAAAAGCAAAAGGACAGTAAGCCAAAAGGAACTTTTTATTTCTAAAAGTCCCTGGATATCTCAGAAGTGGCCCAAAAGGGCTTAAGTGAAGTCATAACTTGTGAATTAGCCCACTCCCCCATCAATACTGCCTTAACAAGCGTGGAGGTGACACATGTTGTTGAAAACAGATCCTTGCACTAAAGCTTTGCTGTTGATATCGCACGGGTGCCAAGTACTCAGCTGCTGCCATAGCAACACGGAGGACATCCCAGAAAATGACTTCTGGTGACTCTGAAGTAACCCAGCTTCACAAAGTGCCTGTGTTTGGAAAAGCTCGAGGGGGGAGGAGCCAGCGCGGTCGTGAAAAGGGACATTTCAGAACGATGGGGACGAATTCTCAGCGTCTCTATGGCAGCGGCACCAGAGAAGTCGGAGCCCTTGCGGCGTCGGAGCGCGAGGGGCTGCTGGGGAGGGCTGCTCCGGCCGGACGCGGGCTGCTGGCCGAGACGGTCAGCTCGGAAACGTGTCTTCTCTCTCCCAGGTGTTTTTGCCGTCTGTAGTTGACTACTTGAAGAAACGTAAATGGGTGGATGAGTCAGAAATATTAATGATACGTAATTTCTGCATTAACCTGTGTTTTCCTTTGTAGCACCTTTTCTACTGTATATTTGAGTAGCAATAGAGTGGGACTCGCTGAATTTCAGGCCGATGGTATATCTACATCACAAGACAACTGCACAGAACACAAGACACCCAATATTCAGAAACCTGAGCTGAGCCTAAACAAGGACTTGGCTGCGAAGCTGCCGCCACAGAGCCTACCCCACTGCGGGGTAATTTTGCCTTTCTGCTCGGTGTGCTGAAGGGCAGACGACACATGCTAAGCAGGCTTCAGCAACGCGGCTTCTGCGTAGATTTGGGCAGCAAGGGAAGAAAAGAGATGTTTTATCCGGAAAGAATCCTAGACTCAGGAAAAAGTAATCTTCAGGAAAGGATGACAAGGTTTCAGTACAGAAACCCTGGCTGAGACAGGCCTGCTCCCAAAGCAGGAATGCAGGGGACATCCGAAGGTTGGACTAGGGATGTCTGCCTGCATCTCCACACGCTGATTTACAGAGATGATGCAGAACGATGGCGCAACCTCCAGAACGGGAGGCTTCCCTTCCTTCTGACTCAC
The DNA here is from genome assembly GCF_949628215.1 of Phalacrocorax aristotelis. Taxonomy (NCBI): domain Eukaryota; kingdom Metazoa; phylum Chordata; class Aves; order Suliformes; family Phalacrocoracidae; genus Phalacrocorax; species Phalacrocorax aristotelis. Next base: position 218,231,358 of record NC_134276.1, read on the forward strand.
GTTGCTGTGAGCACGTGAGGTAGCGCAAGTTACTCCAAGTATTTGTAGCCTGTTACTCTGTGTAATCCTTGGGTGCGTGACCAGCCTCTGTGCATAAATCACTCTTTAGAGGGATATACGTACATGCACAAAACCACAGAGAGCTCTGTCAAGATCTAATCTCAGTCAGCTACGCTGATCTGGTAATGTCTATGGCAAACTTCCCGTGCAAACTCAGCCAGGACTGAAGTCCCACAGGGCTGGGTGCCACAGACGCATTTTTTTATCCCAGAAGCTTGCAGTCGAGAGCCCAAATCATAAAACTCCTTCCTCTCGGCTGCAGAACTCAACCTGCTTGGAGACAAGCTGCAGGATCTGGACCCAATCTAAAACAACCACGGAACAGATGGAAATAGGGAATAAGCAGGAAGGTAATGACACCACTTGGCTACCGGCAATAGTGACATTTACATTTTTTTGAAATTTTGAAACAATTTTACTTGGAATGCCCCTGTGAGACAGTATCAGCTTGAGCTTTTTTATCTTCCCAACCCCATCAAGAATGGAAGACGGGATCACACAGCTTCTCCTCTGCCTGGCTTCCTTTCTGGGCCTCTTACCCAATGCAGACCTCTGTTCCTCACCTAAAACCCTCGCTCCGAGACAGAAATCACAACAGACAGGCCAAAGGAGCGGTGACACTGAGGTTGTGTCACCACTCAGTCCAGATGCTGAGAAGTTCCTGGTGTCCTTCATCATTTATGCCACGAGAAACATTTTTCCCATCAATACTTATACGGACAAAGGAGGAAAAGGGAGAAAAGGAAGAAAAAGAAGAAAAAACCCATCCTTTCTGGGGATCAGCAAACCATATTAGTGCACACCGTGATCACAAAGTCCCCTCCTTATAATGCCAGACAGCTAATAAAACCAGTAAGAAAGCACCTTTGTAGCTACGTATTAAAACACACCTCTGAAGTATTAAATTGTAAATGCTAATTATTATCCCACTATTCATATCCTTTCCAGGGTATATCAGGTCTGATTTTGCAGGAAAGAGTATAGAGCATGCGAAACTTAGGTCTCCAGCAGGTTTTTTTATTTATTTTCAGGCTTCATGGAAAGAAACATAGTCAAGTATTTAAGAAAAGAGAGCAGCAACAGGCTGATTTGATCTCCACTGCTTTCCATTCCCTTCAGAAGCTTCAGCATGACTTTAAAAATGGAAAGTCTCAATCCTCTGTAAAAGCGTTAACCTCCTTACACAAAGGCAGTGAGGAGGACTTCCCACAATTACAAGACAAATATCAAGGGATTTGAGATAATGCCTCAGGTTCAGCGTAATCCAGAGATATCTGGTCCCCTTATGTTGCATTTTTTTAAAACACCAACCAGCCCTCGCTGTCGGTCACACTACAAGCCTCAGGTAACTAACTCCATTCAAATCCTCTTTCAGAGGCAAACAGCACAATCCGCCAGGGAATAGGGAAAAAACATTCCAACCCTTTCACTCCCAGTTCATCCCCTCTGCCCCGCCAGCGATCCCCACAGGCATATCAGACCTCCTGGGAAGCCTCCGACACCGCAGGTGCTCAGGCTGACAGAGCAGCCTCAGCCCCCTGCTCCACTGTGCCCCTTTATCTCCCCATTGCTCCCCTGCTTCCCACCCAGCTCCTGACTCCTTCCCTATCGCTGCCCTGCGTCATCCACCCCGACCCCTCCTTAGCACCTGCTGACCCCACGCCTCAGACCTGTGCCTTAGGGCAAGATTCATCCCTACCGCTGCTCCCTAACCCCACGCCTTCCTGCCTCCACGGGCTGTCTTCCACAGTCCTTCCTCCCCAGCTGTCTCCCCACCATCCTCCTCCCTTCACAGCCTGCTCCCCCTCCTCGGCAGTCCTGCAGCCCACCACCCACCCCAGTCACCCCACTTCCAAGTCCCCGCAGCCCCTAGACATGCACACCCCAGCACCCCGGGCTGCCCCAGCTCCTCTTGGCCCTGCACACCCAGGCCCTCTCCTGCCCCGAGCATCACTCCTGCCTTGCACATACTGGTGCTGGAGCGTGTCCAGAGAAGGGCAGCGGGGCTGGGGCAGGGTCTGGAGCACAAGTGTGCTGGGGAGCGGCTGAGGGAGCTGGGGGGGTTTAGCCTGGAGAAGGGGAGGCTGAGGGGAGCCCTTGTCGCTCTCTGCAGCTGCCTGAGAGGGGCTGGAGTGAGGGGGGGGTTGGTCTCTGCTCCCAAGTCACCAGTGATGGGACGAGAGGAAACGGCCTCAAGCTGCATCAGGGGAGGGTTAGGTTGGAGATGAGGGAAAATGTCTTCCCTGCCAGAGTGGTCAGGCCCTGGCACAGGCTGCCCAGGGAGGTGGGGGAGTCACCAACCCTGGGGGTCTTCAAAAAATGTGTAGACGCGGCACTTCAGGGCACGGTTTAGGAGACCTGGTGGTGTTGCTGGGTTGGTGGGTGGACTTGATCTTAGAGGTCTTTTCCAACCCTAATGATTCTATACACTGTCCCGCCCCTGCACACAGCCTTAGCCCAGAGGACAGCCCAGCTGCCCCCAGCGCCCCCCCACACCCCACCTCACCCAACCCTACCTGTCTCCAGCACTAATTCTGCCCTGTCTTCCCACACACGGGCCCTTTTCCAGCCCTGCCTGTTCCCCCCCTCGCCACCTTTGCCTGCTCCTTCTCCCCTGACTCCCCATCCCACCCTGCCCGCTCCCAGCCTCCCCTCACCCCAGCTCTGTCCCCCTCACCCCCGTCTCTGCTCTGCCCGCTCTCTCCTCTGCCTGTTCGCTGCCCCACACAGAGCCCCTTCTCCCCCCCAGACCCACGGCCCTTCCCGGGCCCAGATCCCCCGGACCCCCAGCCATGCCTGGGCCCAGATCCCCCCCAGACCCCCAGCCCTGCCCAGGCCCAGATCCCCCCTGGACCCCCAGCCCTTCCCAGGCCCAGATCCCTCCCAGACCCACGCCCCTTCCCGGGCCCGGATCCCCCCACACGGCCCCCGGCCCCGCCCGCACCTCCATAGCCTGGCCCAGCTCTAGGTCGAAGGTGACCACGCAGACACAGTCGAGCCAGGCGGAGAAGCGGGCCCAGGGCAGCGGGGAGGCGGCGGCGGCTGCCCGGGGCCGGCGGGGCCGGGGCTCGGCCCGGCACAGCGCGTCCATGGCAGCGCCCGCTCCGCCGGCCCCGCCCCGGCCCCGCCCTGTCCCCGCCCCTCCGCGCCGCGCCCCCCGGCGGCCCGGAGGTCCTGCACTCACCGCCCCCACCATCGAGACGGCTCCAGCCGCGCAGAGCGGCCCGGGGCCGGGGTGTCATGGCGGGCCGGGCGGGAGGTCTGGACCCCGCGGAGGCCGAAAGCACGGCGGGACGCGGCTGCCGTTAAACCGCCCTCCCCCTGCCCCGCTCCTGCCGCTCCGCCGGGGCCGCGGCTCCCCGAGGTCTCGCCCCGCCGCGCCCCGCTCGCCCCAGGCCGCAGCTGCAGGCCCGAGGCCTGGGTGGGCCCCCCGCCCCTCCTCGGCCGGCAGCGCCGGGGCAGCTGCCCAGCCCGGTGCCCGCGGCGCGGCCCGGCCTGGCGGCGGGCCCAGGCAGGCTGGGGATGGAGCCGGTTGCGGGGGGGGGAGCGCGCTGACCGCCCCCGCATCGCCCGGGGATGCCCGGCAGAGCCCTGCTCGGCACAGGGTGGCCATTATCCAAAGTAAACGGCAAAGGGCAAATTGGGACATTAAAGTGCTCGGTTTGGTTAGGTTTTAAGGCATGTGAGCTCTGTGGCATGAGCTGCTGCCTTCCCGTGTTCATGCAGCACTTGGGGGGGAGGACAGTGACATCTAGGAACTGCTGAAGTGTGGGTGGTCGGGAACAGTTCTGTGGCAGGTTTCCTCAGGCGATGGCTGAAACCCATTCACTTATTTTTTGTTTTTCCTTTTTTTTCCCTTACTGCTAGACTGCTGCTCAGCCAGCTTCAGGCATGGAGCAGAGAAGCACTAGGGCCACTGTAAAGAAAAAGCCTAAGGAGAAAGAGACTGCAGCAGCAGCGGCTTAGTCAGGCTCACACCAACTGACTCTCTGAGTGTCCCCCTGCACCCAGTGCCTCCTAGAGAAGTTTAGCTGCTGAGCTTATCTGCTGGAGAACTGGTTTTCACTCACACAAGCAGTAACCTCAGTGCTAACATTAGTTGTGTGAATTTGGCTGTAAAGCTAAACCAAAGGTTTTGGTTTGTTGGGCTAAACCGAAAGTTTGTTGTCAAATTGTATGGGAAGAGAGGTGCACGTTTCTGTGCGCTTCCTTCGTAAACTGCATCATGACCCACGGGTACAAATTGGGGTTAATTCTGACAAAACCACTAGAACTGCTTCAGATGGACATGATTTTAGAGGAGAACCTGCCTTGTTAACTATTGGATATATAGAGAGAGCTCTTTTCACCAGGATAGATGAATTTGTGTCCTTTCCCTTGGCTATATGTCCAACACACCCATAGATTTAAACCTCAATTTAATATTCCCATACTTGCTTGTCCTGCAATGTGCCTCTTGGAAATTGCCCCTGAGAAGAGAGAACGAGATCTTAGATCTGTGCTGACTTTGTGCCTCTGATAGATGCCTGTTCAGAGCAAAGGTGTGTGTTTCAATATTAGTTGAAATCTTTCAGCTATTGTTTTGATACTTGTCAGATGTTGTAAGTACTTTCATTACCCTTTTTTTTCACAGTAAATGTTCTGCTCAGCAAGCCAGTGACGTATGTGGGGCTGCAGTGAAATCAGCTCCATGAGACCCCTTGGCAATAAGGTGATTTTTATTATGGGACAAAGGATGTCAGGCAAAAAAACATCAGGTACTTTTTATTCAGGTTATTTTTCTTATATTTTCAGCATGTCCCTTTTCTGGCAAGAAGCAGCTATAAGCTTGCAGGTTGGTTTTTTTTTTTTCACTTGTTTTCTTTGATAACCTGTCTTACACATTTAGTAAGAATGAAAAATGTATTAGAATCATAGAATCATAGGATTATTATAATTATATATCACTATAAGATTATATAATCAGGATTTTCTGAGCTTGTAAGTAGGACCAAAGTGGATGTGTCTCTTACGCTGGACTTCTCTAGAGACCTCACCAACATTTCATACAATCGTGGTGGCAAAATTGGCTGATGAAGAAAGTCCTCAACAATAGGAAGACCAAAGAGCTTGTTCTCCATATGTGTATGTACTGTGACAGCTATATGACTGGACAGATTGTTAATATCGAACACGTAATGTGTATCATAACAAAAATTCTTTAGATGCAATGTGCCGAGAGCCTATAATAATCTGTATACTTAACAGTTAATGTTACAATTCATTGTCTGTGCTAGTGTAGCATCTCCGCACCCTAGTAATGAGCCACGGCTACATTTAGCGAGGTGTGATACAATCCAGACAAGGAGATTATATGGCTTAAGCGCGAAGAAATGGCATGTCAGGGTCATCAAAGTGCAAAAAAATTACAAAAAGACAAGGGGGTGATGCTGGTTAGCTCAATATGAGGTGGTCCTACCGCATTGTTAGCCTCCCCATTGCATTATCCAACCATTTGGAAAACTATTTCTGACCACGTGTGGCTGCTGTATCATAACACAGGCAGGATAGCTGAGGGAAGGCCTGGCACATGATCTTTCCTTTGACTTCCCCTGACAATTTACACAAGCTGAGGATGTGCCCCAGAGTATTTGTGTTTTAATGTTGTCTAAACACAGGAGCTTTTATAGTTAATTTCCTCAGCTTGTCTGAAACGGGGAAGACGCTGAGCGCTGATGGGTATCTGGCTCTGCAGCCCTTCTGCAAGGGGTGGGGAGGGTGCTGGCCCTCTGCTCCTCTGGACTTCTGCAGAGCAAGCTGCAAAGAGGTATTTCCTCCAAGAGAAGAATTTAATCTGCTCAGCATGGAGGGCTGGGCCTTCTGAGCTTTCGGTCTCTACGAAACAGCTAATCACAGGCCCACAATTTCTAGCCTTCTAAGCGCCTATATGCTCCTGGACCATATTTGGGCAATAAAAGGTTCTGCAGAACTCAAGAATGCCGCAGATTTGATCCTCCCCAAAGCTCCGGCCTTGCCGGAGATACTGCGCTGCACAGGGCCAGCATGTCGTTTTTGCACGGCTCCTAAGCAACCTGAGTAAATAGAACATTTCGCAACCTTAACCACAGCGGTTGCTACACTTTCATCTATAATTATCTTTTGCATCAGAGCTCTCAAGAGCAACCGGCCTACCAGATTTTGCAGGATATTTTGCATTCAGCTTCAGTTTGCCTGCCTTTTTTCTTGCATTGCCAGCTAGGATAATATTCCCCAGACAAGAGGAGAAACATAAATACCCTGCAGACTAGAGGAACGTGCAATGCGCTGTAAGCCAAGAAATGTTAGCTCGCCAGCCTCACTTCTGATTGCTGTTTATATTCTGCGCACTTCAAAGCTTTGTTATTTGAACAAGACCTTGTAACTTGCCCCAAAAGGCAGCCAAATATAATTCTTGGTGTTTGGAAAACCTAACACACAAATTATATTTAGGAAAAGAGCCTATGACTCCAGCAGAACAGACTAAGGCTCTTCCCCTCCTCCCTTCAGTGTTTCTCAGAATTAATGTCAAAACTGTAGCTTGGCAATACTGATATGATGTCTGTTCTAGGCACTAGATCACACTTCATTTCTAAGCCAAGAATAGAGCCCAGCATTCTTGGTCATCGACATCCTATTTCTGGTCGTGCAGCCTCCGAGCCAAACGTGTGCCAGATCCCGCTCTAGGTGTGAATCTTAGGGAGGATCAGGCTTATTCCTCCGGTTCCAGACCTGGGGAGCTGCGCTCAGGGCCTGAAACCTGAAATGTTCCTTGTGCTGTGGGTCTGAAGACATGAGTATCCATACCCTGCCCAGGTCTTCACTGCAGCAGCCTTTGGATTCCTGACAAAAATCTGGTTTTTATGCTTTTTCACTGAACTTCAAACTCAGAATCAAAACTTCCTTAGAACAGGGTTCAGTGCGTCAAAGAAACAGATGAACTAGCTAGTAGTACAGCAGGTCACACAACAAAACACCATCCTGACTGCTTGATGTGTAAATCAAGTTATTTCAGTTAAAGAGTGGCAGCTTTTCAAGTTCAGAGGTGTATGTTAATGACATAGTTTTGGTTGTGAAATACACACTCGCTGTGTAGTAAAAAAGGCGAGACGGTGCTCACCAGCCTTGTGGTCCAAAGACCGAAAGTTTGTGTGCGGGACGGAGATGCAAGTACGTGTGCTGATACTGGGGCGTGGGGCTCACCGCCCCGGGGCTGGACGTGGTGGTGGCCTGCAGCCAGGGCTTTAGGTCTGGGTCTGCAACAGCGTCGGTAACAAGCTCACGGTGACAGGCCGTCCTCGTCGGGGCAGTGGGGCGAATTCTCGTTATGCCACCTGCGAGAATGAGTTGTATACGTTGCGTGCTTACATGGTTGGGGTTGTTTCTAAATTGTCCGTGTCCGTTGCTGTTAGCGTCAACAATATGCTAAATGACATACAAATTGGCACGACGACAACTTTGCTATCTCAGAGAGCTTGCGGCCGAGCTGCTGTTCGGCCTTTTGACACGGCGCAATGGCAGGCAGACTCAGCTGCTGCATCTCTCTCCAAGACAGGGAGAACTGAGGTCACTGGCCAGAATAGCGGCTCCATCCCAGCGCTTGAGTTACTGTTAATTTAAGCAGAGCTGGCACGGTTGTACCTTGCTCCTTTCTGTTCATTCTGTGTGACTTTTGAAACGATCGGTGGGGAAACCAGGCTGGTAGAAAACACCGTGCAAACGGCAAAGCTTTTCCTTACTCGCAGGCGTTAGGATTTAAAAGTAAATTCACGTTTTTGTAACCTGGCGACGTCACCGTACTAGTTTAGTACAAAATGGTAAAAATCTTTGGGCATTTTACAATAAAACTGTGGAAGAGGCAGCCCTTTTCGGAATATATTTTTGCTGCATTGGAAACTAAATGATTGTAAGATCATTCAAGTAACCATTGGACTGAACACGGGCAGCATGAATGCCAATGCACAGTTGCCCTGGGAGTGCTAAAGCCGTTGGAAGGACACTAAACCATCATCCTCTTCCTGCGCAGGACAGCTGAAACGTTGGTGAGAGGACCGTGACATGATAATATTTTACATTACTTACATCCCAGGGTGGATTTTAACAATAGCAAAAGACATGAAACCTAAAATTATGGAGTTTTCATATGTGCACAAGTAGGCAAACACTGATTTTTGTATCTGTTTGAACAGGTAAGAGGTCGTACCTGTCTTCAGCATCTGCATGTCAGCATGAGTAGCCGCAGGAGGGACCAACAGTTTGTTCACAGTAGGATATAGCTGCCCTCGTAAAACAACCAGGGTCTCAGACCCGTGGGTTATTTTCCCTACTTAAGGAGCTCTCCCGGTTCGTGTACCTGCCTGCGTCCTGGCCGGGAGAGGTGAGCTGGCAGCCTGAGCCCGTGCTCGCTGCCAAGCCCAGACAGTTCAGCTGTATTTTTGTGTGTTTCATAGGGCTGGAGGAAGCTGTTCCAAGGCTGCTACTCTAGAAATCAGCTGGAGAAGGCAGGTCTACAGCCCCGCTACGCGGGGAAGTGAACACACTCTGGAGATGGCTGGAAGACTTGGGAATTTGCTTGGACAGCCATCGTCGTGTCCCTGGGAGCCAAAACACGCCACGAAAACCGCTTTATAATCTCACTACCCTCCAACAGACAAAGCAGAGAGATGAAACTTCTGAGGTTGTACTATTTTTTTTCTTGTTAATGGCCAACAAGGTGTTAATTACCACGTCCAGGAGCCCTTGCCTTGTTGAAAAAACACATATAAACTGGATATTTTGCCTGTTTAATTATGGGTGAAATTTTTGGTGGCATTTCTATGGCAAAAGCCCCAAACCTTATACTGTAAACAGGGTGGTATAAAACCATGTAATTTTTCACACGCTGTGCTGGCAAACCCCACCATTTCCCTTGCTGTCACCTCCATCCATGGGGCACGTTTGCCACCAGCGCTGCGCCAGCAGGCGCTTCCACGGCCGATCCCCCCGTCCGTAGGTTCTGAAGCAGACATGCACGCGTTAAACTTTACCCACACGTATTAATATTTGCAGGGTCAAGGCCTAAATAAGACCAGTGAAGAAGGACGTAGCGGTAAATCTAGTGGCAGGAATTCACTTTGGAATCGAGAGAAGTGGTGGATCGGTTCCTGTCGGGTTCCTGTAGGATGCTGGCACATAGAAAGGAGTTTATTCATGGAGGAAGACAAATCTGGGCAAGGCAACAATGAAATCTACTTAACCCAGCAGCAGGCATGACTAAGAGGTATCTTTCTTCCCGGTCCTGTTTTCTTCTATCTTTTGGGTCGTCCCCTCCTCCCGCCCCCACCACCCTCCCGCCCTTCTTCCCCACGCTGATCCCCACCGCCCAGGACACTCCGTGCCACCCCAGCCCCCAGCCCCACGGCAGCGCCCACCCCCCGCCGGCCCCGCGCCCCCCGGTCCCGGGGTCTTGCCCTCCTCCCGGTCTGGGCCTCCGGGGCCGTGAGCCTGAGCAGGGCCGGGGTCCTGCCCGCCCCCCCGCCGACAGCCGTCCCGGGGCTCGGGGGGCCCGGTCCCGGTCCCCCCGCCGCACACTGCTGTCCCGGGGCCTGTGGGCTGCCCCCCTCCCCCTCAACTCCGTCCCTGTCGCTGGAGCCGGACCCCCCGGACCCTCCCCGCCCCCACCAACAGCCACCCCGGGGCTCGGGGGTCCGGTGCCCCCACCGCACACCGCCGTCCCGGGGGCTGTGGCGTGTCCCCACGGCCGGGGCCGGACCTCCGGATCCCGCCGCCTTCCCGCCGCCCCCGCCCCCAACCAACAGCCACCCCGGGGGCCCGGTGCCCCCACCGCACACCGCCGTCCCGGGGTCTGTGGCGTGTCCCCGCTGTCGGGGTCGCTCCCCCGGCCCCCGCCGCCCCCGCCCCGGGGCTCCGCCCCGCCCCGCCGCCCTCGCCCCCGCCCCGGGGCCCGGCCCCGCCCCGGGGCCCGGCCCCGCCCCTCTCCCCCCGCCCGCCCCCCCCGCGCGGCGCTGGGCAGCCCCGGGGCCGCCGCCATTTTGGAGGCAGCCGGAGCGCCCGCAGCTCGCCGCCTCGCCGCCCGCTGTCAGCGCAGCCCCGGCCGCCGCGCCCCGCCTCGGACGCGGCTCATGCCCGCCGGGCCGCCGGTCCTCGCAGCCAGGCAGCGCGCCAGCGGCCTCGCCGCGGGGCGGAGGGCAGGCCCGGACCCCCAGCAGGTGAGACCCGCCGTCGGGCCCGCCGCCCGCCCCGCCGAGCTGTCACCGCCGCCCGCCCGCCCTCCCTCCCTCCTTCCCGCCGGGGCCGGGCCGCGGGCCGCTTCCCCCTTGCAGCGCCGTGGCCGGGGCCTCGGGCCCGGCGGGCCGCGGAGGCGGTGCGCGGCCTGCCGCCCCGCCGGCCCCGCCGCCTCCTTCCCCCGCCGCCGTTTCGGCCTCCTCGGCCGCAGCGACGCCCCCGCCGCACCCCGCGCCGCCGGGAGGAGCCGGGCCCCGGTTCCGCAGCGCTGCCGGAGCTGCGGGGCCGCGGCCGGCTGCCCCCGGCTTGTTTTTCCGCTGTTTTTGGGGGGTTTTAGCGAGCCCGGAGCCCCCCCGCAGCTCGGGGGTCTATTTTCGAGCCTTGCTTTCGGCCGTGCTGGAGCCCCACCGTGTCGTTTCATGCCGTATCTGGCTGAAATCGAACTTTCTGCGTGTGTCACAGTTTGTTTTATATTTTTTTTTTTTTGGGGGGTGGGGTCGGCTGGTGGGGAACGCGGGGACCCGGGTGTCCGTGACCCACGCCTAGCCGGTGGCTCCGTGCCGAAGCAGCCGGGAGAGGTGGTGTTGGCAAGGTCGGAGGCGGGGGTCGGCGTCCCGGGGACCCGCCGCCTTCGGGTGTGCGGGGCCCGAGCCAGGGACCCCGCCGGCCTCGCGTGTGCAGCCGGTGAAAATAAATGTCACTGGGCTGGGGTTATTAACGTGCAGAAACTGGGGTAGGGGTTGCACCCGCAAATGGACTCGCTGCAACACGGAATCTTGCAGAAAAACGACTTCTTGACGAGTCGAACGAGGGCTGCCTGCCTAATTTGAAGGCCTTGTTTTGCACTAGTTAAAAAAAAAAGAAAACAGCAAACACAACAAACCAGGAACAAACTAGGAAGTGAAAAAGAGAAACTGAGAGAGCTTGGAGGGACCTGAGATATTTTTCATATCTTGATCTCCCACTTAAAAATTAATATTTTGAAAACTGAAGCTTGTTTTCATAATGTACTTTCTCTCTCAAAAAACAAAGGAGAAAGTTGTGATTCCAGTCCTGTCCAGACCTACACGTTTGAAGCCAAGCATGTAATCACTTACTAGCAGACTTTTGTTATAAAGCACCGTTTTAAGAATGGTGGGAGAAGAAACATTTATGATTTCTCTTGTTAATCTGACACTTAAAAGCAAACAGTCTGCCAAAATACTTCAGTGGTAAAAAAATCGGGTGGATGGTAATATAGCGATTTCCATAGAAACCAATGGTGATATTGTGGTAAGCAGAGTTAAATTTTGGAATGTGCAACAGGAACACATAATGATCCGTACTGGTTTGAGTGATACCGATAAACATTTGCCTGGGAGAAGGTGACCGAGGGTTGGATGAGAACAAAATGGTTTGAAATTGAAGGCTGGCTTTGTTTTTTGTGTCTTCGATATGCAAACATTCCTGGTGACTTTTGTACTTTCTTTGTATTATGCTGCAAATGCAGGGACCTAGGACAACGTCCTGTCTAGAAATCGTGGAAGGCTTGTGGTGCTGCAGCAGCTTTCTGGGAAGAGCTCGGTCTGTAGCAGAATGGTATCAGACAGGTGGTGCGGAACACAGCGCTGAGGTTTTTGGGAGGTTCCTGCAAACCTCAGACTGAGAGAGCGACTGATGTCAAGCGTTTGTTCTGGGGATGGCAGGGAGCGCTGGAGCATCTTCCTCTGAGCCTGGTACTCGAAGTCTTGGCTGTGTTGTAGGAGGGACAGGTTGAATGTCTAAGTTCACAGTTTAGAAATTGGAGAGTGTCAAAAATGTGTAACAAAAAGAAAACCATTTTTGAGAGCTCATCTTTTTTTTTTTTTTTTTTTTCCTGGTAAGCAAGCATCTTTAGTCTGTGGGCTTAAATTATTTTTAGAATACTCCAGGCCGCTGTCATGAGCAACATAGCCTGTTTTGTGGTGCTTTGCTGTGGGGGAAGGCTCAAGCCCTCACAGCCCCACTTCTGCAGGGGGGGGGCCAGCAGTGCTTCTGAGTGGGGCTCCCCCAGTCCTTGACTCAGTTTGCTGGTTGGACTGGGAGTCAGCTGGAGTGAATTAAATCCTCGCTGTCCCCAGACAGCGTGATGCTGAGCTAGAAGGAGGAATCATTTAGTTATGCCTCCGTTCCTCTTTGGTGGGGAGATATCCCAGCCGCAGCTGATTGTGCTCTTCCGTGCTGTGCGGAAGGAGCGCTTCATGCGTGTTCTCCCCTGAGTTTCACTGGCTGTGGCTGAGGTGTCCCAGGGACACCAAAACTGTTTCCTTCCCCGCAGTGCAGAAGGGCATTAGTGGTGCAGAAGTATTTCAGCAAAGAAAGGTGTTACGTTTGAGGAGAGCTCGGGGCGGGGGGAACAGGTTGAGCTTTCTTACTCTGTGTTTCTGATGATGAGGTGTGTAGAAGTGTAAGTGCAAAAGCTGTAGATTACATGTTAGGGAAAATGACTTCACATACATAATCAAGTAGTATGTTTTTTTAACACAGTGGCTTGGAGTCTGAAGTGTTAGTGCCTGAAGGGCAGTAGCTAGAACAGCGTAATAAGCTCAGCCATAAAAATGGGCAAACTGGAATGCCAAGAAATAGAAGAGTATCTTGTTATAGTAAATGTTTCTGAAACAATAGTGGAATGACAAGAATAACTGGGAAACTTGAGTGTCAATGACATGGGAAAACGGAGGAGGTCAGTGAGTTGAAAGGGAAGCAGGAGCCGGGTAGTTGACAGAACTTTTGAGAACTTTGTAGGGAGGAATATTTGTGGGAGGTCTTCTTTTGCTAGATGTAAAATGATTGAAAAACTAATTGAAGAGAGCAAAGTTAACAGACTGTATTCATGAATGATGCCAGCGCTCCATCTGAGCACTCAAATATGGAGCCACGGTTCAGAGCAGCAGTCTTTTACCCTATAAATAGGGCTAAGACAGTTCTGTTCTTAATTACATTTTATGGGCTGGGGAATCAGTTTGACTGTTTGTTACCTCCTTTTCACAGAAAATCTACAGATGTGAGTGGGTTTATATAAGGATCAGGGAAAGAATGTGGCCTCTGTGTGACCAATAGTAGCAACAAAGGAACTTAAGTGTCTTCTTTGATTCAATATTATTAGAAGCAAAAGTATGTTGTCTTTTCTGTCCACTGCTATGTTTCTAGGGCACTTGTTTCTTTAATTGTGCTTTTCTCTTTCTCTCTCCCTGTCTATATTCCTCCCACCACCCTCCCCTCCCCCGTGATGGACTTCTCTGCTCCTTGTTTTGGTCTGTTAAAACAGTCAGCAGTGCAATAACCAACATTGACATTATTATTACAGGCCTTGGCTATTTTTACTTGCCTGTTAACTCTGGTATGGGGGGAAACTCGGGCAAATAAATACTAGTTATCTTGGAAATGAAGCTTTCTTAGCCAAGGTTAAAAATCTGAGACTGAAAAGGCTTGGATTTTTGTGGAATTTGAATGGCACATGCGCCGCGTACGTGGTGTTCGGATCAGGTCTGCAAATGGGAAGTTTGACATCGGTGGCTGAATTAACAGTGACGTTCCATCTCTTTGCTTATTAATGCCATTTAGTCTGAGATAAAGCTGAGAGAGTGCAAGTAGCTGCAGTAACAAATGGCTGCATTGCAATGCCTGAAGCCGAACTAAAATTGTCATCTTTGGCAGGGGTCGCTTCAAACTAAACGCCATGTGGCACTGAGCTTTTGAAAGGAGGTTGTCAGCAAAATTAGGATGAGCTGGCTTAGGAGAACGTCATGTCGAAAGAAATAATTTTAAATGTTAAAATCATTAGCCTGAGCACAGAGGTTCTGGCAGCTGTTGAGGTGTGACTGCTGACCGCTACTAATTTTCCCTCTCAATTTCTCGTTCTGTACCTGTTTGCTGCTTCTGTGTGCAGACTGTAAGCTCTCCAGGGCAGTGGCCGTGCCGTCTGTGTGCGTGGTGCCTGGCGCGGGGGCGGCCCGTCCCTGAAGTGGTGCCTCTGGATGTCACTGCGTTGCAAACACCAAACTTCTTACCGTTGTGTCAATGTCGTGTGCTTAAGGGCACGGTCTTATCTTGACAGAAGGGGAAACAGGAAGGGCTGAGAAAATAACATAATGGTTAAATGGCAAAGCTCAAGACGTTTATTGGAGACAAACAAGCAGAGCTCAGACCTCCTTACCTAGGCAAAATAAGAAGCTTCCACCAGCTGTTGTTTTGGTAGGTGGCATGGTAGGCAATCGACGTGGTTTGCAAGGAAAACCTTCCAAGTGTGTTGATTACTTGAATTCAAGGTTTGTGTTCAGTTGGCGAAAGTCTCTGCTGTTCTTTCCAGTATGCCTATGCTAGTTATCTTTTTTTTTGTTTTTAAATTTTATTTCTGCAGTTTGCTGCTATTCAGAGCGTTGTGGCCTGCAGTGACACTGATAACTATTAAGTCACTTTGATTCTGATTTTGTTTGGCAGAATTAGGCGCAATAGCAGCAAAGGAGAGACTGGCACTGCTTGCTGGGAGAAAGACAAAAAAATGCAAAGACTACTATAGTGGAGATGGTCTTTCTTGCTGCAACCTACAGGAAGGAAGAAGGAAATAGAACACAAGATATTTCAGTTTCAGTTTTGTCTTTGATATTTTTCTATGGGAGACTTAATTATGTTAGCTGAGAAAACGCATGACAGGTATGCCTTGACATTTTGTGATAAGCAACTTAGATTGTCTTCTGCATAGCAGTTTCTTCCTCTCTTTTCCTCGTAGTCTCACAAAACCTGTGGATTGTTTCAGCTTCTTACTTTCATGTGCAGCAGGGTGGGATGAGAAAGGTGGTGTTTCTTTAGCTGTTTTTCATTTTCTTCCTCCAGAAGATCCTCTGGTATGCCATTGAACATAATTATTTTCTGTTAAGATGGATTTCTTTTTTTTTTTGGAAGGATAATTGAGACTATAAGCTAAACAGGTTGAAAACTGTATCCCGTCTCCCCGAGCCAGAGGGCTAAGGGCGCAGTTCCACAGTGACATCAACGGGCCCGAGTCCAGGTTGCCATGTGTTGGCAGTAATATTTGTGTAACCGTGTGGTACGCCACCGCGGAGAGCTGAGCGGGCTGAACGCTAACCCTGCTTGGAGGGAGTAGTTTTCAGCTGGATCAGCTCCCTCAACCAGCTGGATGTGTAGTTGCATAAGCAAGCGCTGACACAAGGGAGGATGCAAGAATGTGTGACCCAGGAAGGAGAAGAGTAAAAGAGCAGGTCTCTTGCCGGCTGGATTTAAGTGGGGTGTGGTTCCATGTCACTTATCCGGGTTTGCAGTGCAGCACCTTCCTGGTTTGTCCCTCTGCGTTAGCGCTGGTCCCGAACTTACAGGGAGCAGGTTTGCCAGAAGCCTGTCCCCAGGGCCCCTGCTCATTTTCTCCTGGTTTGGTTTATTTAACAGGCATGGTAGGAACAGATGAGCACCGCTGCCGGACAGTTTAAATGTGAAGGGGTTGGGAATAGTGGGGCTGCAGCAGTGTTAACAAAAGCCACGATCCCGTGTTAGGTTAAATCAAACTAAGCCGAGCGACTAGAACGTCCAGGTCACCCTCAGAGGCCCAGGTCCCATCGCTCGTTCCTGAGCCAGAGTACCCAGCTAATGGCCAACAGATGCGCAATCACCACTCTGTTTAACTAATTGGAAAATACTACATGATGGATTTCAACTTAGTTCTGTTGCATGTTATCCTTTTTTTTTAATACAGAAGCTTGTTTTTCTTAGTGCTCAGTTGTTTTTTACTACTTCTGCATTCTCCCAGTCCTTTACTATATTACTTTTTAAGATTACATCATCCATGGTATATCCGAAATTTTATCTTTTTCTATTTTCTTCCATAACTTTCTAAGCTTTTTTTCTTCCCCTGCCCCCCTGCCCCCATTGTGTTGCAGACTCTGCCTTCACTTTCAAGTGGCTGGAGACCTCTCACCGAAGTTCACATATCTATGATGTAAATGCCTACATCTGAGGTAATCATTTAGGATTCCTTTTTTAGTCAATGGAGAGAAAGAGATGCCTATTTTCTTTTGATGCAGAAGTCTGAAATAGAGATAAGTTTTGCTGTAGAAGTGCTCATTTCTCTCCTACTGCAAAGGGAGCCTGGGTGACTAATTCAGATTAGTCATCCATAGTATAAATATCTACACGTTAGGTGAGACAGATCCTGTTGCGGAAGACTATGCTTGCTAGGCAGAGATTCTGATAGGGACCTCCTCACCTCGCTGAGGTTGCCTTCTCGCCCTGATGGGTTGTAAGGGGAATGAGACATGGGATATGTTTTGCGGTGTGCTGGGTTCTTAGCTCTGCTTGCTGAATCTTCTTCCTCTTTCATAGCTGACTGACAAGTTTGAGGTTGAAAGCACTGTCTATAAATGATTCAGAATCATATAGCTATCTCTTTAAGACCAATACAAGAAAACATACTTAAGTTTTTGTCATATACGTGACCAGCACAGTTGGTTTTCCAGATTCTGTTTGAGACATACGGGTGCTAGCCAGAGGAGTAGCATTACGTTGTGATCGTCTGCCTCGTGAATAAGCAGTAAGTTCCGTGGTGCAGAAGACAGGATTTCTCCATGTTTCTTCAGTGCTTAGCATGAAGAGGACCCTGAGCTGAGAAGTTGTTTATCGCTGTTTTAGTAACTGTAAATACTGAGTTTTTTAACTTGTACTTTAATTATGGCCAGTCCTAGAGACTGGTACACGTGTCTGAGTTTTGTGAAGACTTGGAGATGAAGTAGCAGAGTAGTTTACAAAAAATACGAAGGGGCTTGAGGGTGCCAAATTTTGCAGAAAGGCGCAGAATGTTTTAGGGATGCAGTGCCAGGAATAAATGCATATTCGACTTCATTGATGTTACGCTGTACCCACTGTTTCCTCTTACAAAATAGGCAGCTAATTTCATTACTACTTTTTCCTGTTACTTTTGTCATCTTTGTTCTTAGCTGGCTGTAGTCCCTGTAAAGTAACTGCTACAAGTAAGTAGTGTTAATATCTGTAGTGCTTTCAGTGTGGCAGCTTTCATCCGGTGCGTCCATGGCCTCCGCGGTCCTGTTTTTCCCCTCCATTTTACATAGCAGCGCTGCTAAAGAATGTTGTATCTTGCAGAAAACCTCACTGCTTCGACTTCATTTTTCATGAGCGAAATATTTTGACTCCATTGAAGTGAGCTTGTATGCACTGGTTTTTGAAATACCCAGAAGAAAATGTTGGAATGAAGCGGTGTGGTTCCCAAGAACAAAACTGTTTAAGCATTTTTAGTCTTAGAAGAGAACAGCAAGTAAAAATATTCGGTGTACGCTTGGGGTTTGGATATATGCTTGAGTTTTTACAAGGCACTGTGAAGTGAAACCGGATCACCTAGTTGTCACGGTAGACATTTGCCATGCGAGGAAAATGCTGTTGCATAATCATGGTTTGTTGTTAGAGCTGGTGGACTGTGCCCCGGTCATAAATATACTATTTGGGGAAAAGCAGAAACTTTACTAACCCACTCACAATGAAACAGCAGACCCAGTGTTTGGAGAAACAGGAGGATCTCAATGGCCCTTGATAAAAAGAAGCAGTCTTCTGCTGACCTATGTGTTTAATTTCTAATGCAAGGCAGGCAGTTCTTGCTGGAAGGAAATCACTACAGTTTTTGTATATTGGCTGGTTTAAACTCTGGCTGCCTCATGGGGGAGAGATGGGGGAGACCAGGCAGCGTTGATGGAAGGTCTGTGAAAAATCATGTCGGTGTGTGAAGTAATAAGCCAAAATAACGTTGAAAGTATAATTATTGGAATGGATGCTGTGCCTGAAAATGGCAAAATATTATGTGTGTTAGTGTTAGAGACAATTTTGAGGTATGTGATTAAAGAAAATAGCAGGGCAGAGAAGACAAAAACCATACTGGGTAATCTGCTATATTTAAAAAAAGCCAGGGGAAGTCCAATGATACACGTAGAATTCCACATGTATTTCTTGGTTGCGATTTTTGGTGTGTGTATAACTTGTGAAGCTGTCACTTGATTAGGCCAGGAGTTAGTGTGGGTGTTTTACCTGTTAAATAAGGGGAAAACACCTGTTTATGCGTAATGCCGGACACCACCTTAGTATGCTGGGAAGTATACTGGTGGAATTGAGGAGACCCTCCCACGTTTTCTCTTATTCTTCAGCACATTATGCTCCCGTAGTCCCACGTGGGGTTTTCTGTACCTGAGACAGCTGATGCTGCCTGCTTTCAGGGACTGAGTGCCACACGCTGTTTCTCTATAGCGATATTTCTTACTTGAGACCTTTCCCGTACCACTTCTTTGTTCTTACTGGACTGTTAATGCAGCAGCAGAGGGCAACGGAGCATAGGCTCCTGAAGTGGTGTCTGCACCGTGTGGCTGAATGCGATGCAGAGAGCTGTGGAGGAGCTGTAGGGCTGGAAGGAGTCCGTCCCGTTAAATCACCTCCAGCTTGGTGCCGGGCTGCTGCCTCTTCTGTTTTCGAAACTTGAGCTGGTGTCTCTGTGCAGCATTGTACTGCACATGTAAATGTACCAGCCTACTGAACTGGGAGGGGCGTCTCTTAATATGGCACTTTATCGTGCTGTTCGGATACAGAAGTGACAAGAACCTGATGATCTTAGAGGTGTTTTCCGTCCTTAATGATTCTATTTAAAATGTCACTATGGTATTTCCCAGCCGGGAGAAAACCCCACACTTTACCTCCAGAAGCTGTAGAAAAGCAAAAGGAACACTCTCGTCTTCAGAAGGGATTGATAGTCGTCTGTGTTTTTCAGAGTTTGAGAAGTCAGGTTTTCAATTAACTGGGGGAGATTTCACTCGAGCCAAGCTGCTTGTCAGGCCCATCGAGACGCACGGTGGCGAGCACTTGGCAGTGGAGAGGGCACTTGTCTGCAGCAGCGGGGCAGACGTTTCTGTTGCTCGCAGTGTGCTTTGCTTGCGACTGAGTTTCTGACTTGGGAATTGTTATTCAAATAGACTTTGAGTGTTATATGCAAATTAATATTTCATGAATGACTCCTTGTAACTGAATATTTAGTTGCAACAGCAAGCAAGCTTGAGTACAAGGTTTTATGATAGAGATGGTCGTTAAGATGATACTCTGTTCCTGCAGCTATCATAATTTGCATTCTCTGAGGTATTTATAGAGACTGAGAGTACTTACTGATGATCTTTTGTGCAAGGCTGATGTTAATTTAGTTTCCCAAAGTTTATACAATCCCTAGAATTCTTTATTAAACTTGGAAAAGTAAATGTAATCCTTTTCAGTTACTTGAAATCACCTTTTCTGTTACAGATTCTGTGCTTTTTATTAGTGGTTTTGGTTATGATTAAGGCTATTCAGTTAGCGTGAACCATTTCTTAGACTTTGTGCTTAAAGCCATAGTGCGACGTGATTTAAGCTGGCCCTACTGCTGAATAGCTGTCCCCTTCTTGTTGCTCATACCTATTCTTTGTCACTTCTCTACCCTCTCTCCTTGCTGGCACAAGCATTTGTGCAGATGCGTTGGGAACCCGCCTGGGAGAGCGATCCAGCCGAACTTTTTTCTGCTAATACTGTGTGGAAAAGGAGAACAACGTTTTTCTCAGCAGCGCAGGTTTAAATACATGGCAAGCTATGGCCTGACACCATCAGCGCTTAATTCTGGTTTGTGATTTCAAGAGCAGCCTGAGCTTTAGTGTCTGTTTGTCCAGGTAAAGCCTGTTGAACCCTAAAGGGTGGGTCTGAGATTTCCAAATGACTGTTTGCCCTTCAATGTTATTTTACGATGAAGTAAGCTTAGCCTGTAAATATAGTTTAAGTGGTGCTGTGCGGACAAACAGGCTGGTGGTCTGCTGTCATATATAAGATTTTTCTTCTGAAGCATCTTAATATCTGTTTTAACTGTAGAACTACATAAACTTTGTGTGGACTGTGTCTACGTGATGTCCTGAAAGAGTAAGGAAATTAAAATGTGTATGTTGTTTACTATCCTGTTTTAAGGCACTGATTTGTTATGGTTTTGGCAAAGCAGTATTGTGCCTCGTTTCCATGTAGGTTGATTGGTAGAACAACGCAACATCAGAATATTCTGGTAAAAACTGCAGCGTGCAAGAACTGTAGGGGCATAAACGTAGTTTTGAAGCTTTGAACTTGGACCATGAAAGGCACATAAGCTGATGTTTTTCTTGCTTGTTTGAGAACATCACGGTACTGATAAAATAGGTGTATCTGAAACGTACAGTTCTTGATCTTCTTGTAAAGCGCAACAGGAAATCTTAGTTTGCAAATGCTGCTGCTTTGCCACCTAATAGTCTGAGCGGTATGTTGTGTCTTTTGTAATACCACCTTATCCTGTGCGCAGCAAAAATAAAACATCCAGGGTCCAGAGATCAGTGTGGTGCATGACTTTGACAGACTGGGGTTTCTGAAAAATGCTGCTTGTGCGCCCCAGTAAATACCAGCATCATAATTAGTTCTGAAGGGTTTAACTGTGGTGACCCAGGAAGAAATTTAATTTGTTGCTTAAACAATGTGAAGTAAACAGTCTAAGTGGCTTCAAAGCCTTGTTTATTAATGTAAGCAGTGCAAGTGAATGAGGAGTGGAATGTCTGAGGAGTCCGGCGAGAGATGTGAAGCGACACTTAAAACCTCCCCTGGTTTTGTTTTGCTTGTTTTAACAGTGATTGTGCGCTAGCTTTTTAATATTCAAACCAAGTTGCAAACCTGTTAATCTTTCAAGTGAAGCACGGAAACCCCCCCCAGCATTCCTTGTAGATGCTGCTGATGCCTGCTTCCGTGGGGGAGCTACGTTAACAGAGAGTGGTAGCTGAAAGTGTTTGACTATTAATCTTCTTAAATTATTCGTAATGGAGTGAAATACATGTTAAAAACGTGGAGATAACGATGCCCTTGTAGATGACAGTTGGACTTGATGATCTTGGAGGTCTTTGCCAACCTTAATGATTCTGTGATTCTATGACTTGAAGCTGGTAGGCTGTGAACTTTAATTCCTTGGGCTGTGTTTAGCTCTGTATGCTTTTGACTGACCTAGAAAAAAAGACCTTTTTTGTGCAGTTAAGTTCATAGCGCATTTGGTATATGTTTCTGGCTACCTTTTTCCTGCATTTTTTGAAGCACTGCAATTTCTTCAGTGTCTGGGTGTGTTGAATTTAATTAAAAATGTACCATTTAAATAAAGAAGCTGTGCAAATTTTGTCCTTAGCATGGGGTAGGGCGTCAATTAGAAGGCTGTTTAACTAGATACTAGATGAGGATAAGGTTGATCATCAAAACAAAGTACTTCTTGATATCATCTCTTTATTAGGGAACTTCAGAAGCATAGAATAATTAGAAGTAGCTCTTAATTTTGTGTGCATATTTGTACAACAGACAGGCCTTCATCATTTTTTGCCTGCAGCAGTTTTTTATTAAAAGAAAAAAACTCAGTGCAACCCCTTACTGCGCTAGTATACCAGCCTCTCCCCTGCAGTACTTGAGATTTACTCTGTGTGTCCAAGGAATGTAAGTGTAGATGTCTTTCATTTGCCAGTTAGATGTTGAGAAAAAGAGGAGAAATTCATATTGCTGACCTAGAAGAGGAAAACAAAAGGAGGCTCTTGGCTAACTGGTGAAATACTGTTTTGGTTAAGAATAAATCCTGAGAGTTGTAAGTGTATCTAAGGGTTTCCAAACCAACAGCTCGGGCTAAGCAATCTCTCAAGAAGCTGAAACGCATCTTTAGTTATATGGTAATGTTTGAAGATTAACAGAATCCTCTGTTCAATGTTTCCATCTTCTTCCTTGCATGTTTGCTGTGGCCACGGAGTGATACGAGTGCCTCCTGAGGCTCAGGAGCCCTCAGAGGTGGTGCGCAGTTTCTGAGCAGATTAGGATCCAGGACAGAGATTTTCCTCTACGGTTTTCTGACGGCAGGGGTGGAGAGAGTCACAAGGCAAACCCTGAGCAATGTGGCAGGAGAATGCTGTGGCAAAATGCTGTGCCAGAACGCTGTGAAGAAAAAGTTAGGGGAAAAGGAGCTGCAGAGCTGGTACCGTGGCGAAAGGAGGAGTGGGAGTTCAGAGCTGGCTGGTGCTGCTGGGCTGCAGGGTGGATTTCGGCACTGCTGCGTAAGGCACGGCTCCCTCCGCCTTGGGGAGCGTGACTGTGGCTGAGTACTCAGTGCTGGATTCGGTAGTGCTGAAACATTGCCGTTCAGATCCTAAATCTTTGCTGAAAATGCCATTAACACTGTGTGTTGTGACTGCTGCTTTATTATACCGTGGGGCTGAGGTACCAGGTTGATGTGGTGTGAAAAATGTCAGTTGGGAGATCGGACCCCTCTCCTCTTTGTTCCAGAGGTGTTTGCCCGTGTCTGGCAGGACGATAACCTGTCGTTCCCTTCTTGAAGCAGCCGAAGCTCGGGAGGCAGAAGCAGATGCCTGCACTGGAGCTCTGGGGTGCGCTCGCTAGACGAAGCCGTTTCTGCTCTGTAACACCTTGACAAACCATTCTGCCATTCGCATGAAGCTTTTGCTGGCCTTCTGAAGTGGCCTATGGGCAAAATACTCTTCTCCCCCGAGACGCATCCTTCACCTGTACAAAACAGAGGCTTCTGGGCGTTTGACTGTTCACCTCTGAGGGTTATGAGACTCTGAGGGGGTGGAAGAAGGATGAAGTAATGAAATAATGATAAACTAAGTCAATTTTTTTACTAAGACTGAAACATGGTATAAGATACCAATTTTCACAGGTTTTAAGTATTTAAGTTATCCCAATGCTACGATAATAGCTAACTACAAAGCTAGCTGAGTACAACAGAGACAATTTCTAATTCTGTGTGCTGGGTTGTAGGAGGGAATAAAGGCTATCATGCATTTGTGTTTTATGTTCTTGAGACTGTGTGTACATGTGTGGTCAGAGCTTGGCAGAAATCGCCAAGACCGTAAGAGTTTGATGTCCAGTGGGTTGCGTGTGCTAACTGGGGTGTGCGTGGGCAGTGGCTGGAACCGTCACTGCCTCTGAGGACTCTGGTCTGTCCTGCTCTGCCTTTTATTCAGAGTTTGTAAAAAAGAATCAGGCAAATGAATGAGGGAAGGGAACAAAGAGAATAGTCATGAATGCGAATCCACTTATGTAAAATTTGGATGTTAAAGTAGTTGTTATTTATGCATGTCCTGAAACTGCAGTGATGCCTCTTGCAGAGTTTCATAGATAACCCTTCATAGATAATGTCCCATGGATTTATTTTCACTAAACCTATAGCCAGCTGTTCCGAGCGAGAATCGGCTCATGGCATGATCTTAATCTGGGAACAGAGAAGGCTGGTTTGGACTCAGGCTGCTGTATTAAGGAAAGCTGCTCGTTTCCTCTTAGTTCCTTAACCTACTGCAGCTATTGCTTGTAACATTGCGTTTTTACACCTAAGGCCTACATTGGTTTGCTATGTGATCGATTATTTATTTCACAAGCTATAACCAAAACCTTGGTTTCTGTGTTTCTCATGGCTTTGTGCTTAGTCTTTCATTGTAGTATTAAGCTACAGTTTCAGCATGGCACCAAAGTTGGAACAGGTTTGCCCGAATGTTTGATCTTGGGAGATTAAAGCTCTGTGTACCAGAAGACAGATTTGTATCTTCCTATTTGACTCTTATGCTTTGGGCTTTATTGCTTGCAACAGACTGTACTTAAAATAATGCCTACCCATGTTAGCATTACTTGTGAAAGCACGTGGAGCATGTCAGATAACACTCCATAATATCTATTTTTGTTGTTGTTGGGCTGATGTGACACTCTTGTGTATGGGGAGGGGCTGATTTAAAGCCTGCCAAGGCTTGGCTTTCAAAGGGTGTCTGCAGGTGGGTTTCTAAAGAGAAAAATATTCTGCCAGGTAAGAGAGGCTCCTCTGTAATAAGGTTGAATTTTTGATTACCGTCAGAGAGCATGGCTACTGGGCAGACATGATACCAGTTTGAATTTGGAGCAGTGCGTTTTAATGAAGTCTAAGTCCTTCCAACTTACAGATGAGGTGGGATAGAAAGAAGGTTGGTGAAGAGGCGTTCTGCATTTCCTGCCTTTAACTTTCTATTTTTAATTTTGCCTTCTTGTGGCTCCACGGACAGCTACTTCCCAGGAGAAATAGAGCTGGTAGGAAGGAGATACGTGACTGCCTGAAAGGCGGTTTGCCATATAGCGGTGGGCTTCAGCAGCTCCAATGCTTATTAAATATGGCAGGAAATCCCCAGTACTGCTTTAGTTTGTCTGGAGAACCACAGACCTCTTGGGTATAATTTCATAATAATCGGGGGGGCGGAAAAAAAATCTCTCCTCTTGAGCTATAGTATTTATTTACATAGCAAGCTTTTCCTTTTCTCCATTGGGGTTTTTCATCATTCTTCATGCCTTGTGTGAACGTAAGAGGAATCAATACTGATCTTTCATTTAATCCTGGCTATGTTATAAGATGAATGGGGAAATTTTTTATCAGTGTTGTTTTGTCTTGGAAACAAGCACTGAGTGCATTCCTAAAGAGTCTGCAGTCGGATCCTAAAGAGATTGAGAGCGAGCTCTAGAAGTAATTGAGTAGCTCAAGATTCTCTTCCCCTGGCAGGCTGAAATGTAGAATCTGAGCGTTTTGAACCCAAAGGAGAGAAGGCTGCTGTAAGTCATCTGTTACCTATATTGTGGGCGTACTTTAGGAGCACGGCATGGTGCTGGATCCAGGCTCTGCCAGACCGGGGCCTGTAACATCTCCCCTGTAACAGGTTTCTGGCTGTACCGAGGGGTGGGAGAAGTCCAGTTGCAAGCGATGGGGTCATGGAGCTGGAAGATAACGGCGGGATGGTGATGGGACTGGAGGTATTGGTCACAATGAACTGCTGAGACAGTGAGAGGCAGCAGGTAACGGCCAGTAACCTCGTACTGGGGACAGGCGATTGCAGTGGGGTTTGAAGGGATGGCAGCCTGGGGTGTGGATGTGCAAAGAAGCAGCACAGCATTGATAACAAAAGGTTGGAAGCAGTGGAATACAGAATACTGTAACGTAGGTAGTCTGTGTATTGCAAGCAGTTGTCTTTGACAGGTCACAGCAGTTAAACTCTGTTTGGCTGGACAGGGTGCTGGGCCAACTTGTTTAGGCTGCGGTCTTCCTAGAAAAGTTGGACTAGATGATCTCTGAGGTCCCTTCCAACCTGGCATTCTGTGAACCCTCAAGATTCACCACAGTGGTGCATGCAACAGCAGAAGAAAAGAAGTAGTTGAGCGCTGTTAGCGCGCAGGGCCTTAGCAGCGGGAGAGAGCTTCAGGCATTAAAATACAATGGGAAGATGCTAACATCTAATTCGTGCTCTGTGCAGTGTAGGTTAAAACATCATCGAGATTTACATTGGTCTGACCGGGCTAAAATCCCTTCAAATCCAACAGCTGGTGGTTGGTAGGAGCTGGAGAGAGAATTATTTCAAAGAGATTGTTCATGTGTCTGGAGCGTATTTTTCAGTTGTTTTGAACAGATTCACTAACAACTCTTTCCTTGTTTCCGCTCTTAAATGCGTAATACTATTCCGGTCACCTCCAATGCAGAACTGCAGTTCTGAAGCACTTGCATCTTCAAAAGCTTGAGGTTCCTGCCCACACCATTTTGAATGATGCACGCTTACCTGTCCTTTAACAAATAACAGCAGATCTTCTGAGAGGATGGAATGAAGCACATGGATGCGCTGTATGACACGAAACTGGGAGGAGTGCTTAATAGACCCGTACAGAGGGACGCCAGCAGACTGATGGGCCAGTGGCGGTCTCATGAAGCTCAGCCAGGGGAACCGCCAAGCCCTGCCCCTAGGGAGGCATAACCCCATGCACCAGAACAGGCTGGGGCTGAGCAGCTGGGAAGCAGCTCTGCCGTGAATGACCTTGGAGTCTTGGTGGACACAAGGCTGGCTGGGAGCCAGCAGCGTTCCCTTACTGCAACAGTGACCGGCGCAGCCTTCTGGGCTGCGACGTGCAGAGTGTTGCCAGCAGGTCAAGGGAGGTGATCCTTCCCATCTGCCCGGCACTGCTGGGGCCGCATCTGGAGTTGAGTCTAGTGCTGGGCTCCGCAGGATGAGAGACACGGACAGAGTGGAGCGAGTCCCGCAAAGAGCCGCAAAGTTGATTAAGTAATTGGAGAATTTGCCACGTGAGGAGAGCTGGGTCTGCTCATCCTAGAGAAGATACAGCTTGAGGGGGATCTCATTAATGTGCATAAATCCCTCATGGGGGAGTACAGAAGATGGAGCCAGGCTCTCCTCGGGTGTACCCAGGGACAGGACAAGAGGCGGCGGGCACAAGTTGAAATACGGTAAACTGAAAGAAAACAGTTTTTTTGCTGTGAGAGTGGTTGAACGCAGGCAGAGGCTGCCCAAAGAGGTGGTGGAGTCTCCATCCTTGGAGCCGTTCAAAACCTGCCTGGATGCGGTCCTGGGCAGCCAGCTCCAGCTGACCCTGCTTTGCAAAGCAGCAGGTTGGGTTGGATGACCTCCGGAGATACCCTTCCGCCTGCTCCATTCTGTGACCGCTGCTGTTACAGGAAACTGCTGGCTCATATCCTTGTTAAGGTAAAAGCTGTTAAACTGTAAACGGTGCTGTGCACGCCTGTCCTTAATTTGCATGAAGCTGCCACATCTTTACTTTGTCTTCAGGAGTCTCTCAAACTGTACTGTGCAGGGCAGCAAGCGCTGGAGGGTTGTTCCATGCCCCAAGACCGCTGTCAGGCTGCAGTCCTCGACAGGGACAGCCCGTTGACTTTATTTGCATTGTTATATTTTGGCACAGGAGTCCGCAATGCTTCTAGACACACACGTGTGTTGTGTCCCCTGTCGCAGCGCGAGCCCTGGCACCCGCTGAGGATGGTCTATGAGCTGGTCAGTGTGGCTGTCACAAGCTCAGGGTTACGCAAACATCAGGGTAAAAGCATCCAGTGCTGTGGGACGCACCACACGCCACAGCTCATAAACCGATGCAGTTTCTCTTTACTTACATCTGCTTGCTCAAAAGGGTCTGAATCATTCTTTTGATCCAGAGTTCCAGAGATTGCAGTCAGTACGGCAGCGCGTGGTTGATGGTATTTTTGCTTTCTATTTCCTGCCTCGTGCAGAGTTAGCTTTAGCTGTGCTGTCATTTGCCAATCAACTTCTTACCGGTTTCATTTTTGGATAACATTTAATGGACTGGTTCTAGTCCGTATGCTTGCTGATTTTCTTTTAAGCTATCTCAGGTGAGAAATACTCTTCCCAGAAAATGGGGAACTGAGTTTTCTCTCTGCATGTGCCCTGACCTGACCATCAGAGGGAAAGTGAAGAAGGCGAGAATGTTGAAAACGGGAACAAGCAGAACAGACCCTTCACCCAGAAGCATCTCGTAATGGGCATGCTGTTTGTCCGGGCTGGTGCTGGACGTTTTTGCATCTACAAATAGCAATAGTGGTGTTTGGCCTCTGTGTCAGCCCTGTCGGGTAGGTGGTGGAGGATGTTCTGCAGCGTTGGGCAAGGTCTGGGCTTGGCACCGTTCTCAGCCTTCCAAAGGCTATGCTTGGCATGGCGGGGGGGGCTCTGGCTCTCCAGGGGCTGCTGGGGTGGAAGTGTGCTCTGTGGCTGCTGCGGGCTGGCACGGATGCTTTGAAACTGTCCTCCGAGATGTTACACAAATTTCTATAGAGAACTTGATTCCAGCAGGAGCATGTGCTTTAAAATACTGCTGGAAACAAGTGGAAAAGAGCCTTAAAGGAGCTTGTGAATGCTCAAGGGAAAATGCCGAATTTCTGTACAAACTCCATGCGTTCAGGATGGGGGAACGTAGCGAACCTTGACCTTCCACCTGCCAGCTGTGGTACTGGCTCAGTTTCAGTTGCAAACAAAATGGAAACACCCTCACTATCCCTGTCCCCCCTGTCCTTTTCCCATTAACCCGAAATACCCATTTGGGTAATACAAAGACTTTCTTCAGGAATGGAGACTTCCTGGTCGCTGGGCGATGCTTCCTCCTCAGAGCTGTTCTGTGGCGTGGGGGTGATGCTTATGCACTGATCTTTTTAAATCGTGAAAGGCTTTTTAAAATCAATGATAACAAAAGAATGGGAGAAAGTAAAAATGGGACCGATTATCTTTTTAGTTGGTAAATTCACTTATTGCTGATTCCTTCTGGCAAGTTAGGCTTCCGTGGAAGACTGCCCAGGAGATCTGTAGCGTTTTTGTTGGTGCAGAACATGTTACTGTCGGAGCTTGCCAGACAGATTTCTTCTGGCTGGTTAGTCAGTAACTCTCTTAATAGGTACCAAACAACTCCGTGGTGCTCCTTTTTAAAATTTTTTTTTCTTTTTCTTTTTTATTCCAACCCCCAGCTTCCTATGGACCTGAGGCCTAGGAGCATGCTACTTGTCAGCAGTGTGCTGCCAAAGCCGCCTTGGAGGATTTGGAAACAGACGCTTTTTCCATTTACTCTGCAAAGTTGTTTCTCTGGTAGTACAAAAAGATGTTCTCAGAGTTCTTGTTATGCAAGTTGGATTTCAGAGAAAATGGCCTGCAAATAGGTGTCAGTACAGTTGGGAAGCTCCTTTTTTCGAAAAGCGTTACGCGGGGGTTAAGTGGTAGCGCACATCAGGAGACTTTTAGTTTCACTGATCTCAGAAAGAGCATTGCTCTTGCCACATGCACAGCTGCTGTACCTTCAAAGTACGACTTCTGGAAAGAATGTGCTTCTCTCTCTCTTCTCCCCCCTCCTTCCTTTCCTGTTTGCAACACGGTTTCTGTGCATGCTCTTTATGGTGTTTTCGTAATTTTGGTACTGTGCGTGCATCTGACATGGGAACATCCGATGGCATCTTAAAATACTTATGTAGAAGTAAATAAGACATTCCGGCATCTTTCTGTTTAATTCTTAAAAATAAAACCAAGCAAGAATAGGGGTGATACTCTAGAGCTGTAAGTGGTGTAGCATGTTTTTTTCCTCCGAGGAGTTTTTGACTTTCTGTTGGAGGCATCCGTTCACAGCAGCTCATTTGAGCCATCACTGGAAGCACCTTTCCAGGCAGTGCTTGTCCATTTGTAGCGTGTCCAGTGAGGTTTATTTCCTTTCAGTTGCAGGCTTGACCACTAAATTAGTGTGTGCTGTACCCTGTAAATGCACTTCTGGGGAGGAGTGAAGAGTCGTGAAAATTGACAGTAGGTCCTGAGCTCCCAGGTGTAGCGGTGGTGCGAGCGCGCTCAAATGTTCTAAGACCTGGCCTAAGGAGGCAGAGGCATTATTTTTTTTATAAGTCTTTTAGGACTGGGGAAGTTAAGTCAAGCAGTCTTTGGTTGCTGTCAATGAACTCAATGCTGCATTATGCTGTTCAGATTGCGTTGTCTGTTGGTGAATGTAGAAATACGGTGTGACTGCAGCTTGGTGTCCGTGTATTTGTTTAGACTTAGCGTGGTTTCATAGCAGTTTGCACCTTTCTGGCACTGTTCTTTTTTCCTTCTGAACTCTTGGTGAGGTCCTGGGCACTAAACCAGCCCACAGCCTGCGCTGTTTACTGCCTCACTGGGTTTGTCCTGCCCGCTTGGCACCCGAGGCTGGCACGCCAAGGGCTTAGGCGAGCAGTGGTGCTCGTCCAAGGGAAGAGACGTGGCAGTGTGAATTAGAGATTGGCTTGAGCTGTTGTAGAGCTGTAATTCAGAAGCGCTCGTTGTAGCTGAAGCAAATAACTGATACAGGATTACATTTTCTGATGTGCCTTTTTCCTCTTGCTGTGACAAATGTAAGGCTTTGTGTGTGCTATTGAACAAATAGGTGGGAGCCACTGACAGCCCTGGTTTTTTTTGCAACTGATGGCAGAGGTGAGAATCGAGGTGAAGAGACCCTGACCGCTGCTGGCAGCAAGGCCTGAAGTGTGGAAAATGTGTGAGAGATTATGGTGACATGTACAGAAGCTTCAATACTTCTAGGTTTTATTGGGATTACTTCTAGACTGCCTAGTGCGCACGCTCTTAAAACTGCATGTTTTCATTGAAATAGATTCTTTTTGTGCCTTGAGTCAGGAGCACGGTAAGTTTTAGGTAGTATTTTTATGCATGTGTGCCTTCTAGAAGTAGATGTTGTCAGCCTTGGGTTCCGTGTGGTTGTTATTTCTTTTTCTAGCAAGGAATTTTGTACGGTGTGGTGACAGTCTTTGTCCTGTCCCCATGGCCTGTGCATAGGTGTTTGTCACAGTGTACCTGAGGAGTTTAGCAAGCTTGGGTTTTAGCACCGCAGGTATGAACAAGTGTTAGTTTTTAATACGTTGTAGATTTTGTACATTAAAACTAAAAATTTAAATTCTTAAGTACAATTAGTTTAATCTGCTTGCTTTTCCTTACCGCTCTACCGCTGCGTGCATACCTGGTGCAATGCTCATGACTACTTAACTGTGGTCTGGGGTTGGTTGTAGCTGTACCTGGACTCCCTTCGGTCTGCCTGAGAAGCAGCAACGGGGAGCACGAGGGGAAGGAGGCAGGCCGCTCTGCAGCAGGAGCAGCAGCCAACGGGTTCCCATCGTGGAGCTTTGCAGTAGTTGAACAAATGTTGGCCTCGGATTATGTTGCTGAAGTGCAGAGCTCATTTGTTGTTTTGTTTTATCTGTTGACTTTAAATCAACTTTTGGTCAGAATAGAGTAGCAGATGACTTATGGTTTTCTGGAACAAGAGCTTGGATAAACCAGGGTGATTCTCAAGGGTGTCTTGTGCCTTTTTCGATATGAGCTGGGTCTGGGGTGATGGCCTTCTGTCTCTTTTCTCCAGTGTTCACAGGAGGAAGACTTTCAGGTGTGCCTGCAGACTTCGTCATGGATGACTTGAGAAGTTATAGTGTGCTCTGACTTTTGGAGGGTGTTCGCTTAACTCTCCTGGAAAGTTGGGCCTTTTTCAGGCAACTTAAGTTGTGCAGTCAAAAAAATCTTGATAACCCAAATGATCAAATTTTCTTGGGAAGGTTTTGGTGATAAAAATACTGAAAATGTAAATTCATGTGAGGCAACAGCGTGGTGTTATGTATTAAACTGGCAACTTTCCTCAGCTTGTTTAGTTACTGAGTGGCATGACAGATTCTTAAAATGGATTATAGCTGACTTAAAGTATCAGCTTGGGAGTGTGAAAGAGCAGCGCACTACATTGCCAGTAGGAGAAAAACTGGCTGAAATGGCGATGTCCCCTGCCTCGTGTGTCGCTGGGCTGTAGCATGACGCCTCCATTGTTGTTAATGCTCGGTAAGAAGCAGCAGGATGTGTTGTGGGGCCTTCCACTCTGCTGCAGGTGATTTATTGTGGACTCCAGCTTCTTTCCAGCCAGCTCGTTTGGCAATAAAACACTCTCCTTGATTTCTTTCCCTGGTGCCGTTTGGCCGTTCATTGCCATAAATAACTGCACTAGATAACTAAGGGCATGCTGAAGATTATCTGGTTATGCCTGGCCTCGTGGATGGGGCCTTCTATGGTCTTCGTTTTCTGACTCAAAAATCCACCAAGACTTCACTTTCATCCTGTGTTGTACTGAAGAGATTGGAAAAGGTTTCATGCAGGCTGTCACCATAACGCGCTGTTTGTGTGGATGGGTCGGCTTCTGTGAAAGATAGTCACAGTGCTTGGCCTGAAGTTTAAAATAGTAACCGGTCTCGGTTACTTCTATAATTACCAGTATCATTTCATGTATCTTATGATTTGCATATCATTTTGCAGCTGTCCAGATGGAGGGGAAAATAAATTTGCAGTTGCTCTGAACCTGAATTGATGAAGGATGTGTGTGCGAAGTCTGGGAAACGAGTCGCGGAGGGTGGGGGCAGAAATCGGCGTTTGGGTAGAGGGGAGCAGGCTGTCTGCTCCTACGGTTAGGGTAGAAAATGAATTCCAGGGAGAGTGGAAAAGGCAAATATTTTTTAATCTCTTGAATGGGAGGGTCTATACCTACACTAATTATTTAAAGGAATTCTTCTGTTATCAGACAATAATATTAAAATGCTGATCTAAGATTAAAGTTGTTGCTGACTCTTTAAATGGTATTTCATCCCCTTTATGTGACTGAAGGCCTACAGTAAAATAGCTGAGGTTGGACTGCAGACAGTACTGCCGCTGCAGAGATACTGTCGATACAGGGTACGATCTGAAGGGGCTGATAAAACCCAAAATTACTGTTTTGCTCTCTGTGGGAAGTATTAAAAACAAACCAGCTCTTTGCATGAGACACCAGGTAGTCCTCGTTGTTGTCGGAGAGAAATGTGAAGGCAGAGGCCCCTCGCATCTTGTGCTGTCAGTCTGCAGCCTGTGAAGATGCAGGAAGAGGCATCTTGTTTAATCTCCTTCCAAAACTGCCATTGATTACTTCAGATTCAGCAAGGACTGCATTAAGTCTCTAGTGAGGCATGCACCTTTTGCTTCAAAACATACATTGTTAAAAAGGATGGTAGGTCAGTTTGGTTTTGTCCGCAAATGAAATTTTGTTTCTTGGGTTTTTTTTGTTTAATTTCAGCAATTTCTATAAAATGTCAAGTGCTCTGAAACTGTGCAGGGAGCCAAATTCTTTTCTGAAAATGAGGTGACATGGCAACGGAAGTTGGAGAAGGATTCCCTATAACTTTGTTTACAGCACAGTTTCTGAAAAAACAGCACCATGCCTATGCTCGATGTATAGCAGTACGTGCCAGCAGCCTCTGTTAACCGTACAGGGGTTCTTTGTGTGAGCTGCTGTATTTATTTACTGTTGCAGCTGGTGTCTATGGGAATATTTAACTTCCCATATTACGGTTGAGTCTCAGAAGAGTTGGTGGATGGATGTTTTTGATTTTTTTTAATTTTATTTTTTTTGTTTTTGTTGGGAAGTGAGCAGGAAAGGCCAAACATCGTCTAACTGATCTCGGGGCTGTGTGTAGGTTAGCAGCAGGATGCAGGATTTTGTGGACTAAAATTAGAATATCTGGAGTAATAATCTTGGTCGTTTGCTGCTTGTCTTAACTTTGCCATTCTAGCTGAGGATTAGTGTGGCACCCGTGCTCAGCAGAATCCTCCCAGGGAGCCTCTTCCTTAGTGCCTATGAATTTCCAAATAAGATATCAACGCTACGTACGAGGCCACAGCTTTTTCAAGCCGTCTTGACGCTTGAGTGCCCGCGGGGCGATGCGGATACTAGAGCTGACAGCAACGCCGTGAAGACCTGAGGACAAACATTTGTGGAGAGTGAACTCTTGACAGCTTTCTAGAAGGCGTAAAAAGGATCCTGACTTTTCACCCATCTTTTGGAAAGAATAAAGAAGGGGTTTTTTGTTATTCTCCTTGACAATTTTACTGCTATTCCACCCTTTTATCCCTGAATTCCTGGCAGCGTTATCTTGAGAGAAGTGGGGCTAAGACAGAGTTGATGATCGCAGAAAAGCCCAATTTCAGAAACTTGAATCAAGTGTTGATGGTATAAAATCCCATGAATGGGCAAGCCTCCGGACTGACTTAATAGCACTTGCATTTCTCACTTGTTGCACTGGAGGGGAAGAGATGGGAAGGATGCCTGCTCTGTACTGGGCTTTTTTTTCCTTTGGATCATGATAATTTTTTTGGTGACTGCTCTTAAAGTAGGTGGGAAGTGGCTGAATGAATTCCAAAATATATGCAAGTGGAGATAAAATTCACTAGAGAGTTTTTTGTGCCTGTTACTGCTTTTATGTAAGCTACCTGCTCCCTTGCTTAGCTCTTTAACTGCAATGGAGATACCCTGTGGAAATGCTTCCCCCCCCCCCCTTAGTTTAGATAACTAAAATTCTAACTGTACTAATAAAGTCTTGAGGTATGTTATAGCTTATATAAAAGGTTGAACTTAAGTTAATCTTGCTTGATATTTCTGATCAACCATATGAAAGTAACTAAGGCAGTGGGAAGGCTTTAAATTTCTTTAAAAATAGCTGCTTTTTATATAGTATTATAAAAACACGCACATCCTTTTTCGATACACTTTCATCCTGCTCCTGACTATTGTGAGGTGCTGCTGGTACATCTGGGGAAGGCAAGTCTTGTTCTTCCCTTGCTAGAATAGCTAGCCAGAGATGCTCTTTTTTACAAGTTAAATATACCTTTTGATTATCATTCTCCTCAATATTTTCCTCTTAAAATGCCTTTTCCAGGTAAACACTCCTCCTAGACTAGTGGTTAATAGAAACTGCGTATGGATTCACTGCAGGGAAGCGGTGTTCCAGCCTCCGGCTGCCTCGCTGCAGCTCGATCACTTCTCCCTGCTTCCCCCGTAGTAGCAGGTAGCAAAGCAGGAGGAGCCCAAGGAGAGTTCTCTGCTTACCAACGACCTCATTATGCGTGCTCTCTTTTTAACGTCTTGCTTTTTTTAAGCAGGGGAGTGCTACAAGAAGCATCCGAGCTCTCCGGGTGCCCGTGCTGCAGGCGTGCTGCTGTCTTGGCGGGATTCAGGCTGACTTCTGCAGGCTCGCAGGGCTGGCTCTGAACGGCCCTTCTCCAGCAGAGGTGTCGGGGAGCCTGTCCCCTCCGGCCTGAGCTAGTGCTGGGCCGCCCTCGGTAGCCTGGGCAGCTGGGCACAGCCAGGGGATGCTGGGCTAGAGCTGCTCGGCTCTGCTGGACCCGGCTCAGCTCCCAGAGAGGGGCTGAGCTGTCAGCGTACAGTGCCAGTCCTTCCTAGATAATACCTGCAATGTCTCTGCTTTTCCATTGTTATGTACGTTGTCTTGGCATATGCTACCTAAAGTAATAGAGGGGCACGTATAATAGGTTGTGCAGATCCTTCAGCAGCTCGCTTCTCAGGTGGAAATTTCCTGAAGAGGGCTCGGAGGTACTTGAGAAGCTGGGATATTTTTAACGTTTTTGGTTTTCTTGCTTTGCTAAAGTGTAAATGCTCTTCCAAAGGCATTGTAGAGGTTTATATAGTGCATTTTAGACGGCTTGTTAATGAACATTTCTTAGTTATCAGAGTGGATTCCATAAAAAGGCTGTGGAATATCTCTCAAAACCCCACTGTCTTAAGGACTGCAAGGAGAAGCAGTGGTAGGGAGGGTGGGCTCTACTCACAAGATGTTTGAAGAGATGCCTGGAAAAGCTGCGACGCGCTTTAGTCTCATAGTGACTTAGAGCTAAACTATACACAAACTGGACTTTCACTCTTGATTGGATTTTAATTTGCATCTTAGAGTTAATATGTTTGGAAGCATGTCTTGCTATATGAAAGACACGCAGCTATTTTTAGTTATTCTGGATATTTGGAAACAAATGCTGGCTAATGAAAGGAGCTGTAAATCAGCAGTCTCTTGAATTCCTTTAGATTTTGCTCGCACTAGATTTCGGGCAAGTCACTTGGGCGTTCTGCCAATGTTCTTTCATAAAGCGAAAGTGGTTCAGTTTTTTTTATCCTGCCTTGTTGGTTCTAACAAGTATTTGAAAGGTTGGCTGGTGCGTGACTGCTTTGAAGCTGGAAATCATTAAGTGGTGCCGCACAGTAGGCTGATCAGCCTCTCGTTCTTTGTACAACTTCGCCGGTTGCTTGCATAATGAAGAGTATTCCATTTTTTTCAGGGATATATGATAAGACAGGTAGGCATGACGAAGTAATGACACCACATGGTGGTGTGAAATGCTGAGCTCAGCACGGAGGTGGTAATGTGCAGGTAAGTGTCAGTCAGTGGTGCTTGGCCCTCGGAGGCTCTTCAGAGTGCTGCTGTGGCTTTCCTGTGCCAGAACATGCGCGCAGGCTGTGCCGTGCCGGCAGGTGCCCCCGCAGAGGAGCACAGGGGTTACTAGGATTCACCAGGCTGGGTCTCTTCACATCCTGTCTCGGGTAGTGCCCTGTAGCATGTGTGAAAAACTCTTCTTTGTGGAATACGGAGTTTAACGTAAAAGGACAAGAGAACTTCTCCCAACCCCTCTCCCCGCATCAGCTACCTATCGACAGCCACTGTGCAGCTGGCTTGTTCTGCACGTCAGGAGGATTTATGTTTGCTCTTCCAGAGTGTTTCCATCTGCATCTTTGAGCTGCCCAAAGCTTCGTTATCCATTTA
The DNA here is from genome assembly GCF_949628215.1 of Phalacrocorax aristotelis. Taxonomy (NCBI): domain Eukaryota; kingdom Metazoa; phylum Chordata; class Aves; order Suliformes; family Phalacrocoracidae; genus Phalacrocorax; species Phalacrocorax aristotelis. The sequence goes on from NC_134276.1 coordinate 218,267,689, forward strand.
AACCAGAGATCTGTAGAATTTTACAAAACTCTTGGCTTTTATGGCATGGCAGTGAATTCTTTTGATTGTCATTCAAAATAATCAGTTTCCTATTGATTGTTTTTAGGCACGTTGCCTTACCAGTACGTGCTTTCACTGCGGGCTTAATGTGGGATGCGTATGTTGGGGGCCTGAGGGATAGGAGCAGGTCTAGCACAGTAGATTCTTACAAATATTTGATTTCCAAAGAATCAGAAACGTGCTGTTGGCACAAGGAAGGTAGTCAGCTCAAATTTAACCTAATTCAACTTCGCATCCCCCAAACTGAAGAGCTGTATCTTACTCTTGGGTTAGCGGGGCGCTAGCCCGTGTTTAGGTGTCTCTGAAGCGGTGTGGTGTTCCCAGAGATGAGAGCTCCTGGGGCACCAGTAAGACTTGGGGTGGTTCGGCTTTTCTGAAGCCACACGTGCTCAGTTATTTCCTTGTGGAACCTGGGAGTGCTTCTGCCTCTGTAGACGGGCTTTTAAAAAGAATTTGCTAACAGCTGCCCAGTCACCTTGCTGCTGCTGTTTCTGTACTGGAGGGAATCACGGCATGCTCTGTCTGGAGTGTATTTGGAAATTCATAGCCTCGGTTAGGTTACATCTCCTCTGAAATCTGTGAGTACGGGCAGTATGTTTGATCTGCTGTGTTTATTCTCGCTACCCTATTTCAGGAAATCACTGGAGATACTAGGGGTATTTTGAGGTGGGTGATCTCTCCTGTTAGAGATGAGACGCTTTGTTTTTGACAATATAGGAACCCCTGCGTGGTTTGACTTCAAAACTGAACTTCTGTATGGGCATGCTATGCTAAATTTTTGAACGTGTCTCTGTGTGTAGCTGGTTAACGTGCAGTGAGTTGAGCAAAAAATTTAAAATCACTAGGGGAGAGGCTACAAAATATAAACTCCTATTTACTTTAGCTACTTTATTGTGCTTTGTTTCAAATTGGTTGTCAGATAAATGAAGTACCTGCCTCAGAAGAGAATAAGGCTGAAATCTCAGCAGTGTGTGTTCAGAATGGAAGAAAGTCATTTACCACATCATCCAAATCTGTGTTTCAACTGTGGTGAAATACAGCAGATCCAGTTGTCCTACCCCTCTTATTTGGAAATCCATTCATTAACTACTTCAATTAAAAAATAATTGAGGAAACTGAAGAAAAATTGAGATGGATGTAGCATAAAGACTGAAGGTGACAGGTCTGAGGCTGATGTCAGTCACTTGAGATGTTAGAGATTAAATCCTTACTCTTTTTCAAGTTAGGACAACAGCGTCCCATAGGCTTGTTTCTATCTTCCCATAATCCGGGAAGGCTGTTTCAGTAAGGTGCGACTTGATCGTGGCCTTAAGATCTGCTGCTGTTAACGCCCTTTGAGTAAGAACAAGATAGGTGCTTGTTCCTGTTCTTCCTGGGTCTCACTGCATCGGCTCGGTGTTGCAGGAAGCACTGAGGGAGCGCGGGAGCTCTGTGCGTGGAGTCGGCGTGCTCTGCCCACCACCTTCACGCAGACCATGTGGACTTTAAACACGTGCTGGTTTTCGGGCTCAATAAGTCCAGCAGGGCTGGCTCATTGTGGATTTAGGCACAAGCTTAACAGAACTGGGGCTGAGGTACTACTATGTATCTTGTGGAGTCGGGGAGCGAAGCACGGTGTAGCTTGACCACAAGCACAACAAACAGAAGTGTCAGAACAGCGCAGACGTTTTGATTTTCCATAATAAAGTAGCTTCTAAGTACTAACTGCACTCTGCTAAACTTAAAGTCATTATTCAGAGGTTTTCTTCTCACCCTTTGCTTTTAAGCAAATATCCGGAACTACAAAATAGAATCAAACCAGCGTAGCTTTTTCTCAGGCTCTGTCTCGGAGTATTCCTGCTGTACTCTGACTACATCTGAGGTGTGCACAGAGATTTCTCTCGGAGACAATTTGGTCTGTTTTTTGATCAGCACTTTAATTGTTGGGCCTCAGGTTATGATTTAATACCTATGCCGCACTGTTTTACATTCATCTTATAATCTATAACGTTAAAAAGACCTTGGAGGACAAACACTGAGGAAAAAAAAGGCATCAAACTTAGACCTTAAATAGGCACGATAAAATCATGTGCACTGTCCATTCGAATTGATGCTTCAGTTTTGGGTGTCAAAACCCCACAGGACAAAAGGAGTACCAGCGTTCCGAGAGGGGCTTGGTTAAAACCCAGCTCCGCCAATTGTGGCGGGGTCTCGGCAGGCTAAGCCCAGCTTAGTTGTCTTGCCTGCTTCCCTTCTGCAAGTCACCTTCTGCAAGCACTGTGAACTCTCCTCTGGAGGCAAGTGCCTGGCTGCCTCCTAAGGTGATGGGGGGCCCCAGACCGAATGTGAAATACGGGTATTGTTGCTGCAATTATTCTTGGGACAAGTGAAAATGACCGTTAGGTTTCCTTGACAACCTATAGCTTTCTTTTGAAGCGATGTCAAGAAAACAAACGTGCTCTTGAATGAGGTACAAGTCTCACAGCTGAGTTGGAGGGTGGTGAAGGGGAAGGGGCTGTTAACCCCTCTGCTGTCAGGACGTGGTGTGACGGTTCATGCTTGCCCGGTGCTACCGAAGGGGTAGGTAACTGAAAGGCCTATGTCTGCTGTGGTGGTGGCTTTGCAAAGAGCCTTAGTCACCTACGGTCCTGCTGAAACTGGTCTTTGGGCTGAAAGGTTATGTGGAAGTTTGCTTAGGGAGAAAAATCTTTGGCCTTCAGTTACCATTGGTTAATAGTAACTTTAAAAAATATTTTTCCAGGATAGCAAGCTTGAGAACAAATTCACACTGGATGAAAATAATTTTCTGAAGCTGGGTATATTCCAGGAACTGTAACCCAAATGTTTCTCTGTCTGTGGAGAAGATTTCACGTTTGAAATAACTTCTACTGAAGGTATGCACATCTACCTTTCCTTTTTAAGCTCAGTAATGACAGCGTGCTTTATAATGCAGTATTATGTGTTCTGGTGGCTGCTGGTGAGATTGTTCTTGGTGTGTAATACCTGGAGTCACTTGAGAGGGGACTGTAGTGTCACTGGGATGGTCCTGCTGAGGAGATTCAGAGCGGGGGACACACAGTTCAGAAGCTCAGTTTCTCTGCGGTTGGTGAGCCTGCAGTCTAGTCATGACGTATTGGTCAGGCTGCTCCCTAAAACCAGGTTTAACTGGTAAGTGCTTCTCAAAACTTGAGGACTAATTTAATGTACGTAATTGATGGGAAGAAGGTGGAACTTCTTTTTTTCCTCCTGGTGGGTACCTGTATTTCTGGGAACTGCTTGTGGCTGTTCCAAGAAGTCACACTATGGAACTGACCCGTGGTATGTTTTGTCATTGGGGTAGTGAAAGCGAATAAGCCATGATTACTCACTGCTTTTCGTAAGGTGAGAAACTGGAAGCATCCAACAAAGTTACCAAGCAGGCAGTCTAAAGCAAACAAGAGGAACTGCCCTTTCACGCAGCATGCAATCACACTGGGGATTCGCTGCCTTAGGATTATTTGGAGATGGCTAGGCTGCCTGTGGGAGCACTGCGATCCGCCCTGGTGCCAGCAGTGGAGCTGGCTGACTCGGTCATTTTCCTATCAGTAATTCCGTCAGGAAAAGCTTTCTTAATGGCACAGTGGCAAGAGATTTTACATAACGCGGGGCCTCCTGGGTTAATAGGTTATGAATTAAGGGCATTCTTAAAACTCCTAAAAGAAAGAGACCCTTCAGATATTTATAAGCACTGATGAGATCCCCCCTCAGCCTTCTCTTCTCCAGGCTGAACAAGCCCAGGTCTCTCAGCCTTTCAGCACAAGGGAGATGCTCCAGTCCCTGATCACCTTGGCAGCTCTGCGCTGGGCTTGCTCCAGCAGTTCCCTGCCCTTCTTGGACTGGGGGGCCCAGAACTGGACGCAGCCCTGCAGGTGTGGCCTCACTGGGGCAGAGCAGAGGGGGAGGAGAACCTCCCTCGCCCTGCTGCCCACACTCCTTTTCATGCACGCCAGGACACCACTGGCCCCCTTGGCCCCAAGGGCCCGGTGCTGGCTCAGGGTCACCTCGCTGCGCCCCAGCACGCCCAGGGCCTTCTCAGCAGAGCCGCTCTCCAGCAGGTCCCCCCCAGCCTGTGCTGGTGCGGGGGGTTGTTCCTCCCCAGGGGCAGGACCTGGCACTGGCTCTTGTTGAATCCCATGAGGTTCCCCTTCGCCCAGCTCTCCAGCCTGACCAGGACTCGCTGGATGCCAGCACAGCCTCTGGTGCATCAGCTGCTCCTCCCAGCTCGGTATCATCAGTGAACTTGCTGAGGGGACGCTCTGTCCCTTCGTCCAGGTCATTGATGAATCTGTTGAACAGGACTGGACCCAGCACAGACCCCTGGGGAACGCCACTAGTGACAGGCCTCCATCCAGACTCTGCCCCATTGATCACGACCCTCTGAGCTGTTGCTGAGCCAGTTCTCTGTCCAGCTCACCGTCCTCTCATCCAACCCACGCTTCCTTAGCTCACCTGTGAGGATGCTGTGGGAGACAGTGTTGAATGCCTTACTGAAGCAAAGATAGACAACATCCACTGCTCTCCCTTCGTTGACCCAGCCAGTCACACCATCATAGAATGTTCTCAGGTTGGTCAAACAAATCACCCTATGACTCTGTGAAAATTGTTCTGGAAGCCATCTAGGAACTAGAGCATGTGGATGGTACCCAGACATCCATAGTCATCTATGCCAGTGAGAGATACGGAAATAAAAAAAATAGTAGTTGGAAATACTAGTGTAGCCCAGTCTGGTAAATGAGTCATCCTTGAGGTGCAGCTGGCTCAGGACCGTCCGATACCTGCTCCTGCTAACCGTGGATTTGGGGGAAGTTCAGAACAGTCTAAATGTGGGGTAGGCACTCCCACTTTCTGGCAGTCACCCAGGTTAGCGATTTTTCGGAAACAGCAGTGGCTGTAAAACATTTGAGGGTCCTTTACAAACCTGGCTTTTGTGAACTGGTGTAACCAGCTGAGTTTTTGAGCTCAGCTGAGCCTTTGGACTCCATAACCATCCTTGGCAGTAGGTTCCGCAGGGTTTCTTCTTCCCATGCAGAACACAATTAGTGTTTCATTCTGCCTGTTTCTGAGTTGGCTGCTTGATAACTTTGTGAGGTGTCCCTGTTCTTGGGCTTGTAGGAAGCTGTAAATAACTGTCGGTTCACCTCCTTAATGCCATGCATGCCTCTCTGTATCTGTTGTTTTTTTGAGCCGTAGCCATGTATCAAGTCCAGTTTAATGCATCTTCCATTAGAAGCTGTGCTGTTTCATGTTCTGCTCAGTCTCTCTTAAGAGAAGCTAATTAGAACAGCTGTACTTGTTTGAGCTCTGCTGTCCCTTCCGAGAGAAGCTAACCAGACCAGCGCTCGAGATGCAAACACACGATAGTCAAATGATGTCATGCCTTCTGTTTACTTGCTTGTTCTTTCTTGTAATAACTTTTGACATTACTTTTACCTCTTTGGCTGCTGCTCTATGTTGAGATCCTTGAACGGTGGCTCCAAGATAACTTCCAAGTGGCTGTAATGAGCAGGGTCTGCTATATTTGTCTGTTAAAATGTCATGTTTCTTCAGAAGGTTTGCCGTGGGTCACAGAGGAGGGCTGCTTGTTTGCTGTGTCCTGGCTGTGGCACTCAGGTCAGACAAAGCCCTCTGGAAGGAGGGGAGATGGCTCCTTCCTGGGATCGTCTGAGCATACTTGGGGGGAGAAGTTCCCAGAATGTGGGATGGAGCAGGCAGAAGAGTGTGAGTGCGTGAAAGTTCAGTACGAAAGGAACTAGCGGTGCGGGACAGCGTGGGATACGTCTCAGATGAGGAAGGGGCAGGTGGACAGCCTGGCTTCAGAGCTGATGGAGAATGGGAGACTTCCTGAGGATCCAGAGGACGCTGCAGACATTGACTGGTCCCAGAAAGCTCCTGCATTAGACCGAACCAAGCCCAGAGGAAAGGATTTGCCAGTCAGGACGTAGCGGGCAGGGGCAAATTGCTTATCCCCTGCTTTTCCTCTTTCAAAAATACAAATTCACCTGAAGTGATGCAGTTGCTGCTCAAGTACCTGTTGGTGATGTTTATAAGCGCTGCAAGTAGTTATTTTCCGAGTGTGCCCATAATAGATTTGGGCCGTTCTGTCTGAATGTACTGGGTGGGGAGAGGTCCCTGGTCAGAGCGATGTTGACTGACTCAGCGGTCCTTGTTCAGTGGGGGTTTCTCACGTCCTTAGTACTTTGCTTTTGTCAGCACTGAGTTAAATCTGCAGTCGCATTGACTGGCTACTTACTCGCACAAAATCCTTCCGCAGCTGTTTGTGACAGCTTTTGTAGGTTTAAGCTAAATAATTCTTCTGTCACTAGCAAACGTTGCTACCTTGCTATTCATCTTCCTTCTGAGATCACGTATAAATACATTGAGCAGCGTGGTTTCTTTTGGGACCCTACTTGCTGCCTTTTTCTATTTTTGTTAATTTGCTTTTATTTCTGATGTTTTAACCACCTGCTGACTCACAAAAGAAAGTGAGCTTTTCTTTAAAGTTATTTAGAAAAGGCTGTGCAAAAGACTTCTGCGGGAATTCAGATGAACTATTGATTGTACTGTCCTTCTCCGTCTGTATGTTTTCGTTGTGGGTTTTTAAAATTGTGCAACAGTTGGCTTAAAAAGCTAGTTTTAGGCTTCAAGTTCACCAGGTAAAAGAAAGCGATACTTTATTCCCTGCAATTAGTTGTTCAGTAGCTGCATTTTAAAGGTGTAGAGCCCTTGGGTGAATGCCATCTAGTCCTGGTGACCTGTTGTCATCTGACTTGCAGGTGTGTTCTAAAACTTTCTCAGAAACTGCAGTTCGAGAAAATTACCTAGGGTTTTTTTACTTTTGCTCTGTGTAGCAAAGCTTAAAATCATTTATGCTTAGAGGAAATAAAGGAGATTTTTGTATTAAAACTTAGCAAAAAAAAAATAATCATAAATTAACCTTAAAATCCACGTCTGCCGAGACTAAAGACACAGACTGAATTCAGGAGAACCCAGGAAGACTCTTCAGCTGTGACACAGATGCTGAAGTTATGTTTGCGCTTTGTATAACAGAAAGGATGTTACAGGAAAGTCAGAAGGATTCAAAAATACTTTCTTTTTGGAAGCAAGTAGGATAATGTACTTCTCTCAGCATTTCCATGTGTTTCCACTTAGTTACTAAGTGGAAAATCTTAAATGTTTCATTTTATCAGGAATGGGTTTAAATAGGCTTACATAAAAATCAGTAAATCATGGCAATTTCCTCCAGTTTCCAGGAGGAGTTGCCTGTGATGATTGCTGGCCCTCTATGCTGGTTTTTACTGGTCGAGGAGTACTGAGAGCATCGGAAAAGATTGGAAAATGCTGTGGGCTTTTTGTACGTGTGCCCATGTTCGGTGAGCTCGGGGTAGCCTTTGGTGACTGCGGAACTGACTGCAGTGATGACGCAAATAGAGAATTCAGGTAATAGAGAGTAAGACACAAATTCACCCAGAGCTTTAGGGGAAGAAGGAGGCACAGTGTATTTTTTCATGGTAGCCAAAGAAGCCTTGCGAGATGCTGTAAGTTTTGTGGTACGTAGAACGACTGCTCTTTTGGTGAATTTTAATCGCCTGCTATTTTTGCAGACTCCTCCTGACACTCTCTAGAAAAGGTAGAGGCCTTTCTACCAAATGGAGTGGCACTTGGGTGAAGGCTTTAAAAAGATCCCCCTGGCCCCCATGCAATTGTTCACTAAAATAAAATCCAGGCCACGAAGTGGAAATCACTGATAAGTGGAGGGACGAGATGAAGTGAGACAGAAGGGGTGAACCCGTCATTACAGGCCTCACAGAGAAGGGAGGCTTCTGACAGTCTACTTGTAGAAGGAATAAGACAAAAAGTAGTGACTACTTTGAAATGTACATAGTAAGAGGAAATATATACTTTTTTTTAAGTTTAAGTTTTTAAAACTCTACCCCAGAATCTGTGTGCAGCCAGGGATTGCCTTGTGTGTTCTGCTTCGTGACTGAAGCCTCTGCATACCTTCTAAATATTAAAAAATTCCTGCAGTGCGTTGTTGGCAAATAGTAGGTGTTTGAATGACAGGTTAATTCTACATGTATCAGATTTAGAAATGCTTGCCATAAAGCAGTTAATCCTCAAAAATGGCAGCATATAGTTACAGAAAACTTGTTTCCTTAAATCCTTGTGGTTTTTTCCTTTAATTAGATACTCCAGTTCAGAAATAAGATGAGCAACTTTGAGATGTCCGCCTGAAAAAGCAAAAGATATTTCCCTGTTGACATAGGTGAGCTAGACGACATGCCGTGACCTGAGATGCGGCAGACGTCAGGGAAAGGCGCTTTCTGTGGTATCTGCTTGCGCCTCATCTGGATTGAAACCTGAATGAGCCGGTGCTTTAGGCAGTAGCACAGGTTTCGAGTACCTACCATTAATTCATTTTAGTAATAATACGGAAAGGATGTGATATTTCACTTGTTCAGAAGAAGGTAGGAGATGTTTCATCTCCCCGTTCCTGTGTGCAGTTACAAGACTACCAAACCCTGCCTCCTCGGAGTTGTGTGTATTATAGTTCTTGCTCACAAAGGATGAGGATGAAGGGATGTGTTGTTGGTTTGAATGCACTGAGGAGAGCAACCACCGCTGACAAAACCGTCCTCCCTGGCTCACACAGGCGAGCACTGTTGTAGCCTAGGCTTAAAGATGAGTTTACTAAAAGTCACAATAATTAATCTACTTACTGTTTAAAAATATCCAACAAGAAACACCTTTTGCCACCTCTGTTCTGTTTTCTCTCCTGTTCTCCGTCTGCTTAGTAGCCATGGGCTGTTTTATTTTTTTCCATACTCCTAGAGCAAGGATGGTCCTCCTCCGTACGTGTCTGGAAAGCACCCGCCTTCCTTAAAATCTGTTCACTGCCATAAATGAATGAATTCTATCTTCTATACAAAATGTTTGGAACCTGGCTTTTTTTTTTGCTACGAATTGTAATATGAAATTTGTCCTTCTAGTTATTTTTTAAGGGCATAATTTGTCGGAGCTGCCTGCTGGTGGCAGCCTTCAGTGAAATGCCTTGCCCCCTCAGCGTGGCAGAGCACACCTAGCTTTCAGAAAGTCTTGTTTTTCCAGCTCCAAGCAAGAGCAGAAGAAAGCTCACAAACCAGGGGAATAAATTGAGAATTTTATTTCAGTTGGACACCACAGATGATTTCCACAGGAGAGCAGACCACGTCACAAGTTGTAAGACCGTTTCTCCCTGCTACTAGTTTTTCTAGGCTGCAGCTTGCTCCTGCCCAGGCCGGGCTGTCAGACCCTCCTCCTTTGCTCCGTAGCTGTCCTTCAATAACAGTTTTCTAGCACTCTGTGGTATCACAGTGTTGAAGATGCAGAGACAGGGAAAGTGCTACTTATGCATAAAGACTGAAAATATACCTGGATTATTTTGGGTGTAAATCAAAATACGGTCTCAAGGAAGCTGTTCAGTAAACGGGTTTGCCCAGACAAAATTACCTGCAGCTGGGTATTTACTGTGCCGCTGGGACTGAATTAGCTGCTTTGAAATAAGCAACTTGGAGCTTTTATTTTACATCTATAAAAAGCCTGAATCAAAAGCTAAGTGATTCTTTAATGTAATTTGGAGACAGTTGGGAGGTGTTAAAGGTCAGTACCAGTAATTGCTTCACAGCTGATGAAAGCGTTTGGGAAAATGCTGGCCTTGTCCCTTGCAAACGGCTCTGAGCAGCGCGCCTCAGCTGATCGGGAGGCAGGGTTGCTCGACAGCCTTCTGTCAGCTCCGTCCACATTCCTCTGAGCCGTCCTTCCATAGAGACGCCTGGTCACCACAGATTGAGCCGTCCGTGTAAAACCGAGCTGGGCTTCCAAGCCTGCGGAGCAGCCCGGGCTCCTGCTGGGACAGGGCGCCTTTTAGCCTCTGCGTTGGCTAGATGTGAGCTGTGTTTGTGCCTGTTGTTTCTTGCTGCCTGTTCCACTGCTGAAGAAAACTTGCAGGCTGGACAAGCGTCACCGTAGTGCGTACAATGAGTACGTTTGATTTTTTTTTTTCCCAAACACAAGAGCTAGAAACAGCTTTAAAAGAAAAAATATCAGGAGTTATCTTGAGCAGCAAGAATGTGAACCTTGACCCTAACATGTTTATCCTCAAGTTCTCATATTCTGATTTAGCTCTTTTTTACTTGTTGTTTAAGGAAGGAAAGTGAAACTTGAGAAGCTGTGTGACAGGGATTGTTTTGGATGTCTACATGGCTGTAAGCAGCCCGTTGGTATCTCAAACGAACTTTGCCGTGGCTACAAATAAAGCCAGGCTGGTGGTGGGGGATAACAGCTCAGTGAGGAAATACCCAGTTATGGAAAGCTTATTTTAAGCTGTTCACAGCTGTTAATCTCTGTAACATCCCCGTGCAGCTCAGGACTTCCCCAGTTTTACAAAACTGGAAACTTAAATGTGGGGAGAATAAGTGAACCATGGTAGGTGGCAGGGACAGGCTTTTTGTAGTGTGAGGTTAGGTGAAAGAGACAATGAAATAGTTGGAAAGGAATATTGTTAGTTATCATTCCAAATGAATTTGAATTTTCTAATTTTACAGTTTAGTTATGGAGCAGCAAGCGCTTGCACCTCTGTTCTCTTCCTTGAGCTTATCCAGGGAACCTACCCATCATCTTTAAGAAAAAGTTACCACTTTTACCAAATGCTCCTTTTTGTTTGCACCCTTTTGTTTTTAAATAATTTTTATAAAGATACTGGCTATTTTAGTGCAGAGATTAGAGTAAAACAAAGAGACTTAACTCTAACTCCTTATGTACAGAAAAAACTATATTACAGCTTTCCAATTTCATATTTCCTAAAAACCACCTTGCAGAGCAGCTTTCTCTGAATTAATCTGCTGTATCCAGCCTGAAGTTTTTAACTTCTGCTCCTTAACTTGTACAGTCCTCACGTACTTCCTTAACGATTTTAACTTAACGCAGTGATTGCAAGGCATGCAACGTAGCCACTGCAGACAGACAAAACTATTTGCTTCCTGCACTCTAACCTTGTGATTGACGTTGTCTTGATACTTTTGCTTTACTCCCTTCTTCTGCTTTTAATAGAGGATTAGTTTTGCAGACGTGGCTGGTGTTGCTTGATGGGTTTGTATTCCATTCCATGTCTGAGAGAGATGGTATGGAGAAAGCGAAGGTGAGGCAACCGTATTTTATAACTGAGCATGGGTGGGAGGAGGAGTGATACGCAGTGAATTCACAACAGCTAATTTGAAAAGTACTCTTCCAGACAGTTTGAAACTTTGGTATGGTTTAAGGTCAGAGACCACTTCTGACTGCAAGCCCAAATGGGTTTAAAAAGATCAGGTGTATCCATAGGATACATTCACTGATAATTCTCAAACATAGTCAGGTGTGACTTAAGATTATCTGCGGAGAGCTGATAACAGAAGGTTGAGGCAGTTTACCAGAACAAGCTTGCTCTTACCTTGCTTTTGAGCGTTCAGGTCCTCTCCTTCGGGGAGGGGGCTGTTCTCGCTGAAGACTAAAACAGCGTATTGCTTCCTGTGTTGATAGGGTGTCCCGGTGCTAATTTAGGCCTTTTTTTTGAGGCAGTGCTTTGCTTTTTCTGAGAAGATCTAAGAAATTAAGAAATCCTGACCAAAGAAGTTACTGTATATCAGGAAAAGATCATAAAAGCCCCTTAATTTACACAAGGGGAGATTGTCATCGGCCAAGGGCTGAGGTTGGAGGCTGAGGCTTGGGTTCTGTTTGGCTTCTTGCCTCCCGGGTTAATAAATGCTTCCCTGCCCTTCTCAGCCCTATATTGAGGGTAGGAAAAAACAAAAACACATCGGTGTGCCTGGAAACGTAAGCCTTCCTCTCTGGACTAAGTTGATGCAAAGTAGTGGTGGTTTCAAAGTAGGGTAAGCAAAGACTTTGCAGAAGGATAGTTTGGAACTCTGGCAGTACTTGAAGGTGCTTTCAGCACTGGAGACGTGTTCATGAAGCAGGATGAAAGGGTGAATCAAAAGTCCACCCCAAGCTTTTATATATTCACAACCTGGGGGTGGAAATGGGTGATCTTTGTTTGACAAACTTTTCCCTCCTAACTTCAGAATGGAAAGCTCTTTCACAATGGAAGCTACTGTACTGCTGTTAATGCCAGAATAGGCCCTTTCATCACCTAGACCTAAGGAAAAGCAGTTTATTGAAATGTAACAATTTGAAGGATTTTGCTCTTATTAAAGATACTTGTAAAAACCAGTCCCTGAGTATGTTCTCATCCCTCCAGCACTCTAGGCGAGGCTGCTTCTTCTGACATTCCTGCACTTGGCCTTGCTGCTTATTGTTACATCCCTGAAACTCCCAGCCCGTTGGAGTCTCGTCATGTTATACTCTAATGCTTTTCTGGGTGTAGAATAAAAACCTTAAATCATAGACTTATAGAATGGTTTGGGTGGGAAGGGACCTTTAGAGCTCATCTAGTCCAACCCCTTGCTGTGAGCGGGGCGTCTTCAACTAGATCAGGTCGCTCAGAGCCCCGTCCAACCTGGCCTTGGATGTTTTTAGGGATGGGGCATCTCCCACCTCTCTGGGCAACCTGGGCCAACGTTTCACCACCCTCATTGTAAAAAAAATTTCTTATACTTACATATGCTTTATATTTATATATACCTTATATAAATACTAAGAAGGCTTTGTGAAGGGCAATAGTATCTGTTCCATGACCATAAAGGAGTTGGTAAGTGTTTGTTTAGCAGACTTCTGTAAACCTTAAAGAAATGTTTCTCCATACTGCTTTCTGATGTGTCTTGGTGTTCAATCTGTTATCTCCTGACTTCTCTGGCTTTTGTGGAATGCTCAGGCATTGCTCGAGACCTGAAGCCCAAGTCTTCTTCACTTAAAGATGAAGGTCAAATAGTTCGGCAGTTACAGTCAAAGAACGAGAGAAGTAGGATGATCCGATGGTGACAGAGATTCAGCATCTGTTGTGGACGAAGCAGTTATTCTGTTCCTGTCTAGTTTGTTAACTGTGACTTGTGCCAGGAGGGTGTGAGGGAAGTTAGTGATTATCAGGGAAAGAAGGCAGGAGAAATCACACAACTGTATGGGTACGCTATATTGCTTTTCTGATCAGAAATGTCAATAATGGATCTTTTTAGAATCTGCTAGAGCTGTGCAGCAGCCTTCCCTTGCGTGGGGACCTGATCAAAGGTGAATACATTGAGTCCTCTCAGCAGACTACTTAGTTGTTTCTTACCCGGGTAACTGAAACTCTCCATGAGATGATACCGCATCATAACGCGTAAGGCCAAGGGTCAAAGTTGTGGAAAAAGTGTGCTTTCTTTGGAGAAGAGAGATGCTCATCAGCCTTGCCACAGAGGTACATGTTAATCTAAGCGCACCTGGCTAAATTGGTCTTCCACATCTCCACAACGGACTAAAAGGTACTGCAGAAGCATGGGGAAAAAGCCCAAATTCTGGCTGGCGGAGGGGCGGCTAGTTGTGCTTACCTCCTTTGTAGGGTTCCCTCCTCTTTGCTGCTGTACAGATGTAGGTGGCTTGCATGGGGTAGTTGTTGGATGTTGGACATGGTATGATGCTCTTGTTGACAGGTTTTTGGGAATACCAAGAGGCCACTGAGGCCCTGCTGTTTGGAGCACTGGGACCTCCTCAACACGAATGCAGGAGTGAATGCAGGAAGCAGTTTGCACTTAAAGGACATAAAGACCAAGCTGAGCTCTCTAAGAAGATTTGGCAATTCTGCAAGAGGAAACAATGCAGACCACAGAATTACTTAGTGCAGATAGGATGTTCCTTCTCCTGCCCTGACCAGCAAGCAGTGCCTTACCCGTTGGGGATGGGGCACAGGCTCTGGAGAGGGCCTCCTCTGCTTTTGTCCCCAGTCAGCTACGGCTGCGCCGTTGGCTGCGATAGTGACCAACTTGCTTGTGGTGAACAGAGTATACTTCGTTTCCTCACCTCTTACTACTGACTTCCCTCACGGGTCTGTTTGCTGCCATTTCCAAAACCGGCTTTTGCAGGAGGGAGTAAAACGTGCCTTTTGGCTGCAGCGAGCCCTCCCGTTCATGCTGGGTGAAAAGGCCCAAGAGAGCCCAGCTTTGTTAGGTGGTTGGGAAGTGGCGTTAACTGTGCCCACCAGAGCCTGACACCAGAGAACAGAACTCTGCTTAATGCTCGATAATTGGTAACGTTTGACGGTGGTGGTTAGCATCCACTTCTCTGTGGTCTTTTGTCCTGGAAATCGGCAACTTTTTTATTTTCTATTTTTTGTCATTGGATGCCTAAGATACCCTGATTTGATTTAATTTCCTGGGTTTTTTTCTTTATTGGTGTGTGCAATGCAATAAATTGCTAGAGAAAGTAGGATACTCTTTCATACTATGTTTTTTCATCTACCTCTTCTGCTGTACAGTTACCTTGTGTTCTTTAACTTTATTAGTGATTTCTGGTGTTTAATATTTTAGTATTTAGAAGTTCCTCAGGTTTAAGGAGGTGTCTTAGACAGCAGAAACAGGAAATGGTGTTGAATCTTTGTAAATCACGTATCACAAGAAGAAATTGTATTTACCATTTATTGGGCTCATCATACTCAGCAACTCTGTAGCTGTTTTCAGTTTCTCTTAGCCCATTTCCTGTTATTCAGTAGTTGTGTGTCCTTATCAACGTTTTGGAAGGAGGTCAAGGGTGCTTTTTGAGTTACAGAAAGAAGGTGGGTTTATATCCTAATGCCAAAAGGGCTGTACTCATTCTGGGCTCCTGGTACCGTGAAGCGATACCGTCGTCGTGGGAGGTGGATCGCTCTGGTTTCTGTTTCCTGTGGTAGGTCCCGTTGGATGAACTGCAGTGTGGTGGTTAATGCTGCTGAAGTTTTTGCAGTAGCTCAGGTTCTTTATGGGGGACATCCCATGTCTTACCAGTGCTTCTCTTCAAGCTCTACGTAGCTTGTAGAGAACAAGTGCCTTGTTAGTTCTGATGGCTTACCTACCGTGAAGCAGATTAAAGAAAATGAATTAGCTAATCATTGCAGAACAGGGCAGTTACTTTTCTAGATTATCAGGTTTTTTTAAAGTAATCATGATTGTTTTTTATTATGTTATAAACATACTAGTTTGTTTCTTGATACAACTCAAAATGGAACATTCCTAGGGGTGTAATTTCTATCATGTAGAACTTGTTTCTGTCCCTCTATCCTGTGTTTTTAATATATTTTCATGTGTTTCAGCAGTTCTGTTGTGTACTGTGTAGATTGCACATGCTTCATGCAAAAACAGGTGTACTGAAATCAGCACATGTGTTGTGCGCATGCCTGTAGGTATGTGTATGTGTACGCATCTTGCTGCTTCCACAGATGGGGTAGCTGGGTTTCACCATGAGCTCCTCTATTCTGTCTTGTTGGTGCTGCCTGGGTACGGGTAGTGGTGTGCCATTGCCCTCGCCGTTGGCTGCAAGCACCCTGGTGTTGGGTGTGTTGATGGTTGTGTGGAAAGGGATGTGAAGAATAGTAAGAAGGGCTTCTACAGGTACGTTGGCCAGAAAAGGAGGGTTAAAGAAAACCCGCAGCTTCCCCCCCAATAAGCAGGACAGGAACTGGTGACAGCTGATGTGGGGAAGGCTGGGGTGCTCAATAATTTTTCTGCCTCAGTTTTCAATGGTAATCGCTCTTCCCACATCTCTGGAGCCCCTGAACCTCAAGGCATTCCCTCCCATTGTAAGGTAAGATCAGGTCTGAGACCACCTGAGGAACATACGTAAGTCCATGGGACCTGACAAGCTCCATCCCAGGACTCTGAGGGAGTTGGCTGATGTGGTTGCCAAGCCACTCTCCATCATATTTGAAAAGTTGCGGCAGTCAGGAGAAGCACCCGGTGACTGGAAAAGGGAAATGTCATGCCCTTTTGTTAAAAAGGGTAAAAAGGAGGGCCCTGGGAACTATGAATCAGTCTGCCTCGCCTCTGCCTGGTGAGGTCATGGAGCAGATCCTCCTGGAAGGTGTAGAAACGTATGGAAGACAGGGAGGTGATGAGGCAGCCGACAGCTTCACCAAGGGCAAATCGTGGCTTTCTACAATCTAGTGGCTTTCTACAATGGAGCGACTGCGTCAGTGGACAAGGGAAGTGCTACAAATGTCATCTGTCTGGACTTCTGTAAGGCCTTTGACATGGCCCTACACAAGATTCTGGCCACTAAATTGGAGAGATATGGGTTTGATGGATGGACTGCTAGATGAGTAAGAAATTGGCTGGATGATCGTGTCCAAAGAGTTACAGTCAATGGCTCAGTGTCCAAGTGGAAACCTGTAATGAGCGGTGTCCCTCAAGGGTCCCTACTGGGACCAGTACTATTTAGTATCTTCATCCATGACAGCGGGATTGAGTGCACCCTTACCACGTGTGCAGATGACACTAAGCTGAGTGGTGCAGTCGATGTGCTAAAGGGAAGGGATGCCGCAGAGAGGGACCTTCACAGGCTTGAGGAGTGGGCCCGTGCGAACCTCATGAGGTTCAACAAGGCCAAGTGCAGGGTCCTGCACCTGTGTCAGGGCAACCCCCGGTATCAGCACAGGCTGGGGGATGGGGGGATGGAGAGCAGCGCTGCGGAAAATTTGGGGGTGCTGGGGGGGCTGAAAATCTGGACATGAGCTGGCCATGTGCACTCACAGCCCAGAAGCCAACCGTGCCCTGGGCTGCATCCCCCAGCGTGGGCAGCAGGGCAAGGGAGGGGGTTCTGCCCCTCTGCCCCGCTCTGTGAGACCCCCCTGCAGTGCCGCCTCCAGCTCGGGGCTCCTCAGCACGGGACAGACACGGGGCTGCTGGAGCGGGGCCAGAGGGGGCACAGAAATGCTCCGAGGGCTGGAGCCCCTCTGCTGCGAGGCCGGGCTGGGAGAGCTGGGGTTGTGCAGCCTGGGGAAGAGAAGCTGCGGGGAGACCTTATTGCGGCCTTTCAGTGCTTAAAGGGGGACTGTGGGAAGGGTGGGGGTGACCTCTTTAGCAAGGCCTGTTGTGACAGGACAAGGGGTGAGGTTTTAAACTAAAAGTGGGTAGATGTAGACTAAACAATAAGGAATGAATTCTTTACTGTGAGGGAATTGAAACACTGGCATAGGATGCTCAGACATGTGGTCAGTGCCCCATCCCTGGAAGTGTTCAAGGCCAGGTTGGATGGGGCTTTGGGCAACCTGGTCTAGTGGAAGGTGTCCCTTCCCACAGACAAGGTGATCTTTAGAGGTCCCTTCTCACCCAAACCATTCGGTGACTTTGAACTCACTAGCGCTAGGAGCTGCTTGTTCAGCCTTTGCTGTACTTCTCTGCTTCCAGAGACACAGTCATTCAGACCCTATGGACAGTGTTACGGCAGCGTATTGTCTCTCATGCCTGGCTTGTGGCCATGACAGCTCGTCTGGCTCCTGAGGGTTGTGACTCATTCTGCTCGTCTTTAAGTGGTGTGTATGTCCCTTTGGGTTTTCTGTGTGTGGTACCGTTCCACCCTCAAGCTTGCAGAGATGCCACGTGGATTATAAAACCTCACTTCATTGCCTGGACACCTGCTTTGGCCTGTCTGTTGGTTTCAATACGCCATGAACGAGCATTTCCAGGTCTCATTTGCTGCATTTTACCGAGTAGCCTGTAAGATCAGTGTAGGTGAAAGATTTTTTTGGCTGGAGTGAGGGCAAAGAGTCGTCTCGTGTTGTTGCATGTGGTTTGGGCAGTGTGGTAGGAGAATAACTGCTCCAGGGCAGCCTCCCTTCCCCGTGGCAGAGCTGCACCCAGCTCCATGATGCTGGGAATTGCATCAGCGTCTTCCAGAGGCTCGGTTCCACCAGCGAGGACCGGGAGAGGCTGAACTTCTCAGCAGTTCTCCTCAGCCTTGTTTTAAGAACGAGGTTGGGAAGGGGATCTGCTGGCTCTGTGCTGAGAAAAGAGCTGGCTTCCTTTCCTAAGGACACCTTAACAGCGTGACTCCTATAGATTGGACAGATTTTCCTATAGATACATAAATTGTTTTGAAAAACTGTAGAATTGACAGATTTGTAATGGGTTTGAATTTGAAAAGTGAGATTTACGTGTGTATTCCACGTATATGTATGGAATATGTACATATTTGGGTTAACTGTGCACCCAAACATTCTTAATCTAAGGCCTTTTATGGCAGCTTTTCACTCGGTGAATTTATAACTAAGCATAGTTAGTTAAAAATATCTGGAGAACAGTTTGTAACGAACACTCTATACAGCCAAACAGCGTTACTGTCACAGAAATGTCATGTAGGTTGAAAATTCAGATGTCTGTTCCTAACTCAGAAATTCAGTTACTTGAGTGCATTTTCAGTAGCTGCATGGATGGATGGAGAAGCTCTTCCTTGCTGCTGTAATGCTGAATGTTAACTTTTTAAAAAAAATTAATACAGTGTTGATTTAAACAGCTGAAATTAGAAACTGCTGCGCTTTCTGCCATATTTTGTGCTATTCTTTGGTGGAACTAGTTCCCAAAAGGCTAGGATCAACCTAAACTAGCTAATCCAGCAGTTCGGAAGGTTGTTAGGAAATGGCAGTGGATGGGCCGTGGGGGAGGTCTGGGTAAGCTTTCCTTTTGGACGGGGACCCCCACTTTCTTCCCAGTAACACTGAGCTTGGGCCCATCACGAATAAAGCCTATAGCCTTGGTATTGGTAAGGAGCTTTACCAGAGATACGATGCTGTAGGTTTGACTAGGAGCGGTTGATGTTTGGAAGGAACTTTATTCATAAAGTGGCCTTCTAGATGTGACGCTTTGTCAGGATCTCAGCTCTGTTTCTGCTGGGCTCGAGGCCATGTGCTTCCCCATAACGTGTATGTGAGCTCTGCTGAAGGTCCAAGGCCAGCGAGTCAACGTGGCGTGCAGGAGGGCTGCGGGAAGACGGGGTTACGAGGAGGCTGTGCTTCAAATGGCCCGACGGTTCGTAGCTTCGATGTTCCCGTCATCGTCAGGTCTTGCAACATCAATACGTTCAAGTAGGGCTTCAACGTACCAGCAGTGCTGTGCCACAAAAGGCAAACTTGCAAAGGTTTTCTCGCTTTCTTCTAAACCTCTGAGATAAAGACATTCAAAGAAAGAATTATGTTGACCTGGAAAAAACCTCTCTGAAATAGGTTATCTGTGACAAATTTTGAAGCACTGAGTGGAGCTCCACAGAGTTTGTTATCAAATTTCATGGCTATTCCAAGAAAAAAACAGCCTTAATTTCATAAGGTAATCCTTTTGCTTTTAGAGATCCTTAAACACACGCACACGCAAAGAGCCCTTGAACTAAGGTAGGGCAGAAAATGCATGTCAATGTTTTAATTGGTAAAAATAAATAAAAAATTGGTATTTCTTTTAATGTGTTTTATTTAGTAGTTCCTGTAAGCCTTTCAGGAGGAGGTTGAGTGTAAAAGACACGCTGCAAGGAACCCAGATATTTAAGCATGTAATTAAGAAAACCTGGATTTTTACATAAGCTTTTAAATTGCCCAGCTGTGGTAACGGGAAAGTAGTGCCCCCCTTCTTCGGTAAACCTTCCTGGAGGGGAAAAAAGTGGTGTTTTCTGTTTGTTTTTTTGAACAGGATAATTTCTCTCTTAGATGTAGTTATGCAAGCAGTGGAACTGGCAAAAGATCAGGCGTGGTAACATTTTTGGATGCTGGAAAAAAGCAAAATGAATGGTTGGAGCAAGCGTTCCTGCTGCTGCGGAAATAGTAATGTGGGTTAGGTTAAAAAAAGCATTGTGATCCTGTTGCACAAAATCACATGCTTACATACAAATAACCTGGGAATGTAGCACACTGGCACCTCATCCGATTTACTTCATTTTGTAACGTGTTTTAGTTAATGGTATCATTGCACAGAACATGTATCCTGTTTGAGCTATGCTTATCGCCTTTGTCAGTGGGGAGTAACAGTTAGTCTCTTTCTTTCTTTAATGTTAATGATTGTTTTTTTTTCTTGCAACCATCGTTGATCCCCGTGGCCTACAGCATGATGCCGTCCCTTCGTGGTCTCCCATTGCCCTGCCCTTCTGCGCAGTGTACAGAGCCAGGGGTCGAAGGGCTCTGCCTGCGCTGGGCTCCTTCCTTCAGAAGCTCTTTTCTCCCTTTCATTAGGCTTCTGTACATGTAGCAGAGCCGTGGGGATTGCGTGAGGATGAGACGGTGGCTGGGGAAGAGTTTAGTCTGGAACACTAGACGGGAGCCAGAAATGAAAGGCCGTACTCAGATTCTCAGACAGTTAAGTGACTTAGCTGCCTTTTGAAGTACAAACGTCTACTGATGAGGAACTGGAGTTATCTTGTACTCTCTGAAGATACTGGAAGTGTTACTGGGGAAGAATTAAGATTGCTCCTTATTTGCTCCCTGTAGGGAACAGGAAAAGACATGACAATAAAAAATGAAATGAAAACCAGCAATTTAAATTGTGCCCAGCTAATCTGAGCTCTTTCTTTGGCAGCTGATACTCAAAAGAAATTCACTAAATCTTGTTTCTCTGCAGAGATCATTAAGATATTTGGCACGACAGCCAGAGCAGGATTGTGAAAGGTTATGGCTCGTTGAGGAATCCCGAGGTGAGATGGGCAGAATTAGAAGAGAAGATATTAAGCAAGAGGAAGACAGCTGGAAGAGAGTCTTAGGGATAGTCTGAGCACTGTCGTATTTTGATATAATCAACGACTCTTCTAAAAGTTGAAGTGTATTGGGGAAGCTAACTGGAAAAAGATAATTAGTAGAGCTCACAGAGAAAAATGGAGATTAACAAAAAAGGAAAGAAAACGCATGGGGCAGGAGTAGGATGAAAATGAGTGATACAAAGTGCAATGCTCTATATTTAGCAAAAATTGTTTGAAGGGGAATATTCTTACTAATATACATGGCAAAAGCGAAACCCCATCTGAAACACGACGTGTGATTCTGGTCACACGCCAGACTCCTGCGAAGCGCAGCAGATGCGAGGGGGGACGTCCGAGGGGATGACCGGAGCGGTCGCGAGCGGGTTTGGGGGAGCCCTGCTTGGGCAGCGGGTCCCCGAGCACTGCCGGGGAGACTTGGCGGGGGCAGAGGCTGCAGCTGGGGCAGGGTTTGATCACGGTTCACGGAAGGTGACTTCTGAGATTCTGTGGGTCTAGGCTCCATCTCGAGTCCGTCTTCAGTAGTTTGTCATTCTTTGTTGCGTGCGGTATCTCAGTTTTACCACTTTGGCAGAGAACAGTATCAGCTTTTTTTTTGTAATTTCGTTGGGATGATGCAAAATGCCCATTGAAACATCCTGTGAAGGAAGGTGATGGTGAGGAGGGTTTCCTTTCAGCGAGCATTTACGAGGACTTGAGATCCAGAACGTGTAGGAAAAGGAGGCCGTTCCTTCGGTTTCAATTTCTAGCTTTGATTTGTAGTATCCTTTTGCCATTTCTGTTACTGGTGAACACCCAGTCCCAATCCCAGGCCATGGTAAAACATGCAGACCCTGGTTAAGAGGTGAGTGTGTGGAGACTAAGTATTGTCTGGTTTAGAATGGTCAGGAACAGAATTTGGGCATTATTTTACAGACCAAATTTTAGCTGCCCAGCCGTACACACTTTAGGTAACAGCAACCCCCAGTCTCTAAGCTGCATTTTTCCCCCCCATAAGGTTAGAGTTCAGAATTTTGGAACTTTCTCCTGATGGTGGCATCCGGTGAACAGCTCTGTATGCTCCTGGCAGCGTGTGCTGGGCTCCTGCAGAGGTTAACAGTCCTGCAGCCTCCCGGCTCTGGAGCTGCAGATGTTACGGCTGCAGACGGCACTCGCGCGCGCTTTTGTGCGTATGAAACCCAAATACACTCTTCTGCCCCACAAAAGGCCGCTCACAGTTTTATACTTCTGTGGTGTCTGAGATTAGTAGCGTTTTCTAGCATTCCATAAGGTTCTGTTTATTAGCAGTCCGGCTCTGGGTTTGCTGGTGCTGTTATCGCTCCCAGTGGCCAGTAGCTTGGTTTTTTCTTGGTATTTTGTTTTTTTTTTTCTTTTTAAATACTTTCCACTTACGGTCTGCTCTATTTATCTCTAGCTGTTATGTATACATTGGAGGCCTTTCTTCCACTTACATAAATCATTGTTGCAGAGTTTTGGCTGATGAGCATGACTCTGAAATATAAATAATACAAAAAACCCCCAAACCCTTTATGCAAACCGCTTTTAGCGCGGCGGTGTGGCTTCCCTGTCTGTGACCAGCCTTGGTTCTAATCCAGTGAAGCATTTCTGTGTATTAACACAGTCCTTGATTTTCAGTTCAAGCTTCTTGCCATTAAAGTTAATTCAGCATATATTGTGTCCGTTGTTGATATTATACACCTATAATCTAAGTAACGTTAGTTTTCTGGTGCGAAAAGTGGTTAATTTTGTTGACAGAATTGATTTCTATGAGCTGGCTGGCAGCTGCATTTAGGTATTCTACTCTGAGTCATAAAGGAGGAATAAATAGCGAAGGTGGGAGATTAACTCACATTCTCTTGCATTACAGCTAGTTGTGTCCCATCAACATGTTCTGGAAGTTTGATTTGAACACAACATCACATGTGGACAAGCTGCTGGATAAAGAAGATGTGACACTTCACGAGCTGATGGATGAAGATGACATCTTACAGGAGTGCAAGGCTCAGAACCGCAAGCTGCTGGACTTCCTTTGCCAGCAGCACTGCATGGAGGAGCTGGTCAACCTCATCACGCATGAGCCCCCTGTGGATATGGATGAGAAGGTCCGCTTCAAGTAGGTATTAGTTTGCTGTCCTATACAAAGAAAATTGAGTGAGAGGTCTTGGTGTCGGGAACGCTCTGGGGCGAGGTGGGTGTAACCTTTTCAGTCTTGGGGAAAAGGCTTTCGAGTACTGTGAAATATTTCACAGCATTTTGTTATTTGTAATGTATTTTCAGAAGCTTGTTTCTTTATTTTTACTGGCTTGAGTTTTTCTAAAAAGAAAAAAGCTCTTGCTCTTTGTTCCAAACTTTGCAAGCAAAATAATCAGTATCTCAAAAGCACTTCAGTACGTTTTTATCAGGATTGCAAGCAAAGAGCATTCTGCTCTGAGTTACAGATTCTGAACCTGGCTGGTTTTCAGTAGTCAAGCCCACAAAAGAGTGAGCTGTCCAGGGAATAAAAGATGTGATATTCTCAGTGTGCTGCATATGCAAAACCTGCTGATTTCAGTGTCCTTATAGTCAGGGAGAGGGTCTGACTTTGTGAAGAGCCTCTTTCTTCTGGCAGAGAACTCTGGACATGGTTGGTTCTCACATCAAGCTGTGTTTATACATTTTTAACTAAACATATACTTGAAAATGTTTACATTTTGGATTTCGGAAGTTTGTTTTTCTTTGTTAAGTTTATGTAAAAATAAAAGCCTGTTCTGTGTATAAATAAATACTGTGGGAATGGATCATTGTTGGTTATTGCTGCTGTTGCTTGAAATCCACAGAAGAAACTCATATTGTTTAGGCTCATTACTAAGGGAGACAGTTGATAACTAGGTTTAGGTGACTGTTTCCAGGTGAGCGAGTGCTGGGAAATATGTTACGCAGTAACTTTGAATATTATATGGCTGCTTTTGCCAAGCTTCTGCTGTAAAAGGTGAATTACCAGAAGGAACCAGGAGTACTACTTTTATACTGTTGTCTACAAATGCAAATTTTGTGCAGGTTTAAACCAGGGGCGGGGCACACAACAGTCCTTTGACTTTTTGTGTTTCCTGTACCGTATCAGAGTAACTGGCTTTCCCTGGGGGGACCGGCGTTGTGCTTCTGCAGCTCTTCATCGCGTTGTTTGCACGGCTGACCTGCGACAAGCTCAAACCCAGAACGCCTGGTCGAAGGTGACGGGCGGTACTTTCCTTAGTGCTGAGAGTTAATGATCAGAGGAAGCGTTGCACAGTGCGAGATGCGGTCCTTTGCTGGCCTCTGGGTGTGTTTTGCTGGAGAGGTGAGGGGTTCCAGCACCGCGCCGGTACTAATGCAGAGGTGTCTGTATCGCTGCAGAATACTAACCAGGCCGTGTCTTTAAGTCCTGTTGTTTTTGAGATTTTTGTGGCTGCTCTGAGAAGCTTATGTCTCTGGTCCCGTGTGCTGAAGGGTGGAAGTGGGAACATTTTTCCTATTGTAACCAAACAGACTAAGAATAAGGAAAGGTGGGGACAAACAAATTTCTCAAGAAGCAAAATCCTTAATGCAAACCAAAATGAAGAGGGGAGCTCAGTATGAGAGTGTTTACTCCGGGCATCCTTGAATTCCACGTGCAGGGTTTATACGCCTCTTCATCAGCTTTTGAAGGTGGCGTGTGGTTGAGGCGGCTCAAGGCCAGGCTGGCTGATGAGGAGGCGCGAGGGTAGTCGGTGGTGGGAAGAGGTCAGCCTCCAGTGTTGCAGTCCCCTGCCCTGGCAAGGTAGGAGGAAGTCTTGTGCTGGGAAGGCCTTCAGTTAGCAGTCTCGTTCACCGATCTCTTCATCAGATGATGGCGTTGCATCCTCTTCCTCTCCGAAGAGCGGACCATAAGGCGCCTGCTCAAAAAGCAGGTGTAGTGTTGGGAAGCGGGGTTACACACCAGAGAGGTGGGTGAGGCTGGTGACGAGATCTGCGTAGTGACCTGCTCACCAGGACAAACAGAGCTGATCTTCATCAAGTATTTCTTGGGAAATGCTTCCAGCACCGTCCGTAGAGCAGGCAGAGAAACATTTTCAAAGCATGGTGAGGCACTGGAGAGGGTTTAAGCTCATGAAAATCTGGGGAAGCTTTTGGAATAAATAAAGGCTAAGCAAGAAGAATGGACTCTGTCTAACTCCAAATGGAATCCAATTTTTGGCTCTAAAGAAAAGGTTAAAGTTTTTTAAACTGGAACAGGGGAGAAACTTGATAGGTTTGGAAGGACATGCAGCTCCGAATGATGCGTGCAGTGGAAACAGAATCATCAAAATGCTTTAGTCTTGAAACGTCAGTAGGATGGAAGTTCAGGAGAACTGCAAAGAGGAAAACTCGACAGTAAATCCCATCTAAGCATAGCATGCGAAACGAAGCAACCAGATGAAGACCCGTAGCAATCAAAGAGGTGTCTAAAGTGTTTGAACTGCAGTGTCTCTTTCTAATGAACTTGTTGACATACTAGGGTGTGTCTCAAACCCACTGAGACCCCGTAGGGGTGAGAGTACCATGTATAGGAAAGGCAGAGTGGACTCTGCTAGTGTTAAGAGCGGGCTGTAGGGGATAGAGAGCTGAGTGTCAAGTGAGGTAAGTTAGCTGCAGCGTGGAAACCTGACAGGTTGTGATGCCGTGCCTAAATGGGAAGGGTGAAGTATTAGCTCTGACTGTGTGAAACTTGGAGTCTGTAAAGGCTGCGAGAGCAGAATGTGCTGTAACAATGAGGGGTTTCATTTATCCCCCTGTTGACAGGATATATATCACAGGGAGGCACAGTGCATGAGTGTTTAGGAATTGTGAATGCCTTTTGCATGGAACAATGAGCCAGAAAAAGGAGAAATAACTCTTGATATACCCTTGGGTGCTCTACGAAATGTAACTGCTGTAAAATCACTTTGTAATAGTAACCATAATGTACTCAGATTTAACATCCTCGTAGGAGCAAAAAAGACATAAACAGCATTATCAAGGGTTTGGGGTTTGTTTTTCTAACTTTTAGGAGAGGAACTACATAAATATGAGGAGGCCAGTTAGGAAGTAAATAGCTCTGTGAAAGGGTGAAAAGCTCACAGCTGGCCTGGAAAAATTTTAGTGTCTCGTGGTAAATGCAGAGCTTGTATTACAAGGTTCTTAAAAAAAATCCTAATGTAGAAAACCGGCTTGGTTAAAAACAAATAACCCCTTCCCTTTTGTGAGGATGTACTTCTACCTGGAAGTTGTGTCCAGATATGGGAAAAAGATACGGTGGCTAGTTAATCTGTGAGACTGGAGAAGGCATTTTGAGCAGCAGTTTGCTAAAGGCAAAACCGCTAATACTCTAAACCCATCAAAATAAGGAGGCCTCTCTGAGAACGTGTAGGGCGGGTGGGTGATCCAGGGGTCGAAAGGAAGACAGGGCCTTAGGACCGCAGCAGAAAATCTAATGAAGCCGTCTGTCGGTGCTCACCTCGCAGACTTCTCAGGAGATTCCCAGGTGGTGTCTGTCTGTACAGGGGAACTGTCTCATCTTGGAGCATCTGGGGAGCAAAATCAGTAGAATAGTTGTTAGGATTGGCTGGTATTCACCCGAGCGATTTGAAGTGATTCAGATATGAAATCGCTCACCTGGTCAGCTGTAAAACTGGCGGAATGGAAGCGGCAAATAGGACAGCAGTTCATAAGAAGGGTCTGTGAGGCGGAAAATCTGGCTTCTGCATTGTGCACATCGAAACTGGCGTGGAACAGCATCGTGATTCACGGGCACCCCTCTAAATGCAGGCGCTCAGGCATTGCCGTGCCGCTCTGCAGAGGGGAGGCAGGCTTCAGCTCAGCGCTGAGCTCGGTGGGGTCAGTGAAACGCATGGAAAATGGTGATACGCCTAATGTGGTGTAAGTGCGGTCCTGAAAAGATAAGGTCCCTTATCACAGACTGTTGAAAACAAGCTGTCGTGGGATAACGGAGAAGGGCTCTGTCATCCATTAGTAACGGTTTCAAGAGAAGAAATGTAGATGAGGGAGAATGGCCAGTTCCAGTTTTCTGCTTCCGCGCTGCTGACCCCTGTGCTGTTTGATATATTCACACATGAAATAAGAGGGGAGAGGGATTATAAGTGCAGAACGTTGATAATGCAGAATGACTTAGGTTAGTTAAAAGGCAGGAGGGTTTCATGATGTGTTATGGCCAAGCAGTAATAAAGTCAGTGCTGACTGTAATGACTGGTGGCCTGAGGTACATGCGCGCAGTGGCGGGCTTCAGGTTAGCTTTCACATCATGGGGGAGGCTTTGGAACCTCGTGGGCAGTACGCTGGAAGCACTTGCTAAACAGTGAGTGCCAAGGTGTGTTCGTGATGGAAAGCACAAGGCTCTACGCAAAGCAATCCAGCGTACGTACTGGAAAAGTTACTGTTGTCCTCTAACGCTTGTCTTCACCCTTTATATACTACCAGGGCAAGAAGTATTTTCCATCTTAAGGACCAAATGGAACCGTGATGAGTGAAGTAAGGCTTAAATTGGGAAGGTCGGCGCGTGGGATTTCTTCCAAAATAAAAATTCTGTTCCATGAATATAACAAAACCAAACCGTTAACAATTATTAGGGTAAAGGCGGGCATAGAGTGATGCACTGGAAGGCATAACTGAAGGGAGGAGGCTCCAGCTTGAGCTGTGAATTGAAAAGCCAGGGCCCAGCAGAGCGTCCCGCCACTTAGGCCCCCTGTACGTAACTCCGGGTACAGCTAAGGCAAAGCCATGGGAAGAAGTCAGCTGAAGGAAGAGCTGTGGGTCTCTTCACAGAAGAGGTGTAAATGCCAAGAACAGCCACGTGGGATCAACCGAAAAGATATTCTTTTCCTGGTGTCTGGTCCCCGACAGCGGTTGTAGCAGGGTCTTTGCACGATGGCGCGCTCAGACGTGCCGTGCTTGAGACACGGGCGTACTGTGAATTCATGTAACAGCACAGTGGTTTTCCTATCTGTTCCTTTCGTGTGATTGCCAGCAATCCACGTGTCCGTCCTCCTGCTCCCATAACTGAGCTGAGGTTTCTGAGGACCTACAATAATTCCTCTATTCCTTCCCTGAGAGGTGGTCATTAGCTTAGGAAGCATTGCCAGAAGTATGAAACCTGCTGCGCCCGGGAAGGTGGGAGATCAAAGCTTGGAGCAGGGGTCCCAGTTTGAGTTCGGGAGGTTCTGTTAAGATTTCTTCTTGATTTTTCCCTTAATGAGGTCTAGAGCAGAAGCCTAACTAATTCCAACGGAGAGAGGAAAACACAGCGCGTAAGTGCTGCAGCCCAGATTCTGTTACACGCTCACAGCCCTTCCTGCAAAGGCGGTGGAGACGTGAGAGTCACCTCCCGGTACCTACTCACCTCGCCATTTCCACAGCGCGCTCTGCCTGGCTTTTGCCTTTGAGATTGAGGCTAGGAAGGAAAAAATCTTGCTGTGTTGTAAAAGGTGGTTTCAGCTACGCTGTCCTACAGAAGTGAAGGGTATTCCCTTTGTGTTGTAGAAACAGTCATATTGCAGGAGTGTTTTGTATTGATCTTGGAGCTGGCTTGTGTGTAAAGCCACAAAAAAGTGGCAGGCCCTGCGTAATTACTGAAGGTGGGGAATCTCTTGGGTTTGTGCCCTACGGAATGGCACAATATTTATTTGGAAGGCGAAAGCGCTAAAAGAATGAACATGCATTTGCAGCAAGAGTGTTCTGTTATTAATTTAGTTGGCTGTTATTAAAGTATACAGTAAATTCTCCTTTTGCTTTTGGAAAAAAAAAATGACCAGCTCTGCTTACAGAGAGAAAATGTTCGAACTGTGAAGGACAGGGTTTGGTTTTAATCTGTATCGCTTGATAACAAATCAAAACTGCTTTAGGAAGCGTGGATAAGAACTGGCACTCAGCGGGAGGTTCGGTGTTCAGA
The DNA here is from genome assembly GCF_949628215.1 of Phalacrocorax aristotelis. Taxonomy (NCBI): domain Eukaryota; kingdom Metazoa; phylum Chordata; class Aves; order Suliformes; family Phalacrocoracidae; genus Phalacrocorax; species Phalacrocorax aristotelis. The sequence goes on from NC_134276.1 coordinate 218,296,322, forward strand.
ATTGCTGCTTTGTGCTTAGAACCACTGAAGCACTTGAGCACGCCCTGTCGGGCTTTAAACAATTAGTGGGGTAAGAGTAAATCATGGCTTAAAGTCTAGCTGCCTTTTGACTCTAGGATCGTATATATATCACTGAGACTGTGAAAATAGCGTTAAAGTTTGGTGCTAGGCTGAATTTCACAGCACCAATGGACGGCTCTTTCTGACCACAGTAACCTCAGTGTGGTGGTGAAGAGGTCGTCTTCAAAGGAGTTCTCTTAAGCCCTGTTTAGAGCTGGGCAGTAGCTAGAACATTAAATTAAGATGCTAACAATGAAATGCTGAAATGAAGTTTTAAAATATAAAAAAAAGCTAGATGAATTTCGGTGTTGTAGCGTGCCCACAAGGCAGCCTCCCGGATGCTTAATTCCTTCATCGCATGAGTAATGGAGAGACTGAATCAGTGAGGTGTTTGCAAACCAGTGCCATGGAGCCATGCGTTACGGTGGGCTTTTAGCGCAGAATCTCAACGTGAGGAAACTTAGTCTTTCAGCAAAACTAACAGGCCCCCAAAAGCGGCGTTTGCATTGACTTTACATTATTGCTTTGTACGTATGCGCTTTGGTATTTGAGGCTTTGTCTAATTATAAACGTAACGTTCGTTATCAACATGTTTATTACCTTTGCTGATCATAAATGTGATCTATTTCTAAAAACGCCCCTGGAAGAGCAAGAAACAAGGTCAGGAAGAGAAAAGATTTCATTAGCTGTCAAATATAATTTCATATTCTGATTTAAGTAAGCAAAACTATTTAAACAAGGCACAGTAAATTTTCTGAAAAACAAGTTAGTTTTACAGCAGACTGTAGACATTACTGAGAAATCGAAACTCAGGAGATTGGCTACGAATTGTTTGTTGTTCAGAGTGTATGTTCATTTGCCAGGAGTTTGGTGTTAGATCTAATGTCCTGTCTCTAAATTCTAGTCCTCTTGGTTTAAAAAAATGTTCATGTTTAATTCAGCTGCAGTAGTGGAAAGAATAATTTACAGAAATGTTACAGAAACATGCTAAAATATGCATCCTTCACGTCAGCCTTTAATTTTGGGTTAATTTTAGTTGTGCAAATGGATTCGTGTTAAAAGATTTTAAGAGATTTTAAGTCTACTGAAACTGATTAAGCATCACGTTTAAAAACCAGACCTAACTGCAATCTGAAGGCAGCTGAGACGCGTAATTCAGTGGTTTAAAAAAAAACACATGATGCGCTACAGGAAACGGTGCTTCCTTAAAATGTGCCATTAATGTAGATGACCCTTGTTTCTCGTGTGGTTTGTTTTCTCTCCCCCCTGCCCCTTCCAGGAAGGGCAGTCCTCCTACCCTCAATTTTATAACTTTATTAAGGGAAGATTTTCTTGAGAGTTTTCATTTCACCTTTAGTCGCTCTGGTTCTGTCCTCCCAGATATCCAAACACAGCCTGTGAACTGCTGACCTCGGACGTGCCGCAGATCAATGACAAGCTAGGAGGGGATGAAGCTCTGCTGAATATCCTCTACGACTTCTTGGATCACGAGCCTCCTTTGAACCCTTTGCTTGCCAGTTTCTTCAGTAAGACTATTGGGAATCTCATTGCAAGAAAAACGGAACAGGTAGTGATTAGATTTGTCCTGATACGTAAGCGCAAATGAATTCACTAATGTTGTTTGTGTTGTGTGGCGGTGGCGTTGCTACCCTCGTGAACTCATTGTATTCTCAGAGCTGAAAAGTAGCTCGCCGTGCTCTTTAAGGTTGGAGTTGACATGCAGGCTTTGGAAGGTTCTTCAGACTTCCTCAGCTGAGGGAGTTGATGGCTCATTTAGACACTTCTGCACAGAGTTGGTTTCAGATCTGCAGTAGCTGGATTATTCCTGTGCCACAGCTAAAGCTTTATTTTTCGTACAAAAGCATATTGACGCATCCTTTGACCGTTGCCCAGAGTCATCTCGTTACATAAACGATGCTTCAGCCTCATGCCTGTAAAAAGGGTGCTGGAAACCAGAGCTGAACAGCGGTTTAGGAGTACGTGTGTTCCAATACAAAATTTTTTTTTTTAAAATGAAGGCTGTCAGAGAGCCTTAGTGGAATGAAAAATTCCAGAACTTCACCAGCTTCTTGACACTTATTTCTGTGGGCTTGAGTTCCTTTGTGGCCCAGAGGAAAGAAAAGATAGCTAAAAAGGTTTGATTTAGTATTGCCTCAAAATGAGAACGTTCATTGCTTCTCATTCTGTGGAGAATTTCTCAACCTAGTAGCCGTTTTGCATCAAGATTGGTCGGTTGAGACAAGGTGAAGTACAGGAGTTGTGTGCCGTGCCTGTATATTGTGCTAGCAACTGACGATGACGCTTCTGTTTTCAGGTGATTGCATTTTTAAGGAAAAAAGACCAATTTATTAGCCTGGTGCTAAAGCATATAGATACATCAGCAATGATGGACCTCCTGCTTCGTCTAATCAGCTGTGTGGAGCCCGCGACTCTACGGCAGGAAGTACTGAATGTGAGAACCTACTGCTTTTTTTCTTTATAAGATCGGGAGCAAGGGGGCTTGTTTATTTGTGTCTTAAAGAAACAGAATTATTTTTGTCATTTATTATGAGGGCGGATCCACTCCTCTGAAAACTACTTTTTGTAGTGCTAGAGTCTGCACTAGGGTTACTTTGGGTACTTCAGCCTGTTTGCGGCTTGCGCGGCAGAGCGAGCCTGGTTCAGTCACTGGCAGTAAAGGATTTCCAACTCATTTTTCCGTATAGCAACGACTGTTTACTCTAGCTGGTTTTGCTGTAGGGCTTTGACAAAGGAAATCTGTAATCTTTCCCAGTGATCAGAATTTTAGACTGATCGTTTGGGACAGTAATTTGTTTAATTCCGCACCGTGTTCAAGGGTGTATGTGATGTTTGGAGATGATATCTCGTGCCTCCTCCTTCCCTTTCCTCTTTAATAGGCTGCCGTTTAAAATATCTCATTGAGACGCTTAGTTTGCTTTACAGGTAGGACAAGTTTTTCTTCCTTCATAGCCCAGTCTGGGTGAGGCTGCATCAGCCCCCCTTTAGTGGGCAGATGTGCAGGACTGGAGGAAAAACCCCTGCTTTAGCTCCCTCTCAGTAAACAAGAAGAGCAGTGTGCCGTATAGAGAACTGCACTCGAGTCTTTGAAGCCCACACCAGGATTTATAAGTTTGGCAAACTTCGTTGCCTAAGTCTTCCGTGTCCGGAGCATTGGCCGCAGCGTAGCTGAGCAGGTAAATGTTCTTTGCAGAGACTGACGATAGACGATTGCCGTTGTTCGGTTCCTCCTCTCAGCCTTACGGTGCATTGTACAGGGCACACGCTGGTACAGAGGAGGGAAAAAATACAGGCACAGGTGGATCTTTACAGACTCATCATGGGTGAACGCCCGTGAAAGGACATCTTTGGTTTTTGACAGGAAAGTGAGCAATTCAGTTGGTTAGACATCAAATAATAATAACAAGAAAGGAGAGGGGAGGAAGGAGCCTTCAGGAGATGGACTGATGGAGGATAATAATGGTGGAGGATTCACTGGAAGAGAAAGCAGCTTTGCAGGAAAGGTCCAGCCACATCCCAGGCCATGGTGGCCCGAGGGCAAGGGTTGCTGCCCTCTGCTCAGCACTGGTGGGACCCGTCGGGATACTGGGGCCAGGCTGGGGCTCACCAGTGCAGGACGGACGTTGCAGTAGTGCGCCATAATGTCATTACCGAGATAAATGCAATTATTTTTTCTGCTGATGTTAAAATGGCATTTTAACTGAGAAGCATTTCTCCTGGATGGATGGCTTCCATCCAGGAAACTTCCAACTATCCAGGCTTCCAAATATTAACCCCGTACATAAACAGGCAGATCTGGATGGGGTGTAGTTTAACCCCATCCGATCAGGTTAATTCTGCCTGTTAAAGATTTCACACAATCAAAGAAATTAAAACAAAGTGAAAATACCAGGTGGCACTGGAGGTGCTCCTCAAGGCTTTTTTCCAAATAGTCTTGATGCAAGTATTACCCCCAAGCATTAAAAATTGGATGGCTTAATGACTTCTGAGAAAAACAGAAAGTAGTAGCAATATTGAAATTTGGGATTGAATGTTTAGAGAAGCCACTTAGCAGCAATTTTGGCAATATATTGAGAAACTTCAGTCTCCAGAAAAGTTAAATTGCAGTCTTGATTTCAGTAGGTATTAGAAATAAAAGTTATACTTCACGGACTGCTTTAACTTTTCATCATATCAGGAAGAAAATACTGCTTGTCAGCTAGTATCTAGAACGATGTGAATGGTGTGCGGTCCCAAAGCAGTCTTCGTGTTTCTCTGGGATGCTGGGCGCCTCAGAGAGGTATCGGGCTCTTTTGAGTTTTAGCAAGAGGAAAAGCGTTATTAATTTTTCAGGAGCTCACACAGCTGCAGTTGGCTGATCTTCCCAGGTTCTCGCTCCTGCCTAGCCAGTCTCCTCCCACTCCTAACTGCTGAGATTCGGGAGAACGTGGCCCATCGCGCAGTTTATTGTATGGTAACCATAAGGCTGTGCACCCATTGTCAAACCACCCAGCGGAGCCCATCAGTCTTGTGATATGGATCTGGGCTGCACTTTTTCACAGAATCCCAGAATGGCAGGGGTTGGAAGGGACCTTGGAGCTCACCCCGTCCCACCCCTGCTGGAGCAGGCACACCCAGAGCAGGGGCACAGGACCGCGTCCAGGCGGGGTGTGAATGTCTCCAGGGAAGGGACCCCACAGCCCCTCTGGGCAGCCTGTGCCCCTGCTCTGGCACCCGCACAGGGAAGGGGTTTGTCCTCATGTTCAGGGGGAACTTCCCGTGTTCCAGCTTGTGCCCGGTGCCCCTTTTAATTTCTGTGCATTTAATTAACTGCTTCTATATTGCGTCTTATAAACTCCTGTGTGTTGTAATCTTCTGTTAAAGTTTCCAACTGATTGATTGCCCTATCCGTATGTTGACCCTGCCTGCAAACATCATCACTGACAGCACTATATGTTGACGGTCTGTCTTTACATGCCGTATTCAGGGCTTTTTTTCCCCTGTCTGCACGTCTTCCTCCACGCAGAAGCTAGCCTTTTGGATAGACGTCCTGTGGCAGAGACTTTTGGCTAGCTGGTTATCGATTACTTTTGTAGCACAGTGCCAGCAATTAAACTTAGTATTTTAAGGTTTCCCTGGTACTGATGTACTCTACTACTGGACGGTGTCTAAGGAGGTCTACTATTACATCAGGGTCTCCAGGTTACGCTCCAGCTACTTCCCAAGTAGTGTATGAATGCCTTCTCTGTTGTATTTGTGTGACTTAGCAAAAGGAGAAAACTGCGCTGTCCAAGTAAAGTCTGAGAAGTAGTGTTTTTCACTAGAAAGTGCCGCTGTTGAGGGTACATCACTCTGGAGTGTGAAAAGAGCCCTTTTCCACTTGGCGTTGCTGTGCTGGCAAAATCCTTCAGTGAACCTCGGTTGGTTCATTACGGTTCTTGCTGTCTGGAGAGGTACTCTTGTACAGCGCCAGATTTACAAAGACGATATCTTAAGTTTTAAGTTAAACAGAATTATATTCTGCATAACAAAGCCCCACAGCACCTCTCCTCAGGGATTTGATGTCCACGTTGTTGCTTTGACTCGGTAAGCCCTGATAATGGCACTAGAGTCTTAACTCTGTGGCCTTCCATTTTAGAGATCTTAGGCTGTGATAGCTGGGCAGTGCTGGTGGCTCCATTCGCTGCTCTGTTTTCTGCTGAATGGACCTTCCAAACTGCGTGCTCGAAGCTGCCTTGTCTACCCCTTGCTCAGATCCCAGTAGCCAGGGTGGAGGGTCTCGCTGCGCTAGTGCAAGCGTTTGACTTCCAGTGCAGAGGGAAGCTGGGCCAGCAATTCCACGAGCGCTGTAAGCTGGCATTGCCACAGAGAAAGGCAGTCCTGCTTTCACCCTCTTGCTGCTTGCTCTGCCCATCCAGCTCCTCTTGAACCTTTGCCAGCTGAAGTGTTCGTGTGGCTCTAAGGTGACATGGACTAGGGAATTGATTGATCCAACTGAAAACACCTCCCTTTTATTTCTTTTGCCAAGATTGTTTTCAGCCAGCTCAGTTCCTTGGGTTGCCTTGGGTTTGGGTTTTTGCTGGTTGGTGTGGGGTTTTTTTGTTTTGTTTTGTTCTGGTTTTGCTTTGGTTGTTGGTTGGGGTTCTTTTTGTGGTGGTTTGTTTTTTTCTCCATGGACTTGTGCAATGGTAGGAGAAAGGAGCAGAAGATAAGTGGATGAGATTGAGCAGAGGGAAGGTGGCAGTGTCATTTTATATGTTCTTAAACTGTTTGCAGAACTAGTTTATGGCATTTTTTCCCTTTCTCTTCCTTGATCTGTAACTAAGGGCCTCAACATGAAAATCTGATAATTCTTTATCCATTCCCTTCTGTTCATGCATGACAGAGGAATGCTTTGTTTGTGTAGCTCGGATTTTGTTGATTTGGAGAGCTGTGCCATCAGGAAGAAACTTGGCTAGCACATGCTGTTCCTCCATACTTCTGTCCTGAGTTTGACAGAAGCGCCACTGTACAAGGAAACCTCTGGTTTCAGCAGCCCATGGGTAGGTGCGATATAAGTGAATAATCTGTTGTCTACATAGCATCTTTACAACCCTGTCTCCTCCCTCTTTCTGGACTCTCAGAATTGAAAATACTAGAATAGTCTTCATCAGAAACCTCTAAGGATGTGCTTCCAGCAGGCTTGTCTTTCAGGCACCTACGTTTTGATATCCTTGGAGAAATCTGACATCAAACAGATGGATGACAGCATATTCGCTTTGATTGGTGTCATTTGATCCTGGAATGTCTCTGCGGATTTGTGAAAGAAATAATATTGACTTCAAATAATTTACTTCTTGTGCAGCAAGAAAGCTCACATATAGGTTGCATCTTGAAGCGGGATAGATGGCATCAAGGAAGTCTGTCCTTTGTCTGCGTGTTATTAGGATAAAATCTTACCTAGAAAAATGTGGAGAGGCACAACTGTGGGAAGACTTCCGTGTATGATTTTGCTGGCAAGTACTGGGAACGTATGTGAAGCAGATCCAGTTATAGTGGATACCTCTTCTGCACTTCATCTTCTCATGCTTGCCTTAGTGACAAAAAGTACAGCTTCTGTTGTATCGCCTTCACTGAGGAGAATTAGCCTGTCCTCCTGATTCAGGGGCAGAGGAGAAAACCCGCTCTGGCTCAGCTGGAGCACAGTGAGTCACAGGGAGCTCACCACAAACCCCACCTTTGGCCTGCAGAGTGGGTTACACCATTCGGCATACCTGACACGGTTTCCTTGGTAATCAAGAGAATGTGATCCCTGTTATTCTGAAGAGAAACCTGCTTGTCCTGGCTGGATCCATCTCCCTGGGTACTGGTGAAGAGCACCCAGGTGTTGACTATGGTTTCTGCAGAAACCCCTTGCAAGCTCAGTACCTCTGTGGTTGAGCTGATCTTCCACTTTTCACCACTTGTAGCCAGGGTATCGTGTACCCTTTTTGTTAGTCTAATGTGGAAAGTAATCATAGCACAGAAAAAAAAACCTCCTGCATGTCACAGAATCGCAGAATCCCAGAATGGCAGGGGTTGGAAGGGACCTCTGGAGCTCACCCCGTCCCACCCCCTGCTGGAGCAGGCACACCCAGAGCAGGGGCACAGGGCCGCGTCCAGGCGGGGGGTGAATGTCTCCAGGGAAGGGACCCCACAGCCCCTCTGGGCAGCCTGTGCCCCTGCTCTGGCACCCGCACAGGGAAGGGGTTTGTCCTCATGTTCAGGTGGGACTTCCCCTGTTCCAGCTTGTGCCCGTTGCCCCTTGGCCTGGCGTTGGGCACCGCTGAAAAGAGCCCAGCCCCATCCTCCTGACACCCACCCTTCAGATATTCATAAGCATTGATGAGATCCCCCCTCAGCCTTCTCTTCTCCAGGCTGAACAAGCCCAGGTCTCTCAGCCTTTCCTCCCAAGGGAGATGCTCCAGCCCCTGATCACCTTGGCAGCTCTGCGCTGGCCTTGCTCCAGCAGTTCCATGCCCTTCTTGAACTGGGGGGCCCAGAACTGGACACGGCACTGCAGGTGTGGCCTCACTGGGGCAGAGCAGAGGGGGAGGAGAACCTCCCTCGCCCTGCTGGCCACACTCCTTTCCATGCATCCCAGGACACCCCTGTCCTCCTTGGCCACAAGGGCACATTTTTGGCTTGTGGTCAGCTTGTTGTCCACCAGCACTCCCAGGTCCTTCTCAACAGAGCTACTTTCCAGTAGTTCAGCCCCAGCCTGTACTGGTGCAGTCGTCCCATTTTTCCTGTTGCTTTCATGGGTAACAAACTGCAAGAATAAAAAGGGTGTAGTCTTCCTGCCATCTTTACCCTACAGAAATGGTAGCTCCCAGAGCTAAATTAGCCTAACACAGGTATCTTCTTGTAACACAAGTTGTCCTACTGCAAGATTAGTCCTCAGCTGAGGAAGGCTTAATGGGAATACTTCAGTGAAGTGACTATTGATGTTGTGATCCTTGAAAGATCAGACAGCTTGGTCTGTTGATTGTTGCAGAGCCCCTTGTTTGACTACCATCTTCAATGACAAGGCATGAACTTTCTGCTACTGTAGCTGATAAGGAAGATCCAGGACAAAGTCACACTGTTTTTAGGTATATTTTCAGTATGTTTTAGAAAATAGAATTTTGTTGAAGTCCTAATATAACAGAGTTTCTTAAGCATTGACTCTGCAAGACCTCAGAGATTCTCTTGTAGCATAATGCAGGCTGAAGGCCCCCAGGGAGGTCAGGTTGCCTCTGCAGAGCAGGTCCCATTGAAGTAGATTGTTCAAGGCCTTACCCAGATGAGTGTTCAGTGTCTCCAGGAGTGCAGATGTGCCGGGCCCTCTTCCCATATTTGATCACCCTCAAGTGGAGAGTTTTCTTCCTAATACCCAGTTGGAATTTCGCTTGTTGCATCTCATGCCTCCCATCCCTTCACAGCACCTCCGAGAGTGTCCTGGCTCCATCATCTCCCCCCACCCCAGTCGCAGACCACAATCGGGTCTCCCTTTCGCCTTCTCTTTTCTGGGCTGAGCAAACCCCACCCAGCCTCTCTGACCTCGTGCTCCAGCCCCTGCCATCTTGGGGTCTCCACAGGACCTGCTGCACTATTGCAATGTCTGTCCTGCGCTGGTGAGCCCCAGCCTGGCCCCAGTATCTTGACGGGTCTCACTGGTGCTGAAAATGGAGGGGAGCAATCCCTGCTGTCATGCTGCTGGCTGCCCTCGGGCCGCCACAGCCTGGGTTGTGGCTGGGCCTTCTTTGCTGCAGGGGGACGAGGCTGACTCATGGAGTAATGGGACCACGAAGGGCCCTCTCAGCCTTTTCAGCAAGCTGTCCCTGACTGATGGACTCCCACAAACCCAGCTCTCCCAGCCTATCCTCATATGGCAGCTTCCCGGTCCTTGGATCATCAGATGACCTGGGTTCTTCCCAGACCATTTCTCCAGCATGTCTAGGTTCTTCGCCTCCTGCATATCAGCTGCTTCCCCTCAACACGTTGTTCATGAACCTGCTACGGGTGCATTTTTTTCCCATTTTCCAGGTCTTTAATGAAAACACTTAGCAGTACTGGTCGCCAGTATTGACTCATTTATTTTTTTTTTTTACTGGTAACGTCTGCTGTTAGGCCAACCTGGTCCTTGAGCCTAGTAGCAGATTCTGTGGGAGGAACGTCATTGCAGAGAAAGATAAGAGTTAAGTACTAAGCAAAAAGCTCCATGCTGGCGTGCAGAATGTCAAGCAGGCGTGGGAGAAGGTCCGCAGGGGTGAGCAGGGCACTCCTGCCTGAGCTCAGACAGCGCAGAGATGGTGGAGCTTTTGGGAGCAGCAGTGAGCGGCTGCCCGAGCAGGCAGGGATCTTGTTAGGAAAGCTAAAGCTCAGCCAGAGTTGAGCCTGGCAAAGGATGTGACGGGCAGCACAGGGACTGATCCAGGGCTTCACCCTGGCAGGGCCCTGTAGTAACTTGTGATACACCGGAGATGTCCCTTGGCAGTGGTATCGGTGCTCGTGTGGCGTCAGGAGGAAGGAGCGGTCATCGAAGGCTGGGTGAGCCTTGGCTCCCCCCACACACCAGGGGAGTCGGAGCTGCTGGCAGGCAGCGTGCTTGTTGGAACAGCAGATCTGGCCGGTGAGCAGGTTATTCGTTCCCTGCAGAAGGGAGTCTCCAGCCACGTGTATCTGCCGCCTCCTCTTCTGTTAGCGTGAGTTTCAGGCTCAGGTGGCTGTGATGACTCCCTTGAGGAAACCTGTTCCTCCTCGCCTGTTACCGCCAAGCATTATGCCTGTCTAGGTGCACATCTCCTGGTGGTGGTGAAAGAGCTTTTCACATGTTGCAGGCGTCCAGCCACTCCCACCTTGGGAGTCTCCATCCTCTAGTTCCTGTGTAGTCTCTGGTATCCCTTCTTCCATGCAGAATTAGGGTCCAGAAAACCCTGACGGTTACCACGGCCTCTGCAAAAAAAACCTGTTAAAATTCTGTTTATCCAGAACATAATAATACATTGTCTCCTCGCCTCCGCCCATAACTCCCATCACCTGGCAGCACAGCGCCTCTGTGAGTGCGTCTGCTGTGGGTGAGGACCATTCTGTCCACCAAGGAGAAGCACCGGGTGCTCCCTGCAGCCTGGGGCCTGGTTGGCCATGCCCTCTCCCAGGAGCTCCACGCGGGTTGAGGCCTCCTGTGTGCCGGGTTCCGTTGCCCCTGCCGGTGGTGGGCACGGTGCCCTCCTGCACGTCACCGCTGAGGTCGCTCTGTTCTCCCAGTCCCAAGCAGCCTCGAGCGGCACCTCCACACCCCCTTCCATGCCCACTGCTTCATTAACTGCTGAGTCCCAGTTCGGCCGGACCAGTTTGCCGTGTCCCACTTGTTCTCTGGTGCCTGAGCATAACGTGGTACAGGTGCTCCCCAGCAGCAGTTGGGCAGAAGCCCAACGCTCCCTAGTCACGAGGCAGCAAACAGGACCCTGGTTTGTTTTTAGACAACAAACAACTGCTACATCAACCACCTCCTGCTTGCTGGCCCTGCGTCTTGCAGTCTTCCTTTTCCTGTAGAGTAATTCCAGTTGCACGTACATGCAGGTTTTCTGTTCGTGAACTCCTTACGAGCGTGTCATTTCTCAGCGAGAGTAAACGGGCTGCTGAGTTGCGCGCGGTCAGAAGAGTTTCAGGTGTGACTCTTCAGGGGGATGCTGAGGGTAGTGCTGTTTGTACTTCGATCCAGGTAGGGAAGTCCTGCAAGTGTCACAGCTTTCGTCTGAGTCGTCAGTTATCTCTTCAGTAACAGTCCATCTCTTCAACAGCAGCCTCAGGACAGAGGAATTGATTTCTTCCAGCTTTACCAGGTGCTTCTTAGTTCACCAGATTTTGGTATTGCTCTTCTGATCTTAACAGATTATTTCAGTTGTTTTTTTTCTTTTGAATTTCATATTCTGTGTCCCTCAGTTCCAAGAAAAAGTAATTCCTTTGTTCAGATGAACGGTCCTGCTTCTCTCCCTTCAGTATTTTTCTCTGCAGCCATCCACCTCCCCCCAGAGCCCATGATTATGGCAGTCCAGGCAAAAAGAGCAAACCTCCTGTCCTTGCTTCTGGTGTAACTCCAGTTTGAATTAAAAAGACCCATAGGCTCAACCGGTGGGGGGCTTGGGGGAGGATGTTTGTACAGAATAAAGTTGAAACTACAGTGGAGGGCTGGGTTTTAACTTGCTGTGCTCTGCAAGGGAAAGCAAATACAGTTAATGTAGGAGTGTTAATAAGCAGTTCTCTCCTGGGCTGTGGGAGCCGTAAGGGTAGATGGAACTTCGAGAGGTGAAAGTTCCTCTGCTGACACAGATTGGCAGGTAGGTTCTGCCACGAAGCAACAAACAGGCTGAAATACCCACTGTACCGTATCTGTGGAGCTTATTATTTGAAGAAAGGAAACTTGGAGGTAAAAATTGATAATTTGGGTTGGGTTTTTTTTTTTTTCAATTGAAGTTGTGCAATGTGCTAATGCTGTGGGAATACCCAGACATGGCAGCCAAAACGTGGGCTCGTAATCACGGTGCTGTGCAAACACGGGGTGTGTAACTGGTGATGCAAAATGAAGCACGCAAATGTAGCTCAGAGAAAGGGAGAGGAGGGGTGGGTGATTTTATTGTTACAGAGCCTGCCGGTAGGCGTAACCGAGCTCAGCAGCTGTTTTTTACAAGATATAAATGAGAATTTCATTAATCCTGATGAAGCTGTTCTGGCAAATGGCTGGTTGACAGCTACCTGAGCTGTCATCAGAAGACCAAGTCTTAGGATCTGAAAGAAGCATTTCAGTAGTCGTATCCAAGCACGGGGAGATGAGAAAAGATGCTTGTAGACTAAATGAGCGGAGAGGGAACGGACGGTTGCCTTGTTAGAGGGATGGAGATGTATTGAGACGCAGCAGGGATCAGCTCTGCTGTGGTGGCCGCGATCATTTTGATGTTGGGAAACTAGAAACCAATAGAACAATCTGAAGACATGGGTTGGCAGAGAGACTGGTGAGGAAGTGTGTCTTAGGAACCCAGTTTTTTTGAACTTTCGGCTGTACTGGACGTTGGGAAGAAGATATTGCAGAAATCAGATCTGAACATGTGGTCTTGAATGAAATACTTGGTTTCCCGGCTGTATGCTGGGAAGAGTTTTGGACAATATTAGATTTTTGCAACAATAAGGGGTACCAGAAATGAGACAGTCAGATATTTTAGACTTAGTAGGAAAACAGCAGTATTATTCATGGCAAAAATCACCAAAAAATGGTGGTCTGAATTTTTTTAAGTCAGACGTACGTCATACTCAACTCATTGGAGAGGATGAGATCTGTAGGAGGGTTATTAGAGCAAAGCTGGTAAAGAGTTAGTGTAAGGATTACAGTTGAAGTCATGTGAATAGATAACATAAAAATGAGTGTTCAAGGGGAGAAGATATGCACAGAGCCGCCTCACAGAGAAGTGGAAGGCAGGGGACTGTTGATTTTCTCCATGACTCATCTGAAGAGCGGTGGAAGATGATAACATTGCAGAAACCTCCAGAGTCTTTTTCCTTTTAATTAGCGTTTGGTCAGTCATTTCAAAAGCAACTGAGAGTGCATTAGTTTGACTGATTTGACTGATCACTTTGATTAATGTGAGACACCAGCAGCTTGCCTGGGATGAAGACTGTAGAAACTTGAGTGAAAACGGGTGGGTGGAAGTGTGTTGAGCTTGCAGGTGAAGCTGGGAACGGAGAAGCTGAAACGTGTGACTTGCAGACGGCGTACTTGGTTTGCATGCGGTCAGGAGGGGGAGATAACGTGATAGCTCGCACTAGGGAAAGGAAGTAGTCTGAAGTTGGCAAAGAGGAAGGAGACGAGGTATAACAGCAGCATTGTTATGTCATCTCAAAGTCTGAGAAATTTAGTGTAAACAGTAGTGTGACTGTAAGGATAGGGAAAGGTAGGAGAAGAACATGTTGGTAATTATGCTAATGCTGCTTCAGATGAGGTAATACTTAGGATGGAGGTGTTCTGTGTTTTCCAAAGGTATTTGGGTTTTTGGTTCCGTGGGCAGGGCGCGCATACCGATGCAATTAAAACGCATCTCTGTCTGTGCCTAGGGGAGTTTGTGCCTTGCCTGTGGCTTTGATTATGAAGTAGAAGGAAAGGGCTTCCCCTTCCTGAAAAGCCTGTGTTATGCAAAGCGTCTCGAAGATCCTCTTGTTTTGAATTCTGTGATATCAAACAAGGGTTTTCTTTTCCCCTTCCTTTTCCTCCAGTGGCTTAATGAAGCAAAAATTATTCAGAGACTTGTGGAACTGATCCATTCAAGCCAGGATGAGGATGTGAGTATGACAAGACCAAGTTTTGTCTTTGTGGGGGGTGGGTCCTGTCAGGTCCAGAAGCATCTCTCTGTCTCTTGGATAATGCCCAGGTGACTTACCCTGTGTAAGGGTAAGGAGAGTGAGGGATCTGTATGGGTGGACATCCTGTTCTCTGGTTGCCAAGCTCAATACCAAAATGCTTAGTTGCATTATTAATCTGGTTTTGGCTTATTTTACTGCCAATTTCTTAGTTCATTCTGCTGCTGCATCAGTTTGTCTCAGTATCTGCAGTCGGTGGTAACTTACTTGATCTTAAGTAGGAACCTGCTATTTAAAACTGTTCAAAAACTTTAAATTAACTGGTTCACTGTAATTTTCACTTCTCTTTACACCGTAAGTAGGTATTCAGATGTAAAACCTACAAGTTGCAATTCTCTGAGCCCACAAACATGCCGAGTATTAAATTGAGAGTCCTGTCTTTTTGTGTCAGCCCCTGCCCCCCCCTTTTTTTTTTCTTTCAATAATTTTCACCAAACATCCGAGACAGGAGCTCTAGGTCTGGACTTCAGTTTCCTACACTGTCACGACACATTTGGGTGTTGGCTGCCATCCCTGATGCTGAGCAGGAAGAGCCCAGGCAGCGTGTTGATCTCCAGCTGGTGGGCTCCGACTTAGGTGGGGATGGGGGCACTTGCGAACAGATTCCTGCGAGTGCCAGCAGCAAAGCAAACTGGATGGCACGGGGTGCCTCTGGTGTAGTCTTAAGGCTGGCAATATGATTCCCTCATCTCATCGCAGCAAAAATTGCCACTTCTGGGAGAAAAAGCGGGAAGTAACATGCTGATTTTTATGCCTTCAGCAGTGCTGTCTTACGGCTGAATGCTAAATTACAGTGTAAGATCTTACACGTACAGTAGCTACAGAGAGTCTTTGATTGATAGCCAGAACAAGACAATCGGTTTATCAAAATACTTCTTTAAAGCCTTTTAATACATAGTAAGTAATTAAGTTGTGAAGGGTTTTATCAAGCAAGTTATTTTACTTCATGCAGGGAACCTCCTGAGTAGGGAGAAGTAAAGATGAAATACTTGTATTTGAAATTTGCAAGTCAGCACACTTGGTCAGGAAGATAAAAACAATCCTCGCTTTGTGAAATCTTTAACTGCATTTAATTGTTAAGTTCAGGAGGGCCTCCTCTTTGATTTTAAAATCTGTTAATGCTTCTCATAATTCACATCAATGTTATATTTAACAGAATAATAATCTAGAGCATGGTAGCACTTGTTCTGAAAAATTGGTTTATTCAGTTTCTTGCATTTCCAGCTATGTTAAATTTTCTCTGACAGCCAGAATGAGCCAAGCTGAGACGTTAGCACTGAAATGTGCTCTATGTCGTTGTTTACAGAGGCAATCAAATGCTTCCCAGACCCTGTGTGATATCATAAGATTGAGCAGAGACCAGAGCAATCAACTCCAGGATATACCTGAGCCTGATCCACTTCTCACAGCACTGGAATCGTAAGTACCTGTCAGAGGACTGTCGCTGAACTGATTGCTTCTGAGATTGTCCCTTGCTGATGGCTCTCTAGAAACACGAACTGTGCCTGTCAAACCTTTGCTGAACTCTTGGCGTTTGGGCCAACCATTTAATACTGCTTTTAAATTGTAGCATCACATAAGTGCTTCTGTTGAGATCTCTGGGTTTTGTAGCTCTGTCTGAAGGCAGGAGGTGGGGGTTAATGATCCCCAAGCTCACAAGGCAAGACTCCCGGGTGTGTTAATACACACTACCAAATAGTTAATTTGGAGAAAGGTGAGCTGCAGTGGCAATAGCTGAGGGAGATCCCACAAAGCCAAATCTTAACATTCCCGTGTTGATGGCATTCCTTGGTGCCAAGCGTGACCGTAGGTGCAAGGCTTCAGTCGGACTTGGCCAGTCAGTGGCTCTTATTCCCCGCTGGAAAACATGTTGCACTGTATTTCAGATCATCCAAGTTGCTGTTCTTCAAAATTGGGAAGAAAATGCAGTGACAGAAGGAGTTCTCTCACCGTAGTAGCTCGTGTGTCACCATGCATTTGGTACGGGGCATTATCAGCTTGCCTTCCAACCTTTGCTGAGGTCTCCCTACACACTGAGTGTCCTCTGGCGTGCTATTTTTGGCTCCTGAGTCAAATATCAGCTGTAGATTTCTTAACTTAATGTTGGGTTGAACATTCTTCCGCAGAGATAAGGTGATGCTGAGATACTGCCCGATGCATCTCACCAAAGACTGCCTGCCTATAACTTAGACTGAGTTGTTAATCTCCCTCGTTTTAGTCTCTACATTTGGTTGAACCCCGAAAGAAGTAAGCTTTAAATGTCTCCCTAGCCCTCCCTCATTCAAAAAGTCATTCTGTTTATTTGTGGTGCCAGGGCTAGGCGGTGACAGTTCAGATCTCCTCTCTCCGTACCGTCCCCTTGAGTTCCTTAATACATTAGAGTTAGTGTCAGCTGCTGCTTTTTCCTCAAAGCCCTGTCGCCTGTGACCGTCGTGAGCTCTCACCAGGCCTCTGAAACACTGCGCAATGCTCTAAGCAGAGATGACGTATCACAATGCAGAGATATAATTGGTTTAATAATTTTCTACCTTCTGGTTGATAATCGCTGCAGACAAGATTTGTACATAGAGATATTATTGTATTTTTTAGCCCTGGTAATTTGGCTGGAAAAGTAGAAAATCTCTTTTGGTTCCTAAGTGTTTTGTCACATTTGCAGATGATCTTGTATAACCTACTTGAAGGTACTAAAATAATTGTGGGGAGGAGAACCTTGTGAATTCCATCATTTGGGAACTGTTGGGTTGTTCCAAAGACGTGATCTAGTGATAAAGCGGCACTAGTGGGTAGTCGGCAAAAGGAACGTTTGTAGTATTTCAGGTTTTTTAAGGTGTGTTTGATAGAAGGTGTTGCGAAGAGGATGTAAGGATGCTTGTGATCCCACCTGCCGGTGCTCAGCACTTCTTTTTGGAAGCTGCGGTCGTACGTCCAGGCAACTTGCAGTGAAACTTGGAAGAATTTTTTTATTTGAAGTTTGGTTGGGGATTTTTTTTTTTTTAATCCAGAGCTAACTACTACTGAGGGAATATATTGATGGGAAACTTGTCCTTTCAAAGAATACTTTTATTAGGAGTTATTTCCCAAATAATGCTAAGTACGAGTTGTGTACCAAAAACTGTTGATTGTTCAAGTTTAGTCTATTCCCTTGGCATGGTTTCTTTGCTCTTTATAATGTAGTTTTGGGTTACTCATGTTAGCATGTTCACCACTTCCTATATTTGCTTCAAACCTAAAAACGTTTACTAGAGATTCAATGTGAGATTAAAACCAAATAAGGCCCTTTTAGGCCTAAAGGCGCTGTTTGGACAGAAAAGGGATGAAACAAAGAGACTTGCAGTGAATAAGGTAGCATCTATAACTAGGGCTTAAAATTCCTCTTTTACAACTTCTCGTCAAGCCAGAGCTTTCTTAATTTATGTGACTTTGCTGTTCTTTTCTCCTGATTCTGAACGGGCAGTTCGCCCATGAACGTCGGGGCATCTGTTGGGACGGGGGCCGATGTGTGTAGGTGAAGACAGGACATGAGTTGTGCTGCACAAGAGCGCTGAAAAGCCGCGGTCTCTGCAGGTGTGCACAGGATCTTCCGCGGGCTCGACATGCACCTCTGCCCCGCAAGGAAGTGCTCTTCCTTAAATGCTTCATTTCCTTCGCTGCGCCTGCAGAAGCAAGGCGGACCTGGCCTATTGTCCCACGCCCTACCGTAATGTTTTCTACGCGAGCAGCACGGTGTTGGATGTTCAGTGTAGACCGCATCCCTTCAGCATCTTGTTGAGGCTGTATCAGCTTTGAGCCCTTTGAAGTTTGGAGATGAGCGTCCAGCTTGGCCACTTCACGGGCAAGGCCAGGCCCTTGAACGAGGGTCGTGGTTCGCTGCGGTGGGCCGGGCAGAACGCCGTACTTTCAGAGTTTCTCGGTAGTTTTAGACTTTCTCAGTGGTTTTGGAGAGCGATGTGGACCCCTGGAAGTTGCCGTGATTACACCAGGGTTATACAAAGCTGCAGTTTGAAGTTTGGCTCATACTTGACTCAGATGGTCTTTAGCTTCTTCCCCCGGCCCTTCGCGCTCCCGCCCAGTCGCCCTTGCTTCCCTGGTGTTCTCTGTGTCTACGCTTTGCATGTTCTGAAGCACTACCTGCAGCTTCCGTGAGGTGAATAAAAATGGTTTTGCGCTTTCGAAAAGCCTTTCTAAAAGTCGTTACGCCACTTGGCTGTTTAGAGGAAAAAGTATTTTGAACAAAAGTGATTTTTTTTGCACGAGTTACCGTTCTGTCGAAGGTCACATATCTCATTGCTTTTCTTGGCCAGTTTTTCCAGGCATTACTGGTAACCCTTTTTGATCTTTGGATAACTTTTTTTTTAAATCTATGAATCATGAATTAATGATCAGTTGGTGCAGCAAGAAGGAGCCGTGAGCAGGGTTACAGAATAAATATAAAATCTAGATTTCCAATAACTGCTGGCTGTATGCAACAAAAGTGAATTCAGTTAATCATGGTAAACTGTTACTTCTTTTTCCTGACTCTGCCTCTTCTTCTTGTGCTGATGGAGTGTATTTAGATGCTACTTATTAAAATAATTCAATCTCATGCATTATTCATGTATTTTACATTTTTATCTCATCTTTTATTTATACAAATGTAAATGAGATTTTTTTCAAATGTTAGAAAATAGCAAAATTTAGACTCTGAACTTGAGTAATACTGTTTTTAGCTGGTCGTGTGACTTAGCAAGTCAAGAAAGGCACTTGCTGAGTGCTGGATTTCGGAGCACCGTCATTGGCAGCCACAGAATTCGTGGGGGAAGGAACCTGACACAGGTGGAAGCAGGCACTGCTGTAGTCATGTACCTGTAGATGAGCAGCAGCACCAGCCTGAACCTCGTGTCCCTCATCTCTATCATTCATTTAGCGTGGCGAATAGTGGAGGGAGGGAAGTGGGCTGTTACCTTCGTGCCAGTTATTCTTCAATTCTAAGGCCATGTTCGAGTGTCAGAATAATTTTTAATGCTGGAAAGACCCGGTGTCGTCATTCATTCTGACTTGAGCAGTCTCGAGCACTTTGCGTGGGGATCCTTCCACCTGGCCCCAAATCTGTCAGTATTTGGGAGGCATTTTATCTTGGTTTAAGGGCTCAAAGAGATGGTGAATTGATTAAAATGTTTCAAGGGCATAACAGCCAAGACTACTAAAAGTGTGCGTATTATTTACAGTTCGCATTTGTTGGCCTCTGTTTCCAGGTCCTGGATCGTCTTCTGCCAGTAGGAAACGATAAGGGTCACCTTACACTGTTTGTCCGTCTTCTGCGACTCCGATGGATAACTTTAGGCTATCAGCTAATGTGTATTGTCTTAAATTGACTGAGTCAATGCTTCACTTGTCTTCCAGTTTGTAACTAAGGGGTATACCCTGTTGATAAAGGAGAACGACAGTTTGGTCTGGAGTGTTTGTAGCCAGGTCCTGCCTTAGTGGAGAGTTAGCAAGTTCCGAAACCTGGTGTAGAACCATTCTTGTCACCAAGGCTTTAGAGAGGAATGTCTTTATTCTTTCTCCAAAAAAAAAACCAAAAAAAAACCAAACCAACCCAAAAAAATTTGCAGCGTTTTTTTTCCCCAGAAAACCCAGAAGTGGATATTTTGTGATTAAAGCAACTGCCAACCATTTCTAATTCTTACACCGCTAATGTGTGTGTGTTGATCAACAGGCAGGAATGTGTGGAGCAACTCCTGAAGAATATGTTTGATGGAGAACAGACTGAAAATTGCATAGTGAATGGAACACAAGTTCTTCTGACATTGCTGGAAACAAGGCGCTCTGGGTAAGTTAGCACCTTCTTCCCTGGCAAGAGCAATTTTAGGGACTCCAGTCCGGTTTTACTTCAGCAAAAGAGGTATTTTCGTGGCCTAGCGTGAAGTGCTGTCTAGAAATGAGTGCAAGAAGAGCCGTTTAGTTGTTTTGATGCAGTAGCTGCAGCTCATGGCAGCGGTACCAGTCGGCAGCTGGGCGCTTCTGTGGGCTCTTCCAGTTCTCGCGCACGCGTATAGCGAAGTCGTCCATAACAGCGGATCTTCCAGCGGCACGTGTGCGGAGGGGGGGAGGAAGCGGTACGTTGTGCGTAGCCTCTGTGATGATGTATGCATCTGTATGGCTGTATAGTTTTAGTTTTGTTTTTTAATATTATATCCCCCTTTTATTTCTTTTTATGGAGCTAGAGGAGAGAAAAGGTGAAAGAGAGTTCTGGGGAAGAAGTGAGACACAGAAAATCTTGGTTTCTAAAAAAAAGGAAAAAATGAGGAGGAGCGAAGGAGATAATGGCAGATTGGGAGGAGGTGCCGGAGAGGAGGACAGAAGGTGGCACTGGGCAAACCAGTTGCTAGTCAGAAAGTCATGTGCAGAGTTAAACTGAAAGGTCGAGATGCTAATTCTGCTCTGCCTTGTGCCCGGGGTCTCTGAAGGGTTGTGAGTGGGAGGCTGTGGGGTTCCTGTCCAGCCCATTCCTGCCTTGCTGGAGTTACATTTCATTACTGAAGTGGAAGTGTTTCTTTCATTCCTGTGTGAGGTTCTGCTGTTGGAAGGGGCTAGTAGTAGCTGTTGTACTTCACTGCTCGCCCAGAAAGAGGTACGATTGTGAGCACAGCTTCGTGCCTGCCCCAGGTTTTCATCACTTAGTGTATTTATGCACTTCTTTGTGAACATAAACCTTATGGAAGGTTTACAGTTTTTAACAAATGTTTGTAGGTAGCTTCTGCAGTTGTAATTTACTTTTCAGATGTTTGGGAAGTTTTAAAAACCAGGAAGCTCTTCAGTAATTTGTCTTTGTCAGCTCTGCAGACAGCGTATTGTCTGTCTTCCCACTCATCTCAGTCACCGTTTTGATTATGTGAATATCATCTTGTAAATGATGTATTAATATTGAGTAGTTATGTAAATATATTCAGTAGCTGGAAGTTACTGTTTTTTCATATTCATAGTTATTTTTCAACAGAAAATTACCAACGTGGTCAGTGTGACTGGAGGCCATTTGAAGATTTTGTCAAATCTTAACTGTTGTGCTTTTCTCCTTACAGAGTGGAAGGACTGATGGACTCATACACTCAGGGATTTGAAAGGTCTTACACTGTCAATAGCAGCATCTTACATGGTATTGAACCACGGCTAAAGGATTTCCACCAGCTGCTGCTCAGCCCTCCCAAGGTAAAGCGCCTCACCTGCGTTCCAGGGTTTCCCTTTCCTTATGCACAGGCTTCCTGGATATTCTCTGAAAGCACCATATGCTGCAACATCTTTTCTTTCAAAACGCCTTTTGAAGAAAAATTCATGCATAAAGTTTATAATTGAATAGCTTAGGGACTAGGCGGGGGGAATCTCGAAAGCCGTTGTATTCAAGTAAAACAGAGAAGTAGAGATACGTTGGGAGTGGAGGCTTGTGGAGAGATGGTGAGGGCGCGAAGAGAAGGGAGCTTGTAGTTAGTGGATATTTTGATTTTCATCTTCGGGTTTAGAAGTGCAAGTCTCACAGGTGTTGCAGTGTCCTCTGGGAAGATGGTTTAGGTTTACCTGCGGAGTTAC
Organism: Phalacrocorax aristotelis; assembly: GCF_949628215.1. Taxonomy (NCBI): domain Eukaryota; kingdom Metazoa; phylum Chordata; class Aves; order Suliformes; family Phalacrocoracidae; genus Phalacrocorax; species Phalacrocorax aristotelis. Next base: position 218,317,847 of record NC_134276.1, read on the forward strand.
GAAATGAACTAGTTATGTTCCATCAAATCGTTGTGCGTATACCTCCAAGCACGTGCTGGTCTTTGAGGGGACTCACTCTGTTTCTCTGATAGAAAACAGCAATCCTGACTACAATTGGTGTCTTGGAGGAGCCACTGGGGAACGCTCGTCTTCATGGATCTCGTCTAATAGCTGCTCTGCTTCACACGAACACTCCCAGTATTAATCAGGAACTATGCAGACTCAGTACCATGAATTTATTACTTGTGAGTAAGACAGTGTGACACTGAGAATGGGGAGAGGGGGAACAACTTTAAGCTGGGAACGTTCTTCCTTTCCATTTCATCTGTTCACTGCCAGGTGGTTTGTTTCGTGTGTGCCAGTGCCTAATTATTTTTCTAATCTGCTGAAAGTAGGAACATCCATCCTCAGAACAGCTCTTGTAATGCAAGTACAGTTGCTTAGTATTGTGAACTGAACCTCGTGCTTCAAACTTATTGTCGCGGCAGTTTAGTAACTTGTGGGCAAAGTAGTCTGGTTATTGAGAAAGCCTGGGTATGGTGCATGTATCAGCTTGCGTAATACTGAGAGCAGTGAACAGGGACTTGTTCTGAAAGCTGCCAGTATAACCAGGGCAGTCCTTCAGAAAATTATTTTTATACTTAAAAATTAGTCAGTTAATATTTTCCGTATGATAGATTCAGCCACAGAGTAGAGAACGCTTTTTTCGGTGTGCCCGTGCTGTCAGCCCTGGCTGTGCATGAGAGCATTTCCAGTGTGCTCAGCTGAGAGGCAGGCGTACGTTACGGCAGAGCACGTTCAGCTACGGGTGGTGCTGAGGCGTGTAAGTAACGTTAGTGGAATTGCTGATTAACTGGTTGGGCGGTGTTCTAATAGAATTTGATAAGAACGGGAAGATGTATCTAGAGTGAGTTCTTTTGTTTCTCTTTTTTCCCCAGGACTTATTTTTTAAATACACATGGAATAACTTTTTGCATTTCCAAGTGGAATTGTCCATAGCAGCTATTCTCTCACACTCTGTGCAAGAGGGAAAAACTACTACTAATGACTTAGAAAGCAAAGAAGAGGTGCTGAATGGAAATGTGGCCACAGAGAACTTAGAGACTCCAGAAAACAATACTGAGAATATCATGGTTACTCATGTAAGTCTGGTTGTGTCACCCGAGACTTTGATTGATTCAGCCTGAATATGCATTAACAACAAAATGGCGTGGCGAACTGTTCAAGAGCATGGAGTTTGTGTGAGTGTCCAGAGAGAACTTGGTTCTGTCAGTTCTGGATGGAAGTTGGAAGTGTGTTTGCTTTTGTACATTTGTTTTTAGCATCCAATTACAAAATAAACGTACCCCCCGTGTCATTTAATGGGCTTGTGAATCCATTTTTATTTAAATTTTTTAGTAAAGATGCATATACACTTTGGACAAAGAAAAAATAGTAACTACGACTAGCTGACTGCGGTTTAGCTTCCGCATTGTGGCCCTAGCGATGAAAATCTGTTGCGTTTGTAAAATGACAAGGTTCTTCATTGCTGCTCATGTGAAGCCCCAAAGCAGGCAGAAGATATTTATAGGTATTGCTGTTTTGCCTGGATCCTCTGAGGAAAAAAAAAAAAGAGAAAGAAGAAACTTGAGCTCTTGGGAAAGATAAGTGCTGAACTTTTCGTGTTCAGTAGGAGTGAAGGAACGAACAAAAGTAACTATAGTTCAGTACAGACTTCCTAAGGCATGAGTCTTACTTTGGCAAGCTTCTGAAATGTTCTTCCTCTCTCTTTTTTTCTCCCCTCTAGCTGTTCCAGAAATGCTGCCTAGTGCAAAGGATATTGGATGCATGGGAGGCCAATGACAAAATACAGTAAGGGATTTCGGCTTCAGAAGGCCCTTGTTCTGGGGCTGCAGATTTCAGATATTGCCTTGAAATGTTCTTTCAATTATTTGGACAGTTCACAATGTAATGGTGTCTGAAACAATTTGGATTTGGAATTAGGATTATGTGCACGTTAAAAAGTAAATTCACCCAACAGGCATGTAATTTGAAAGCATGGTTTTTTTTTTTAAATGTTTATAACATCTCAACCCAAATACACAGTACGGTTCTTTCGTGCTTTCTCAGGGGATTGCCATAGCTTCTTAAGCACACTGAGTGTGAACTTTTTTTATAAAAGTGCATAATTATGTTCTCCCTAGAGTGAGCAACTCTATGGAAACTGAGGTGGGCAAGCATCTTTGCCCCAGATTTACCCCGCATTTAATATTCTAACTTCATAAACCACTTGGATTTCACACTGATTGCAATGATTATAAGAACTAAATAATAATTAAAAAAAAAAAAACCTAAAACATATTAAAGTGATAATATTATCCAGGCTTCTGTTTCTTTGTCCATCTAAATGTTTTGATCCTCCCTCGCTATTTTGAGCTCTCTGTGGCTTCAAAATGCTGCGTAGTGCCACTGTAATTATTTTAGGCTTCCTGTCAGGCCATAATTGGTAGGTTGGGTTCAGTTCAATTTCTCTTTTGGTTGGTTTGGTTTTGTTGTTGGGTTTTTTGTTTGTTTTCCACCTTGCAACCACTTGGGCTGTTGATAACAAATTTTGCTGATAGTTTCCTTGCACAGCTATAATTGTGCTCAGTTTTGTAGGTAACAGAAATATCTGTGGCTGCTGCTTAAGAGTTTTCCTAATTAAATTAGATAGAAACTAGAGCTCATACATATTTCATGCCAAACAGTTCCAGTCACCACACTGGAAAGAATTTTAATGGCAAGAAGAAAAATACTGAGTTAACAGAGAGGTATCTCAGCTGGTGTACTTTAAGAAATTTGAGTTCATTTGAAGATCAGTGCATGCACTCAGTGAGGAGATGGAGTCAAGCACCAGGAGCCGCAGCGTCAGGGGTTCCTACCGGGAGCTTGGGGATTGTTTCTTAAAAATCATCAACAAGAACTGTGGTAATATATTTTCCTGCTGGAACATGGAATTCCTCCATGGGTTCTCTAAGTTTTAGTTATTCCAAACGTTTGTGATAAAGGACTCTGCAACTACTAGAATTTAACTTCTAGGTAACCCACGTAGTTATTTTACTGCGGTCCATTCGATCTGCCTAGGTAATTAGAATTTAAAATGAAGTAAGTCGGGTCAGCAATGTGAGTTTATAGGGAATGTCAGTTTACTGAGCACGTCTTTGTTTGCCTTCCCTTCGTGCAAATGTAGTAACCACCAATTGCAGCATGGTTGATGAAAAGTATATGAAAGTACAGAAATAATTTGGGTGTTTGCTGCCTACATTCCAGCAGTGCGTTAAGGACTGCTCAGCTCAGGAACGATGCTGCATCGGTCCTCCCAGAGTACGCGACAAGACGGCAGATGCAGCATTGCTTATGCTGCTTTTATTGCCATACCCTTTAAATTTTTGAGAAAGCTGAGCGTTGCACGTTTGTTGAAAACCATGCATTTTTATCGAGAGCAACAGGAGAGCACTGCTGGTGCTGTCAGGGCTGTGTCTCTTCGCCCCATCTGCCCACGGGTTTTGTCCTCTGGAGCTCTCGTGCAGCACTTTGGCGGGGTCCTGGTGAAGTGCTGCTGTAACCCCCCTCTGGGTGTGCCTGCGGGGTCCGGGGGTACCCTGTGTTTCCAGTGGTCCCGGCGGGCTCCGGCCTGAGAACGGTGGTGCCGGGGGTGGCTCTGGGCTCGCAGCAGGACTGGTGCAGCCGAGGCGCTGGGCAGTGCCGTGGATCTGCGCCGGGGCTGTTTGTGCTCTCGTTTGCTTGGGGTGCGAAAGAAGTTGCCACGAGCCACTGTGCAAAAGGCTGTAGCTTGGCACTGGGAGCTCGTTTGCAGGTGTTTGTTTTGTTTGAATAGTTCTAAACCCTGAATTTGGGTCAGAGTTAGTGCTGTTCTTATAGGAGGTACGTACAGATGCAGTTTGTATTGGCTGTGTACTCTGGTTTTTGGTAGGGGAGCATGTGGAGGGGTAAGGCGTTTTTTTCCCCAACCCATCTAGTCTCCTCACCTGCACATGTTCAGCTCCAACATTAGGGGAAAGCCTGAGATCATTTCAGTATAAACTTATCCTTTTTAGAGATTCAGGAGGCGATGGTTACGCTTTTCAAAGGGCGTGGGGATCGTTTAAAAAAAAAAGCTTTAAAATGTAGCTGTGACTGCATGTGGTCAGGAGAGCTGATGCTGTCTGAAGATGTTGCTGTGTTCGACCTGGCGGGTGACCGCTGCCCCAGCGGGGGTAGAGAAGAACTCACACAAGCGCTGCAGAGCAGCTCAAAGTGAACGCTGATGTGTTCAGTGTCCTCCTCTCTCCCAAGGAAAAATGGAAGTCTCTGTTATGCATTGGCTCGGTTAGCGTCTCGGAAAGAAAGCTTTGTTTTACAGCTGGAGACTTAACATGAGGTGGAAACTTCTTGTCATCCTGTTTGTAAGGGGTTTATTTTCTTTTACTTTGGTTCTGACACAGCAGTTCAGTTTGTGGCAGCTTGAGTCAGCCTCGCGTGCTCCTTGTGCCACATCAAGAAATAATAATTTCTGAATTGGACTTAAGGATTTGAGGTACTTTAATGTGCAGAATCTTGCAATGAATAGTAGCCTCGTAGGTAGGAATTCTGGGCTTTTTTTCCTGCACCTGCCGGTTTAAAGGCAGAAATGCCATTTCTGAACGTGGTGCTGTGAAATCTCTGACCAGGAATCTGCCAGTAGGGTTCACATTTTCCTTCCCAAATCTCATCAGTCCTTCTTTGGATACTGTGGAAAGCAGAATTACTTCAGGCTCTTCGTCCCCTGATGTGTAGGTCGCTGCTTTGCTAGCCAGTGAAGCAGAACCAGTGAAGACTCAAAGAAAAGCGACTTAGAGACTTGTTGGACTTAGTGTTGACTTCTTAGATAATTTTTTTTTTGTAAGGGGGAAATCTAACGGTTGTAGACCAGTGTCTGCTGTTCTCCTGAATTCATCTGCTAAATGCTTCAATTGCAAGTAAAGCACTAAAGCTTTTGCAGCACCAGTGGTGCAATTCTTATTGCCGTGAGTTCTTCTTCAGTGGAAATTCTAACCAGATTCTTTAGTTCTGCACTGGTCTTTCAGTGTACCCGATCAGCTTTCTCTTTGTAACTGGCTTAAATTTTACCTAGTGCATTCAAACTGGATGAGCAATCTCCACGAAAAAAGGCAGAAAGCTTCATTTGCTCTGGGTAAAGTCACCCTGTGTCTGAGCATGCCTGCGTTATCGAGGCGGCTGGGGCTGCGAGCCCCTGACTCTTGGGGCCCGGTTATAGCGCTACTGGCTGTTTTCTCTTTTCAGGGCGGAAGGTGGAATGAGGCGAGGCAACATGGGCCACCTCACGCGGATAGCCAACGCTGTGGTACAGAATATGGAGAAAGGCCCCATGCAGACTCAAATCAGCGAGTTCATTAAAGGTACGTGCTCCTTTCTGCATTCCCTTTTTTCCCCCTCCGTGATTAAATAACCCTTGCAGGCCTTCTGGAAAGACTTTTATTGCACGTATTTTGTGAGGATGCCTTTTATAGTGAGAATAATTTTCAGTTAAAAATCACAGTTTCCCATAACTTACAAAAATGTCTGGATGACATTTGGTTACTCTTTGCTTTCATACAATTACACTGAAAGTGTTGGAACTTTGTTCTTGCAGCTGGAGGCTGAAGGTATCCTTTTTGTGCTGCTTTTCCTCCAGAATTGTGTGTACCTTTATAGTGCTTAGTTACAGCATTCCAGGGTGGTGCTTGTGAACGGGGTTTCTATACTTCCTTATTCTGACACCTGTCCGAGAGGAGGAGAGACACCAGAGTAAAGGATCACAGAGGCCCTACGCCTCCGCTTTGTTGGAGATATTCACACTGCCGGGCTCTGTCCGTCACGTCTTTGTCAGACTTTGTTTTGAGAACTAGCTCTGTCTGACATTTTTGTGTGAGAGGAAATAAGATTTTCCATCTGCATCTATTAAGGGAAACAAAGAGCACAAATACGACTTGAATTACCATTGTTGGCATCTAATGAACATATCGAATGGTAATATAGTAACATGGTGCATTGTCATATCTACGTGAAAATTGGGAAGTCATAAGTGTTTTAGTAAAGACTGGAAGTTTCACAAGTCACGGCTGTTTCTCTCCGTTGTTTTACTGTACTGGGCTTGGCTGGGGTGAAGATAACTTCATTCACAGCAGCCGTGCAGCGCTGTGTCTCGGATTTGCCACTAAAGCGGCGTTGATAACACACCGCTGCTTCGGCTCTTGTGGAGGAGTGCCGCACAGCGCCAAGGCTCTCTCGTTTGCCCACCCCGGGGGACAGGTGGGGGTGGACGGGAGGCTGTGGGGGGACGCAGCGGGCAGCAGGCCTGGGCTGATGGAAGGGATATTCCAGGCCTTGTACTCAGCAGTAGAAACTTGGGGAACAGCCTTTCCAAGGCAGCTCCTGCTCAGAGTCTGGCTGAGCATCAGGCTGCTGGTGGGAGGTGGCGAGTGAGTGCCTTTGCATCACTTGGTTTGGGGTTTTTTTTCCTCTTTTCTCCACCTACTAAACTTTCTTCCTCTCAGCCCATGAGTTTTTCTTGCTTTTGGTCTTCCACTCCTCTCCCCTGTCCGGCTGTGGGGTGGAACGAGCGAGCGAGCAGCTGGGTGGGTGCTTTGTTGCTGGCTGTGGCCAACCCCCCACAAACACCATGAAAGAAAAGGAATAAAAAAGTAAAACTTAAGTCAGGCGTATGCTGGTTTTCAGAAGGTTGTAGCAGAAGTTTTGTATCTTTAGCCCACTGTGATTCCACAAGTGAGTAATATCATACTGGTTGGCCTAATGAAAGATGTTCCTTTTTCCGCAGAATTTACCATTTGAGGAGTAAAATGTAATTCGCTTTGCAGAGCACTTACATAACGCATGCATTACTTAGGTCATGAGCAGGTGTTTGTGTCTGCTCCAAAACTTCCAGGTAGCCAGCGAGGCTAAATGACTGGCCTTGATCCCTCTCGTTGAGTTGTGGTAATCGTAACGGTGACCTTTGTATTACAGAGCTACCTGAAGATTGTAGAGGCAGATGGGAGAGTTTTGTAGAAGAGACGCTGACGGAAACAAACCGGAGGAATACAGTGGATTTGGTGAGAACAGTGACACTGCCTGTTTCAGATAGGCCTGCTATCTTCTGGACTTCCTGTAACCAAAAAAAAAAAAGTGATATTGCTGGGTTTTTTTTCTTCCTTTGCTTGTTTTTATGAAGTAGGCTCACAGGGGCAGAGTGGCTGTAGAAAACATATTCCGTAATAGTTCTTCAAGCAGCAGCAGCAGCTCTGGTACACATTGGTGAACTTGAGTCCAGGTTTCTGCGTTACGCATCGGGACAGTGTCAGCCTTCTGTTTGGTCTTTGTATGTGTGGAACAAAAGTATTTGAGCTTCCTTAGTTTCCACTCGTGCTTACTTTTTTGTGCTTTTTCCCAGGTGAGCACTCACCATCTGCACTCCTCCAGCGAGGACGAAGACATTGAGAGTGCTTTTCCCAATGAACTTTCTCTCCAGCAGGTGAGTTGGCAACGTGCTCTTCCCTCTTCCTGGGAAGTTTGCTTCTCTGATTTGCCCTTAATCCTTCCTAGTGGAGCAGCTTCCTAAATTTTACTCTTACTCAGTGTGTTCAGCTCTTGTGTTTTTCCAGTGTAGTAACTTACGTGGTCTAGACTCCAGCTGGGAATGAATCTTGCTCAGACTGCTTGCAAGTCCCACGTACATGAGGAGCCTCACCTTTCTGTGAGGCACTGCCTATTCCTTGCTCTTTTCCTGGTTCTCTCCACACGAGGGGGCTGGGTGGTCCTGGTGTTGTAGCCCAGCTGCCGTGAGCTGCTGTGTTTCCCAGCCAGCGAGGGAGTGTGCATCACCTACCGGCCGCGGAACTGGAGCTGACGGAGGGCTTCTGCTTCCTCTTGGGCTGTGCACACTTCTGTTAAAAGCTGAATGAGCTGTACTGAAATGGTAGCAGTAAAGAGCAGTAAACAGTAGCAGTAAGAACAGTAAAAGGCTTGACTTAGGAACAAACGGAGGTAATTAAGGGTTCATTTACATTTAGCAAAGACCTCGGGATCCTCAAACTCGGAGGCACTCTGCTAAAGCTCCATCAAGTAGATGGAAGCTGCTTTTCAGGGTGAAATATTTAGGCAAGTTGTTCCAGCCTTTTTTGAGGATAAGAACATAAAAAGCATTAGCAGAACATACGAGCTTCAACCTATTTAGTAGGAAGCTACTTATGGGGAGGGAAAAGACAATCTCAATCTGAAATCTAGGTAAGGGTAAAAGTGAGCTGAAAATAGTTTGTAGTTATTCTTCTGTCCAAATACTAAGTGGCTACTCTGACTTTGCAAATACCTTTCTTTTCCTCAGCCGATACTTAGAAAGCAGATTTAAAAAGGGAAAATGTCTTTGTAAAGAGAAAAAATTGTTTTGTTTTTGATTGTGACAAATATCAGTAGAAATACTGGCAGGAGCCTGCAGAGCTCCTCAGGCAGGGACGCAGGTACTTGGTGTCACCGGCAGCGGAGTCACGACAAAGTGCAGCTGCGGAGATGCAGCTGGAGCTGGAGCGGGCTGCCTGCCAGCGTTCGCAATTACCCTCCAAACAGGAGACGTGCTCTGAAAAAAAAAAAATAAATGCAACACATAAGAGCAAGTGTGAGATTTGCTTTGGAGGCAGAAGCAATCCTTTTCATAAATAGAGAATGAGGCATGGATGAGTAGGCAGCAATGTGACCAGAGCAGATCTGGGCAATGATCCTGAGGTACAAGCTCAAAAGCAGAAGACCCAGGCTGCTGTGGGAAACCAGACGCGTGGCGGGGGAGTGTTGCCCCAAAGACACATGCGGTAATTTTCCCATTCTCTGAATGTCCGGTTGGAGGCGGTGAGCTTCACAAGTGATTTCTGTTAGCAAAAGGTAAGCTAGAGGATAGTAGTGGGAGTGATCAGAGGTGTAGAACGTGACATAGGAACACAAGTTGAAAGAACTGGGTCCATTTGGTCAAGAGAAGACAGGATTATGTGGAGACATTATGCCTTATCCTACAAGGAAGAGGGATTTCAAGGAAATGAAAAGCACCTTCTCGATGTCCGTGGTGGGTTTAAGTTGCGGCAAGGTAAATTCCGTACTGCATCAGGGGAAAACAAATGAAAAAAAAACCCAAGACAATGTTCTAATAGAATAATGAAGCCAACAGGTGGTTTCCTAGGAGAATTTGCTAACTCTCCTTGGAAAAAGGTAAGAGCAGATCAGAGCAGCATCCGTCCTGGACTTGCAGAAGTCTGTTTGGGGTCCTGCTTTGAGAAAGGGGGTTGAAGTAGATGATTTCTCAAAGTTTGTCCGTTTTTCTGTGATTTTAATGCTTTTTAGAATATGTGTTTTCAGCCAACTTAATTCAATATCTTTGGACACCTTAATGATAGCTCTTTTTGGGTTCTGTTGCTCAGGCCTTCTCCGAGTACCAGATCCAGCAGATGACAGCTAACTTTGTGGATCAGTTTGGCTTTAACGATGAGGAATTTGCAGACCAGGATGATAATATCAAGTAAGTCTATAAAACTTGAGGAGGCTTACATTTAGCGTTTAAGCCTCTTCGGATCTAATCTTTCTCCTTCTGGTTCAGGTGTTAAAATGAACCTCCGTTGGTTTGAAACAAGCAGAAGACTGATCAGTGGCTTGGAAAACAGCTGACAGTCTTTTCTTCCTGTAGGAGCCCACCCCTGATCTCCAAAGACAGTTGTAGAACCAAGGAAAAGCATTTTTTCACTTTGAAGAGAAGCATTTTAAATAAAACACGCAACTATTATCCAGCCATAACCTAGAATAAATCTAATTGCACAGAAGGCAGAGCGTTAGAGCTAACTCTGGGCAATTATACAGATATTCTCCAGTGGCATTAAGTCCTTATTGAAACGAGGAGTAGAAAGAATAGTGGTCTGATGAAGCCCACATCAAAAAGTAGCCACTAGCTCTCTTAGGAATAAGGAAACAGAGAAAAGGCAGGAGCAAATAACAGTTCAGAAAAGGCAGATTTAGGTGGATTTCGTGTTATGTGACTTTCCGAACTCCGTGTTCAAAACTGGTGCTGCTTTTATAGAAGAGCCAGTGTAATCACCACTGCAGCTCATCTTCTCACCTTAGAAATCGTAGCTAAGGAAACGACCGGGACTGTAATTATCTGGCTTGTCCAGAATGGTTCAGAAATTGTAACCATTTAGTAGTCATTTATTGACAGAAGTGTCAAACCCAGTGTGTTTCCTGCTCACTGATTTTGCCCGTTCCCTTTCACCTTGAGGCAATGTTTGTCTCAGTCAAAGGAATTATTTGTCATCCAAGGTGACGGGGAGAGTGCGTGGCAGCTCCCGCCGTACATGCCCTCCGAGGGGTGACACTCATGGGCTGGCAAGTGTTGGGGCTGCTCTGCGAAGAACTGCAGGATCCTGGTGTCCTGGAATCCTGGTGGGAACAGACACTTTTAGCCCAGAAGGCGCTGGGCATGCCGCGCCGCTCCCGCTCTTTGGCTGCTGATGTACTGAGTCGTCTTCTGCTGGTTCTGCTCAGACCGTGTTTTTGGCAGCTCTTGGGGTCTGTGAAAGATCTTAAATGAAATGACAATGTGGAAATAGTTTGCCTGCTTCGGAGTTGCTTTCAAGCGTGAATCAAAGTGGAGAGTCATAAGATCCCTAGGGTCGTAGGAGCTCCATTAAGGTGTTTCCCAAACAGCTGGGAGCTGGATTCTAACCTGGAGAAAGTCGCTGGAGTCCAGCTTTCCTGTCCTTTTTTACCCTGAGCATTGTAGGTGTCCAGAACTTCAATAAGGCAAAAGAGTTTCAGGCTAGAGTAGGAGTTCAACTGAACATGGGTTACTTAGTTCTACACATTTTTTAAAAATAAAATACACTTTTAACTTCTTATCAGATAGCAGCAAATACTGAACTCGCGTACGTGTGTAGGCGGAGGGGAGGAGTTGACTTGTGTGTGGAGCTGCTGAAGGTACCTAATGGCCATTTTAAAATGAATGGGAAGCGGAACAAAGCCCGTAACTGGGATGTGCTGGCCTCGGCTGTGTTTGCGGCTACGAAAGGAGGAATATACTGCAAAACTGTTCTGGCATTGAAGATCCCGAGAGCGGTGCCCCCTGTCATCTGTTTTCCAGCTGTTGAAAACTGTTGCAGATATGAATTTGAATATTGTAAGAAGTATTAATGTCCTGGCGGTTTGCATGACAGTATTTTTCACTAACTGAGCAGCCTTCTTTAAAAGAAAATAATGCTGTCCAAACGTAGAGATATGGTGAAAAGACGCTGTGTTGCCCCAAACTGTGCTTGTGGGTTGGAGTTTTTTGGCCTGTAGCACCCTCTGCTGTCCTTACAGTGGACACTCTTAGGTCCAAATCAGAAATTACTGGGTTATTTAATGATTCCTGCAGTGTTCACCCCCTAATCATGCATCGGGGTTGCTGAGCCACTGGTACACTAAGATTCTCTGAAGTTACTGTAATTGTGTTAAAAGAGGCAGGTGCAATCCCGTGAGGATATTGCTGGCTATGTGCCCGCCGTGCAGAATTCAGTCCCTCTGGGTCTTGTCTCATGCTGGGGAACCCAGCGGAGTTCTTGGGTGAGCAGAGGGCTGGGGTCCCCGAGCAGCTGGCTGCAGCTCCTGCTCTTTCTAATTAAATGGAGTTTGGGATTTTTTTCTATAAGATTTGGTTCAGCTGGAGAGACGCAGTGAAAAGAATTAAGGTAGCCTGTACTCTGCATAGGTACCGTGAGGGCTGCAAACTAACAGCCAGGCATTGCTGTGGCAGCCGTGAAGCCTCAAAATACCACATCAGCAAGATAACAACAGAGGCTCTTCATTCAGAGCTAAGAATGGAAACCCTACGTGTTTTTTCAAATATTCAAAAATACAGAATAATCTTTCATCTCAAGGAGTGAATATTCAGGGAACGAAGGCAGAAGGCACCGAGCGGTCCTACAGAGTGTCTCTGGTTAGCCGTCCTTGGTCTTGTGCTGGGGCTGCAGAAGTGCTTCGTTACTCTGTGCCATCACTGAAGTTTCTTTCCCTTCTTTTTGCAGTGCTCCCTTTGACAGGATCGCAGAGATAAACTTCAATATAGATGCTGATGACGACAGTGTAAGTGGGTATTTTGGGATATTTAGTAGGATGGATTCCAGCAAGTTAGTTCATGCTTGAATTAACTGTTGTCATTTTGAAAGAAAAAAATACTTGGTATGTCATTTCGGTGAATGAAACTGGTAACTGGACTCGTAGCTGGGTCTGGTTAAGGAACTCGGGGCATGACACGTACCCTCGGAGGATCTCCTTACGTTTTATTGTGTTGGTGAGGATCTCCAGAAGTAGTACTCTACACTGGAGGAATCTTTCCCTCTCTCTCTCTCTGCAGTGTGAATCTATTGTCCTTATTTTCACTTTAATAATCTTACCATACGCAGTCAAGGAAAAAATGCCAACAGAGAGGACTGGCTTTCTCACGGGTCTAAATAATCACCGTGCTGTGTCCTGCCTTCTCTGTTCTATTGACCTAGATCAGTACCCCCCGAGGGGGCGGGACAGTGGCTTAAGAGGTGATTCCAAGCTCATCTCCTGACCGAAGCTTATTTCAGTCAATACTAAGACTTAGGTTTCCTTAGTCTTAAAATACTTTCTTTTTATTTAAACAGTACTACGGCGAGTATTATTTTCCCTCTCTTCCGGCTGCTCCAGGCAGTGCTCTGTAGGTACAGAAAACTGGTTTTCTTTTTGAATCTGCCAGCTAAGCCTGCAGCCACCAAGAGCTGTTTATATGCTTATCTTAACTCGTTTTTTTCCTGAGTAGACAATTTTTGTGTGCGATGGCATTCTAATGCAGCTGTTGGTTTGGACTGCACCATCTGAAGGACAGCACTTAGTCAGTTTTGAATTGAGAGATCCCAGAAGGCTCAAAAATAGGCAGAGCATTTGTGTATTTACAAGGATAGCGCTCTTTCCCAGTGTCTGAAAACTCATTTCCAGGATGGAAGGCTGTATGTTTTGAAGCGGGGGTTGCACATGGGTTAAGTATTGTCATATTTGCTCAGAGGCTCCCTGCAGTTCTCTCAGGAAGAACGCCGTCTTTGAGAGAAATTGCACCGGGGCTTGTTAGTCCAAGCGGGGGACGGTTTGCGTACGTGGCATTGCTTTATTCTCTAAGTTCCAGGCTGGTCAGTTTGCAAATGTATTCTGAAAGGAATTGTTGCCAGCCCTCTTCTACAGTGGCTTCATATCCCTGCCACTTCCAAGGGGTACAGAGAGGGTCACGTAACAGAACAGCTATGAGGCAGTGCGCGGGAGCTCCTGCTATTTCGGAAGCAGTGTAGGCTGAGATGCTGTTGTGTTTCTTCCTTGATCTATCACAGCCTTGCCGCCTCTGAGCGTAATGTGCTGTGATTACTCTTGCACAGCTGAACACCGCTTGTTGCACAACTTGGGATGTAAAATGAAATAAATGCAAACGCCTTCATGGTATTAGCTGCGTACAAAAGCTGTTCTAGGAACTTCCTCATCATTGAAGTTCTTGTTTCTGTCACCAAAGAATGCATGGAATTTGATTTCTTTTAAATATTATTTTAGCCCAATGCTTCCCTCTTTGAAGCCTGCTGCAATGAACGGATCCAACAGTTTGATGATAACGAGGAGGAAGAAGATATCTGGGAAGAGAAGGAGATAACCTATGCAACCCAAGTTAAATCAAGAACACGGTAAGGTGAAAACAAAAGATCAATTTAAAAAAAAATTTTTTTTTTAATTCTCGCCTCCCCCAATGCTCTGAACCTGTACATTTTATTAAGTGCCTGTTTCATTGTTACTTATGTGCTATGATGCCTTTTTCGGGCATAAAACAGTGTTTTACATATCACACTTCTGCGAAAAGAGGTGGTGGTTTGTCTCAAACGTGGAACAAAGATCGGATTTGAGGGAATGCAATAATGATGGGAACACCTAATTACTGAGTGCGTTATCAAAGATTTTAAAAAAGCACACCCTTAGTTTGAAATACTTAGAACTTACTCTTTTCCTCATATCTGGAGAGGAGGAGGTTGAAAGTATTGTAAGGCTCAGGGCAATAGACAGAATATTCTTTTTCGGGGTGTTAGAAGAAGAAAAGTAAGGTTTTGCATGAGAATGAGTGACCTCCCCTGGTGCATCTCTGGCATTGCAAATCGTTTACAATTTTTCATCCCTTTCACAGACTGGTGGAGGTTGGAAGGGCCCTCTGGAGCTCACCCCGTCCCACCCCTGCTGGAGCGGGCACAGGGCCGCGTCCAGGCGGGGTGTGAATATCTCCAGGGAAGGGACCCCACAGCCTCTCTGGGCAGCCTGTGCCCCTGCTCTGGCACCCGCACAGCGAAGGGGTTTGGCCTCATGTTCAGGTGGAACTTCCCGTGTTCCAGCTTGTGCCCGTTGCCCCTTGGCCTGGCGTTGGGCACTGCTTAAAAGAGCCCAGCCCCATCCTCCTGACACCCACCCTTCAGATACTTATAAGCACTGATGAGATCCCCCCTCAGCCTTCTCTTCTCCAGGCTGAACAAGCCCAGGTCTCTCAGCCTTTCCTCACGAGGGAGATGCTCCAGCCCCTGATCCCCTTGGCAGCTCTGTACTGGGCTTGCTCCAGCAGTTCCCTGATATAGTCAGTCGTTAAATAAAGTTACTTCTATAACTCTAAGTCTGGAAATACGATGAAATGAGACAGGGAAACTGGCCAAGACTTTAGTGTTTATTTGCCTAGCATCAATAGACTGATTGTCTTGTTCAGATGCAGAATCAATACCGCACTAGCGTCCCACCTCTGTGCTACTGTTTTGCCTGCTCCTATCGATCTCCAGCCCTGAGTGTGTCACAGAATCCCAGGTCGGAAGGGACCTCAGGGCTCATCTAGTCCAGCCTTTCTGTCACTGCAACGTATTTCCCGTTACAACTCTGCAGATGCATTTCAACAGGCAGAGCGCTCGGGGACTGCAGTGGGACTTCCCTACCTAGAGGAGTGCCTGCTGGTGCCTGAGCTTTGTATCATTCTGGGAGATAAGCCCTGTAAAGGGCGTTCCGCATCACTTGGTCAATTCACAGTTTGTGCTTTCTCCCTGGGGCAGGGAGGGAGCAGGTGAGACATGAACTGCCTGCTGTAAGGGCTTTTCTAATTCTGAGTTCTGCGATTTAGATTCGGAGCGTCTCAGACCTCAGAGAGTTCGTCAAAAAGTGATCTTGAGAACGGAGATCATGATGGTAGTGTGGACTCGGAAGAAGAGGAGGAGACAGAACAGCAGCCATCGCCTTCCCCAGCAAACAACAAGAATAATATTTCTGAACAGAAAGACTCCGACTCCTCTGAAGGTAAAGAGTTTAAAGCAGCGTCATCCCATCTGAAATGAGTCTGTAATCACCTCTGCAGACTAGCAGTTTGCACACTGCCAGGTTCCTGGGGCTATTCTGTAATTCCTCCTGTGCAGGTGAGAAGTGTGAACTTCCCACGCTGCTTTTTTTTTTTTTTTTGCCCCTGAAATACTGGTGAGATTGAGCCCTGGCCGGCTTCTTCAGACCAGCAGTGTGAGCCTTCAGTTATGGCCAGACAACCACACAGGTCCAACTACAATAATACTACTAGCCCCTGTAGTACAAATACTAATGAACGAAACTTTAGTGGAGGATTATGATGTTAACTCCGTACACTATATGCTAAGAGCATTATGCAGGCCCTTGCCAAGTATCTCCACGCTCCAGGTACCTGCCTTTTCTGCTTAATTGCCTTCCTAGTTCTACTTTGCACGTTGCAAACCCATTCTTACGATGCCTAGAGGAAGACTGTGGAGGGGCAAGGTTTTCCCACATCACAATGCAAACGGTGCTGTGTAAGTTCATGAGACACACGGTGTTGTCAGCAGAACTAACTCAGGCAGGTGAAATAAAGGAGCAAAAACATTAACGTCCGTTCCTTGTTCGGTGCAAGTATTTTCCATTTTAAAAGGTTTCTTGTTATAGGTGATGTCTTTGTAGTGTAACTGCGAGCATAATGCGTGTTTATTCCAGCAGTCAGCTCTCCGCACCCATTTGGCAGTGTCAGATACTTTCTGTTCTTAGTAGGAAGAACCACTATAAATGACACCAGCGGCGACCCATGGATCGTGTACCTCTGTTTAGTTACCCTTCTAGAGACTTTGGTTCAAATTTTGGTTCCATTTTTGGTGGATCTCTCCTCCTCTCAGTGTTGTTGCATGCAAATCGGTTTGCGCAACAAACCTCTGCAGTCCCTTCTCTTTCTTGAGAAAAGGTAATGAAAAATGCTTTTAAAAATTTGTGATTTGTAGGAACAGAAGTATGTTCTAATGCGTAAGGAGTAGACTGGGACTGTAAAAACAAATGATGTTCTTAGTTTTTCTTCTGTGATCTTAAACATTTTAATCCGCGTATCAATTCCTTGCCTGTAAGTGCCACAATTAAGCAGTGAGTGATTGAAAAGGTAGAAAGCCATGCCGCTTAGCTTCTGCAGGAAACTAAGGCCCATGGAGTTCAGCTGAAAATCGCTGGCTCAGAATGAAGACATTCATAACGTCGTTTTTCTTAATTGATGCTGCTCTCTTTTGGATAACAGTAATATGAATCAGAAGAGGGTGTTCAAGCTGATTCCCTGTAACGTGTGAGGCTGGCAGCTTCCTGTAGATTTCGAAGGGCTGCCATTGGATGGTCTGTGGGTTTTTTTGTCTCTGGGATGACTTTGGAACATTTTTGGGATGGCCAAAGATTCTGAAAACTCCCAGGAATTCCAGAGTCCGTTGTTGTGTGTCTGCAGGGTCTGCATGGACAGCTCCATTCGAGCCCGTGAACTCGAAGCCCCCCACACCCTGTGTTGCCATGGATGTTGGATCGAGCGTATGGGATTCAGCAGCCCCAGAGAACACCACGCCAGAGGAGAAAGGATGGGCAAAGTTTACAGACTTCCAGCCTTTCTGTTGGTAAGAGGCACACATTCTTTCAATTTCTGTATAACTTTTGCATGAAAGAATATTTGAAATCTGCTTTGGTGGAGTACATTGACAGTAATCTTTTATTCTTGCCTTTCCCTTCCCCTTGGAGCCCCTTTTGTTTTTTAATGTCATCTGAATATTCTGCATCAGGGCTTCACACTTGCCTTTGCCTTCCAGCGCAGCGTTCATGTCTTACGATATAGGAATACTTTATGTATCATCACTTGTTGCTACACTAAGAGTATAAAATAAGTAAATAAGTTTTTTAGAAGATAAAAATATTTGTGTAAAGAAAGAGTAAGCCGTAATGCTTTCTTCTGGTGGGGGTACTTAGAAGCACAACCAAGATATCTGTACTTCATTCTCAAGGCTTTTCCCCCCTCCACTTTAGCTCTGAATCAGGTCCACGATGCAGTTCTCCTGTCGACACAGAAAGCAGTGATTCAGATGGAAACCTGAAGCAGAGTCAGGACAAGAACTGTAAGTGAGAATGTTACAAGACAAAACAGACGTATTATTTAAGCTGTTGGAAATTTTGCATAGCGTGCCAAGTCAGTGGGGAGAACTTCCCTCCAGCGTCGTCTGCCTTTTCTTACTTGAAGGCTCTCTTCTGTACAGAGACCAGTCTGTTAAAACAGTGACTCAGAAATCGTGAATGCTTGTTGGGATAACGCTATTCAGCCAGAAAAGGATGAAATTTAAGTCAGTAAGAGTTGACGTCACAGAAACGATTAATTTATAAATTGTTCAAAAGTCCCATTTTAACTGTATGCTTGATTATAAAATTACTTGCCAAAAATTAAAAGGATAGGGTAAGCTATACTATTAGTAATTGTGCTGAGCCAGTCGGGTAGCTTCAGTCTGATTTAGAGTCATAGAATCACAGAATGGTTTGGGTGGGAAGGGACCTTTCGAGGCCATCCAGTCCAACCCCCTGCAGTGAGCAGGGACATCTTCAACTAGACCAGGTTTCTCAGGGCCCCGTCCAGCCTGGCCTTGGGTGTTTCTAAGGATGGGGCATTGACCACCTCTCGGGGCAGCCTGGGCCACTGTCTCACCACCCTCAGTGTAAAAATTTCCTTATATCAGTCTAAATTTCCCCTCCTTTAGTTTAAAACCATCACCCCTTGTCCTGTCACAACAGGCCTTGCTAAAGAGGTTGCTCTCACCCTTCCCACAGCCCCCCTTTAAGCACCGAAAGGCTGCAATAAGGTCTCCCCACAGCCTTCTCTTCCCCAGGCTGAACAACCCCATCTCTCCCAGCCTGGCCTCGCAGCAGAGGGGCTCCAGCCCTCGGAGCATTTCTGTGCCCCCTCTGGCCCCGCTCCAGCAGCCCCGTGTCTGTCCCATGCTGAGGGCTCCAGCATTTCTTTCCCTCCTCCTTTCTGAGCAAGGAAAAATGAAATTTAACACAGGGTGTTGATGGAACTAAATGAAACTTTTGCCTGCAGTAACCACTGAAAGGTGGGTAATACTGGAAGGGGTGGCACAGTGCCTTTTTCTGCCCCATGAGCGGAGCTGGCTCAGTAGAGCACACACCGCGTGAGATGATCGCTTTACGTGTGCGCACGGTTTGAGTCTGCCCAGGTAGTGATCTTCTTCAGTCATGCACCATGCCTCGCATCAGGCTGTGTGAGCAGCTGCCAACTTCGGGAAGAAAAACACTTCCTGAGACTGCAGCACTTCTTTGCCACTTCTGTGAGAGGCTTTCCTTGTATGTGGAACCGAAACCAATGCACACCTCAAAAAGTATGCCTGCTTAAATTACACCCCATCGAGTTGTCAGAGCTGGGGCGCTGTCAGCAGGGAGCCCAGGGACTGCCGTAAGTCCCCGTTCAGAGCTACCACCGTCCAACAAGCGAAGAGCAGAGTCTGCTCTGCTGTTCGTGTGAAACGCAGACAGGAGGTGGCAGGTGGAGACCACTGGTTCGTGGGGTTGGGATTTTTTTCCCCCCTTACTTGCTAAAATAATGTTGCACTCTGCGGGATATGCACAGAAACTATCATCTCAAAATTTGCAGTAGTTCTAGCCACTCCGTCTTACACCACCCTGCTTACTCGTGGCCGTCCCTGGGGAGTTGTTCCTGTAGTTTTTGTTCATTTTGCAATGTGAGTTCTTTACTTTTTCTCAGTCGACACTGCCTCTCCCTGTGTTTGGAACGTCTGTGTCACGAGGAAAGCGCCGCTGGTGGCCTCAGACAGCAGCTCCTCTGGAGGCTCCGACAGCGAGGAGGAGGAGGATAAAGCTGATATCGTCACCGAAACCATCAGCACAGGCTCGGGCCAGGAAACCATCAAGCTGACTATGGATGCTAAAAACGAGAAGGCTGTTTTCACCAGGTGCGAAAGGAATCTCCTTGGGCCGGGGTCCTGCTCTGCCCTGGTTTCAGCCCCTCGCGTGGCTTGGGGTTAACGTATGACTTCTCCCTCTTAGACACCGTGGTTCCAAATGTCCTTTGTGAGGACGCCTTACACCTTTCTTGTCGCAGGGGTTTTGTTTTAAGACAATGTTTGTAACGCATTTATTTTAGGAAGCGTGTGTGGCTCGTTTTAGCCACTGAGCCACGTCACAGAAGCATCGCCCGTCTGTCTGCACAAGAGATCGGGCCTGGGCTCGTGGCAGGGCTGCCAGGTCAGATCGCACGGAAGAGTCGAGCAAAGCTCACACGACGGCAAGTGCGAGGTCTGACGTGGAAGCAGTGTGCGGTCTTGCAGGGGGAGCGTTGCAATGTCTCAAGCTCTCATTTCCCCCTCATTGTCAAGGTAGTACTTTATAGACAGGAAATGGTAAAAAATGAAAAATGCCAGAAGATACAGCGGATCCTGAGACTTGCTAGCTTTCGGGCAGCAATTTGGTTGGAATTGCAACTGCTCGAACCTAGCCTGCTCAAATCATTTGAGAGGGGAGACAGCTTTTCTAAGCAGCAAGCGTCTGGTTCACTTTGGTGCATCCAGAAATACTACCCAGTTTTAAGATATTTGGATTTTTTCTCATACTCCTTGTGAGCATGTAGGGTATGATTTAACTAGCTGGAGTCCCTGAATTTTATGCATCTGACTCAGGATCAGGTATTCTTATAATGTTGTGGTTATGTGACTTTTTTGGACAGCCAACGTGAGCTGCTTGGCATGTGTACACACTCCAGCAAACAGCTACTAGGCGTTAAAAAGCAGCGGCTCAGAAAACAAGTGGGGTTTCAGAACTAGGTAAAGGTAGGGGAGGAAGTTAACCAAAGGTATGTTTGCTTGGGCAGCTCTGACCCGAGTTTTTAATAACGTGACTGGTTTTTATTTCTGATGTCTACCTCAAATGGCCTTTACTCTTCATGCCTGACATGAGTGAGATGCCCGAGATGTCTTTGCCTGCAGTGTTTGCACCTGAAGAGCTGTTCGGGTAAATTGAGTTAGTTTGCATGCATAGGGATGGCATGGCCAGGCAGACGGGCTTCCCAAAAAATGAAAGGTGAGGAAAAGAAGAACACTGCCTGCTGTGCTAAAAGCAGCATCTCCTTTTCCAGTTTCCATTGCGCTTGAATTACATCTAATTAAATCCATTGGCATGTGTATCTAAAACAGACTCTGTGCTCCAGATGTTCTTCCTCTCTGGATGCGTGGTGTTTGAGTAGAGCAGTATTACACATGTGACTGTCTCGATTCACAGTAGCAGTGTAAATCCTCGGCATGTTCCCATGCCTTCCGTTTATTTCCTAGCAGGTAGGCAAATGTTTTCCCTGTTTGGCTGGTTAGGGGGTGTGGGCTATGCTGCTGTTTCGGGCAGTGTAGTTGTGAATGTGTTTTTCTCTCTAAATGAGTGTATATATCTCAAGCACTTCCAATGAGGACAAGGTTTCCAGAACCTGCTTGGTTTCGCATGACTGCAATTCTACAAACCTAATTCCATTTTGGCAAAGAAAGTAAATACTTGAATAACCACAGTCACCACTTCAGAGGTGTCTGTAGCTTTCCACAGCTACAACCGTAGCCAAAAATCAAAATAGAAGCTGTGGGAAGACACAAACCTGTTACATAGATGGTGATTTCAGCTGCTCCAGATCTGTTTAGTAGGTTCCTCCCAGTGCATGAATGGCCATATCGACCAGTGATGGTCCAGCGACCTCCCGGTATCCGCAGCTCTCCCAAGCCAATCTGCCTCCTATTGGAGCAGATGCGGTTAAATTCACGTGGCCAGTAGCGCATGTATTCACTTCTCACCGTGTTCCTTAACGGTTCCAAGGAAATGAACTGTACTAAAAGTCTAAGGATTTTTCGGATGGAACGTGCGATTCTTGATGGCTTCCTCCAAGCGCTGCCCCAGAAGTGCCGAACTTTCACCACACCACATTCCTGTTTCTGAAGAAATGGGTCTTTCCTCCCGGCAATACTGAAATCCACAGCGCAGATCTTTAATGCTCCTTGGAGCTACACAAGGACTCTCTAGATTCTGCCATCACTGGGGTCATGAAAGATCCAGATGTTACAGTACGTGCCTTTAATACCCTCCGTGATTGTCATCTTAACTGCTGATGCTTCTCTGCCCGCCTGTACTGCCCTGAAATTTAAACTCTGGAGAGTATTTGTCCTTGTGTGGCTTAGTCGAACATCCCTCATGGCAGTTCCGCTTAAAGTAGCCACAGTAGTTTAAAAATCATACACAAAGAAGGCGTTTCAGATATATTTAGGTAGCTTCTCTACTTCAAATTTATTTAGCTAACATCCTCTCCCGTATCTTAATTCTACATGGTAGTTCCTTGTGGAAAAAAAAAAAAGTAGCTTTGCACAAGTTCTCTGACTAAAGAGCTTCCAGTATTGCCAAGTCCTGCAATTCAATAACTACAGAATGTGGGTGTTAGCCTTGAGAAGGATGCTTTTTACGGTGTACTGAATCTCCTGCTTTTTTGTATGTTGATCTGAATTTTATGTGGAAAATGCCGTGTTCCGCAACTGTACTCTGAACTAGCTTCTGGGATGCTCCTGCACGCTCTCCTGGCAGGAACGCCGCCTGAGGGTACGGGTCCAAAGCTAACTCTTTTGTCTGTTTTTTCAGCGATCTTTACTGTTTTCTTTTTCTTCCTTTCTTTGCTTTTTCTTTTTCTGCCTCTCTTGCCGCCTTTCTCTCTTGCTGTGGGTATTGCTCAGAGTATTTAGACCTGCAGTCAGAGGGTATGTATGACGATGACCTTCTCAGGGTTCCAAACATCCACCTGACAAGTAGTTTCTCCCATTAGTTACTTCATACCGGGCTGGGAAAAGAGCTGTTGGACTGGGAAAGCTCATCTTTTCACAATCAGTTAAAACAGATCCCAGAAATTCTATTTCGAAAACCTGAAATTGAGGTTGCGTGTAGTCCTTTGTGAAACCACGCGCACAGTCGACGTAGCCGTTGATGAGCCGTTAAAAAGCAAACACGGCCTTTAGCGGTTTCGTGCATCGTGTCCTTGAGCTTCTGCCGTTCCACCTGTTTGTGAGCTCTTTCTGCAAATAGGACTTTTTAAAAATTATTTTTAAAGGAAAGTTCATGCTCTGGTCGGGATGACGATAGGAAAGCCCTGCTGACTGCGGTTTGCTAACGTGCACGCTCCTGGCATTGCTGCCCCGTTAAACGGGGTCATGGTCAAGTCTCTTGAGACTTTCTCACAACAGCACTAACAAACGTTTCACTTGTATGCTGTAATACCCCATAAAACGATGGTTGGTGTTTTTCCAAAGGCGATTTTTTTACAAAATACTTTTTTTCCCAAAAAAAAAGTTTTCATGCTGTTTTAAATTGTGGGGTTTTACTAATAATTTTCTAGAGCTTGTCCATTTAAATGAGTTTTCCCAGTCCCTGTGCGAGCTGGCAAGAGTTCGCTGTAATTTCTGGATGAGATCAGAGACAAAAAGAGAAATTCAGTGCAATAAGCACGTCTCGTAGCTGTTCCATTTGAAGAGGAGTGTGTCACAGCAAGCGTGCAAACTTCCATGTCCAGAGAGGGCCGTTGCCCGATGAGCAGAAACACCGTCCTGACCTCCCTGAGCGGGAGGGCCAGGGCAGCTCAGCAGGTGCCTGCCGTCTCCAGAGGCTGAAGGCTTTCAGAATTGCAAGCTGTGTGGTATTTGAAAATAGTTCATATTACAACATGCACTTATTTAACTTATTTTAATAATTAACAATGCCATTTTAACAAACTTTTGCAAGTTTTCCGCCTCTTTCCCAAGCAGGCGAGCGCGTATTGCGTTTATCTCACAGTACGTGCCATCAGGCCTTACGTTTTGCCAGAAAAAATGTAGTAATAGCCAAGCTGATCCTGAGTGATCCGAGAGGTGTAGTCGTGCCAGTATGTGACTGGATGAGCGTTCTCGAAGCTGTTCAGAGCAAGCACGAGCTGTGACGGTCTCGGAAATTCCTGCTGAAGTTGTAGAAGCAATCGATGAACGGGACAGGTGAAATGCGGGGGCTCTGCAGACGTGGTGGCCCGGGCAGCAGCACGCTGCCGGCGTTCGTCGATCCACGCGCAGCAGAACAAGGTCCCGAGGCTTGCATTTCGTGGCGAAAGCAGAATAACGGATGCAAAAGCGCATGCAGCGCGAGCAGTCCTTTTTGTGGGAAATGACTTGCATTTCCATGTCTGTGTGCTTGATTTTTAATTGTACGACATTAACCCCAGCTTTTGCGTTTCTTGTTTATGATTTTCAAAAGCTGTCCTGAAGTATTTCGCTGCTGAATTGTTCAAAGAAGGTTTCGAAGCAGCTTCTTAAAAGATGAGCTGCGCTTCAAAATAAGAATAAAAACCCAGCTTTTGCTGTGTATGGTGTTAGTGGGCTTGGGATGCTTGTAACTTTTAATTTCTCTTTCAGTTTATTAACTTCACCTGAAATGCTTTTTTCCCCTTTAATCTTTTTTCTTCTTTTTTTTTTTTAATGGTTGAACATGTTACTGTCCCCTTCTCCCCAGAGCCTCCTCGCCCGTCTGGCCTGGATAAGCAACTGAAAAAGACAGTTTAGAGGGGGAGGCCGGAATCCATCTGAATAATAGTAGTTGCTGTCTGTTAAAACCAAATCTATTTCTTCCATACCTGTGTGATACCGATTTTCATTTAGTACATTCTTCAGCTTTGGAGGCAGACACACCGTAGGTGCTGCAGCCGCTTCCTTAGAGCTGAGGTGAAAGTGAGACAACACTAGCAATTTCTGCAACTCTGCATTACAGTTTCTGTAAAATCCCTGCAAAAGTCTCCTCTTGTTTCTGATCCCACACGGTTCTGGGATGAAAGTGCTTAACATCCGTTCTAACAGCAGTGACAGCCCTAAATTGCTGAAATAGCTCAGAAATAGCAGCTGGCAGTGGTTCCTCCCGTTGCTCTGGGCATGGGGGCCGGAGGGGACCGGGGCTCCGCACCGCGCAGGGGTCCCCAGGGTCCGGGCCAGGGCTTGCGCAGGGCGGCCGTTGGCTGAAAACTGAGCAGTGAGTTCTGGTGCAGCGTCCGCTTACGTGCAGTAGAGAAAATAATCCTCCAGTTTCCCAAGCTGAGTGGGGTGACATTGTCACAGTGGATGTTTTGAGCTCTCCCATCTTGGGATATGTTTTTCTTTTCTGTGCCTGCTGACTGTTCATCTTGCCTGACGTTCAGATTCGCCGTCGCACGTGATGAGCATGAAACATCAGCATGAGAAACGGTTGCCTTGCTTGTGTCTTGTTTTGCTGCCTGATTGCAGAGAGTCGCCGGAATGCTTTGAACAGGCGACGAGGGGAAACGAGCGTGCTGTGGGAAGTGGGGCATGGAGCACGACGCCACCATTTTTGTAAAACTTGGCTGCATGTCAGCGTACGTTTATTCAGAAAGAAACATAAAAGTGGCTAATGTGAGGTCCCGTTTCACTGGAAAACTTTTCCACTCAAAGATGAACACTTAGCGCAGTAACTGGCGTTGGTGGGATCTTCTAAGCTGACATATTGGCCTTTGTAATGGAAGATCACATGTCAGTTTGGAAGCCGGACCTCCTGTGTGGTGGGACTTTGTCTAATGAACAGCCAACAAATCATTTTCCAGTGTGCTGAGAAGCGTGTGGAGCACGGCTGCCCTTGCATCTCTTGCTTGGTCTTGCGGTCGGTCGTCGCAGAGCCTGGTTTTTAAGGACTTGCTTGTGTGCCGAGCATGAGGCTTCTGTTTAGGGACGCTTTTTATACACATCTTGCTTCTTTGTTTAAGGTACCGATGTTTTTCCTAGTGTGTCTTCACAGTGTTTTGTTGTCTGTGATACTAATTATTTACCAAAGAGACTAGAGGATATCTAAAGTGTATCCCAGGAGCCACAGTAGTGAGCTTCAGAGGTGGGTAGAACTCTAAGGCTGTTTCATTCCTTCTTTCCTGAAATACATAAAGCTCTCCGATCGTTTGGGACTACAGCCCGAATTCTTTGCAGACCCGCTGGCAATGAGGTGTAGATCAGTATTGCCCTTGGCGTCGGGAGGAGCCGCGTTAGGTGCTGTAGCACGCGGGTTTCCATCTGGCAGTGCAATTCAGGGTCAGTTTGGCTAATTTGAACCACCAGCAAAGCTGTTAGAGCTTAATTTGTCTTGCTAGACCCGAAAGGCTCTCAGTAAACAGACCGGTGGAAAGACAGGGTGAGAGCATGATGTGTTTTGCAGTACTGCTCTAAAATGGGTGATAAAAAGAAGGTTGCATAATGAAACCGGGCAAGAGAGAGGTGTTAAAAAAATTGCGATGCTGAAGTATTTTCTCTATAAATCTACAGGAAGAATTGAATTGTTATCAAAAGTTAAGCGAGCTCCTGATGCTTTCATCTTCCTAACTAGAACAGCATATCACTTTATTTTAACTGGGTATCAGTTTTGATACAGAATGGTTTTATGACAGCTTTGGTGACTGTTGAAGTGTGAACTTTGAATCCTGTTTGTCGAAGGAGAAATTGCACTTCAAGGACAACAGTTGCGTGGTTAGTTTGAGGAAGCTTTGCATTTGCAGGATTTGGGCGTTGAGCAAAAAAAGAATGAACAACTGTTTTGTAGCACCTCAGGTCCGGAAGGAGGATACATATTCCTTATTTACATGTATTATATTACATGTAGGAAAAGCTGAGAACTCCGTGCTGTCTTTATTGCAGATTTTTCTCTAAGAAGTTGATGCAGTTGCAACTCGTTACTTGAGAGAGCTGCAAGTTTTCAGTAGCCTGTGGAAAGCAAATATCTGCAAAGCATTCACACGGGTGCGGGATGAGCAGGTCCTGCACCCTGTGCCAGCTCATCCCTGCTGGTCTTCCAGCAGAAGGTGGAACCTTCCCCAGAGGCAGCTAGAAGCCAGAGTTCATTTTCTCAAGTCCCTCATCTAAAGCAACGTGCGTGCATTTGGGAGAGGTCACTGGAAGCCGCCTCGAACCAGATGCGATACTGTCACGGCTTCCCATGGCTGCCTTCTCGTCTGGTTGTTGGCAGAAGCAGAAAAGCGGTTCACCTTCCCCAGTGGCGAGGCAATTCGTGTGTACGTGTGTGTGCGCCCATGGATTTTGCACAGACACCAGCAACTTCGCCCAGAGGTCTTGCGGTAGCCTTCCTTGTTTAATGCCCGTACACATCAGTTAACATAAGCGCTTTTCAAGAAGTAGTATTTTGAATACTTCTGAGCTTAAAATTATTGTAATTTATCACATAATTATTCTATGTGAAACCGCCTCCCAGGGAGGTGGTGGAGTCTCCATCCCTGGAGGTATTTAAAAGCAGAGTAGACGTGGTGCTTGAGGATATGGTTTAGTGGTGGGCTTGGCAGTGATAGGTTAGCGGTTGGACTCGATGATCTTAAGGGTCTTTTCCAACCTTAACGATTCTATGATTCTATGAAACCTGAGTGCTTGGCAGTATGCGTCACCCAGAGGAGATGTGGTGGGACCTGCCTCAAGGAACTTGCTGCCCTAAAAGACAAACCACAGGCGAAAGACGTTTAAGATACGAAATACGTCAGGTAACAAACACATCAGGAGGAATAAACGAGAATGACCGACTCGGTTCCCCTTCCCTCTCTTTACAATCCCCTGCCATGCTTCAGAGCAGTCTGAGTCGTGTCACTGGAGGGTGTTCCTCTCCTCGTCACCCTCAGGTGACTATGGCCAAAACCCACTGAACTCCGCACTCCGAAGCCACCTCCGGCAGGAGGTATTCCTTGCCAGTGCCTGCAATAGCACACCGGCGTTTACCCCGCCAGAGATGCCCAGCTGATCAATCAACTGCTTCCTTCACCTTGCTGGACACCAGGCAGGAATAGTCCGCTGCTGCGACAAAGTTCCTTCTGCCTCTAGAGCCCAAGATGATCTTCTTAACGTTCTCCTGCAGAAGCCCTGTTGTGTAAAGGTCAGTAGAGACTGTCCTGTTCAGGATGCGTTGGGCTCGGCTGTGTCGTACCCAGGGGGAAGCAAGCCTGGGCAGCTCTGCTGAGCGCGGTGTTCACCGGGCACGCAGGTGAGGAGAAACCAGACTCCGTGCCTGGGCTGCCCCGAAGCAACCAGCCCCTGGGTGGGAAGAGACGTGTCCAACTTACTTTGTGCGAACTCTGTTCTAACCTGCCAGAGGGCACGACGGCTGGGCCTAATAATGCAGGACATATTTTCTAGTCTTTTTTTCTGATCAGACTGAAGAGTTTGGACATTCAGCTTGTGCACTGGGGGTGGTTAGGGGTATCTCGGAAAGCACTGCGGTGCTGTGGGAAGAGAGGAGTCTCTGTTACAAGTGACCTCCAGAGGAGTATTTACAAACTTGGCGGTTAAATTGCAGAATTTGGCTACGATGTTGAACTTGGTGGACATAAAGGGAAATTGTCCTGGCTGGCGTGCTGGCAAGCCCAGTGGGCACGGCTGGAGGTGGCATTCACAAGCTGTTTGTGCTGTCCGTTGTGAAAAAAGACCCAATTCTGGACAGACTTACGCTTGCTGCTGGAAAATTTGTACAAGTCGCTTTGAGTTGGAGCTTAAAAATTCCTCATTCTTTCTGGAGTGGGAAGCATTAGAGTTCTGCTTGCAGAGCTTAACTAAGCAGAGTCTACAGTAGATACGGACGTTGTTGCTGATTACTCTTCTTCCTTAGCCTGCCTTTACGAGCCTCGCGAGAGAATGGCTGTATTCTCTGCAGGGGTGGGCTCCCTGCCCCCAGCCCGGTCAGGGTCTGGAGCTCGTAACCAGGCTGTTTGGGGACCCGGAGGTGAGCCATTTGACTGGCGGCCCTGCCAGCAGGGTTATACCGCACTGACGATCAAGGGGCGCAGCCAGCTGCTAAAAATAAGCTGACCAGAGGAATACTAATGCAAAATATTTATAGGGGCTAAAATTTATTCTAGGCCAGAATTGGATATTGTTGTTAACGTCCTGCGTGGGTCAGAGCGTTCGGCGTTCCACACAAACTGCTTGTTTTGTTTTACCCCGTTAGTTTGGCCTGTCCGTGTCCTTCCACGGAGGTTTGCGTGTCCAGCGTTGTTTTTCTGTGAGCCTGTTGAAGAGAGATAAATTTCCATGCCCCCTTCCTGGTCGGGGCTTCATAACATCGGAATCCCTGTGTCATGGAAATTGTAGTGATTGAATTTAAGAAGTTTATCTTTGAGCAATTTAAATCTCACGAGCTGCAGTTTCTTGTGTGGGAAGTCATTTTCTAATGACATTTCTGGCAACTCTCATACTCAATTCTCTGCTCTCATCTATCCCCTGCAGTTTCTCTAAGGTATATTTTTCTACTTGTGGTATTTCTTTTTAAGAGCGTGTTAGCCCTTCAGGAAGATAAATGTTTTGATCTCATTATTCCTCATTTTTATGTGGTTTTTTTTTTTTTCAAGAGCACACAGAAAAGTAGCTACAGAAATAGAGTCTTGATCTCAAAAATCTCTGTCACATGTCTTAATTACCAGACTGTGATTATATGTCTGCGTTATAAAGACCCCTGGCAGCTGGTGACAGGATTCCAGCTCAGTCATCTGCTGAACTTTCCTTCCACGTCTGTAGGCGTGCTCTCGGAAAGGAAAATAAATCATTCTTGAAACTGGGACTGAGTTAAAACTGTGAGGAAGATCGTTCACATGCGAGCTTGTCCTCTGCCTTAGAAGGCAAAAAAAGATATTCACAGAAATAACTTTTCGAGTTAGAAATATGGGTCTTTATAGTACAAATGTAGAAGATTTGGAGGTTTTGTGCTAGCGATTTTTTTCCTTTTTCAGGATTTGAGCTTCTGTTTTGTCTCAGGGAGACGTCACTGGAAATGTTATAGAATCACAGGCGTGGGAATCTCTCGTCTCATGTGTTACTGAAAGCAAGTTAATTTCACTGTGTTTGGCTTCTGAACATACCTCTCATGAATATCCACTCAACATTTTTTTTTCTTCCTCAGGATTTTAGGTTCTGTACTTAAGTCTTTTCTAGGTGCAGACACAGGTATCAGGTGCCACTTGGGGAAAGTCTGTAGAGCAGAGCAGCGCAGGCGCTTGTATTAGATCAGAAATAGACTTTGCCAAAGCCAGCAGTTCGAGGAGCAGCGGGTGTGGAGATCCCTTGGCGGTGTTGGGTGACGGAGAGCAATTCCGGGAGAGGCGAGCTCCTCCTCTGGGCTGCCTCTCCCAGGAGGGCACCTGCTGAGGCTCCTTCCAGCCCGGGCTCTTCTGGGGCCCTGTGTCCTGGTTCTGACGGCCTGCGGGTGCCGCCAAGGCAAGCAGCCTGCTTTCACGTCGCGGCTCCCAGTGGTAAACGGGACTCTCTGCACCCTCTAAACTTGCAAAGTCTTGGCCGAACGTACTTCATGTTTGCATCTTCTGCTGTTTCCCCGTGTTTGCCCGTAGGAGAGCACACCTGGGGGAGGTAGTTGCAGAGGGTGGCAAAATGCCTGGTTGGCAGGTGACAGGGATACACGGGGACCTCTTAGGCTGGGTTTTGCTGCAGGAAATGGGAAAGGCTTTCTTGAGGAGCCGTTGGTTTTGGGCCTGTTTGGTGTCTTGTTGATTTTTAGGAAACAGCCTCCAGGATGCGTACGCTGCTTTACAGTTCCAGTTTATTTTCTTTTCTTATTTCTTTATGGGATTTTTGTGGCCTGTGCTAGGAGAGGAGGAAGATTTTTTTCTCTGTTGGAATTTAAGTCCCGTTAATTGACATTTTAACGCGAACTTGAACTCTCCCCACACAGTGATGCAGACTGCATGGTTATTGATAAGCTGACCATCACTGACATCGGAACGACAAAAGCATCCAAGCCCCTGAACAACGTGGCCCAGCACTCGGAGGAGCACCAGAACACCGCCGCTGTTGTCACGGCTGTCATGGAAACAGCCACAAAAGACAGGTGAGATGGTCAAAACTCTCCGTTACCAGCCTGTGGCAGAGAATCGGATTTTACCGTATCACCAAACGTCGTTATTCCACCGTCAGTGTAGGGTCCAGGCTACGCGAGTAGTACATCGGGAGTGTCTTGGAGTGCATTTTACTGCCGGTACCCTAGAGCTATTGCTGCGATGTATTGCCCGTATCTTTCACGTTCCCAGAAGCGCTGTCAAATCATCTGTTTTATTAAAGTAATGGCCCTCTCATTACTTACTGAGGCAGAACAAATACTCAGATAGTATGGGTTTGTATGTTCAGGTCAACACACGTAGACAGTTACAGTTTAATTATTATGAGGAAACGTGGGAGTGTGTTTCGATAGCTGAAATTGGAAGTAATTTCAAGGAGAAACATTAATAATTTTTGTGAATGTGACAGTTCAGGTGTGTTTACCTGTGGAAACCCATCCTTCTGCACGCCTAGTGCTGTCACCTCCGCAGCCTTGCTCTAGCTCCTGTTTCTGGCCAGAGAGATCTGTATCAGCAACGAAGAGCCTCTGCTCTTCTTGAGCTACAGCGGCCTCTCTGGGGTGTCTCAGTCCTCCTGGAGCTGCTGCTGGGTTGAACCTCAGGCGATGGTGCTTAGCTGAAGCCGCACATCTGCGCTGTCCTCTGGGGCTTTCTTCTGTTAGGTACTTTTGGTGAGAGGAAGAAATTCTAGCCAGCACTTTGAGCTTCACGCAACCGATCCGCTCAGCTCTGCTCCCATTAAAGTCTGCCCTGGCTGTCGGCGCTATTGCGTCTTACATCTCCCCGGCACAGCTACTGCCTAGCGTTTGAGCCCACAATTTACAACCCATCTCACCCTAGCACTAGAATTTGTGTAACGTACTGGGGAGGAAGCCGAGTATCCCCTCGGGCGGTCGTTCTCACCACCGCACCCCAGGTGCTGTCAGGGCCCTGAGTGCACCAGCAGGCATGGGGAGCTGCGCCGGGACCCGCGGGTGGCAGCAAGGTGGGGGGCAAAACCCCTGCAGACAAGGTGCCCGTGGGATCCCATCCAGCGACTGCCATCCACATCCTCGTCCTGGGGCGAGGCGGGTCCCGGGACAAGCCGCGGACTCGGGTCAGCAGGAAGGCGCAAAGCCGTGCGAACGGCGTAGCTCCAGCAAAGACCTGAACTCAGCTCCCAGGCTGGTGGCGGAGGCTGCCGGGGAGGCTCTGGCCAAGGCTGGTCAGGTCAGAGCCTTCTGGTGGACTCGGGACCCTGACAGTCATGTTCCAAACTTCCGGTGCAATAAATTAATTAACGTTGTGTGATTGGTGGTCAGAGCCGACTTCTCGGTTTCTGTTTTGATTTTTAAATGGAGTATCTTGTAAAGGACCTGGAGGAGGTTCTCATTAGGAAGCTAATAATGTCTTAGGAGGCAGAAGAAACAAAAATAGAGGAAGGATGGCTCAGATACTCCTGAAGAGGAAAGTTTCCAGCCAGGATGAAAGTAAGACTTAGGAGCGAATGTGTTCCAGTAGTTACATTTCTCTAATACTACTCTTTGGGTTTCTCCTTAGGAAAGAAGAAGTCTTGCCCTGTGCTGAAGCCACATTAAATGGCCCTGCTTGATGAAACAGATGCAATGGGACGTGTGTGATCCAGGCCAGGCTGCTACCTGGTGATGCAATTTGTCAATTTTTTTTTTTTCCATTTTAATTTTATTTTTTAATAAATGCTGCATTGATGAGAGAGCTGGCATTCAGGACCAGACACGCAGTTTCAACACCAACAATCTGTTCTGAAAGACACTTGCATTGTCTAAATGTAGCATTGATCAGTTAGTCATCACAGGAATGATGGGGTTCTTCCCAAGCAAGCCTTCTGCCTAATTTTAGTTCCTTGTCCCCTTCCCTCTCTCCCTTGATTTTGTTTTGTATTTGGGGTTCAGTCCTATTTTCTTAGTGTTATTGCACACAGTATTCAGCTTCTCTTCAGAAAGGTAGCAGGTCTAACGCTGGGACTTGGACAGCGCACAAGAGTCCCGCAGTCGTGTGACCAAAGTTCCTGATGGAGCTGTCCTTGGGCAGCATTTGCACCGCTTTTGTATAGCAATAAAGCCTTATCAGAAACATTTCATAAGAGGAAAAGATGCAAACACTTTAAATGGGATGAAGCAGGGAGGGATTTTATTTTACGTTTTTGTGGGGTGGGAGGGAAGTCGTTGGCATCGTCCCAAGCCAGAGGCCAAGTAGCTAACTTGCCGTAATGCTGAACTGTCTTGAGAAATGGGAAGTCTCTGCATTCCAGTGAACCGCTCAGTGCTCTCTCCTCTGGAAACCTGGCGGTTCGCTGCGGGATCTCGGGTCGGTTAGCAATTGGTCTCTTCTGTTCGAGCCATCAAAACTCAACTTCCCGGATGTCGTCCTCCATTGGCTGGAGAGTATGCAAAGAAGGTAGCATGTTGCTTGCTGGCTAAGAGGATAATGATCCACTGGACTGCTGCCGTGCAGGAGTGAGAGCAGATATGGCACAAACAGGTTATCAGGTGTTCGCTGGCTTTTTGGAGACTAATGTATTTTCAAATTATTATGGAAATCCTTTTCTGTTTGTTTTGTTCTGTTTTTAAAGTTTTTAATGGATGCAGGAACAGCAACACTTTTGCACTTTGTACCTAGTGACAACATTGGAGAGTGAAATGGCCCCAGCACAGGACTCCTGCTGTTACTCCCCAGGTAGTCAGTCACGGAGGAGTTTGGGGGTGGGACACACACACACGTACCGCTGCCTGGGGATAGTAGAGTAAAACAGTACGGAGAAACGGACTGCGCTTCAAACTGCCTGGGAGCAAGGTCAGGTGAAGGTGTGTACTTGACTCTGGAACACAGGATCTTCTGCGTAGGCTGGAGGACCTACTCCTGTAAAGACTGTACTGGTTTCAGACGCAGGTCTGCACTGGGCGGTGCTGGCCTCTGCTTTGAGCTTGTTCCCAGACTGGACTTGTGCACATAGATCATACGGGTGTAGATGTTGGGCCACTTGCAGAAGCAGGCTCGGGCTGGTAACAGCAGATCGCCACAACCAGTGCTCCAGTGCTTATTCTCTACCCCTGTAGCCTAGATACAGAGCTGGGCCTGCTTTTGTGTGTAAGCTGTATGCTGAAATCCACCTGTTAAATGCCGCTTATTTTATTAGTCCAAGACCTAAGCTGGAAAAATCATTCACTTTGGAATAAAAGCATGAAGCTTGACACATAGGTAGCCAAATAGCTTATTTTCAGATGTATTCTCACTTGTGCATAACGAGGGACTTTACCCTGTGAGTATGAAAAAGTACCTCACACAGATCTGTTGTTACGAGCAAAGGCATCCTAGCCAGACTTCAGTCTTTTAAAAAAAGAATTATTTTTAACTGTGATATGTATGTAGTGCATATGAGATTTTCTTAACTGTATTGAGAGGTGGGGGGCGGGGGGGCGGGGAGTGAGACGAACAAAATGTTTTCACTGTTAGAGTCAGTCTGTTCTGCTGGATCAGTATCCGACGGTGACGTACCCGCAGCACAAGGTCATCCTCGTGCGCCCAGAGATAACGTATTCTCATTTTTGCTCTTAGGGGAGGTTGAGTCGCTTGGCTGGAACACCCGATACGGCGGTTGCGGTGCAGAAAGCGGGGTGAGGTTACCGTGTGCCTCCTGGAAGTTGTGTGCGAGGGGCGTGGGCCACGTGTTTGCTGCTGACATAGCTGTGATTTCCCTCAGCTGCAATTACTCGGTAGGCAGGTGCTTTCATGGCACAGTACTGTTGTTCTGGAAGTCTTCTCACTCACTTCTTGTAATTTAAAATAAATAATTTAAAGTTACATTGCGCTGGGAGGAAAAAAAAAAAATCTCACTTTCTGCTGTGGTTACCCCGCTTGCTGTTTGGAGATCAATCTCGCTGTTAGCCAGGATTACCAGAAATGATTAGTGATTTTGAGTTCCTAATTAGAGACACGTTCAAGTCTTAATTTTCAGAGGATTGGTGCTAGAGGTTTTCTGAAAAATCGGGTTCTCTTCGGGCATTCTTTAAACCCCCAAGAAGGATACTATGAAAACTGAAAAATCATTCACCGAATACAACATCAGTGCAGCTTATTCCAGCAGCTGGTTGCAGACCGCGGCTGGGCTTCGGTCCCATTGAATGCCAAGGGATGTCAGTAGTTCTCTTCCAGTCTGTTCTCATTCATGGTTCTTGACTGTGGTGCTGGCAGGTTCCACCACGCTACAATTGCGACCAAGTCCCTGTAGGAGCGAGAGGTTAAGGGGAAATGTCCATAGCAGGCACAATTTGACCATCCTTCCAGCTTGATACGTTTTCAGCCACCTCGTTAAGCAGATAAATGACCTTTGCGTTAGGTTACATCATAGACGGGTGACCTTACGTCACCTCGAGCCGTGCTGGCCGATGTTGCAAGGGTACCGATCAGCTGTACCCGCCTGAAGCCGTGGTTTGGGGAGCGGGCACCTCCGCCTGAGGAGCGGTACGGGAGAGCTGGCAGCAATAACATCCCGAAACGTTTCAGAGAGATGCGCAAGGACGCGCCCGTGCCTTTCCTTGCAGGTTGCGAACCTGTCAGTCGTTAGCTTTTGGCTCTGAGTCTATACGTTTAACTGAAAGCTTTAGTAATAGATTTAAACATATCGGGCAAGCAGATCTAAAAAACACAGGTTAGTTGCGGAGGGGCTCATTATCTCAGCTTATTAATTTGATTACTTATGTCCAGTTACTTCTGTCATAAGACATTTCACCGGTAGTTAAATAGATTTGTAGAAACGCGCAAGCGCCCTTGCTTTTGTGACAGTGAATGATTCCTCCACAGGTGGGATTTAAGCTCTGAGTTATACCTCCTCGCTCGCACACCAGCCCACGAGCTGATCTGGAGGGTGTTCCTCATCCTTGGTATGCTGGAGTTTGCAGCTCAGAACAGATCCAGAGTCAGAGAATGGTTTCCTTGCCTGGCTCAAATAATTTTATAGGAAAACCACGCGTGCATTTCTTTCTCCTTGTCAGTTTGCGTTTCCCGCCTCTCCGGAGTCGCAGTGGGTGTGTAGAGGTCGGAGGGTCCCACTGCCTGTGGCCTCTCTGAGTCCCCGTTGCTGTGTGAGCTTTCATCCCCGCCGTCGCAGGCCGCTGCCGCCCGCTCTGCAGGGCAGCTGGGCTCTGACACGGCTCTCTGTTTTCAGGGGGCCGTACGGCGTAGCGTGCCGCGACTTCGGGGAGCCCTCTCCGCGGGTCGGGCCGCGCCGGGTGCCATGCCAGCGCCGTGTCTCCGTGGCGGTTGTTCGCGGTGGCACCTCGGGGCACAGGGGCTGCTGGAGGGCTGTGTCACCTTCTCACCGAGCAAGCCGCGTGCGCTAGGGACTGTTAGCCAAGGTTGGAGCGGGATGTATCGTCTACTGAAAATGCATTTGCTTAACCCAGCCGTACCCTTTAAAAAACCCCTCGGCTTGCTTAGATACTTCGTCAGAAAGCGATGAAGACTAAACAGAAGTTATGTTCAGCACTGTCCTTCCTCATTTATGTGCAGTACTTTGAATCTGTCCATATCGATATGGTATATATAATTTCAGGTTTGAATATGTATACTGGTGAGTGTGTATATAGATATATATCTGCAATATGTATTATTCCATGTATATTTATACACACACGGTTGGATATTGTGAGAAACCTGGTGAAGCAGAGACTCGGAGCACAGTGAGCCTAACTTTTGTATCTATGTACAGCTCCATGATCAATAGCAAGTCATCGACAAGCATGCGTTGTACAAAGCCGATACCGGCAAGGCATACCTTACTGGGGAAAATGGTTCTGCTAGAACGTTCTAGTTGCACGGTTTTCCCCAGCAGGGCGCTGTTACGGCGGATTACAGGAGAGCAGCGGCTTGTCCCGTGACCCCGCCGTTGTTCCCGGCGCCCCTGTCGCTGCAGAGCCGTGCCCACGTGCGTTCACCCTGCGAGAGGAGGCGGCCTTTCTGCGCAATTAGCAGTTAAAAAGTGATCAGTTTAGCCAACCCTAAGTAATTCTAGAATCGTAGCTCGTTTGTCTCTGGCTGGTTGGGTCGTGGGAAAAACACGCTCCTCTGGGTGACAGGGCTGTTCAAGAGCCCTTCCATCATGGCAGCAGTGATTGTTCTCGGGCGTCCAAACTCCCGTGCTCAGTACCTGGGTATCCAACTTGCAACCAGAAAACCCTGTGCTGCAGCAAAATCAAGCATAACTAGTGCGGAGCCATGGGGGTGTGATTCCGTAGCAGGTAAAACCTCAGGTGGTTTGGATTAATTACTTCTGTCGCTCACTACAGGCCTTTAATGCGGGGTGCAGGGACGACAGCACCATGAGTGGGCGGGTGGTTATGGGCCCTCTGCAGGAGCTGGGTCCTGGGTTTGAATTCCCTTGCTGTCCCAAAGAGGCGAGGTCCTCGCTAAAATTATATCCACCAGCTTCAAACTGAGGTTTAGGTGAGCTAGCCCTTCGAAGGAAAGCGATCAGGGAACATGACTGTAGTTTATTCAGCAGTTCCACTGGCCTTCTAACGAAGTTTTCCCACACACAGATACAATTTAGTGCTGCTTCTCCTGAGTCATAACAGTTATGGCAGACAAAATCCCGGTTATTCATCTGGATAATATGTCCTCAGCTCAGCCTGATATAAATTTTGTGAGTGTCCCAAGGCTTTGCTGCCCTTATTGCTTTTTAGAGAGCCGCAGCTGGCAAGCAGAATGGAAAACTAGTGGGTGCACAAACATTTAAAAAAAAGGAAAGGGAAAAAAAAAGGGGGGGAAAAAAAACCCACAACAACAAAACCCCCACAGTGTTCCCCTCGGCATCTGTTCAGAAAGGCTTGGGCTTCCCAGTTTGCCAGCAGAAAGGTTTGGGTATGGCGCAGCGTGCAAGGTGGATGAAAGCTAAGGGGCGCTCCTAAATAACGTACCTAAAGGGAAAAGTTAAAAAGGGCTCAGTTGTTGTCTGCTGGCATCGCAAAATAATTTTTCCCAAAATTAGCCAGTGAGCTGTAACTGAAATCCGTATTTATCAGTGGCATAGCTTAGAGCAGCTCTTACTGCCGGGCACTAAAGGTTTACCCCACGCTGTACGCGCCTCGGTGTTTCAGCCTCAGCTTAACCCTTCCAGCCCCGCAGCGCCTCGATGTCCCTCCTGCCCAGTTAGAGCTCTGCCTAGGGACGCGGCCTGGGGCTCTAGAGCCCCGTGCTGCGGCTTTTTGGCTTTTACACCTCTTTCTTTGCACTTCTTTTCTGACACTCTTCATCTCCTGCAGTATTTTTGTCAGCATTTACTAGTAAGTTTTGGGTTTGTTTTTTTTTTACCCCCAGACTTCACCTTGCGTTGTGCCAAGCACTGACTTATTGCGGTGCTACTGGGTAAAGCTAGAAGAGCCTCATTTTCTGCAGTTGGTCAGTTTGTCTGGTAGGGGAAATCGGAGTCCCCTAATTTCTGCAAATGTTCAAGACCAAAGTGCTTTGCTGGTCGTGGTGGAAGAGCTGCAACAAATTCTTGCAAGTACTCTGATACTGGCCATGCAATTTGATGTCCCCTAGGACTTCATGAAAGTCCTGCACCCTGGCTGCCAGATTAATTATACTTGATAAATAAGTTCATTTGATATTTTTGCAATGTAATACTTCACTTTTTTGATGCCGTACAGCAGCTCATCTTGCAGTTTTCAGGCATCTGAAGAAGAGGTGGTCTCCTCGTCCCAAAGGACGTTCACCCTGAATCATGTTCAGAAATCACAAACAATTGGTTTTGCTGTTGGAAGAGGGTTTGTTGTCATTAGGAAAAGGAGACAAAATGAAACCTGCTGTTTACAACGACGTGATGATTTTCTTTGGTTTGTTTGTTGGGCTTTTTTTTTCCTGGCATCGGTTCTCTCTGAAATCCTGTCCTGCCCGTACTCCGTTCTGAAAGCATCTGTATCTCCGGCTGCGAGCTCTCCCGAGGCAAGCGTAATGCACTTACGTGCTCTTTTGCCAAGCCCAGGTTTAAAATGAAACATTTCTAGATGCTTCTCCCTGAAGTGAGATTCAATTTCTTATCCCAGTCCTTCGACGTTGGGGGTGGGGGGAAACACTGAAAGGGCTGAGCAGTACGATGCACGTTCCTGGTTTAGGAGTGGG
This sequence comes from Phalacrocorax aristotelis, assembly GCF_949628215.1. Taxonomy (NCBI): domain Eukaryota; kingdom Metazoa; phylum Chordata; class Aves; order Suliformes; family Phalacrocoracidae; genus Phalacrocorax; species Phalacrocorax aristotelis. The sequence goes on from NC_134276.1 coordinate 218,356,293, forward strand.
GCTGTTGGCCTGCGGTGCAGTAGAGATTTTTCTCTGGTCTGGACACCACAGGCTATTAAAAACCAAACAAACATGTGAAAGGTGCCCCCGTCTTCGAGATCTTCCGGCTTTCTGCTCAGATTGCACGGGGCGGGGGCTTCACTTGGCAAAAAGAAAAGGTTTGGTGCAAAGGAAAGAGCTGAAGGAAAATGGAGAGCTGTGCTCGGGTGTCTTCACGACGTCGTGTCGTTTGGGGCTTACTGTTTGTTGGCTTAAACCAGGACACGTTGCGTTCAGCCCCGTAGACTGGAGATTCACAGTAGCCTCCTAACTGTAAATTGATGATGCTGCACGCCTCGTAGCGGCTTTCGGAAAGCTGTTACTTCCATCGCAGAGTGCGCGTCACATGAGTGTTAGCTCTGGCTCCTTAACGCGTGTCGTGCTACTGCTTCTTTCTTTACTAGTCTTGTCCTAACTTGCGCGGTTTCCCTAATTAAAGGATTTGTTTAAGCCTTGTTACCCAAACCACCGTGTAATCCAGAGTACGGCTGTGTATAATATGGTTAATGCTGGGCTTGGAAGGATTTAGTTTTATTTTCAAGAGCAAGATGGGCAGGGAAGAGCTGAAAGCTCTCTGAAAGCTAATTAAACTAAAACCTCGGCTTTGGAGGCTATCGGGTGTATTGACGTTGAGTGCAGCGGTGTGGATCTTTAAAAAAATCCAGGGCTTAGGTATTTGTAGCTGTGCTCTGTTTGATTCGATAGCTGACTAATCAGGGTGCAACAGGGTTTGCTCCTTCGTTGAGCTTAATTCGGAGTTTGTGGCGCTTTGCAGTTGCGGCGCGTGCCGGCCCCGTTTCGGCTCAGACCCCCCCGGAGCCTGGCGTCCGGGAGCCGCAGCTCGAGCAGGGCACCGCTACCTCTCTGGAGCTGCTGGCCCTGCTGCTGGCACGCGCGCGGGAGGGGGGAGCTCCCTGTTTTGCAAGTGGATGGGGTAACCTTTGTAAGACGGGCTGGGGCTGGCTTTGTGCAGCTGGGCTTTTCCCCTTCCCTTAATCCTTGTGTCGTCTCGGCCGTTCTCTTGCGGATAGAAGATTGTTAGTTTCTCCATCAAGGCTAGAAGTGTTTTCTGAGCCAAAAAAGATCCCAGACTCGACAGCCACCCAGACCCGCTCGTAGCTCGCTGAATCTTGGAAAGAGACACTTAAGATTAGCTATTTCTTGGTAGGGTTGCGCCGGCGTGTTGGCCGAGTTGGAACGCAGTGCCGTGTCCGCCTTGGGCATTGTGAGCTCCGAAGCACATGATTTCCATTATTACTAAATTTAAAAATAACTTGGGATAAAGTTTGAAGTAATAATTTTACCTTTTCCTGACAACTTGCAAAAAAATCCTTCCGGTCAGAGGAGCCATGTGTGTTCAGCGTCACGGACAGTGCCTTAGCTTGTTTGCAGAGCTACGCGTCGCGAATTATTTTTATAGCTCTTAGGTAGCAGAGAGGGACACCTTAGAGGTACTTCACGTCTTAAACCACTGTTAGAGTTCAGCTCAGTGAAGTTTAAGACTCTGGAAAATGGGTTTGATACAATTCCTGTTGATTCCATAGCGGCTGGAGTTCCCAGCCTCCCAGGGAACGCTGTTTCGTTTGGGGCGAGAAAGCGCGGTTTGGTGGCGGTTTCCCTCAGAGGTAGCTGCCGGCAAAATGCCGGCTGGTCGGAAGTTCCTGGTGAACCCAAGGAGGCGTTTTCTGTGTCCATTTACATACAAACCTTCTGACGGATCCCAGTGCAGAAAATAATCACTTTGGCTGCTGTGTGTTAGCTTATCTCACCCAGAACTCACTTACCTCATGACTGGAAGGGCGTTGGGGTGACCAGGCCGACCTCCCTGTTTGCTTTTGTACAAAGTTAACTGCATTTCCTGTGACTGTTACCCGTCACCTTTCACAGCCGAAGCACGTTGGTGAAATATGCCTAGATGTAAAATGTATTTTTATATTTGATGCTGATCGGGAGAGAAGAACCCTTTTTCTCTCCCTGAAGTTGGGGGGCTTTTATAAAGGACAGATCCTTCCCCATCTATTTTTTATTTTCTCAAATTGTTTGGACAGATGTAAACTATTTAAAAAAAAAAAAAAATCTTTTATTGTGTAATTTTGATGCTCATAGCTAGTTTTTCAGAACTTTATAGGAATTCTAGAAACGCTGTAGAGAATTTCCCACTGCTGGTGGATTCTGAGTAAGCTTGTCTTCTGCAGCAAAGCCTGCCGTTGCAGACGCCGCAGGAGCGTCGCCTGGGCGAGATGGTTACTGGGACGAAACTTGAAACGTAGTTAAGTAGCGGCACAGCAAACGCCGACTGAAAACTCGTCGTGTGCAGCGTGTTCCTCGCTCGTTCTAAGCCCGCGGAAATCCTCTGCCAAAATGCTGAACGTAGCGTCGGAGCCGAGTCGCCGGTGGCGAGGTCCTGGTCTTGCTCCGTCCTCAGCTAAAGCGCGGACTAGCGCGTGCGTAGGCAGGTCTCTCGGGTGCGGCGTCTGTGCGGGCTTTGATTTACGGAGCAGGTGTTGGAGGATCGCCTGGGGGCTGTGTGAGAGGAGGGCCGGGCCGTGGCGGCACGCTCAGGGCTGCTCGCGGCGCGGCGGTGACTTTGCACTGGATCCGTAGCTCTTCTCCTGCTCACCTCCTCTTCGGGCTAAGGCTTAGGCACAGATCCGTGGCGGACTTGCCAGGACAATCTGGAAAAATGGCTTTACGCAGAACGCCGCCTCTCCTCGCCCGAGGTGGGATGGCGTCCGTCCCTCGTGCAGCAGGGCGTTCTGTCCATCCGCCGCCTCTCCGGGTGCGCCTGCTCAAACCGTTCAAGGGCCCGCAGGCAAAGCGGCTGCTGTTCTCCGTGGCACCGTGGGGAGCAGGGACGGACCCTCTTCAGGGGCTTTGTTGGTTATTTGAAGCAGCCGGTGGGGGTTGGGATGACAGAGGGCACTAAACTTGCCTTAAAGTGCAATGATCACACGTAGTTTAACGTTCTGCATTCGTCCTCTTTCAGAATCAAATAACGTAAAGAAAACCATTAATTACCTCATGCTACAAATCTATGTAAATTTTGACTGTAACATATGGATTACACAAAAATAGGCATGTTACATGAAAACATTAGGAGTTAAAAAAGGAAGTAGAGTAGTAAATAACGGAGTAAGTTGTAGTAGTTAATTCAGTGTTCAGTTCCTGTGCATGATTTGAAACAGAAACGTTATCTTTGTAAAGAATATCCTCGCAGTCATTTTCAAAACACCATTTTTTTTCTGAGACTTTGAACAGACCTGTCTTTCTGTCTGTCTTTCTGTCTGTCTTTCTGTCTGTCTTTCTGTCTGTCTTTCTGTCTGTCTTTCTGTCTGTCTTTCTGTCTGTCTTTCTGTCTGTCTGTCTGTCTGTCTGTCTGTCTGTCTGTCTGTCTGTCTGTCTGTCTGTCTGTCTGTCTGTCTCAAAATAAATTGGCCAAAGCACGGGGTGGGAGAGTTCCTGGGGCCTCCTTTTTTTCCTTTCAGAAACGCGTGACGTGTCTCCTCTTACTTCGTAATTAACGCCCATTTACTGCGCCGCATCCCGTCACTCCCCTGTGAACCTCTGAGCTGCTCCTCTCCCTCCGTGTCCGCTGAAACTTTACCAAGAAAAGGCATTTGTGCCACTTACACGCTCGCCAGCGCCCAGCTGGGACAGAGCTTGGGTTGGGTTTTTTTTTATTGTAACCTCAGTTTGTCTCATTTCTCACACTTCCACACTTTACCTTTTATGGTACCAACCCACAAGACCATCCTTCCTGGCCCGCCTTCCCCCGAAGTTACCGGTCACGGTGATCGGGGGCAGAGTCGCGGCGCCCCGCGAGTCCGTGTTGTCCTTCGTGCACCGGGGGGCGTGTGCGGCGTCAGCCGCGGCCCTGACAGGAGCCTCCCGTCGGCGTCTGGGCCCGGGATTGCCCGCTGCGCCGCGCCTGGGCTGGGTTTGGCTCCCCCCTTCACCCCGGCCTGGCTCCCACGGCCAGCTCGCCCACTTTGCGTTCCAGCTGATGACCGAGTACCCTTGCAGGAGCGAACCGTCTCTAGGGCAAAACAATGATCAGCAATAAAAATGCCAGATACAAAAACGCCGGTGCCTTTGTTTTAAGTTCGGAAGGAGTGATCTCTTCTCATTCCAGCTTTGGACCCAAGTCGTGTTTCATCTCCAGGTAGCCAGGAAACAGGGAAAGAGAGCGTGATGCGCAGAAGGATCCCGCACTGTAATAATAATAATTTTCAAGCACCCCGCTGTTGTTCCGAGTGCCTTATATCCACCCAGATCCCGACAAAAGGTGTTGCCGTTCCTTGGGCTCCTCTTCCTCTTACGCCTCCCTAACCTCACGTGCCACCGAGGTGTCCCCCGGCGCGCCCCGCCGAGCTCCCGCGTGAGCCCAGCGAGGTCGTCCTCGGCGGGGGCTGCAAAGGCGACCCCTTCCCTTCCTTCCGTGGGCTTCTATGCGGGGTCGGGGTGTGAAGGTGATTTGAGGACCGTTACTAAACGGCGGCGTGTGCTGGTAGTGCCGGGGCAGCCGGGAGGCGATGCGGCGCTGCCGGCGTCGCCGGGTCTCCGCGCCAGCCCGCGTGGCCGCGGTTCACGGGAGGGGAGGGAAGGTGCCCTTCGGGAGCCGCGCCCTCCGTGCAGCGGGGGCCTGGGCTGCCTCTCGGGACGGGGCGACGCAAGAACAGGCCCCTTTTTCTAAAGGGTAATAGGAACCGTGGGGTGGCAGCTAGTGCAGCGGAGCGTTTAACGCGGTGAATTTGATGTACATCCTACTGCCTATTGATACCCAGCTAAAAAACGTACGTTGAATTTGTCCTCCAAGGGTTAGAGAAACTATGCTTAAAAGCGCCTAAGAAATTGATTATACGTCATTTTGTGTTTAAATATAACTAATATTTAATATTAAATATTTTATTATTTAATGTGTAATTTAAATTAAAACCTCGTTTATCAATATGGGCATGTAAATATTTTCCCCTTACGAAATATAAATATTCCTCATCTGAATTCTGTGTTTTGAATGAAAAGCAGTTTTCCTGCGAAATGGTCACTGAGAAACACTTGAAAAGCTGCTGACAAGCTTTTCCCCTCGTACAGTCGCTCGTACGTCAGCAGCAGCACGATACCGGCGCATCAGGAGCTAGAGGAAACGTCGAAACCTTCGGCGTTCGGTGGGCACGCGCCGAGGTTGGGCTGTGCTCTGGCCGCTGAGCTCCTCGCGAGCCCGTCCTGCGGGTTGGGGCTGTTGGAGGGTCGTCGTCCCCGGGCGGGATCGTGCGGCGCCGCAGCCCGTCGCGTGACCCGGGCCAGGCCCGGAGCTGCCTTCGCCGTAGATCGGAGCTTCTAAAGGGCGTGCTGGTACGGTAACGACCGGGTGCGCCAGGAGAGAGGAGAGCGTACACTCACCTGGGCTGCTCCGTGGGGTTTGCAGCTTGCGAACGGGTGCGTTGGCGGAGCCGCGGCTCGTCCTGGGGCGCAGCTGGCCCGACCCGCCGGAGCCCGGCAGTGCGAACGTTGCTGGCCTGGAGCTATCGGATGGCTGGTGTGCGGCTCTGCTTCGGAGCCACGAGGCAGGACGAACTTCGGTGCCCCCGGCGGCGGATGAGGCGCCCGCGCCGACGGCTCCAGCCGGAGGGAGCCGAGGGGCTCCCCTGGGCTGGGAAGCGCCTTGTGCTTGGCCAGGCTGGCGTTCCCCGCCCCAGCCGGAGCAGGCAGGGAGCCCCGGTGATGGGTGGAGCGGCCGCCCCTCCTGCAGGCTTTGAATCGCAGAGGCTTCGGACGCGGTGGCTTTGCGCACGTCTAGAACCCGCCCTTAACGCTGGGCCTCGGAACAAAGGCAGTGGTTGGAGTTAGGCTGAGCTCGCTGGCTGGTTTGGGTCCAAGAAGGCGCACGGGGAAAGCGGCACGTGGCCTGTGTTGGGGCGGCCTGGAGACCTCCCGGCCGGTCGGTGCAGGCGGACTTACGGCCAAGTGGTGAGTAACGCTTGACCACCGCCACCCCGCTTTGCAGATATTTTTACAGCATCCAGGGGAGCGTTAACTTGTCCTCTTGGTTTCCTCTTTGGCTGAGGACGTAAGCAACCCATGGCTTGTGGGCTTGGACCGTGAGACTAAAGAGAACAGAAGGGACCTTGTGATTAAAAGAACTATTGGGATTTCAAGGAAGAAAATTATTTCTTCTGCCAGCCTTGCTGATAATTTAAAGAGCCGATTCAGAAGCGAGAAATATACTTCCATTTGCTTGCTGTGCCTGAAATATTTTTCATGTATTTTTATAAATTCAAAGCATCAACTCCCTTCTCCGCTTGCGGAAGGTTGCGCCCAATAAAAGAAAAGGCAGATTTATTTGCGAGGTGGCAGTCGGTGGGACGAGGGCTGCGCTGGCCGGCGGCGGCAGGACGGGCAGGAGCAGGTCCTGGGCAGGGCATGGGTTTGGTGCAGGAGCTGCTGGCCAGGGAGTGCTGGGTTTGTACGTCCTTGGTTCTGTGTTCCCTTCCTCTGCTCGTCATCTTCAGTTGTTAATGTATATAGGGACTATTTATATATATATATATTTCTAAATTTACCTTAAACCTATTTTTCTCAGAGCTTTTGGGTTTGCATATAACTTCTTGATTAGTAAGCGTGCACCTTCTAAAACGGCTTAATCATTGGTACAAATAAAAAAGAAATCCAAGGTACTGGGCATAGGGAGGCGGGTTTCTGGAGGGGCGGCGTCCCTGGGGCCTCGCTGCCGCCGGGCTGAGGTGCGAGAACAAAATGACTCGGTTTGGGGGTTTCGGTTCAAGCTAAAAACGCTCTTGCGCACCTGTTGCCGTCGCCACGGGGTAGGTGAAGCTGCCGTTCGGACTGAACAAAAGAAGGTGCTCAAGGCTGTTTTTTGTTATGGCATTTTTCTCGGCGAGGCTCGTGGAGAAGGTGGTCGTTGATTTTTAGCTTCTGTTCCTTGTCTCTGTCTTTGCCTTTTGTATCCCAACCGGGTTTCGACAGTCTTTAAAATTTAGGCGAGCAGCTTCAGTTGAAATGTAAAGTTTTATAAGAACCTTTTTCTCGATCTGGTATTTTGTAAAACTTTTCTTTAACGCAGCCCAAGAACTGGCACTAGAGCAGTTTGGCAGTGCTTAAGACGGTCGTCTCGTACGTGTGTGTGTGCGTGCACACGCGTACATACACGTACATACGCGGGGCGGGTAATCTGCATTACTGCACAGGGAAACAGCCGTGCTTCTAATGATATTTTCTACGGTAGGGTGTATCTGCTCAAACAGAAACTTCCTCTTTAGGCTCGGACTTTCCAAACTCGACGGGACGCCATCGTTTAACCAGTTAATTTGCACTTAGCATATTTAAAGCAATCAGAATATTAAATATTCTTTGCCACCTTATCTCGGTCCACGGTCTGATGAATTGGAGCTCCTGGAGTTGCTTCTCCGGGGCTTTTCCGTAACCTCCATCGGTTTCTTTTCTGTTTGGCGTAAGGCTGCAGTTTAGACTTGAGGCGACTGGAGGCGTTTGGCTTTTTGACTGTTAGCACACACCACTTATTTAAGGCCTGCCCACCCTAGAAGATCCACCAGTTGCCACCTTAGGCTAAAGGACCCAAAACGCTTGTTTAAACGAAAAAGAAACCAGAACAGTTGGTCTGCTTTTCTTAAATAATTACTTATCTCCAGGAGAACTGGGAGGCTGTAGTGACTGCAGCGAGGCTGGTCAGAGCCTGGGAGCTGGCAGGTTCATCCGGGCACCTCCTACCGGGCGCAGAGCTCCGGCCGGGGCGCCGGCGGCCGTGCCCTGCTCCTGGGGTTTGCTCTTCGCTGCAGCCGCTCATTTCAGGAGAACACCGTGGAGACGGCCACCGCTGCGGCCCCTGCGTCGCAACCAGGGTAGAGCTGGAGTCTGGGCCATGGGGGACGAGACGCGAACCCGTCCTGGGCCCCTGAGAACAGGAGACCCTTTAAATCCGCCGGTCCAAGCTGGGGGAAGGCACTGCAGCCACGGGCGGAGCGGGGAGGGGGCAGGAATGCATGTGGGAGCTGGATTTTGCAGTGCTCAGTGCCCAGCGTGAGCCCAGATTTTCAGCATAGCTCTGCACCTGCTTTTCTGTGCTCTTCTGAAAATCCAGTCGTTTCGTTTTGGTGTCCCGAGAGCCGAGTTTCCCTGAAAATCTGCCGATGACCTGCTGAGCGCTGTCGGGACGTCCAGCTGCTGCGCTCCCCCGAGGAGCGGCTCGGGGCAGGTTTTGTGTGCGGGCGCCCAGGTGGCCCGGCTGGAAAAGCAAACGCTAGGGGCTGAATCTACGCCTTTAAAAAAACCCAACAACCTGTAAACTGGCGGCCGGTAGGTCAGATGCACTCTGTATAGCAATAAGAAACACTTGCCTGCATAGACGGTGTCCTGGGGCTGCCGCAGCGGCCGTACCGGTGACGCCTGAGGGATGAGACCGTGGCTGGTGTGGGGAGGGTCCTCCCCGGGATGCCTGGGGCTGCAGAAATCCCGTTCTAGCTTCATGTGGCCTTTCCTCCAAAGCGGGAAGGGGTGGCAAAGCAGGGTGCCCGCCTGCATTAATTAATTTAGTGCAATGACATTGGGGAGCCTTTTTTCTCATGATGCCTACTGCCCTTAAATGTTGAAACCGGGTCTTTGTAAGCAATGTCTGTGTATCTATGTGTATATATGAGGGACAAATTTTGACTTACTGCCTTTTTTCCCTGTTTATTTTTCTGAGTAATTCCAGATGTACTTTAGTCTCTCTACTGTCAAAACTTTTATATTGTAAATCTGATGCTGGTGGCTTTTGGTTATTTTGGTTTTTGTTTTTGTAAAAAAGAAAAAAAAAGAAAAAAAAAGAAAAAAGAAAAAGAACAAAAAAAAGTCTGCATCTCTCTATGTTGTCAGTTTTAGGCTGTAAATTCCAACTATCAATAAAAGCTCAAAATTCACGTGCCAGTGGTGGATTCCTCCATCCTGCAGGCCAGGCTCAGCCCCCGCCGTGCTGCATCCCACCCTCCGCTCGCCAGCTCTGGCCCGGCCACCCCGCACGGGCTGAGCATGGGCCATGGTCCGGGCGGCGCCGGTGGGAACCTGCAGCTCTTCTGCGCGCACAGCCCGGCGCAGCTGGACCCGCGGCGGGAAGGCGGAGGAGCGCGGGTGGCTTCCTGCAGCCGCCGGCGCAAGCAGAGGTCGGGGTCGCTGGTTTTTATGTCATCTGTTGCTGTCAAAGGTGAGAGAAGGTAGAAGCGGCTTTGTGGCCTGCGCTGCCTTGGGAGGATCAGGACGGCAACATCATGGCTTTGCTCACCTCACGGCCTGAGCATGAGCAACGTGATTGCCGGGGGAGCGGGGCTGCTGACGCTGGATGAAACCCCCAGGGCCTGTGGGCTGTGACGGCTGCCTGGCTGACGGGAGAGGCGCCGAAGTGACGGATGTCCTCCCTGCCACCCGTGACGGGGCTTTCGCTTACCCTGGTTCAGTCTTTGCCAAGGCCGGGCGTGAGGCTGCAAACCACAGGCAGCGATTGGAGGGCCGTGGCCATTAGCAGCGGTGCCAGATGTTTGTCTCTGCACGCGGCTGGTGCCATTTTGTTGACTCGCGTTAGCTGCCGTGTGAGAAAAGCTCAGTCCGGTGGCTGCTTGTGCCAAAATCCTCACATCTTCACCCTGAAGAAGCTGCTGGCGGTGCGGGTTGGGCTGCGGCAGCAGTCAGCACTAAGGTGCGGCTCCCGCGCTGCGCCGGCTGTGGGCAGGCCTGAAGGCACCACCCTGTTGGCATCCCCCTCAGCTTGGCCCGTGGTGGCCTTTGTGGGGACACTGAAGCCTCCCCACTTTGTTGTGCCCTGGAGGTTTCCGAAGGGTCCCTGTCTCGGGGGCCGTAGCCAGGAGCCGGTTTGAGTATGGCATGACTCCCTGGTCCTATGTTTAATGCAGCGGTTAGGGTGGCCGGTCAAGGGGCCCCAGACACAGGTTTGGTCCCACATGCCTCCCGGTCTGGTCCCTCAGTGTGCCCAGTGCTCCCAGCACTGGCCAGTGGCGGAGGAGTGTTGCAAACCAGCACTGCTGGATTTGGGGTTCTTCCCCACTTTCCTTTAACGCCTGCTGCAAAGCAAGGCGGGTGTCAGCGTGCGTCCACTCAGCAGCTCCCATCCCTGCGGCACGGTGCTGCTGCTGGGCTCTGGGACCAGCGGTTTGCTCAGCAGGGACATGCCTGGTGCAGTTCAGCTGAGCCCAGGGGCCACCTGCCCCGGTGCAGCCTGAGGTACCGCCTTTTTCCCAGGGCAGAGGGTCTGCTGCACGCCCAGAGCCCACACGGGGCCTGACGCGCCTGGGCAGCCCCTCACGGCTGAGCCTCGGTGGCACTGGGCTCATCAGAGGCCCTTAGCGAAGCGTCAGCCTTGGCACTGACACAGGCCGGTGGTTGCCATGGGGGATGCAGGGACCAGCGCAGCCGCTGCGCGGGCACGGCCCTTGTGCTGTTCCAGCTTCTCCCTGCGGCTCCGTTCCCACAACGCAGGGGACAAGGTGGGTCCCCTTGGGACAGGAGCTGAGCCCAGGCCCTGGGGTTCCCGCAGCGCTGGCCCAGGGCACTGCAGGGCCGCTGCTGGCAGTAAGGCAAAAGGGCACGTGTCATATTAATTTTTTTTATTAAATTCAGTTAGTTTTCTCTTTATATAATAACCTTTTTCCTCTAGGCACAATACAATACAAGGACTCTGTATGTTTGACACAATGTACAGAAACTTCAATAATCTACAACTGCTCAGGTAAGTTACAAAAAAAAAAAAAAAAAACCAAACAGAACCTCCATGTTACACCAGCTACCTGCCACAGCCATTATTGTACAATAAACCAAAGAGGGGAACCAGGGAGTTAAGACTGTACAAAGAGCTCTGCACTGAAATAAAACATTGTACTCCTTTAAAAACAAGACAGAAGAGCTGGCCGAGCGGTGGGGAGGCAGGAGGGTCGGGCCCCAGCCGGTGCGGTGGCTCGTTCAGGGGCTGTGAGGCCGGTTCCCGTCCAGCAGCCGGACGGCAGCGGGTCCTGAGCGACCTCACGACACCTCTTTGGGCTTCCCGGCAAGCGACCCTGGGGTGGAGCGGGGCCAAACCCACCCCCAACCCTCCGCCCCGTGTTCACACCAGTGCAGGGGATGGCTGAGGTGCTGCAGGATCCTTTTCTGTACCGAGATTCCCCCTTTGCACTGACACTGTGACAGCAACAAGCAGGGAGGTGGCAGCGGGTGGTGGGACACGCAGCCCCCAGCACTGCAGGGCAAAGCTGCCCTTCCGCGGGGCCGAGGGCGCCGGCTGAGACCCCCTCTGCCAGCAGCCTCCGCCTGAGAGCACGGGCAGAGCACAAGCATGGGGACGGGGACGCGGGGAGGGAAGAGCCCTGAGGCGGTGGGGAGAAGAGGGCAGCTCTGTGCGGTGCCCTCTGAGGTGCCCCTTCCTTCCCACGGGAGGGCTTGGGGCGGGGGGAACCTGTGCAAAGAGACCAGGTGGCACCGGCCAGCACCGCAGTGCCCGGCTGTGTCCCAGCCCTGGCAGCGCTGCCGGTGGGACCCTCAGCCACAGAGGCCCCGGCTGCAGCCGAGCAGGACCCTCATCCTGGGGGAGGCTGGTCTGGGCCCCCCGCCAGGCTGGGGGTCAGAGGGGACGGCCCCCAGGACGCTGAGGAGGCTGCAGCAATTGGCACCTCCCGTGGGGAATGTGCCCTATCATGCCAGCAAAGCCTGGCCGTGGCGGCAGAGCCTGCACCCCAGCCAGGACAGGGCCCCCCCTTTGCCACAGCCTAAGCAAGCACCGGCCTGCTGGGAGCAGCGTGGCCACGGCCACGTCCCCCCCGGAGACACGGAGCCCACCCCCGGCAGCTACAACCAACAGCAGCCGCGCTCATTTGTTGCTGTGTGCGTCTGCCACAGGCGAGGCTCCAGGGCTGGGACGCTCTGCCCGCTGCTGCCGGGGGGCACCGGCTGGGCAGGACGGTCCCAGTGCTCAGGTGAGTCACCGCCACAAACCCCGGCGCCCTGAGCCGCAGCTCCCTGGATCCAGCAAGACGGGAGCAAAGCCCAGGGACACGCTTAGGCCAGCTACGGCGCTACGCGGCAGCGGCACCAGGTCAGGAGGGAGCGGGGCTGGTTCTCCCCTATGGGTGCTCTGGCAGACATGCAAGCCGTGGGGAGGACGAGGCAGGCAGCTCCTGCGCTCCCCAGCAGCACGGGGCGGGGGGAGGCGAGGTGCACCCTCTCCAGCTGGCTGATGACACCCCTGCTGCCGCAGAGAGCTGGAGCGGGGCCGCCTGGCGCAGGAGGTGCACAGAGGGGACACAGTAATTACAGGGCTCAGACAGGCCTGGGAGGACAGAGCAGGACATGCTCCCACCTGCACCCCCAGCCTGCTTCAACGCGAAGAATTCCTCCACTACAGTCCTACCATAGTGTAACATCCTGATCCTGCCCCCACTGCCGCCTGGGGGTGCGTGGCCGCGGTCTCCCCGGCACCACACACCCGCGGCACATGGGAAGGAAGGCCATCTCCTCCGCTCCAGTCAGTCACAGCCCTGGCTCGGACGTGAGCCCTGGGCACTGCCTCTGCTCCACGTGCTGGGGCCCGGGAGACTCTGTGCCTGGAATAGAGGCTCCTCTGAGGCAGCCTCACGCGTCCGACAAGCAGCTCTGGATGCGGTCGATCCACTGCTGGGCTAGCTGCACATCCTGGGCGCAGAAATTGTAAACTCTTTTTGTCGTCTTCAGCTGCGGGGGAGGAGAGAGGAGGTGAGCGGGGCCAGGCAGCACCGCAGCCCCTGGAGCCCGGTGCTGCCGGAGCAACCGGCTGGGCTCCGCGGCGGGGCCACGGCTGCCGAGCGCCTTTCCCCGAGGCGCAGCTCTGCGCCACACTCACATCGAAGAAGGCTTTCTCGTCCACCGTCTTGGGGGCCCCCATGGTGGGGGTTCCTGGGGTGATGGACTCCACCTCAGCCAGGTCAATAACCCCTTTGCACTCCGTGTCCATCCGGCTGTCATAGTACCGCAGCTGCAGGGAGAGGTCCCGCACGCGTCAGAGCTCACGGGAGGGAAGGACGGACAGATGGAGGGACCGACCCTGGGGCCCACCCGCCTCTCACCCTGCCCCGCCCCTCACTACCTGATGTTTGGTTTTATCCAGCACGAACCAGCGAGGCTTCCACGGTTTCATGAAGGCTCCTTTCTTGTACAGCGACCCCTCGTAGGACCTGCAGGAGCCAGGCAGCACGTCAGGGCGGGAAGGAGCGAGCGGCTGAGGGGCACTTCGGTCTGTGGCACCCCAGCATCAGCGGGGAGGGGAAGCGGCCGGGGTCCACGCTCTGCAGAACCCCCATGCCTTCCCTCCTTCCAGAGAGGGATCCCCGTCCCAACACCGCCGCAGCCCCCGGCGCCCCGAGCCCCCCGCCTGCCTGTTCTCGCTCTCAGACATCTGGAACTGGCTGTAGAGCGTGCTGGTGCTCTTGCGGCCGCCCTGCTTCCCGCTGGAGGGGGTGGAGGTGCTGCTGGTGTCGCTGTCCAGGCTGAGGTTGAGGGTAGAGCCCACCCCACTCTCCTGCAGGTAGACGCCCAGCGAGCGGCGGTGGTGGGAGAGGCCGGAGGACATCAGCAGGGAGCTGGGGGTCTGTGGGGAGCAGAGGGTGCGACGTGAGGGGGAGGATGGCCCCGTGCCCCTCGGGCACACCCAGCCCAGGGGCTGAGCGCCAGCACCCCTCCTCAGCCCCAGGCTGCAGGAGCAAACACCCGCTCTGCGCGGGGCACCCATGGGCAAAGCTGAACCCCCCCCTTCAGCCCCTCCTCAGACACCGGCACCCGTCACAGCCGCCAGCCTACCCGGCTGCCCTCCTGCCGCGCCTCAGTGCGCTGGGAAGCTTTGACCTTGTCCCACATGTCCTTCCAGCGCTCTGGGACCTGCCCCAGCTCCATCTCCAGGTTGTGCAGCTCCTGCGGGGGGATTCAGGCATCAGCCCAGGAGGGGACAAGAGCCCTGGGACCACTGTCCCCGCCCCGGTGCCTCAGTCGACTCCAACCCTGCCACAACCCTGTCCCACTGTGTGCATGGGGCAGCGTCCCACCCCTGGGGACACCACGGGGAGCCCAGGCCAGGGCCAAACGCAGAAGCAACGTGTGGACGATGCCGCCGCCAGCCGCGCTCACCTCCAGCAGTTTGGAGATGGCGTCGGGCTCCACGTGGCTTCGGTTGTCGTAGCACGGCCAGATGATCTTGCGCTTCGTCTGGGGGGCACTGGTGTCCTGCCGATCCGCCTCCTCCACGTGCTCCGGCTGCCCCTGCGTCAGCTCCCAGTCATAGGAGGGGCCCTCAGAAAGCGTCTCCTCTGTGTAGTAGTCCCAGACCTTCAGGTTGGAAATGTTGCTGTACGGCCTCAGCACCTGCGGAAGAAGCAGGGTTGTGCTCAGGAAGAGCAGCAGTGTCCAGGCAGGACGCGTCCCTGGCCATGCTGCAGGGACGATCTGTCCAGGCGGGAAGTCAGTCCCTCCACAATGAGCTTTCCCTAAGGGCGATGCTTTCTGAACAAGAGGCAGCTGAGGGTGGAAGGCTGTGGGCTGGTCAGGAAAAGGCAATGCTGGGCCAGAGGAAGGCAGAGCTGCTCCCAGCTTTGGCCAAGATGGAGCCCAGACCGAACGAGAGCTCTGGGCAGCTCGGCCGCAGCCTGCCCACATCGGCAGAGCGCCGACCTGCTGAGGCCACGCGCCAGGAACAGCCGCTTTCTCTCCCTGAGGAAGGACGTTCCCAGCTTGTGGTGGTGAAGAGCCCAAAAGGAGACCCTGACAGCTCCAGCTCAGGCTCTCCCCTCTGCCCCAGCCCTCTGCAGCCTCCCCTACGCCCCCCCGGCTCCTCTGCAGGGACACGGCTCTCAGGGGCCTGACCCTGCTCGTGCCCCCCGAGGCGGCAGGCACCCTCCCCAGGGCCCTGGTGCCGCAGCCAGGCAAAACCATTCAGGTGGGCTAATGCCGTGGAACAAGGGGCTGCTTGCTCGGCTCCATGGGGGCGAGGAGACCGCGGGGTGCCCTGGAAAGCCCCGTCCGAGCCCTCTGCGGCGCGCGGGGGCTCGGGTTTGGCTGGGTTGAGCCAGGGCAGGAGAACAGCTCTCACCTCCCCATCCTCAGGGGCATACATGTAGTTGAAGAAGATGGGGGCTTTCTTGTTCAGCCGGTCGATGTAATCCCAGATGGACTTGTAGACCTGCTGGCTCTTCCGCTCACCCTTCTCCTCGTAAAGGAGGCCTGCAGAGAAGAGAGGAGGGAAGGGGCATTATTTGGGGCAAGGCACTGGGCTACCATCCGCTGTGGGCCCCACACACTACCCTCACCCAGCTCGATGCGCTCGTAGTCGGAGTCCAGCAGGAACGTCCGGAAACGGTTGGAAACGTAGTGGTAGCTGAGAAACTTCAGGTAGTACTGGCTGAACTCGAACTCCATGGGGAACTGCAGGTGGATCTGAAGGGAACCGCGCGCGTGAGACCTCCCAGGACCCACAGACTGCAGGCCGGCTCTGGACTTGTCCCCCGCCACACCAGCCCCGGAGCTCGGGGAGCCCCGGGGGTGCAGAGCCGGCAGCCGGCGCGCTCGGAGCTCACCTGATGTACGCAGTCCAGGAACTGCAGGAAGATGGGGGCAAAACCGCTGCTCTGGCCAGCCAGGGTCTGGGCCCCGCGGTGGCTAAAGCGGTGCCCGAAGGAGAGCCATTCCTTCTCCACGAGCAGGCGGAAGCCCTCCAGTGTCCGGTAGTAGGGGTCCGAGAGCAGCTGCACCAAGGAGACCACCTGCAGGGACACGGGGGCTCGAGATGCTCGCGGGGAGACGGCCACGGGCAGCCGTCGCGTTCGGCTGCTGTAGGGCTCCTACCTGTGTGGTGATGTCCCAGCCGTCCTCCAGGCTGACCAGCACAGAGGAGCCCGTGTCCAGGAGCTCCACCACCAACACCGAAATCTGCAGGATCTTGTGGATCTGCCAACATCAGAGCCAAGAGTTACGAGGGTGCAGGAAACTCATCTGCTGGACGCTGCGCAAAGCGACCCTTTCTCCTGGAAGCGGGTGAGCCAAACGAAGCAGAGCTTGGGGGTTACGCAGGGCCACGACGCACGACCTCCGTGGTCGGACACTGCGCAGAACCCTTTGTCCGCAACAGCAAGGCCACGGGGGCAGAAGCACCACACCACGAGCAGAGCCGTGGGTCCCTCACTCTCTCCAGCAGCCAGAGGGTCCAGCCCTGCAGCAGCCCCGCAGCGGGACCACCTGGGTCACCCTGGCTCCTGCAGGCACTGCCTTGTGCCAACCCCTTTACAGTATCCTGCTGTCCTGCAGGTCCTGCCCTGCTTCCCCAGCTGGCAGCTGCCCCAGACACTCGCAGCTCTCATGTCCAGCACCACCGAGCAGTAGTCTGGACTATTTTATCGCTGTTCCTTGTACCAACCTTGCTGCCTTAGTGTCCCCCACTCTGTACCACAGCACAGGAGAGCATCCTGCACCCCCCATTCTCACTTTGCCAGGAGGTAAGAGCACACGTCCTTGAGCGACAGCCAACAGCAAAGGCTTCTATGGGGACGGAGCAGGGCCCCTCCGGGCTTTGGGTGACAACTGACCTGGGACAGCCACTCGGACTCCTCCAGGGACCGCAAGTAGGTGACGCTGGGGTCAGTGGACGGGACGCCAGGCACGCAGGCCTTCATCAGCTTCTTGAAGCTGGCCTTCACCTGCCGCACGTCGAACACCTCGATGGGAACCACCTCCCAGTGCTGCAGCGGGTCTGGTTTCACCCCCTGAGGGAGGAGAGCATCAGCGCCATCCTGAGGCGCCCCGAGCAGACGCTCCACCGCCCTTGTCCCCCCCGAGGGGGCCGTTGCCAAGCGCTGGGGTTACCTTCAGCTGTGACTTGTCCCCGATGATGTAGAGCGAGGCGCGGTGCTGGCGCAGAAAGCTGGCCTCCGAGGGCGTGCCGTTGTGCTGGGCACCCAGCAGGTCCTTCCCAGCCAGGCGTAACCCAATATCCACGTTCAGGCCGTAGCTGCTCATGCGCCCGCTGGCTCGGATGCTGCCCCACTTGCCTGCAAGACAGCTGGTCGTCAGGGTGGGGGTCCCCGGCTGGCCCGTGGGCTGCGCTGGCGTCTGCATCCCCCCAGCTGGGCTGGCGCGGGGGCGAGCAGCTCGCCACGAAAGCGGCGGCTGAGCTGCTGTCACCCTGCAGCCCAGCACCCTGGGAGCACATGCCGGGAAGGTGCTGGGAACCAGGTTTGCTTTTGCTCCTTCCTCGTTGCTGGGTGCTGTAGGATCTCCTGCCTGGTGAATACGGAGACCAACCCCGGCAGCTCTGCGTCCCATCACCCACGCAGCCGCACCATGCTCCTGCCCCAGCACCTGCACCGCCAGGACCCCTTCCCCGCCAGCCAGACCCCGTCCCTGCCACCACCACCCAAGCACCAGCAGGTGTGCAAGGAGCCTAAAGCAAACCTGAGAGGATGTTGCAGGATCAGCCAGGGACAGGCCTGGTACTTACCGCTGGCACCGCGAGCTGGACCAAGCCAGCGACATGCTCAGTGGAGGCGTTAGTGGGCTGAGGTGGGTGTTACTGGGACATTAGTCATGTGAAGGGTGGGAGTGTGTGTGGAGGGGTCAGTCGGTCAGGTTAGCACCCGGGTGGTGGTTAGGTGGCCGGCAGTACCGTACCTCGGGGCGTCTCGCGGCCCTTCGCCGACACACACTTGGGGGTGGAGAGAGTGATGACCCTAGCTCTGTGACCGAGCCCTGAGAGCACAGGACGAAAGCAACCTCAGCGAGGGCACCGGGGTGAGGCGGACCCACGTTCTCGCTGGGTGGATGCGGGCTGGGTGGGATGAGGCGCCCGGGGACCCGGACGGAGCGACTGGAGCGATGGGTGGAATGAATGAGGTGGCTCTGGGGTGCTGCAGCAGGTCCCTCCCTCCCTCCCTGCAGCTGCCCCACGGCAGAGAGCTCGGGGGGAGCAAAGGGGAAGCATCTACTCTACAACAGCTGCCCCGAGCCAGGGGGCCTTCGCGAGGCCCCCACGAGGCAGCGTTCACTCGCACGTCCTCACCTCCGCGGCTAATAGTACCGGGCCCATCGTCCTTCCCTCCCATCACCTGCTTCATGAGCGATCCCAGCTTAGGCTGTCTCTTGTCGGAGAAATCTGTAGCACCAACAAAACGTCAGCTCTCGGCCTCGCTGTGCTGCTGCAGAGGGGCCCTCCCGCCTTGCCTCCCCACAACTGCTCGGGAGGGAAGGGAAGGGGCCAGACAGAGAAAGCGGCGGCAAGCAGGAGCACCCGGGTCCGGGGCCAGGAGGCCAGCATGCGGGAAACACCTTCCAGCTGGAGCCGCGGTGAAAAGGTGCCTGGTGCAGCAGTGCAAGTGGGGGCTCAACCCTCCCGCAGCTCTGCCCCGGCCCCAGGTGCTTCACACCGTGGGGGGATCACCCTGGCACTGCTGCAGCCTGGCAGCCCCCCGCTCTGCGGCTCCCTCGCCACCGCGCCAGGTCTCTCCTCTGCCCGCCTACCACTGCTCTGACCCTCCCTCCTTCAGCCGTGGCTCCAGGCATGTCCCCCTGCACCAGGGGAGAGGCCTTGGAGGGGC
This sequence comes from Phalacrocorax aristotelis, assembly GCF_949628215.1. Taxonomy (NCBI): domain Eukaryota; kingdom Metazoa; phylum Chordata; class Aves; order Suliformes; family Phalacrocoracidae; genus Phalacrocorax; species Phalacrocorax aristotelis. The sequence goes on from NC_134276.1 coordinate 218,374,949, forward strand.
TTTCGACAGCCCCTCTCCTTCCCAGGCTTCAGAGAGCCCCTGGCTGGGATCCCCCACGACCCCTCTGGCCCCCAGTCACCTCTGCAGCAATGATGGGGTGGAATGGCTGGGACAGAGGATGAATGACACCAAAGCGTGGCGGGGCAGCGATGGGCAGCTCTGCCCCGGCAGGGAAGGGCAGGTTGCTCGGAGAGCAGGGGAGGCAGAGACTTACCGAGGCTTCCCGCACCAGACCCCGAGCACCGCCGCCTGCTGCGCTGGGGTGCAGACGGTGCCAAGATCTCAGCTGGTGAGGTCTGTCCCCACCCGGTCCTCAGCGAGCACCCAGATGCGAGCACAGTTTGGGGCTCACAGGTCCAGGGCCGCTGGGTTTCACAAAACCTGTCCCCACCCCCAGCCACGGAGGCCCAGCCAGCACTGGGCGCTCTGGAGAGCGCGCTGGAAAGGCTCTGCTGCCTCCTCTGATGCGGGAGGCCGGGGAGAGCAGCTCACCTGGCTGCCCAGGCTCTGTACGGACAGCACGACCCACGGCGGGGGCCCCCACGCACAGGAGCACGAGCCCTCCTGCATCCCGGCTGCGCTGCAGCCCGTGACCGAGCTCCTCACCTGAGCTGCTCATGTGCGCGGAGGTGAAGCCGCTGAGCGTGTTGCGCCCGCTGGCATCGGCGTAGTGCGGCATGGAGTTGATCACAGCCTGCAGGTACTTCTCCTGCTCCAAACTGGTGGAGTCCGTCTGTGAGGGGCCTAGGAGGAGAGGCACGAGTGTCACCACTCCGGCACGAGACCCGAGGAGGGGTCTGCAGCCCACTGCCGGCGTGGGCGCTGCCGAGGGGCGGAGGGGACGGGCACCTGCGGTGGGGGCGTTCTGGGACTTGAAGAGGCCCACGACGCCCTTGCCGTGCAGCCCCCCCGAGCGCAGCAGCACGGCCTTGGTGCGGGAGTTCCGCCAGCACACCACAGGGAAGCGGTTCTGGCGGTAGCAGCGGGAGATCCGCTGGATCGTGTTGTCCTGGATGCTCTGTGGCACGATGAGCAGCCCGGGGTAGCTGCAGGAGAGAGCGGAGGCTCTGCAGAGCCCAGCGGGGCACAGCACGAGCCCTTACCTCCCCCCCCAGCTCCCACAAAGCAGGACAGACCCCCGCTGCCCTCTCCTGACCCTGCAGACCCCCGCCCTCAGCCACGGCCCCGCTGAGGCTCACCTCCGGCAAATGGCGTACATGCGGTTCACGGTGGAGATGCGGAAGGGCTCGTTCTTGGAGCGGGTGAGGCTGCTGCTGAGGGTGCCCAGCCCCATCCGCTGGTAGTCGCGGCAGCAGGCTCGCTCCACCAGGTGGTTGATGGTCATCTTGTCCGAAGGTTTGATGGTGGTGGTGGGGGTCAAAGTGCTTCTGTCCATCTCTTCAGACACTGTGGAGACAAAGGGGGGGTCTGGGTCCGTCCTCGGCACAGACACGGTGTCCCACGAGCAGCTGGTGATGGCTGGAGGCATCTCCCAACCCAGCAGAGACAGGGCAGGGCAGGAGCTCCTTCACACCACCTTCACCTCATCGCTCAATACCACTGGAAGATGAGGAACAGCCCAACACAGATCTACCCAGAGCTGCTCCACCACACTAGTCTCATCTCTTCCCTCAGAGGAGAGCAGTCTCCTGGGAGAGGGAGGCAACACGGATGAGACCTCAGCTCCAGTGAGGCTTTCAGCCCACGACACTTCCACCCAGGCAAAATCACTGTCAGGTGGACACAACCCTTGGTGGCTGCCCTCCACAGGTGGCTTTCCCAGCACTCCTAATGCATTTCCTAACGCCAGAACTGGAGGACAACGATGGATCTCAAAGGCATCTCTTGTGGGCCTGAACGCAGCCGGTGTTTTTGCTAATAACTTAAATGACGGACACAGGGGAGGCTTGTAACATGTGTGGCAGACCTGGAGCTGAAAAGCGCTGCAAACAAACTGGGGAGCAAACAAAAGGAGCAGAATCCAAAGTATCTCGGTGAACAGAAGGAAAGATCCAAAATCAGCCACGTCCAGTCTGCTGGAGCAGCCATACACACGGCAGGAGGGACCGGTCCCTGCAGACACTGCTCCCCACTGAAACCTGAAATCCCATCCGCCACGTCTTCCCTGACAGGCCTTCCCACCTGGGAAGGTTGTAATCTTCAACGCAGAGGACTCCTGTCCCTTCCAGTCCTTTGTTACTCTCAAACCAGCCAAGCTCTTCTCATGCCTAACCTAACCTGCCCCGCTGCAGCTTAAATATGTGACTTTTCATCTGAGGAGCTGAGGCCACAGACCAAAGAGCTCCCTCCTCTCTGCAGGGCTCGCTAGGTATTGGAATTATGTTGAGTTGCTGACTGGCCACCCCCAGAGAGCTGGCAGCCCGTCGAGAACTGGGAGAGGCGACCACGGTGGCAATCCTCTGCACCAGGGAAGCTCCCCCGCCTGCTCCCCCGCAGAGTGACGGCCGAGACCTCTCCCAGCTGGAAGACGCTCCTGCTGCAGCAAACGTCCCGCTCCCCACAGCCTCCCTTCCCTGCTCAGAGCGCTCCCAACCTGAGATGTCATCCTCGATGTCCTCTGGGAAGTGCTGGCTGCTCCGCTGCTCCCACGTGGGCGGCGTGTATTTCTTTCTCGTCACGTTCTGGCGGCCGATTGTTTTCTTGGCGTTCTTCACCAGGTTTTTGGAGAGTGTCCTGGAACCAGAGAAGAGGTTGAGGCCAGCTAACACTGCCTCCCACACGTGCACGACCACAGCCCAGCGCGGCCAGAAGAGCAGCCCCTGAAGGGTTAGAGACACCAACACTCAGTGACACCGAGAGCAAAGCAGAGACAGGAGCGTCCCTCACCACCGGCTACAGGTGTGGGGTCAAAGTCACTGTCACCACAGGAGGGGAGACGTCACCTCCGAGCTCCCCGGCAGGGAGGAGCCGATTCGCAGCCGTAGGAGGGCACCGAGCCAGAGGCAGAGCCTACAGCACCTGCCTTCCCCCGGGGGGGACCTGGGTGCCCAGGGAGGCTGGACGGGGCAGCCAGGCAGAGCAGGTGCCCCAGCCTCCTGACCCGAGGGGATGCCGGCCGTGTCCCGGGCTCTAACGCCACCACCTCCACACAGGAGCTCCCACAGGCAGCCACCTGGCTCGTCCCCGGCAGAGGTGGGCTCCAGCTCACGGCAGGGGCCAGGGGATCCACCGCAGGGGTGTTGCCAGCCCGGACAGAGGGCTGCTCTCCCTGAGCAGAGGGGAGGCAGCTTGCAGAAGGTGACCTGCTTGATGCCAGGTAAGGGACAGGGAGAGCGCAGCTGGGCTCGGCCACTCCCAAGGGCAGCACGGGAAAAGCAGGGCAGGGAGACCTTCCAGGACCCGTGGGTGATTAGGCTGCATGGTCAGGGCAGGCTCTGCACGACAGAGCTCCAGAAGGCAGGAATTCCTGCCCACACGCAGCACCTCGTGCTCATCACCGCATCGGTGAGCCCTTGGGCTCAAAGGGGAACAAATGAAGGAGATGTGGGACATACATCAGCCAGGAAAGGGGCCGTGTCCAACCCTGTTATCCCCAACCAAGGACAACAGCTACACTGATGCAAAGACTTCTAGAAATTCACCTTTATCAGGACAGGGGCCAAAGTGATACTAGGAGGCGCCTTGTTTTGCTTTGCAAAGCAGACGGTGAGGGAATCCAACTGCTCCCTACATCTACCAAGGAAGGGAAAGCCTTAGGACCGAGGAATAACGCTGCCCTGGGAACAAATGCTCAGGTAGGGAGGCCAGGAGCAGGAGGGTTTTCTAACCGGAGGAACAAGATCTGCAGATAGTGTGGGCCACTGGAAGCAGACTTGGAGGAAGGTGACAAAGCACATCTCGCAAGTTCAGACAGACTTCTGAGACTGTGCGCAGGCCTGGAGCTGGGCCTGGCAGCTCTAGAGGTCTCTGGAGGTTAGTGGTACAGGCACAGCTCCCTCAGCATGTCCTGGGATTGACCAGGGTGCCATGGAGCACCGGGATGACCAACTGAGCGCCTTTGGAGGCCACGGCGCTGCAACGGTGAGAGCGCGCACCCCAAACCTGAACGTCAGAGCGGCAGCCTGGAAAAGGGCATTCCCCAAGTGACAAGCCCACAGCCCAGGTCGCATGCAGAGCAGGTGAGAAGAAACCCTGGGAGCAGTGAAGGCTGCAGCCTGAGCCAATGCCACCTCGCAAGCTCCCGCCCAGGTGAAGGCATCTTACGTGGTTGAATGGCCAAGGTGCCCAAGGGACATGACCCCCACTGTCAGGCCCTGGAACATATCGGTCACCTGCTGGGAGCTGAGTCACAAACACACGGGAGAGATGCTTAGACTCCAGGGCACACCAAGCACGAACACAGCAGCAACCAGACCCCAGCGCTACAGCATTGCTTAACCTAGCCACCAAGCGCAGGAGCAGGGCTGGCCGCAGGTCAGCACCACGCACAGAGCTTTGCCGCCGCCCCGTAGCGCTCCCCGTCCTCCGGCACAGCAGAGGCTGCTCTCTTGTGCCCACTGGAACCTCTCCCATGAGACGCCTCCTGGGGGCTTGCGCTGTTTTGGCCTGGGCTATGGGGCAGGGAATGCCACTGAAGCGAACAGCCTGCTTCCCAAGTTTGACCGGTCCTCGGCGTGGGGTTAGGAGGCTGCTGCCGGACGTGCAGCACGCCCCCTCCCGAAGACAAATGGAGATCATGCGCAAGGAGATGTCTGAGCAGGCTCGGCTCAGGAACCCTGACCTCCAGCTCAGGAGCCTGTGCCCCAGCTTTTCTCGGGTGACCCCTGCTCAGTGGCTCTCTGCTGGGTGGGCTGGAGGAGGGAGAGGAGAAGCCCTGCAGTGCCTGAAAGGGTCAAGCGCATCCCACGTGCTGTTCTCCCCATGGCACGGGTACCTGAGCGAGGGGTTCTTCTCCTTGGCCTTGGGCTGCATGGCTTGCTTGGGTGACTGGCCCACGGTGAAGGCGAAGGTGCCACGCACGTGCTGAGGGTAGCGCAGTTTGTGTAGGTGCTTCCTGAAGACCTCAGCGCTGTCTGAGGCCACCTCCTCATCGAAGGCAATCTTCAGCAACTGCAGGAACAGCAGAGAGCAGGCTGACGGCTCGGTCACGGTGTCTTCCGCACAGGGGACTGGGAAGGGCTCTTCCCACAGCACAGGGCAGAGCTCAGGTCCCGCTCAGGAGCTGGGACTGCAACAGGCACAGGCCAGGCTGCCCGGTCCGTCGCTCTGTCCCACACTCCTTCCTCCCGGAGACGGCTCCGTGCCCGGCACTGCTGCTCCTGTGGTGTCCCCAGTGCCCCGCCACTGCGGCTCTGAGCATGCAGGACGGGCAGGAAGGAGCAGCTCTCCCTCCAGCACTGCTCTACCTTCACAAGCCTCTCAAAGATGTAAAATACTGAATAACTGCTCACATCGTGATATCTCTCCCTGCTGCATTTCTCTCCCCAGAACCTGCTACAAGGTTTTGCAGAACCACCTCCCAGGGCGCTGCGTGGGGATGTCTCACACCTTCTCAGGGCTCCAGCAGACACTGCAGCAGTTGGAAAGGAGCCCCCAGGTAATGAGCAAGAAGTTGTCCTGCATACAACAGGACTGCAACTGGAGCACCTCTCCTGCGAGGACAGTCTGGAAGAGCTGGGAGAAGAGAAGGCTCCGGGAAGACCTTATAGCAGCCTTCCAGTATTTAAATGGGGCCTACAGGAGAGATGGGGAGAGACTCTAGCAGGGAGTGTAGTGATAGGACATGGGGTAATCATTTTAAACTGAAAGAGGGTAGATTTAGTTTAGATATAAGGAAGAAATTCTTCACTCTGAGGGTGGTGAGGCACTGGAAGAGGTTACCGAGAGAAACTGTGGATGCCCCATCCCTGGAAGTGTTCAAGGCCAGGTTGGACGGGGCTTTGATCAACCCAGTCTAGTGGAAAGTGTCCCTGCCCATGGCAGTGGGGTTGGAACTGGATGATCTTTAAGGTCCCTTCCAACCCAAACCATTCTCTGACTCTGTGGACCACAGCCGCCTCCTTCCTCTGCAAGGGGGCCTCCAGCTCCATCCCTCCAGGTGCACTGTCACCTAAAACTACCCGCGAACCATGTCAGGCTGGGAGCGAGTGCCTCGTCCCAAGGGATGGTGCCTCGTCCCAAGGGATGGTCACTCACCTGCTGGGTCTCACCAGCTACGTGCCCCTCAGCTGAGGCAGTGCAACACAAAGGAGCAGCCCACAGCCCCACGTGGCCTCACCTGGAATGTGCACGAGCGCAGCTGCAAGCCCTCCTGGATGAAACGATCCACCGTGGTGTCGACATTGATCTTCTTCTCTTTGGTCAGTGAGGCGATGGGGAAGGATCGGATCACCACCTGCTCCCCCACTGGGCACAAGCATGGGAACAGGTTAGCCACATCCCAGTGCCTCAGCCCACCACGAGGCCAGGCCACACTGGACCACCCTTGGTAGCCAGCACCAGAGACCCCCGTAGGATAAGGCAGCCAGAAACAAGATAGACATACTACAGCCAGCTCATGGCGGCATGTAGATGATGAGTAGGATGGGCATGAGTAATTTATCATCTACCAAAGGTGGAGAGCAAGAGCAACCACCCCTTTTGTAGCACTGGGAGCAAGCCCCAAGCTTGTGGCGCTTGCAGCAACCCCCAGCCAGGCCCAGTGCTGGCTGGTCGCTCACCCAAGGCAACCACCAGAGGCCCTTATCATCAGCTCCTGCAGCAAGACGAGCTCCAGGAGAGCTACCAGCCACCTCCTCCCTGGGCACTGCCAGTCCCTGAAGACAGATGTGGTGCACACGAGGCCCTTACCCAGCGGGTCCGTGGGAGTGCCTTTGAAGATGATGCGGTAAGTGGTGAGGAAAATGGCTCCTTCTGCGGGGAGGAGAGGTGGACCACCAATATTCCCTCCAGCAGCTTCTTTCCGTCCATCAGGCATGAGGTACACACGGAGCCCCTCCATCACACACTCCTCGCCCACCAACAGGTTGGGGCGCAGCAGCTTTGGCTACAGCGGTGTACAATAGGAAGCTCAGGCCCATGTAGACTGAGGAAGGGGACTTGATAGCCCCACACAGCACCAGAACCTTCCCCCACACTGCAGCGGGCCAGGTCCCTACCTTCTGGATGGGAGGAAGCCTCTTGCTCTCTCTGTGCACGGCATCCAGTGTCTCTATGTGCATCTGCACAATATCTGTGGACAAACATGAAGTTGGAGACTGCAAGCAAAGCCCTGCCCTAGACACCACCCATCGGGCTGCCAACCCGCCCTGTAGCACTGAGCATGCCTTCTCTCGGCCTCCCCACTGCTTCTTGCAGAACCATCTCTTGAGCAGGCCCCTGAGCTGGTCTGGAAGAATCCCCAAGTGAGATCACGGGGCCGCCCATTCCCCAGCACCGCTGCAACACGTATTACCAGGGATCATGACATGCAGCCCCTTGAGGTGCTCGTTGGTGACTCCACTCTCCGTGCAGACTTTGTCCACAAAGCGGTTGATGAACCGCACCACGTAGTTGGCCACGTCGGAACTCTCTGCATCCTCAAATCCACTTTCTGTGTCATAGCTCTCAGCCACGCTGCCAGCAATGCTGCCGTAACAGGAGTAGGGAAGAGTTAACCCAGACCACCTCTCTCTTCTGCTGTAACCCATGCCAGGCAGAGCCCAAGGGAGCTTCCACTCTTGATATGAACGCAGGAGAGCTTCCACTCTTGATATGAGACACCCTGGGGCACTACAACCTGCCTCAATCCTGATGGCAGCTGAATGACCCAGATGGCCCAGGAACGGCACCAAGGAGCTCCCACCCCCAGTTCAGGTTGCCCTGGTGGCCCTGCAGCACGGTCCAGCCCCGCTTACCTGTTGGTGACGAAGCTGTTGCTGACACTCTCCACGTCCCCCAGCCCAGAGCTGCGTAGCAGGCGGTTCTTGCTGGTGTCGAGAGGCAGCAGCAGGTAGCTCATGCGGTTGGCGTAGTGGATGGCCTGGCTAAAAACAGTGCTCTCCTCCTTCTGGATCAGCTCCTGCTGTTTCTCTCGGCTCATGGTGGGCCAGAGCCTCAGCTGCTCCGATGCTATCTCCAGGGCAGACTTGGCTTCCTGTGGCTCCTCTGTGCTCTCCTGAAGGAGTTGGAAGATGTCAGTCGTCTGCATGGGCAGACCTGCCAGCGCCCACCCCACTGCTCCCACAGGAGTCTCCCAGAACCAGGATGCAGTCCCTCAGGCTGGTTCAGCAACCTTCTCAGCCCGTGGACCTTCGGGGAGAGCTGCTTCTGCGCAGTGGCTCTCCAGGGACACTGGCACCATTGTCACCTCCTCACCTCATCCGTGTGGTTCTCCTCGTTGTTGTCCAGGTACAAGGCTCGGATGTGGTTCTGCACATCGCAGTAGAACATAGCCTCCCAGAACTGGATGTTGGTCCACACCACGTGCTCCTGCACACAGCTGTAGGCAAACTGCGTGATGCCCGGGCTCAGTTTCTGAGGAAGCAGAAGGTGGAAGAGAGTTTCATACAAACACAGCCTTTGTGCCAAGCTCTCCTCTCCAGGTAAGCCCCGCTCTAGCCTGTTGCTGGGAAAGGCATCGCACCCTTGGGCTGGCAGGAGGGACACTTGCATCACAGCTCCTCCGAGCATTCCTTGCAAACTCTTCTCACGCTTGCCCAGCACCCACTCACAGCCCCACATGGCCTCATGCTACCGATGCTTTATGGCAGCCCGAATTTTACATCAGCCCAGCTCGACCGACAGATCAAGCTGGCACTTCAGAGCAGCACCCCAGTTTCTGAGCACCCTTCCCACAGGTGTTCCTGCCATCCTGAGAGCCTCAGGCTCAGAGACCGGCGCAGCCAGCCTGGCCAACCTTGTGAGTGGTTGGGAGCTCCTGAACAGGACCCTCTTCTATTCTGAGAAGCACCATGGGGACAACCTGCCCTCAGCACGGCTGCAGCGCCGGCTCTCAGTCCTTCAGCCTGCCAGCCTCTGTGGCCTCCAAGGAGTTCTGAGTCTGCGAGGGCTGTACACGGGGTACTGCAAATACTCACTCTGCAGAAAGCGGTGACCAGTGGCAAGAGAGCGGCTGCAATCCCATGCTCGTCCATGGCAGTGCAGTCCTGGGGAAAAGAGCAGAGGTTACAAGAGGATTCACTGCAAGACCCTCAGACCTACCCCAGTCCCTACGTCATGCTGTCTCCCCACAAAAGGAGACAAGCTCCTTCCTAAGAGACGCGCTCTCCCCAGCCCTCTCCTACCTGCAAACAGCAGTTCATCATGCGGATTATGAAATCAAACTGCTGGTGATCCAGCACCGCCCGGTTCTGCTGCACATGCAGGTTCAGCTCCTGGGTCAGGCAGTGCCTGGCTGCTCGGCCCTTCATGGCACGCAGCACAGCAGGGAACAACTGCAGAGGAAAGAAGAAGTCACGGCGTAGAAAGACGGGGCCCAGCAGAGCTCAGACGGTGAGTTCAAGGGCAGCCCACAATGAGGAGGTGCAGGAGGGGCTTCACATTCTGACTGTGCTGGCTGACACCAGGGTGTTTCAGGCAGCTCCTCCACACTCAGACATGGGGGCAAACCAGAGCAAAACCCCACATCTGGCCAGCCGGATCACAGCCCTGGTGGGGGGGGACCCCAGCCTTGTTATCTCCATGGGACAGACCCTGGTGGGCACTGGGAGATGCAGAAGCAGTGCTAAACTGATGCAGTGGAGTGATCAACCAAAAGCCCAGGGGCATGACAAGGAGGAAGGGTGTTGAGAGAACATGTGAGCATATGGGACCAGAGCTGGCCAGCAAAGGTCTGGTCATGGGCAGGGAATGTCCCCTCCAGCCCGCTGCGGAGGAGAGGCAGAGCAACCCCCCCTCTCCTCCCCTCAACTACTGGCTCTTCAAAGAGCCACTCTCACCTTTTTGGCTTCTAACATCTTGTTCTCAAAGACGTAGGAGATGCAGTTCCTGACCACCTCCAGGCGACGGGCGCTGTTGGCCAGGGCATTGCCGTTGCGCTCCATGATGGCAGCTGGGGAAGAGAGTTGCCTGTTAGTTCAACCAGGGCAGGGCTTTCACCCCTGGGTGGGGGGAAATGGGTGACCCCTCCCCTGCTCCGCGTGGGTAGGGCTCTAGGCTCTAAGAGCTCATGATGGAGAAACACCACAGGGTCTTCAGCCGTCCCCTCGTGCTGGCTGATAGACGCCAGGGTGCTCTAAGCAGCCCAAAGGGCAGAAGCTAAGGGGCACGGTGCTGCTGCTTCTCCAAGACAGCAGCACTACCCATGTTTTGCTCACGTGGGACCCTCGGATGTGCCGTAGTGTGAAAATCAGCCAGCTACGCCATGGTAAAGCTCCTCCTGAGCAGGGTTTCTCACTGCAGGGAAAGGCCCCCTGCACACACGTACCAATGGGGGGTCCCGATGGCACCATGCATTTCTTCTCTGCCTTCACAGCCGGAGGAGCCGTCTGCAGCTTGGCAGTGGCCTGGTCGATGATCCACTGCACTGTCCCCTCATCCAAACGGGGAAAAGGCTTCTGGTGGAGGCGCAGGTGACAGCCTTCCGTGGGCTTCTGCACCTTGTGCATGGTCACTGCCGGGTACGGGTTCTCCTGGCACAGCAGAGAGAGATTCTTTTCAGGCACACAGCCATCACACACCTCCTCTAGGACAGGAGCCACAGCGAAGCATCCTTCAGCAACCTCTGCTGCTCCGAGGCCAAACACTCTCCCAGCTGCTATCTACAGCCCCCAGAAACCTGCAGCCCTGAGGCAGGCTGTCTGGGCAGCCGTGCCAGCACGCTCTGCTCCCAGGAGCCGCAAGGACAGCTCGTTTTGGCCCTGAGCAGAGCAACGAGCAAAGCACCATCCAGAAGCTCTGTCAGGAGACATCTGAGGGCCCCACAGGCGCTGCTCTGCTTTCTGAAGACCTTTGCTGGCCTGCCCTGGATTGGACCACAAGTGCAGCGGCTACCCTGGAGAAAAGGCAGGGAGTGCCTGATGCCCAGGCCACCTGAAACCGAGGAATCCCACTCCTGCGAGCAGCCAGACACTTCTGGGCCCATCAGCCAGTGCCCTACCACACCTGACAGAGCAGGGTGGGACAGGATCAGGCACTGCGAGCATCACTTCCAGCAAGAGCTTACGGAGGGAGGACAGGCTGACCACGACTCCGACCCGGGCTCTCCCTGCCCCATACCCTCCTCTGACCAGGTTCCCCCTCCTGTGACAAGCCTCCAGGACTCACGTTTTTGTAAAGTTTCTCTGCCAGCTCCTTGATGTGCCGCAGTATTTTCTGCTTGTTCCCCTCTTCTGCACGCATGCGCTTCACTTCATAAGCCACAAGCTGCGAGAACAAGAGATGGGTGAGAGGAGCAGCTGCCTGCTAGGCAGGATCCAGCCACCGTTCCCATACGCCCGCTCCATCCCCCAGCGCAACGCTGCAGCCGGGGTGTCACGGCAGATCCCCGGCTCAGTCCCTCGAGGGGCAGGGACACGTGGGACAGCCGGGCAGGGGGGTGCTGCTCCCAAACTGCCGCTTACCTCATCAAACAGGTCGATCGAGCGGTACGGGGCCCCCCGCTCGGTCACAAAGCCAGCGAATGCCATGCCCTCCAGCACCTTGGTGAGGAAGTCATCCTCCATCAGCCCCCTCTGCCCAAGGAAGGCTGCCTGGAAGAGGGGAGAGTGCGCGCTGTCAGCAGCACTGTCCAGGCATCAGTCATCCCGGCCGACGCTGTTGCCGCAGCGAAGGACAGGCGCCCGTGCTGCAGTAGGACCACGCCACCTCCTTCGCCGTCCCACACGGGCGCGGGGACAGGGTTTGCACAGAAACCCGTGCCTCTGGCCCGCAGCAGCGCAAGGTGCATTTGCAGCAGGACGTGCTGGTGGCAAGCGAAGAGCACCAGCATCAGCCCCGGTGTGCACCCCGGGGAAAGCAGGGGCACAGCGGCCGCAGGCTCCTTCTGGCAGCTGTGATGAGGACCTCATCCTGAACGCTTGTTCACCCCACCTCCTCCCCAAACATGGCTTTGAAGGAGCCTCTCACCAGCGCCACAGAAGGAGCCCAAAGCACCAGGTTTCCTGTGTCTGCAGAAAGCTCTTAGGACTCTCCCCTTGGCAGATGAGCGTGGGAGCTCATCCCACCCGAGAATCGCCGGCTGCGGCACACCACGTGCCTTCAGGAGCAGCCGGCTGGGAACAGCTTTTGCTCCTCCAAACACCCTCGCCCGCTCGCTGCACACTGACTCACTGAGTGGGGCAGGACAAGGGTGCTACGGCAGGGACCGCTGTGCCACCTACGCTCGCCCTCCTCACCGCTCCGCGGAGGAGCTGGACCAGCCCCTTCCCAGGGGAAGGGACCGAGAGGCGCGGAGCTCGGTGCTGGAGCCACGGGCACTGCACCTGAACGCAGACTGCTGAGCCCCGTGGCCCTAAACCCGCTGCGAGAGAGGCACAGATGTTGCTGTGACCAAAGCAGCTAAATAAGTGAAACTCAGGCTACTGCATACTGTCACTGCGCAGAATGATTTTATGAAATGGAAGTTCATTACACTTTATTCATTTTATAGCAGTTTTATGAAAGGGCGTTTTCTCATGTTTACTGCACATTTATGATTTTATAGAACTACTGAATACGGACGGGGATCTCTACTGAGCATAAAAATATAGCTCAAAACCCTTATGAACACGCTGCTGACTCCGAATGTCAGAGACCAGAGCACATTTTACAGCGCAGAGCAGCACTGGCGATGCACGAGCCCAGGGCACACACGGCACATGCTTGCTCACGTGCGCTCTCCTGGCACGCTTTTGCAGGTACGAGGTGTGGTCCCCTTGACCTCGGGGCGGGCTGGGCAGAGCGGGAAGGTGCAGGCAGCAGGAGGGCTCCTGCCTGCCTGTCCTCAGCGACCTCGAGCATGCAGCAGGGAGGGCACAGCTGCAGCAGGGCTGCAGGCTGCATGACATGGCCGCGCCGAGCTGCAACGCTCGAGTCCCTCTGCTCTCGCTCACCATCCATTGCCTTCTCCTGCATTAGGTCTCCGCCACGGATGACCAAACCCTTCAAGCTTTTCCCTGCTCTCCCTGCCCTGCCAGCCTTTCTGGTACAGCTAACACTCCAGAAGCGCTGGGGAAGGCAGGCCCTGCCTCCTTCCTTTCCCCAGATCTTAAGAAAATCCCCAGCTCCAAGCCAGGACGTGAGGGACACCTTCTGTGAGCCCCAAAGGCTGCTTGGCACCAGGCACACGGGACGCCAGCTGCAGCGCATCTGCCCACACTGGCATAAACAGGGAAGCGCTATCTGACCCCCAGGACCTTGGGATAGTCAAGGACAAACAAGGGATGCAGGTGGACCCAGGAATGATGTAGGAGAGGTCACTTATGGAGACACAGAACTGTCTTCTAGATGCAGCTGTACTTGTGCAAACCTCTTCAAAGAACAACTCATCCCAGCCTCTGCCCAACCCACCTGGAAAAGAGTTTGAAGAAAATAATTCTGCCGCGTGGAGAGGAGGCCGTAGAGCAGAGGGAGCCGAGCCACTGCAGAAACACGCTCCCTGCCCTCCCTCGCTGGCCAGGCCCCAGAGGCTTCCTCCCTTCCCCATCACCCCGCTCCCAGCAGCAGCTCCTTCCCTCTCCGGGAGCTGCCTCCCCTGCTCAGCCCAGAGCCAGGCTGGCGGACCCAGCGGCCAGCGGTGCCTGCCAGCCCCTGCACGCGTGTGCCCTCACCTTGTGGAATCGGATGACCGGCTCGGGATGGATGCGGATGATGTGCAGACACCAGCGATAGCCCTGAAGCAGCTGTGCAAACAAGCGGAGGAAGACGGCACGGATCTCCTTGTCCTGCGGAGGGAAGGACAGCGTGGTCACAGCGTGGTCAGGCAGAGGGTGCAGGCGAGCCAGCACACAGGGACAGGAGTTTACACCCAGCACAGAGGCGAGGGGTTCAAACCACGCGTCAGGGTCAGCGTCTGCTGAGCAGGGCAGGAAACTCGGCACGGATTCCAGGGTAAAAGGGACACGGCAGACTGGATTCACTGTTCTGCCCCCACCTCACTTCACAGCATCCCCGACGCTGCACACAGAGGAAAGGGAGCTCCCTCAGCCCCGGGGTTTGCTGAAGTGCCCAAACGTTTGGCACCTGGCTCTAGCCCCTGCTCCAGCACGGCAGCAAGCCTGGCAGCCCCCATCCATGGGCCAGCTACTGAAACAGCACCACTGGCTTCCAGGCCATGGCTTGGAGCTGTGGCCTCAGTGTCCTGGCAGTTTTGTGCTTTGCCTCTTAACCTCAGCAACACCAAGATGGAGACAGGCCTGAAATCGTGCCTGTCCACTCCATGCCCAAGAAATGGGGTGCCCAGCAGGGATAGCAGCCTCACAGGAGGGGTCCCCCTTCCTCCCCACTCCACTCACCTGCATTTTGAGAGAAGAGGCAGAAATTGTTGAAGGGGGGAATGCAAGATCTGCCACCTCCAGCTCTGGGTCCAAGACCTGCACAGACAGAATCACAGAATGACAGAATGGCAGGGGCTCAGAGGGACCTCTGGAGTTCATCCTGTCCCACCCCTGCGTGAGCAGGCACACCCAGAGCAGGGGCACAGGGCCGCGTCCAGGCGGGGTGTGAATGTCTCCAGGGAAAGGACCCCACAGCCTCTCTGGGCAGCCTGTGCCCCTGCTCTGGCACCCGCACAGGGAAGGGGTTTGTCCTCATGTTCAGGGGGAACTTCCCGTGTTCCAGCTTGTGCCCGTGGCCCCTTGGCCTGGTGTTGGGCACCACTGAAAAGAGTCCGGCCCCATCCTCCTGACACCCGCCCTTCAGATATTTCTATGTATTGACAAGTCAAGGCACAAAGCATGCTCAGCCCTGGCCCAGGGGGATCTCTATCTTCACAGCCAGAAAAAGCGAAGCATCATTCCCCAGAGACCCAACAGCACCCCCAGAAAAGGTCTGAGGGGCTTGGAAACAAACCTACAGGGCTTGAACCACCAGGTGTCAGAAAATACTGTGTCGTGCAAGGGAAGCCTCAAGGCCTGACCCTTCCTCGTGAATCCCTGTGCAGACCCCGGGGATGGCTCGGAGGGCAGTGGGGAAGGGGGAGCCTCTCCAGCCACGGTCGAGGAGCAGAAGCTGAGGCGTGCAGTATTTGCCTGGCGCGGCCGTCCTGGGCACACTCTCGCATGGCCGGCGGTCTCCGGGAACACGCAAGCGGCCAGAAGAGCTTCAGGGCTGCAGCTGCTTCCTGCCCACAGGCTGGGAGCCAGCGCCTGATTCCCAGAAACCTTTGGCAGGAGAACCCCCCTCCGGCACTGCCACGCACCAGAGGCCATCAGGATCAGGAAAGGTCTCCTGTGACACGGTCAGCAGGACCCCGAGATATGGACCTCTGCTCTCAGAGGAGTCCCTGCTGCTCCATCCCCAGCTCCCCTTGGAAATGTGCACCACTCCCGAGGCGCTCGCACCCTGCGGACGGGGGAAAGTCTGCAGCACTTACCATGGAGAGGGCTTCCTGGGTCTGCTGGAGCAGAGGTTCAGGGAGCAGGGAGATATGTACACACTCGGGGACATTCACTGTCCCTCCGTCCAGGTCTGCGATAACGACATCCAGCTGGAAGTGGAAGGACAGGCATGAGACAAGGCCAGGCTTTCCAAGACCCTCCCCACCACCTCCCTCTGGGTGACGGAGAGCTAGCGAGGGGGTAAGCCCAGCCCAGGAGGGGGGCTTGGGAACAGTGTCTGTCTCCTCTCCATCTTCTGTGAACACTCTAGCCCTCAGCAGCTATTTCCTCTTATCCATTGTCACCAAACCCAAGCATTTGCCGATATGCAAGCTACAAAGCTTGTGTATCATCACTCCCTGCAACAAAGGTGGCAGGGCGAGGACAGCCTGGCAGGAGAGGGACGCAGCTTTGCTCAGCAGGCACCTGCTGTGACTGTGGCATCAGACTCCTCGACACCCTGTCAGCCTGGCTGAGGCGTCACACGCTGGCCCCGGCCCAGCATTGAGGCCATCCTGCTTAACCAGAGCGGCACGCTGCAGTTTGCTCAGAAGGCTGCACGAAAGCTTGTTTCAGTTTAGATCAGACTCATTATGCTTTGATTTAATTCAGTTTCTGAACTGAAGCCTGAAGTGCCAACACAGCCTCTCGGCCCAGCAGTGCCAGCTGAGTTTCAAGATCAAATCCTCGGCTAACCCCAGCCGTCGGTGTGCAGGCTCTGCAGCCCACAGCCCCGACGTCGCGTGGCCCAGCCAGCCCCGCTTGGCTTGTGCGGCACGGCTGGATCGCAGCCCGGGCTGGCCAGCCTGAACAAGCAGAGCCTGTGCGAGCCGGCGTGGTCAGCCTGCTGCCCTGAGCACCCTCAGGACAACGTTTGCTGCTATCTGAGACTGCTGGCACACGACCCCTGCTTCTTCCTTGGACCGCTTCTGCTCCTGGCACAAGGGACGGGGTACACGGCATCTCACCAGCTCCTGCGTCTCTGACTGGAAGATGGAGTGGACTCCGATAATGAAGGGTGTTGGCGTGCTCAGTACCTCAAGGAGCTGTGCAGGCAAGATGGGCACATACGTGAAACTGCAACCAAAAAAGAGCATCACTGCAGCCAGTCGAGCCCTGCTCTCTGCGCAAGCACCGTCCTCGACACCAGCTGACCAGCCCCACCTCCGGAGGTTGTGGGGCAACTACATCCCCCGGAAGGCAGGCTTCCCCCCGGCACCCCCAGCCCTTCAGACAGTACGTGCCCTATGTACTACGTACGTGCAGCCTACAGCTGCTCAAGCTTTCTGAAGGCTCGTGGACACTGACCATGATCACTCTCTGGCCCTGGAGTTATGATCTAAGTCTGACCAAGGGAAAGGTTTCCAGCAGAGCAATTTAACTCCCAAAGAAAGCTTTCTTTAGAATACAAATAGCCTTTCTGCAGCCTGGGGGTATGGCAGGCCAGCGTGGAAACACTGCGACAGGAGCTGGCAGCAACAATGGCCTGTCTATCTCAACTGTCCTGCTTGGGAGATGTGCAAACAGCCCCAGTGGCGGCCAGTCTGCGAGCCAGCGTCCCCTTCCCTGGCCGGGCCCCGCAGGTCAACAGCACCACCGGCTCCCCGGGGCTGGGGCGAGCGGGGTGCCAGCCATCCCGCAGGAGTCACTGCGGCGGCCTGGCCACCACCACCGGCACCTTAACAAAAGCCCTATGTGCGCATGCCCCTTTCGAGGGAGGGCAGAATTTGCACCTCTGCTTTCTGGAAGCTTCTCAGTGTCCAGCCCTGCCCCCACCCCATTCAGCAAGACCTTGTGCCCAGGGCTCGGACTGCCAGCAGAAATGGTGCACTGGCACTCTGTCCTCTGCGTGGGCTGCAAACCAGCTGAGAGAAGGGAAAGGGGTCGGCTTCTGGAGAGATAAGCACTGCTGGCCTCTCCTATGTGCACCACGGGGTGCTCACGCACCGCCAGGCCACATCCCCCAGCCTGAGGGGCTTGCTTCCCTCTGTCAAGGGTTGCCACGGCTAGGAATAGTGCATGCCAGCAGCTCCGGGAGCTACAGACACTGCTGGTAATGCCTCGTTCCCTGCTTCCAGTGTGAGAGCCCCAGTCTTGCCCTAGAGAGGAGGAAGGCAGGGGTGGAAGGTCCACACCCCTTCGCTGCTGTGCGCTCACTCTGGAATTACGTTGCTGTACAAAGGCTTCAGGAAGGGGGCTTTCAGCACATCCGAGACCCGTGGGCATTCACCTGCCCCTTTGCCAGCCCAAAACACAGCTAGTTACCATTAATAGTAGCTAAGGAACCAGGAGGAAGCGAGGGCATGAGGCATGGGGAGGCCGGACAGCGGCATGGGCTCAGCAGGCGGCTGCACCCTCGCTGGCCCTAGGCTGCTGTCGGAGCGCTGAGGGGCTCGAGGAGCGGTGGGGTTCCCTCACCTGTACTTGAGGGGGAACATAAGTGCGAGAAGAGCCCGGCAGGCGTCGGTCAGCCTCTGGTAACTGCTGGAGAGAAACAGGATCTTGTGCTCAGTAAGGGCTGCACAGAAGAGGTACAGCACGTTGGTGATGCCTGGGGAGAGAAGAGCGCTCAGAAATGAGGGTTCCCCTCTCACACCCCACCAGAGACGACTAAACCCCACCTGAGCTGGACCCCACCTCCACGATCTGCACAACAGATGAGTTCAACATACTCCCAAAAAGCCACTCTGGGTCACCCGGGTATGTGCTCCCCCAGGGGAAGCCCCT
Organism: Phalacrocorax aristotelis; assembly: GCF_949628215.1. Lineage (NCBI taxonomy): Eukaryota > Metazoa > Chordata > Aves > Suliformes > Phalacrocoracidae > Phalacrocorax > Phalacrocorax aristotelis. The sequence continues at coordinate 218,393,152 of NC_134276.1, forward strand.
CTTCCGAGAGATGCTCAGCAGCTCTGCCGAGCTGCCAGTGTCCTTTAATCGGAGGCGCAAGGCTAACGGCAGCACCCCTCCGGGCACCCGTTCCTGCCACCCAGGCCGTTTCTCATGAGATCTGGCCACACATCTGCACCCCAGCCGGGGAGAGCTGCCAGTCTCCTGCCCTCCTGGGAACAGGAAGGCAGAGCGGGGCCGAGAAGGGCTCAGTCTGGGGTGGCTGCAGCTGGAAGAGAGCCCTGAGCCAACAAGCCAGGCTCAGGAGTGCGGTGGGAAGCAACGTGCAGGGAACTCCAGCCCAGGACTCAGCCAGCTGGCTTTGGCACCGGACCCGATGAGAAGGAGGTGTGGGGAGAAGTCTCACCAAGCTGGCGGAAGAGCAGGGCCACGCTGCAGCTGCTGACGGGAAGCGAGTCATTGATGGGTGTCTGGATCACCTGCCTGTCCCCTGCTCCCAGAGAGATCGTCCTCTGCAAGAGAAAACAGACCCGGTCACTGGGCATCAATCCAAGGAAGGGGCGAGCACAAGGATCGAGGGCAAGCCAGCTGCCTCTCCAAGACAGAAGCAGCCCGAATCCCCCCAGCACACAGGGCCAGGGTGACTGTGCCCTCGGCACAAGCCTTGTCCCCAACGGGGCAGCGTGTCCTACCGCGGCACACCACCTCGCAGCAGCACGGCTGGAGCACGGCCGCTGCAGGAAGAGGGAAGAGCACCCTGCAACAACACACGTCGCGTGCTTGGCTGGGGCCATGGGCTAAGGGGACGAATGAGACCTGCTGAAAGAGCAGGCAGTCCCGGCCAGCATGAGCAACTCCTTGATGGCTGGCAGAAGGCAGCAGCAAGCCCCAAGACCCGCACTGTGATGCAGTACATGGGGCTCTCCAGGACCTCCCAGCCGGAGGGGAACAGTTCACCTGTGCCATGCCCAGCCAGCACTGCCAGGCAAGGGAGGAGCACCAGCTCTGCAGCCTCTCCCGCTGGACAGCGTGCCTCTCCCAGGTGGCATGAGCAGGCCCTGATGGCTCCTGGTAGAAGGGCTGGGGACAGACAGACTGCACACTCTCATTGCTTCTTCTCCAGTACAATTTTTTTCCCAGACCTAAGCTCATTCCCAGCAGCACGGGGAAGCCTACATGTCTCCACCCTCTCTCCAGGCTGCAGGGGCTGGGGCAGGACCAGATCACTGGCCCTCTTCTCCTCTTTCTATACCTCTCTATGGAAAACACTCCTCTGCAATAGCAGGTTTCGCCATGCAACCCACCTCCTCACTCAGCCCCCTGCAGCCACAAGAGCTCACGCCACCACAACAGCCCAGAAGTCTGCTTCCGAACGCCGCCGTGCTGGCAGAGCAGCACAAGCACCCCTGACCTGGTCATCCACAGCAGGCCACCGTGTTTTCACAACCCCCAGGAGAGCGCACTCATGGAGAGGCAAACAGCGCACAGCCAGTCTGCTGCGGTGCAGGAGCGCAACCAGAGCCCAGGCACGCGTTCCCGGCTGCCCGTCAGTGCAGCACACGCAGACGCACGCACACCCGAGGGTGCTCTGACCGAGACGAACAGTGCCTGGGCCTCCACTGCTGCACCAGCTGCAGCGTGTGCCACCCTCAAACACAAGAGAGGTTGCTATCGAGGAGTCAGACCCAATGAAAGAAAAGGCGTGCGTACCGCTGCTTCGTCGTCCGCGTCAGGCTGAGATAGAGACAGACAGAGATAGCACAGTCAGTTAGAAACACATAAAGACAGCGAGACAACAGGGCAGACGAACACAGGCAGAGGCCAACAACAAGCAGGGACCAACAGTCTTGGAGAGGAGTGATGCACACACACACAAAGCAAAAGCAATGGCCACTGCACTGGAAAAGAGCGTTTGGACACAGCAGGAGAACAGGTGAAGCACAGGAGGGGAAGTGCCACCAACAAACTGCCCTCCCTGTAGCACACTACTTGTTCCCACAGCACGGATCAATCCTGCAAGAACTGGGAGGTGATGAACAATGGTGCCAAAAAGCACTGTTCAATGAGCCACAGCGGCTTGAGGAGCCGCCCTGGTCTGAGCAGCCTCTCCTCTCCCATACTGCCGCTTACAGATCCCACCGGGGAGGAACCAGATGGAGTCGGACAGATCTGGGCAGACCCAGCAGGAGTGCTCTGGCTCTCACCCTCAGCCAGAGCAAACCCAGGGTGCTTGGCACAGTCACAGCTCCCTGGGTGTGGGCAGCACCCTGCTTGCTTCTCCGGAGGACTCAGGTACGAGTGACATACAGCCCTCTCCTGCAGACACCACAGCTGGGCCCTCGCAGGACCTGCATCACTCTGCATTACCAGAGAAAGCACCAAACCCCTGAAAAAGCCTGCACAGATACACAGGTTCAAGACAGCAGCCTCCCCTCGAGGTCACGGGCCACAGTGGTGGAAGAAACCTCTGTCTCCAGGCACCAGGGACCTGTGGTGCTGCCCCAGCCTTGCAAAGGCTCCTCCACTTGGGTGCAGTCTGGGTGCGAGAGAATTAAATGTATTTGTTGCTGGGGGAAGCAGAGCTCAGCTCAGAGTGAAGCCGCCGCAGGAGACACGTGCACATCCACAGTTACGTTCCAGGTGTTAGCATGGCAGAAGAGCTCCAAGGGGTTATGCTGCTGTCTCCAAAGACCTCCTGCCAGGGGGTCGGCTGGGCTTTCTCCACTTCTGTCATCTCCAAGTCAGCTTCAATTAGCCCTTCAGTACCCATCTGCTGCTCACGTGAGCGAGCCTGAGCCCAGCTGGCCTTCCTAGAGCAGGAGGAGGAGCGCTAGAGGAACACATGGCTCAGAGGGGAAAACGGGAGGCTTATCTCTGATGGCCTCAGTTCTGGGCACAAGCGAGGCTGTTGCTCCTCAAGCCCTGTCCGTCAGAAATGTTGGCCATATACAGGCACAAGCCAGCGGTGTGAGGAGACAGCTCCAAGCTGCTCGTCTGGCGAACGTCAGCCTTGCTTGGCCCATCGCCCCAGAGCTGACTCGTCCCCATTCTCACAGATGGCCCGTGACCACTTGGCTCTGGAGCAGCTCTCCAGGCAGTCAGACAGGCCTGAGTGGAAGAGCAAGACCTCCCTGATGCAGGAGCAACCAGAGACCATGGCAATTGTTTGCACAGATCGATCGGTGACTGCGTAAGCCAGCTGGTGGTCAAGTGACCCAGTACTCCCTCCCGGAGGGAGCAAGGAGCCAAGACCAAGCTGCCTAGTCATGGCAAGCCATAGCTAAGTGAAGCAGCAAGATCTTCTCAGCTGATCTAGGTGCTGAGCGGCTCCAAATCACAGAGGTTTGCTGTTTCTACTCTTAAGCACTTGGGAAGGCACTGCTGGCACTAGCTGAGCACTTGCCAGTAGCAGTGCACTGCGGCAGCTCCTCGATAGCCAGTACACTGAGCCAGACTGCCCATGAGTCAAATCAGCCTTGCTCAGCTCACCCCAGCACAGCAAAACGAGAATTCAGCTGAGCAAAACATCCCTGCTTCTATCAGAGCTGCTTAGGAGGCAGAAGCACAGGGAGGAAAGAAGGAAGGGGCAGATTACCCACCTGAGCTCCCCCGGTGATGGGGATGGTACACGTCAGGAGGTTCCCAATGACGTTCTCCAGGGACACACTCAGTCCATCCACGTAGATAGTATAGATCAAACCCAGGCTGTTCTGGAGAGGAAAGGACAGCACAGCTGAGCATCAGGGCGGGAAGCAGACACTTACAGGTGTTGTTGGGGAGGCTCCAGTTTGGAGCACCATTGCATGGCGGGGATCCCCAGTGCTTGCCACCAGACAGACACACCTTGTGACAGTCAACTCCTGGCTGCAGTGCTCCAGCTCTTCCCCCTCAGCCCTCTCACAGCGAGTCCTCATCAGCAGGACAGGAAATTTAGCAAGTGCTCGGTTTGCTTCCAGCCATCCAACCTCCCCATCCCAGCACCGACCCTGCCAGAGCCGTCCCCAGACATGCCCCCTGGGCCAGAGCTCAGCAGGAGCCGCGCGAAGGGGGTACAAAAGTTCCACGGCCAGAGGCGAGTGGAAACAGCTGGACTTCTCCAGCACCCCCAAGCACTCCCAGTCCCTGCAAATTTATATCAAATCTCACAAAAACCCCAAGTAAGGGATGGGAAGGAGACCCACTGCTCCACCGAGGGCTGGCCAAGACGCCTGGCCGGGCCCCGCTCCGCTCACTGCCTGCCCGGTGTTGGGACAACACCCTTAACAACAGGCTTTAACTCTTGGTCAGCCCTGAAGCGGTCGGGCAGTTGGACTAGTTGATCGTTGCAGGTCCCTTCTAACTGAAATATTCTATTCTATTCTACTCGGGAAGAAACACCAGCTCCAGCACAGAGGGAGCTGGGGGGCACAAGCACAGGGCAGCGTTCAGCACAAGCTATAATACACAGACAGATAAGGAATTTGAGGAATTTGTCTTCAAGGCACCCTCTGGGTGGGTTTTTTTTTAACTCAAACCATCTCCCCATGTCAGTGAGGAAAAGAGAAAACACAAATACTAGGGCTTTGGAGAGAAGGCGCCAGGCAGGCTACTGCACGCTGGAATAGCTGAGTGAAGAGCAAGCTCACGCTCCTGCACGTCCCTGAACACCCGCTGCTGTGCCGGACGCTCCGCGGAGGAAGCAGGAGGAAATCTGAGAGAAGGCGCAGTCTCACGAGGTGCCAGAAGGGAGATCTGGGGTACCCTGCCCTCTTCCCAAGGGCTGGAGACCGGCCCAGCTTCAGGGGGCATGGCAGCTACGGCCCCACGGCTGCTGGCCGGCGGTGCAGGCTCCTGGCGTAACGTGTACGGCTTGGCCTCTCCCTGAGCAAGAGGCAGATCCTCAGTCCAGCATCATGCTGACCAAGAGGACCAACAGGTCGAGGTCCTGGGCTACACAGAGACCTAATCAGAGAAGAGAAGGAGCTGCAACAACCCAAGTCTTGTGCTGGGGAAGTAAGAGGCTGGGCTTCCTATTTAGCCAGAGAAATCCATCCGTTCAGCCAAAGGGCAAAGGCAGTCAGAGGTGGGTGGCACTTGCTGCTGCGGAGCAGAGATCCCGCTCCCGCAGTCACCATGCTCAGAGACCTGCTGGGGACACCCAGGGACCTTCCTGGGTTCGTGTCACAGCTCAGGGGGAAATGACCCGAGGCCCTGAACAACAGGACTGTAGTGCTCTTGTCACTCATCTGTTCCTCAGAAATCACTAAGGTGGAGAATTCAAGCAACTGAGCAATGAAATCGGGCAGCCAAACATGCAATGCAAGCGTTACTGGGCCTCCTAACAAAACCAGCCAGGGAAGATGAGAGGCCAGGTACGCAAAGACTGAAACAATCAGTCTTTGAATCAGAGAAGCTCTGGCAAGAAACGTCTGTCTTTTGGAACCAGTTTGCTGACCCGCTTTCCTCCAGAGTCATCCCCAAGCACGACCACCTTTTGCTCAGCAGGAGAGCGGCAGATGCTGCAGCCCGGCTGACCTCGCTCTGCTCTCCCAGGCTTGAAAAAATGAACAGCTCCTGCGTTTTAGAGAATTCCAGCTCCACAGAAGGCCAGGTGTGGTAAAACCCATCCCAGGTGTGAGGACAACCAACAAGGCAACTGCTTGCCACGGGGGGAGAGGGCTGGCGGTCCAGGCTCACTTCTGCTCGCATGCTCCCTTGCTGGAAAGGAGTTGCTCTTTTAACACCACCTATCAGCCAAGCCAGGCCTGACTTAGGCTCAGACAACTTTCCCAATAAAATACCCAATACAGACTTTCTTACTGCGAGAGTGGGTGAACGCTGGCACAGGCTTCCCAGGGAAGTTGTACAGCCTCCGTCCTTGGAGATAATTCAAAACCCAACTGGATGATATCCTGGACAACCTGCTCCAGCTGACCCTGCTCGAGCAGGGGTTGGACCAGAGACTTCCAGAGGTGCCTCCAACCTCTGTTCTGTGGTTTGGGGCTGTGAGTCTGCAAAGCCCAGAGTTTCTGCTGTTTGAAGCAGCTGCAAGCTGGAGAATGGAGTGATTTTCCCACCCCCCCCAGCTGTTAATGCCTTGAGCACTGAACACCCTGAGGGAACACCACGTGCTACCATTCACGGAGCGGGCTGGGAACACGAGGTTCTAGAACAGGGCAGAACTCAGAAGTGATATCCTTGCGGTGGGAGGGGAAAAAGGAAGGACACGGCCCGGCCTGTTGGAAAACGCTGCCCTCCTGCAAGCCCAGCACCCAGGCAAGCTAGCAGAGAGCCCACCGTAAATGCCTGGGGGATTCCTCCTTCGGGCCAAGAGGAGCCGCGTGGCAGCCCGCCCGCTCGGTCTGGAGGAGGCTGCCCACACCCCGCCCGCCCCAGCCACAGAGCTGTGGACACAATACGCACGGAGGCAGGCTGTAAGCACGCCAGCTTGCAGCCTGTGCCCTCCCAAACCTTTTACAAACACATAATGCAGCACATTTAAAGAAAATAAAGGTGGCAAAGACAAATGGTCCCACAGGAACAGGCTGTTCTTCACGGTTTTTCTGTTAACAAAACTGGGTCAAGGCCACCAGCTGCCCAGTGCGGCCGAGGCTTTGCCTTCTGTCCTGCAGCCAGCCGTTCAGGCTCAGCGCGCAGCTTGCGGAGCTGGACCAGGATGCAAGGAGCGGGCTGGGGACGGGCCGCTCTCCCCCCGGGTGCTGCGCCAGGGTGCTCCTGCAGCTCCTGTTCCTGGCTGTGACTACGCGGCTCCCGGTTGCTGCCAGAGCCAGAAGGGCTTTGCTAATATTGCTCTCCTCTCCCTCCCGAGCCGGGGCCCTGCACCCCTGCCCCAGCGCCTTTCGGACTTACCCTGAACACCTCTGCATGGTCCAGCCGCGACACCAGCACCAAGCTTTTGGGCGCGAAGAGCTGCGCAGGTTGAACGGGAGACGATGGCTCCTCTTCCTCCTCCTCCCCCTCACCATTCCTGGGGTGGCTCTGGGGCTAGGGAGACACACATCAGCCAAGTCCCAGGGTTAGAAAAAGGATGCTCTTCCCTCTCCCAAACCTCTGACCCCAGGGCTTGGATTCCTCTGACAAGGGAAAAGCAGGAACCACTGGCCAAAGCCGAAGGCAGCCAGATGCTTCCCAGACAGTGCTGCCGCCCACCCTCCCCAAGCCGCCTCCGCAGGCAGGACCCCAGCAGACCGCGGTACCTGTGCGCTCTCGACGGCCTCCCAGAAGGTGAAGCAGGCGCAGTAGTGCCGCTCCGAGTTGATGTCCGTCAGCACAGCCACGAAGAAGGTGGGGGGGTTCCTCTCCGTGAAGAGCTGCCAGCCGCTGGGCTGGCAGAACTGCAAGAGAGGGCCGGGGGGGCGGTCAGAGGGCCCGACCTGCCCGTGCCGCTGCCCTCGCTCCCCGGCATCGCTTGGGCAGCGGGAGCTGGGAGCTCTGGTGGGCTGGACGATGCGAAAGCAAACCGCCAGGTACCAACACCACCAGGTACCGGCTCCTGGGGACAGAGGGTGGTGTGGCAGCACATCCCCTATAGCGTATGCAGGGAGAGGGCTGTGCCGCCTTCCCCAGCACGTGCTGCAGCACACGCAGCCACCACGGTCCAGGATGGGGAGAACTGGCCAGAGCCTCCCATCCCCTCTCAGGGAGAAAACTGGGCAGGTGCCTTCCCCTCCTCTCCGCAGGGACAGCAGGAGCCATTGGAGAAGCCTGAGCTGGGCACCCTCTGCCACCCTGCACCCATCTGAGAGCCCCCGGCACAGGGGCTGCGAGGAGCCAGGCTGCACCATGCGAGGCGGCTACCTGCAGCCTGCGTCGAGCCTGCGAGGCTTGCCAGGCTCTGCCAAGCCCCTGCAGCCCACCAAGGTGCCGGGCGGCCGCACGCAGGCACGGCACAAAGTCTGGGACAGAAAGGCGATGTGTCCCTGGGGCAAGCTCCCGGCAGGGCAGGGCTGCCCCCGGGCACGGGCGTCTGCTCTGGGAGGTGGGCACTCCTCCCTCGGGGCAGGCAGCTGGAAAACACCAGCCCAGGTTCCACCAATGCCCCGCTGCAGCCAGCTCCAAACACAGTTTTACCAGTTTCTGGGGACTTTCCAAACACCCTCCCAGGGCCAGTGGGTAATTCCAGCCAGCGGCCCCAGGACTCCCCCTGAGTTTCAAAGTCTCAAGGGATTTTTCTTGATTTCCTCAGCATCTGCATTTGGCTGCTGAGGAGCTGTGGAAAATTCCCAAAACTTTTGGGCCCTCCATGAGGCAGCTCCCCAGAGCGGGACACCTCGGCTCCTTCTAGGGCCGTGGCTCGATGAACTCTGAAGACAAGGTGACTTGAACAAAACCCAGGATGAGCATGAAGTGGCAACAGGGCCAGACCGGCAGAAAGGGCTGACATGCCGCAAAGCTGCAGGAATCGCTGCTCCAGCCCAAAACCTTGTGAATCGAAGCTGATTTCAACCCGGTGAAGTTTCCCAGCTGTTCGCCGCCCTCCGTGCCCACCCTCACTCCACGTGCACGCACACTCTCTGCTGCACAGAGCCTCCTCTCCTCCCTTGGGCAGCTCGGTGCGGCCGCAGCTGGGAGAGCCGGGCATCAGCCGCAGCGCAAGAGCTCGGCTTTCTTCAGTGGCCCAGGGATGGCAGCGGGAAGGAGGGGAGGCAAAAGCACTTGTGCAGCTGCTTCCCTGACTCTGCCACATCTGTCCCTGCAAACCTGCGTCCCAGGGCCTCTCCTTTCTGGGGTCATTTTCAAACCGGGCTGCCTCCTGCCCGGCTCCCCTGCCAGCGTGCAGGAGGAAGGTATGGCTCAGCAGCCGTCAGGGTAAGCACACAGCGTCACCCTCCCAACAAGAGGGTTCCTCTCCTCACGGGGCTCTGCAATGAACCCGTAGCTCACCGCTCTGCAAACATTTCCCGGACGTTGCAGAAACGACGAGAGCAAAGCACACAAAGCTGCTGCCCTCGAGGAGTTTGCTGCTGGTCCCACCCAGCGCTTCCCCACTGTTGCATCTCAGTGCAAAGCAATGCACTCCACAACCACAGTGTCAAACCTTCCCTGCAGAGACAGGTATGTACAAGCCAGATGCCGGGGGTCAAGTGTGCTCATCCAGGGGCCTAAGAAATGGAAGTCCGTAACCCCTGGACTGCTCCTCCAGAAGGGAACCCCAGGAGGACATCGACGACACCACCAGTGGCGGGCACGGGCTCTGCTCCGCTCCCCGCTCATGCCGTCTTCCATCCCAGAGGCAATTACACCGCTGCTAAATGGGTGCAGGGAAACGAGGGCGCGACACAAACACGAACATACCTGAGCCTCTTCACTCAGGATTACACAAACTCAGGCCGAGGCATGGCTCCACCACCTCCTGCCCCCAGCACACGAACTTGGCGAGGACCACCAGAGCCCTCGGTCCCACTGCGGATGGTGCGGGAGGTGCAGGAGGCTCCTGGCACCCACCTGGGCTCCAAGCACCAAGCTGTTCTGGCACTCTTCCCAAGTCACAGGATAAGAAGTCAGCTTCTTAAAAATAGCACCTGCTGAGAGCATGGGTCACTTCAAACCGCAGCAAAGGTGATGCCATGGATTGGGTCACATCGCCGGGGTATGTGGCTGTGCCCCGGCTATGCCCCAGAGCTGCTTGCAGCCCGGTTTGATTGAACTCAGTGCACCCAGTTTGATTGCACTCAACGCTCCTCAGCCAATTTATCCTGCAGAAGTCAACATAAAGCAGCCACATGTTCGTAAAGCAGCAGGCATGCAGACGTCTGACCGCCACAGCCATTGCCTCATCTCAGGCTAGATCCTCTAGAAAGGACACACATCCTCCATGAAACGGGCGTAGGCTGGCTGGTGATTAGAACAAGTGTCCTCCATAGAATCACAGCCTCATAGAATCATTAAGGTTGGAAAAGACCTCTAGGATCATCAAGTCCAACCACCAACCCAACACGACCATGTCTCCTAAACCATGCCCTGAAGTACCACATCTACACGTCTTTTAAGTACCCCCAGGGATGGTGACTCCCCCACCTCTCTGGGCAGCCTGTGCCAAGGCCTGACCACTCTGGCAGGGAAGACATTTTCCCTAATCTCCAACCTAAACCTGCCCTGATGCAGCTTGAGGCTGTTTCCTCTGGTCCCATCACTGGTGACTTGGGAGCAGAGACCAGCCCCCCCCTCACTCCAGCCCCTCTCAGGCAGCTGCAGAGAGAGAGAAGGGCTCCCCTCAGCCTCCTCTTCTCCAGGCTAAACCCCCCAGCTCCCTCTCCTCTCCAGCCCCTCCTCCCCAAACCTGCAGTATTGCCTGGGGCTGGTGTGACCCAAGGGCAGGACCCAGCACTTGACCTTGTTAAACCTCACACAACTGGCCTCAGCCCATCGATCCAGCCTGCCCAGGTCCCTCTGCAGAGCCTTCCTGCCCTCCAGCAGATCGACACTCCCGCCCAGCTTGGTGTCACCTGCAAACTCACTGAGGGCACACTCGACCCCCTTGTCCAGGTCATTGATAAAGATATTTAACAGAACTGGCCCCAACACTGAGCCCAACACTGGGGAACCCCACTCGTGGCCAGCCGCCAACTGGATTCAGCTCCGATCACCACAGCTCTCGGGGCTCGGGCAGCCAGTGTTTTACCCAGTGAAGAGTCCACCCATCCAAGCCATGAGCCTCTGGCTTCTCCAGGAGGATGCTCTGGGAGACGGTGTCAAAGGCTTTGCTAAAGTCCAGGCAGACACATCCACAGCCTTTCCCTCATCCACCAGGTGGGTCACCCTGTCATAGAAAGAGACCAGGCTGGTCAGGCAAGAGAAAGAGATCAGGCTGGTCAGGCAGGACCTGCCTTTCATGAAGCCGTGCTGTCTGGGCCCGATCCCCTGGCTGTCCTGCATATGCTTGATGAGCTCACTCAAGATGAACCGCTCCATGACCTTCCCCAGTACCGAGGTCAGGCTGACAGGCCTGTAGTTCCCCGGATCCTCCTTCCAGCCCTTCTTGTAGATCAGCACATTGGCAAGCCTCCAGTCATCTGGGACCTCCCCTGCTAACCAGGACTGCTGGTTAGTGATGAAGAGTGGCTTGGCAATGGCCTCTGCCAGCTCCCTCAGTGCTCTCGGGTGGATCCATCCGGCCCCAGACCCTTGTGAGTGTCCAGGTGGAGCAGCAGGTCGTAGACTGCTTCCTCCTGGATTATGGGGGGTTGTTCTGCTCCCCGTCCCTGTTCCAGCTCAGGGGGGTGAATACCCTGGGGATAACTGGTCTGGCTATTAATGACTGAGGCAAAGAAGGCATTTAATACCTCAGCCTTCTCCTCATCATCAGTTGCAGTGTTCCCCTCTGCATCCAACAGAGGAGGGAGATTCTCTTTTGTTGTTGATATATTTATAAAAACATTTTTTTGTTCTCCCTTACAGCAGTGGCCAGGTTGAGTTCTAGCTGGGCTTTTGCTTGCCTAATTTTCTCCCTGCAAGGCCTCTGTACTCTTCTTTTGTTACCTGCCCCTTCTTCCAAAAGCAGTAGACTCTCTAGAAGCAGCCCAACCATGGCCAGTTGTGGTACCATGGCGCTCTGTAATACTGAAGGTGACACAGTTAAAGGAAGACGAACCTACAGGCCCCCACGCAGAACTAAAGTTCTACACGGATCTGCGTGAGCAAGTGTGAGCTCTTCTACCCGTGCCTTGCCCGACCTCAGATCCGCGCTGGGCGGATGCCCCCCCGCACTCGCTTCCCACGCCGCCCAGCAGACCCAGCGCTCCCAGAGGCCTGCCCTCGGGCGCGGTACGGCCCACCCATGCAGCGCAGGAACACAGCACACGCTGCCGGGTCCCACGCGGCCGCTGGGGCGTGCAGGAGCCGCTCCGCACTGCGAGCGCTGCAGCAGCGGCGGCCTCTCCTTGCGGCACATCTCAGCGCCGCCGGGTGCCCACGGAGAACAGGAGCGAGCTGCAGACGGCCAGAAGAGAAGAAAGTCTTGGTTCTTAGATGAGAGGGGTGTTGATGGAAGCAACTGACCCGAAGGATGTACTGCAGCTCCCCTACAGACAGGCGCTGGTGGATGCCCCAGCCAGGCTGCACCTAAGCCTCTCCAGAGCAAGAGCCCTTCGTTTGTTTAGAAAAATCCCACAGGAAGGCAGAGCTGCGTGCCGGGCTCTGCAGACACTGCCTAGAGCAGTTTTAGCAACAAAACCAGCCTCTCATGACAACATGTGTGTGTCTGTCTGGCAAGCCTTGTTTTCCACAGCACTGCATGGATCAGAGCTGCTTTACCACCTTTTCTTCTTCCCCCAGTTACATCACAGGCCTTTCCCAAGCTTGCAGAGATTGATTTTGCAAGGACCTAGCCTATGATGCCCCAAGATGTCCTCCTGATCATTTATTTCCACCCTGGAAAGCTTTGGGAGGACAACGCATCCCTGCAGCAGAGCCAGCTGCCAGGCAGGAGGAATGACATGTGGAGCCATTGGTCACCAGTGTCCCACTGGATAAGGAGCTCCACTCCTGATCAAACCCACGGCAGAGCACAGCAGCAGCTCTCCTCTCTCCTGAGCATTGCCGGAACAGCCGCTGGCTGCGTGGGCTCAGCTGTCAGCTGCCGACCTCGGGTTCCTCCACGTCAGAGGTGAAGAAAAGATCTGTTGGTCAAGACAGACGCAGCAGAAGAGGCTCTGTTCAGCTACCGTTGCCTTACAAAAGCAAAGCAACGAAGGCAGCTTTTCTGCCAGCAGCAGAGTGCCTCACCATCCCCTGGAAGCGGAGACTGTGGCCTGCAGACCCTGCCCCACCAAGCTCCCCCGGCCAGGGCCAGGAGGCAGCGTTCTCCTACAAGAACCTCTGCCCAAGCGCTCCCGGCAGCCAGGGAGCAAACCTCATACAAACCTGTGCTCACCCTCACCAAACAGGATACTGAAGCTGCAAACATGCGGGCAATTACCTGGCTGGTTGGATCGCACTCTTTTATGCCAGGGAGCAGCAAAAACCCTAACGCTCTCTAGTGCCCAGGCGCCAGGAGGGAGCGCTGCCGTATGCTGGCTCGGGTGCCACTGCATGCTGGCAGAGGTGAGACGTGTCTGGGGGCTTGGACGCACCCAGTAAGGCAAGATGACAGGGTCTGCCATACGCAAGAACCATCCACGAGCGGCCTTAAGACATGGGAGACACTGCACTGTGTTAAGCAGACCTGTGGGACTGTGGTACAGAAGGACGTAAGGACCAGTGCTGCGGGGCTATCTGGAAGGGAGAGAAGGAATTGCACAAACCCTCGCCGGAGCAGAAGTAACCGGCGGGTGTAGCACACACTTCAGTCACCGGTTTTAGCAAGAATCTCCGTTCCCAGAGCGCACACCTGGCTCGGTACCACTGCAGGCACTGCAACCAGTAACCCTCGGAAGCGAGAGCTGTTGGTCACAGTCTGAAGCAGGGCTCCCTGCTGCGGTTTCACCTGCAGTAATACCCCAGTTCTCCCAGTTGCCCCAGGGCCTGGAGATCCTGCTCCCCAAGTCTGCCTGCACCAGGCTGGCGAGGGCAGCCAGTGCAACCCACCGAGGGCTCGAGGGCTGCCAGAGCCCTTGCTCTGGCAAGGTTCTGGCCTGGGAGGGGAGGGATGTGGCAATAGAGGAGACATGTTCACATCCTGTGTCTCTCTCCAGAGGAACTTCCATGCATTAGAACAGAATATTTTTGTTTAGAAATGCTGTCAGACAGCACACAAGGGCAGAAGCTACAAATTCCTGCTCCCTACACCCACCAGAAAACTTTCCCCCCGAAAAAAGCTGTTGAAAAGAAGCACAGCAGTGACTGCAGTGTAATGTACAACCCAAAATCCCCTGGGTGGGCTCCATCTGATTTTTCAGAAGCTGCCTTAGTTTCAGCTCTGTGTGCTGTTCACCCAGGATGCCTCCTGACAGCTTGTGGGAAGCCTCAGAGCCACCACTGGCTCCCAACAGGACGGGGCTCCAATTGTTTAAATTCCAGGGATTTTTTGGCTGGACAGTTTGGCCCTTGGGAAAAAAGCAGCCTTCCTCTTTCCTGGGACAGTTCCCAAGTCCCCTGCAGACAACCAGGAAATACTAACCAGAAAAATAATATATATTTTTTGCCTCAGACAAAACAGCACATAAGAGTCCGAAATTGCGCTGCAATTACGGTGAGCGCGCGGTAGGAAGCTGAGCCGGCCACCGCCGCTGATCCCGGTGACTGGCCACGCGTCTGGCAGGCCCGCGGCTCGACCCGGCGGCTGCAGCGGTGGCTGCCAAAGCCAAGCGCCCGGGATGGGGCAGAGGGACGAGGACGGGGATGAGACGTGTCCAGCTCTGACGCCCTCCGCTCCACAAGCTGTTGCTCCCAGCGGGTGAGAGGAGCACACTGGCAGCCCTCTGCAAGTGCCAGCAGAGCCCCACGGTCTTCGGTTAAGCCTGACACAGGAGCTTTGGAGGGCACACGACACAGGGTGTCCTGATCAGCCTCCAAGAGCCACAGCTCACGTGGAAGCTCTCCAGCACCAGCACACATGGAGGTGGAGATGACTGCTGGCTCTGAACGAGGCCACGAAATGTGGGAGGCAGCTGAGAGCAGAACTGAGTCCCGACAGGCGAGGAGGGGCGGCCACAGATCCACTACTCAGAAAATGAGCATTAAATAGCGCAGGGAACTCACACAGGCCAGGGAACGAGACGCCAGCTGGGCCACCACCCTCCTCAGTACCCAGAGCCCTGCACGTGGACAGCACAAGGCAGAGATCCAACGAACAGTGCCCTCAACATCCATTACACACTTGCTCTAAGGAAATAAGCTCCCAAGGCCAAGGCCATCCTCCCAGCGAAGCCCACCAGGCGCCCAGGACTCCCCCAGCCAAAACCTTCTCAGAGATGCACGAACCCCCTTCGACGAGTCCTGCTGGCAGGTGACTCGGGCCAGCCCCGTCCGAACAGGGAGGTGCAAACCCTCTGCGCACACCAGCACAGGCAGAAAGGGCTGGCTGCTCCTGGCTCCTCTGCTCTGGGAGAGGACGGGGGGCTCTGGGCTGGGCAGCGTCCCCGCACCGACCATCGCACACCAGCCTCGCAGGCGCCGACACCTCCCAGCACAGCAAAGGTAATTGCAAGGCCTCGAGGAGTGGGGTCAGGATAGTCCCAGCACCGTGAGGCTTGTCAGGCAGTGAAGCAACCTCTAAAGCCTCATCTCTCTTCAGGTTTTGTACCCCACTGTACTTCAGCTGGAAGCTGGGAAGAACTGGGGAGGGGAGGAGTAGAGCAGCTTAGAAGGGGGCTCAGTTTAGCGGTGAAAAGGGGTCTGGCCAACGGGCAGCCCAGCCCACTCGCTTTCGCTGGCAGCGGAGCACCAGCTCCTCTCCTTCAGAGCTCCTCAGCAGCAGCACCAACGCAGCAGGGAAGGGTTTGAGAAGAACTACTCAAATTTAGCAACCGAGGAGAACAATCCTATTATCCTTGATTAGTTAAAAGCTGGTTTCTGACGAACCCACGCAGTGCCAAATTAGACTGGGTGTGTCGCTTTATGGGTATGACCCAGCAATGATCGCAACCTCAAAGGACTCTCAACAGCAGGCGAATGCGTCCGGAGGGCTGGGGAAGGGATCCAGGGCCCAGAACACTCCTTGCCAAGCAGATACAAACAGAGCACACCCAGGCCTGCCGGAGGGAGAGCCGCCACCGCCGGCCCGAGGAGGGGAGCGGTTTGCTCGGCGAGCGCTTCGGGGAGGCCTGACAATGGCAGGGCCCTGCTATTCGTGACGGGGCTATTTATACTGATGCTGCATCCGTGCAGCTCCTCTAGGAAGCGTTCCAGCATCCCGAGCAGCTGATCCCTGAGGAGGAGGGGGAGCAAAGCAGCCAGGAGAGGCGCCAGCCCCAGGCAGGGCACGCAGCAGCGACCGCCTCTGGACAGCTCTGCTGCAGCCTGGCTGGGAGGTGGCACGCTGGATCCTGCCGCTTTCCAGAGCTGGAGCTGCGTTGGGGGGCACGGGGGAACCCTTCTGTCGTGGGCTCCCCCGGTCAGACCCTGCAACGCCCAGTGAGATGCGTGCACGCCATGCCGCGGTGTCACCTGCCCTGCACGCCGGTCACACTTCCGCGGGGCCCCGCTCCCGAGGGACAGCACACTCACCAGCTCGATGCCTTGGGGAAAGGGGTTGTCCTCCCAGTCCTTCTCCGGGAAGCGCTGGAGTATCTGTCCCTGTCCATCCCCGCTCCCTGCAGAGACAAGAGGGGGATTAGAGGGCAGGCAGAAGGTACCCAGCCGGCATTTCAGCCTCCAGTAACGCCAGGCTGGAAGCAACAGCGGGATGCTCTGGCGCTGTGTCGGGCCTCCATGGACAGGGGCAGCGCCGAAGAGACCCCGGCCCCTTCCACAAACACAGCTGCACGGCAGCACTGCCCCTGCCAGAGGGAAACGCGGCGATTTTAATAGAGTCATGAGCAAAGAGCTCACAAACTCATTACCTAAAGGAACCTAACAGGCAAAGCAGAAGTGCAGCAGGTCTCTGGTCAAGTTTAAGATTCCTTCCTTGCGTTGCTAGCACAAGATCATACACGCAGATTTTGAACCGTAATTCACTGCTCGTTATCTACAACTTGGCACTTGGCATTTTCCCCAAACGATGGTACCATGCTGCTCGGTTTTACTTTTGGGTTCCCCTGGAGCCACCGTTTCTCTGTCGCTTTACAGCACCTGGAGGCTGCGCCGCTGCCGGGGGGAGCACTCCCACCCACGCGTGCCCGCCAGCCCACACCAACCCACGTAAAAAAACCTGCTCTTGACCTAGATAATGATCTGATCTAGCTGGCCACGCAAGCATGTGAACTGGCACACCGGGGAGCGGGTCAGCTCTTCTGAGAGTAGCAGCTGGCTCTTGGGACAGCCTGAAGCAACAGCTAAACCACCCCTGAAGCTCAGGTGCCTCCTCACAGCCTGCAAGGCTGGGATGCGCTCCTACGCTGGCCACGTCCTTTCAGCAGCAAAGCTGCACGCAGTAAAACCCTGCTCCAGTGGATCAGGCTGGAGTCTGGGAATCAGAAATCCTGAGAAGGACTTTGCTTTCCACAGGCTAGGCACAGCCACGAAGGCAAGCAGCCCTGTAAAGAAGGACCACCTCAGTCCCCTGCAGAGCTGCCGAGGGATTACTGCATCGTCCCGGGGGACGACCGCCTCTCCCATCCCTTACAGTAACACCTTGCCGCCTTTGGGAGCACGGGCACCTCCGGCCTCCCTCCGGCACAGCCGCATTTTGGCCCTGGGGCTGCTGACGGGGCCAGGTAGCAGAAGGAGCCTCACCAGAAGGCGCGCACCAGCGAAGGGCTATTTTCGGCAGCTAGCCCCGCTTCCACCGCTCTGCTTACCACCAGCCAGCCACAGCTGAATTTAGCAGAACGAGGCATCAGAAAAGATACCACTTATAGTCTGAGGACCAAAATGGAAAGGTAAGTGCCAAGCTGTGAAGAAAATAGTGTCAA
Source organism: Phalacrocorax aristotelis (assembly GCF_949628215.1). Classification (NCBI taxonomy): domain Eukaryota; kingdom Metazoa; phylum Chordata; class Aves; order Suliformes; family Phalacrocoracidae; genus Phalacrocorax; species Phalacrocorax aristotelis. Next base: position 218,410,563 of record NC_134276.1, read on the forward strand.
CCGTCATGTCAACCAGATCTCCCCCCGGCTGGCCTCGCCCCCACGCTCAGACACCACCTCCCCCCGGCCGGGTCCCATGTGCCGCTGACAGCACCGGCCTCTGCCAGGTGCTCATGGCGTTGAGTAAGACCTGCCTCCTCCGAGCACAAACAGCCCAACTCAGGCTTCTGTGCTGGTTTTGGCTGAGAAGGGGTTAATTCTCCTCACTGTGGGGGTCGGCTACCCTTCCAGCTTCCCGCACTCTGCCGCGTGGCGGGGGGGCTGGGAGGGGCAGGGCCATGGTGGGGGCGGCTGACCCCGACTGGCCGACAGCAGGTTCATTCCATGAACTGACACCATGGCCAATATATTGGGGGGGGGCAGGTTGCAGCTCGGGAGCAACACGGCGTCGGGTCGGCGGGCGGCAAGCGGCTGCGGCGCGTGCGGTTTGTTCCGGCGGTTCGTTCCCCCTCTCCCCTCCCTTCCCCCCTCCCCCGGGGCTTTGCGCCTCTCGTTGTTCTCCTTTACATTGCATTTCTACTGTTGTTTCTTTTAATTTTAATTATTAAACTGTTCTTATCCCAACCCACGAGCGTTACCCTTCTGATTCTCTCCCCCATCTACCGGTGGGGGAGTGAGCGAGCGACTGTGTGGGGCTGAGCTGCCGCTAAACCACAACAGCTTCGCAGGCAGGAAAAACCCTTTTAGGCACACACGAACAGGTCTCCGACGGCCTGCCCCGGCGAGCTCTCTCAGACCCATGCCCTCCACGACGGCTTGCTCCAGCAGCCTGGCCACAAGCACAAGCGTCTTCACCCGCACTCTCGTGGTCGCAAGGGAAATAGATAAAAGATCATCCTCAACACAAACGTAAAAATCACTCCAGGAGTTTTTTAGAGCAAGGGGAAACTTGGCCCCCTGGGTTTTCTCAAACAGAAACACTGCCACACTATCTAGCGACCTGTGGGCTTGGTACATCCTGATTTTAGCTACTGCCACCAAGCAGCCTGACTTACGAATTCTGGCCAGCCAGGCTGCCAGGCGCTTTCCTCAGCTGCTCCTTACGCAGCTTGATCCTTGCCTTCCTACTTCCCATCATTCAACACACACAGCATCCAAGCTGCTCGCCAGCCATATCGGGCTGCCGATCAGCATGCCCCTTCCTGCTGAGGAGAGCCAGAGCAGCCCCGCCGATTCTTCTGCTGTCCACGACCGAGATGCCTGGGAAAACACGTGTGCCTGCGAACATCGGCCTTCACACAGCTGCTTCGCTTCGCGTCTTCCTTCCTGCCTCCTCCTGCCACTGCGCTGCAAAAAGGCCAGTGCGACTTAAGGTGACACCTGGTCGCTGTTCCTGGGGCAGCCTGTTACGGTCTAAATTAGCGTTAAGCTATATTTGGAAGTTTATGAGATGTTATCATAATACAGGAAATTCTAAATAAGCAAAAAGTTAAACACTCAGCTGACACAACACAACCAGATGACCTTAACTCTCGGGCAGGCCAGCAGCGGTGAGCACTGGCACGCCAGGGTCGCTCTCCGGGAACGGCCGGTTCTCAGCCCGGCGGGGTCATGGCCAAGCGAGAGACTCCCCGTCGCTCCACTCACTCTCAGTGTATCTTAAGTGACGTGACAAGAGAAGCCTGGAGTGAATGTCCTGGAGAAAGACTAAGCCAGGACTCCACCTCCCGGGACCCCAGGCCATGTTTCCAGAGTGTTTCCAGTGCCCCGCAGAGGGGGTCTCCGCCTTCCCTGGAAAACTCACCCAGCAGCTGCCCACCGGCTCACGGGGAAAGAGCAGCAGGCTGGCGCTGCCGTACTGCACGGGGCACAGCAGCCAGCGCTGCCACTCGTCTGGCCAAGGCAGAACCCAACCGTGCGGCATCTTCTCCAGCTGCTTCAGGAGCTGGACCTTCTCTGTGGAGGCTGCTGCGACGACGGAGTGAAGAGTGTCACAGGAGAAGTGAATTTCCATGTGCTTTTTAGGCAAAGGATCTTGTTTGGAATGAGTCCTTTTCCGACACTCACACTTGAAGCCCTCTGCTCTTAACAGCAAAGGTTACTGAAAGCACGGGAGGGTGTTTCACCAAGCAGCACGGTGCAAACCCAACAGTCAGTCTCAAGAAATCAGTCCTCCTGCAGGCTCAGACACGACTCCCACACCCCTGAACCTCGAAAATTCGGGATGATGTAATACAGGGGAATGAGGAACTTGCAAGCCCTCAACACACGAGCAAGAGATGCTTCAGAATCCCAGAATGGTGGGGGTTGGAAGGGACCTCTGGAGCTCACCCCGTCCCATCCCCTGCTTGAGCAGGCACACCCAGAGCAGGGGGCACAGGGCTGCGTCCAGGCGGGGGGTGAATGTCTCCAGGGAAGGGATCCCACAGCCTCTCTGGGCAGCCTGCGCCCCTGCTCTGGCACCCGCACAGCAAAGGGGTTTGTCCTCATGTTCAGGTGGGACTTCCCGTGTTCCACCTTGTGCCCGTTGCCCCTTGGCCTGGCGTTGGGCACCGCTGAAAAGAGCCCGGCCCCATCCTCCTGACACCCACCCTTCAGATATTCATAAGCACAGCTGAGACCCCCCTCAGCCTTCTCTTCTCCAGGCTGAACAAGCCCAGGTCTCTCAGCCTTTCCTCACACGGGAGATGCTCCAGGCCCTGATCACCTTGGCAGCTCTGCGCTGGGCTTGCTCGAGCAGTTCCCTGCCCTTCTTGAACTGGGGGGCCCAGAGCTGGACCCTTCAGCCTCCCTTCATTCCTGGCTCCCAGCACCAAGGCTGGGGGCTGCCTGGCTCTGCCGGGAGAGCGCAGGGGAATCATTTCAAACATGGAAATGTTTTGGCAGCTCATCCCCGGTGCTGACACAACTGCAGCATTGCTTTGAAGTGTCATTAGCAGAGGCTTCCAAGAGCTGCCCAGTATCCCAAAGCAGAAATGATTTTAAAAGTTCAGCTCTTTCAAAGCATCATCAAGTTCTTCGTGCACCAGAGCACTGACCCACTGACCGTAGTTATTGAGGTGACTTCTGGCAAAACAGTATTAACCCACAAGGCACAAAGCCATGAAACACAAGCTGCAAGGGGACCTGAAGCTTCTGCCAAGAGCACTTACTGCTAAGATCTGCAGTAAGCGATGCAACATCCCCCAGCCATGCCTGCAAGCCTGCTCCATCGGACGTAAATCAGGCAGCAGCCCTGGGCTACAGAGCAGGTTGCTGATGGTGTTCTTGGAACAAGCAACGATCCACACAGCCCTCGCAGGGATGCGAGCGGTATTGAACAGTGGTGGGGCAACCACCCCGCAACCAGCACGAGCTATTGCACCAACCGGCGTTGTGGTCTGACTAACCTGCCAGCACATCCCTCGGCAACGCTCCGTTCTACCTGCGAAGCGGGGTGGTGGCTCCTGGCGCGAGGGCACGGGAGCGCAGCCGCCCAGGGAGAAACAGGGCATCGCTCAGGGTCTGGAAGGAAACAAGCGCTTTCTTTAGAGAAGCCCCGTGCATGAGATTCTCACCCAAAACGTGCAGGCTGTATTTATTACACACCAGCACCTGACTACCCAGGAAGGCTGGAATTAAAAACCAAAACCGCTGTGTTCAGCTGCCATGACAAACTGTAATGAGATGGGGTCAGGGACGATGTGGTGTGCAGAGCGAGGTCCGGGAGGCTCTGGCAGGCTCCACGCTCCCCCTCTGCGGCTTTCCAGGGCGACGGGGAGCAGCACACCCTCGCTGCAGTCCATCAAAGCTGAGCCCGAGCCAGATCACGCTTCAGCACCTGGCTGCATGACGCCTGTGACAAGGAAGCAAAGGCAGGAAGCTCCCCCGGTTCACGCCTGCCCAGCAAACAGGAAAGGTCTGCCAGGGGTGAGGGAGCGAGCAGTCCAAGGCTGCAATCTCTACGAAGCTTCAGCAAGCATCGCGGCTCCCCGGGCACGCCTAGCCGCTCAGCTGCAGGCTGCGCCTCCGACCGGCAGGCAGACGGCGTGCTGCGGGACAGAGCGCCGCAGACGCCGCGGTCTGAGCTGCAGGTGCACAGCAGCCCGCGCGGATCGCACGGGAGCTGCAGGCTGGGCTGCAGGCAACCCTCAGATCCCACTCCCCAGCCCACAAAACTATCAAACAAGCTACTGCAGTTCTTCCAGTCATCACAAAGAGCTGTGTCCCCCTTCCCCATACTTCCACTTCTCTTCCTCCATATGATGCAATTCACTTTTTAGGGAAAAGTAACTCAACAGCTTGAAATTGTGTGGGCTTTTCCCCTTTTTAGTCAATAACTTTCAGCTCTCCCAAGCGGAGACGGACAGGAGACGAGCTGCAGCCATAACGGCTGCTGGAGGACATCTCAGCAGGATCCTGCGCTGGCCAGGAGACCCGTCCTCACAGGGACGGACACCTGCCTGCAGCCCCACGGCTCCCACCGAGCTCTCTGAGCTGCACGGTTCTCCTCTCAGGCATGCCAACCAGGAAATACAATTTTATTTTCCACTCTAACAACCAGACCTGTTTCACTTTCAGATATAACCATTTCAGGCCAAGTCATCGCTGGCTCTTAGTTCCCCTGCTCTGCCCATCACGGCTCGCCCCAAAAGAGCAGTTCCAGAGGTGGGGTCCAGAGAAACCCCTTCTTCTCGCTTCTTTCATTCTCAGTACGAGAGAGGCACCTTTGAGATCTTCCCTAGCTGTGTGATCTTCACACCTAGGCTTCTGTGTTCAGCCCACTGGCCTCAAAGTTTCCAACAAGACGACTTATGCTGACCTGATGAGAAAGGCAGGACCACCGCTTAGCGCTCCTGTTAACTGGGAGTCAGCACCTGCAGGAGTGGAGAAGCTGGGATATTCTACCCCATGGGCACCAGCTCCTCCTTCCAGGGGCAACGGGGGCAAGCTTTGGGGATTTATAAAACAACAGAGAGAGAGAAAGGCAGAAATAGGGATTCAGAGCCAAGCCCAGCAAAGCCATCCTCGTCCTAGAGACTGAAGTCCTCCCCCCGTCCCACAAAACCCACCGCACCAGCGGGCACGGCAGCCCCAGAACAACACGAAGGACAATGACTGCACTGTTCCCTCATTACATATTTATGAAAGGAGCACGAAGAATGGCTTTTCTATGGAGGAAAACAAAAGGGCTGTGTGCGGGGCTGGCGGGGCCAGGGCTGGCCCATTCCTCCCGGCCACCCCATGGCTGCCACCCTCCCGGGCACCCCGAGCCCTCCCCTGGGGAAAACCCACCCACCCCAAACCAACCAAGCAGACTGCCTTCGTCCCTGCACACCGGCCACGAGCAACGTCCCTCTGGCATGGGAGGAGATGCTCCTGCCCCCGCCAGACCATGCCGTGCCACCCCAGCAGCGCCGGCCGCGGCTGGCAGCACCGCGGGGGCCGTCCACCCATGCGGACACCCCGGGGGGCTCAGCTCACCCCCGCAGCCGGCCGGGGAGAGAGCTCGTTCTACCGCCACATGCATGAAGTGGCACTTACTGGACCCCCACTGTCCCGTCCAGCTTCCCCAGAAGACCAAGTCCCTGCTGCAGGCAGGGCTGCCTCTTCTGTCTGCACGGGGAGGCCAGCAAGGCAGACGAGTAAGTAATCCAGACAAAGAAGTAATCCACACGTTCTCCTTCGCTTCACGTTTTAGTGCAACTTCACTGGAGGAGAAACTTGGGGAGAGACAAAGCTCGGCCCTGTCCCAGACTGCGGGAACACCAGATGCCTGCGCAGCAGCCGAGCCACCGGCACCTCGCGCACTGCCACGGACCAGAGGCAGATTTGAACCAGATGCAGAACGTGCACCCAGCAGCAAGTCTGCAGGCCGGTTGCAGGATGACACACAACCTTTCGGCTCTTACAAAGGTCCCCTTGATGGTATTATTTAAGGCAAAAGTATCTAGAAAGAGACAAAGTCACACCCAGAACACCAACTCCTGCCCTGAGTATATTTTAAAAAAAAAAAGAAATAGGGAAAAAATGAACTCATTCTGTTTAATGATCGCCTTGGTGATGTTTGAGGACATGTTTGACATCTGTAAACACAAGATGATAAAGATCAGAAGGACAAACAGTTTGGGATGGGACTGAATGCAGAACCGGTGGCAAAGCAAACTACACGCAACTGCGATCACAACACGACCAACTCTTTGTTGGGAGAGTTCCCTCCAACGATGGAACACCTCCCAAAGGCAGGCAAAATATTCCATTCTTGGGTCACTCACTCTCAGATAAAACATCCTTGAGGAGAGTCAGTGGGACCATCGCTGCCCGGCCGACGCAGGGTGGTGAGGACCCGCTGGTGTCTTCCCAGCACAGCACTTCCACTGAAAGTCACCACTCTCGGAGGTTCTTCTGGATGAGCCACTTGGTAATGAGATGTTTATAGAAGAGCTAAAATTAAAGCCCCTGAAGAACTGGATGGCGTTGTTCTCCCTCACAGGGCTCTTCACCTTTCTATTTTCACACCATTCCTTCCCCGGGCCCCCGCTCCCATCCCCGAGCTGTCATTACCGTCTTCAAACCTGTTCTTACTCATGGTCAAATTTAAGGCTGAGAAGTGTCGGCGAGACACCCCATCGCCCGCCGGGCGGCGGGTGTGTGGCACCGGCCCAGCGAGCAGGCAGAGCAGGCAGGGAGGGCAGAGCAGGCAGCCCCAGGAGCAGGCAGGGTGGGCAGCCCCAGGAGCGGGCAGGGCGGGCAGAGCAGGCAGCCCCAGGAGCGGGCAGGGTGGGCAGAGCAGGCAGCCCCAGGAGCGGGCAGGGTGGGCAGAGCAGGCAGCCCCAGGAGCGGGCAGGGTAGGCAGCCCCAGGAGCAGGCAGGGCAGGCAGCCCCAGGAGCAGGCAGGGCGGGCAGAGCAGGCAGCCCCAGGAGTGGGCAGGGTGGGCAGCCCCAGGAGTGGGCAGGGTGGGCAGCCCCAGGAGTGGGCAGGGTGGGCAGAGCAGGCAGCCCCAGGAGCAGGCAGGGCAGGCAGCCCCAGGAGCAGGCAGGGCGGGCAGAGCAGGCAGCCCCAGGAGTGGGCAGGGTGGGCAGCCCCAGGAGTGGGCAGGGTGGGCAGGGTGGGCAGGGCGGGCAGCCCCAGGAGCAGGCAGGGCGGGCAGCCCCAGGAGCAGGCAGGGCGGGCAGCCCCAGGAGTGGGCAAGGCGGGCAGAGCAGGCAGCCCCAGGAGCAGGCAGGGCGGGCAGCCCCAGGAGCAGGCAGGGCAGGCAGAGCAGGCAGCCCCAGGAGTGGGCAGGGTGGGCAGCCCCAGGAGTGGGCAGGGTGGGCAGAGCAGGCAGCCCCAGGAGCAGGCAGGGCAGGCAGCCCCAGGAGCAGGCAGGGCGGGCAGAGCAGGCAGCCCCAGGAGTGGGCAGGGTGGGCAGCCCAGGAGTGGGCAGGGCGGGCAGAGCAGGCAGCCCCAGGAGCAGGCAGGGCGGGCAGCCCCAGGAGCAGGCAGGGCGGGCAGAGCGGGCAGCCCCAGGAGCAGGCAGAGAGGGTGGCCCAGAGGCAACTGGGGACCGGACCTGCCCCAGGGCAGCACCACACTGCAGGGAGGTAAGGCAGCAGCACCAGGAGCTGCGAGGTGCAGACTCACCGGGGTCAGACATGTGGGCAAACCCCTGCAGGCCATGGACTCGTGGCTGACAACCCAGGGAGCCCCCATGGGCCTGCGGTGACATGGAGCTGGTCGCTCTCCCACCACCCCAGCGCCCCGTGGAAAGGTCTGCTCAACCTCCCAACAAGGTGGAAGCCGCTGCTCTTGCCCAAGCATGATGCTTTCAGGACGACACTCGGCTGCCTCAACACATGCCCCAGAGCAAACAGCTGAACGAGCCAGGAAAGATCCGGGAATCTGGGACTGGTCCAGTGCAGGAGGGAGCAGCTCGGCTGGACCTCCCTTTCAGAATGAAATAAATCATCCTGCGCAGGGAGCTGGAGACAAAGATTTACTACCGTCTACAAAACAAACCGCAGATTTGGAGACGAGGCACGGTTCATGCTGATATGGAGTGTCGCTCCTTTATAAAGCTTTACTGTTCCTTGAGCTGATGCCAAGAGGAGAGCTGTATTTATCTTTAGAAACATTAAGGCATAAGAGGAAGTAATTAAAAAAAAAAAAAAAATCTGCCTGTTTCCGAGAGCTCGTCCCAGGAAAGTGCTGTTCGGGGCCCGGAGGGTTACTGGCAGGGAGACAGAGATAAGCGTTTTACAGCTGCCTGCCACTTGGTTCACCCATAGCCATTTCTGGAAATGCTCCCTGCCACTGCTAACAGGAAGCCCTTCATAAATACCTTGGGCTTGACACGACCAGCAGAGCCTCCACACAAACAGAGAGCCCCCAGCCCACCCGAACCACCACGCAACAGCGTGCTTTGTTCACCACCAGCTGCTGCAGAGAGCACCCGCTCCTCCCAGCCCACGTGGGGACGCGGCGGCCCCTTCGCAGGAGCCCTCCACGAGAACGGTGCCAAGCCACGACGGCCCAGGAGCTGCGTTGAGGCATAAACACGCTGCAAAATCACGAGCTGCAATGTGACGGTGCCAGCCGCTTGGACGGAGAAGGAGAGATGGGCGTCACAGGGGTTCCTCCAAACCAGGAGGGGCCCAGAGGGATGCGGAGCTACGGAAGCTGCTGGGAGCAGCATCCTCCGCCCAGCACCGGCAACTGATAAACGCTCATGTGAACTTTGGGTTTTATTCTCTCTTGAGGGAGGAACTGGCTCCAAACACCAGGTCCTGGCTGCTCGAGCTGTGTGCTCCACCTGAAGCACAGAGGCGACGGCCTCACACCCTGAGGCAGGGGAGGCATGGGCTGACCAGACACAGACCCCCATCCCACTCCTGGAAATGCTGCGAGGCTCTCCCTTAGCCTAACCTCATTGAAAATAGCTTTGCCCAGCTTACACTTTGCAGGCGGGTTAGATTTGCAACTGAACTCCCAAATCTCTGTGAACCACAGCTTGAAAGCCACCATTTTAGTGAATGTTACTGGAGAATCCGGTTTGTCAAAAAGCAAGACAAAGTTGTATCCCAGCCCCGCGCTTGTGCTGCAGGGGGAATCCCCACCCAGCATCAACTCTCCAACCCCGAGCCTCTGCAAACGCCTGTCTGGAAGGGCCGAGAGCAGCAGCAAAGAGTCAGACCTTACCAAGGGGCCTGCAGAGGACTCTCAGTCCTCAACCAGGGGAAACGATTCCCGACACTGACTGCCCCACTCCGGCCCTCTCCATTCACCGCGGCCTCACTGAGGTGGAAATAGTGATCTCTCGTGCAAGCAAAGCACTCTGAACGATGAGATTGCCCTACACAGGGCGTCTTACAACTTCAGATTCAGTTACCTGAAAGAATAGAAAAAACCATCGTTCTCAATCTCCCAACTGCTATCGGGCATTTGAAGATTGTCTCAAGTGCCACTTCCTCAGCAGAGCATCCTCGGAGCAGGAGGACAGCTTTGCCGAGGGCATAGCGCAGCAGGCACGCCTTGGGCAGCGAGCACGGGCAGGGACACCGCAGGCAGCTCTCATGGCGACACGCTCACCGGACCGGGATACACCGAGAAGGCTTTCATCTCCTCCACGCACTGCCGCCGGTGCTCGCACGGCTGGGCTGAGCCCTTGCTGCGCCGGATCAAGCGCAGCTCAGCCGTCTGCAGTTGTGGGAAGGAGCTCTGCCTGATCCAGGCCGCTACTGGAACGGACTCGAGCTGTTTGCTGATGGGGGCCTGGTAACACCGCATGCAGACCGAACGCTGAGCACACCACTGCTCCTCCAGCTTCAGGGCTGTGAGATACTGGGCACCGCTGAGCAGCTGGAGGGACAGCACAGGATAACGGGGACGGTTTCAGAAAGCACCACTTCTCCTTGGCAATGCGCACGCTTGTGGGCCTCCAACGAATTCCTGGCACCGGGTGAGCCTCGCTGCTTTGGGTGCCCTGCTAGCGCTGCCTCGCAGACGCTAAAGGTGGAGAAAGGTTTCGGAGCAGCGTGGAGGAGAGCACGGCACAGCTGCTGGGAGTCAGTGACGGCTTCAGCTGGGGGGGGGGTACAGGAACTCTGGAAGGGAGGAACTTCTCTTCTCCAATGATTTACCATAACAGGTATTTTCAGTGCAGAACAGCTGATGTTTGGGGGATACAAATCTCATGATTTACCTGTGCTTCTGATCAAACACTCCACGATCCAAGTCAGAGCAGAGCTGCCCTCACAGCACGCATGAACTGAGAGTGCTGCTCCCCGGCCAGTGCACTCGTGTCCGAGCTGGGGCAGCGGCGGGGGGCCCTGTCTGCTCAAAAACTACGCCCCCTCCAAGTGGCAATCATTAAGAAATCCACTAACAAGCCTTGCCAGCGCAGCATTAAGTTTGACCCTCACCCTTCCCCAGCACAGAGCAGCATGAACTCAGAAAGAGGAAGCGACAGTACATGCCAGCATCATCTTAATTATCTTTTTTACCCCACTTCCTCCTCGCCCCGGAGAGGCTGCGGTGCGATACTCGGTGCTGAAGAGCGGGTGCAGCAGCCCGATGAGCTCAGCAGAGCTGCAAGGGCTGATCGGCGGCGCAGGATGCTCCATCCACCCCCTTGCCCGCCCTCCCCAGCACCCGCGGATTGATGCCCGGAGCAGGGGCTGCGCAGGGTACATCACTCCTGCCCACGCGCCTTGTCGTGGGAGCTGTGGCATTAACTTGCAATATAGGAGCAGCATGAGCATCAAAACAGGTCACAAAAGCCTGCATTAGACAGATTGTGGCTGTCTGGAGGTGAAGAGGCTGTACATCCCAGTAGATGCAGGGTTATACTTATATGAAACAGGCCCAAAACTGAGTGTCTCCTTTCCAACACAGGCTAAGCAACAAGATTTTTAGCCTGATGTGGTGTCAGCATGCACAGCTCCCAAGCACACTGCTGTCACGGTGTACGGAGTCATAATGCGAGAGGAGACCTCACGATGTATAACCTAATCCAGTCCTTCCATGTCTACAGCCAGCCACACATGTTACAAAGCCCCGTGTCTGAAATGGTTATCAGATCCCACAATTAACCAAAGGTTTTTCTGAGGAACAGGCGTGGTGTTTGGATGCAGCCCAGGGCTCAGGCTGATCCCAGCAGCCAGGCAGCACTGCTGGCTGCAAGCACATCCCTGGCTCAGCCAGAGAGCAGGCTCACGGCACGGGACGTGCCCGTCACGAGCCCCACAGTCCAGACCTCCTTCCTGCAACAAAAATAACACCTCGCTGGGCTAGATGGGACGGCACTGAGAGCCGTGGCTGGTGCAGCACCCAGGGCGGACGCTGCTGCTCAAATCCTCCTCACGGGAGGGGACCCAGCGCCCATCGGGAGCTCTGCGCTAGAAAGGGACTGTGTCTTGGTGCAGGGATGGGGGCTGGTTTTCCCTGCCCCAATTTTAGCATCCCTTCCTCTGTGCCACCGCGGCCAGGGACAGGGCTCCTGCCCGCCAGCCCAACCGCAGCCAGCGGAACCGTCCCGCCGAGCTGCACCTCGGTAATCCCCAGCGGTCACATGCTGGCACAGAGCAAACAGCGCGGCCCACGCACGGCTCCGCAGGCGCGTGGCGAGGCACGGGGAGAGCTGCTAAAAGTGTTCTGGGGAGGAACCTGTTCTATTTTTTCCTGATGCCAAATTCCAGTTACTTCCCAGGGGAGCTATTAGCCGGCTCCACTGGCACCCTGTCCCGATAATTACAGGGCCACGCCACCAACATTTACCCAGGGCCTAAAAACAGCACGTGCTGCGCCGATGGCTTCTCCAGCCCCGCCACAGCCCGGCAGCGGGGACCCGCCGGTCCCTCCAGAAACCCGCTCTGGCCGTGCAGACAGGACACGGTGGCTGGGCACACCCCAGCTCAGGGAGCAGCCGTGGGGACGCACCGCACCTCTGCGACCCACCGTTATTTTCAGTCTTAAAGTTTGGGATGTTATGGCAGCACAGGCTTTCCAAGTGCTCCAGCCCACAGTGCACAGAGGCCTCAGGGAGAATCACAGAAAGCAGCATATTCACTTCAAAAATGACATGGGAGCTGTGCACATCTCGAAACACAGCACAACATTCCGTTCCAGCTGAGCCACGCGGGGCGTGGACAGACGTGCCGACTTGCCAGGTCCTTGGCCCAGGATCACAGTTCCAGGGCATCGAAGGGCATCTCTGGCAGGAGTAATTCAGTGCCGGACAGTAAATGTGAAGTTTTAATGAAGGAGGGTCCAAGTGCTTCAGTGTGGCTAAAAACTCAGTGTGAGACACCCTCTAGTCACATGTTTGTGATGAACACTATGGCAAAGACATTACAGCTCTCCCACTCATCACGAGGATCCCCGCCTGTGCATTCAACTGAGCTCCATTTGCTTTCCACCCTCGCTACCGAGGTCCCTCGCACAGGGCTGCATCCCTGGCCGTGCCCTTCCCCACACAGCTCCACCACCACCTCTGCGACGTCACTGCCCCGGCCAGCCGGGCCCCAAGGATCCCACTGCAGCTCCTTGTGCCTTCGCCAGGGCAGGCAGCACGTGCTGTCGGGGCACAAAAGCCACCACTGGTACAACAGCCACCCTAGCACAGAGCTTTGGCCCCACGACATTGCTCCGGGCAGGAGGGGCTCATCCTGTTTAGCTCAGCGTTGTAACAACCCGACCGCCACCAGGTCCCATCCGTGCAGGTCACACGTGCCCCGTCACGCCCAAGGCTGGCTGCATGGCACAGGCTCTGGGAAAATCAATGAATCCCAGACTGGTGGGGGCTGGCAGGGACCTCTGGAGCTCACCCCGTCCCACCCCCTGCTGGAGCAGGCACACCCAGAGCAGGGGGCACAGGGCTGCGTCCAGGCGGGGGGTGAATGTCTCCAGGGAAGGGACCCCACAGCCTCTCTGGGCAGCCTGCGCCCCTGCTCTGGCACCCGCACAGCGAAGGGGTTTGTCCTCATGTTCAGGTGGGACTTCCCGTGTTCCACCTTGTGCCCGTTGCCCCTTGGCCTGGCGTTGGGCACCACTGAAAAGAGCCCGGCCCCATCCTCCTGACACCCACCCTTCAGATATTCATAAGCATTGATGAGATCCCCCCTCAGCCTTCTCTTCTCCAGGCTGAACAAGCCCAGGTCTCTCAGCCTTTCCTCCCAAGGGAGATGCTCCAGTCCCTGATCCCCTTGGCAGCTCTGCGCTGGCCTTGCTCCAGCAGTTCCATGCCCTTCTTGAACTGGGGGGCCCAGAACTGGATGCAGCCCTGCAGGTGTGGCCTCACTGGGGCAGAGCAGAGGGGGAGGAGAACCTCCCTTGCCCTGCTGGCCACACTCCTTTTAATGCAGCCCAGGGCACCGCTGGCCTCCTTGGCCCCAAGGGCCCGGTGCTGGCTCAGGGTCACCTCGCTGCCCCCCAGCACTGCCAGGGCCTTCTCAGCAGAGCCGCTCTCCAGCAGGTCATCCCCAACCTGGGTTGGTGGAGAGGCTCTGCACTGTCACCTCCCTCTCCCAGGACACCGGCACTGGCTTCCTGCAGGGCCGTGCTTCCAGCATCGCCCTCGCTCTCAGCCTGCAGAGCAAAAGCTGAAAGCAGCCTCTGAGCTTCCCAAATGCCTGGCGGGGAGGGGACACCAGCCTCAGGCAGCTGGCTGACAAGAGAGGCGGGTCAGCACAGAGCTGCACCCTGCTCCTCCGCAAACCCACACCACCCTGAAGCCAGAACCTGACGGGCAGCGGTGCCCGAGCACCTGCGGGATGGCCTTGGCGTAAGCCCATCTACATTCCACTCTAGGGTGATCCTAAACTGGAACAGCCCTCGCCTCCCAAAATCCTCCGTGAATCCCGGCACACTGCCCGGGAACGTCAGGCACACGCAGCTGGTGACCTGCCCCGGGACCCGCACCTCCTCCCAGCACCATCGTGGAAATGACCACCGAAACCACGCTGCTGCTGCAGCCACCGCCGGTGTGGTTCGGCTCACCGCATCCAGCGCCACGGGGGTCAGGAGCTGCTTGAGAACGGGGCAGCTGAGTGCCGTGGGCCAGAAAAATAACGCTGCCAGGAATCCACGGGAAGGAAAACTCCCCTTGCAGGCCACGGGCAGCAGGAATGGCAACGTAAACAGCGAGTGCGAACAGCCCTCACGTCATGCTGGATCCCTTTCGAGGCACGCTGCAGACAACCATCGATGGGGCGAGGGCAGGCAGGGCAGGAGCTGCCCTGAACCCCCATCAGCTACCCCTGCTCAGCACAGGGCAGCCTGCCACGCACACTGGTAGGAGCAGGAGGGGACAGACATGCACCCCTTGACGTCTCACCCGCCCATGCCATCCCCAGCCCTCCCGGATGGAGGCTGCGAGCTCCCGCACACAAAGCCCACAAGCAGAGGGGAACAGCAGCCCCTCGCTTCCCCAGCCCAGCAGGCACGGCTCGCTCTCCTCGCCAAGAGCAGGGGCTTGCAGGAAGCCCACAACTGCGGAGCGGGGTTTATAGCACGGATGGGCTTTCCCCACCAAAACACCTGTCGGCACTGTGCTTTCTGATGGCAGGTCAGCCTCGCCCAGCATCACGTACGGCAACTTATTTTCACTGTTCTGAACTCTGACCTGAGCACAGGCTTCTCCCACTGCATTAGCTAATTTTTTGTGTTTTGAGACAAACCTGCTTTCACCACTTTATTCCACTCCCTGATGCTCTCCAGAGCTACAGTACCCAGAAGCACACAGCACTGAAGCATCACCACACCGATCACAGACTTGCAGTGCTGATCAAGACGCTTCTACGTCTTTCCAGCGTCAAACCCAAAGGCGAGGGTTTCTGTTTAGTGCTGAGGACTGAGAAATGAGCCAAACTTGCCCCATGCACACAGACCAGCAGGACCTGCCCCTCACCGCTGGACTGCACGTGTCCTGCTGCTGCACCTCTACAGCCTGACCCACGGCCAGCTCCAGACAAGCATCGCCATCCACCAAAGCCACTCGTTAATTACTGCCCCTCCTGCAATCAGCGCATTTCAGTCCCATCGCTAACCAGTTCAGAATACACTGCAAAGCAGGCAAGGACAGAGGGGAAAACACCCCAACAAGCAAGGGGAGAAGACTGTTCTTCATTGGGTCACACGTGAACACCCCAAGTCCCCCCTTTTCAAGCATGCCAGGGAAGAAGGAGGCATGATCTAAGCACTAGCTCAGTTTGCCTCGACCCTACAGAGATCATTTACACCCAGAGTCTGCAAGGATCAACATCTCCCACAACTGCAGAAGGAGCTTTTGTTCTGGTGCTGCAGGGAGGAACAACGGGGCCGGAGCTGCCATCAGACTGGGGAGCACAGCACCTTCGGTGGGGGGGAGGGTGGAAAACCGCGCTGAGAGTGACAGCACCAAGGACTGCCAGAATATGATATACAGAAACTAGAACCAAGGTCAGCTTCCACAGGTGCCTGAGCTGGAGTCGGCAGTGCCAGTACTACAAAGCAACTTGCTTTGAGTGTTGAAATGGGAGGAAATGTCATACTTGTTACTAACCCTGCTAGAAAGCACTGCCATCAGCACACCGACCGGTCTGGTACAGCGCACGGACGAGCACATCGACCTTACTGAACAGCTGCTGTCCACAGCACAACTCGCCATCAGAAAGGCTCTTCCAGAGACCTCTGTGCTCGGTCCACTCCATGGCACTTTGGCTGCCCTGAAGCGATTGTGCAAGGCAGCGATCACTCCGTCAGCTCTCCAACTCCAACCAGAAGGACCCGAGTTGGAAAATAACTTAGCCAGGCAGTGCAGGATGAACTCCCAGGCAGCTGTAATTGCACAAGTCAGATATAGCCTCCCACCAGACTCCTCCATGTGTGCCTGGTGGGGAGCAGCACCTTATTTCAGGGTCGGGAGGTCCAGTGCATGGTTGAGGCAGTGGGTGCTCACGGACTGCGCAGGGCTGCGCTGGCTGAGGCTGCTGCAGGTGGGACAGCAAGCGGTCACAGTGCAGAACCATCCTGTGTCGGCCAGCACAGCCTCGGGGTCAGCGCGGGCAGGCCAATACATCGGTCGAGATTGCTCGGCAGGACGGGTCTCAAGTTACGGGAATTACAGGCAGCAAAGGCCAGGAGCTGTGCAAAGCGAGTGCTCAGGCCCAGTGCTAACAGGAGACTGGGGTGCGACAGACATCACCTGCCTTGCTGAAAGCAGAACGGGAACCACTATCCCACTGGCATCTGCTGCACGAGACACAGGAAGAAACTCCCCTGCCACCAGCCCACCCAGAGGAGAGCAACCAAGGACCGTGGTTTTCCCTAAGCGGGAATTGATTTGACTGATCCAGTTCCTCCCCTGGCCCCCCAGCCTGGTAATGACAGTCATGCTCCATTCCTCCCCATCCATCCCTCCTCTTCCCACACCGAGAACTGCCCCAGCTGAGAAACGCTGGGACGCTGTGCAAACTGACCATCACCAGAGCCACAACCAAAGAGGACACGACTCTCACGGTCCACAGGGGAGGAAAGCTAAGGAATCACTAGGGTCTGCCGCTTCCACCAGCAACGCAGCCACCTGCTTCACAGCTCCTCTTCCGAACCTCCACACCACAGACTTTCTCTGCAATGCACACCCTTCCCGAGAGCCGCTGCTGGGGCAGGGTGCAAGGAGCACAACGGCAGCTCACTGACAAGGGCAGGAGAGCAGCCAGCGGCTCAGCAGCTTGCCCAAGATGCCCGGGCAGTCAGCCTTATCCCCAGGCTTCCAGCTCTGTGTGCAGGCAGGAGCACCTCCATGAAGAAGCGCCCGCCTCGGGGGGCTGAATCACCCAGAGGCTGCCCGGAGCAGCCGGGCAGCGGGAAGGAGGGAGCCGGGACAGAGCAGAGGGTTAAGGAGAAGTGAAGCAGCGCGGTTCTGCAGGAACCTCTCAGTATGAGCCAGGCAGCCCAGCCTGGGGGAGGAAGGGGCTGATGCTAACAAGAATTGAAAACACCATCAATTACACACTGCTCTAGAATGGGGAACTAACATTTCCCCTCCAGCCTTCAGCTTCTGCATTGGCAGTTCCTCAGTGAACGGGGCATGCTTTCTGAAGCAGGTAGAGCCCTCCCGGTGCAGCAGCTCCTGTGCCACAGAGTGATGGGCAGCCCCCTGCCCCAGGGCTGGCCAAGCCAGGCTGACTTTGCAGCCTCGGTGCAGTAATTCTCTGGAAGAGGAACCTTCCTCTCACCCAGGGTCGGGATTGCCGTTCCCTTCCACCCCACAAACACGCCGCCGCGCAGGGACGGGACGCAGCAGCGAGAGGCACATGCCCTGGCCGGGGGCACGGGTCTCTACCCCTCGCAGCTCGGGGGCGGCAGGCAGCTCGCCGCCTTTAATCCCTTTGTAATTAGCAGACAAGCAGGGAGACAGTCGCTGCAGCGAGCGAATCTGAGCACCGCAGTGTGCCAGCCAGCGCTGAGCTCTGCGAGGGAGATTACCAGGATTAACTTGTCCCCAGCAGCTCCTGCTACCAGCTACCTACAGACACCACCAACACCCAGGCGGGGCTCATCCTGGGTCCTCCCAAACCCACCCAGCATTACATAAATGACCTCACCCTCCACACACAAGAGATTATCTAGAAAGCCTTTAAGAGGCAGGCGTGCCTCCTGAGGTCACCGGAGCCGAGCGGGAAGGACAAGGGCACCGTACCAAGTGCCTCCTGTGGGCGCCCTTCCCCGGAGCTGGTCCTGGCCCGATCCCACTGCCAGGTCAGAGCCGCCGATGCCCCTCGGCTCCGGCTGTGCCAGAAGCGGGAACCGGCATTTCTTGGCCCGCTCCTCGAGATCAGCAGAGCATGCAGCTCTTCTCGGCTTTATCCCGGGCACAGGCCAGCAATCCTGTAGAAGGTGACTGCTCTCTGCTTGGGGAATTCAAATGGATGCCCCATGCTCAGCTGGCACACTGGATCCCAGTAACCCCAGCAGGAACAGCCTCCTCCCTTTACAGACTGCACACCAGCAGAATGACAGATTTCAGCCCCAAAGGAGAAGCTTCTGGGCATGCTGAAGCACATCCATCACCTCTGTCAGTGCAGGAGATGCAGTATTTGATGGGTAAGGCAAGGAAACACAGTCCAATCTAATTCTTAGGAGCAAGGAAACAAAATTTTCCTCCTCTACCCAAAATCAACAGACCCAAGGCACAGGGCAGGCAGCAGAGCGTGTCATTCTTTCCCGGTCAGGCTGCCCACAGCTGCAGAACTGTGTGCCTCCCTGAAAGAGGATCCTGGGGACCAGAGGACGAGGCTAGAGGAGTTTCCATGTGGTTTGAGGAGCTCCCCCATCTCCACAAGCCTAAAATTCCCCATCTCCTGAAAGAATTCAAATTAAAACGTAAGACAATTCAGAACTGATTCTGAAGGTGAGGGAAGACAGGAAAGCCTAACAGGAGTAAGCAAGGTCGTAACAGATTAAGACCTGCCTGCTGAGGGGCTGAAGTCACAACTGAAAGTTTGGAGGAATGACCATGAAGCCAACACATCGTCAAGAGCGGGGACAGCAGAGCCGCTCAGCGCGAACACGGGTCAAGCGGATGCTCGGAGACGCCATGCTCTGCAAGCGAGTCCCGGCCGCCCTCAGGGTGGGGGACATCTCCTGCGACTTTCGCTGAACCGCAGTGCTGAGTCCAGGAGGAAAGCTGGGCTTCCTCCAAAGAACCCGCAGCCAGCTCAGCACCAAGAGCTCCCGCCACGCAGCTCCGCACCCCAGCGTGAGGGCTGGCAGGGCTCAGGTCTGACCGGGTCCTGCCTCGGCGACGGCATGAGCCGACAGCCTGTACCACTCTGCCAGATGCACAATCCAGAAGCTCAGGGAACAGCAGTAACGTCACCTTTTCGTTTCTAAAGGCAGGAAGACCTGGCCCAGCCTCAGCACTGTGCGTGAGCTTGGACACGAACGCCTGGACTCCAAGCCAAGGGCTGCATTTTCTACCTATGACAGAGCTTAACCCTTAAGAATAGGAGAAATAAACCACTGCTGCGATGGCTGATGGTTCTGGCAGAGATGAACTCCCCATCCTGTAAAGAGCAGAGGAGGAATGGAGCCGAAGCAGAAGCGCTCGTCACTAAGACGCCTGCCCTACAGCCTGCTCTCTGCCTACAGCCACAAAGGTGGAGCTTCCAGCCTTGCGATAACTGCTCAGACTCAAAACTGCAGTTGTTCATCTTTGCTGCTGTTTTGCTGAAAAAATTAAGCGAGAAAATGTTACACAGACAGGAGACTGAACCAAGGTCCAACTCATCACTGCCGCTCTCCTCTTCCCCACAGCATCCCACCGTGCACCGCAACGCCGGCGGTGAGCAGGGGCCGCTCGCCAGTCGGCGTACACGAGTGCTGCGATGGATGGGAGGCAGCAGCGTGCTTCATCCAGACCTAACTCAGGTCGGTTTGCCCCTACAGTTGAGACTAAGCTGCAGCGTGTCCAGCAACCCATTTCTTAACTATAAAAAAAAAGTATGGCTTCAACGCCAGCATTGAAAAGTCCTGAAGGCTCTCGGGGTTCCCTCAGCACCCGAAGATGCTGTGACCACGCAGGCCAGGCAAGACCCTGGTCCCTGCTTGCAGATCTCCCACCTCACCTCAAGGCCACTGACCTCCAGGGCAGCTCCAGGACCCGTGACCGCTGTCGCTCTGCTCCCACACGTCCCTCTGGCCTTTCCCATGTCACACAAGTTTTTCACCCGTTTCTCCTCACTAAGCCCGTTCCACCCCTCAAGACAAAGACTTCCATGAGGGCAACTAAATGCAAAACGAAGCAAGTAATATCTTCCGAACTCCCCTTTCACCCAAGCTTTAGGAAGCACTGTCAACACTTGAGGACACGGAGTTACTAACCCGTCTCCAGTGGCACCAGGCACGTTATCGGCTCTGAGTTAAGGACCTTTTGTCCTGTTTGTAACATACTACCCAAGTTCTAGTCCATCCAAATTGAAATTATTTTTAAAAGGAAAGAAGTGATCACAGGCCTCTTAGCTCAACACTGCAATGCCTAAGTTCTCAGAAATAGTTAATCTTAAATTTTAAAGTTACGGCAGTTTTGCCATTAGTTTATATGCAAGCCTGAACTACTTGGCAGCGTCCCTCCCACGCGTACTGTATTTGTGTCTAATGGCCAATTATCTGAGCCATCAGTGGCTTTAGGTCAACGTTATAAACTCTTGCAGCTGAGAGGGGAGAGGGGAGCTGTGGGCACGAGCACTGTACCATTTCTCCCCATTTTTAGTAATGCCCTGTCAATGAAAAATGACTGCACTTAATCCACGATCCGGACTGCCCAGCTGTGCTCAACATCCATGCTGGCAGCTTCCAAGGAGTCCAAAGGATGCCTTGCCTCCCAGGACGCCGACGCCATCCCTCCACGCCGACCCAGCGGCCGGGGGCTGCTGCACCCTGCTGCAAGGCGGGATCTGAGCCAAGGGCCCATCGGTGCCCGGACGCCCGAGCCCCCAGAGTTGCTCCGTTTGCACCGAGTGCCTCGGTTTCTGCAGCCAGGACGCGGCGCCTGCAGCCCACACCAACCCCTGCTCCTGACCCAGGCCCCTAGGCAGAGCAGCAGACCCCGCTCGGCACAGGGCTGTTCCAGCTCCCTGCTGCGAGGGGCTGTGGATGGGGAGAGCCATCGGCGCATGGTGCCACCCTAACCCTGGCCTTGGGCACGACAGCACGGCTCAGGCTCCCCAGCCCTTCGTTTGAAGTCTTTGGGTGGCCATGAGTCTGCACAGCAAATAAACAACGTGAGAAAGGAAGCACTGTGCTCCTACGGCATTTTATTATCCTTTTCTCTCAGCAGAGAGCCTAAATCATGGTGCAGATCTGCCCTCCAAACAGCTTGCACTTTAACTGCAGAGAGAGGCTGTCGAGGCCCTTTTTCCCCAGAAAGGAAGAGAAAGCCCCTCCAACACTTTCCCAAGCTTCATCAAAGCTCAGAAAACAAACTTTCAGCAACAAGGTAACCTTATGGTGACAGAGAGAAGCTTGGTTTAATCCGACCAAGACATGAGTGGGCACACAGGGCTGGGAGACAAGCCCCACAGGCAGCCCCCCCAGACTGCTGCAGACCCACCACGCACAGGGGCAGGCAGAGCCGGAGCAGGGAGCTCACACACCTGCACAGGACTCGGCTTCGTAACACACAGCGTTGCTCGAAACCAGGAGGAAACTCGGTTCAAAAACCACAGGGAATGGGAAGCACGCTCAGCTGACTTGGAGGGCAGCTGCACTGCACCCGAACATCACTGCTGACAAACTCTCTTACCACATTTGCTTCCCTAAATCAGATTTCACAATTCATCCCAAGAGATTCGAGGAAAATAAATTGTCCCCAAGATGATTCCAGTAAAGGCATGTCACAGAGGGATTTGCTCACGACAGACTCAAAATCCCCATGTTCAAGCATTCTGGCCGTTTATAAAGAGACTCTCACCCTGGAGGGGACCAGAGTCCCATTACAGAGAATATTTTCATCAACTGGACGGTCACCAGAGGGGAAAATGTCCAAAATCAAGACCAAATCCATCTAAAATAAGAGATGAAGTAGATTAACTGGATAGGAAGAAAAACCTCCTACAGCAACTCCTTGAAACAGACCCCCTGCCCCATCACCACCTCGTTCCCTGTGCCCGGCTCAGCTTTGGGCTTTATTTTGTTGCCATCAGCACAGAAACCCCTCCCGTCATGAAGGAATAGACCTGGTTTGCAGGCAGGTTTCAGCCTCTTCCTCTGACACGTCTGAAGGTTTCTGTGCAAAAAGGGATTTCTGTATAGCCAGGTTTACCAGCAGTGGGGAAACTGTGTCTGCAAGGCAGAGGTCTCGCTGGCTGTCCCCAGGTTACGTGGCTGCTTCAGGAGGAGCACACCAAGCCACCGCCGCATCCTCCTCCTCCTGAGAGTGCTCCCGGCCCTAGGCTCTCACCCCAAGCACTGTCCCACCAACACCATCCTCCCCGGCACCATCCTCGGAGCTCCCCACTGCTCAGAGCACCGTGCCGGGGTGCCAGGGCCACCCCAGCTCCCTGCTTTCCCCCGCACACTGCCTGCACCGGGCCCCGGCTCTGCCGGGGAGGATGCTCTGCACGCCTCCTCTCCAGCACCCAGCCCTGAGAAACAGCACGGGCTCGATAAGGAGGTGGAAGATTTAAGAGAAAAGCTCGGTCAGTCTGGGAACCTCCTTTAATCCATCAGCTTTTAGCACTATCAGTAAAGCAAGCGCTTTTGGCTGGAGGCTGCACGTGTTGTCCACCCAAGAGCCTGCAGAGCCTGCTGCCTGCACGCCGAGGTTACTCGAACCCTGCACGCAGCCCACTGAACCACGGCAGCGGTCAGCCCCGTCTGGAGCAGGAGCTGGGGCGAGCCCACCAGCTCCCCATCCCTCCCTCCAGACCCAGGGAGTCCACATTTTCCAGCAAGCGCTTCTGGGAAGTGATCCAAGACCAGTGTGCAATCTTCCTACTCCCCCCACCTCCCCCACAGGCCCCTCCTCATCCTCCTCTTGCCCGAGGCCAGGCCCAAAGCGGGGCGAGGAGATGGTTTTCGCTTTCGGGGCGGTGTGCGATGACACTCCCAGTGTGAGGCTCGTGGGGGCTGGTCCCCCATTCGCGGATGCTGCGGGGCCGGGGAGCTCCCATCCAGCCACGCCAGTGCCTGGAAAATTCCACGAACCCCAAAGCCCTCATGGGCTGAGACAAAGCAGCGGAGCCAAGCAAAATAATCACGCTGCAAATTATTTCAGTGAAAGAGAAAGGGAGGGCTGCAATAGGAAACGCTCTCAGGCCAGCCAACAGGAAGGACAGCGTGGTCCCCAGGGATGAGGCCACCAGCAGCTACGCTGGTGTCGGTGTGCCGGCACGGCTCCCGGCCCTTCCCACACCTAAAGCAGCAGGCAAGGCTGCCAGACCAGGTAGTCGATGGCATCCAAGTTTGCACAGCGATGCGAGATGCAGCAGCGCGCAGTAACGCCAGTAACGTAACAAGCAGAATTCTCCCGGACCCTGGGAAATCCCTTTTTGGTATCTGAATTGCTCCGTTGCAGTTTTGGGTCTGAGTGAGCAGCGCCAACCAGACGGGTGCAGCCCTGTCCTCGAGCGAGCGCTGCCTACGGGCACTACACGCATTTTGGGCTTCCCTCACCTCAGCTAGTAGCCACCAGCTCATTCCGAGCTGCACGGGTGCATTACAGGCCTTCCTCGAGGCTGCACAGAAAACAAGGAGGGCGTGCACAGCACAGGCCCCTGCCGGACGCCGTCCCGGAGCAGCCAGCCTGCCGTCCTGCTTTGGCTGTGACCAAACAGTCACAGCCTGGAGCTTCCCACCGTCAGCGGCGCTGATGGGGGTGCAGAGGAAACCAAAGCAAACGCAGCTAGGCTGGCTCTGGGGGAACGAAGCAAAAAGAACAGCGAGTGGAAAAATAACTTTTGTCCTTAATGCAACAAGGGGTAAAGAAAACAAGAGTGGAACATTCACGCTGCAGGAAAACAAAACAACCAAACAACCTAAAAACAACACATAAAATAAACCAACAAACCAACCACCCTGTAGGCCCACGTTAACCCTTCATCAAGGCAGCACCGCTTAACCAATGCAAGCGCTGCACACCTAGCCACAGGCACAGACACACACCACACGTGCCCAGTGTCAGGAGAAAATAGCAGTTTTAAGAGACTGTGAAAACCACCTCCGCTTGCCCCGGACACCGACTGCTATGCCAGTTCTCTTGGGCAGGAGCCGGCCCCAAGGATGAAGCTGGAGGCAGGGAGCCCGAGGCAGGGAGCCCGAGGCAGCACGGCTGCTGTGGTCGAGGCCAGCCCCGGCCCTGCAGCCCTCCTGCTTCCTGCACCCGGCTCCTGCCCGCAGCACCGGCACCTCCTGCATGGGATGGCTTCTCCCCGGGCTGGAGAAGCCAGAGCTCGAGTCACATCACCCTTTAAAAGCTGCAGGTTGCTAAAAAATTAATCTTCCCCAACCACTCCACCTGAAGGAATTGATTTTAAGTAGATGTAGGACTGCTTTGCCCTGATGAAAACTGCAGCAGAGAGGGGCTGAAGGCAAGGGGCGGGGGCAGCAGCTCTGAGCAGGCTGGGAGACCTCACCGTGGCTCCCTGGGGAGGGAAGCACAAGCCACCCCCTCTGCTGCTGGAGCCCGACGCCGGCCGGGCTGCCGGGTGCGTGGGCCAGGCACTCCCAGCGCCGCCGGGGAAGCGCCCGCAGCCCAAGAAGGGAAAATGCAGCGCATTAAGAGCGAGCAGCATCGCGGTGCACGCATCTGTGCTGGCGAGTGAAATCAAATCCACGCTGCACGAAGCCACTGCAGGCACGGCTCCCCTCCCAAACGGGAAACTGCCACCTGCCAGAGCGAGGAGCAGCCCCAGTGAGAGCACGGCATGGCAGGCGTTCAGCCGGAGCCCCTTCTCCACAACAAGCTCACTCGAGCGTGCATCCTGCCACACAACAGGACAGTGCTTTGGGGCAGGCCTGCTCGTCCCCCTGGGGCTAAGCTCACCCCTCTGCCACTGCTCAGAGTTAGGCTGAGGATTTGCAGTTACCCACAGCCACACAGGCAAAGCCTTCGCTGGCTGACGCTTCGGAAGCAGCGCTGACCGCTACGCTGCTGAACCCTCCTTTCTGAGATGCTGACAGAAGTCAGGGGACGGGAGACTCGTACGCAGGGATGCTGGGGATCCTCCACTACTTCCAGTAAAGGAAACCACAGCGCAGTCCCCTCTGCCAGTGCAGCTGAAGGGAAAAACAGAGAAATTAGATTGCTGTATTCTCCCGCAGCTCTAGACAGATGTGGCAAAAATACCCTTTACTGCAGCCATTTTTCAACCAAGCCTTAAATGCTTCAAGAGAACTTATTTCAGGTTATCACAGGAACGCCCCGTACAAGAAGGCTGCGGCTCTGCTCCCAGCCTTCGCACTCAGCTCTGCAGGAACTTTTCCCTACATCGCATTTGGTGCCTCCAAGACCCTGGGCCCTTCCTGAACCCAAGGCAACACAGAAGAGGCGGCCGATCTCCCTGGACTCTGCGGGGGAGACTTGGCATTTGCAATGACATCCTGAGATCCACAAATAAAAGGTCTTGAGAAACACAGCAGACTAAATCCCCCAATCATCTCTCCAGCGTGGACTCATGCAGCTCCCCACCGGCTGCTCCGGGGCTGGACAGGAGCGGCTCACTGGCACAGGGCCACGAGGGCAGGCAGGAGCCCCATAACCCAGCCAGGGATGGGGAACCCCAGCCGAGGCTGTGGGACACGCCGTGGGGTGCAGCGGCAGAGCATTTGGGGGCTGCACAAGACATGCTGGGGGGGCTTGGGGAGGGACCAAGGGAAGGGAAAGGGAGTAGAGAGGAAGTCTGGGGAAAAGGGAGCATGGGGAAACAGGGATGAGGAGATGAAAGGGGCCAGCTGCTGGTGCATGAGTCCCGTGGCCAACCCAACTGGCTCTCCTGCCCTCTCCTACGCCCCACTGCCACCCCTGTCCCACGTGGGGCGCTCTGCTGAGTGAACATGGAGGCTCAAGTGCCAGCACCTGGCATCAGGCCATGGGTGACGGGCCACGAGTGACAGCCCCCATGTCGGTGCGGCCACGAGCAAAGGTCAGGCCAGAGCAGCCCGCGAGGAGGACAGTGGGTGGGGAGGCAGGTCCACAAGGGCTCCAGAGCCAGGCAACCAGAGGGTCCGGGCCAGCTGCTGAGACCATATGGCGTGGGGTCGTGGAAGACCCACTTGCACATGCATGTGTGTCCGTGTGCAGGAGGCACCTGGGAAAGCCAGGACCTGGCTGCAGCTGCTGGATGGACTGTGTGTTTATGACCAGCTCCTGGAGCTGGAGCGGGGCGGGGGGACACAGAGAGCTAGCAGAGGGGGCAGTTCCTCTTGGTGCATCCAGGGCTGGCACTGCTCTTTCACATCCCCTCCTGAGACCAGCCACAGCCACCTTCACACCAATCAGGTGAGTACAGACCTATATAAGGGAAGGCAGCTGAAGGACTGCATGCTACTCAGAAAACCCCAGCTTCCCGTTCAGTCCCCTTCAACCCACAAAAGACTTTTTTTTTTTCAGACTGACAACAGCAAACAATAGCAGGAACAGGACTTTAGTCAGCGGTGCAACGAGACAGGCGAGAGCAAGGCGGGAGCAGCGTGCGAGCTCGGCACATCCCCCAGGCTCAGGTGGCACGGCTGGAGGGTGCGGGCTCCTCTCCACCAGCAGCCCAAGACCAGCATGCAGGGAACACGCTCCTGTGGTCTCCCCAGATACTTCCCCACTCCTTGATGCTTCATCGTGAGTCTCAGGATCGGCGAGGTTGATAAATTCCTAACCCAAAAGTACTGGCAGCTGATTTACAGCAAACAAGCTACTATGGCAAGGTGGCATTGCTGCTCACAAGCTGCCACGTGTCAGCACGAGGGAACAAGCTGCTGTGATGATGTTCGTCATTCTGTAAAGTGGGAAATAAAGCAGGAATAAAGTCTAGTGTGCATCCACCCCACCCTTATTTTTATTTTTTGGAAGTACAACAATGCAGCTCACTGACTGCCTCTTCTCAGGAGAAATGCTAACTTTATCCTGTTTGGAAAGTATCTTTTTTGCTCAAGAAAGCTCCGTCCTGGAGCAGGAGAAGCTGCTGTAGGACATACGGGCACAGCCAACAGGAAACCACAGTAGTCAGAAATCCCCAGGGACAAGACCAAAACCTGCCAGGATCCTGAGGAAAGGGAAACGCTACGGACAGGGGGAGCTCCAGGAGTGAGAGGTCCCTACTTTCTGCCCACAGAAGCAAAGAGCAACCAAACGCATGACAGCTTCACCACAGAACTCTTCCAGAAATCTAAACACCACCGTGCTTCAGAGACAGCCTGCTGTAGTCTCCAGCAAATAGGACATTTCACCGCAGAGTCCCCGGCAGCGCCAGGGAAAGCGCACTGCCTTCAGCAGGGATCTCCGACCTGATGCATCCAGCTCTCCTGGGTAGGTCTGCACCGGCTTGGATCAGGAGAGACTCCCGAAGCCAAGCTCCCATCACCGCTGCCTGCAGGCTGGTTCAACGGAGCACAACGTGTACCTGCTCTGGATCCACCTGAGCTGGAAAGCACAAGCTGGTCATTACACGGTGCTCAGCCGAAAGGCCCGTGGCTGGAGCTGGCGCAGTGTGGAAGGGGATCCCCGGTGCCAGCGGGTTCACCTACGGATCTGCTCCTGCTGGGCTCCGAGCCTCGCTGACACAGGCACTGACATCCTATTCTGTTAGCTGTTATTTCCACAGCACCAATTCAAAAGCCCTCTGGAGATTAGGGGAAGATTTAGAGTCCATTCTCCTTAAAAACCCTTTTGACCTGGTTGTGCTATTCCCAGACGAGCAATCCCGTGAGTCAGGACATTCAGTTTCTGTCTGCTCACCCTCTCCTTTCACCCCAAAATGGGTCTGTTGTTTCCAAGCAGGAACCCACACTCATAACACCACTTTAACAGCCCCAGCCTTGAAACGGGCTTCGTCAGCTCACAGCTGGAGCTGGGGTTGTGAAGGGCCCTTTCTGAGGTTCTCAGTGACGTCGTTCTGCTGGGGCTGAAGAGGCTGTGACCGTAGCAGGGGCCCACTAGAGCCCCGCTCCCCCCCTCCAAGGTCAGTTCCTGACCAGGGCTGGTGCCGGGCTGACCACATCCAGCATGGGGTGGCCACGGCACAGAGCACGCCAAGGCTCCCTCCCACACGTCCTCCATGCCAGCACCATCTCACTGTGGGTTCACCTCAGCCGGTGGAATCGCCGAGCACCGTGCCACACTTCGCTTCTGGGAAACAGGGTAAATCTGGGGTTTACTTTAACGCCTGGTAGTCTCTCCATCTGGCAGAAGATCTGCAAATCCCACAGCAGCCTTGCCCACCCCATCAAAGCCCAGGAGTGCATGCTGCGCTGCTGGTGGGGTCGCACGGGACAGGTCCTCTGGTCTGTCACTGCAGCTGGGAACGTATCAGCAAGGTCACCCGATGCTGCTGCCTCGGAGGAGCCGCATGTCCCTCCTCCACCTCCTCGGCTCTGTGTTGTCCGGTGGGGCATGATGCACCTTCTTCCCTTCCCACCCTGTCTGCTTTAAACTTGTCTCGCCATCCATCCTTCCCCACCATTTTTGGGCTCCCTGTCCTCATTCTCACCACAGTGCTGTGCTTCCCGTACAACCCATCCACCCACCGGCAGAACATAAGCTGAGTGGGTGTGCTGCTCGCTCCTCCGCCCTGCAAGGCTCCTGCAGAGAAGGCAGGGCAACGCCGGCAGCCACTCGCCAAGGCGCTGCCCTCCCCATCGGTACCTGCTGCCCACGCTCCCCAAGCCGCATCTTGGCACACGAGGTTGTCATCAGCACTGCCCACATGCCGCAGGTCAAACTTCACGGGGCGATGATAAAGGAAGTCCAACAGTCAACATCCACCCAAAGCGAAAGCCCAGCACAACTGAGCACTGGAAAGCAGGAGGAGAAACCACTCGCTCTCGGAGCGTCCTGGGACTTGTAAATTTGAATGCTGGAGGAGAATTTCCTGCAGTCACGGCCCTGTGCTGCTCCCACCATTGCACACAGCTCAGGGGGAACACCAGCAATAAGCACTTTGAGACGAGACAGAGTATTTCCTACCCTCAGCCTCGGGCACCACTCCCACCCACCGCCCTTCAGCCCCTCGCAAGGCCCTGCAGCGGCTCCTCACCTCCCAGCCCGGCAAGCCGGGCAGCAGCGCTGCGAGGGTCTGCAGGGCTGGAGATGAACTGCTGCACTGGGGTAGTCTGAATTAAACGAAAGCAATGCAAATACCCTATTTTAATATTGTTTTAAATCTGTAAAGAAGATTAGAAGTGTTTACGCTTGTCCCTTATTACCCCCCTGCAGGGAAAAGGCTGGGCTGAGCATGGAGCGCAGCACAGCGCGCTCGGCACCATGGGTGAGCTGCCGGGCCAGCAACCTCCCCGTCCAGGGGGATAAGTTACACCTATACGTACTAAAGCAGTTCCGCGGCTTATCACACAGAGCAAAATGCTGGATGTGCCATTTACCATTTTCTAATGTCTGTTCAAAGGCTTTATTATTTGGGATTTCTGCCCAGCTGCCTACCAACAGTGGGATCCAACCACGATGCACACATACACACATATATTATACACACATATATTAAAAATGAAGCCTTCCTCAAGCCCTGCAGGATTGCTTTCACTAACTTTGAGATGATTATTGAACTGTGATCTCTTGAGAATATTTTGGGGCCCGTGCAAGAATCAGCATTTGTCCAAGCGTTCGACTTCAGCACGCTCGTTTCAGATGGAAAGCTGCTGGTGCACAAAGGAACAGGGCCCAGGAAAAAACAGACTGAAGAACAAATACGACAACTGACACGTGTGTGCTGCTGATGGGCAAAGAGCTACTCGAGAACCTCGCTGGTACTTTTCTCTTTTGTCCTGTTATGGGGAACAGAGAGGGGAAGAGGAAGACAGGGACGAAGGGTGACGGCCGTAGCCCTGGCTGAAGAGGAAAGCTGACGACATTCTAGGAGCAATGCTGAGTTTTCCATGTCGCCTTCCCGGGGTCTCCGTCCCCCTCTTGGTGGGCAGTGCTCTGCTGTGCCCACACACAGATGATCTCTGCGGGGTGGCCTGAAGAACACCACCAGATCAAATCCATCAGCCACAAACAGCTGCACGCTAAACTTCATCACGTTGACTAAATCGAGCATTTATTAGGATCCAGCTGGTAGACATCACCCTCCCCCTAGGATATATTCCCTAAACTATCAGGATTATTTCCTTGGAGGAGAACGATTATCCATCTTCTCCAGCTGTACAAGTAGAAATACATGAAATTGGTCCTAGAACTGGGCCAAACATCTGAAAATAATGGTTGCAGACAAAACTCCCAAGACGAATTCACGCACACCGCACACACGGGGCAGCTCGCCGCTCGCACCGGCGCAGCAGCTCTGCTCCCCAGGCACAACACGCATTTCCACAGCGTTACTCACTTTCTCATTACAACCATTCCCATCTTCTGCGGTGAAGCTCTGAACAGGCAGTGTTGGCCTTCAGGCGACTGCTGATTTTCCTACTCCCCTGAGCGTGTCTCCTAAACCCCCATCACCCCAAGCCGCTGCCTCGGTGCTGCAGGGACACCCAAAGAGCCTGGGAAAGGGGAGGAGGATTCAGGGATCGACAAAACAGTGAGGGGAGCACTGAAGGGCGAAAATAATGAGAATACTGTTGTCCATTGCCAAACCATACATGTTATCCAAAGAGGAAAACAATGGAAATGCTTTCAGGAAAATCCTCCATTTGAACCGGGAGCGCTTCAGGTCCGCAGCACTCCCACGCTGGAACTGGAAGTCAGATGGTATTCAATTCTGTAGCTACCCTTTAAGGCCACGATGCATCTGCTTTCCATGGGCAGACAAAACTAGGATGAAAGTTCTGACTGTTTTTAGGGGAGGCATGGTTGTTTGGGGGTTTGTTTTTTGGGGTTTGGGTTTTTTTTTTTCTTTTAGTAACCCCACAAGGGTATCTATCCCCCTTGAGCTACAGCCAGTGCTCGCACTGGATCATGGCTACAGACAGCTCTTCATCTCCCAAGCTGAAATTACCTCCTCGGTCACAACACCCAACCCCACATCACTCGAGGCAGTCACACCACCCTCCCACCGCCGTGAGAAACACTTCCTTTCAGTCACACGCGCTTTCTGGACCTGCATTCCCAGGATGTTTACTTCTCACCTTCCACTTTACATGGACTCACAAACACTTGATACACCCACGAGCTATGAAGAAAGAAACGGCAGGCTTTACAGTGAAAGCCAGAAAGCCCTGGCCGGAGGAGCGCAGGCAGCACCGCTGCCCCACACCTACCCCTCACCCTGCCGCAGCCTGGCGCGCGATCATGGCTCCTCTTGCCACTTGGCAGGACTTCGCCGCTCTCAGCTGCTCGATGACTGAACAGCCGCAGCTTTCCACGGCACTTCCTACCGCATCCTTCACTGGGAACAGACTGCTCTGAGCAAATGATTCAGAGGACCAAAGCCCCTCTACTTTCATGAAACACTTTGTCTCGTGACTTCACCCAAACACGCCTGCAGCATCTGAATTCCTAGAGGAGCAGTACTTGCAGAGCCCCTCTATACGTTCTTGTGTGTCAGATGACAGACCGTATTTATTCTCCTTGGCCTGATGCCACCCGGGATTTTTCACGTCCAGAAGAAAGTGCCAAGATATGCCCACAGGTACATGGATGCTTATGAAGGGCCTTTATGAGAAAGTAGCCACTTTGTCATGAGCAAAACCTCTTCTGAAAAGGCTAAGACCATAATGAAGGAGGAGTTATGACACTTGCCTTGAGGGGGTTTGCCTAACTTCTGTATTGATTATATATGGTCTGGACCACCTTACTATTAGACCCTTTACTGCACCTCTGAGCGAGTCAGACGATAGCCGCGCACCTCTGAAGGGGTGGTCTACAACACTCAGTCCATTCTTGCCAAAAAATTCTTTCTCTAGGGTTTATTTTTATTTGTCCTCTAACAGGTCTGGTGCAGCCTTCCTCTGCTTCAAGGCCTGGAGGAGCCAGTGTCACCCAGTCCTCTTCTGCACCCGCCTCCAGGGCTGCACTCTGAGCAGGCGGGTGCAAAAACCCAAAACCCAGCAGTGTCATTCTGTACGCTGCCAAGAACGGGAGAAAGCAGCATTAACACCATTAATAAGAATTACATTAAATGCCCTCTCAAGCATCCGTCTCCATAAAACCTACTTCAGGAGATGGCTATTTCAAATGGCTAGTTGCTCCACGGCCTTGAATTCTGGCCTCATGTTTCTCCCTCAGAGGCATTAGTTGAGAAAGTCCCATAAATAAAGCCCTGTTGCAGGGACAGCTGCCCAGAAGGAGCAGCATGGATTTTCTCCGCCGCCAGCACCCGCAGGCTTGGATCTACGCTTCAGCACCCTCAGAAACACCCACCACCACGCCAGAGCAAAGCTCCCGCCGCGGCAGAGCCTGCAGACGGCCGCTGCCACGCGATGCACAGCCGTGACGGAAGGAGGAAAGTTCCCCTGCTAACAGCACGAGTCCCCTGCCTGCAGACAGCCCTGCCGCTGCAGCCTGGTGCGGCTGGTGCTGAAAGTCCACATCTCACCCGCTTCTCAAACGTCACGTTAAACTGGGAGACTGCAGGTGGGGACTGAGGTCCTGTACGTTTGAACAGCGGGAGTCGGTCCTGCATGAAGTCCTCTGAACGAAGCAGCTCAAGCAGCAGTTGGATCTGCTCCGTGAACACCTCGTCCTGACGAGACACCGGTCCAAACCCCAAGTTCATGCATTAGCATTTTAAAAAAAAAAATAATGTACAAAATCCTGGTCTGCTCGATGGGGAGGAATTTCCAAGAGATGCAACATTCTTAAAAGGCACTTCTATAAAACAAGATTTGTCAAGAAAACTTAAGGTCAAAAGAAGAGCATCAACATTCCCACCCTCTACATGACAGTGATGTTAAAGTGACCTCCACCCCCGGAACTTATAGAGGAAGTAACAAAACGGGGATGTAAAAGAAAGTGAAGGTTAAAACAGCGAAGATGCAGATCATTATGTGAAACGAGCAAAGCAGCCTCCAAACGCAGCCAAAAACCAGTCCAAACAGAGAAGAAAATAAAAAGTTAAGTGAAAACATGGACCAGAGTCAAGACAGCTGAGAGAAGCTTGGAGAGCCTGAAGCCAAAGCCAGAGCAAGTTTAATTTACTGAACTGGTGGCAGAAATCCCCCACCAAGAGAGTCACATGCTGTCGGGCCTCTCAGAAGAATGGAGTGGGCTTAGGAGAGACAGGTCACAGCTTCTGGGCACACCAGGTCTGTTTGCAGCACTGCTGTCCCCCTCTCCTCCAGCTGCCTAGAGCTATGCCGCCACGGCACCCGGGCAGAGCTTTTGTTTTTCGGCCGTGCTTTGCAGCACGGACACGCAGGCCAGTCCAGCACGGCCTCTGCTGTATGGAACATTTTCAAGCCCTCAGTGGGGACTTTACGCTTTCTCATCCAGGGAGATGCGCTCGTCACGCTGAGCTGTCAAGGAAAGCAGCACTAGAACGGACTGGAAAATTAAAAATGCATGCAGCGACCAAAACCAGCAGGGCTTATCCTAGAAATTAAGTAACAAAAGCATGAAAGACCTGCCCGATGCATAAGAATAGCTTTTTGTTCCCAGCTCACTTTTAAATAAATAAAATTACAAATAAAGGTGTTCCTCTGACTCAGAACCACAGGACAATCCAGAAGATGACACCGACAGACAAGCGCTGGCTGCAGAACGCGCACCTCAAATTCTGATACGCTCCCAAGAAACTTCAAGAGAGGAAATCTTCCTTGGCTTGGCTGTACTCCAGTCAAGTTCAAGAGGTTCACTGACATCTGCAGTGCACAACGAGGGCTTGCAGCCCAGCAGGGGCTTCCCGCTGAGATGACACCTGCCTGTCTCACCTCTCCCAGTCCTGCCAGCCCCCATCACGGAACCCCTCAGCCACCAGCTCCGCACCCATGGGAACAGCAGCGAGCTGCCGCAGCCGGTGCACCATCGCCTGACCCACCCCAACACCAGCATTTTGGGAGAGTCTTTCTGAATCAATCCCCTTCCCCAGTGGGCAGCAGACAGGAACAGCACAGATACGTGGCTGGAGAAGGCCAAGGAGAGAGGGCGCGGGTAAAGCAGCCAG
Organism: Phalacrocorax aristotelis; assembly: GCF_949628215.1. NCBI lineage: Eukaryota > Metazoa > Chordata > Aves > Suliformes > Phalacrocoracidae > Phalacrocorax > Phalacrocorax aristotelis. The sequence goes on from NC_134276.1 coordinate 218,444,202, forward strand.
GCTGGGAGCACCCCCGAGGGGGGCTGGGAGCAGCGCAAGCTCTGGGACAGGATTAGACCCATCACTCAATGGGTGTGCTCTGCTGCTGCATAGCTTGCTCTGCGTGCTCTGACAGCATGCTCTGCTGACTCTGGCCAGGAACGGGCACAGCAGACACAACGCTAATGGCTCGGCACGCGACTTAGACTGCTATAGCCCCGAATGCCAAGTCCCTCCAACACCCCTCACGCCCAGACGCACGCCACACAGCCCTGCAGCTGTGCCCAGCATTTCCCCTGCACCCCCAGGCTCACAGCTCCAACTACACCGACGTTTGTCTCAGTAGTAAAACAAACGGAACATGGCAGGAATGGTGCCCCTGTGCTCGGCACTGGCGAGGCCCCACCTCAAATTCTGGGCTCAGGTTTGGGCCCCTCGGGACAAGAAGGCCCTTGAGGGGCTGGAGCGTGTCCAGAGAAGGGCAGTGGGGCTGGGGCAGGGTCTGGAGCACAAGTGTGCTGGGGGGCGGCTGAGGGGGCTGGGGGGGTTTAGCCTGGAGAAGAGGGGGCTGAGGGGAGCCCTTCTCGCTCTCTGCAGCTGCCTGAGAGGGGCTGGAGTGGGGGGGGGGCTGGTCTCTGCTCCCAAGTCACCAGTGACAGGACGAGAGGAAACGGCCTCAAGCTGCATCAGGGGAGGTTTAGGTTGGAGATTAGGAAACATTTCTTCCCTGCAAGAGCGGTCAGGCACTAGCACAGGCTGCCCAGAGAGGTGGGGGCATCACCATTCCTGGGGGGGTTCAAACAACATGTAGATGCGGCACTTGGGGACATGGTTTAGGAGACCTGTGTTGGGTCATGGGTTGGACTTGATGATCCTAGAGGTCTTTTCCAACCTTAATGATTCTATGATTCTAAATGCAAAGTTGATATAACAGTATTCCGGGTGTCAGAGATGGAAGAAGCCTGCTGAAGCAGTCCTCCTCAAGCCAAGCTCCTCCGGTCCAAGAGGCAGCTCCGTGGCTAGGAACAAGGTCTCAGATGCCTGTGGCACAGACACGCTTACAGCGACCTTCCTCCAGGCACGACACAGAACAGACACAGAACCTTGGAATTTCAGCCCAATGCCTTGTAAAACCTAGTGGGCTACATCAGACCGTATGGCTCTTACACACTCAGATACTTGCATGTCGTCCTAGTTACTGCTTAGCCAGCTTAAACATATTTTAAGCTTGTCACGCCAGGCGTACAAGCCTGGCTGAACCCAGCGCCCTTCCAGAAATGAGGACCCCAAGCTGAGCACGACAGCGGAGGCGCCGTCCCGGCACAGGGAGTGCAGCAGTCCCGGCTCCAGGGATGCGGGAAGCCCAAACCTCAGCCATGTGCTGTGCCTGCTCCCCCTCCCCAAACAATCCAGGCTGCTCCCACCTGCCAGAGAGCGGGGCTCTGCCCTGCTCCCTCAGAAAAGTCTCCCATCATCATTACAGAAAACTTAATTTTGTTCTAGAGCGAATCATGGCAATAACTAAGCAGGTCTCCAAATTATTTTTGTGCTTTAAGATACTGGCAACTCCCTTCCCTCAATTTCATATCAGCTGCAAATGTTGACAACATATGGTTCTCTCCCAGCTCATTAAGGGAGGCTATAATTAACATCTACTCCAAAACCTGCTACAGTGGTGCCATACTACCCCGCTCTCCCCTGTGCAGTTTTGCATAACTGGTTGTTTACACCCTTCAGCTTCCAGCTCACAAACGCACCAGCGCTCCCCTGGCCGCCGCTTTCCCCTGCACAGCGACAGCCGCATCCCTCGCCCAAGCAACCGCATGCGCCTGGGGAGACGCGGTCCTCAACCCCTCCTCAGTCTGCAAACACCCGCTGCTCGATTGCGTACCCGTGCTCAGCACACCTCTGCCAGGGTGACGTCTATGATTTCGCTTCAGGATTCAAATGCCCCTCAAACGGAGAAGGGCACGATCACCCCTCACCTTTTAGGGGAGAAAAGCACTGCCCGTGCCCACAGCCTGCAGCAAACTCCACGACCCCCCCGTTATCACAGCCCATACAGCTCGCTGATCTTGGCTGAACCACGTCATCGTCCACGCAGCTATTGGCCCAAGGAACGAGGCTGCCTTTTCGTTACCCAACTTAACATCTCAAATAGATCTAACAACCAGGAACCACAACGCTAAGACGAGGTGCCCAAGCTTTGTCTCCAGCATGGGACACACAGGTGCACACGAAGCGCGGAGGAGCTGCCACAGCCTCCGCAGAAGCTTCCTCCGGTGTGTCTGAGCCAGCCTGTGCAGTGAGGCAGCACCCTCTTTCCTAAGCCTTCCTAATGTCACCATGGGTATTCTCATTCACATAAATACCCAACGCTAGACATGGCACGTAAGCTCATTGCCTCACTGATAACTCAAAGGAGTCACTCCCGCAGATAATTACTGCGTAAATCAGCGCGAGGCTCATTCTTCTTGTTAGGAAGGTAAACTGGGGCAGTCTATCTTTGGTACACTACACTTCACCACGCATGCTGCCTGGCCTCTCTCCTAACTAGGTCTGCTACATTCACATTTATCTCACAGAATCCCAGAATGGTGGGGGTTGGCAGGGACCTCTGGAGCTCACCCCGTCCCACCCCCTGCTGGAGCAGGCACACCCAGAGCAGGGGCACAGGGCCGCGTCCAGGCGGGGGGTGAATGTCTCCAGGGAAGGGACCCCACAGCCTCTCTGGGCAGCCTGTGCCCCTGCTCTGGCACCTGCACAGCAAAGGGGTTTGTCCTCATGTTCAGGGGGAACTTCCCGTGTTCTACCTTGTGCCCGTTGCCCCTTGGCCTGGCGTTGGGCACCACTGAAAAGAGCCCGGCCCCATCCTCCTGACACCCACCCTTCAGATATTTATAAGCACTGATGAGATCCCCCCTCAGCCTTCTCTTCTCCAGGCTGAACAAGCCCAGGTCTCTCAGCCTTTCCTCACAAGGCAGATGCTCCAGTCCCTGATCACCTTGGCAGCTCTGCGCTGGGCTTGCTCGAGCAGTTCCCTGCCCTTCTTAAACTCCTTCTCATTCAGAAGCTTCTCCCTCCCTGTTCCTCATCATCTGCCTCTCCAAAGGAACCCCTGCAGCATCAGCCCAGCCACTGACCAAGTCCAAAATGCCACCCAACGTGCCGCTTTCTCACTGGTAACATTCATCCTACACATCTCAGATGATGCGTGAATTCATGAGAACCAGAGATTCGCTCATTTCTAAATACAACTCATGACACATCCCCTCGCTGGTTCCACTGCTGCCACCGTGGCCGCTCCTCCAGAAGAAGCTGAAGCAAACAATTGTCCTCTGGCTTCACCCCGCTCAGCGTTGAACAGAGATGCTGTGTTCAAAGGCGAGCGCGGGACAGTATCCCCACTCTCCGCTCGGCAGCGGACGCAGCAGCAGCTGTGCCGACCAACTCTCCCACCCCTCTGCTCCCACAGCCCGTCAGGGCAACCCCCAGCCACACCGGAGTGGCGGCCGGCACGATGGAGGCAGCCAGAGGAGGAGAGGAGACATGCGCGCTCTGCACCGTGTTATCTGCCTGGGGTTCAAGCTCCTCTCGCTCGCCTTGGGAAGGTGCGTTTCCAAGTTCACCATTAGAATGACACAGCTGGAAACCTGGCAGGTGAAGATGGAGGTAACCAGCACCAACCACCGCAATCGTGCTCATGCACTGGGACACACAACCGTCCTGGAGCAGTACGTGCCACGAGCTCGAGCATAAACACGAGCATGTTTATGCTGCAACAGCTGCTGGGGCGTCACAGCCACAGGGGTACCTGTTCCCAGCACCCTGCCTTGAAAACACCCACCGGTCCCCCGCGTACCCGGCACACCCCAGCGGCCCAGCCAGGCAGTCTTGCGTGTAATTCCCTGCAGGCTTTTCCAGGTCTCGATTAACAGACACACATCTCTGTTCTCAAAACATTACATGCATGACTGCAGGTATCTAAAACAAAACCAAAGCAAGCAATATTAGGGTAAGGCCCCTAAAAAGAGGTCAGAAGTCTTTTCACACTCTAGAAGAGCAATGTTATCACAGTTTCGGAGCAGAGCTGACTCGGAGGCTGCCGGGAGGACCGGCGCACACATGGCTGGACGGTGCTGCCCGCAGAGGCGGCGTATGCAGGCAGAAGGACAGGGACTCGCCCCGGGGTCTGCAGGAGGTGCTCCCCTCCGGCCAGAGAGCTGAGACCCAATAGTACATCACAGTGGTGATCCCCCAGATGAGAGCTGTCCAAGTCCAGGGCAGGGCGAATGGCACCTCCAGAAGGGCACTGGTCCTTCCCTCTGGGCTTCGACGCCAGAGTGGTCCATGTTTGGAAAGGCTGCAACTCCACCAGACCGAAAAGCGCAGTTATCTAGGCAATCAACACATTTCAAAGACCTCTGGTTTGCAGAGGACGATGCCCTACAGAGAAGAGGCAAGCAGCCTGCCTAGCTTTCTGCTCCACTTCCTACAGCTACCCACAACACAAAAACACGTCTAATGAAGAGAGACAGACACACCCATTTTTTACCTCCCCAAAAAACTTCCTGCTTCATCATCTTGATCAAAAAGCATTCAGAAACATAAAAATAACGTTCAAGACTATCCAAGTCTCAGTTACAAGGCAGCAGCAGCTGCCAAACATGCAGGCCGTTCCCTGCAAACCGACACGTGGCACTTTTGAGCCACACCACAAACAAAACCCGATTTGAGTCGGTGCAAGAGAAAGGCCTTTGCTCCTGGGAGACGAAGGGCCCTCACATGCTGCTCCTCCAGACTCTCCGACCTCCATCACCTGCCCCTTCTCACCAGGAACTGCTGCCACCTTTACCAAACCCTCCATGACTCCCCATTTACCAGTTTCAAAACTGGAAGGGATGACATGCTTTGGATTTTGGAAAGACACATTCCTAGAAGCAGGATGATCCCTGCCCTGAGGCGTTTGCAGGCCCTCAGATGTCTGGTTTGACATAACAAGAGTATTTAGTGGTCAAAAGTGTTACAGCCACATAGAGGAAGAGAAAAGCAGCCCGGCCCCGGAAGGCTTCATGCCACAGTCATAATGAGAGGTGGAGAAAAACCTCCCCTGGCTCAGCAGTACTGCCCCACCGCTCCTCTGGCTCCCCGGGGCGTCTCGGGGTAACCAAACCAGGGGGTTTTCACAGTGACCATCTCCTCCTGCCCCGGTCCTGCAGCGGGAGCTCCCATGGGCACACAGCTGGGCAGCCTGGGGAACTCCAGGGCACATTTCTACCTCGGGCCAAGTCTTTTTTGTTTGTGTTTTTAGCATGCACAAAACCGCAGCTGTTTTTCAAGCCTAGCATCCCGGCACTAGAAATGGGAAAATGAAACTTGCTGCAAACAAAGTCTTCAGATTCCTGCTCAAACTGAGATAAAGGCGAGCTCAAGCAAGAGAAATGAAAAAGAAATTTGCAAAATTCTCACTGGCAGTAAACAAAATATTACTAACAGTTAAGAATCTGCTTGCAACATACGTTTTAAAAGACTGATGCTTCCTCCTCGTGTTCACCCACTGTCCCAAAGCCGTGACACAGGTGTTGCACGGCCGCGCAAACAGCAGCTGCCCTCCCAGCGACGGTCACAGCAACAGGAGCTTCTGGCAGGGAAATCCAGCAGGCCATGCAACAGTCTCCTCACAAAAGGGGAGAAAAGGCTAGATCAGAGCATTAAAACCTTCGTGCTCATTGATCCTGCACGGGTATTGCTCCAGGGCCAAAATGACTCATCCCACAACTGACATAATACATTTATTCCCCCATGAAAGAGGAGGATCACCCAAGGCGGGGTAGAGAGAATTTTCCATCTAGTCTGAAGCGACATCACAGGTTTACATCTTGCGAAGGCGAGCCCGTGGAAAGCTTTACACCGAGGTGCTTCTTGTGCCATATTTAGACCGTTTCAAGGCATCATCCCACTCAGTGACCTTTGGGAAACAGAGCTGCCAACTGCACGAGACAGCCGCAGGGTCTCCAGCCACCCCAGCACCCCCAGGAGAGGCTGCCACTGCGCGTCGACCAAACCAAGCTCCAACAGCCACAGGAAACAGCCACAGAAAGAGGTACGGGGTAGGGAGAAGTGGTGGCGGGGAGAGAAGAGAGACCTCGCCGCTCCTGTGCAGACCGCAGCGGTGGAGAACAGGCACCAAGCAAGGCCCGACACCAGCCAGCGCCCCACGGGTGCAGCTGCAGCTCGTGCACAGGCTGGTGACGAGCTCACTGGACCTTGCAAGCGCAAGGTTTCAGAAGCCACAAGATGATCACCCAGCAGTGCCCACGCGGGCACGAGTGTGCCCATGATGGCAGCAGAAGGCAGGCTGCAGCTCTGCTGCTAGGACGGTGGGAGCCTTCACACCTACGTGCTACCAGCACCGCGCTGCTGGCCTGACGAGCGGGATGGACATATGCAGCCATGAAGAAACAGCAGCAGAGTCCACCCGGCACAAACAGCGGCTTTCAGGGCCTGCTGCCTGACGAATCTTACAGCAACCGCAGCATTAATGTTTTCTGATCTACAGTAGTGCCTCAAGGAAACTGGAAGTGCTGAGACCTATCGAAGACAGGGCACTGCTGGACTAAACCCACAGCCCTCTCCATCAGACCTGGTGCTGGCTGAAGGAAGATCTAATCCCATGTCAGTGTTAGGCATCTGACTCCCTGGTTTCTGATCTGCAGCAGGCAGAGCTGCTCTTCCTGGGCAAAAGTTCAAAGAGAATGAGACAAGTATTAATAGAGCATCTGGGATCAGAGGAGCTGCAGTTCCCAGACCGACCGGTGTGGCTGGGATGCTGTGGCATGGGGGTTGGCGGCTGCCCGGACTAGGGTGACCCCCTTTGACAGGCATCCACGCCGATCACTGCAATATTCTCTCATTTCAAGCAGCCAGGTAACTGGACAGAACACAGGCAGCTTTGCACGTGGCAGGTACAGGGATTACATCCCCACTTTCTAAGGTCCCCTCTGCAAATATTTGTATACCAAACAGGGCTCACTGTTAGCAACCACTGGAGGCATTTCAACGTATGGGGTTTTTTTTGCTAGATGCATGCATTACAAGAACCCAGACTGAGTCAAACCGATGAGTCACTTGGCCAGGTCCATGCACGACACAGCAAAGCGTATTTTTACTGTCAGTTAGAAAAGCCTCCCACTAGCGAGGGCTGCATGGACATCTTGCAGCAGCAGACAGCCTGGCACTCTTAGGCTGAATATCAACTCAAAACACAGGTGGGACAGTAGCAGGACGAGCCGTGAGAGCTCTCATCTGCCCAGCGCGTTTACTTCAGCTTCCCCGGCTTTCAGCATTAGCTCCTCTCTCCAGGCTCCCGCTGCGCGGTGAAAGCCCGAGAGGCAGAGGAGCTGCGAGCACCTCGGAGGAGCACAGGACGCATCACGCCTGCATCCTCGTTCCTCCGACCATCTGCAACGGGGCCTGCGCTGCTAGAAACTGCGTCAAAGACTTCACGGAAAGAGACAGCACCAAGCACGGAGGCAGCTTCCTCTCAACCACCTCTCATCCACCCTCACCTCCCACAGAAGCTCTAAACCAAAACTAACATGCCCAAACCCCAGCCCCGAAGGCGTGAGCAGCAAGTCATCCCGAAGGGGCTAAACACAACAGCACAACACCCCGTTCTGCACAACTGCAACGAAATACGGAAAATGCTGCAACCGCCCCAGCTCAGTCGGGGCCTTAGAGCGGCCTCGCCGGCCTCCACACTAGCCCCTCACCCCTCATGGAAAACCAGCACCCCTCCCGGGCTGTCCGGGCCCTGGGAAGCAGCAGCACTCCAGTTTTTGGATCAGAAACACCAGGGTTGGGGAGGGCTGGAAAGCTGCAAATTCAGACACAGCTAGAAACAGCAGCAGACTGTCAATGGCTCATTCAGAAACGCATGTCTTCTAAATCCCCCTGGTTTTGTTTGTTTGTTGGTTGTCTAAATCCCCACAGGGAAGGGGCCATGCCTCACTCAGTGTGCCGTATAGAAAACTCTAAGATAAGGCCTTCATCCATGCTAAACATGCCTTGAAATTGAGCTGTTCTGGACTCTCAGGCCACAGGGGACACACAGAGAAAAACTTCTCAGATCCCGAGGCAAAAAGCAGCCAGACCCTGGTTTAGCAATGCAGTCATTTGTCTGCATCAACGATAAGAGCCAAGAGATTTAAAAACATCCATTTACAGAGAATAATGTGAGCAATCATGACACAATATGACAAACTCTCACATATGAAAGGACCCATTTCCCACTGCCGGGGCACATTTAGCTCCACACATTTACCCGGAGCCCCGGAAGCGTGCAGCCCCTCTCCTGACACAAGCGCAGGGGTGCCGGAGCTGGCTCAGTGCACAGCGGCCGTGCCTGCAGCCACAATTGACCAGGGCACACGGGCATCAGTGTCCAGCAGCCGCAGCTCCTGGTGAGACAGCTTGGCTCGCTGTAGCGTGTCAGCGCTCTGCTTCCCTGGAAGCAATCCCTGCAACCCAGCAGCTCAGCACACCAGCATGGCTTGCAAAACTGAGGGAAAAGCGGCTGGATGGCTGCCTGAGTGCCGGCCCAGCCGGCAGTCACACCGCCCAGCCAGAGGATCTCACGCCGGACCACAGAGACACCAGTTTCACAGCCAGACAGCATGTTTCTTGAAAGAGTTAACGGTCCTTTTCCTCATCCTTCCAGACGAGCAAAACACCAGCAGAGACGATGCATCGTGACTCTGCACCACCAGCCTGCGTGAGCTGGGGAGGACCGGGCCCCTTCAGGAAGGTAACGCTCTGCACCGGCAGCAGACACCGACTGTAAAGGCCAGCAAACGCTGCAGACACGCCAGCCTCCACCATCGCAGCACCCAGCGAGCCCCACGCCTGCTCTGCCAAACCCCGCTTGCTGCCCCGCTCCAGACCTCGAGCCGGCCTCTCTCACTTTCGGTTTTGTTCCCAAAAAGTGCGCTGCGCCATGTTAACACCTTACGAGGCCAGGCTGAGAGAGTTGGGTTTGTTCATCCTGGAGAAGGGAAGGCTGCAGGCAGACCTTTCTGCAGCCTTTCAGTACTTCAAGGGGAACTATAAGAAAGATGGGGACAGACTTTTTAGCAGGGCCTCTCGCTACAGGACGAGGGGGAACGGTGTTAAACTAAAAGAGGGGAGATTTAGACTAGATGTAAGGAAAAAATTCTTTGCTGTGAGGGTGGTGAGACACTGGCACAGGTTTCCCAGAGGGGTGGGAGATGCCCCATCTCTGGAAACATCCAAGGCCAGGCTGGATGGGGCTCTGAGCAACCTGATCTAGTTGAAGATGTCCCTGCTCACGGCAGGGGGTTGGACTAGATGACCTTTAAAGGTCCCTTTCCACCCAAACCATTCTGTGATTCTAATTCTGGAGACAATGCAGAGCTACCTCAGGTCCCACCACCCTAGCAGACCTTGCGCCTTCACCACCTCCAGCTGCCAGCCCATTCCTGCCCGACCGTTAACCCTACTGGCACACAAACTCCTCAGCAGCACCTTGCTGCATGCACGCGTCCAGCTGCAGGCAGAGCAGAGCCCCCTCCCTGCCCGCACGAAGGGTCCCATCCAGCCCCCCAAGGCTGCTGTGCGGGGTCCCCTGGTTTCCTTACAGCTGGCAGGGAGGTGCCGGCACGGCACAGCCGTGGCAGAGCAGCCTGCCACCCAGGCTACAGCTCCACCGAGACTAACCCAACCTGTAAAGCAATTAGTCACTCGCAGATGAGAGCGGCGTGCCCTTCCTCCAGACATTATCTAAGCTCCCTGAAGGGAGGGGGACTGTGCAAACAGGACAGTACACAGGGAATAAGCGTTGCCATATTGATCCCAAAAAATCAAATAACTGGCATCAGTCAATCTTTACACCCTTAGCGGACAGATCCTCAGGCAGCTCGCGAGGGCTTGGCACACCACTCAGACATGTGCCTTGCTTCAAACCCCCCCATCTCACAGCTCAGGACAGCACTCGGGCACCTGCAAACCAGGATGCGAAAGGGCAGCTTTAGCTGCCGCTGGCCACAACAGACATTTACAGGCAACTGGTCAGCCCTGGCTCCTGGGTACCTCATCCCATGGAAGCAGTGGAAGCTCCCCACGGTGTTCCAGACACGCCTCCTCTCCACCCCGCAGCTTTGCTGTGCTCAAGGAAGACTACCCCGACACAGGTGCCCAATTCTCTGCTGTGACAGCAGCAAAAAGCCCACCCGAGTTGTACAAATCAGAGCGGATCACAGCCACTTCTTACCACAGAGAAACACCCTGGGCTGTGGAGTGACCCTCACAGGCCCCGAGGCAGCACTGAGGCCTCCATCCGCGGTCACGGGGAAGCGGCAGCCCTGCAGACCTCCAGCGGCTCTGCTGAGCCAAAACACAACTTAAGAAAGGCCTGCAACTTCCAGCTACATTGCTAATTAAAACAGGACTCTGGTCTAAAAGCACTCTGCTGGGAGCAGAGCTAGTAACACGGTAACTACGCCTTCTGGTTCGAGGGCCTGTCAAACCCAAGGCCGGCAGCTGAGGTCAGGTAGCTTCAGGCCAGACACTGACACGGTTTCACCGGCACAGCCACCACCGGACAAGTGCCGCAGCTGGTGGCAGCTTTTTGTACTACCAAAACCTGCCAAAGGTCTCCAAGTCAAGGTGGGATGCTTTCCCAAGCTCTGTACTCGCTTGTGTTTGGACTAGTTCAGCTCGGTTCCGTGGCCTGTATGCTATAGATGAGATTTAAAGTAAAAAAAGTGAACGTTTAAGTGAGAGGAATACAATTCATTAATCACAAGCTCCTTCCTTTCTAATGCCCCGCTGCAATTAATCACTGCACCTCAGAGCATCGTCCATCTTCCCCCGACAAGCCTCAGATGACAGCAGGAAGATGCGTGGCATGCATCATTCTCTTCTGAAACTCAGGTTTTCACATCTCAAGACAAGGAACGCGAGACTAAAGCGCTCACCTGCTCCACAAGCCCTGCCGTACCCGACCAGTCGCTAACCGCTACAAACCACAACCAGTTCTGTGCAAATATCAGCCACAGCTCCACGAGGGAGGCTGAGATGAGCAAGGAGGTGCAGAAGGAAATGCTCAGAGGCCCCAGAGGCAGCACTCAGAAGCAAGGTGAAGATGGTACAACTGCAAAGCATCGCCCCAGCCCTCCATTTGTTCCCAAGTGGTGCTGCCCTGGGCAGCCCACCTCCCACAGCTCTCCCAGGCAGAGCCCGACCCGAGGGCACTGAGGGGAGAGAGCAAATCCCTCCCGCTCCGATGCCACAGGATGCTGGGACACCGGGGGAAGATGCCCACAATAATCACAACAACGAAACGCCCCGTACGTGATCAGACACTACTCAGAAAACACTGAAATTCTTATCCAGGCTGCCTGCTCTCTGGCCCAAATGCCTTCCCGAAGCCAGACCTTTAGCGCAGCTGCACACCACGCTGCCCAGAGCCCCCACCTTCTGCAGGGGAGACCCCGGCTCGCTCTGGAACAGGACAGACAGCAGGCCAGTGGCGCGTGCGGCCCGCACCGAGCGATGCAAACGCTCGCATCCACGCTGCCGTGCAGCTGCTCTGAACGTTAACCAAGCGCTCAGCCTCAGCAGCTTCCCGTGACAACGAAAGCCGCGGTTTAACAGGCACCGTGTGGAAGAGGATTCCCTCTCGTCAGCTCTGCGTGCACACTCAAAACAATTCCAGCCAACAGCCTCTTCTTTCCATGGGTATGCAATTTGGGGAATAGATGCTCTCAGTGCACGTTCTGCAAGAAAGTCCTTATTTTAGGTGAACTTCAGCTCATTTATAACGCCAACAAAGCTCATTTTCACCGCGACCAGTTGAGTGCGAGAGGGCAGAAGAAAGCATCACAGAAAGAGCCCCAGACACACAAACTCCCAGGACCGAGACGACCGACCCCAGCGCCTCACCATGAGCACAGGCGCAGGCCCAGGACAGATGGGCGAGGTCTTTAAGTAGACCCGTGGGTCGGGGGCCCCCGAGGCAGCAGTGATAGAGAAAAGCCAGCCAGGCCCCAGCCAGGGCACGATGGCCCGTCCGAGGGGGTTCTGGCCTGCTGGGGGGGGGGAGCTGGGCTCGGAGCAGCGCCACGCCACATCCCAGCGAGTGGAGGGAAGACAGCCCCCGCCCCAAACCAAGGCCAGCTGCCGCATCCGGAGGGGTGACGGCTCGGTGATGGTGGGGGGGGCACCCCTAAATTGACAGAAACCGTAATTAAGCAGAACCACACACGGACGTTTGTGGCTGCTGGTGAAGGGGCAAAGGCGGGTCAGGCCCGGGGACGGGGCGGCTGGAGCTGCCCACACACACACACGTACCGGTGCTGCCCCCCAGCCTTGCTGCCGGCGGTGAGGGAGCGGTCCGGGAGGTGCCCTCCCGGTGCTGCCCGGCCCTGCTCGCCGCCCCGCACCCCGGGCCGCCCCACGGAGCGGGCGGACACCCCGCCGGGCCCGCACGGTTGAAGGGCCCCGGCCGCTCCACCCCGGTACCGACCACGGGCCCGCCCGCGGGCCCAGCCAGGCGCTCGCCACGTCGCACGGGCGCGGCCGGTCCCCGCACGCCCGTCCCCGCAGCCCGCTGTGTACCCCCGTGTCCCCCCTGCCGCGTCCCCCCGCCGTGCCCGCCCACCACGCCCCTCCCCCGCAGCGGCTGACAGCCGTGGCGCCCCCGCCGGCCCCGCGCCGCCCCGCGCCGCCACTCACCGCGCTTGCCGGGGTCGTAGCCCACGAGGACGAAGTAGTCGGCCAGGCGGGCCATGGCGGGGCGGCGGCCGCCGGCCGCCCTCACAGCCGCCCCCCCGCCGCCGCCGCCGCCGCCGTTGTCGCCGCGCTGCCCGCTCGCCCGCGCTCCCCGCGCCCCGCCGCCATCTTGGCCCCCGCGCGCGGCCCGGCCCGGCCCGACCGCACTGCGCCTGCGCCGCCGCCGCGGCGGGGGGCGGGGAGACGCTCCCCATTGGGCGCGGCGGGAGGGGAGGGGCGGGGCCCGGCGGTGAGGGGGCGGGGCGACGAGGGGGCGGGGCCGCGGCTCGGGGTTCCCCGGGGGGCGGGGGGGGGCGCGTGTGTACGGGGGGATGCCGGGTGTGCGGGGGGATCCCGGGTGTGCGGGGGGATGCCGGGTGGGTGGGGACCCCGGGGTCACGGATGTGCGGGGAGCCCCGGTGTGCGGGGGCATGGGTGTGCGGGGAGTCCCAGCGTGCACAGCCAGGCGTGCGTGGGGACCTGCGGGGACCCACGGTGTGCGCAAACACGCGTGTCCGGGGACCCTCTGGATGTGCACGACCCCCCCACGTGTGCACAGCCACGCGTGTCCGGGGACCCCTGGCGGCACGCTCACGGGTGTGCGGGGACCCCTGGTGTGCACGGCACCCCCGCGCATGCACAGCCACGCATGTCCGGGGAACCGCCGGGTGTGCAAGGCCCACCCCGACGCACAGCTCACTCCCTAGTGTGCAAGGCCTCTCCCCAGTGTGAACGCTCCGCCCCGAAGTGTGCATGGCCCCCCCACTGTGCACCGCCCCCCGGTGTGCACGGACACACACCCCCCGTGTGTACCACCCCCACGGACACCCTCCCTCCCGGTGTGTACGACTCCCAGGTGTGCACAGCCCCCCCGGCGTGTGTGCGTACCCCCACGCAGTGTGCCCAGCCCCTGTGCACACACGGCAGTGTGTAACCCCCCCCATGCGTCTGCACCCCCATTTTGCACAGTCCCTCGGGGAGCAGTACAACCCCCAGGGCGCCCAGGGCTGTACAGCTCCCCCGCGTGTGCACGATCCCCCCACGATGCACAGCCCCCACCAGTGCGGGTCCCTCCTGGGGCACTGAGTCCGTCCTGGCTGTCCCTGGCCCCGGCAGCTCCCACGGCCCCGATGCCCACGCCCTTGTGCCCCGGCACAAGCACAGCTGCAGGGGCAGGGCCAGGGGGATGCAGCGTGCCGGGGGTGCCAGCGGCAGCATGCCCTGGCACAGCCCCATGGTGCCACCGGCCCAAGAGCCAAAGTGCCGGCCGCAGCAGCAGCCCCTACTTGCAGCGTGGCCATCCCGTCCCGTCCCGTCTCATCCTGCAGCCGCCGCCGCGCCAGGAGCATCCCTGTGCCGGGGCGCATGGCCGGGGGTCCCGGGGCAAGGCCCACTGCATGGCTGCCTGTGGCCGTGAGCCTCCCGCGGTGAGTGGGGTTGGCGGGTGCACGCCGCAGCGTGGCCGCTGCCGGAGCGGGGAATGATTCATTGGAGAAAATCCCCGTTCCCACTCCCACGCAGAAGCGGGACGTGGGGCGCGTGCGGGATGGGGGGGCAGCTCGGCATCGCCTGGCCTCGGCCCCTGAGCCAGGCACACGCTGCCCCGCTGCCCGCTGGGTGCTGGCAAGGGAAGGCAGGAGCGGGTCAGCCCTGCCTGCAGGCAGCTGCCAGCCCAGCAGAGTCCAGCTCTGCCAAATCCGGCAGGTGGCAGCAGCCTCAGGAGCTCCGCAGGCCCCCCGGCCCCTCAGGGGTCTCCTCACCCCTTGGTCAGACCCCCGTGCACCCAGGGGAGCAGCAGCAGCAGGGTACTAGGAGTATCCGAGGGCAGAGGGGACAGGGCAAAGGCCCGCAAAACAGAGAGATGGGAGGTAGAACTGTGGATGTAGAAGAAATACCCTGCCAATCCCCCCGGGCAGGGGGATGCCAGGGCTGGGCCAGATCCTGCGGGTCCCCACGGGTGCAGGGGCTGGATCCCACGGGACCCCACAGGCAGGGGGTGCAGGGGCTGGGTGGGCTTCGGCAGATGGCCTCTCCCCCTCACCAGAGTCCCTGGTGTCCCCCCAGGCTGGAGGGGTGGCCGGGGTGCAGGCTTCAGCCGGCCCCAGCAGCCCACCGTGGAGCGGGGTCCCCTCCGCACCCCCACTCCCCGTTCGGCATGGGCATGATGCAATCCTGCACGGCCCTTGCACTTCCCACCGCCCCGGCGTCACCAGCCGCCGCGTGCCAGGGCACGTGCAGCTCTGTGCCGAGGGCACCCTCCTGGTCCCCACCTTCCCACCCCGGGCACCACCGCAGCGTCCCACCAGAGCCCCACCACCAGGACAGGCACCGCGCCAGCTGGGCCACCCCCAGTGCCACCACCGCTCCTACCGGGGCTTGTGCCACGCCAGTGACAGGCGCTGCCCTCCCCTAGGGCAAATTGGGATGCACCCTGGTTTACAATGGGGGTGTCTGTGTTTGCCGTCAAGCCGGCATTGCTCAGCCATCGGCCCCTTTCTGGGGCTTGCGCTGGGTCTGTCATGACTCTCCCAGCCCCAGGGGCTCCAACATCACTGTGCCGAGGGCTGCCTCCCCGATCCACAGGGCTGGCACCGGGGCGGCTGCGCCCACATCGCTGCATCCCTGTGTCCCAGGCATGGTGCTGCCATGGGCAAACCCTCCTGCTCCGCTGGCGGTGCCAGCCGTGCCGGGGCTGCGGGGCTGGTGGCACCCGCTGGTGCTGGAGCTGCAGCCAGATGCCGGCCCAGACCCAGCAAGGTCACCCCTGTGACAGATCAGGGGGAGACACAGGTCAGGTGATGCTCAGTGAGGCTGGGGCTCCGGGTGCGATCCTCTGGGACGGTGACGTGTGGCAGAGGGATGCACCGAGGCAGCCGCCTGGCCACCAGCAGGGTGGCACCCCGGGGACGGCCCTGGGGACAGGCAGTGGGGAGCTCCCGCGGAGGGTGACGGCAGGGACGTGGGACCAGAGCGGTGCCGCAGGGTAGGAACGGGGAAATGGGGCTGAGATGTGCACAGGGCGCGTCTTGCCCTGGGCCAGGGATTGGCGCGGGGCTGCCGGTGGCAATCGGCACCAGCAGGGATTGGTGCTGGCCGTGTGGGCCGTGGTCTTGCCCACCCACGGGGCTGCGGTGGCAGCAGGTGGAGCGGGAGCAGCGGCTGCACAGGACCCGCGGTGGCAGCAGCAGCAGCAGCGGACACAGGGAGCCCTGCGGCACAGGGCACGGGTGCAGGGTCAGCCACGGGGGCACGTGCGCAGGGGACCCAAGGCACATGCGGACCCCCGCCGCCGCTACATGCCTGGGACCCTCCCAGGGTTGGGCTGTGAGCTGCTTCCAGCACAGCTGTAAGTCACGGGTGTTCGGGACTTTATGTGCAGCCCCGGCTCCCTGCCTGCAGCACCCCCGGGGGCGGCTGTGGCCCTGGCTCCACAGGGCAGGAGCAGCCCACCCGCCCCAACACCCCAGTGCCTCAAGCCATGGCTTCGGGGCCGGATCCTGCGGTGAGGCACACCCAGCTGGGTGCTCGCTGTGGGACCACCTCAGTGGGGGTGACACCAGTCCCGGACCATCCCCACTGTGATGTGGGCCCCCAGCCCTGCTGCACCCATGGATGCCACATGGCCATGGGCTCCCTGTGGCCCCATAGCCCCTGCTGCTAGAGGGAAGGAGGTCCAGGAGGTGAACAGGGTGCTGGGGTCCCTGTCCCTGTGGCAGAGGGCAGAGGGTCCCCAGGCTGCACCCCTGCCTGAGCGTCTGGGTCCTAGAGCTGCCCCCCCAGCTCCCCCATGGGGAACAGCAAAGCCAGGAGCCGGTGCCAGGGGAGGGACAGATCCTGGCCACAGTCCTGTCCATCCCTGGCAATCTGCCACTCAGGGCAGCCTCAGCCAGAGGCTGTGCCCATGTCCCCGAGCCCACGTGCAGTGGGACCCCCCAGCGCCCAGCAAGCATCCCACCACTGCCTGCCCTGCACCCCTCAGCTGGCTCTCATCTCACCAACGGTGCTTTGTGCCCCTCTCCCCGCTTTCCCTGGGACTGGTCCCTTCTGCAAGAATGCTGGTTACACTGGGGACCCTGGGGACACTGGGGATGCTGGGGACACTCCCCATGTTTGCAGGGCCGAAGGACGTGTCTCTCCCCTCTCCCAGCTATTCCTGGCTGTTTCCCCTGGCACAGTGCTGAGCACCATCACAGCAGCTCTGGCACTGTTTTCCTGGCCGGGGTCATGGACCCAGAGCCCGTGGCTCTGTGGGAGCAGCATTTCCCCAGCACGTCCCTCGGCAATTACTAGCAGTGATTCAGTCTGACGGTGTTGCTCGTCCCCGGCACCCTGCGCTCCTGCCGCTCCCCGCACCCCCATGCCATCAGCAAACCCCCTTACCTTGCTTTCCATGACACTTCCCCAGCTTGGCGAGCAGCGGAGCAGGGATGCTCCATCACAGCCCGAGCTGACCCCCTTCTCCTAGGACGAGCCAGGGGGGCTCTGCCCTGTGCCCCCTTTTCAAACACCAGCACCCAAAACCTTCATCTGGGTTTAAAACCCCTCGGGAAGAGCCAAGTGAATGCGGGTTTGGACATCCCTGTGCCATGACTCTGCTGTTCCCAGCCCTGAGCGACCAGAGGAGCTTGGTCAGGGGGAGCAGGGGTGGCTGCCTGGGGAGGGAAACAGTGATGGGACACCCACTGTGCCCCCCTGCAACGGACCCTGGTGTGTCCCCACCCATGCCACACCGGGCAGGAAGCACTCTGGAAATGCTGCGGGGACACAGCAAACCCTGGGGACCTCAGCAAACCCCAGGGACCTTGGGGCCGGGTGTCCTCCCACACCCTCAGGGGGCTCAGCACCACCCCCAGCCCTGTTGCAGGAGGGATTACAGGGCCAGGGGTCCCGGCCATGCCTGCACTGCTGGCAGGCTCTGCCCGGCTGCTGCTTGGCCCCACAGCCCCCGGGCGGAGGGGGGATGCAGGCAGGGGGCCGGGAGGGCGCAGGCACCAGGAGCAGGCAGGGCAGCAGATGGAGTTGGGAGTGGGGATGAGATGCTGTGCATGACGACATGGGTGCTCAGGGGTGGTGGGCTCGGGGGGTGGAGCCTCTCAGGTGGCGGAGCACTCAACCCAGGGCACCTCCGTCTGAGCTGGGTGACGAGCCGTGAGCGGCCGGGTTTCAGTGGGGCATTTGCCGCCGTTCCCTCCCTGGCCCAGGCCGCTGGCAGGCTTCCATGTGGTTCCTCAAGAGAACTCTCCAAATTCCCAGCTTAGAGGGGGATTCCCCAGCAAGCCCTCCCCAGCACATCACACACCCCGCTGTGCCCTTGTGGCTCCCCTCCATTGCCCCACGTGTGGGGGTCAGCCGTCTTGCGGGGGGCTCTGCCGTGGGGAGGGTGTGAAGCCATGACGTGGGGTGCAGTGCAGCACCCAGGCAAGGGCCAGGAGGAGCCCTGGGTGCCCTGGCACAAGCACAGGTGATTCAGTGTGGCCACAGCAGGGTGCCGCCCGTTCCCGCACCCATCGCTCCCGGCCCGGCAGCTGCGGTAAATGCGTGTTTACCTTCCTGCTTGCCTGCGTCATGCGTGGCTGTGGCGCTGCCGGCCCGGGCAGGGGCCCTGTGGCTCTGGCCCCCTGCCCAGGGCAGCCCCCATCACTCCCACGCTCTGCTGACCCCCAAGCAATGCTGCCACCCTGGAGAACTGGGGAGCCCAGGGGATGTGGCCACAGGGGTCCCAGCAGGGCTCAGGGATGGGGCACCAGCCCCTCGGCATGCAGCCCTCACCCAGGGGACTGCTGCGCAGAGACAGTGCAGGGACCTTGCTCTGCCTCTTCCCCCCACCCCTCCTGGGACGCAGTGAGTGCTCATGGGCTGTCCCGCGGGTGCAGCCCACCTCGCTCTTTTCCACACACCTGCTCCCAAAAGTGCTTTTTGGTGAGTAGGAGATGTGAGCTGGGCCACAGCCAGTGCTCTCAGCTCCTGACCCCCCCCAGGCCTCAGCCAGGAGGCAATTAAGCTAATTGAAACTTAGCAATTGATTCCCATGGCTGGAAGCCAGGCTGCCTCGGAGCGGGAGAGGGGGAGAGGGCAAGTGCTGCCCGAGCCGGGGCAGTGGCAGCTCTGGCGTGGCTGAGCACGGGTGCTGGGTTACCCGAGGCAGCGATGAGCTCTGCCAGGATGGCTGCTGGCCAGATCCAGCTCATCTGGGCAGTGAAGCAGGACCTGGGGTCCTTCCTGGCACCCAGGAGCGTTGGTCCTCCAAGGAGGGCAGGGAGAAGGGTTCTGCCCTTGCTGAGGGAGCCCAGGGGCTCTGCTGTGCCTCTGCTGAGTGCTTGGGGCAGCAGGAGCGTCCGCGGCAGGTGCTGGTTGAGAGACCCGCTTCTCCTCCTGCTCCTGCTCCTGTGCTCCACAGCAGCGCCTGGAGTGGCAGAGCCGAGCTGTGCTGGGGGTCCCACCCGAGCCCCAGCCTCCTGCTCCACATGGGAAGGAGCGACCAGCCAGTGAGGGCCGCTCCCCCCCAGGAATCCACATTAAACAAACACTAATTAGCCAGAGCTCCCTCCTCTCGCCCAGGCTCACAGCGGTGCTGCTGACCCCAATGACTCTGGTTTGTCCCTGGGGTCCAGACAGGGACCTGCCTGGGGATCACCCCCAGCCTGGACCCCCAGCACGACATAGCACGGCACTGCCTGGGGTTTGCTTTGGAGTGCCGGCAACATGCCAGAGCCATGGCGGGGCTCAGCCCTGGAGACCACAGGGTGACATCCCACTGGGGCACGGCCCGTGGGGTGCTGCGGTGGAGGTGAGCTCTGGGCAGGGGTTCAGTGCATCAGTGGCCCGCGGCAGCGTGTGCCATGCCGGGGCTCTGCTGCCTTGTTTTCGTGCCGGGTTTCTCTCTCTCTTTGGGATAATCCAGCAACAAACAAGCGGAAGAGCCCAGCACGCCGCAAAAATTCCCCCCGGGAGGTGTGCGGAGAGCCAGGGGCCACGGCTCTGGGGGAAAGCTTTGCCACTTCGGGCCAGGGCTGTACCCGCAGCCCTGCTTGGGGGTCGTCTGTCCCTGCTGCCCCCCACCCCATCCCCACTGCCCCACAATCAGGTGCTGCCACAAATCCCCCTGCACTGGGACCGGGTGTTTGAAGCCTTTGTGTCCTGATAATGCGGAAGAATCCCAGCGATTCAGAGCACGCAGAGGCCCCCGGCCCCTCGGCGTGGGGAGGCTGCGGTGGGGGGAGCAGGATGGGGAGGGGGGACAGGCATCCCCACCCCGGACCCCGGACCCCGGCTCGGACACCCTGGGGTGCTGGGGGCTCCTCACCCCATCCCCGTCCCAGCAGCATGGGCACCATGGATACACAGACCCCCGTCCCACTGCGGGGGTGGGGGTGTTTCCCAGCGAGGAGCTCTGGTGGGGATCACTCCCCTGCTGAGCTCTGGCTGCCCGGCTCGAGGAGCAACACCCTGGGAGCACCCTGAGCCCCAGCGCCCGCCACCCCCCGTGCCCGCCGGGCACCGCTGGCAGCAGCTCCCCGCCGCCCCCGGTTTCGGCAAGCTGCTTCCCCGGCGGGGGAACGCCGGGACTGGTCTGACCTCTGCGGATTACATTCCTTAATTGTTTTAAAAGGCCCCATGTGATGTTTAAAAACATTAACCTAACTTAGCCCTGGGAGAAGGTGCGTGCAGGCGCACGTCCCCGGAGAGCAGCTCCAGCCCCACTCCCGATGCCGGCTGCAGCGCCGGGGGGGGTGCCAGGGTGCTGCCCCCCGAGGGCACAGCGTGGGGAAGAGGTGGGGCAGGAGGGGCTGCCCGAGCTGGGAGTGCTGGGCTGCACTGGGCTTCCACACACAGCCCTGTGAAGGGAAGGGAGGCAGGATGTGGCCCTGGCCCTCCAGCCTGGGTTTGCCCCCCAAGCGTGGGGAGCAGCAAGCGGAGAAGGGGGGCTCTGCCATCCCCCTCCCCGAGCTCCTCGGTGCAGCCGTGGGATGCAGGGCATGGGATGCGGGGTGTCAGGGTGCCCCTGGGGATGGGCCCCGCTCCCCGGGGTGCTGCACGGCGCTGGGCAGGAGGCACACGACGGGGCTTGGCAAGGCTGAGCGTGGTGCGACGTGGCGTGGCATGGCTGCCGGGGCCTGGCAGGGCCCAGCACCGCCCGGCCTGGACCTTGCTGCCGTGGCAGGACCCCGGACCCTGGGGTGCAGGTGCTGGGGTGGGGGGTACCCCAACCCCCCACATCAGCCCCAGCCCATTCCCCCAGATGGGTCCCCCAGCCCCATCCCATACCAGTCTCCCCCAGGATGTGTCCCTCAGCCCCATCCCATCCCGTCCCAGTCCCCCCCAGGGTGGGTCCCCCAGCCCCCCAGGATCGCTCCCCCAGCCCCATCCCGTCTCAGTCCCCCCCAGGATGGGTCCCTCAGCCCCCCCAGCTCCCCGAGGACTGCTCCCCCAGCCCCCGCCCATCCCAGTCCATCCCAGGATGGGTCACCCAGCCCCTTCCCATTCCAGCCTCCCAGCACCGTTCCCCCATCCCATCCCAGCCCCCCCAGGATGGGACCCTCATCCCCACCACACTCCATCGCGGCCCCGCTCCGGGCGGGCTCGGGGCGGTGCGGGGGGAGCAGGGCCGAGGGGGGCCGGTGCGGGGCCGCCCCCGCCCGTGGCTCCTCCCGCGGCAGCTCGGCTCCTCCTCGCCCGCCGCGCCGCGCCGAGCCCGGCGATATTTAACCTGGGCCGGGGCAGGGAGCGGCAGCGCCGAGCGGGGCACGGACCCGGACCGGAGCCAGCCCCGACCCCCGGCCCAGGTACGGCTGGGGTCCCCGGCGACCCCGTACCGCTCCCGGGCTGCGGGCCGGGCTGGGGCAGGGGGACACCGGGGGCGGCGGGGGGCTGGAGCCGAGCCCGTCTCTTCTCCCCGCAGCCGCTGCCCCGGCCCCACCATGAGAGCTCCGGCGCCGGTTGCGCTGGGTTGCATCAGCTTGGTGCTGTGTCTGCTGGAGCTGCCCGCCTGCCTGCCCCTGCCCGGCGGCCGTGCGCCCAAGCGCAGGTGAGCCCGCACCCCCGAACCCCCGCGGGACCCCGCACCCCTGCCTGCACCCCCGAACCCCCGCGGGACCCCGCACCCCTGCCTGCACCCTTGCATGCCCTGCGTGCCCCTGCCCGGCTGCCGCGTGCCCAAGCGCAGGTGACCCCACAGCCCTGCCCGCATCCCCGACTCTCCCCCTCCGGGACCCTGCACCCCTGCCTCTGCGCGCACCCCTGCCTGCACCCCCGGGACCCCGCACCCCTGCCTGCACCCCCGGGACCCCGCACCCCTGCCTGCTCCTGCCCAGCGGCCGCGCGTCCAAGCGCAGGTGACCCCGCACCCCCGACCCTCCCCCTCGGGATCCCGCACCCCTGATTCCCCCCGGGACTCCGCACGCACGCCCGCACCCCCGACCCTGCCCCGGCACCCCGCACCCCTTCCCGCCCCTGCCCAGCGGCTGTGCGCCCAAGCGCAGCTGAGCCCGCACCCCTGACCCCCCACTCCAACCCCGGGGCCCCGCAAACCTGCCCGCCCCTGCCTGGCGGCTGTGCGCCCAAGCGCAGGTGAGCGCGTACCCCTCACCCCCCACCCTGGGGCCCCGCACCCCTTCCCGCACCCTTGACACATGTCCTTCCCCCGCCGGCACTTCTGCCTGGACCCCTGCCTGCGCAGGCCGCCTCTCTGACCCCGCCCGGGACGCAGCCCCGCACGCCCGGGGGGCTCCGCGCCCCTGCCCCGGCCTCCACCGCTCTCCCCGTGTCCGTCTGTCCCGCCGGCCGCTCCCCCCGGCTCCCCTCAGGGCTCGGGCAGGGCCCAGCCTGGCAGCATGTCCGTCTGTGTGTCCGTCCTGCCGTCCCCGCACTGAAGCCCCTCGTGCTGGCAGCAGGGTACCCGGGGGGGTGGGGGGGCGATGTCCTGGAGGGTGTGGGCAGGCGAGTATACCTCTGGTGCCATCTCCCACCTGGACCCCAGCCGTGTCTTCGCTGCATGTCCCATGCCCGTCCCTGCATCTGGGACCTGGGGGACAAGGTGGTGGGAGCAGAGGTGAGGGGTCCCCGGCCCCCACGCTGCATCCCGTCCCGGTGGAAATGAGGGAACGGTGCTGGGAGGGGGCAGGATACGGACAGGGCTGCCGGGATGCGGTGTGCCAGGGATGGCGAGGTTGGGAGGGTGCGGGGGCCAGCACGGTACCCGTGTGTGTGCACAAGGCAGGTGGGGCACACAGGTGTGCAAGGGTGGGCCGAGGCTTTGGTACATGCCGGGATGGAGAACCCACGCTGTGCCCATCCCAAGGCGTGTGCGGCTGCATGTGTGTGCATGGTGAGGGGTGCCCGGGGGGCCAGGGCCTCCTGTCTGGACCCCCTTTGGCAGGAGGCATCTTGGGCTGGGACAGAGCCTCCCGCGTGTGCAGGTGTGCACGCGTGTGTGTATGCACGGCCTCTCTGGGTGTGCATGTTGCTGCTTGAGGAGCGGGTTTGGGCCGTGCCCAGCGCCGTGGGAAGCCTGCGTCTGGCTCCGGAGGGATCTGCGAGCGGCTAATGCCTGCCTGCCCGGTGCCGCAGGCAGCCCTCAGCGCAGCTACCGGGGGTGTGGGAAGGGGGGGGCCCTGCCCGGGCCGTGCGTGGGGCCACATCCCGCTGCGGGGATGGGTGGGGGGCCAGGGCGCCTCGACCACAGGCATGGGCTGGGCAGCTCCTGCCACGGCTGCAGGATGGCATGGCCGCAGCGTGTCCTGCCATGGGCCGGGGCACGGGGGTCCTCAGGATGGGGGCCCTGAGCTATGGGGGTCCCAGGGGGGAGCTCTGCTGCTGTGGGGGATGTCCCCAGGCTGGACCCCACCAAATGGGTGCCCAGGGCCCAGGTGTGGGTGCCCGCAGCAGGAGAGCATGCATTCCAGCTCTGTGCTGGTGCAAAGGCCATGGGAACAGGGTGGGCAGAAGCAGGGGGAAGCCAGAGGAGTGTAAGAGCCACTTGGGGGGACTGCGGAGGGGTGCTGGTGCAGCCGGCAGCAGCCCTCGGGTCGGTGGGTGCCCCATAGTGTGTCTAGCGAGGCTCTCAAAGCCCCGGGACCAGGCATGGAAGCCGGAGCAGCAGCAATCCTGCAGGATCCCATGCACAGCCGGACACACAGGGAGCTCAGCTGGGGCGGGTGCACGCCGTGCCGGGGCCAGCTGGGGCGAAGCCGGGGCAGAAGCCAAGCGTGGGGAGGGAGGGGAACTCCGCAGCTAGCAGCCATCCCGCAGGATGCCAGCATGGGGCTTGGGGGGGCCCGCAGTGCCGGCACCGCCTGGAAGAGAGCCGGCCAGGAAAGTCCCGCATGCCACGGCCCGGGCAGCACCGGGACGGAAAGGCTGAGGCTGCCGGTGTTTCCGGGCACCAGCCGCCTCCTGTAAACACGGGAAGGGGCAGCGGGTACTCGTCAGCCCCCCCCCCCAGCGCTTCCCATCTCTGCAGAGCCAGAGGAATTTGGCCTCTGTCCCCGCTCCCACGGCTCGTGGCCAAGTGGTGTCCGGCCTCAACCCGGCTGTGCCGCGATGAGCCCTCTGGCACCCAGCTTCCCTGCGGCCCTGGGCGCTGGGGGGCCGGGGGGCAGCGTCGGTGCAGTGCGAGGCCGGGGCTGCGTGTGCGCCGGACACCTGCACCTGGGTCATGCCGTGGGTGTGCATGCAAACCAGGCTGGGGATCAGTGCGTGTGGGCACTGTGGGCATACCTGTGCGTGTGCAGGGGCTATAGCATGTGTGTGCACTGGGACACGCATGTGCCTGTGTGTACAGGGGTTAGAGCATGTGTGCATGCATGTGCATGCTGCGACGTGTGCACAGGGGTCACGGTGTGTGTCTGTATGCATGCCGGGCCGTGGGTGTGCTGTGTTAGGGAGTGTGCATGCGTGTGTGCACGCTGGGACATGTGTGTGCCCATCTGCGGACAGGGGTTACCCTGTGTGCTCGCGGGTAGTGAAGGGGGTGTGCGTGTGGGCTGTGCGGGTTCAGGGGGACATGGGGGCTCTGGCCGGGGGGTGCTGTGGTGGGTGCCACGAGGGGTGCCACAGCACATGCCCATATGGGCAGCAGAGGGGCTCCTGGGCAGCGCTGCCCCAGCCACGTGCCACCCCCACCGCCACGTGTCACCCCTGCAGCCACCTGGGTGCCGCGGATTCCTTCCAGGCACTGACCTGGGGCGGCTGCGGGTGGCAGAGTCCCAGGGCCACCACGGTGGGTGCCTCCTGCTGTTGGGGGGTCACCAGCTCCTCCACAGTGGGAGGCCAACCTTGGCTGTGCTGGAGCTGGCAGCACTGGGGGGTCCCTGTTTGTGCACCCTGGGGGAATCCTTGCGGGGACACAGCAGGGTCAGTGCCCCTGGGAGCTTGGGGACCCCACGTGGCCCCAGTGGTGCCTGTGCTTGTGGGTTGGCAGCAGGCTCGGCGTGGGGCTGGCAGGGGTGCCTGGACAGGCTGCCAGCAGCGGTGACAGGGTGCCATGAGGCGGGCCACAGTATCCCCCCTGCCCAGGGAGTCCAGCAGGACTGGGGGGGGGGGTGCCAGGGGTGTCCCAGCCCCACTGGTCTGGGGTGGGAAGGGTCTGGGGCCGCACTGCAGCCTTGGCTGTGGCAGGCAGGTCCTACCAGCCCTGCCACCGTGGCACAACACAGGAGCACGGAGTACGTGTGTGGCTGCAGGTAGCAGCTCCCCTTCCCTGGCTGCTGCTGCTGCCTCCTCCTCCTCTGCCCTGGGCAGAGTGGCCAGGAGGTGCAGGCAGGGTGCTGTGGCTCTGCCTGCTGCTGCCCACTGAGTGTTGTCCCCTCCTCCTGACCCCGCTGCCGCTCTTTTGCAGGGACCCCCCAGACCGGAGACCCTCCCTGACCCCACTCCTCGGAGACCCCCCAGGACCGCAGGCCCCGGCTCTGCTGCAGCCCGCCAGTGGCCCACGGCACAGACCGCTCATCCCCCGGCACGGCTCCAAGTTCGTCCCGTGCCACGGCCCCCGGCTCGCCCCCCGGCACGGTGCCCGCATGGCCCCCCGGCACAGACTGCTCATCCCGCGGTGCCGCCCGAAGCTCATGCCCCGGCAGAGACCCCGGCATGGTGCTCGCCTGGCCCCCCGGCACGGTGCTCGCCTGGTCCCCCAGCACCCGCGGGGCCGCCGGCATGCGTCGGGGCGGCTGCAGCACATGCAGCTGCTGCGGGTGGGCTGCGTGCTGGGCACCTGCCAGGTGCAGAACCTGAGCCACCGCCTCTGGCAGCTGATGGGCCAGTCAGGCCGCCAGGACTCGTCCCCCATGAACCCCAACAGCCCCCACAGCTACGGGTGAGGGGGGGGCAGGGGGAGTCACTGCATTGGACCGCCTGGCCCTGCGCCCCCCACCCTGCCCCGCGGGACCCCCCCCACTAAAGCGCTTCCACAGTCAGACGTGGCTGGGCTCCCTCTGCACCTTTCTGGGGATGCTCGCTGCCCCCCCTGAGCAGAGCCTGGCTCCGGCCACAAGCCCCACCAGGGACACAGGGCCTGTGGGAACATCCCCACAGAGGGGCTCCCGCCCCATCCCGGAGCCCTGTGGAGTGAAGAGGACTGGGCAGCCGGTGGCCGGTAGTGGCCCGCCCAGCTGGGGCTGTTGACAGCGGGTCCAAGGGGCGGCGGGGGATCCTGCTGACTGCAGCAGCGTCGGCGCCTTGTGCAAGAGCGCGGGGCTGAGCCCCTGGCCACGCTCCCGCCTGACTCAGCAGCTCAGCACCCTGCCGTGGCACGCGTGGCCACGGGTGGGGTGACCCCTGCTGCAGCACCCCCATGGCACCCCTCTCGCCCCCACCCCAGACCCCTCCTGTGCCTGTCTGGGGCGGCATGGCTACATGGGTGGGGGTTCTGCATGGCCACGGTGCAGGGACCCTGCTGCAGCCCAGCTCCCCCAGCCTGGGTGAGGGCACATGGCAGTCCCCTGCACTTTCCCCATTTGGGGGTCCCAGGTTGGGCTCAGCACCTCGGGGGGTCACTTTCCAGGGCAGAGGCTGGGGTGCCTGGGGGGTCCTGTCCTCCCCAGGTGCTGTCCCCTGACAGCCTGCCTCCCCCCATACTGCCCACTGCTCTGCAGCGAGACGGGGGTTGGTGGGTGCCGGGATGGTGAGCTGTCCCCAAGCACAGGGGCCAAAGGAAAGGCCCCCATGGTGCACAGAGGGGAAGGGCCCCATGGGGTCAGTGGGGGATGGGATGGGGACCCCCACAGACACCCCAGGTATGTCTGTCACCCTGTGCTGTGACACCCCCGTGGGATGGGGATGAGTGGCTCCAGTCACCAGGCTGGCACCAGCCTGGGAAGTTGCCAGGACCACCCCACTGCCCCCCACCCCAACCTGGGTCACCCCTTGGCCCTGGTGTAGGGATGGGTGGTTGGGGTGGGGCACAGATCCAGCCCTCCATGGGGAGCCCAGCCTGTCAGCACATTGATCCTTCCTGCCGCGAGCAACCTCCTCCATCCCAGGAGCACCCCCATCCCCCCTGGGTGCAGCTACCCCCCCGCCCCAGGAGCACCCTCATTCTCCCCCATAAGCACCCCTGTGCCCCCACCCCAAGCACCCTCATCCTTCCTGGGAGCAACTTCATCAGCCCCCTCAGGAGCACGCCAGCCCCCCAGAACACCCCCAGGCGCACCCAGGCTTCAGCAGCACTGGGAGAGGGTGGGGGGGAGCACCTAGGGGTCCCGGCCCTTGCTCGAGCCATCTGATGGGCTGGGACAGGGACAGGACCGGGAACGGGGTGTCCCATGGCCATCATGTGAGGTTCCTGGGCTGGGGGTCCCCTCCCTGGTGCAGGGAGGGACTGACCCTGGCATTGCCCAGAGCTCTGCCCGCAGCCCCCTGGGCCCAGCGCTGCCAAGGGACGGAGTGTCCCACAGGGACGGGTGGCCACAGCCAAAGGCGGTGCTGCTGTGGGACACGTGGGGACCCCAGGCCTTTGCCCCCCTCCCTTGGATGCTCCCCAGGCTGCAGAGGGGCCGTGCTGAGCCCCGCGGGTTCCAGGGCCTCATCCTGCCCCGCAGTGGCACCGGAGCTGGCCCAGGTAGGCACCGTGACACAGAGCACCCCTGTTCTCTCTTCCAGTGAAAAAACTCGTTTTGTGCAGAATAAAGTGTGCGAGGAGGAGTCACATGTGGTGCCGGGACGGGCAGCATCCCACGGGAATGGGGCACGGAATGGGCGGGGGGGCGTGAGGGGCTGCCTTAGGCAGGGCACGGGCACCCGCGTCCCACGGCCACGGCGACCGGCACCAGCCGCTCCCCGCAGCGCAGTGGGGCCGGGGGCGTCTGGGCATGAGGAGGAGGAGGAGGAAGAAGCCAAAGGGGAGACATATCTCAGGGGCTCCTGAGGGGGGGTGCAGGGACCGTGCTGGGGTGGGGGGCTGCACCTCTGGTGCCCGCGGCTGCCGGGTACGGCAGGGCTGGCAGGGCCCGTGGGCTCTGTGCCCGCCGCTGCCTCTGCCCTGGCGCAGCAGAACCACAGGGGAACGAGCGTGACCCGGCCGCAGCCCGGCGCGGCTCTGCCCTGCCCCAGCGCGGGTGGGTGCACATCACCCCTGCACACGGGCGTGCGCCGGCTGCACACCCGCCTCCCGGCAGGGCCCCGCGGCCCCGGGGGATGCCCCCCAGCCCCCCGGCCAGCTCGCTGCCGGGGTCTTGCTCCGCCTGCTTTCACCATCCGCAGTCACTAAATTGACGCTCCGCGAGGCGCGGGGGCAGCCGGGGACCGTCCCACCCGGGCGCGGATCCCGCGGGAGCGCTCGTGGCCGCAGGGCCACCGGCGGCTGGGTGGCGATTGCCACACCAGG
The DNA here is from genome assembly GCF_949628215.1 of Phalacrocorax aristotelis. Lineage (NCBI taxonomy): Eukaryota > Metazoa > Chordata > Aves > Suliformes > Phalacrocoracidae > Phalacrocorax > Phalacrocorax aristotelis. The sequence continues at coordinate 218,472,787 of NC_134276.1, forward strand.
GTAGCGCCCCCCAAGCTGATTCCCGCAGCCCCCAGCCCCACCGCACGGCTGCCCGTGGCTCTGCCCGGCCCCCTCCCCAGCCCCGACGCCCCTTCACTTGCTCCCTTGCGGCCCCTCGCTGTGCTGTCGGGGTGCCGGGTCCGGTCCCGCTCCCTGTGGCCCGACGAGGGTCGAGCCGTGGCCACGTCCCGTGGGGTCACCGCGGCTGGCACGAGCAGAGGGGCGGGGGGCGTCCCTTTGCCCCCGCAAGGAGCCCGGCAGCCCGGGGCCACCGTCAGCTGCTGGCGGGGCCACCCATGGCCGGGGCTCCCAAGCTCGGGGGGCTGCGGTGTGGGATCCCCAGCTCGGGGGCCGGGCCAGGCTCCCCACCAGCCCCTGCCCGCCCTCGGGGAGCTGCATCCCCCCGAGCCCGGCGCCGTGGGCTCAAACATTAACCGCAGGCAGGTTAACTGGTGACCGATTGCCCCCGGGCCGGCGGGCACAGGCTGGGCCGCCCCCGTGCCGCCCCCGCGGGGATAAAGCCGGGGGTCCCGGCGGCCATCCCAGAGCCCGTGCGCCCACGTCCCTCGCCACGGCCGGCATGAGGAGCCTCCAGGCGGTGAGTACGGGCAGGCGGGACCCAGCATCCCACACCTCCTGGGTCGGACCCGTCTGCCTCGCCCCCCATGTTGGGGTCAGACCCCTGCATGTCGCCCCGCACCGCAGGGCTAGCCCCCTCATGCATCGCCCCCCACCTGGGGCTCGGACCCCACTTCCATCTCCCCACGCGTGGGGGTGCAGCTCCTCCCAGGCACACACAAGATGGCACGTCCAATCCCCGGGGCTGTGGGGCACAGCCCCACACGCATCGCCCCCCGTGCGGTCTGTGCTGACAGGCAACAGCCCCTGGTGCAGGGTGGGGGTCCCCACAGCTCAGCGCAGGGGCTGTTACCTTTGGGGGTGTGGTGGAGGAGATCCCCCGGGACCCTCAGCCATACTGTCCCTGCGGTGGGGCTGCCAGCTCCGTGTGGGACCCACCCCCATGGGGACAACACTCCACGGGATCCCAGCCCCTCTTTGGCCCAGCCCCGCTGCAGGCGACACCCTGCAGCCGGGGGAAAAGGGGTCCCTGCAGCGAGCCGGGGGGCTGCCCTTATCCCCCGGGGACAGGCAGGCAGGCAGTGCCCGTCCCCGGGGGGCTGCAGGGCGTCGTGCAGCACCCACGGCCTCAGCTGCACCCACGGGCCTCGCCCCGGGGGCTGCGAGGGGCCGAGGCAGCGACTCCTGGGAGCTGCTGCCCTAAACCAGCGGCACCCCGGGCCAGGCCCCCCCGCCCCAGGCAGAGGGGGCGGCTCCCCCCGGCCCCCTGCTCAGCACCCGGCGGGACGGCCCTCGCTCCGCCCCGGAACGGGGCAGCAGAGCAGCACTGTGTGACGGTGTGCCGTGCTGTGCGGTGCTGTGCGGTGCGGTGCAGCTCCCTACGGTGCTGTGCGGTGCTGTGCGGTGCTGTGCAGCTCCGTACGGTGCTGTGCAAGGCTGTGCGATGCTGTGCGGTGCTGTGCGGTGCTGTGCAGCTCCCTACGGTGCTGTGCAAGGCTGTGCGGTGCTGTGCAGCTCCCTACGGTGCTGTGCAAGGCTGTGCGATGCTGTGCGGTGCTGTGTGATGCTGTGCGGTGCTGTGCGATGCTGTGTGATGCCATGCAATGCCGTGCATTCAGGGCTTTCCTTTGGAGATGGGGCATCTCCTCAACCTTCCAGGAACACGCTGTCCCCGGGTGTTTTCACCCTCTGTCCCACGGCTGCCGGGCCAGGTGCAGGATCCGGCCCTGCAGACCGAGCCCGGCCTCTCTCGCCGCAGGAAGCCAGCCCCTCCGAGGGGCCCGAGTCTGGCAAGGCCAAAGCCGAGTACCGAAACTACACGGTGAGTCTGGCTTGGCTGGTCGTGCTGCCACTGGCACAGGAGGTGACCCCGAGGCGGGGGGGGGGGCACTGCACTGGGCAGGGAGCTGGGGGGTCCTGCAGTACAAGGCTGGGTGTCAGGGGGTGCTGCGGTACAAGGCTGGGTGTTGGGGGGTCCTGTGGTACAAGGCTGGGTTCTGGGGGGGTCCTGTGTCATGACGCTGGGTGCTGGGGGTCCTGTGGCACGAGGCCATGCGTGCTGGGGGGCCCAGCTGAGCACCATCAGCCGCACAGGGGGGTCTCATCCTGCTGCTGGGAGAGGGGCCCAGCGGGACCTCTGCTGCCCCAGGCCGGGAGGGGTGCCGGGGAGGGTCCCCGCACCCAGCCAGGGTCCCCCTGGAGCCTGATGCTGTGCCGCAGGAGGGGAAGCTGCTGGACCGCGTCTACAACACCTACCTGCTGATGCACACCCACCAGACCGTCGACTTCGTCCGGAAGAAGGTGTGAGACCCCCCCAGGATGAATCGGACCCTGCAGTGGAGGGGGTGCCGCAGTCCCCCCTGCACCTCACGCTGCAGGTCCAGCCCTGGTGCCCTCCTTGGGAGAGCACGGTGGCTGTGGGGAGGGTCCCGGGGGGTCCCGGGGGTTGGCCGTGCCCAGCGCCCGCCGTGCCTGCAGAGCGCCGAGTACGGGCCCTGCTCCCTGCGCAAGATGAGCGTCATGGAGGCGCTGGAGCTGCTGGACCAGCTGGTGGACGAGTCGGACCCCGACGTGGATTTCCCCAACTCCTACCATGCTTACCAAACCGCTGAGGGCATCCGCCGGGCCCACCCCGACAAAGGCAGGGCCACCGTCCCCACCCACGGCTGACGTGGAGCCCGCGTGGGGCCCCGTCTTGCAGGGGGGTGACGGCCCCGCTTGCCCCCAGACTGGTTCCACCTCGTGGGGTTGCTGCACGACCTGGGGAAGGTCCTGGCGCTCTTCGGGGAGCCCCAGGTGAGTGGGACGGCAGGGAGAGGCCAGGCCAGGGTATGGGGACCCTCCCCAGGCCGGCAGGATGCCTCTTCGCACCCCTCTGCAGTGGGCCGTGGTGGGGGACACCTTCCCTGTGGGCTGCAAGGTGCAGAAGTCTGTGGTCTTCAGAGACTCCACTTTCCACGACAACCCCGACACCAGAGACCCCCTGTACAGGTGAGGCCATTCTCCCGGCAGGGTGCCATTGGGGGGCCATGCCCCCCAGCCCACGCTGCAACCAGGGATGGGGCTGGGGCGCAGCGAGTGGTCCGGCCCTGAGCCCCAGACCTGGCTCCATCCCCAGCACTGAGTACGGGATGTACCAGCCTCACTGTGGCCTGGAGAACGTCCTCATGTCCTGGGGCCACGACGGTAAGGGCCGGGTGGGGGGGTCTGGCTGGGATCCCTTCTGCAGGGCAGGACCCTCAGCCCCTGAATGGCTGCACCTTGGGGCACCGACACACCCGGGGCAGCTGCACCCGGACCCCCCGGCCTCCTTCACTGGGGGTTGTGGGCCTGCAGCCCTTTGCACGGGGCTGGAGGCAGCAGCTTTTGGGGGGCCCAGCCCTGGCCGCTCGGGCCCGTTCCCACACACCCCATCTCTCCCCAGAGTACATGTACAGAGTCATGAAGTGCAACCGCTTCGCCCTGCCGAAGGAGGTGAGGGCTGGGGGCAGGGGGGGCGGGCTGTGGGGCAGGGACCCACTGTGCAGAGAGCGGGGAGGACACCCCAGCCTGGCACCTCCTTGTCCCCCCAGGCTTTCTACATGGTCCGCTTCCACTCCTTCTACCCCTGGCACACGCATGGCGACTACCGGCACCTCTGCACCGAGGAGGACCTCCGCATGCTGCCCTGGGTCAGGGAGCTCAAGTGCGTGCCTGGGGGGGCCCAGGGAGGGGTGGGGGGCAGCAGGAACCCCCCAGCACTGACCAGCCCTGGTTCCCGCAGCAAGTTCGACCTCTACACCAAGCAGGAGGAGCTGCCGGACGTGCAGCAGCTCCGGGGCTACTACCAGTCCCTGATCGACAAATACTGTCCTGGGCAGCTCTGCTGGTGAACAGAGACCCCTGCCCACCCCACCAGGACACGCGCTGGCCTGCACCGCAGCACCCCACGCTCCATCGCAGCCCCACGGCGCAGCTGCCTCACCACGGGGGGCAGTGGGGGTATACAATAAACCTGCTTGTCACGCACCCCCAGCGCCAGTCGCACCCTGGGCAGCCCCCAGCCCCAGCGGGGCAGGGATCGGGGGAGGGGGAGATGCAGGGGGACTGGTGCCATCCCCTCACCCCAGGGGGGACACAAGAGCAAAGGCCAGGGCAGGGCCCCAGGGAGACCCATAGGGCTGGAATGTCAAAGGCTTTATTTAGAAAATTATAGGAAACCTCTGCGCTCCCCAATGAGCCCACGGGAAGCACGTTACAGCCGGAGCCCTCGCACCAGGGCAGGGGACTCTGGGGGCGCAGGCAGCACCCCAAACCGCCCCAAGCACAGGCCCAGGGCAGCTGCGGGGCCTGGGCAGGATAACCGGGAGGTTACACCTGTGGTGTTGCCCTGCTGCGGCTGCCCAGAGCCGCTCCTGCCCACGCGGAGCATCTCCTCGCCGCAGCCCGGCACGGCCCAGGATGGGGCGAGGGGGCCCAGGGGCACCAGGCAGAGGCGAGGGAGCCGCCCTGCGCCGCTGTCAGCGAGCAATGACTGTGCTGCGTGCCAAGGCACTGGCCGGGGAGAGAGCAGTGGGCTCACCCCGGGGCAGGCGGCACGAGGGCAGGGGTGGGGGCGTGCCTGGACCCCCACCCGGGACCCCCAGCCCGGGGAGGCAGGCAGGGGCAGGTAGCCAGGAAGGGGGGAGGCGGCAGCACCCTCAGTCCATGGGTGGAAGACGGGGCCCGGGCTGGTGGCTCCAGGCATTACTTCTTCTTCTTGGTGCTGCGGGGGCCATCGCTGTGGCCATCGGCCGCCCCCCGCGCCCGGCCCTCACCTTTCTCCTCCGCCTCTTTGGCTTCCTTCCTCCGCACCTGCCCGTTCTTCTCGCCACCCCCTCGGTCCGCAGGCTCCCCGCGCCGGGGGCCTTTGTGGCGGGCGGGGGGCACAGCCCCCCGGGGCCGGCGGCCCAGGGCTCGCAGGAGGCAGACGGTGGCTGCCACAAGGTACAGGGACCAGAGGATGGCAGGGCCGGAGAAGGGGTGGCTGAGCTGGCGGAGGGACTGCAGCAGCCGGGGCAGGAAGGCGTCTGTCGAGCGCTTCAGCAGCGTCTTGTCCTGCAGGGCAAGGGAGGGGGGTCAGGGCTGCCCCAGACGGTGCCAGGGGCTGGGAGTGGGGAGGTGGCCGCAGCGTGAGGCCCTACCTTCAGTCCGTGCTGGCTGAGCAGGTTCTCCAGTGTGGGGTCACCCAGGGAGACAGTGGGGAAGAACTCCTGGACGTGCTGCCGCCGCCACCATGGTGCAGGGCCCTCGCTACGGGATGGGAGACCTCAGCGCCCAGCCCTCTGCCCCACAGCCCAGGGGGGAGCAGGCCAGGCTCCTGCCTCCCCCACGCAGCCCCGTAGCGCCCCAGCCTTGCCAAAGCAGAGTCGGGGCGCTGAGGAGCTGCAGGCACATGGTAAGTTAATGAATCAATTCATAAAAAGCGGCTCCCAGATGCAGCCCCCCGCCGAGCTGCTGGAGCGCAGCCAGCACCCAGGACTGCGCCGTCTGCACATCGATGCAGCATCACACCAGCGCTGGGGAGCGGAGCATGGCCGCAGAGCGGGTGCAGGTGCTGGTGTGCCCGTCCCGGCCCCACTCACCCGCCCTCGGCGCTGCCGGTGAACCAGTACTTGTAGAGCTGGGCACGGATGTAGACAGGGGGCTCAGCGCTGAAGGGGTACTGGGACTCGTCGACCTGCACCAGGTGGATCACTGCCAGAGACATGGCGTTAGCCCGCCCTTGCTGTAGGGACACCCCGAATGGCTGCAGGGCTGGAGCCCGACGGCCCCCAATCCCCAGATAAGGGCCTGGAGCACAGACCCACCGCAGGGGACCCGCGACAGCCCGCAGCCAGGGCGGCCACAGCCCTGCCGGCGGCCTTCGGGTCTCAGCCCCAGCAGCCCTCCTCCATCCCTGCCACTGCACAGGACAGAGGTCCCTGCAGCCACCAGGTGTGGGGCCTCAGGCTGCCTCTGCTGGGGAGCCCCCGGCACAACCCACCCCCCAGCCCCCAGCCCCACTCACCATCCTTCTTGCCCTGCAGCAGGCGGTAGACAAAGCTGGTGAACCAGGGGCTGCTGCTGTGGTGGGCCAGGGCTGCGAACCACATCTGCCAGTCGAGGCGAGGCTGGTGCGGGATAACCACGGGGGGAGCCATGCTGACGTTCCCGGGCTTGTACATGAACTCAATCTCCTGTGGACAGGGAGCAGAGTGGGCTGGGGGGCCTCCAGCAGCAGTGACCAGCACAACGGGCTCTGCTGTCCCAGGGCAGAAGCTCCCAGACCCACCTCCCTCATCCCCTGGGGTTAGCAGCTCCTTCAAGAGGGACAAAGCCCACATGGGATGCCAGGTGCCCCAGAGGGGACCAAGCCAGTGGGACAGGGGTGCTTGGCTCCACCAGACTCTCTTCCTCAGTGGCTGTCCCCAGCCAGCCCACCCGACTGGCTGAGTTCAGCCCTTCTCCCCCATAGTCGCTTTGGCACCGAACACGATTGTTGAACTTAATTCAACACAGCCAAGGGCAGGGTCTTGCCCTTGGGTCACACCAACCCCAGGCAACGCTCCAGGCCTGGGACAGAGGGGCTGGAAAGTGCCTGGCGGAGAAGGCCCTGGGGGGGCTGGCTGACAGCCGGCTGGGCATGAGCCAGCAGTGCCCAGGTGGCCAAGGAGGCCACCAGCCCCGGGGCTTGTGTCAGCACTGGTGTGGCCAGCAGGAGCCGGGCAGGGATGGGGCCCCTGTGCTCGGCCCTGGGGAGGCCCCACCTTGAATGCTGGGCTCAGGTTTGGGCCCCTCGGGAGAAGAAGGCCCCTGAGGGGCTGGAGCGTGTCCAGAGAAGGGCAGCGGGGCTGGGGCAGGGTCTGGAGCACAAGTGTGCTGGGGGGCGGCTGAGGGGGCTGGGGGGGTTTAGCCTGGAGAAGGGGAGGCTGAGGGGAGCCCTTCTCGCTCTCTGCAGCTGCCTGAGAGGGGCTGGAGCGAGGGGGGGGTTGGTCTCTGCTCCCAAGTCACCAGTGACGGGACGAGAGGAAACGGCCTCAAGCTGCGTCAGGGGAGGTTTAGGTTGGAGATTAGGAAAAAATTCCTTCACCAAAAGGGTTGTCAAGCACTGGCACAGGCTGCTCAGAGAGGTGGGGGAGTCACCATTCCTGGGGGTGTTCAAACAACATGTAGACGTGGCACTTGGTGACATGGTTTAGCAGTGGACTTGGCAGTGTTGGCTTAACGGTTGGACTCGATGGTCTTATGAACCGGTGCTCACCGTCCAGGTCTGCTTGTCGTAGCTGCCCTCCAGCACCACCTCGGGCCGCCCCCCAACGCCCGTCATCCTGCGGAAGAGCCCGTAGGAGTTCACCACCTGGAAGCGTTCAACTGCGCTGAACATCTGGTGGATACCGGGCCACAGCTTGCCGTTGGACTCGTAGTCGATGTAGGTGAAGGGCACCTGAGGAGCGGCAGAGAGCGGCTCTGTCGCCACGGCTGGGCTCGGCTTGAGGGGCCCAGGCTGTCTCCCGCTCCCCGTACCCTGAGACGCATGCTCCGCTGCCCCGTCCTCCCCAGCCGCCTCCCAGCCTCTCACCAAGCTGATGGCAAACATCCCCATAGTTGCTGTGGCGAAGACGGCCCACTGCAGCGTGGCCCAGAGCTTCCAGAAGCAGCCACGGACGCAGGCACACCTGTGGGGCGGGGAGGAGACGGGTCAGAGCTGCACAGCCCCCCGGGCTGGGGCTCTGGCTGCGAGCTGCAGGGTTCAGAGTCGCCCACACTGCACCCAAAGCAGTGGAGGGCTCAGCCCCGCTCCAAAACTGCAGAGAAAACGCCCTTGTAACTCACCCAGCACACCCGAGCCGGGCCCCCACCCCATGCGGCCCCGGGTCCAGCCCTCCGCCTGGCTTTGCATGCCAGCAAGATCCAACATCCCTCCATGCATGAATCATGCCCTCGGGGGTGGCACTGCAGAGCTGCGAGGCCCAGGGGGACCCCAGCAACCCCGTCACCCACCTGTACATGGCAGAGAGGATCTCCCAGGAGAGCGAGAGGAAGCCCAGACCCACCAGTGGCAGGGTCACCGCCCGCAGCCACATCGTGAACTCATGGTAGGTGAAGGCTGGAGCGAAGGAAAACCCTCAGGGTCAGAGAGGAGCTTCTCCTGCCCTGGGGGACACAGGGGGGATAATGGGAAGGCAGCCCCCGTGGGCATGGCTGTGACGTACCCACTTTGGAGTCCAGCAGCCTCTTCTCCCAGTTGATCTCCAGGCCAAAGTACTGGATGCTCCAGTAGAGCAGGAAGCCGTAGGTGCTCAGCTCCAGCAGGGTGGAGAGGACGGCCCGCAGGCTGGGGGGCCAGGCTGTGGCAGAGCAGGGCTGCTGAACGCTGGGGGCTCGGCAAGCCTGACCCACCACTGCACGGAGGGGTGCGACCCGTGCCCCGGGAGCCCAGGCAGGGAGAGGGCATGCGGGCAGCGCTCAGAGCGCATCCCTGCACCCAGCATAACGCGCTGCTTCACGGCGGCCCCGGCTTGAGTGCCCCATGGCCACAGACCCCCACGCCGGGAGCGGGCAAAGCAGCCATGCTGGCAGCAGCTCTCACAACGCCCAGCCAGAGAGCAGCCGTGGGCAGCCAGAATGCCGCCTCTTGCTGCCGTCCCCGGGCAGGGTTGGTCAGCGATGGTGGCCTGTCCCTGTCCTACCCCAGGCACAGCAGAGAGGGGACCCCACCTCCCCAAACAGAGCACCCTGGGACTCACTGCTGGCGTGCCTCCTCCTGCTGCGCCCCAGCCAGTGCCCCACATGCTCCTCGTCCAGTAGGGAGAAGGCCAGGACGATGGTGAGCATGTTGAAGAAGTTGTAGTTACCCGTGAGGATGATGAGGACCTGCAGCAGGACCTGGGGAGGAGCGAAGGCAGTGCTGGGTCATCGCAGTGCTGGGGCGGGGGGGCAGAGGACATCAGACCCCCACCACCAGCAGCACGGCCACACCAGCCCCCAGCTCCCAGGGGAGTCTTGCCTGCCAGGGCCCACAGACTGAGAAGCCTGTCCTGCCTGCGGACCAAGACGGTGCCCCTGCCCATGAGGAGCCCCACAGCACCCGGGCAGCAGGAGGGGCTGGAGCAGGGACCCCGCTCTGCCCACCCACCTGGCTGTAGAAGGCGAAGAGCCGGAGGCGGCGGATGGGTGCAAAGAAGAGGAGCGGGACAGCGATCTCTATGATGTAGGTGGCCACCACACTGAACTTCTGGAACCAGACGGGCAGTTGGTGGGCGAACCAGGCGCCCGGTGTGGGGATGCACTGGGTCTCGTAGTGATAGGTGAGAGCTGGGGGGACAGGAGGGGTCAGGGGTGCAGACAGGGGTGCAAGAACATGGCTTGGAGCAGGCTGAGCCAACAGAGCCTTGCCCAGAGCCCCACAGATGCCTACGGGGCATGGGAGGCATGGCCTGAAGCTTGGGGCAATGCCCTGCTGCCCCTGCCTGGTGGGGGTGCCCCAAAGCTCATAGCACCCCGTGACACCCCTCACCTGTGAGCCCCCACCAGGTGGGGCAGCGGCTGGTCAGCTTCACCACACCAGAGGCGAACATCAGCCGGAAGAGAAGCCAGCGCACCAGCCAGAAGGTGACGCCGTCGTGGGCGCGCCAGACCGTGGACCGCCACTTCAGCAGGTGCAGGGGGGCCACCAGCACTGCTAGGAAACCTGCTTCCAGCAGGAGGCTGTCCCTGCGGGGAACACCGCTGTCCCTCACCACCACCCCGGGCCGCAGACCCCTCGGGATGGCCAGCTCTGCCCCGCGGTGCTGGCACTGAGACCCCCAGGGTGCCGAGGGGCTGGCAGCCTGCTGCCGCTTCCCGAGGGGATGTGGCCCTCCCCAGCGTGGGGCTTGGGCAAGCAGAGCCCAGCACAGAGCCCCCCAGCCTTGGAAGGGCTGACTTACCACTGGAAGTAGAGGAAGACCTGTCCCACCTGTGGGGAGGGGGAACAGAGGTGAGCAGGGTGGGCCGGAGCTGCAGGTTTGGCCCCCCAGGCCCTTCCCCACACCCACCCCACAGAGAGGTGGCAGAATGGCCATGGGGCGGCTGCAGATCCACTCCCCAGCTCCCTCCTGTCTTCTTTCCTACCACTGGCCAAAGCCAAGGAGCAGAGCAGCAGCCTCAACTCGCTGCCGAGAGCGGTAGCGCCAGGTGCCTCAGTGCTGCCTGGGTGCTCGCTGCCTGCCCTGCCCGCGGCTGGGTCCAGAGCGGCGCTGGGCAGCAGAGCAGGCTGCAGGCCCGGCACGGCAGAGCGCTGGAGGGGAGGGAGGCTGGAGCTGGGGAGCAGCAGGGACTTTCTCTCCAGCATCACCTTAAAAGGGAGCGAGGAGAGAAAGGCCCGGCAGCACACGGGGCCGGGAGCCACACACACCACGCTGCCCGAACACCATGGCACCCTCACAGTCATGCCAGGGGACAGAGTCCCCATGGGCAAAAGGCACCCAGGGCTCCCTGGCCCTGCGTGGCAGCGGGTGCCACTTCCTCTCCCTGCCAAGGCAGTGAGTCACTCCGGAGCCCCAGCTCCCACCCTGCCTCTCCTCGGGCCCAAAGCACGGGCCACGCAGCTCGGCAGGGCTGCTGGTGCGAGGGGAGCCGCTCACAATGGCTCCCCGTGGGGCATGGCCACGCACAGTGCTGGGGGACGGGGTAACAGTGCTGCAGCACAGCCCCCCAGCACAGAAGCCCCACTCCCATGGCTGGCCGCTCGCCCTCCTGGCCTCCCAACACCATTCCCTGCAGGCACCAGTGCTGGGCTTAGCTGGAGCCCTGGCAGGAGGAACCGGCGAGGAATGCCAGCAGCGCCAGCCGCCTTCCTGCAGGATAGGAGCTGCCCAACCCGGGAGGGGTTTCCAAGCACAGGCAGTTTTTTTCCACTTTAGTTGCTCTGGTTTCAGAGGGAAGAGAAACCCTCCTCCCCTGCTGCCTGCGCTAGTGGGCTCTGATTCACCCGAATTCCTCGGCACGAAGCCACCCGCGAGCACAAATGGCTCAGGAGAGCGGGTTTGTGGCTGTGGGGCACAGAGCTCTCATGCAGCCAGGCAGGGACACGGGGAAGGGCCTGATGCTTGGGGAAAGGACCTGGGGAGAATTTGGCGAGGCCATGGGTGGGCAGGGGAGAGAGCTGCTTCTGCAGCGGTGCAGAAATCGGCTTTGCAGGCAAGTGTTGGAGGGTTTTATACCAGGAAAGGCACTGAGAACCAGAGCAGGGATGGGGGGCAGGATGTCCCCACACGACTGAGGGAGCTGCCAGCACCTTAGCCAAGCTCTGTGGGGGAAGCTGAGCGCGCCGGAGCTTGTAGGACCATACTAACAGAAGAATGTCACTCCCCCACTCCTCAGTCCCAGCTCTGACCTCCCCACTCACCGTGAGCCACCGCCCGGCCCCACTGATCTCATACCTGGTAAAGCGAGAGATAGAGCACCCTGAGCAGGGCGAAGAGCAGGCTGTCCCGCAGGGGCTCGAACAGCAACGCGCCAAAGGAGGCGAGCACGCCGAGGAGGCAGAGCAGCTCCATGCCCATCTCCGTATCCAAACCCAGGCGGGGACTGAGCCACAACAGGGTGGGAAAATCCCGTAGTTGCTCCCACAGTCCCTTCCCGGTGAGGCGCAGCACTCTGCGAGCCGGTAGGATGCCATCCCTCCCGTACAGCCCTGGAAAGGGGATGGTGACGCTGGGGGATGAAGCCTCCCCAGCCCCATACATGTGGGGCAGCAGAACTAGGAGCCCCCCTCCAACGCCTCGATAAGCGGGGGGCTGGCAGGGGGGGCTCCAGCTGGTTCTCCCTCCTTACTGGTTTCCCAGTTTCCTCATGAAACTGTGAAAAGAACAGCAGCGGGAAGAGCCCACGTGGAGCCCAGCGGCTGCCAGACCCAGGCTGGCCACGTAGAAGGAAAACGAAGGCCCTGCCTGTTGCGGGATCAGCGCGGGCAGGGCTCGGTGGTGGTGCTGGGGGGGGGGGTGAGGGTCTGCCAGCCACCCTGCCCCGGTGCGGCCTACCCGCCTCGGTGCGGCCTACCCGGCCCCCGCAGCCCAGCCCCAGGCGGACCCCGGTCCCCTCCCCTCCCACCGTACCGGGGATCTGGACGTAGAGCGAGGCGAAGGCGGCGAGGTAAGCGGCGGCCAACCCGGCCAGAAACAGCGACCGCGGCCGCCGCGGCGGCTCCCCCATGGCGGCGGCACCGGCACCGCCACCGGCACCGCGCCCGCTGCGCGGCGACGTCAGCGCGCACGGAGCGTCACCGCGCCCCGCCCCGCCCCGCCCCGCGCGTCACCTCGGGCGGGAAGCACAAAATGGCGGCGGTGCCCGGTGAGCGGGGACGGGGGGTCGGGGTCGGCGTCGGCGTCAGGGGAAGGGGATCGGGATCGGGATCGGACTGGGCCCCGCCCGGTCCCGGAGCCCCGGCTCCCAGGTGCCAGCCCGCTGGCGTTGTGCTCTCCTGTGAAGCTGAGGGGAGACCTCATCCCTCTCCACAGCTGCCTGAAGGCAGGTCGGTCTCTTCTCCCAGTAACAAGCGACAGGACGAGAGGAAACGTCCTCAAGTTGCACCGGGGGAGGTTTAGATTGGATATTAGTCCATAAAGTCCTGGACTTTAGTGAAGCCTTTGACACTCTCTTCCCACAGTATCCTCCTGTAGAAGGCAGAAGCTCATGGCTTAGGCGGGTGTGCTCTTTGCTGGTTAAAAAACGCTGGCTGGTGGCCGAGCCCAGGGAGCTGGGGTGATCGGAGCTAAGCCCAGCTAGTGGCTGGTTGCAAGCAGGGTTCCCCAGGGCTCAGTGTTGGGGCCAGTCTTGTTTAATGTATTTATCAATGATCTGGATAGAGGGACTGAGTGTGCCCTCGGTGAGTTTGCAGCTGACACCAAGTTGGGTGGGAGTGTTGATCTGCTGGAGGGCAGGAAGGCTCTGCAGAGGGACCTGGGCAGGCTGGATCAATGGGCCAAGCTCAGCTGGGTGAGGTTTAACAAGGCCAAGTGCCAGGTCCTGCTCTTGGGTCACACCAACCCCAGGCAACGCTGCAGGTTTGGGACAGAGGGGCTGGAAAGTGCCTGGCGGAGAAGGCCCTGGGGGGGCTGGCTGACAGCTGGCTGGGCATGAGCCAGCAGTGCCCAGGTGGCCAAGGAGGTCACCAGCCCCCGGGCTTGTGTCAGCACTGGTGTGGCCAGCAGGAGCCAGGCAGGGATGGGGCCCCTGTGCTCGGCGCTGGGGAGGCCCCACCTCGAGTGCTGGGCTCAGGTTTGGGCCCCTCGGGACAAGAAGGCCCCTGAGGGGCTGGAGCGTGTCCAGAGAAGGGCAGCGGGGCTGGGGCAGGGTCTGGAGCACAAGTGTGCTGGGGGGTGGCTGAGGGAGCTGGGGAGGTTTAGCCTGGAGAAGAGGGGGCTGAGGGGAGCCCTTGTCACTCTCTGCAGCTGCCTGAGAGGGGCTGGAGTGAGGGGGGGGGTTGGTCTCTGCTCCCAAGTCACCAGTGATGGGACGAAAGGAAACAGCCTCAAGCTGCGTCAGGGGAGGTTTAGGTTGGAGATTAGGAAAAAATTCCTTCACCAAAAGGGTTGTCAAGCCCTGGCACAGGCTGCTCAGAGAGGTGGGGGAGTCACCATTCCTGGGGGCATTCAAACAACATGTAGACGTGGCACTTGGTGACATGGTTTATGAGGCCTGGTAGTGTTGGGTTGGCAGTTGGACTTGGTGGTCTCAAGGGCCTTTTCCAACCTTAATGATCCTATGTATACCGAAAATTTGTGTTTCTGTTGTGGTGTGGTTAACTGCAGGTTTCTACACTAACTGGCTATTGCAAGATGTCAGCAGTGCACAGCCCTAGGTGACCTGCCACCCTCAGATGTCACCTGCAGGATCATCCAGTGAGAAACAGGTGGTTTAAGCCTGTTTAAACGACGCTGAGGTCTGCCTGGCCGCTGAGCAGTCAGGGAGCTGTCACCATGGAGGAGGTGGAGTCACGCTTTGTGCACCTCCTGCAGCCCATCCGCGACCTCACCAAGAACTGGGAGGTGGATGTGGCCAGCCAGCTTGGGGAGTACCTGGAGGAGGTAAGGGGGGGCCCTGTGTCCCCTGCGCTGGGTTGGGGAGGTTGGGGTGATGCCCTTTGGCCCTGCCTGCACTCCTGCAGCCCCCTGTTGCGCTCTTGCCTGTCCCCTCTCGCTGTGCTACCCTCAAATCCAGCCTGCAAATCAGTGTTTCGTTTTCTTCCTTTTGCATGTTTCACAGCTGGATCAAATCTGCATTTCCTTTGACAATGGCAAAACCACCATGAACTTCGCAGAAGCGGCCCTGCTGATCCAGGGCTCTGCATGCATCTACAGTAGGAAGGTGAGGAAGCCAGCGGCAACTGCCGCATCCTGGCCCTGGTCCGGTCACCCTACCCGTTCAGCAGTCCCTCAGCTGGTGGTCCTGAGGCTGAGCTCCACGGGGGCTGCTCTGGGGAATGGGTTCTGAAAGGCTTGAGCATAATAATGACTCACAGATAGGAAAGGATAGAGATTGACAATTCTCAAATTCAATCACTTTATCCGTGTTGGGCTTGGCAGCCTGGGAAGGAGCAAGAATTTTGCTGTTCAGCACTTTTCTCCTCTAGAGGGCAGAATATGAAAACTCTGCTTCCCCAAATCTGGCCTGAGAATGGCTCAGTGAAAAGAACGAGATTATCAAGGAATTGAGCTCTTGCTGCCTGAAGATAAGGGCAGGGCGGTGGTTCATCCTGGCATCAGCCGGAGTAGCTTTTCTGGGAGCTGCTTTCTCCTTCTCCAAGAGGCTGGTCCCTGTCTTGCAGGTGGAGTATCTCTACTCGCTGGTCTACCAGACGCTCGACCTCATCTCCAATAAAAAGTAAGTGGAGTCCCTGCCCCGGCGAGGCAGCTTTGCCAGGATCAGGGCTGCCGCCTTCCAGCGTGCCTTTGCTGCCTTGGCAGAACGCACTGCCGTGCGCTTCTGCCTCGCTGCTCTCGCCCTCTGCGTTGCAGTAAGGCCCGAGCCCTTCTGCGGGCAGTGGGGAAAGCTTTCCAGCAGAGGTTTGGCAGCTCCTGCCTCGAGAGCGTGCGAGCTCTGTGCCCTCTTTTGGGGATGAGGCTGGGGCTTGCCCCACCCACAGCGAGAGCCTGTGGGAAGGTCTGTGATCCCGCCTCAGCTCTGAGCTGGAGAAAACCTGTCGCAGTCAGTCAGTCTCGAGCCCTGTAAAAAGTTCTTTGAAGCAGAAGGACTTTTGTGGCTGCAGGAAAGCCCCATGGTGGGACTTGCTTCTGCCCAGAAGGCCCGGGGCAACGCTCATCCCCACACACTCTCCCAGTGGCATCATCCTGCGGTTTTCTGCCTTTGCTGTTGCGTAAGGAGGAGGCAGAGCCCAGTGTCCCGCAGCGTAAATCTTAGCGGGCAAGAAACTGTCCTGTGTGGCAAAGCAGCCTGTGATTTGTTTTCCCCCATACAGCTGGAAGTGGGGCTCTGCCCTTGCGGCTGCAGTTCTCAAGCTGCTTTGCGTAACTTGCTGGCTGCTGCCCGGCGCCACCTCTAAATATGCTCTCTGCTGAGGAGAGGTCAGCTAACAGCACCCTCCCATCTGTGCTCAGGCTGGGGATTTGGGGAGAGAGGAGGTTTTTGTGCTGCACCTCGCTCCAAAGTGACTCCAACCACGCAAATAAGCTTCCTGAAGTGACGGTCCTGCCTCGCTTTGCCCAGCCGTGAACTCCACTCCTAGGAAATACCGCTTTTTCTTTGGGAAGGTCAAGGCAGAGGACTGGGAAGATCCTCTGCTTGGGCTGGAGCAACCTCTGGCTGCTGCGGAGGTTTCCGAAACTCTCTGACAATTTTTCTCTGTGCTGTGGGATTGAAGTGAAACATTCCCTCCTCTTTCTGTAACAGCCTCTGAGCTGGAACTGCAGGATGTTTTTGCTCCAGATAGGATTTGTGGGGCTGGCTGGATCCCCCCTTCCCACAAACCCCAGTTCCTTTTCAGCCCCCACCGCCTTCCTGGGCAGGCGCAGAGGAGCACCAAGAGCGTGTTACCTCGCTCTTGCCAGGGGAGCATGCTGACAGCACAGCTGTCCAGCGGTGCTGACGGTCACATCGTCGCCTCTCTGTGCTCCCGCTTAGAGACGCCGCAGCGGGGTTGGAGGGGACCTGCGGCTGCTTCGCCTCCAGCCCTTCGCTGCTGCCCCACGTGGATCCTGACTGTGTGTTTTGCTCCCTGACTCAGGCGGGAAAAACAGCCCAGCTCCGTGGGGCCTGATGGCAAAGACGCCGACGCGACCTTTGGGGCTGAGGAGAAGGAGGAGGTGAGAGGGGCCCCAGCGTGGGGAGCAGAGCGCTCGGTGGCTTGTGTGTGTGGCCAGAGCTGGTTTCAGCTGCTGGCAAAAGCTGCAGCTCCGCTGCCTCTGCCGCTGGGTCTGTCCTGGCGCCGTGGGAGTGCCCCGTGTCCGCCCCCCAGCTCTGGTTAGGGCCTCTCAGTGGCGGTGCGGCCCGGCAGGCCAAGCCGGCGTGACCACTGGTGGGGGTCTCTCTGCAGTTCCTCTCCCTGGACGACATCGAGGACAGCAGCCAGGCAAGCGTGGACATGAAGAAGGAACATCAGCCCAATGTAAGAGATGGCGTTCTCCTTTTCCATCCCACTCTGTGTCGGGGTTTCCCGGGACGAATCCCGCAGGCTCTGTGGGGGCAGTGCTGCTCAGGCAGCGCTGTGCCATGCCAGGCGCCTTCCCTGGGGTCCATCCTGCCCTGCCACCCTCATGCTGCCTTGCCTTTGCAGGCTGTGAACATTGTTCCCTTGACTCCGATGTCTTTGGTCCCCCTGGAAGAGGCCGAGAAGAGAGACAACCCTCTGTTTAGGTGACAGCCCCCCTCGCTGTGCCCCTCAGCCACCCCTGCAGGTTTAGCTGGGCCCCCGCCATTACTGTAGCAGGATCAGGCTTTCCCTGTGCCTTATCCCAGGAAGTAGTGATTTCCCAATTCAAACTGGAAGGTAGAATAATCCCACCGGATCCGGAGAGCTGCGGGGCGTGGAGTCCTCTTGTGAAGGCAGGGCAGGAGGGTCCCCAGGCGAGGGACCAGCCAGGGATGAGCTGGGAAACCCAGCGGGGCTGTGCTGGGCCGGCAGAGCTGAGAATAGCTGGGGCTGATCCCCCCTGGAGCAGGGGGGCTTTGGTTTTGGGGACACCACTGCGGGGCTCCCCCTGAGGCAGGCCAGTGCCCCCCTCCCTGGGCTCCCAGCAGGACAGGGCAGAGCCTGGTCTTGGGGTCCCCTGACGGGTCTTTGCCCTCAGCCGGAAAGGGGAGATGCTCGGCAGCCGGAAGGATTTTCGTATGAACACCTGCACCCCTCATGCCACTGGAGCTTTCCTGCTGGAGCTGGCGGGCCTCTCCCCCACCTGCCTGCAGCAGCGGCAGTGTGAGAGGAGCCCCAGCAGAGCGGCAGGTACGGGGGGCTTGGGGCGCAGATCGCCTCCCAGGGTGGCAGGGCCCCTGGCTGCCAGAGACAGTCGGCTGCTGGGTGAGGGCAGGGTGCTGACACCGGCCGCTGCCCCCTGCCCACTCCCTGGCTGTGTGGGGCGGCTGCCTGCGGCTGTCAGCCTTGCTGGGGCCGGCGGAAAGGGGCAGCGCTGGCAGCTGGGGCTGCAGCGGGCAGCGGCGGTGCGGGGGCCCGGCTGGGGTGGCTGGTGACTTCTTGCTGCTGTTGCCTCAGCAGGAGTGCCGTCCTGCGTCCTCGGCAGCCCGAGGGAGAGTGTGAGCATTGGTGGGGCTCCCATCCAGGCGCTGAGCTTCTCTGAAGACGGAGGTGAGATGCGCGTGGCTGGCAGGCTGAGGGGAGACCTGGCTGTTTGTCCTTGCCACCTGTGTGTCTGGCTGGGCTGGGCAGAGCTGTGTGTGTTCAAGTGGCTGCTGCTGCGTGGGGCGCTCCTGTCCTCTGCTGTATCGTGGCAGTCTGGTCTTCCCGGCAGCTTCACTAGCCCCTTGGCCATGGCAAGTGAAGCTCCCTGGGGAACACCATGGCAGATGGGGTGGAAATGGGGAATCCCAGGGGCTCTGCGGTGTTTGACTATTTATCTCCCCTGCCGGGTGCTGCAGGGCCAGACGATGACAACAGCAGAGGGGACGACGTGGAAATGGCTCCAGTTGCTAATGAACACATCGAGGCGCAGAGGGTAGGCATGGGCAGGGGCTTGTGGGGGCAGTGCCACCGTCCTGCTCCTATCCCGGCACCCGGCTGGCCCTGCTGTGCTGCCTGGTGCTGTGGGAAGCTCACCGGCTCATTCTGTGTCTGCCAGAATGCACCCAGGCCGAAGGGGTACATGCTGCGGGAGCGAGCCCCTGCCGAGGAACCCAAAGCCCACATCAAGGTAGGGAGGCCCAGAGCTGGGCAGCCGGTCTGAGTCTGCGGGGGACACCTCTGCCCTCCCCGCCGTGCTCGTGCCAACAGTGGGGTCACCTGCTGAGCCGGGTGGCTCCTGTGCGCCCACCCTGGGGTGCCACAGAACTCATCCGGGAGCAGAGTGGCCCAGAGCTTTGCCGCCTCCATCTGTGCTCGCTCCTCCCCCAGGAGATGCTGGATCCATGGCAAAGCCTCGACCCCTTCGGTGACTCTGAGGACAAACCGTTTAAGAAAGGTATTTGAGGTGGAGCTGGGGAAGAGGGGCGGCTCCCGGGTTCTGATTTGCCCTGGACAGGTCGGGGCCTGGCTGCGCAGGGGCAGCAAGGCTTGGCTTTCCAGCCGCTTGTCCTTCAGTGTCCCCAGAGCTACAGTGGGTCTTTCCCAGCCCCGTGATGGGCAGAGAGGCCTGGGAGAGGGGCAGCTGCCCCGTCCTGGGCCCTGGGGGGTGGCTGGGCCGTGCCTGGAGCAGGGGCACGGGACTCTCCCTGTGGCACCTGCTGCAGGGCTGCTGATCTCTGCCTGCCTCCAGGGAGGCCCTTCCTGGTGCCGCACGGCCTGGATGATGTGGTTGGTGGCAAGCGGAAGAGGAAGGGATCGAGGAAGCTCCAGGACTTCATGAAATGGTTCTCTGCAGCCTGTGAGTATCGTAGCCATGGCGTTTCCCGCAGGATCTGGCCATGATCCGGCCAGTCTCTTGGCAGGACCCTCCTCTGCCTCACCCAAACCCCTCCACCATGGGCGCTCCAGTCTTGGCTGGCCCTGTTCAGCTGCGGCTTCGGTCCTGCAGCTGGCGTCTCTGCTCTGGTCTCGGCCTTGCTGGAGCTGCCCAGGCAACTCCATCCCGTTTGCTGAGTGGGATGCAAATGACCCTCGCTGGCCCAGGACCTCCTCACCCGGGCTTGTACCTTAACTGAGGCACCGAGGAGAAAGGAGCAGTCGACCTGAGGCAGAAGCAGCTGCCGGGGGCTCCACCTCGGCAGGGCATTGGCAGGACATGTTTACAGCTGGTGCAGGGCGAGAGTTGAGTAACAGTGGCCTAAATATAAGGGGGGGATGTCATACTGCGGCGGGTTGGAGCGCAGGTCCCCCCACTTCCATGCCTCTGAGGTGTCCTCTATGCTGTGCCAAGCCCCTCACTCCCTCTCCAAAGGCCTGGGGGCTGCAGCTCTTGGTGGCTCTTCCCGACATGGCCGGGACGCCTCTGGGGGAAGGTGGTGGCTCTGGAGGTGACAACTGGCTTGTCACACACCGCGAGGGTAGTGGAAGTGGTTGGCGGTGCTGTCACCAGGGGGTGCCTGGCACCACCAGCCCTCACACGCCTGTTCTCCCTGCCAGCTTACTGGGGAGTATTTGTGGGGTTGGCACCTTTGACCACTCCTGACTTGGATCCTCTCTGGTTCCCCTAGACAACAACGTTCCTGACAGCAGGAAACCCAAGAGGAAAGGGCCGACATTTGCAGGTGAGCAGGGCATGCTGGAGAGGTGCCGTTTTGCTCCCAGCCTGCAGCTCTCACTGCCCCTTGGTATC
Organism: Phalacrocorax aristotelis; assembly: GCF_949628215.1. Classification (NCBI taxonomy): domain Eukaryota; kingdom Metazoa; phylum Chordata; class Aves; order Suliformes; family Phalacrocoracidae; genus Phalacrocorax; species Phalacrocorax aristotelis. Next base: position 218,492,787 of record NC_134276.1, read on the forward strand.
TGGGGCTGAGCAGAGGCAAAGGCGCTGCCCCGGCACCGCGGTGCTGCCGTGCTCCGTGCTGCAAGGCCTCCCTGAGGGGCTTTGGGCTGGAAAACAGCAGGGTGCCTCACCGGGGAGCTGGGATGGAGGCAACTACCCAGGAGGGAAAGGGCTCCCTGCGGCAGGGCTGTGCTGGGGGAGTGCGGGGCAGGGGCACGGGCAGCAGCAGCAGCAGGGTCGGGGCTGGAGAGGATGTCCTATCTGAGGAATTGCAGGAGGGTGACTTTGGGCGCCACAGGACATTAGGGGTATAAAGCTACTGGAGAATGTCCAGAGAAGGGCCAAAAAGTTGTTGAAGGGTTTAGAGGGGAAACCGTACGAGGAGCGGCTGAGTCCCTGGGTTTGTTCAGCTGGAGCAGAGGAGGCCGAGGGCAGCCCTCATGGCGCTCTGCAGCTCCCTCCCAAGGGGAGGAGGAGGGGCAGGGCTGGTCTCTGCTCTCTGGTGACCAACGCCAGGACCCGAGGGAATGGCAGGGAGATGTGCCAGGGGAGGGTTAGGCTGGGCATTAGGGAAAGGTTCTTCCCCCAGAGGGTGGTGGAGCCCTGGAACAGGCTCCCCAGGGAGGCATCACGGCACCAGCCTGGCGATATTCAAGGAGCACTTGGACAAGGCCCTCAGAGACATGGTGTGAATTTGGGGTGTCCTGTGCAGGGACAGGAGTTGGGCTCGATGGTCCTTGTGGGTCCCTCCCAGCTCAGGGCATTACATGGTTCTATTTTATGAGGGGGAAGGGCAGGCACTCGAAGGCGGGGGGGTGGGGGTGATGGAGGGGCCAAAGGGGAGCACCCCCTGGGCCTGGCACACCCTCTCTCTGCAGATCTGGAGGTGCTGTACTGGAAGCAGCTGAAGAAGCGGATGGCGGTGCAGAGGAAGCTGCAGGGCCAGGCGGTGAGCGGGCATGGCCCCAGGCAGGGCCAGGGGGAGCTGGGCCCACCGGGACCCCCACCCGCCCTCGTGCAGGGGCGGCGGGGGGGGGCACCCTGGAGCAGGGGCACTCAGGCCTGTTCCCTACCAGGGTCCGCTGTGGAGGCTGCCGGCACCACTGCCGTGCGAAGAGGAGCTGGATCTGCTGGAGGAGGAACGTGGGGCTGACTGCTACGAAGGAGCAGGTACTTCTGTACCTCAGCCCGCCCTGTCCCCCAGCTGGGGGTCCCCTCCCACCATGGAGGGGCTGGTGGCCCTGGATGAGCTGGGGCCGGGCCGCAGGGGGCTGGTGGGTCCTGGGGGGCACTGAGCAGGTTTCCCTTCCCAGTAGATGATTTCGTGGAGCATGAGGACATACAGCCCGAGGTCCAGGAGGAGCTGGGTGAAAGAGCCACAGGTGAGTGAGCTCTGGCGGTGTAGTGGGCAAACCATACAGCCTCGGTGACCTGCTGCCCCCCACCCCAAACACCCCCATCTGTCCATCCTCGGGCACGTCCCCTGTCCCCACACAGCGGGATGGTGTGGTGTCACCACTGGTGACGCTCCGCCCTCCCCGCAGACCCCCACGACCTGGACTCGCTGGGCTATGAGGAGCTGGTGCGCAGGAATGTGGTAGGTGCCCCTCAGGGTGGCGGTGTGGGGCTGGGGGCTGTGGCCTGGGGTGGGCACGAGGAGAGGGAGGTGGTGGGAGGTCTGGGTGCCTCTGCTCCCCTCTTTCCTCTCCCCTCTCCCCCCAGGAGCTGTTCATCGCCAACTCCCAGAAGTACATGCAGGAGACGGCACTGTCCCAGCACATCCGCCGCTGGGAGGAGCAGATGGGGCCGCTGCTGCAGGAGCAGGCAGGGACCGGGCTTGGGGGGCCGGCGGCAGCCCCCCTCTCCCCATGGCTGAGCCCCCCTCTCTGCCCCTGCAGGAGGAGCGAGCCCCCTTCGACATCCACAGCTATGGGGACATGCTGGTGAGCAGCTGCGGGCGCCTGGGGGAATGGCACTCCTTCGCCAGCCTGGTGGCAGGGCAGCCCCCCTTCGAGGTGTGCCGCTACATGCTGGCCTCCCTCCAACTGGTAAGCACAGGCAGGGGGGCACCAGGGGCACCCCAGCTCGGCCGGGCCCCTCCCTGCAGCCCACCCACCACTCCCTTCCCTCTCCCTAGGCCAACGACTACATGGTGGAGCTGGCACAGAGCCCGGGGCTGGACACAGGGCTGGACACGGCGCGGCTGCGGCTCCTCACCCACGAGCGGGCGCAGGATCGCTTCCGCGCCTTCCAGCTCCCCTCCGCCTGCTCCTCAGCGGGGGAAACCTCCCAGGTATCCCCTTCCCCAGCCCCCCAGAACCCTGAGAATTAAACTCTGACTCCAGTAAAGGCTCTGTGGTGGTGGGGAGCCGCGTTGGGAGGGTGCAGGAGGCAGTTTTCAGGGGTGTGGGCGCCTTTATTGCCTTCAGTTGAGGAGTGGCTCATAGGTCTCCATGTGGCGGCGGACGCTCTGGGCGATCTGGGCGTCTGTCTTGCTGCGGCCGTAGTAGTCGAGGAAGAGGCCGTCGGGGGCCAGGAGGTAGATGAGGACGGTGTGGTCCACGATGTAGTCGCCGTCCTCGTCCTTGGGGCCGGCGCTGGCGTAGACGCGGTAGGCACGGCTGGCGGCCCGCACCTCCTCGGGGGTGCCGGTGAGCCCCAGCAGGCGTGGGTGGAAGTCACGGACGTAGCGGCCCACGGCCTCCACGTCGTCACGCTCGGGGTCGACGGTGATGAAGAGGGGCTGGAGGGGAGGCAGGCCAGGCTCGCGCTCCAGCAGGGCCACGGCACGGCTCAGCTTTGCCAGCTCCTCGGGGCACACGTCGGGACAGTGGGTGAAGCCGAAGTAGAGCAGCACCCACTGCCCGCGGAAGTCGGCCTTGCACCGCTGCCGCCCGGCCTGGTCCAGCAGCTGGAAGTCGCCCTGGCCCAGGGCCAGCTCCCGCAGCTCCGCCTGCCGCCGCGCCCGCTGCCGCTGCGCCTTCTCCTCCCGCAGGTACAGCCACGCCGCCCCCACCGTCGCCCCCACCGCGCCCACCACCACCAGACGCTGCCCCAGCGGCAGCCCCCCGCCCCGCGATGTCCCCCTCGGCACCTGCAGGCTGCGCTGGGGGGTGGGGACAGGCGGGCGGGGCAGCGGGCGGGGCAGGCGGCGGGTGGGCAGCAGGGCCCGGAACATGGCGGGGCTGCGAACGGAGCCGTGAGGGGGAGCTGTCCCTTTTGACCCCCAGCCCCTGGTCACCTTTGACCACCAGTCACCCTTTGACCCCACAGCCCAGCCTCCCAGTGCCCTTTGACCCCCCCACCCCCAGTGCCATCTGACCCCTGCCCCAGCCCCCTGGTGCCCTCTGATCCCACAGCTCTGCCCCCCAGTGCCCTTTCACCCCCAGCCACCTTTTGACCCCACAGCCCAGCCCCCCAGTGCTCTTTGTCGCCCCCCACCCCTCCTGCTGCCCTTTGACCACCACCCCATCTGTCTGGCTGCTCTTCGACCCCTCAACCTGTCACCGCTGACCCCGCACCCCAGCCCCCAGTGCCCCTTGACCCCTCACCCCACCCGCTGCCCTTTGACCCCAGCCGTGCACCCCTGCCGCCCTCTGACCCCAGCCCTGCCCCACCCACTGCCCTTTCACCCCTCAACCCACCCCTCCTGCCGCTCTCCCAGCCCCGCGCTAACCTTTGCCCTCTGACCCCGGGCCCCGTCCCGCCTGCGCCGCCCGGTGCGCGCCGCGCCGGCACAGCCGGAAGCGGAAGACGGGGCGGGCGCATGCGCACTGAGGGCCACAGGGCGGCTGCTGCTGTGCGCCTGCGCGCCCCGCCGCTCCTCCGCCAGGGGCCGCCCGGCCGTGACCGTGACCGTGACCCCGGGTCAGGCGGCGGCTCCCGGGGCCGGGAGAGCGGCGTCAGCGGCCGGGGGCGGCCCCGGGGGGGGTCCCGGGGGGCAGGATGGCCTCAGCCAGGCGGGGTGGGGGGGCGCCGGGGGGCGCCGCCGCCAGGCGCAGGGCGGCCTGCAGGGCCTGGCGGGGTCCCGCCCCCAGGGCTCCCCCTCCCGGGGCCCCGTCGTGGTGCAGCCGCAGCCAGGGCTCGCCTGCGGGCAGGGCCGGCCGTGGGTGGGGGGTCGCGGGGGGCTCCCCGCCACCCCACCCGCTGTGTCCTCCCTCTCCCCCCGTTACCTTCCCGCAGGCGCTGCCCCACGTCCACCAGCACCTCGGCGCCCACGCGGAGGTTGATGGGGTCCCCGGCCCGCTCCCGGCCGGCCCCCAGCTCGTGCAGGACGCGGGCCAGCGGCAGGGCCTCCACCCGCTGCACCCAGCCTGCCGGGGGGCACGGGGGTGGGCGGGGGGCCGGGACCCCCGGGGAGAGCTCCCGAAATGGGCGCCGCGGGCAGGGGTTGCCCCAGATATAGGGGGTGTGGGGCAGGGGGTATAGGGAGGGACCTGGGGGTGTTGGGGTGCCCCACATATAGGGGGTGTGGGGCAGCAGAGGTAGGCAGGGACTCTGGGGCCATTGGGGAGCCCCAAATATGGCGCACCTTGGGCGGGGGGGACAGGGAGGGATCCAGGGAGCCCCAGATATAGGGGGTATGGGACAGGGGGTGCATGCAGGGGCCCCGGGGTGGGGAGATATGCCAGGGGAGCCCTGAGCATTGGAGGGGGCAGGAGGGGCTGGGTCAGCCCTGGGAAGGGTTAGGGGGGTGCAGGACGGGAGGCACAGGGACCCCAGAGTACTCGGGGCTGGGGGAGCCCTTGGCCTCCCAGAGGTGTGCGGGCGTGGGGGGAGTGTGGGGTGAGGGCAAGGGGTGTTGCGGGTTGGGGGCTGCCTACGTACCCCCATCCCCACTCACCTCCGCAGGGCGCAGGCAGCTCCTCACAGAGCCTCGCCTGCCCGAGGACCTGGCGGCGCTGAGCGGGGGTCCCACTGCAGAGGTGGTGGGCGGTGTCGGGGGGCACCCCCTGCGCCCCCAGCATGGCCTCGAAGGTGCGCAGGGCGGAGCCATCGTCCAGCGCCCGGCCCAGCCGCTCGCTGGCCTGTTCCGCTGCCCCGGCCAGCCCGCACTGCCACAGCAGCAGCCCACCTGCAGGGCACGGGCTGGGACCCCTGCTCATGGGGTCACCACCCCACCCCTGCCGCCACCCTCCTGCACCTCTGCCCGGGGCATGGGGGTTGGGAGAGCTCTGGGGATGCCCCTGAGCGACTGAGAGGGGGCTGGGAGCACTGGGGGGTTGGCATCATGGGGTAGGGTGTTGAGGGGGATGGAGGGCCAGGCAGGGGGGCAGATCTGGGGAAGGGGACGTGGGACAGGACCCTGGGGGCACAGGGGCAGGGAGATGGGCAGGGTGGCAGATACGGGGACGGGGGCATGGGACAGGACCCCAGGGGGATGGGCAGGGGGGCAGATCTGGAGAAGGGGAAGGGGACATGGGACACAGCCTTGGGGGCGCAGGGACAGGGGGATGGGCAGGGGGGCAGATTTGAGGATGGGGACATGGGACAGGACCCCGGGGGGACAGGGGCAGGGCTGCCCGGGGTGGGGGTAATGCAGGGGGACCCCCCCAGGCTGTGGGGTAGCAGGGCACTCGTTGGGGGCCCCAGGCCATGCCGCGTCCCCATCCCCGTCACGTGGCTGACCCAGGGTGATGACCAGCTCGCGCAGGTCGGGGGGCCCCCCCCCATCCAGGCACTCCAGGGCCTCCAGCACCTCCAGCGAGTTGCCCACGCAGCGGCCCACGGGCTCGTCCATGCGGCTCAGCACGGCCGCCGTGCGGATGCCCAGCCGCTCGCCCACCGCCACCTGTGTGGGTTCACCAGTGGGCAGGGGCTGTCCCCGGGGGCCGAGGGGGGGTGTGGGGGGGGTGGCCGGGGGCTCACCAGGCTCTGGGCGAGCTCCCGCGCGCTCTCCTGCGTGGGGTACAGGGCTGCGCTCCCAAACTTGACGTCCAGCACCAGCGCCGAGAGCTGCTCTGCTGCCTTCTTGCTCAGGATGGAGGCTGGGCCAGGGGAGCCTCGTTGGCACCCACTGCCCCTTCCCCGCTGCAGGCCCCCTCCCCAGCCACTCAAGGAGCTGGGGACCCCCCCGGCCCCCTGTACCGGTGATGAGGGGCAGGCTGTCAACGGTGGCAGTGACGTCCCGCAGGCTGTACAGCACCCGGTCAGCCGGTGCCAGCTCCTCGCTCTGCCCCACGATGCAGCAGCCCACCCGCTCCAGGATGCTCCGCATCTGCAGGGCCATCAGTGTGCTGCGTCCCCCCGGTGTCCCACACCCCCTGGCATCCCACCTCCCAACCACGTCCCACACCCCCCAGCCTCCCGTGCACCTCAGCATCCCGCACCCCTCAACATCCTGCACTCCTCTGCATCCCACCTCCCCTCAGCATCGCTCATCCCCCAGCATCCCTCATCCCCCAGCATCCCGCACCCCTCTGTATCCTGCCTCCACCCGGCATCCTGCACCCCTCAGCATCCCTCATCCCCCAGCATCCCGCACCCCCCGGCATCCCACACACCTCTGCATCCCACACCCCTCAGCATCCTGCACCCCCCTGCATCCCGCCTTCCCTTGGTATCCCACATCCCCCAGCATCCCGCACCCCTCAACATCCTGCACCCCCCTGCATCCCCCCTTCCCTTGGCATCCCACACCCCCCAGCATCCCTCATCCCCCAGCATCCCGCACCCCCCGGCATCCCACACACCTCAGCATCCCACACACCTCAGCATCCTGCACCCCCCTGCATCCCGCACCCCTCAGCTTCCTGCACCCCCCTGCATCCCGCCTTCCCTTGGTATCCCACATCCCCCAGCATCCCACACCCCTCAACATCCTGCACCCCCCTGCATCCCCCCTTCCCTTGGCATCCCACACCCCCCAGCATCCCTCATCCCCCAGCATCCCGCACCCCCCAGCATCCCACACCCCTCAGCATCCCACACCCCTCAGCATCCTGCCTCCCCTCAGCATCCCGCACACCTAGGCATCCCGCACCCCCTTGCATCCTGCTCCCCTCAGCATCCTGCACCCCCCTGCATCCCCCCTTCCCTTGGCATCCCACACCCCCCAGCATCCCACACCGCTTGGCATCCTGCACCCCCCAGCATCCCACACCCCTCAACATCCCACACCCCCCCGCATCCTGCCTGCCCTCAGCATCCCTCATCCCACTGGGATCCCACCTCCCATTGGCATCCCATGTCCCATCGGACTCCTGCATCCCACCACCACCCACACCCCTCCACCCCGCCGGTCCCCTCCAGCCCGCCATGCCGGTGGGGTGCCGGTGGGGTGGCCGCATCCCGGTCCCCATCCCTCACCTGCTCGGGGCTCTGGGAGACGCGGAAGCCGGGGATGGCCTCCAGCTTGTCCAGTGTGCCCCCGGTGTGGCCCAGGCCCCGGCCACTGATCATGGGCACCTGCGGGTGCGGGCAGGTGGGTGCAGGGAGCTGGGGACCCTTGCCCTGCCCCGCCAGCCCCGGTGCCCCCCGCTCACCTTGCAGCCACAGGCGGCCAGGGCGGGGGCCAGGGCCAGGCTGACCTTGTCCCCCACGCCGCCCGTTGAGTGCTTGTCTACCACCAGCCCCTGCCAGGCAGGGGGCCATGCCAGTGCCTGGCCTGAGGCCGCCATGGCCCGCGACAGCGCCAGTGTCTCCGCTGCGTCCATGCCACGCAGCCGGATGGCCATCAGCATGGCACCTGGGGGGCGCAGCGGTGGGGTGACCCCCCCGGTCCCCTCCCCAGGACCCCACCCGAGGGCCCTGCAGCCCTGACATCCCTATCCCGCCCCGCTCCAAGGGTTTCTTTCGTCCCACTGGGGCGGTCCCCGGCTGCATCCCCCTGCCACGACCCCTTGCCGCGTCCCTGGGGCTGAACTTGCGGTCCCACCCGCTGCTTTCTGCCGGGCCCCCACAGCCCACTGCTGCCGGGGGGCCTCCGCCCTGCCACGTCTCCCTGTGTGTCACGCTCCGCCAGCCTTTGCCATGACCCCGTGCCAGGTCCTCTGGCAATGCGCGTGTCTCCCCCAGCTCCATCCCGGCCATGCCTCCCCCGTGTTCCCCACCACGTCCCTGCGCCGCAGCCCCCACTGTGCCCCCGGCGGTGTCCCCTGCCACGTCCCACTCCCACGACCCCCACTTCTGCCTCCCGCCCATCCCTGTCCCCTCAATGTGTCCCCCACCCTGCCGTGCGCCCACCGATCTGGCCCTGCTGCGCGGTGCCCTCCGTCACACCGCGCACGAAGCTCTGGATCTCCTCTTCCTCCAGCCGCTCGCCATCCCGCTTCTTGCGGATGAGGGCCGGGAGGGAAGCGTGGGCAGCCATCCCTGTCTCCTCGCAGCCAGCCTTGCCTGGCCCTGTGCCTGTGGTGAGGAGGCGTCTCCCGCACTGGACTCTGTCCTCAGGGCAGCGAGTGAAGGAGAGGCTGGAGTGGGTGGGTGGCAGCGGGCCCCCTCCTCGGTCCCCCAATTCCCCACGGGGCAGCCCCAGGTGATGCCCAGGGTCTCTGCATGGCCACCCCTGCCTTGCACCTGCACAGCCCTCGGCATCCCCTCCCGCAGCACCCACAGCACCCGTGGCACATGTGGCACCCACGGTGCCCTCAGCACGGGGGGTGTCCCACGGCACTTTGCCAGTGAGAGACCCCTCCCTGGCCAGTGCCCCCCATGCAGCTCCGAGGTCCTGCGTGTCGTCCAGGTGACAATGTGTCTCCCCAGCCCCAGGTCGGGGGACAGGGCAGGGGTCTGGGCAGGCGCCCGCCGAGGGGCTGAGTGAGGGCTCTGGTGCCACCAGGGGGGCCGAGTGCCCGACACGGGGGCCCGCGGCCAGAGTCAGGCCCGGGCAGCAGCGGGACAGGCACGGCGGGGGTCACCGGGGGAGGTGTGGGTGGCAGTGCTGGTGCCGCCGCAGGGCTGTGGCACGGTGGGCAGAGCGCCAGCACCCGGCGGTACCGTGGGACGGTGGCAACAGCCCTGCCCTGGCTGAGGTTCGCTGCCATCCTCTGCCCTTTGTCTGGCTGGGACTGGGAGCGGGACGGGGAGTGCCAGTGGCAGAGCCCCACTGCCTGTGGGGCACGGCCGGGCAGGCGGGGATGGGATGGGATGGGATGGGGAAGGGGACAGCATGGCCAGACAGAAAGAGCCAGCTGGGTGCGCTGGGCAGGGAGAGGGCCGGTACCCGCATGGGCAGCGCATCCACTGTCCCTGACATGCACCGCCCTGGCCATGGGGCTGTGGGGCCAGAGCTCAGCGCTGCTTCCCCCCTCCGTGGCCAGGGTTGCCTCTGAGGAGAGAAGGGCATGGGCCGGGAAAGGGCAGCTTGTGGGGGGCCAGTGGTCCCCAACCCCCCCGGGATGTCCGAGGTGTCCGGGTGGTGCTGCCCAACCCGGGGCGGAGCGGGATGTGGCAGCCCCGGCCGGGCGACGCGGCGGACACGAGAAGAGCCGGTGAGCAACTGTGGCTGAAGGCATCAATCTTTTCGCATCGGTCGTCGCCCGCGGCCCCACGGCGGCCCCGCGCCCCCCTAGTCGGGCACATCCACGATGAGGGGAGTCAGGTACTCCGAGTGCCGGATCCCGAAGGTCAGCCCCTGCTGCCGGCCCTGCTGGGTGGGAGAGGCGGCGGCGGTGAGGGCCAGGGGTCTCATGGCTGGGACCCCCAACCCACCCTGCCTGTGCTGGGGGGACTGCGGTCACCCCCTCACCTGCTCGGGGCTGTAGGCGCCGGGTCCCGGCTTGGTGGTGTTGTCCCCGGGGAGGGGGTTGCGCGCCAGCATGCTGTACTGCGGCGCCCGCCGCTTGTAGACATCGGCGTCCACCACGCGGTAGCTGCAGGGCCCCGGCGTCTGCGGGCAGAGGGTGCGGTGACGTGCCCCCTGGCCCCTCAGCCCCCCAGCCCCCCAACCCCCCACACCTCACCTTGCACAAGTCCTCGTAGAAGGCGCCGACGTTGCTGCGCCCCGGAATGGAGTAGTTGGGGGCCGAGCTCTTGCTCACCACGCGGGGACCCAGCATGGGGGGCAGCCCGTAGGCAGCAGGGCCTGGGGGGAGCGGGGCTCAGGCGGGCCCTGCTGGGGGGCTGGGGTGCAGTGGGGTGGGGTGGGGTTTACCCCCCTGGGGGAGGTGGCGAGGGAGGGGTCAGACAGGGGTGATGGGGGGGGGCTTGGCCTGGGGGAGGTGGGGGGGCTCAGTCCAGGGGTGATGGGGGGCTCAGTCCAGGGGTGATGGGAGGCCCAGTCCAGGGGTGAGGGGGGGTCCCAGCCTGGGGATGATGGGGGGGCTCAGCCCAGGGGTGATGGGGGGTCCCAGCCCAGGGACGATGGGGGGGCCCAGCCTGGGGATGATGGGGGGCTCAGACCAGGGACAATGGGGGGGCCCAGCCCAGGGGTGATGGGGGGCTCAGTCCAGCCTGGTGGGGTGATGGGGGGCCCAGCGCAGCCCCCGTCTCTCCTACCCGGCGTCTGGTGGCTGGTGCCGTGCCTGGTGCGCGAGCGGAGGGAGCAGGCAGGCGCGGAGGGGAAGGCCAACCTGCCGGCCCTCTCTGGGGAGTAGCAGCCTGGGGGGAGCAGGGGGGGGTCTGGGCCATGAGCACGGCTGGGGGGTGGTCCCCGGCCCTGCCGCCCCCTGGGATTCTCAGCCCCCTCCTCACCTGGCCCAGGGGTGCGGATGGGCGGCAGGTCATGGGGGCGGCCGTAGATGGAGAAAGCGGGGGTCCCGTCCTTGCCCTTGGCGGTGGTCCCGGGGGGCAGCATGTATGCTGGTCCTGGGGAGCGGTCCTCCTGCCGCCCCCCTGTGCGCACCCCGAAGCTGTAAGCGGGAGCACGGCCGCGGGAGGGGTCGTGCAGATGGTAGCCTGTGCAGGTAGGGGGCTCAGTGGCATGCGGGACCCCCAGCCCCCCGGCTCCCCGATGTATCACCGGCATCACAGCCCCCCCAGCCCCCTGCGGCCCCAACTCACCGACGTTGGTGGGGAGCCCGTACTTGGGTCCGGGGCTACTGTAGAGAGCTGCGATGGGGCCCCGCGGGCGGTGGGGCCTCCAGCTGCCCACCCAGACGTTGGCCGACATGGTGGGCCCTGTGGGAGCAAGCGCAGCCCCTCAGCCCCGACACCCCGACCCCTGTCCCGCCGCCCTCCGGTGCCAGCCATGGGGTCCCCTCCGAGGGGGTGGGGGTCTGCTGTCTGGGCACCAGCAGCTGTCCGCGGGCAAGCAGCCGGCAGCATGGTGGCACCAGCGTCACAATGGCCGGGGAGCTCTGGGGGTCTGCACCCACCACCCCCCCTGCTCAGCACCCCGCGGAGAACAGCCTTGACAGTCCCAGGGGAGAAACCCCAGCACCCCAGGGGTACAGCCCCTCAGCAGCCCAGGGAAGTAGCTCCAGCACCCCATAGATACAGCCCCCAGCACCCCGTATATACAGCCCCCAATACCACATGGATGCAGCCCCTGCGACCCCAGGGATGCACCCCCAGCCTCCGGGGGCGGAGGTCCTGGCAGGGCTGGGCCCCCTTACCCTGAGCAGTGCCGAGCTCTGGCCGGGCTCTCCTCCCCCAGTTACTATGGCAGCTGCACAACAAACTGTGCTGGGAAGCCAGGGGACAGGGATGGGGACGAGGGGACGGGGGGGACGGGGGACTTGGGGACGTGGGGATGTGGGGACAGGGACAGGACAGGGATGCGCAGGCAGGGCATGGACACATGGGGGACGCAGGCAGCTGCTGCAGGAGTCATCTGTAGGACAGACAGGTACCAGAGGCACAGGGGTCCCATGGAGCCACAGGGGGTCTGTGGGGTTGGGGGGTTGTGCTGGGGGCAATGGGTATCCCACATGGGCCATGGGGGGGGCCATAGGGGTCCCACGCGGGCTATGGGGGTCCCATGGGGGTCCTAAAGGAAGCACCAGGGTTCCACAAGAGCTGTGGGGGATCCCGCAGGGGCGATGGGATCCCACTGTGACACTGGGGATCTGCTTGGGTCCGTGGGGGTTCTCCCTAAGTCCATGGGGGACCCTTGGGGATCGCAGAGGTCCCACATGGAACATGGGATCCCTCTGGGACCACAGGAGCCCCGCTGGGGTGATGGGGATCTTCCGGAGGCCGTGGGGGTCCCAAGGGGGCTACGGGGGCCCCAGGGGGTGTGCTGCAGGGCTCGCTCCGCCAGCCCCAGCTCTCCTCTGGCAGTTCTCCCTGCCTGGGGTCGCCTGGACACTGTCTCTCTCCCCATCCCGGGCCCTGTCCCTGCACCCCAGGGTGATCGGTGGCCGGGTGATCCCGGCACCCTGTGAACATGGGGATGCTTGGGTCCCTCCGTCCCCAGCCCCACGGCGCTGTGGGTCAGCATGGGAGCCCGATCCAGGCAGCGAGGACAAATGATGCGCAGACCAGGGTGGGTTCAGGGACCTTTACTGCGGCTGGTGGCCATAGTGGGCAGGGGGACAGGTAGGGATGGCAGGCAGGGGGGGTGGGCAGGGGGGTCGGGCAGAGGTGGTGGGCGGGAGGGGTCAGGGAGGGAGGCTGGTGGGGGTGTCCAGTGGGGGGCACAGGCAGGGAGGGCGGCGGGGCTGGCACTGGGGTGCTGCCCCCGGTTCTAGGCAGTGGACTTGCAGATGAAGGGTTTTCTGTCGGCGCAGACGTCGCTGTACCACGTCATGAAATCTGGAAGGGAAAGAAGCCGTGAGACCCCTGGCACCCCCGTCACGGCCCCCCTGCGGCCCCGCTGCCGGGAGCGCAGCCAGCCCCGGGGCTCACAGGCTGCGTGTGTGTGTGCGTGTGTTTGTGCAGGTGCAGAGCACACGTGTGTGCAAGGTGTGTGTGTGCGGTGTGCGTTGTGCAGAGGTGTGCGCGCAGCGTGCATGTGCATGCAGTGTGCGTGTGCATGCAGTGTGCACCCATGCACACGTGTGCCACACATGTGCACAGGGTGCGTATGCCTGTGTTGGCGCCTGCACAGCACGCGTGTGCGTGTGTCCGTGTGTGCACAGTGTCTGTGTGTGCATGCACACCCGGGTGCCACCCACCACCGAGGGCTGCCCCAGCCATGAGCTGGCAGGCGCCGTGGGGGTCAGCCTGTGCTGTGGGTGACCAGGGCTGCCGGTGGCGAGGGACACCGGTGGCCAAGGATGCTGGTGGCTGGAGACCCTGATGGCCAGAGATACCGGTAACTGGGGACCCTCATGGCGGGGGATGCTGGTGGCTGGGACCACCTGATGGCCGGGTCCCCAGTGCCACCGGTGTGGCCATGCTCACCAGCGGAGTCCTGCAGTGCAACGCAGGCTCTCCTCCTGGAGCTGGGCTGCCGGTGCCAGGAGCCATAGTCCACCTCTGAGCTGTCCGACCACTGCCAGCGGCGGCTCTGCGGCAGGGAATGACTCCGTGACCCCCAGCTCGTGCCACCAGACCAGTTTGGGGCTGCTGGGAGCGGGTCCTGGGGGTCCCGGGAGGGTCCCAGCTCTGTCCCGGGGCCGCACTCACCCCCAGGGGACGGTGGAGGCCGATCCAGATGCCATCGTCCCTGGCCTCCTCCTCCTCACTGTCATTGCCGGAGCGGGAGGAGAGCAGGGTGGCGATGGCCTGGTGCTCCTCCGCGCTGTGCACCGAGGCCAGGTGGGTGCCCGCCCCGAAGCGCTGGCAAAAGGCCTGCGGCGGGGACGGGAGGGTGACACCGGACCCTCTCCCCAGTCCCAGTCCCAGTCCCCGATCCCAACCCCCGGCGCCCGACTGCTGTCTCCGCGGAGGATGAGGATGGCAGGACCGGTGCTGCCGGCGCATGGGCACACGCGGTGCCCGGCACAGCTGGATGCTCTCCCTTGTCACAGCGTGGCCATGGTGCCACCGTGGTGGCAGCTGGTCCCGCACAGGGCCAGGACCTCCTCGGAGAGGACCACCCCCATCCCGGGCCACCCAAAGCACGGCCCCAGCAGGGACCACCGAAGCCCACCTCCCTGCTGAGTGCCATGGGACACTGTGGCCATGGGGTGCCCCATGGGAGGTCACCCCCAAACCCACATCCCCTTGCTCCCCTGACCGCCTCACCTCTGCCCTTCTCCAGCTCAGCTCCCGGGGGAAGAAGCCGTAGCACCCCTCCTCGGAGGGCACCCAGCCCCAGGCGCAGGCGGCCAGCTCCTGCCCTGTGGGGAAGGCGGGGGGGTCAGGCAGCGGGGAGGAGCGGGGGGCGCCGCCGTGTCCCCCCACCCCGGCACTCACCGCGCAGCCAGGGGACGAGCAGCAGGCAGCCCAGCAGGCCGAGCCTCAGCGTCCTCGTCGGTCCCATCTGTCCCTTCCCTGCGGAGGGACGGCAGCAGGATGGGGGGTGTTCAGCTCCCTGCTGAACCCCCCCTCCATGGGTGCCTGAGCCCCCTGCCTGGCTCTCCTGCTGCCAGGCTGAGCCGTGGGGGGTGCAGGAATGCGGTGAGCAGGGGTGCAAAAGAGAGGGATTCAGGGTACAGGGTTACAGGGATGCAAGGGTGCAGGGTGTGGGGTGCAGGGCATGTGGATGCAGGGAGTCAGGGTGCAGGGCGTGGGAGGGTGTGGGTGCGGGGTTGCAGGGTGCAGGGTTACAGGGATGCAGGGGTACAGGATGCAGAGTGTTAGGTGCAGGGGTGTGGGGTGCAGGGATGCAGGAGGCATGATGTGTGGTGTAGCAGTGCTGGGATGCAGGGCACAGGGGTGCAGGCAGCCAGGGGTGCAAGATGCAGGGTGCACAGACACAGGGTGGGGCATGCAGAGGTGCAGGGATGCTGGGGTGCAGGGAGTCAGGTTGCAGGAGTGCAGGGTTACAGGGATGCAGGATGCAGAGTGTTATGTGCAAGGTTGCAGGGTGTAGGGTGCAGGCACACAGGGGTGCAGGGATGCAGGGTGCAGGGTACAAGGGTGCAGGCACACAGGGATGCAGGGTGCAGGCACACAGGGGTGCAGGGATGCAGGGTGCAGGGTACAAGGGTGCAGGCACACAGGGATGCAGGGTGCAGGCACACAGGGGTGCAGGGATGCAGGGTGCAGGGATGCAGGGTGCAGGCACACAGGGGTGCAGGGATGCAGGGTGCAGGGTACAAGGGTGCAGGCACACAGGGATGCAGGGTGCAGGCACACAGGGGTGCAGGGATGCCAGGCACAGGGTGCAGGTTCTCCTGGGCTGCTCTGGCTGCAGGCTGGGGTGGAGGATGCCCTGCAGCCAGGGCACCCCGATGCGGGAGAGCAGCCCCTTCCCTGCAGTGCGGCAGGGACTCACCTGCGTCCCCTCAGGAGCTCGGCACGGCAGCGGGCGCTGGCTCGGACCCTCCGGGGAGCTGGGCAGCAGCCCCGGGGGATTTTATCCCCGGGCAGGCAGGGAGGGGTGGGTAGCGAAGCACTCTGTGAGCCACCCGAAATGTCATCCCTGCCCCAAAGCAAACAGGGCCGACGCAGCCGGGCCCCATCGACGCACGCGGGCGGCTCAGCGACGCGTGGCCCCCGCTGCTCCCTTTGATGGGGCGCCCGTGGTGGGGAGGCCCCGGCTCTGCTTTCGTCGTCACCCCGCGAAGGGGCATCTGCGCTCAGGTGCCAGCGCCGGAGCCGGGGGGTGAGTCTGGCCGAGATGAAAAGAGCTTCCCCGGCCCCACGTGCCCTGTTTTCACTCGTGAGCAGCAGGAGCAGCATGTCCCCCAGCACCCGCTCACGTGGCCCCAAAGCCACCGCGGCCACGTGCTGGCACCTGGCGGCGTCAGCGCCCCAGCCCCAGGCACATGCAAAGAAGGGTGCTGGCGTGCTGCCGCACCCGGTGCAGGCTGCCCCGGCATGGGGAAGAACAGCCAGAGCTCGGGCTGCAGGGGCTGCTCGGGGGGTACCTGCCCAGCTGGGCAACAGGGCTCAGAGGGCCCCCCACAGACAGGGGGGCAGGGAGTGCCCGGATCCATCCCAGGACAGAGAGTAAGGGGAGCCCGGATCCATCCCAGGACAGAGGGCAGGGGGGCACGGATCCATCCCAGGACTGAGGGCAGGGGGTGCCCGGATCCATCCCAGGACTGAGGGCAGGGGGTGCCCGGATCCATCCCAGGACAGAGGGCAGGGTGTGCCTGGATCCATCACAGGACTGAGGGCAGGGGGTGCCTGGATCCAACCCAGGACAGAGGGCAGGGGGTGCCTGGATCCATCTCAGGACAGAGGGCAGGGGGTGCCTGGATCCATCTCAGGACTGAGGGCAGGGGGTGCCCGGATCCATCCCAGGACAGAGGGCAGGAGGTGCCCGGATCCATCCCAGGACAGAGGGCAGGGTGTGCCCGGATCCATCCCAGGACTGAGGGCAGGGGGTGCCTGGATCCATCTCAGGACTGAGGGCAGGGGGTGCCCGGATCCATCCCAGGACAGAGGGCAGGGGGTGCCCGGATCCATCCCAGGACAGAGGGCAGGGGGTGCCTGGATCCATCCCAGGACAGAGGGCAGGGGGTGCCTGGATCCATCCCAGGACTGAGGGCAGGGTGTGCCTGGATCCATCCCAGGACAAAGGGCAGGGGGTGCCTGGATCCATCCCAGGACAGAGGGCAGGGGGTGCCTGGATCCAACCCAGGACAGAGGGCAGGGGGTGCCAAGATCCATCCCAGGACTGAGGGCAGGGGGTGCCCGGATCCATCCCAGGAAAGAGGGCAGGGGGTGCCCGGATCGATCCCAGTACAAAGGGCAGGGGCTGCCTGGATCCATCCCAGGACTGAGGGCAGGGGGTGCCTGGATCCATCCCAGGAAAGAGGGCAGGGGGTGCCTGGATCCATCCCAGGACAGAGGGCAGGGGGTGCCTGGATCCATCCCAGGACAGAGGGCAGGGGGTGCCCGGATCCATCCCAGGACTGAGAGCAGGGGGTGTCCAGATCCATCCCAGGACTGAGCGCAGGGGGTGCCCGGATCCATCCCAGGACAGAGGGCAGGGGGTGTCCAGGTCCATCCCAGGACAGAGGGCAGGGGGTGCCTGGATCCATCCCAGGACAGAGGGCAGGGGGTGCCCGGATCCATCCCAGGTCAGAGAGGAGGGGGTGCCCGGATCCAACCCAGGAAAGAGGGCAGGGTGTGCCTGGATCCATCCCAGGACAGAGGGCAGGGGGTGCCCGGATCCCTCCCAGGACAGAGGGCAGGGGATGCCTGGATCCATCCCAGGACAGAGGGCAGGGGGTGCCTGAATCCATCCCAGGACAGAGAGCAGGGGGTGCCCGGATCGATCCCAGGACAGAGGGCAGGGGGTGCCTGGATCCATCCCAGGACAGAGGGCAGGGGGTGCCTGGATCCATCCCAGGACAGAGGGCAGGGGGTGCCCGGATCCATCCAAGGACAGAGGGCAGGGGGTGCCCGGATCCATCCAAGGACAGAGGGCAGGGGGTGCCTGGATCCATCCCAGGACAGAGGGCAGGGAGTGCCTGGATCCATCCCAGGACAGAGGGCAGGGGGTGCCCGGATCCATCCAAGGACAGAGGGCAGGGGGTGCCTGGATCCATCCCAGGACAGAGGGCAGGGGGTGCCTGGATCCAACCCAGGACAGAGGGCAGGGGGTGCCCGGATCCATCCCAGGACAGAGGGCAGGGGTGCCTGGATCCATCCCAGGACTGAGGGCAGGGGGTGCCCGGATCCATCCCAGGACAGAGGGCAGGGGGTGCCTGGATCCATCCCAGGACAGAGGGAAGGAGGTGCCCTGATCCAACCCAGGACAGAGGGCAGGGGGTGCCTGGATCCATCCCAGGACAGAGGGCAGGGGGTGCCCGGATCCATCCCAGGACAGAGGGCAGGGGGTGCCTGGGTCCATCCCAGGACAGAGGGCAGGGGGTGCCCGGATCCATCCCAGGACTGAGGGCAGGGGGCAGGGGCTGCCCGGATCCATCCCAGGACTGAGGGCAGGGGGTGCCTGGATCCATCCCAGGACAGAGGGCAGGGGGTGCCCGGATCCATCCCAGGACAGAGGGCAGGGGGTGCCTGGATCCATCCCAGGACTGAGAGCAGGGGGTGCCAAGATCCATCCCAGGAAACGGGAAGGAGGCGGCCATATCCCTCCCAGGACAGAGGGCAGGGGGTGCCTGGATCCATCCCAGGACAGAGGGCAGGGGGTGCCCGGATCCATCCCAGGACAGAGGGCAGGGGGTGCCTGGATCCATCCCAGGACTGAGAGCAGGGGGTGCCAAGATCCATCCCAGGAAACGGGAAGGAGGCGGCCATATCCCTCCCAGGAGAGAGGGCAGGGGTGCCCGGATCCATCCCAGGACAGAGGGCAGGGGGTGCCCGGATCCATCCCAGGACTGAGGGCAGGGGGTGCCTGGATCCAACCCAGGACAGAGGGCAGGGGGTGCCCGGATCCATCCCAGGACAGAGGGCAGGGGGTGCCCGGATCCATCCCAGGACAGAGGGCAGGGGGTGCCTGGATCCATCCCAGGACTGAGGGCAGGGGGTGCCTGGATCCATCCCAGGACTGAGGGCAGGGGGTGCCCGGATCCATCCCAGGACAGAGGGCAGGAGGTGCCCGGATCCATCCCAGGACAGAGAGAAGGGGGTGCCCGGATCCATCCCAGGACAGAGGGCAGGGGAAGCCTGGATCCATCCCAGCACTGAGGGCAGGGCGTGCCCGGATCCATCCCAGGACAGAGGGCAGGGGGTGCCTGGATCCATCCCAGGACAGAGGGCAGGGAGTGCCCGGATCCATCCCAGGACAGAGGGCAGGGGGTGCCCGGATCCATCCCAGGACTGAGGGCAGGGGGTGCCCGGATCCATCCCAGGACAGAGGGCAGGGGGTGCCCGGATCCATCCCAGGACAGAGGGCAGGGGGTGCCTGGATCCATCCCAGGACAGAGGGCAGGGGGTGCTCGGATCCATCCCAGGACAGAGGGCAGGGGGTGCCCGGATCCATCCCAGGACAGAGGGCAGGGGGTGCCTGGATCCATCCCAGGACTGAGAGCAGGGGGTGCCAAGATCCATCCCAGGAAACGGGAAGGAGGCGGCCATATCCCTCCCAGGACAGAGGGCAGGGGGTGCCTGGATCCATCCCAGGACTGAGGGCAGGGGGTGCTCGAATCCATCCCAGGACTGAGGGCAGGGGGTGCCAAGATCCATCCGAGGAAACGGGAAGGGGGCGGCCATATCCCTCCCAGGAGAGAGGGCAGTGCCCGGATCCATCCCAGGACAGAGGGCAGGGGGTGCCCGGATCCATCCCAGGACAGAGGGCAGGGGGTGCCTGGATCCATCCCAGGACTGAGGGCAGGGGGTGTCCAGATCCCTCCCAGGACAGAGAGAAGGGGGTGCCCGGATCCATCCCAGGACAGAGGGCAGGGGGTACCTGGATCCATACCAGGACTGAGGGCAGGGGGTGCCTGGATCCAACCCAGGACAGAGGGCAGGGGGTGCCCGGATCCATCCCAGGACAGAGGGCAGGGGGTGCCCGGATCCATCCCAGGACTGAGGGCAGGGGGTGCCTGGATCCATCCCAGGACAGAGGGCTGGGGGTGCCTGGATCCATCCCAGGACTGAGGGCAGGGGGTGCCCGCATCCATCCCAGGACAGAGGGCAGGGGGTGCCCGGATCCATCCCAGGACAGAGGGCAGGGGGTGCCCGGATCCATCCCAGGACAGAGGGCAGGAGGTGCCCGGATCCATCCCAGGACAGAGAGAAGGGGGTGCCCGGATCCATCCCAGGACAGAGGGCAGGGGGTGCCTGGATCCATCCCAGGACTGAGGGCAGGGGGTGCCTGGATCCATCCCAGGACAGAGGGCAGGGGGTGCCTGGATCCATCCCAGGACAGAGGGCAGGGAGTGCCCGGATCCATCCCAGGACAGAGGGTAGGGGGTGCCCGGATCCATCCCAGGACTGAGGGCAGGGGGTGCCCGGATCCAACCCAGGACAGAGGGCAGGGGGTGCCTGGATCCATCCCAGGACAGAGGGCAGGGGGTGCCTGGATCCATCCCAGGACAGAGGGCAGGGGGTGCTCGGATCCATCCCAGGACAGAGGGCAGGGGGTGCCCGGATCCATCCCAGGACAGAGGGCAGGGGGTGCCTGGATCCATCCCAGGACAGAGGGCAGGGGGTGCCCGGATCCATCCCAGGACAGAGGGCAGGGGGTGCCTGGATCCATCCCAGGACAGAGGGCAGGGGGTGCCCGGATCCATCCCAGGACAGAGGGCAGGGGGTGCCTGGATCCAACCCAGGACAGAGGGCAGGGGGTGCCTGGATCCATCCCAGGACTGAGGGCAGGGGGTGCCCATATCGATCCCAGGACAGAGGGCAGGGGGTGCCCGGATCCATCCCAGGACAGAGGGCAGGGGGTGCCCGAATCCATCCCAGGACAGAGGGCAGGGGGTGCCTGGATCCATCCCAGGACAGAGGGCAGGGGGTGCCCGGATCCATCCCAGGACTGAGGGCAGGGGGTGCCCATATCGATCCCAGGACAGAGGGCAGGGGGTGCCCGGATCCATCCCAGGACTGAGGGCAGGGGGTGCCCGAATCCATCCCAGGACAGAGGGCAGGGGGTGCCTGGATCCATCCCAGGACAGAGGGCAGGGGGTGCCCGGATCCATCCCAGGACAGAGGGCAGGGGGTGCCTGGATCCATCCCAGGAGAGAGGGCAGGGGGTGCCTGGATCCATCCCAGGACAGAGGGCAGGGGGTGCCTGGATCCATCCCAGGACAGAGGGCAGGGGGTGCCCGGATCCATCCCAGGACAGAGGGCAGGGGGTGCCCGGATCCATCCCAGGACAGAGGGCAGGGGGTGCCTTGATCCATCCCAGGACAGAGGGCAGGGGGTGCCCGGATCCATCCCAGGACAGAGGGCAGGGGGTGCCCGGATCCATCCCAGGACAGAGGGCAGGGGGTGCCTGGATCCATCCCAGGACAGAGGGCAGGGGGTGCCCGGATCCCTCCCAGGACAGAGGGCAGGGGGTGCCTGGATCCATCCCAGGACTGAGGGCAGGGGGTGCCTGGATACATCCCAGGAAAGAGGGCAGGGGGTGCCCGGATCCATCCCAGGACAGAGGGCAGGGGGTGCCCGGATCCATCCCAGGACAGAGGGCAGGGGGTGCCCGGATCCATCCCAGGACAGAGGGCAGGGGGTGCCTG
The DNA here is from genome assembly GCF_949628215.1 of Phalacrocorax aristotelis. Taxonomy (NCBI): domain Eukaryota; kingdom Metazoa; phylum Chordata; class Aves; order Suliformes; family Phalacrocoracidae; genus Phalacrocorax; species Phalacrocorax aristotelis. Next base: position 218,513,795 of record NC_134276.1, read on the forward strand.
TATCCATCCCAGGACAGAGGGCAGGGGGTGCCCGGATCCATCCCAGGACAGAGGGCAGGGGGTGCCCGGATCCATCCCGGGACAGAGGGCAGGGGGTGCCCGGATCCATCCCAGGACAGAGGGCAGGGGGTGCCCGGATCCATCCAAGGACTGAGGGCAGGTGGTGCCTGGATCCATCCCAGGACTGAGGGCAGGGTTTGCCCGGATCCATCCCAGGACAGAGGGCAGGGCGTGCCTGGATCCATCCCAGGACTGAGGGCAGGGGGTGTCCAGATCCCTCCCAGGACAGAGAGAAGGGGGTGCCCGGATCCATCCCAGGACTGAGGGCAGGGGGTGCCTGGATCCATCCCAGGACAGAGGGCAGGGGGTGCCTGGATCCATCCCAGGACAGAGGGCAGGGGGTGCCCGGATCCATCCCAGGACTGAGGGCAGTGTTTGCCCGGATCCATCCCAGGACAGAGGGCAGGGGGTGTCCAGATCCCTCCCAGGACAGAGGGCAGGGGGTGCCCGGATCCATCCCAGGACAGAGGGCAGGGGGTGCCAAGATCCATCCCAGGAAAGAGGGCAGGGGGTGCCTGGATCCAACCCAGGACAGAGGGCAGGGGGTGCCTCGATCCATCCCAGGACAGAGGGCAGGGGGTGCCCGGATCCATCCCAGGACAGAGGGCAGGGGGTGCCTGGATCCATCCCAGGACTGAGGGCAGGGGGTGCCTGAATCCATCCCAGGACTGAGGGCAGGGGGTGCCCGGATCCATCCCAGGACAGAGGGCAGGGGGTGCCTGGATCCATCCCAGGACAGAGGGCAGGGGGTGCCAAGATCCATCCGAGGAAACGGGAAGGGGGTGCCCGGATCCATCCCAGGACTGAGGGCAGGGGGTGCCCGGATCCATCCCAGGAAAGAGAGAAGGGGGTGCCCGGATCCATCCCAGGACAGAGGGCAGGGGGTGCCTGGATCCATCCCAGGACTGAGGGCAGGGGATGCCTGGATCCATCCCAGGACTGAGGGCAGGGGGTGCCTGGATCCATCCCAGGACAGAGGGCAGGGGGTGCCTGGATCCATCCCAGGAAAGAGGGCAGGGGGTGCCCGGATCCATCCCAGGACAGAGGGCAGGGGGTGCCTGGATCCAACCCAGGACTGAGGGCAGGGGGTGCCCGGATCCATCCCAGGACAGAGGGCAGGGGGTGCCTGGATCCATCCCAGGACAGAGAGAAGGGGGTGCCCGGATCCATCCCAGGAAAGAGGGCAGGGGGTGCCCGGATCCATCCCAGGACAGAGGGCAGGGTTTGCCCGGATCAATCCCAGGAGAGAGGGCAGGGTTTGCCGGGATCCATCCCAGGACAGAGGGCAGGGTGTGCCTGGATCCATCCCAGGACAGAGGGCAGGGGGTGCCCGGATCCAACCCAGGACAGAGGGCAGGGCGTGCCCGGATCCATCCCAGGACTGAGGGCAGGGGGTGCCCGAATCCATCCCAGGACAGAGGGCAGGGGGTGCCCGGATCCAACCCAGGACAGAGGGCAGGGCGTGCCCGGATCCATCCCAGGACAGAGGGCAGGGGGTGCCCGGATCCATCCCAGGACAGAGGGCAGGGGGTGCCCGGATCCATCCCAGGAAAGAGGGCAGGGGGTGCCCGGATCCAACCCAGGACAGAGGGCAGGGGGTGCCTGGATCCATCCCAGGAAAGAGGGCAGGGGGTGCCCGGATCCATCCCAGGACTGAGGGCAGGGGGTGCCTGGATCCAACCCAGGACAGAGGGCAGGGTGTGCCCGGATCCATCCCAGGACTGAGGGCAGGGGGTGCCTGGATCCATCCCAGGACTGAGGGCAGGGGGTGCCCAGATCCATCCCAGGACTGAGGGCAGGGGGTGCCCATATCGATCCCAGGACAGAGGGCAGGGGGTGCCTGGATCCATCCCAGGACAGAGGGCAGTGTTTGCCCGGATCCATCCCAGGACAGAGGGCAGGGGGTGCCTGGATCCATCCCAGGACAGAGGGCAGGGGGTGCTCGGATCCATCCCAGGACAGAGGGCAGGGGGTGCCCGGATCCATCCCAGGACAGAGGGCAGGGGGTGCCCGAATCCATCCCAGGACAGAGGGCAGGGGGTGCCCGGATCCATCCCAGGACAGAGGGCAGGGGGTGCCTGGATCCATCCCAGGACAGAGGGCAGGGGGTGCCCGGATCCATCCCAGGACAGAGGGCAGGGGGTGCCTGGATCCAACCCAGGACAGAGGGCAGGGGGTGCCTGGATCCATCCCAGGACTGAGGGCAGGGGGTGCCCATATCGATCCCAGGACAGAGGGCAGGGGGTGCCCGGATCCATCCCAGGACAGAGGGCAGGGGGTGCCCGAATCCATCCCAGGACAGAGGGCAGGGGGTGCCTGGATCCATCCCAGGACAGAGGGCAGGGGGTGCCCGGATCCATCCCAGGACTGAGGGCAGGGGGTGCCCATATCGATCCCAGGACAGAGGGCAGGGGGTGCCCGGATCCATCCCAGGACTGAGGGCAGGGGGTGCCCGAATCCATCCCAGGACAGAGGGCAGGGGGTGCCTGGATCCATCCCAGGACAGAGGGCAGGGGGTGCCCGGATCCATCCCAGGACAGAGGGCAGGGGGTGCCTGGATCCATCCCAGGACAGAGGGCAGGGGGTGCTCGGATCCATCCCAGGACAGAGGGCAGGGGGTGCCCGGATCCATCCCAGGACAGAGGGCAGGGGGTGCCTGGATCCATCCCAGGACTGAGAGCAGGGGGTGCCAAGATCCATCCCAGGAAACGGGAAGGAGGCGGCCATATCCCTCCCAGGACAGAGGGCAGGGGGTGCCTGGATCCATCCCAGGACTGAGGGCAGGGGGTGCTCGAATCCATCCCAGGACTGAGGGCAGGGGGTGCCAAGATCCATCCGAGGAAACGGGAAGGGGGCGGCCATATCCCTCCCAGGAGAGAGGGCAGTGCCCGGATCCATCCCAGGACAGAGGGCAGGGGGTGCCCGGATCCATCCCAGGACAGAGGGCAGGGGGTGCCTGGATCCATCCCAGGACTGAGGGCAGGGGGTGTCCAGATCCCTCCCAGGACAGAGAGAAGGGGGTGCCCGGATCCATCCCAGGACAGAGGGCAGGGGGTACCTGGATCCATACCAGGACTGAGGGCAGGGGGTGCCTGGATCCAACCCAGGACAGAGGGCAGGGGGTGCCCGGATCCATCCCAGGACAGAGGGCAGGGGGTGCCCGGATCCATCCCAGGACTGAGGGCAGGGGGTGCCTGGATCCATCCCAGGACAGAGGGCTGGGGGTGCCTGGATCCATCCCAGGACTGAGGGCAGGGGGTGCCTGGATCCATCCCAGGACTGAGGGCAGGGGGTGCCCGGATCCATCCCAGGACAGAGGGCAGGGGGTGCCCGGATCCATCCCAGGACAGAGGGCAGGAGGTGCCCGGATCCATCCCAGGACAGAGAGAAGGGGGTGCCCGGATCCATCCCAGGACAGAGGGCAGGGGGTGCCTGGATCCATCCCAGGACTGAGGGCAGGGGGTGCCCGGATCCATCCCAGGACAGAGGGCAGGGGGTGCCTGGATCCATCCCAGGACAGAGGGCAGGGAGTGCCCGGATCCATCCCAGGACAGAGGGTAGGGGGTGCCCGGATCCATCCCAGGACTGAGGGCAGGGGGTGCCCGGATCCAACCCAGGACAGAGGGCAGGGGGTGCCTGGATCCATCCCAGGACAGAGGGCAGGGGGTGCCTGGATCCATCCCAGGACAGAGGGCAGGGGGTGCTCGGATCCATCCCAGGACAGAGGGCAGGGGGTGCCCGGATCCATCCCAGGACAGAGGGCAGGGGGTGCCTGGATCCATCCCAGGACAGAGGGCAGGGGGTGCCCGGATCCATCCCAGGACAGAGGGCAGGGGGTGCCTGGATCCATCCCAGGACAGAGGGCAGGGGGTGCCCGGATCCATCCCAGGACAGAGGGCAGGGGGTGCCTGGATCCAACCCAGGACAGAGGGCAGGGGGTGCCTGGATCCATCCCAGGACTGAGGGCAGGGGGTGCCCATATCGATCCCAGGACAGAGGGCAGGGGGTGCCCGGATCCATCCCAGGACTGAGGGCAGGGGGTGCCCGAATCCATCCCAGGACAGAGGGCAGGGGGTGCCTGGATCCATCCCAGGACAGAGGGCAGGGGGTGCCCGGATCCATCCCAGGACTGAGGGCAGGGGGTGCCCATATCGATCCCAGGACAGAGGGCAGGGGGTGCCCGGATCCATCCCAGGACTGAGGGCAGGGGGTGCCCGAATCCATCCCAGGACAGAGGGCAGGGGGTGCCTGGATCCATCCCAGGACAGAGGGCAGGGGGTGCCCGGATCCATCCCAGGACAGAGGGCAGGGGGTGCCTGGATCCATCCCAGGAGAGAGGGCAGGGGGTGCCTGGATCCATCCCAGGACAGAGGGCAGGGGGTGCCCGGATCCATCCCAGGACAGAGAGAAGGGGGTGCCCGGATCCATCCCAGGACAGAGGGCAGGGGGTGCCTTGATCCATCCCAGGACAGAGGGCAGGGGGTGCCCGGATCCATCCCAGGACAGAGGGCAGGGGGTGCCCGGAACCATCCCAGGACAGAGGGCAGGGGTGCCCGGATCCATCCCAGGACAGAGGGCAGGGGGTGCCTGTATCCATCCCAGGACTGAGGGCAGGGGGTGCCTGGATCCATCCCAGGACAGAGGGCAGGGGGTGCCCGGATCCCTCCCAGGACAGAGGGCAGGGGGTGCCTGGATCCATCCCAGGACTGAGGGCAGGGGGTGCCTGGATACATCCCAGGAAAGAGGGCAGGGGGTGCCCGGATCCATCCCAGGACAGAGGGCAGGGGGTGCCCGGATCCATCCCAGGACAGAGGGCAGGGGGTGCCCGGATCCATCCCAGGACAGAGGGCAGGGGGTGCCCGGATCCATCCCGGGACAGAGGGCAGGGGGTGCCCGGATCCATCCCAGGACTGAGGGCAGGGGGTGCCTGGATCCATCCCAGGACTGAGGGCAGGGGGTGCCTGGATCCATCCCAGGACAGAGGGCAGGGGGTGCCCGGATCCCTCCCAGGACAGAGGGCAGGGGGTGCCTGGATCCATCCCAGGACTGAGGGCAGGGGGTGCCTGGATACATCCCAGGAAAGAGGGCAGGGGGTGCCCGGATCCATCCCAGGACAGAGGGCAGGGGGTGCCTGTATCCATCCCAGGACAGAGGGCAGGGGGTGCCCGGATCCATCCCAGGACAGAGGGCAGGGGGTGCCCGGATCCATCCCGGGACAGAGGGCAGGGGGTGCCCGGATCCATCCCAGGACAGAGGGCAGGGGGTGCCCGGATCCATCCAAGGACTGAGGGCAGGGGGTGCCTGGATCCATCCCAGGACTGAGGGCAGGGTTTGCCCGGATCCAACCCAGGACAGAGGGCAGGGCGTGCCTGGATCCATCCCAGGACTGAGGGCAGGGGGTGCCTGGATCCATCCCAGGACAGAGAGAAGGGGGTGCCCGGATCCATCCCAGGACTGAGGGCAGGGGGTGCCTGGATCCATCCCAGGACAGAGGGCAGGGGGTGCCTGGATCCATCCCAGGACAGAGGGCAGGGGGTGCCCGGATCCATCCCAGGACTGAGGGCAGTGTTTGCCCGGATCCATCCCAGGACAGAGGGCAGGGGGTGTCCAGATCCCTCCCAGGACAGAGGGCAGGGGGTGCCCGGATCCATCCCAGGACAGAGGGCAGGGGGTGCCAAGATCCATCCCAGGAAAGAGGGCAGGGGGTGCCTGGATCCAACCCAGGACAGAGGGCAGGGGGTGCCTCGATCCATCCCAGGACAGAGGGCAGGGGGTGCCCGGATCCATCCCAGGACAGAGGGCAGGGGGTGCCTGGATCCATCCCAGGACTGAGGGCAGGGGGTGCCTGAATCCATCCCAGGACTGAGGGCAGGGGGTGCCCGGATCCATCCCAGGACAGAGGGCAGGGGGTGCCTGGATCCATCCCAGGACAGAGGGCAGGGGGTGCCAAGATCCATCCGAGGAAACGGGAAGGGGGTGCCCGGATCCATCCCAGGACTGAGGGCAGGGGGTGCCCGGATCCATCCCAGGACAGAGGGCAGGGGGTGCCCGGATCCATCCCAGGAAAGAGAGAAGGGGGTGCCCGGATCCATCCCAGGACAGAGGGCAGGGGGTGCCTGGATCCATCCCAGGACTGAGGGCAGGGGGTGCCTGGATCCATCCCAGGACTGAGGGCAGGGGGTGCCTGGATCCATCCCAGGACAGAGGGCAGGGGGTGCCTGGATCCATCCCAGGAAAGAGGGCAGGGGGTGCCCGGATCCATCCCAGGACAGAGGGCAGGGGGTGCCTGGATCCAACCCAGGACAGAGGGCAGGGGTGCCCGGATCCATCCCAGGACAGAGGGCAGGGGGTGCCCGGATCCATCCCAGGACAGAGGGCAGGGGGTGCCTGGATCCATCCCAGGACAGAGAGAAGGGGGTGCCCGGATCCATCCCAGGAAAGAGGGCAGGGGGTGCCCGGATCCATCCCAGGACAGAGGGCAGGGTTTGCCCGGATCAATCCCAGGAGAGAGGGCAGGGTTTGCCGGGATCCATCCCAGGACAGAGGGCAGGGGGTGCCTGGATCCATCCCAGGACAGAGGGCAGGGGGTGCCCGGATCCAACCCAGGACAGAGGGCAGGGGGTGCCCGGATCCATCCCAGGACTGAGGGCAGGGGGTGCCCGAATCCATCCCAGGACAGAGGGCAGGGGTGCCCGGATCCATCCCAGGAAAGAGGGCAGGGGGTGCCCGGATCCAACCCAGGACAGAGGGCAGGGGGTGCCTGGATCCATCCCAGGAAAGAGGGCAGGGGGTGCCCGGATCCATCCTAGGACTGAGGGCAGGGGGTGCCTGGATCCATCCCAGGACAGAGGGCAGGGTGTGCCCGGATCCATCCCAGGACTGAGGGCAGGGGGTGCCTGGATCCATCCCAGGACTGAGGGCAGGGGGTGCCCAGATCCATCCCAGGACTGAGGGCAGGGGGTGCCCATATCGATCCCAGGACAGAGGGCAGGGGGTGCCTGGATCCATCCCAGGACAGAGGGCAGTGTTTGCCCGGATCCATCCCAGGACAGAGGGCAGGGGGTGCCTGGATCCATCCCAGGACAGAGGGCAGGGGGTGCTCGGATCCATCCCAGGACAGAGGGCAGGGGGTGCCCGGATCCATCCCAGGACAGAGGGCAGGGGGTGCCTGGATCCATCCCAGGACAGAGGGCAGGGGGTGCCTGGATCCATCCCAGGACAGAGGGCAGGGGGTGCCCGGATCCATCCCAGGACAGAGGGCAGGGGGTGCCTGGATCCAACCCAGGACAGAGGGCAGGGGGTGCCTGGATCCATCCCAGGACTGAGGGCAGGGGGTGCCCATATCGATCCCAGGACAGAGGGCAGGGGGTGCCCGGATCCATCCCAGGACAGAGGGCAGGGGGTGCCCGAATCCATCCCAGGACAGAGGGCAGGGGGTGCCCGGATCCATCCCAGGACTGAGGGCAGGGGGTGCCCATATCGATCCCAGGACAGAGGGCAGGGGGTGCCCGGATCCATCCCAGGACTGAGGGCAGGGGGTGCCCGAATCCATCCCAGGACAGAGGGCAGGGGGTGCCTGGATCCATCCCAGGACAGAGGGCAGGGGGTGCCCGGATCCATCCCAGGACAGAGGGCAGGGGGTGCCTGGATCCATCCCAGGAGAGAGGGCAGGGGGTGCCTGGATCCATCCCAGGACAGAGGGCAGGGGGTGCCCGGATCCATCCCAGGACTGAGGGCAGGGGGTGCCCGGATCCATCCCAGGACAGAGGGCAGGGGGTGCCCGGATCCATCCCAGGACAGAGGGCAGGGGGTGCCTTGATCCATCCCAGGACAGAGGGCAGGGGGTGCCCGGATCCATCCCAGGACAGAGGGCAGGGGGTGCCCGGATCCATCCCAGGACAGAGGGCAGGGGGTGCCTGGATCCATCCCAGGACAGAGGACAGGGGGTGCCCGGATCCCTCCCAGGACAGAGGGCAGGGGGTGCCTGGATCCATCCCAGGACTGAGGGCAGGGGGTGCCTGGATACATCCCAGGACAGAGGGCAGGGGGTGCCCGGATCCATCCCAGGACAGAGGGCAGGGGGTGCCTGTATCCATCCCAGGACAGAGGGCAGGGGGTGCCCGGATCCATCCCAGGACAGAGGGCAGGGGGTGCCCGGATCCATCCCGGGACAGAGGGCAGGGGGTGCCCGGATCCATCCCAGGACAGAGGGCAGGGGGTGCCCGGATCCATCCAAGGACTGAGGGCAGGGGGTGCCTGGATCCATCCCAGGACTGAGGGCAGGGTTTGCCCGGATCCATCCCAGGACAGAGGGCAGGGCGTGCCTGGATCCATCCCAGGACTGAGGGCAGGGGGTGTCCAGATCCCTCCCAGGACAGAGAGAAGGGGGTGCCCGGATCCATCCCAGGACTGAGGGCAGGGGGTGCCTGGATCCATCCCAGGACAGAGGGCAGGGGGTGCCTGGATCCATCCCAGGACAGAGGGCAGGGGGTGCCCGGATCCATCCCAGGACAGAGGGCAGTGTTTGCCCGGATCCATCCCAGGACAGAGGGCAGGGGGTGTCCAGATCCCTCCCAGGACAGAGGGCAGGGGGTGCCCGGATCCATCCCAGGACAGAGGGCAGGGGGTGCCAAGATCCATCCCAGGAAAGAGGGCAGGGGGTGCCTGGATCCAACCCAGGACAGAGGGCAGGGGGTGCCTCGATCCATCCCAGGACAGAGGGCAGGGGGTGCCCGGATCCAACCCAGGACAGAGGGCAGGGGGTGCCTGGATCCATCCCAGGACTGAGGGCAGGGGGTGCCTGAATCCATCCCAGGACTGAGGGCAGGGGATGCCCGGATCCATCCCAGGACAGAGGGCAGGGGGTGCCTGGATCCATCCCAGGACAGAGGGCAGGGGGTGCCAAGATCCATCCGAGGAAACGGGAAGGGGGTGCCCGGATCCATCCCAGGACTGAGGGCAGGGGGTGCCCGGATCCATCCCAGGACAGAGGGCAGGGGGTGCCCGGATCCATCCCAGGAAAGAGAGAAGGGGGTGCCCGGATCCATCCCAGGACAGAGGGCAGGGGGTGCCTGGATCCATCCCAGGACTGAGGGCAGGGGATGCCTGGATCCATCCCAGGACTGAGGGCAGGGGGTGCCTGGATCCATCCCAGGACAGAGGGCAGGGGGTGCCTGGATCCATCCCAGGAAAGAGGGCAGGGGGTGCCCGGATCCATCCCAGGACAGAGGGCAGGGGGTGCCTGGATCCAACCCAGGACAGAGGGCAGGGGTGCCCGGATCCATCCCAGGACAGAGGGCAGGGGGTGCCCGGATCCATCCCAGGACAGAGGGCAGGGGGTGCCTGGATCCATCCCAGGACAGAGAGAAGGGGGTGCCCGGATCCATCCCAGGAAAGAGGGCAGGGGGTGCCCGGATCCATCCCAGGACAGAGGGCAGGGTTTGCCCGGATCAATCCCAGGAGAGAGGGCAGGGTTTGCCGGGATCCATCCCAGGACAGAGGGCAGGGGGTGCCTGGATCCATCCCAGGACAGAGGGCAGGGGGTGCCCGGATCCAACCCAGGACAGAGGGCAGGGGGTGCCCGGATCCATCCCAGGACTGAGGGCAGGGGGTGCCCGAATCCATCCCAGGACAGAGGGCAGGGGTGCCCGGATCCATCCCAGGAAAGAGGGCAGGGGGTGCCCGGATCCAACCCAGGACAGAGGGCAGGGGGTGCCTGGATCCATCCGAGGACAGAGGGCAGGGGGTGCCCGGATCCATCCCAGGACTGAGGGCAGGGGGTGCCTGGATCCATCCCAGGACAGAGGGCAGGGTGTGCCCGGATCCATCCCAGGACTGAGGGCAGGGGGTGCCTGGATCCATCCCAGGACTGAGGGCAGGGGGTGCCTGGATCCATCCCAGGACTGAGGGCAGGGGGTGCCCAGATCCATCCCAGGACTGAGGGCAGGGGGTGCCCATATCGATCCCAGGACAGAGGGCAGGGGGTGCCTGGATCCATCCCAGGACAGAGGGCAGTGTTTGCCCGGATCCATCCCAGGACAGAGGGCAGGGGGTGCCCGGATCCATCCCAGGACAGAGGGCAGGAGGTGCCCGGATCCATCCCAGGACAGAGGGCAGTGGGTGCCTGGATCCATCCCAGGACAGAGGGCAGGGGGTGCCCGGATCCATCCCAGGAAAGAGGGCAGGGGGTGCCCGGATCCATCCCAGGACAGAGGGCAGGGGGTGCCAAGATCCATCCCAGGACTGAGGGCAGGGGGTGCCTGGATCCATCCCAGGACAGAGGGCAGGGGGTGCCCGGATCCATCCCAGGACTGAGGGCAGGGGGTGCCCGGATCCATCCAAGGACTGAGGGCAGGAGGTGCCTGGATCCATCCCAGGACAGAGGGCAGGGGGTGCCTGGATCCATCCCAGGACAGAGTGCAGGGTTTGCCTGGATCCATCCCAGGACAGAGGGCAGGGGGTGCCCGGATCTATCCCAGGACAGAGGGCAGGGGGTGCCCGGATCCATCCCAGGACAGAGGGCAGGGGGTGTCCAGATCCCTCCCAGGACAGAGGGCAGGGGGTGCCCGGATCCATCCCAGGACTGAGGGCAGGGGGTGCCTGGATCCATCCCAGGACTGAGGGCAGGGGGTGCCTGGATCCAACCCAGGACTGAGGGCAGGGGGTGCCTGTATCCATCCCAGGACAGAGGGCAGGGGGTGCCCGGATCCATCCCAGGACAGAGGGCAGGGGGTGCCTGGATCCATCCAAGGACAGAGGGCAGGGGGTGCCTGGATCCAACCCAGGACAGAGGGCAGGGGGTGCCCATATCGATCCCAGGACAGAGGGCAGGGGGTGCCCGGATCCATCCCAGGAAAGAGGGCAGGGGGTGCCCGGATCCATCCCAGGACAGAGGGCAGGAGGTGCCCAGATCCATCCCAGGACAGAGGGCAGGGGGTGCCCGGATCCATCCCAAGACAGAGGGCAGGGGGTGCCCGGATACATCCCAGGACAGAGGGCAGGGGGTGCCCGGATCCATCCCAGGTCAGAGGGCAGGGGGTGCCTGGATCCATCCCAGGACAGAGGGCAGGGAGTGCCTGGATCCATCCCAGGACAGAGGGCAGGGGGTGCCCGGATCCATCCCAGGACTGAGGGCAGGGGGTGCCCGGATCCATCCCAGGAAAGAGGGCAGGGGGTGCCCGGATCCATCCCAGGACAGAGGGCAGGGCGTGCCCGGATCCATCCCAGGACAGAGGGCAGGGGGTGCCTGGATCCATCCCAGGAGAGAGGGCAGGGGGTGCCCGGATCCATCCCAGGAAAGAGGGCAGGGGGTGCCCGGATCCATCCCAGGACTGAGGGCAGGGGTTGCCTGGATCCATCCCAGGACTGAGGGCAGGGGGTGCCCATATCGATCCCAGGACAGAGGGCAGGGGGTGCCTGAATCCATCCCAGGACAGAGGGCAGGGGGTGCCTGGATCCATCCCAGGACAGAGGGCAGGGGGTGCCTGGATCCATCCCAGGACAGAGGGCAGGGGGTGTCCGGATCCATCCCAGGACAGAGGGCAGGGGGTGCCTGGATCCATCCCAGGAAAGAGGGCAGGGGGTGCCTGGATCCATCCCAGGACAGAGGGCAGGGTGTGCCTGTATCCATCCCAGCACAGAGGGCAGGGGGTGCCCGGATCCATCCCAGGACAGAGGGCAGGGGGTGCCCGGATCCATCCAAGGACAGAGGGCAGGGGGTGCCTGGATCCAACCCAGGACAGAGGGCAGGGGGTGCCCATATCGATCCCAGGACAGAGGGCAGGGGGTGCCCGGATCCATCCCAGGAAAGAGGGCAGGGGGTGCCCGGATCCATCCCAGGACAGAGGGCAGGAGGTGCCCAGATGCATCCCAGGACAGAGGGCAGGGGGTGCCCGGATCCATCCCAAGACAGAGGGCAGGGGGTGCCCGGATCCATCCCAGGACTGAGGGCAGGGGGTGCCTGGATCCATCCCAGGACTGAGGGCAGGGAGTGCCTGGATCCATCCCAGGACAGAGGGCAGGGGGTGCCCGGATCCATCCCAGGACTGAGGGCAGGGGGTGCCTGAATCCATCCCAGGAAATGGGCAGTGGGTGCCCGGATCCATCCCAGGACAGAGGGCAGGGGGTGCCTGGATCCATCCCAGGACAGAGGGCAGGGAGTGCCCGGATCCATCCCAGGAAAGAGGGCAGGGGGTGCCCGGATCCATCCCAGGACAGAGGGCAGGGCGTGCCCGGATCCATCCCAGGACAGAGGGCAGGGGGTGCCTGGATCCATCCCAGGACAGAGGGCAGGGGGTGTCCGGATCCATCCCAGGACAGAGGGCAGGGGGTGCCCGGATCCATCCCAGGACAGAGGGCAGGGGGTGCCTGGATCCATCCCAGGACAGAGGGCAGGGGGTGCCCATATCGATCCCAGGACAGAGGGCAGGGGGTGCCTGAATCCATCCCAGGACAGAGGGCAGGGGGTGCCTGGATCCATCCCAGGACAGAGGGCAGGGGGTGCCCGGATCCATCCCAGGACAGAGGGCAGGGGGTGCCCGGATCCATCCCAGGACAGAGGGCAGGGGGTGCCTGGATCCATCCCAGGAGAGAGGGCAGGGAGTGCCTGGATCCATCCCAGGACAGAGGGCAGGGGGTGCCCGGATCCATCCCAGGACAGAGGGCAGGGGGTGCCCGGATCCATCCCAGGACTGAGGGCAGGGGGTGCCCGGATCCATCCCAGCACAGAGGGCAGGGGGTGCCCGCATCCATCCCAGGACAGAGGGCAGGGGGTGCCTGGATCCATCCCAGGAAAGAGGGCAGGGGGTGCCCGGATCCATCCCAGGACAGAGGGCAGGGGGTGCCTGGATCCATCCCAGGAAAGAGGGCAGGGGGTGCCTGGATCCATCCCAGGACAGAGGGAAGGGGGTGCCCGGATCCATCCCAGGACAGAGTGCAGGGGGTGCCGGATCCATCCCAGGACAGAGGGCAGGGGGTGCCCGGATCCATCCCAGGACTGAGGGCAGGGGGTGCCTGGATCCATCCCAGGATAGAGGGCAGGGGGTGGCCGGATCCATCCCAGGACAGAGGGCAGGGGGTGCCCGGATCCATCCCAGGACAGAGGGCAGGGGGTGCCCGGATCCATCCCAGGTCAGAGAGATGGGGGTGCCCGGATCCATCCCAGGAAAGAAGGCAGTGTTTGCCTGGATCCATCCCAGGACTGAGGGCAGGGGGTGCCCGGATCCATCCCAGGACAGAGGGCAGGAGGTTCCCGGATCCATCCCAGGACATAGGGCAGGGGGTGCCCGGATCCATCCCAGGACAGAGGGCAGGGGGTGCCCGGATCCATCCCAGGACTGAGGGCAGGGTTGTGCCTGGATCCATCCCAGGACAGAGGGCAGGGGGTGCCTGGATCCATCCCAGGAAAGAGGGCAGGGTTTGCCCGGATCCATCCCAGGAGAGAGGGCAGGGGGTGCCCGGATCCATCCCAGGACAGAGGGCAGGGGGTCCCTGGATCCATCCCAGGACTGAGGGCAGGAGGTGCCTGGATCCATCCCAGGACAGAGGGCAGGGGGTGCCCGAATCCATCCCAGGACAGAGGGCAGGGGGTGCCCGGATCCATCCCAGGACTGAGGGCAGGGGCTGCCCGGATCCATCCCAGGACTGAGGGCAGGAGGTGCCTGGATCCATCCCAGGACAGAGGGCAGGGGGTGCCCGGATCCATCCCAGGACTGAGGGCAGGGGGTGCCCGGATCCATCCCAGGACAGAGGGCAGGAGGTGCCCAGATGCATCCCAGGACAGAGGGCAGGGGGTGCCCGGATCCATCCCAAGACAGAGGGCAGGGGGTGCCCGGATCCATCCCAGGAGAGAGGGCAGGGGTTTGCCCGGATCCATCCCAGGACAGAGGGCAGGGGGTGCCTGGATCCATCCCAGGACTGAGGGCAGGGGGTGCCCGGATCCATCCCAGGACTGAGGGCAGGGGGTGCCCGGATCCATCCCAGGAAAGAGGGCAGGGGGTGCCCGGATCCATCCCAGGACAGAGGGCAGGGCGTGCCCGGATCCATCCCAGGACAGAGGGCAGGGGGTGCCTGGATCCATCCCAGGAGAGAGGGCAGGGGGTGCCCGGATCCATCCCAGGACAGAGGGCAGGGGGTGCCCGGATCCATCCCAGGACAGAGGGCAGGGGGTGCCCGGATCCATCCCAGGACTGAGGGCAGGGGGTGCCCATATCGATCCCAGGACAGAGGGCAGGGGGTGCCCGGATCCATCCCAGGACAGAGGGCAGGGGGTGCCTGGATCCATCCCAGGACAGAGGGCAGGGGGTGCCTTGATCCATCCCAGGACAGAGGGCAGGGGGTGTCCGGATGCATCCCAGGACAGAGGGCAGGGGGTGCCCGGATCCATCCAAGGACAGAGGGCAGGGGGTGCCTGGATCCATCCCAGGACAGAGGGCAGGGGGTGCCCGCATCCATCCCAGGACAGAGGGCAGGGGGTGCCCGCATCCATCCCAGGACAGAGGGCAGGGGGTGCCCGGATCCATCCCAGGACAGAGGGCAGGGGGTGCCCGGATCCATCCCAGGACTGAGGGCAGGGGGTGCCCGGTTCCATCCCAGCACAGAGGGCAGGGGTTGCCCGCATCCATCCCAGGACAGAGGGCAGGGGGTGCCTGGATCCATCCCAGGAAAGAGGGCAGGGGGTGCCCGGATCCATCCCAGGACAGAGGGCAGGGGGTGCCTGGATCCATCCCAGGAAAGAGGGCAGGGGGTGCCTGGATCCATCCCAGGACAGAGAGAAGGGGGTGCCCGGATCCATCCCAGGACAGAGGGCAGGGGGTGCCCGGATCCATCCCAGGACAGAGGGCAGGGGGTGCCCGGATCCATCCCAGGACAGAGGGCAGGGGGTGCCCGGATCCATCCCAGGACAGAGGGCAGGGGGTGCCTGGATCCATCCCAGGACAGAGGGCAGGGGGTGCCCGGATCCATCCCAGGACAGAGGGCAGGGGGTGCCGGATCCATCCCAGGACAGAGGGCAGGGGGTGCCCGAATCCATCCCAGGACAGAGGGCAGGGGGTGCCCGGATCCATCCCAGGACTGAGGGCAGGGGGTGCCTGGATCCATCCCAGGATAGAGGGCAGGGGGTGGCCGGATCCATCCCAGGACAGAGGGCAGGGGGTGCCCGGATCCATCCCAGGAAAGAGAGAAGGGGGTGCCCGGATCCATCCCAGGACAGAAGGCAGTGTTTGCCTGGATCCATCCCAGGACTGAGGGCACGGGGTGCCCGGATCCATCCCAGGACAGAGGGCAGGAGGTGCCCGGATCCATCCCAGGACAGAGGGCAGGGGGTGCCTGGATCCATCCCAGGACAGAGGGCAGGGGGTGCCCGGATCCATCCCAGGACTGAGGGCAGGGTTGTGCCTGGATCCATCCCAGGACAGAGGGCAGGGGGTGCCTGGATCCATCCCAGGACTGAGGGCAGGGTTTGCCCGGATCCATCCCAGGACAGAGGGCAGGGGGTGCCCGGATCCATCCCAGGACAGAGGGCAGGGGGTCCCTGGATCCATCCCAGGACAGAGGGCAGGAGGTGCCTGGATCCATCCCAGGACAGAGGGCAGGGGGTGCCCGAATCCATCCCAGGACAGAGGGCAGGGGGTGCCCGGATCCATCCCAGGACTGAGGGCAGGGGGTGCCCGGATCCATCCCAGGACTGAGGGCAGGGGGTGCCTGGGTCCATCCCAGGACTGAGGGCAGGGGGTGCCCGGATCCATCCCAGGACTGAGGGCAGGGGGTGCCCATATCGATCCCAGGACAGAGGGCAGGGGGTGCCTGGATCCATCCCAGGACAGAGGGCAGGGGGTGCCCGGATCCATCCCAGGACAGAGGGCAGGGGGTGCCCGGATCCATCCCAGGACAGAGGGCAGGGGGTGCCCGGATCCATCCCAGGACTGAGGGCAGGGGGTGCCCATATCGATCCCAGGACAGAGGGCAGGGGGTACCCGGATCCATCCCAGGACTGAGGGCAGGGGGTGCCTGGATCCATCCCAGGACAGAGGGCAGGGGGTGCCCGAATCCATCCCAGGACTGAGGGCAGGGGGTGCCTGGATCCATCCCAGGACAGAGGGCAGGGGGTGCCCGGATCCATCCCAGGACAGAGGGCAGGGGGTGCCCGGAGCCATCCCAGGACTGAGGGCAGGGGGTGCCCGAATCCATCCCAGGACAGAGGGCAGGGGGTGCCCGGATCCATCCCAGGACAGAGGGCAGGGGGTGCCCGGATCCATCCCAGGACTGAGGGCAGGGGGTGCCCATATCGATCCAAGGAAAGAGGGCAGGGTTTGCCCGGATCCATCCCAGGACAGAGGGCAGGGGGTGCCCGGATCCATCCCAGGACAGAGAGAAGGGGGTGCCCGGATCCATCCGAGGACAGAGGGCAGGGTTTGCCCGGATCCATCCCAGGACAGAGGGCAGGGGGTGCCCGGATCCATCCCAGGACAGAGGGCAGGGTTTGCCCGGATCCATCCCAGGACAGAGGGCAGGGGGTGCCTGGATCCATCCCAGGACAGAGGGCAGGGGGTGCCCGGATCCATCCCAGGACAAAGGGCAGGAGGTGCCTGGATCCATCCCAGGACAGAGGGCAGGGGGTGCCTGGATCCATCCCAGGACAGAGGGCAGGGGGTGCCCGGATCCATCCCAGGACAGAGGGCAGGACGTGCCCGGATCCATCCCAGGACTGAGGGCAGGGGGTGCCTGGATCCATCCCAGGACAGAGGGCAGGGTGTGCCTGGATCCAACCCAGGACAGAGGGCAGGGGGTGCCTGGATCCATCCCAGGACAGAGGGCAGGGGGTGCCCGGATCCATCCCAGGACAAAGGGCAGGGGGTGCCCGGATCCATCCCAGGACTGAGGGCAGGGGGTGTCCAGATCCCTCCCAGGACAGAGGGCAGGGGGTGCCTGGATCCATCCCAGGACTGAGGGCAGGGGGTGCCTGTATCCATCCCAGGAAAGAGGGCAGGGTTTGCCTGGATCCATCCCAGGACAGAGGGCAGGGGGTGCCTGAATCCATCCCAGGACAGAGGGCAGGGGGTGCCCGGATCCATCCCAAGACAGAGGGCAGGGGGTGCCCGGATCGATCCCAGGACAGAGGGCAGGGGGTGCCCGGATCCATCCCAGGACAGAGGGCAGGGGGTGCCAAGATCCATCCCAGGACTGAGGGCAGGGGGTGCCTGGATCCAACCCAGGACAGAGGGCAGTGGGTGCCCGGATCCATCCCAGGACTGAGGGCAGGGAGTGCCTGGATCCATCCCAGGACTGAGGGCAGGGGGTGCCTGGATCCATCCCAGGACAGAGGGCAGGGGGTGCCCGGATCCATCCCAGGACTGAGGGCAGTGGGTGCCCGGATCCATCCCAGGACTGAGGGCAGGGGGTGCCTGGATCCATCCCAGGACTGAGGGCAGGGGGTGCCTGGATCCATCCCAGGACAGAGGGCAGGGGGTGCCCGGATCCATCCCAGGACTGAGGGCAGGGGGTGCCTGGATCCATCCCAGGACTGAGGGCAGGGCGTGCCCGGATCCATCCCAGGACTGAGGGCAGGGAGTGCCTGGATCCATCCCAGGACTGAGGGCAGGGGGTGCCTGGATCCATCCCAGGACAGAGGGCAGGGGGTGCCCGGATCCATCCCAGGACAGAGGGCAGTGGGTGCCCGGATCCATCCCAGGACTGAGGGCAGGGGGTGCCTGAATCCATCCCAGGACAGAGGGCAGGGGGTGCCTGGATCCATCCCAGGACTGAGGGCAGGGGGTGCCCGGATCCATCCCAGGACAGAGGGCAGGATGTGCCCGGATCCATCCCAGGACAGAGGGCAGGGGGTGTCCAGATCCCTCCCAGGACTGAGGGCAGGGGGGCACCGATCCATCCCAGGACTGAGGGCAGGGGGTGCCTGGATCCATCCCAGGACTGAGGGCAGGGGGTGCCTGGATCCAACCCAGGACAGAGGGCAGGGTTTGCCCGGATCCATCCCAGGACTGAGGGCAGGGGGTGCCCGGATCCATCCCAGGACAGAGGGCAGGGGGTGCCCGGATCCATCCCATGACAGAGGGCAGGGGGTGCCCGGATCCAACCCAGGACAGAGGGCAGGGGGTGCCCGGATCCATCCCAGGACAGAGAGAAGGGGGTGCCCGGATCCATCCCAGGAAAGAGGGCAGGGTTTGCCCGGATCCATCCGAGGACAGAGGGCAGGGTTTGCCTGAATCCAACCCAGGACAGAGGGCAGGGGGTGCCCGGATCCATCCCAGGACAGAGGGCAGGGGGTGCCCGGATCCATCCCAGGACTGAGGGCAGGGGGTGCCTGGATCCATCCCAGGACAGAGGGCAGGGGGTGCCTGGATCCATCCCAGGACAGAGGGCAGGGGGTGCCCGGATCCATCCCAGCACAGAGGGAAGGAGGTGCCCGGATCCATCCCAGGAGAGAGGGCAGGGGGTGCCCGGATCCATCCCAGGACAGAGGGCAGGGGGTGCCCGGATCCATCCCAGGACTGAGCGCGGGGGGTGTCCAGATCCATCCCAGGACAGAGGGCAGGGGGTGTCCGCAGCCATCCCAGGACAGAGAGAAGGGGGTACCCGGATCCATCCCAGGACAGAGAGAAGGTGGTGCCCGGATCCATCCCCGGACTGAGGGCAGGGGGTGTCCAGATTCCTCCCAGGACAGAGAGAAGGGGGTGCCCGGATCCATCCCAGGAAAGAGGGCAGGGGGTGTCCAGATCCATCCCAGGAAAGAGGGCAGGGGGTGCCCGGATCCATCCCAGGAAAGAGGGCAGGGGGTGCCCGGATCCATCCCAGGACAGAGAGCAGGGGGTGCCCGGATCCATCCCAGGACAGAGGGCAGGGGGTGCCTGGATCCATCCCAGGAAAGAGGGCAGGGGGTGCCCTGATCCAACCCAGGAAAGAGGGCATGGGGTGCCCACATCCATCCCAGGAAAGAGGGCAGGGGAAGCCTGGATCCATCCCAGCACAGAGGGCAGGGGGTGCCCGCATACATCTCAGGAAAGAGGGCAGGGGGTGCCCGGATCCATCTCAAGACTGAGGGCAGGGGGTGTCCAGATCTATCCCAGGACAGAGGGCAGGAGGTGCCTGGATCCATCCCAGGACAGAGGGCAGGGTTTGCCCGGATCCATCCCAGGAAAGAGGGCAGGGTTTGCCTGGATCCATCCCCGGACTGAGGGCAGGGGGTGCCCGGATCCATCCCAGGACAGAGGGCAGGGGGTGCCTGGATCCATCTCAGGACTGGGGGCAGGGGGTGCCCGGATTCAGCCCAGGACTGAGGGCAGGGGCTGCCCAGATCCATCCCAGGACAGAGGGCAGGGGGTGCCCGGATGCAGCCCAGGACAGAGAGCAGGGGGTGCCCGGATCCATCCCAGGACAGAGGGCAGGGGGTGCCCGGATCCATCCCAGGACTGAGGGCAGGGGGTGCCCGGATCCATCCCAGCACAGAGGGCAGGGGGTGCCTGGATCCATCCCAGGAGAGAGGGCAGGGGGTGCCCGGATCCATCCCAGGACTGAGGGCAGGGGGTGCCCAGATCCATCCCAGGAAAGAGGGCAGGGGGTGCCCGGATCCATCCCAGGACAGAGTGCAGGGGTGCCGGATCCATCCCAGGACAGAGGGCAGGGTGTGCCTGGATCCAACCCAGGACAGAGGGCAGGGCGTGCCCGGATCCATCCCAGGACAGAGGGCAGGGGGTGCCCGGATCCATCCCAGGAGAGAGGGCAGGGGGTGCCCGGATCCATCCCAGGACTGAGGGCAGGGGGTGCCCGGATCCATCCAAGGACTGAGGGCAGGAGGTGCCTGGATCCATCCCAGGACAGAGGGCAGGGGGTGCCTGGATCCATCCCAGGACAGAGTGCAGGGTTTGCCTGGATCCATCCCAGGACAGAGGGCAGGGGGTGCCCGGATCTATCCCAGGACAGAGGGCAGGGGGTGCCCGGATCCATCCCAGGACAGAGGGCAGGGGGTGTCCAGATCCCTCCCAGGACAGAGGGCAGGGGGTGCCCGGATCCATCCCAGGACTGAGGGCAGGGGGTGCCTGGATCCATCCCAGGACTGAGGGCAGGGGGTGCCTGGATCCAACCCAGGACTGAGGGCAGGGGGTGCCTGTATCCATCCCAGGACAGAGGGCAGGGGGTGCCCGGATCCATCCCAGGACAGAGGGCAGGGGGTGCCTGGATCCATCCAAGGACAGAGGGCAGGGGGTGCCTGGATCCAACCCAGGACAGAGGGCAGGGGGTGCCCATATCGATCCCAGGACAGAGGGCAGGGGGTGCCCGGATCCATCCCAGGAAAGAGGGCAGGGGGTGCCCGGATCCATCCCAGGACAGAGGGCAGGAGGTGCCCAGATCCATCCCAGGACAGAGGGCAGGGGGTGCCCGGATCCATCCCAAGACAGAGGGCAGGGGGTGCCCGGATACATCCCAGGACAGAGGGCAGGGGGTGCCCGGATCCATCCCAGGTCAGAGGGCAGGGGGTGCCTGGATCCATCCCAGGACAGAGGGCAGGGAGTGCCTGGATCCATCCCAGGACAGAGGGCAGGGGGTGCCCGGATCCATCCCAGGACTGAGGGCAGGGGGTGCCCGGATCCATCCCAGGAAAGAGGGCAGGGGGTGCCCCGATCCATCCCAGGACAGAGGGCAGGGCGTGCCCGGATCCATCCCAGGACAGAGGGCAGGGGGTGCCTGGATCCATCCCAGGAGAGAGGGCAGGGGGTGCCCGGATCCATCCCAGGACAGAGGGCAGGGGGTGCCCGGATCCATCCCAGGACTGAGGGCAGGGGTTGCCTGGATCCATCCCAGGACTGAGGGCAGGGGGTGCCCATATCGATCCCAGGACAGAGGGCAGGGGGTGCCTGAATCCATCCCAGGACAGAGGGCAGGGGGTGCCTGGATCCATCCCAGGACAGAGGGCAGGGGGTGCCTGGATCCATCCCAGGACAGAGGGCAGGGGGTGTCCGGATCCATCCCAGGACAGAGGGCAGGGGGTGCCTGGATCCATCCCAGGAAAGAGGGCAGGGGGTGCCTGGATCCATCCCAGGACAGAGGGCAGGGTGTGCCTGTATCCATCCCAGGAAAGAGGGCAGGGGGTGCCCGGATCCATCCCAGGACAGAGGGCAGGGGGTGCCCGGATCCATCCAAGGACAGAGGGCAGGGGGTGCCTGGATCCAACCCAGGACAGAGGGCAGGGGGTGCCCATATCGATCCCAGGACAGAGGGCAGGGGGTGCCCGGATCCATCCCAGGAAAGAGGGCAGGGGGTGCCCGGATCCATCCCAGGACAGAGGGCAGGAGGTGCCCAGATGCATCCCAGGACAGAGGGCAGGGGGTGCCCGGATCCATCCCAAGACAGAGGGCAGGGGGTGCCCGGATCCATCCCAGGACTGAGGGCAGGGGGTGCCTGGATCCATCCCAGGACTGAGGGCAGGGAGTGCCTGGATCCATCCCAGGACAGAGGGCAGGGGGTGCCCGGATCCATCCCAGGACTGAGGGCAGGGGGTGCCTGAATCCATCCCAGGAAATGGGCAGTGGGTGCCCGGATCCATCCCAGGACAGAGGGCAGGGGGTGCCTGGATCCATCCCAGGACAGAGGGCAGGGAGTGCCCGGATCCATCCCAGGAAAGAGGGCAGGGGGTGCCCGGATCCATCCCAGGACAGAGGGCAGGGCGTGCCCGGATCCATCCCAGGACAGAGGGCAGGGGGTGCCTGGATCCATCCCAGGACAGAGGGCAGGGGGTGTCCGGATCCATCCCAGGACAGAGGGCAGGGGGTGCCCGGATCCATCCCAGGACAGAGGGCAGGGGGTGCCTGGATCCATCCCAGGACAGAGGGCAGGGGGTGCCCATATCGATCCCAGGACAGAGGGCAGGGGGTGCCTGAATCCATCCCAGGACAGAGGGCAGGGGGTGCCTGGATCCATCCCAGGACAGAGGGCAGGGGGTGCCCGGATCCATCCCAGGACAGAGGGCAGGGGGTGCCCGGATCCATCCCAGGACAGAGGGCAGGGGGTGCCTGGATCCATCCCAGGAGAGAGGGCAGGGAGTGCCTGGATCCATCCCAGGACAGAGGGCAGGGGGTGCCCGGATCCATCCCAGGACAGAGGGCAGGGGGTGCCCGGATCCATCCCAGGACTGAGGGCAGGGGGTGCCCGGATCCATCCCAGCACAGAGGGCAGGGGGTGCCCGCATCCATCCCAGGACAGAGGGCAGGGGGTGCCTGGATCCATCCCAGGAAAGAGGGCAGGGGGTGCCCGGATCCATCCCAGGACAGAGGGCAGGGGGTGCCTGGATCCATCCCAGGAAAGAGGGCAGGGGGTGCCTGGATCCATCCCAGGACAGAGGGAAGGGGGTGCCCGGATCCATCCCAGGACAGAGTGCAGGGGGTGCCGGATCCATCCCAGGACAGAGGGCAGGGGGTGCCCGGATCCATCCCAGGACTGAGGGCAGGGGGTGCCTGGATCCATCCCAGGATAGAGGGCAGGGGGTGGCCGGATCCATCCCAGGACAGAGGGCAGGGGGTGCCCGGATCCATCCCAGGACAGAGGGCAGGGGGTGCCCGGATCCATCCCAGGTCAGAGAGAAGGGGGTGCCCGGATCCATCCCAGGAAAGAAGGCAGTGTTTGCCTGGATCCATCCCAGGACTGAGGGCAGGGGGTGCCCGGATCCATCCCAGGACAGAGGGCAGGAGGTTCCCGGATCCATCCCAGGACATAGGGCAGGGGGTGCCCGGATCCATCCCAGGACAGAGGGCAGGGGGTGCCCGGATCCATCCCAGGACTGAGGGCAGGGTTGTGCCTGGATCCATCCCAGGACAGAGGGCAGGGGGTGCCTGGATCCATCCCAGGAAAGAGGGCAGGGTTTGCCCGGATCCATCCCAGGAGAGAGGGCAGGGGGTGCCCGGATCCATCCCAGGACAGAGGGCAGGGGGTCCCTGGATCCATCCCAGGACTGAGGGCAGGAGGTGCCTGGATCCATCCCAGGACAGAGGGCAGGGGGTGCCCGAATCCATCCCAGGACAGAGGGCAGGGGGTGCCCGGATCCATCCCAGGACTGAGGGCAGGGGCTGCCCGGATCCATCCCAGGACTAAGGGCAGGAGGTGCCTGGATCCATCCCAGGACAGAGGGCAGGGGGTGCCCGGATCCATCCCAGGACTGAGGGCAGGGGGTGCCCGGATCCATCCCAGGACAGAGGGCAGGAGGTGCCCAGATGCATCCCAGGACAGAGGGCAGGGGGTGCCCGGATCCATCCCAAGACAGAGGGCAGGGGGTGCCCGGATCCATCCCAGGAGAGAGGGCAGGGGTTTGCCCGGATCCATCCCAGGACAGAGGGCAGGGGGTGCCTGGATCCATCCCAGGACTGAGGGCAGGGGGTGCCCGGATCCATCCCAGGACTGAGGGCAGGGGGTGCCCGGATCCATCCCAGGAAAGAGGGCAGGGGGTGCCCGGATCCATCCCAGGACAGAGGGCAGGGCGTGCCCGGATCCATCCCAGGACAGAGGGCAGGGGGTGCCTGGATCCATCCCAGGAGAGAGGGCAGGGGGTGCCCGGATCCATCCCAGGACAGAGGGCAGGGGGTGCCCGGATCCATCCCAGGACAGAGGGCAGGGGGTGCCCGGATCCATCCCAGGACTGAGGGCAGGGGGTGCCCATATCGATCCCAGGACAGAGGGCAGGGGGTGCCCGGATCCATCCCAGGACAGAGGGCAGGGGGTGCCTGGATCCATCCCAGGACAGAGGGCAGGGGGTGCCTTGATCCATCCCAGGACAGAGGGCAGGGGGTGTCCGGATGCATCCCAGGACAGAGGGCAGGGGGTGCCCGGATCCATCCAAGGACAGAGGGCAGGGGGTGCCTGGATCCATCCCAGGACAGAGGGCAGGGGGTGCCCGCATCCATCCCAGGACAGAGGGCAGGGGGTGCCCGCATCCATCCCAGGACAGAGGGCAGGGGGTGCCCGGATCCATCCCAGGACAGAGGGCAGGGGGTGCCCGGATCCATCCCAGGACTGAGGGCAGGGGGTGCCCGGTTCCATCCCAGCACAGAGGGCAGGGGTTGCCCGCATCCATCCCAGGACAGAGGGCAGGGGGTGCCTGGATCCATCCCAGGAAAGAGGGCAGGGGGTGCCCGGATCCATCCCAGGACAGAGGGCAGGGGGTGCCTGGATCCATCCCAGGAAAGAGGGCAGGGGGTGCCTGGATCCATCCCAGGACAGAGAGAAGGGGGTGCCCGGATCCATCCCAGGACAGAGGGCAGGGGGTGCCCGGATCCATCCCAGGACAGAGGGCAGGGGGTGCCCGGATCCATCCCAGGACAGAGGGCAGGGGGTGCCCGGATCCATCCCAGGACAGAGGGCAGGGGGTGCCTGGATCCATCCCAGGACAGAGGGCAGGGGGTGCCCGGATCCATCCCAGGACAGAGGGCAGGGGGTGCCGGATCCATCCCAGGACAGAGGGCAGGGGGTGCCCGAATCCATCCCAGGACAGAGGGCAGGGGGTGCCCGGATCCATCCCAGGACTGAGGGCAGGGGGTGCCTGGATCCATCCCAGGATAGAGGGCAGGGGGTGGCCGGATCCATCCCAGGACAGAGGGCAGGGGGTGCCCGGATCCATCCCAGGAAAGAGAGAAGGGGGTGCCCGGATCCATCCCAGGACAGAAGGCAGTGTTTGCCTGGATCCATCCCAGGACTGAGGGCACGGGGTGCCCGGATCCATCCCAGGACAGAGGGCAGGAGGTGCCCGGATCCATCCCAGGACAGAGGGCAGGGGGTGCCTGGATCCATCCCAGGACAGAGGGCAGGGGGTGCCCGGATCCATCCCAGGACTGAGGGCAGGGTTGTGCCTGGATCCATCCCAGGACAGAGGGCAGGGGGTGCCTGGATCCATCCCAGGACTGAGGGCAGGGTTTGCCCGGATCCATCCCAGGAGAGAGGGCAGGGGGTGCCCGGATCCATCCCAGGACAGAGGGCAGGGGGTCCCTGGATCCATCCCAGGACAGAGGGCAGGAGGTGCCTGGATCCATCCCAGGACAGAGGGCAGGGGGTGCCCGAATCCATCCCAGGACAGAGGGCAGGGGGTGCCCGGATCCATCCCAGGACTGAGGGCAGGGGGTGCCCGGATCCATCCCAGGACTGAGGGCAGGGGGTGCCTGGGTCCATCCCAGGACTGAGGGCAGGGGGTGCCCGGATCCATCCCAGGACTGAGGGCAGGGGGTGCCCATATCGATCCCAGGACAGAGGGCAGGGGGTGCCTGGATCCATCCCAGGACAGAGGGCAGGGGGTGCCCGGATCCATCCCAGGACAGAGGGCAGGGGGTGCCCGGATCCATCCCAGGACAGAGGGCAGGGGGTGCCCGGATCCATCCCAGGACTGAGGGCAGGGGGTGCCCATATCGATCCCAGGACAGAGGGCAGGGGGTACCCGGATCCATCCCAGGACTGAGGGCAGGGGGTGCCTGGATCCATCCCAGGACAGAGGGCAGGGGGTGCCCGAATCCATCCCAGGACTGAGGGCAGGGGGTGCCTGGATCCATCCCAGGACAGAGGGCAGGGGGTGCCCGGATCCATCCCAGGACAGAGGGCAGGGGGTGCCCGGAGCCATCCCAGGACTGAGGGCAGGGGGTGCCCGAATCCATCCCAGGACAGAGGGCAGGGGGTGCCCGGATCCATCCCAGGACAGAGGGCAGGGGGTGCCCGGATCCATCCCAGGACTGAGGGCAGGGGGTGCCCATATCGATCCAAGGAAAGAGGGCAGGGTTTGCCCGGATCCATCCCAGGACAGAGGGCAGGGGGTGCCCGGATCCATCCCAGGACAGAGAGAAGGGGGTGCCCGGATCCATCCGAGGACAGAGGGCAGGGTTTGCCCGGATCCATCCCAGGACAGAGGGCAGGGGGTGCCCGGATCCATCCCAGGACAGAGGGCAGGGTTTGCCCGGATCCATCCCAGGACAGAGGGCAGGGGGTGCCTGGATCCATCCCAGGACAGAGGGCAGGGGGTGCCCGGATCCATCCCAGGACAAAGGGCAGGAGGTGCCTGGATCCATCCCAGGACAGAGGGCAGGGGGTGCCTGGATCCATCCCAGGACAGAGGGCAGGGGGTGCCCGGATCCATCCCAGGACAGAGGGCAGGGCGTGCCCGGATCCATCCCAGGACTGAGGGCAGGGGGTGCCTGGATCCATCCCAGGACAGAGGGCAGGGTGTGCCTGGATCCAACCCAGGACAGAGGGCAGGGGGTGCCTGGATCCATCCCAGGACAGAGGGCAGGGGGTGCCCGGATCCATCCCAGGACAAAGGGCAGGGGGTGCCCGGATCCATCCCAGGACTGAGGGCAGGGGGTGTCCAGATCCCTCCCAGGACAGAGGGCAGGGGGGTGCCTGGATCCATCCCAGGACTGAGGGCAGGGGGTGCCTGTATCCATCCCAGGAAAGAGGGCAGGGTGTGCCTGGATCCATCCCAGGACAGAGGGCAGGGGGTGCCTGAATCCATCCCAGGACAGAGGGCAGGGGGTGCCCGGATCCATCCCAAGACAGAGGGCAGGGGGTGCCCGGATCGATCCCAGGACAGAGGGCAGGGGGTGCCCGGATCCATCCCAGGACAGAGGGCAGGGGGGGTGCCAAGATCCATCCCAGGACTGAGGGCAGGGGGTGCCTGGATCCAACCCAGGACAGAGGGCAGTGGGTGCCCGGATCCATCCCAGGACTGAGGGCAGGGAGTGCCTGATCCATCCCAGGACTGAGGGCAGGGGGTGCCTGGATCCATCCCAGGACAGAGGGCAGGGGGTGCCCGGATCCATCCCAGGACTGAGGGCAGTGGGTGCCCGGATCCATCCCAGGACTGAGGGCAGGGGGTGCCTGGATCCATCCCAGGACTGAGGGCAGGGGGTGCCTGGATCCATCCCAGGACAGAGGGCAGGGGGGTGCCCGGATCCATCCCAGGACTGAGGGCAGGGGGTGCCTGGATCCATCCCAGGACTGAGGGCAGGGCGTGCCCGGATCCATCCCAGGACTGAGGGCAGGGCAGTGCCTGGATCCATCCCAGGACTGAGGGCAGGGGGTGCCTGGATCCATCCCAGGACAGAGGGCAGGGGGTGCCCGGATCCATCCCAGGACAGAGGGCAGTGGGTGCCCGGATCCATCCCAGGACTGAGGGCAGGGGGTGCCTGAATCCATCCCAGGACAGAGGGCAGGGGGTGCCTGGATCCATCCCAGGACTGAGGGCAGGGGGTGCCCGGATCCATCCCAGGACAGAGGGCAGGATGTGCCCGGATCCATCCCAGGACAGAGGGCAGGGGGTGTCCAGATCCCTCCCAGGACTGAGGGCAGGGGGGCACCGATCCATCCCAGGACTGAGGGCAGGGGGTGCCTGGATCCATCCCAGGACTGAGGGCAGGGGGTGCCTGGATCCAACCCAGGACAGAGGGCAGGGTTTGCCCGGATCCATCCCAGGACTGAGGGCAGGGGGTGCCCGGATCCATCCCATGACAGAGGGCAGGGGGTGCCCGGATCCAACCCAGGACAGAGGGCAGGGGGTGCCCGGATCCATCCCAGGACAGAGAGAAGGGGGTGCCCGGATCCATCCCAGGAAAGAGGGCAGGGTTTGCCCGGATCCATCCGAGGACAGAGGGCAGGGTTTGCCTGAATCCAACCCAGGACAGAGGGCAGGGGGTGCCCGGATCCATCCCAGGACAGAGGGCAGGGGGTGCCCGGATCCATCCCAGGACTGAGGGCAGGGGGTGCCTGGATCCATCCCAGGACAGAGGGCAGGGGGTGCCTGGATCCATCCCAGGACAGAGGGCAGGGGGTGCCCGGATCCATCCCAGCACAGAGGGAAGGAGGTGCCCGGATCCATCCCAGGAGAGAGGGCAGGGGGTTGCCCGGATCCATCCCAGGACAGAGGGCAGGGGGTGCCCGGATCCATCCCAGGACTGAGCGCGGGGGGTGTCCAGATCCATCCCAGGACAGAGGGCAGGGGGTGTCCGCAGCCATCCCAGGACAGAGAGAAGGGGGGTACCCGGATCCATCCCAGGACAGAGAGAAGGTGGTGCCCTGATCCATCCCCGGACTGAGGGCAGGGGGTGTCCAGATTCCTCCCAGGACAGAGAGAAGGGGGTGCCCCGGATCCATCCCAGGAAAGAGGGCAGGGGGTGTCCAGATCCATCCCAGGAAAGAGGGCAGGGGGTGCCCGGATCCATCCCAGGAAAGAGGGCAGGGGGTGCCCGGATCCATCCCAGGACAGAGAGCAGGGGGTGCCCGGATCCATCCCAGGACAGAGGGCAGGGGGTGCCTGGATCCCATCCCAGGAAAGAGGGGCAGGGGGTGCCCTGATCCAACCCAGAAAGAGGGCATGGGGTGCCCACATCCATCCCAGGAAAGAGGGCAGGGGAAGCCTGGATCCATCCCAGCACAGAGGGCAGGGGGTGCCCGCATACATCTCAGGAAAGAGGGCAGGGGGTGCCCGGATCCATCTCAAGACTGAGGGCAGGGGGTGTCCAGATCTATCCAGGACAGAGGGCAGGAGGTGCCTGGATCCATCCCAGGACAGAGGGCAGGGTTTGCCCGGATCCATCCCAGGAAAGAGGGCAGGGTTTGCCTGGATCCATCCCCGGGACTGAGGGGCAGGGGGTGCCCGGATCCATCCCAGGACAGAGGGCAGGGGGTGCCTGGATCCATCTCAGGACTGGGGGCAGGGGGTGCCCGGATTCAGCCCAGGACTGAGGGCAGGGGCTGCCCAGATCCATCCCAGGACAGAGGGCAGGGGGTGCCCGGATGCAGCCCAGGACAGAGAGCAGGGGGTGCCCGGATCCATCCCAGGACAGAGGGCAGGGGGTGCCCGGATCCATCCCAGGACTGAGGGCAGGGGGTGCCCGGATCCATCCCAGCACAGAGGGCAGGGGGTGCCTGGATCCATCCCAGGAGAGAGGGCAGGGGGTGCCCGGATCCATCCCAGGACTGAGGGCAGGGGGTGCCCAGATCCATCCCAGGAAAGAGGGCAGGGGGTGCCCGGATCCATCCCAGGACAGAGTGCAGGGGTGCCGGATCCATCCCAGGACAGAGGGCAGGGTGTGCCTGGATCCAACCCAGGACAGAGGGCAGGGCGTGCCCGGATCCATCCCAGGACAGAGGGCAGGGGGTGCCCGGATCCAACCCAGGACAGAGGGCAGGGGGTGCCCGGATCCATCCCAGGAGAGAGGGCAAGGGGTGCCCGGATCCATCCCAGGACTGAGGGCAGGGTTTGCCCGGATCCAACCCAGGACAGAGGGCAGGGGGTGTCCAGATCCATCCCAGGACTGAGAGCAGGGGGTGCCTGGATCCATCCCAGGAAAGAGGGCAGGGGGTGTCCAGATCCATCCCAGGAAAGAGGGCAGGGGGTGCCCGGATCCATCCCAGGACAGAGGGCAGGGGGTGCCCGGATGCAGCCCAGGACTGAGGGCAGGGGTGCCTGGATCCATCCCAGGACAGAGGGCAGGGGGTCCCCGGATCCATCCCAGGTCAGAGAGGAGGGGGTGCCCGGATGCAGCCCAGGACATAGGGCAGGGGGTGCCCGGATCCATCCCAGGACAGAGGGCAGGGGGTGCCCGGATCCATCCCAGGAAAGAGGGCAGGCAGTGCCCGGATCGATCCCAGGACAGAGGGCAGGGGGTGCCCCGATCCATCCCAGGACAGGGGGCAGGGGGTGCCCGGATGCAGCCCAGGACAGAGGGCAGGGGGTGCCCGGATCCATCTCAGGTCAGAGAGGAGGGGGTGCCCGGATCCATCCCAGGACAGAGGGCAGGGGGTGCCCGGATCCATCCCAGGAAAGAGGGCAGGCAGTGCCCGGATCGATCCCAGGACTGAGGGCAGGGGGTGCCCGGATCCATCCCAGGACAGAGGGCAGGGGGTGCCCGGATCCATCTCAGGTCAGAGAGGAGGGGGTGCCCGGATGCAGCCCAGGACATAGGGCTGGGGGTGCCCGGATGCAGCCCAGGAGAGAGGGCAGGGGGTGCCCGGATCCATCCCAGGTCAGAGAGGAGGGGGTGCCCGGATGCAGCCCAGGACATAGGGCAGGGGGTGCCCGGATGCAGTCAGGACAGAGAGCTGCGGATGCTGCACAGCTGGGTCGGGGTGGCAGGGTGTTGCCTGACATCCTGGCTACAGCCCCGTCCCCTTGCCCTGGATGGCCTACCCCTGGAGCGCCGGCCCGTGTGAATGGCCCCACAGCCCTTCATGGCCTGAGATCAAACGCCTCTGCCCGGCATCAAACCGGTTGCGGGCGCTGCGCCAAACCAGCCGGCACGGCCGGGAAAGCGCCAGTGCAGCCAGTCTGAGGGGTCTCCAGTGCCTGTGCATGGGGGCTCAGCACCCAGCCAGGGTGTCTGCCTCCCGGGTGCAGGGCTCAGCACCCAGCCAGGGGGCTCAGCACCCAGCTGTGGGGTTTGGCACCCAGCCTTTGGCACTGCTGGAGCAGCCGAAGGGCGGCCCAGTTGTAATGGAAACATACTGGCAGGAAGGATCTCCCCTTACCGGGGAGCCCACGGCATCCTTGATAAGGGCGGCACAAAGAACTGGTAATAACGAGCGGCCCTTCCAGGAAAGCAGAAGTCGGTAACGGCCGTGCCAGCAGCCGGTGACCCTTCCTGGGCACAAGGAGAGCCCTGGTTGGGGTGCGACGCTGCACAACGGGGGCCGCTTGGGAGGGGTGAGGGGGCATGGCGGGGACAGGGGGTGGGAAACACCCGGGTGGGATGGAGTGGTGTCACTGGAAGTGGTGATGGAGGGCGAGCCATGGATGCAGGGGGGAGACCCAGGGTGTGGAGGAGATGGGAATGTGGACGAGAGAGGCAGAGATGCGGAGGGTCAAGCCAGGGATGCGGAGCGGCAAGCCAGGGATGCGGAGGGGCGATGCAGGGATGCAGGGGGGAGACCCAGGGGTGTGGAGGAGACAAGGATGCGGAGGGACGAGCCAGGGATGTGGAGGGTCAAGCCAGGGATGAGGAGGGGCGATGCAGGGATGCAGAGAAGCGAGCCACAGATGCGGAGTTGTGAGACAGGGATGTGGTTGGGTGAGCCAGGGAGGCGGAGGGACGAGCCACGGATGCGGAGGGTTGAGCCAATGATGCAGAGGGATGACCCAGGGATGCGGAGGGATGACCCAGGGATGCAGAGGGACAAGCCAGGGATGCGGAGTGGCGTGCAGCCACCTTTGGGCCTTGGTTGCATCAAGAACCCACAACTGCAACGGTCAGAAACCAGCCTCAGCCCCGGCCTTGCGAAAGCTGGAGTGTGGGCAAGCATGGCCAGTCTCAAGGGGAGGTGATGGAGGCGATAAACGTGTGGGGTGTTGGCGGGGAGGGGCGGATGCTGATTTCAGTTGCGATGATGGTCCTTTGTGTGTCCCCCCTTGGCCAAGTCACTGCCTGAGCCCCACACGGCCACTCGCTCTCTCCCCCTCGGTGGGATGGGGGAGAGAGTCAGAAGGGTAAAAGTGAGAAAACTCATGGCTTGTGCTAAAGACGGTTTAAGAGGGAAAGCAAAAGCTGCACACAAGCAAAGCGAAACAAGGAATTCATTCATCCTCCCCACGGGCAGGCGGGCGCTCAGCCATCTCCAGGAAAGTGGGGCTCCAGCACGCGTAACGGTGACTTGGGAAGACAAACGGCATCACGCCAAACACGCCAAACATTCCCCCTCTTCCTCCTGTTGAACACTGCCTGCAGCGCTTCTCTCTGATCGGGCCCTGCATCCTCGTGGGTCAACTGGTGGGACCTCGTGGGAGTCACGGCAGCAGTGCTGGGCTTGGCGTGGGCACAGGTCTCACCTCACGCAGAGAGACCCGCCAGGGACATTGTGGTCTCACCCCTGGTGACCCCCAGAATCGCTGTGCTTCCCACTCCTGGTGACCCCAGGGACAGTGTGCTTCCCACTCCTGGTGACCCCCAGAATCACTGTGCTTCCCACTCCTGGTGACCCCAGGGACGCTGTGCTTCCCACTCCTGGTGACCCCCAGAATCGCTGTGCTTCCCACTGCTGGTGACCCCAGGGACGCTGTGGTCTCACTCCTGGTGACCCCCGGGATCCTGGTGCCCCACAGGTGTCCGTAGGGGCAGTGTGGGAGCAGCCAGGCAGCCGAGCTGGTCTCACTGGGAGCGCTGGGGGCGCCGGACGCCCTCGTTAAGGGCAGAGCAGAGAAGCTGCGATAATGAACCCACAAAGCAGAAGTGTCCCGGCTGCTCCAGGAAGGCTGTTATGCCCCGCGCCCGCCCCGCACCACAGCCATAAAAGCAGCGTGCGCCCGACCCAAGGAGCTCCCGCCAGCACAGCCGTCGCCCCCACAGGCAGGGGGACCCTGGGGGACCAGGCTGCCCCCGGGACGCAGGTCACCCACCCAGAGACATGTCAGCCACCGGCCAGCCCCGCTCCCAGGAGCTGTCTGGTGAGTGCCTTCTCGCTAACACCTCCCACAGCGTGTTCGCGGGCGATGCCAGCAAATACTCCCAAGAATATTCCTGCTTTGCGAGTGGCGTGCGGTGACGGGGACGTGCAGGAGCCAGCGGCCTCCTGCCCTGTGCTATGGGGTGCCACGAATGTCATGAGCCTCACGCACCCACGCCGGGGCTCACCCTATAGGGGTGGCATTACAGGTGCCTGGCCGTGGGGCTCAGCACCCAGCCAGGGGGTCCAGCACCCAGCCAGGGGGTCCAGCACCCATCCAGGGGGTCCAACACCCAGTCAGGGGTCCAGCACACAGTCAGGGGTCCAGCACCCAGTCAGGGGTCCAGCATCCAGCCAGGGGGTCCAGCACCCAGCCAGGGGGTCCAGCACCCGGTCAGGGGGTCCAGCACCCGGTCAGGGTGTCCAGCACCCAGCCAGGGGTCCAGCACCCAGTCAGGGGTCCAGCACCCAGCCAGGGGGTCCAGCACCCGGCTGGTGTCTGGCTGTGAGAGGGGCTGGGTGGGGGTGGGCAGAGCCCCATCACTCCCCATTTGCCCGTGCGGGCCAGAGAGGATGAATGACCTTCGCAGGGAGGTGGAGACCCCGGAGGCAGGGAGGGCAGTGGGGTGAAGGTAGCACGGCCACCCTTGGCACCCCCGCCTGCCGTGCCCGTCCTTGCAGAGCCCTGCAGTGGGATGGGGACACCTGCATCCTCCCACCCCTCTCCCTACGAGCCCTCTCCCCCATGGCCACGGCGCTGCTGTGGTCACATCGAACCTGCTCCGTCCCTGTCTCCGCTCCCAGGAAGGCTGCACCGTAGAGCCAGACTGGTTGGGGTTGAGGGACCTTCAGAGACCGTCCAGGCCACCCCCTGCCATGGGCAGGGACATCTCCCACTCGATCCCGTTGCCCAAAGCCCCAAAGCCCAAAGCCCAAAGCCCCAGATCCCAAAGCCCGACCTTGAACCCTTCCAGGGACGGGGCATCCACAGCTTCTCTGGACAGCCTGTTCCACAGCCTCACCACCCTCAGCCTAAATCCTTCCCTCCCTCTGTCCAGCCTAAACCTGCCCTCTGGGGTGGGTCACGGCAGGACCCCAGACACCTTCACCAGTGCATGGGCGGCGGCGGCAGCTCGAGCCCATCCCCAGCACGTCCCCGCTTCCAGGGAACTGGAGCTGCTGCTGCCCTTGGGTGGCTGCAAAGCCCGCAAGCGGCATTTGCCCGCTGGGCTCCTGGGTGACCATCAGCCACGCTCAGAGGTACCCGGAACGTGGCTGTGACCTGTCCCCAGGGCGACCGCCGCCCTCAGTCCTGGGATGGATCCGGGCACCCCCTGCCCTCTGTCCTGGGATGGATCTGGGCACCCCCTGCCCTCTGTCCTGGGATGGATCCGGGTAACCCCTGCCCTCTGTCCTGGGATGGATCCAGGCACCCCCTGCCCTCTGTCCTGGGATGGATCCGGGCAAACCCTGCCCTCTGTCCTGGGATGGATCCGGGTAACCCCTGCCCTCTGTCCTGGGATGGATCTGGACACCCCCTGCCCTCTTTCCTGGGTTGGATCCGGGCACCCCCTGCCCTCTGTCCTGGGATGGATCCGGGCACCCCCTGCCCTCTGTCCTGGGATGGATCTGGGCACCCCCTGCCCTCAGTCCTGGGATGGATCCAGGCACCCCTTACTCTCTGTCCTGGGATGGATCTGGCCGCCCCCTGCCTCTGTCCTGGGATGGATCCGGGCACTCCCTGCCCTCTGTCCTGGGATGGATCCGGGCACCCCCTGCCCTCAGTCCTGGGATGGATCCGGGCACCCCCTGCCCTCTGTCCTGGGATGGATCCGGGCAAACCCTGCCCTCTGTCCTGGGATGGATCCGGGCACCCCCTGCCCTCTTTCCTGGGTTGGATCCGGGCACCCCCTGCCCTCTTTCCTGGGATGGATCCGGGCACCCCCTGCCCTCTGTCCTGGGATGGATCTGGGCACCCCCTGCCCTCAGTCCTGGGATGGATCCGGGCACCCCCTGCCCTCAGTCCTGGGATGGATTCGGGCACCCCTTACTCTCTGTCCTGGGATGGATCCGGGCACCCCCTGCCCTCTGTCCTGGGATGGATCCAGGCACCCCCTGCCCTCAGTCCTGGGAGGGATCTGGCCGCCCCCTTCCCGTTGCCTGGGATGGATCCGGGCACCCCCTGCCCTCTGTCCTGGGATGGATCCGGGCACCCCCTGCCTCTATCCTAGTGGGTCTGTGGTGTGAGGGAGCCCGCTGAGCCCTATTGCCCAGCTGGGCAGGTACCCCCCGAGCAGCCCTGGCATCCTGACCCCCAGCTGCTTCTCCCCATGCTGGTCCCCCCCACCGCTCACGGCCCTTCCTCTGCTCTCTCTGCAGCAGAAGAGATGAGTGTGGGGCCCAGGCTCACTGCCCCCCGCCTGCTCGGCTGCCTGCTCCTCCTGGCCTTCCTGGGAGGTGATTCCCTGCCTGGACCATGGGCCCTCACGGGACACGGGTGCAGTTCCCCCGCGCCAGGCAGCAGCGCCTGATCCCGCACGCCCTGATCCCCAATCCTGGATCCCTGATCCCAATTCCTGCTCCCTCGTCCTTGATCCATGATTCCCAAGCCATCATCCCCAATCTCTCATCACGGATCCCTGATTACCAAGCCTTGATGCCCAATCCCCACTCCCCATCCCCATTCTGTGGCAGCCCCCTTCCAGTGGGACCCCTCCCCACACCCTGCTCCGGGCACCCCAATTGCTGGGTGCGTGGCAGAGCCTGGGGGGTTGTCCCTGGGGTGGTTGTCCCTGGGTGGGGGTGTTGCTGGGTGGGGGAGTGTCCCCGGGTGGGGGTACTGCTGGGTGGGTCTTGGGGGGCTGGTGCCCATCTGGCCCCACACCTGCAGCAGACATCCTGGCTCCCTCCCCGGCGGTGGGGGGCACGGGCCGTGGGGCAGCGGTGGGTGCCCCCTCCCGTGGGACAGCAGAGGCTCTGCCTGCGTTTTGAAGGTGCCCTCGCCAGCCCCCCCAGCCCTGCCCTGGAGAGGATGCCGGCAGCCAGCTGCCCCCCGACCTGGCTTTACTACCGGGGGTTCTGCTACGGGTACTTCACCGAGAGGAGGACCTGGGCTGAGGCTGAGGTGGGTGCTGGCACCACCGGGGGGTGCTGGGGGGGTCCCCGGGGAGGGACGGCAGGCGGGGAGTGGGGGCATCGCCCTGGCCAGAAGCAGGACCCCAGCAGAGGGGGTCTGCCGCAGGGGCAGGGCTCTCCTCTACGCAGACATGTGGCAGGGTCGGGGGCTCTGCTGCTCTCCCCCACCCCCGGGCTTTCTGCGCGGGGGTGCCCGGCACCCAGTGCCTGGTGGCTGCAGGTGCTGGGTGCTGAGCCGCCCGCCTGTGCCCCCCCAGACCGAGTGCAGGCGGTACGGCCCCAAGGGACGGCTGGCCTCCATCCACAGCCTGGGGGCCAGCAGGGTCTTTGCCCGCTACATCATCAGCCAGAGGGATAGGGACAACACCTGGATCGGGCTGCGGGACGAGGAGCACGTGAGTGTCAGGGGGCTGCGCCTCTGCCCGTCGGCTGCCCCAGCCCCCCACCCTGGGCACCCACTGACCCCCTGCCCTGGGCACCAACTGATTTCTCTCCCCCAACCCAGGCACCCTCTGACCCCCTGCCCTGGGTACAAACTGACCCCTGTCCCCTACCCAGGCACTCGCTGATCCCTGTCCCCCACCCCAGGCACACACTGAGCCCCTGGCCTGGGCACCAAATGATCCTTGTCCCCCACCCCAGGCACCCACTGACCCTGTCCCCTGCTCTGGGCACCCACTGCCCCTGCCCCAGGCACCCACCGACCCCAGCCCCCCAACCCAGCCCCCCGCTGACCCCCGGCCCCTGCCATGGGAGCCCACTGACCTTCATTCCCCCGGCACCCACAGTCCAGGCAGTGGAAGTGGTCCGATAACTCCGTCTTCAACTACAAGCGCTGGGCCCCGGGGCAGCCCAACAACCGGTGGAACAGGGAGGACTGTGTGGTGCTGGAATGGTCCTCAGGTGAGCCGGGTCCTGGGGGTTGGGGGGGCTGGCATGGCCATGCCACATGACCGGGACCCCCAGCCGCTGCAGGAGAGTTGGGGTGTCAGGGGGTGAAGGAGGGTGATGGAGAGGAGGCGTGATGGAGGTAGGGGTGAGGGAGATGATGGAGGTGGGTGGTGATGGAGATGAAAGGGGTGATGAAGGTACGGGTGAAGGAGGGGAGATGGAGATAAAAGGGGAGATGGAGGTGAGGGTGATGGAGGCGGAGGGTGAGGGAAGTGATGGAAGTGGGGGTGATGGAGGTGGGGGGTGATGGAAGTGGGGGTGAGGGAGGTGGTGGAGATGGGTGTGATGGAGGTGGGGGTGATGGAGGTAAAAGGGGGTGTGCTAGGGGGTGGCAGGGCTCTGGGTGACTCACTGCCCCCCACCCAGGTTTCGAGTTATGGCATGACTACCCCTGCTCCAGCAGGTTCCCCTTCCTGTGCCAGCACGAGCTCTGAGGGGCAGCTCTTCCCCTTGCGGTGTGGAGATGCCCCCACACCTCCTGCCCTGCCGCCCCCGCGCCCCTCCCTGCCCACTGCCCAGCTGGGACCCCGGCGGGCAATAAACTTTGGCTTGAGCACCCAGCACCCACCTGTGCCTGTCGTCCTTCCCCCACATGCGTGGGCACAGGCAGTGCCACCGCCAAGGCGCTCACGGCCCAGGGAGCCGGTGCCCGGCCCCACGCCGGGGACACCTCCTTCTTTGGGGACACTCCTGTTGGGGACATGTCCTGCTGGGGACATGTCCTGCCTTGGGGACACCCCCTGCCTTGGGGACATGTCCTGATGGGGACACCTCCTGTTGGGGACACCCCCTCCCCTGGGGACATGTCCTGATGAGGATACCTCCTGTTGGGGACACCCCCTGCCCGGGGGTCACCTCCTGCCCTGGGGACACCCCCTGCCCTGGGGACATCCCCTGTCCCGGAGACACCCCCCGCCCCACGGCGCCAGCGCACCCTGGGGGAACCGTCCGGCCCTCGCTTATTTTGATTGTAAAATGGAGAAAAATGTGTAGAAAACCGGGGGGGGCCGGGGGGGGGCGGGAGCTGGGGGCAACAGGGTCCCTCCTGCAGGTTTGGATCCCCCTGCGTGGACCGCCAGGCACGCACCCACGGGAATGCCCCCTCCTCCCCCCACGCCGCTCCGCGTGGGAGCCAGCGGGTCCGGCCCGGGGTTAGGGGGCAGGGGCGGGGGGGCGCAGGGACAGGGAGGCCCTGCTCTGCCCCCACACTTTGCCCCTTTGCCCCGTCCAGCTCCGTGGGGAGGTCGGGGAACGCGCGGGGCTGCCCGGCCGCCGTCCCGCGTGGGTGCCACAGGGGGGGCCGTCGTGCCCTGCCAGGGCCGGTACCACGGGCACGGCGGAGGAACACGCGTGGGCACGGGTGCCTTGGCGCACTTTATTGTCGGGGGACGCCCGCGGCGGCGGAGCTGTTGGGGTCTGGAGGCAACCATGGGCGCGGGGTGTGAGGGTGCGGGCTGTGAGGATGCACGGTGCAACGGGTTTTGGGGGTGCGGGGTTTTGGGAGCACGGGGTTTGGGGGTGCGGGCTGTGAGGTTGCACGGTGCAAAGGGGTTTTGGGGGTGCGGGGTTTTGGGGGCGCGGGGTTTGGGAGTGCGGGCTGTGAGGTTGCACGGTGCAAAGGGGTTTTGGGGGTGCGGGGTTTTGGGAGCGCGGGGTGTGAGGGTGCGGGCTGTGAGGATGCACAGTGCAACAGGTTTTGGGGGTGCGGGGTTTTGGGGGCGCGGGGTTTGGGGGTGCGGGCTGTGAGGTTGCACGGTGCAAAGGGGTTTTGGGGGTGCGGGGTTTTGGGAGCGCGGGGTTTGGGGGTGCGGGCTGTGAGGATGCACAGTGCAACGGGTTTTGGGGGTGCGGGGTTTTGGGGGCGCGGGGTTTCGGGGTGCGGGCTGTGAGGATGCACGGTGCAACGGGTTTTAGGGGTGTGGGGTTTGGGCGTGCGGGCTGTGAGGTTGCACGGTGCAACGGCGTTTGGGGGTGCGGGTTGCCGGAGTTGGGGTTTGACGCGGGGGGACGCGGTGTGTGGGGTGTAGGGCGCAGTCGGGGGGGCGCGGCTGCCTCGCAGGCCCCTCCTAGGCTGCGTATTTGCAGATGAAGGGTTTCCTCTCGCCGCAGGACTCGTCCTCCCAGGACAGGAAACCTGCGGAGGAAGAGGAGCGAGCGCTGGGGGGGCCGGGGAACCCTCCCCGCCGCCCCCCGCCGCCCAGCCCGCCCCCGGGGGCTCCGGCCCCGACCCCCCAACCCCTTCTCACCCGTGGAATCCTCCAGCGAGGCGCAGCGCAGCCCCCCGGGGGAATCATCCCCCTCCCAGGCCGAGTAGTGCTGCTCGGACCCGTCCACCCACGTCCACGCCTGGCCCTGGCGCCCCGCGACGGGCAGGAGGCAAAGGCAGCGTCAGGCAGCGGCCGGGGGGGCGCGGGGGGGCGCGGGGCTGGGGCTGGGGCTGGGGCGGGGGCGCGGGCAGGGGCGTCTCTCCGGCCGGGCTGCCCGGGCACGCGTGGGGAGGGTGCGGGGCGGGGTGACACTCCCCCCCCCCCGGGGGCCGCGGGGGGCACGGGGGGTGCAGGCAGCGCCGCAGGCAGGAGACCCTCACCCGGTGGTAGAGGCCGATCCAGACGTTCTCCTCCTCCTCCTCCCGGCGCTGGCGCTGGGCGATGAAGGCGGCGAGGGCGCGGTGCTCCTCGGGGGTGTGCAGCGAGGCCAGGTGGCACCCCCCGCGGGCGGCCCTGCACCAAGCCTGGCAGGGACAGGCAGGTGGGTGGGGGCCTGCCTGCACCGCGGGGGGCCGGCCCGGGCACCCCTCGCCCCAGCACCTACCTCTGCCTTCCTCCAGGTGAGCTCCTGGCCGAAGTACCCGTAGCAGTGGTCCCTGAAGTCCAGCCAGCCCCGGGGACATTTGCTCGCCTGCACCCCTGCTCAGGGGGGGTGGGTGGTGTCAGGGCCTTCACCCCCATCCCACCTCCCAGCACCTGGCTGCAGCCAGGACCCGGTGGGCGGCAGCCCCCGGGGGGGCTCAAGGCCTCCCCAGCTTCTGTCTGGGGGGGCTGCTTCCCGGCCCCATATTTCGGGGTCCCCCCAGCGCCCACCCCTGCCCGGGGGGAGCACTGCCCATCCCCGGCCATGCAGGTAGCTGCGGGGGTGCAGGGCAGGCAGCAAGGCATGGGGGTGCCTGGGGTGTGGGTAACGTGGGCGAAGGGCAGGGGCAGGGAGTGGGGGAAGAGCAGGGTGCAGGGGCTCACCTTGCAGCGAGGGGTGCAGGGCCAGGCAGCCGAGCAGGCAGAACCCCAGGAAAGCAGCTTGTCCCATCCTCTCCCTTCCCTGCAAAGAGAGAGGTGGCGTGGGGCTGGCCCGGGCACCCACCGCCTGCCCCAGCACCCACCACCCAGCACCGCACCACCTGCCCCTGGATCCACGGCCTGCCCCAGCACTCATCCCCCAGCACCCACCCTGGCATCCACCGCCTGCCCCAGAACCCACCACCCAGCACCCACCACCTGCCCCAGGACCCACTGCCTGCCCCAGCACCCACCACCCCATCACCTCCACCAGCACCCACCACCTGCCCCATCAACCAGCACCCACCAATCCAACACCTACCCCAGCACCCACTGTCTACCCCAGCACCCACCACCCAGCACCCCACCACCTGCCCCAGCACCCACCACCCCATCACCTCCCCCAGCACCCACCAGCCCAGCACCCACCCTGGCACCCACTGCCTACCCCAGCACCCAGCACCCAGCACCCACCACCCCATCACCTCCCCCAGCACCCACTGCCTGCCCCAGCACCCACCTCCCCTCCACTCCAGCACCCACCTGCCACCCACCAACTGCCCCACCACCCACCACCTTCCCCGGCACCCACTGCTGGAGCACCCACCCAGCACCTGCAGGGGCGACGCAGATTGAGCCCAGCTGGAGCAGGGCGCAGCCACCCCGACACCTTTATAGGCGCAGCGGCCGGGGCGTCAGGCAGATGGGGCGGGTGGCACCCACTCCTGGGAGACGCCTGGCCCCACTGGCAGCCACATCAAAGGGGAGAGGCGGCTGCCCCACGGCTCCAGCTTGCCAGGACCCCCAGCCTGGGCTGCCCCTCGCCCAAACATGCCTGGAGGCACCGGTCCCTGGATTGATGTGTCCCTGCTCCCCCTCGGTGCTGGCAGCCAGGGCCACCCCAGCAAGCCTGCAGCAGAGCCCCTCATCCCAGGGTCACCTCTGCACCCCCAGCAGCAAGTGCTGGCTGTGGGCGATGCCCCCAGACACACAGGGATCCCCCAGCCCCCCTGCCCAGCCGAACACCATGGTCCCAGCCCCACCACCCCGAGCCCCCAGGCACCCTGGGTGCTGCTCTCACTCTCTGCACCCCGAGTGCTGGGGCAGGGCACCCCCTGCGGAGGCAATGCTGACTGACCAGCACAGGGGAGCTGTGCTGTGCTGGGGCGCAGCGTTGGTCCAGCAGCAGGATCGGCCCCAGCCCTGTTCACACGGGGTCATGGGGACCGTTCCGGCAAAGCCCTGCCCGTATCCGTGCTCTCGGGCAGCTTCTGGCGTTCACCCAGCGATGGTGCCCGGCCCTGGGCTGCATCTTGCCAGGCTGTCTCCTCTGTGCTGGGCAGTGCCCAGTGGCAGCCCTGGCATCCTGGGATGCACCGCACCAGCGTGAGCACACACGGCTCCGGTGTGAGCACACATGGCTCCGGGGCGAGCACACACGGCTCTGGGGTGAGCACACATAGCTCTGGGGTGAGCACACACAGCTCTGGGGTGAGCACACACGGCTCTGGGGTGAGCACACATGGCTCTGGGTTGAGCACACATAGCTCTGGGGTGAGCACACACGGCTCTGGGGTGAGCACACATAGCTCTGGGGTGAGCACACACGGCTCTGGGGTGAGCACACACGGCTCCGGGGTGAGCACACATAGCTCTGGGGTGAGCACACACGGCTCTGGGGTGAGCACACATAGCTCTGGGGTGAGCACACACGGCTCTGGGGTGAGCACACACGGCTCCGGGGTGAGCACACATAGCTCTGGGGTGAGCACACACGGCTCTGGGGTGAGCACACACGGCTCCGGTGTGAGCACACATGGCTCTGGGGTGAGCACACACGGCTCCGGGGTGAGCACACACAGCTCTGGGGTGAGCACACACAGCTCTGGGGTGAGCACACACGGCTCTGGGGTGAGCACACATGGCTCTGGGTTGAGCACACATAGCTCTGGGGTGAGCACACACGGCTCTGGGGTGAGCACACATAGCTCTGGGGTGAGCACACACAGCTCTGGGGTGAGCACACACGGCTCCGGGGTGAGCACACATAGCTCTGGGGTGAGCACACACGGCTCCGGGGTGAGCACACATAGCTCTGGGGTGAGCACACACGGCTCTGGGGTGAGCACACATAGCTCTGGGGTGAGCACACACGGCTCTGGGGTGAGCACACACGGCTCCGGGGTGAGCACACATAGCTCTGGGGTGAGCACACACGGCTCTGGGGTGAGCACACACGGCTCCGGTGTGAGCACACATGGCTCTGGGGTGAGCACACACGGCTCCGGGGTGAGCACACATAGCTCTGGGGTGAGCACACACGGCTCTGGGGTGAGCACACACGGCTCCGGTGTGAGCACACACGGCTCTGGGGTGAGAACACATAGCTCTGGGGTGAGCACACACGGCTCTGGGGTGAGCACACACGGCTCCGGGGTGAGCACACACAGCTCCGGGGTGAGCACACACGGCTCCGGGGTGAGCACACACGGCTCCGGGGTGAGCACACATAGCTCCGGGGTGAGCACACACAGCTCTGGGTTGAGCACACATAGCTCCGGGGTGAGCACACACAGCTCTGGGGTGAGCACACATAGCTCTGGGTTGAGCACACATAGCTCCGGTGTGAGCACACACGGCTCCGGTGTGAGCACACACGGCTCTGGGGTGAGCACACACGGCTCCGGGGTGAGCACACACGGCTCTGGGGTGAGCACACACGGCTCTGGGGTGAGCACACACGGCTCCGGTGTGAGCACACATGGCTCTGGGGTGAGCACACACGGCTCTGGGGTGAGCACACACAGCTCTGGGGTGAGCACACACGGCTCCGGTGTGAGCACACATGGCTCTGGGGTGAGCACACACGGCTCTGGGGTGAGCACACACAGCTCTGGGGTGAGCACACACGGCTCCGGTGTGAGCACACATGGCTCTGGGGTGAGCACACACGGCTCCGGTGTGAGCACACACGGCTCTGGGGTGAGCACACACGGCTCCGGGGTGAGCACACACAGCTCTGGGGTGAGCACACACGGCTCTGGGGTGAGCACACACGGCTCCGGGGTGAGCACACACAGCTCTGGGGTGAGCACACATAGCTCTGGGGTGAGCACACACAGCTCTGGGGTGAGCACACACGGCTCCGGGGTGAGCACACACGGCTCTGGGGTGAGCACACACGGCTCCGGGGTGAGCACTGGTGTAAGCATGCACCGTGCCAGCATGAGCACGTACCGCACCAGTGTTAGCACACCCGCCTCCGGTGTGAGCACTGACCACTTCGGCACGAGCACACAGGCTCCAGCGTGAGCACCGGCCAGCGTGGGGGCTGGGTCCCTGCCCCACACGTGGGGGTGGCAGCAGCCGAGAGCCGCGGGCAAGACAAGGGCCAAGCGATGCCAAGTGATGCCAGGTGTTGGTCATGGACCCGCGATGGGGGAACGGGGTGCTGGGCGTGAGCACCCTGTTGCAGGGGTGCCATCCCCTTGGGCATGCAGCCCCCCCGAGAAGGGCCAGGCTGGAGGGGGTTAAGGAGCTGCAGTGATGGGGAGAGGACCATGGCCAGGACTGGGCTTGCTGCCCACAGCCAGGGATCAGATAAGGGAACAGGGACCGGCGGCTCCCGGCGCGGCTCCAGCCATGGCTCCAGACACTCATCGTGGCTCCAGACACGCACCAGCAGCTCCTGCTCCCCAACGGGGACGCAGCACAGCCTGGCAGAGGCACCTGTGGCCTCCGGGGTCCCCACCACACTCAGGGGGCCTCAGATCCAAACCAGGGGGCTCCTGGCCGTGGGGCTGGGCCATAGGGCCCAGATGCAGGACACGGCCCCAAAGCGGGGTTGGGGTGCAGGATGTGGCCCCAGTGCAGGGTTAGGGTGCAGGATGCACGGTCCAGATGTGGGATGCAGCCCCAAAGCGGGGTTGGGGTGCAGGATGCACCAGCACCAGGCCCAGAGCAGGGGCTGGCAGATGCTTACACAAGGGGATGGGTGCCAGCATGGGCAGAGGCAGCACCTGCACAGTGTCCCCACACCCTGTTGATGCTGAGGCTGCTCCTTGGCTGAGTTGGGTTGCAAAGCAGGGCATCACA
Organism: Phalacrocorax aristotelis; assembly: GCF_949628215.1. Classification (NCBI taxonomy): domain Eukaryota; kingdom Metazoa; phylum Chordata; class Aves; order Suliformes; family Phalacrocoracidae; genus Phalacrocorax; species Phalacrocorax aristotelis. The sequence continues at coordinate 218,557,711 of NC_134276.1, forward strand.
CCCAGGAGGGACCCCGGCTTGGCAGCCCATGGTGGGTGCAGCATCTGTGCTTGCTCTGGGGATGCCACTGCGGTGCCACCTCCCTGTCACCCCCTTGCTGTGTCCCTCTGCATGGGGACACCGGGCAGGTCGGGCAGCGCAGGAGGGGAAGCAGGTAGGGGCGAAGAAACTGGGGTACAGCAGGGTGTGAAGGCAGGAGGTTGGGTGCAGGGTGTGAAGGTGGGGATGTGCAGGCAGGGTGGGGGTGCCGGCTGGACTCAGCCTGTATCCCAGGGCCAGAGCATCCTGAGACAAGGAGGGGCCCGCAGTGGGGGGGGCTCTGGTCTGGCTGGACCCCCCGTGCCCCCAGCAGACACCCTGCATGTGCTGGCCGGGCTGCGCCAAAGCCCTGTGAGCTCGATGGGTGCAGGCAGCCAGCGGGAGGAGGGTGCCGGCTGCCTCCGACTGCTGGGCGCTGTACAGGGCAAGGCGCTCCGCCGCGCCGGACACGGCCGAGGGGCTCGTGCAGCGCCCGTCCCTGCCGCCGTGCCCCGCTGCACACTCCCCGTCACCGCGACGCAGGCTGCCGGCGGGCACGGCTCACCCACGGCTCTCCCACGGCTCACTGGTCACCGCCCCACGGTGCCTTTCATCCGCTGACGCACCCGCTGCCTGTGCCCACTGGCCGGTGCCCACCGGCTGCGGGGATGGTGCCAGGACCACCATGGGGACGAGGTGGGCGCAGGGGTCCCCAGCCCGGGGTGCGCCTGCCCGATGCGGGGGTCCCCAGCCTGACGGCGGGTGCAGAGCTCAGCAGGGGCTCACACAGACAGCCTTTATTAGAAGCATGTACAGAGCAGCAACACCCTCGCTGCCCCCCCATCTCACCCAGTACCGCGGCTCAGAGTGGCCCCCACTGGCCCCGGCTCCATGGCCTCCCAAGCTGGGGTCTGAGACCACCCCTGCCTCACTTCCCCGCCTTCTCAACCGGCTTGTCGAAGAGCTCAGCGATGTCCAGCATGGCCTGGCGGATGTTCCTCCCAAAGCGCTTTGAGTCCTGCAGGGCAGCACCCATGAACCCTGCTGTTCCCAGCCCCCCAAAATTGGGACCCAACCCCTCTGCCCCTGGGGCACCCTCTGTGCCCTGGGATCCCCGGCAGGTCCTCCAAGAGCAGCACCACACGCCTGGAGTGAGGTGGGAGTCCCACAGGCGAGGGGCTGGGATGCAGCAGGGCAGGGGTCCCACAGAAGAGGGGCTGGAACACAGTGGGGTGGGAGTCCCACAGGAGAGGGACCAGGACTCAGCAGGGTGGGGGTCTTACAGGAGAAGGGCTGGGATGCAGCGGGGTTGGGGTCTTACAGGACAGGGGCCAGGATGTGGCAGGGTGAGGGGGTCCCACAGGAGAGGGGCTGGGATGCAGCAGGGTGGGGGTCCCAGAGGAGAGGGGCTGGGATGCAGCAGGGTGAGGGGGTCCCACAGGAGAGGGGCTGGGATGCAGTGGGGTCAGAGCCAGGGTCTGGGGGCTGCCCCAGGCCCACGGGGACCCCATAGGAGACCCCACAGCCCAGATAGCAACTGCAGCACCAGGAGAGACACCACTGCCTGCCCTGCCCAGGGAGCACCCCCAGCCCCCCAGCCCCAGCCCCGGGGCTCTCACCGTCTCAGAGCTGGAGAACTTGCTGGAGACATGGAAGGTGATGAGGTTCTCACCCGCGATGATGTAGGAGACGCCGTAGCCATCATCTGCCACCTGTGGGGGGCGCATGAGCGGGGCCATGGCACCCCCGGGGGCACCGGGCACCCACCTGGGGTGCCCACTGTCGGCCCCCGCCTGTGCCATGGTGCTGGGGTTCCTCCGGTGTGGGGCACATCCCTGACCCAGACCCATGGACCAGTACGTGCAACAGACCCACACACCCACCCCTTGCAGACCCACCTCCCTGCCCCCACACTCCCTGCTCCCCCCAGCCCTGCTGACCCCCCCGACGCCCCCCAGGGATGCTCACGGGGCCGAAGCCGCCGCCGGTGGAGACGTGGTCGGGGTACTTGCTCAGGTCGCACAGCTTCAGCTGCTGCTGCGGCGTCTGGCTGGTGGAGAGGCGCCAGGGCTCCGAGAGCACCTGCCCGGACCGGGCGTCAGTGGTGCCGCCAAGCACCCCGCTGCACCCCACTGTGCTACAGTGCGCCCTGCTGCACCCCAGTGTGCCCCGCTGCACCCCACTGTGCTACAGTGCGCCCTGCTGCACCCCAGTGTGCCCCGCTGCACCCCACTGTGCTACAGTGCGCCCTGCTGCACCCCAGTGTGCCCCGCTGCACCCTGCTGTGCTACAGTGCGCCCTGCTGCACCCCAGTGTGCCCCGCTGCACCCCACTGTGCTACAGTGCGCCCTGCTGCACCCCAGTGTGCCCTGCTGCACCCCACTGTGCTACAGTGCGCCCTGCTGCACCCCAGTGTGCCCTGCTGCACCCTGCTGTGCTACAGTGCGCCCTGCTGCACCCCAGTGTGCCCCGCTGCACCCTGCTGTGCTACAGTGCGCCCTGCTGCACCCCAGTGTGCCCCGCTGCACCCCACTGTGCTACAGTGCGCCCTGCTGCACCCCAGTGTGCCCCGCTGCACCCCACTGTGCTACAGTGCGCCCTGCTGCACCCCAGTGTGCCCCGCTGCACCCCACTGTGCTACAGTGCGCCCTGCTGCACCCCAGTGTGCCCCGCTGCACCCCACTGTGCTACAGTGCGCCCTGCTGCACCCCAGTGTGCCCCGCTGCACCCCACTGTGCTACAGTGCGCCCTGCTGCACCCCAGTGTGCCCCGCTGCACCCCACTGTGCTACAGTGCACCCTGCTGCACCCCAGTGTGCCCCGCTGCACCCCACTGTGCTACAGTGCACCCTGCTGCACCCCAGTGTGCCCCGCTGCACCCTGCTGTGCCCCGCTGCACCCCACTGTGCTACAGTGCACCCTGCTGCACCCCAGTGTGCCCCGCTGCACCCTGCTGTGCCCCGCTGCACCCCACTGTGCTACAGTGCGCCCTGCTGCACCCCAGTGTGCCCCGCTGCACCCTGCTGTGCTACAGTGCGCCCTGCTGCACCCCAGTGTGCCCCGCTGCACCCTGCTGTGCCCTGCTGCACCCCACTGTGCTACAGTGCACCCTGCTGCACCCCAGTGTGCCCCGCTGCACCCCACTGTGCTACAGTGCGCCCTGCTGCACCCCAGTGTGCCCTGCTGCACCCCACTGTGCTACAGTGCGCCCTGCTGCACCCCAGTGTGCCCCGCTGCACCCCACTGTGCTACAGTGCACCCTGCTGCACCCCAGTGTGCCCCGCTGCACCCTGCTGTGCCCCGCTGCACCCCACTGTGCTACAGTGCACCCTGCTGCACCCCAGTGTGCCCCGCTGCACCCCACTGTGCTACAGTGCGCCCTGCTGCACCCCAGTGTGCCCCGCTGCACCCCACTGTGCTACAGTGCGCCCTGCTGCACCCCAGTGTGCCCCGCTGCACCCCACTGTGCTACAGTGCGCCCTGCTGCACCCCAGTGTGCCCCGCTGCACCCTGCTGTGCTACAGTGCGCCCTGCTGCACCCCAGTGTGCCCCGCTGCACCCTGCTGTGCTACAGTGCGCCCTGCTGCACCCCAGTGTGCCCCGCTGCACCCTGCTGTGCCCTGCTGCACCCCACTGTGCTACAGTGCACCCTGCTGCACCCCAGTGTGCCCCGCTGCACCCCGCTGTGCTACAGTGCGCCCTGCTGCACCCCAGTGTGCCCCGCTGCACCCTGCTGTGCCCCGCTGCACCCCACTGTGCTACAGTGCACCCTGCTGCACCCCAGTGTGCCCCGCTGCACCCCACTGTGCTACAGTGCGCCCTGCTGCACCCCAGTGTGCCCTGCTGCACCCCACTGTGCTACAGTGCGCCCTGCTGCACCCCAGTGTGCCCCGCTGCACCCCACTGTGCTACAGTGCACCCTGCTGCACCCCAGTGTGCCCTGCTGCACCCCACTGTGCTACAGTGCGCCCTGCTGCACCCCAGTGTGCCCCGCTGCACCCTGCTGTGCCCCGCTGCACCCCACTGTGCTACAGTGCGCCCTGCTGCACCCCAGTGTGCCCCGCTGCACCCCACTGTGCTACAGTGCGCCCTGCTGCACCCCAGTGTGCCCCGCTGCACCCCACTGTGCTACAGTGCACCCTGCTGCACCCCAGTGTGCCCTGCTGCACCCCAGTGTGCCCCGCTGCACCCTGCTGTGCCCCGCTGCACCCCACTGTGCTACAGTGCACCCTGCTGCACCCCACTGCACCCTGCTGCACCCCACTGCGCCGCAATGCACCCCACTGTGCCCCAATGCACTCTGCTGCACCCCGCTGCACCCCTCTGCGCCCTGCTGTGCCCCATTCTGCTGCACCCCGCTGCACCCTGCTGCACCCCACTGTGCCCCAATGCACTCTGCTGCACCCTGCTGCACCCCACTGCACCCCTCTGTGCCCTGCGGTGCCCCATTCTGCTGCACCCCACTGTGCCCCAATGCACTCTGCCGCACCCTGCTGCACCCCACTGCACCCCTCTGTGCCCTGCGGTGCCCCATTCTGCTGCACCCCACTGTGCCCCAATGCACTCTGCTGCACCCTGCTGCACCCCCCTGTGCCCTGCTGCACCCCACTGTGCCCCAATGCACTCTGCTGCACCCCGCTGCACCCCACTGCCCGCGGGCGCATGCGGCCTGGCAGGTACGTGCGTGCTGGTGTCACCGTGTGGGGCACAGGCAGTGACATGTCGACGATGGCAGCTGGACGTGTGCGCCCAGGCCACGTGCAGCACGTCAGCCCTTGCACACGCGTGTGCTGGTGACACATGTAAGGGGCGGGGTGGTTTTTCCCCTGCGCGCCCACGCAGTGTCCCGCGCGCTGCGTGCGTCGCTGTCGCGGCGCGGTGCTGCGAGCCCCTGCGCCCGCCCGGGCTCACCTGGGCCAGAAAGGGGGACTGCACCCCCAGGTAGCGGGACACCACGTAGAGGCAGAAGAGGTGACGGTCAATGCCGGCCCCGGTCATGGCCATGCGGTACATGTGCTGGTGCTTCTCGGCTGCCAGCTTGAAGAGCCGCTGGCGCTCGGCTCGCTGCGGGGAGAGCCGGGCTCAGGGCCGGTGGAGGCAGGGGTCCCATCACCCCCCACCTGGCCACCCCGGGTGCTCTGCGTGGGATGAGTCCTCCTGGGTCCTGCCCGGGGGAGGCAACGGCTGTGCAGCTCTGGGGGAGAGATCCTGAGGGATGGGGACCTCTCCCAGGGACAGGGATGTCCCCAAGGGATGGGGACCACTCCCAGGGCCATGGATGTCCCCAAGGGGTGGGGACCTCACCTAGGGACGGGGGTGTCTCCGAGGGATGGGGACCTCACCCAGGGACAGGGGTGACCCCAAGGGATGGGGACCTCACCCAGGGACAGGGACCCCCTCCAGAGATGGACACTTTCTCTGGGGATGGGGATGTCCCCAAGGAATAGGGACCTCTCCCAGAGATGGGCCCACCCCCGAGAGATAGAAGCCTTCGTGAGAGACGGGGACCTCCCTCTGTGAGGGATGAGGACCCCCTCCAGAGATGGGCACTTTCTCCAGGGACAGGGTCCAGGTTCCAGGAATAGGAACATCTGTCAGAGGTGGGGACCTCCCCAGGGGTTGAGGAGCACTGTGAGGCATGGGCACCTCCCCCAGTGACAGGGACGTCTGTGAGGGATGGGGACCTCCCCAGGGGATGGGACCACCACGGCAGAGCCAGCCATGCCGGGACAGCCCCGACCCGGCTGGGGACAGCAGGATGGAGCCAAGGGCTTGGAGGGGAGGTCCAGGGGGAGCGGCTGGGGGGCCGGAGACCCTGGCGCATTGCTCACAGTCTGCCGGGCGTCTGCCATGCTGCGCACGAAGGCAGTGGACTCGGCGGTGCAGGACCTTACTGTCTCCGTCCGGCCCTCGCGGAAGAGTCGTGTCATGGAGGCCTCGTAGGTGAGGCAGAAGCGGCCCTTGTCCTGCGGAGAGGCCGGGTCACACCGGGGCAGGCCCGGAGGATGCTGGCCTGTCCCTGTCCCCATCCCCGTCCCCTTCCCCATCCCATCCTCACCCTTGCCCCCATCCCATCCTCATCCCTGCCTCCATTTCTAGCCCCATCCCTGTCCCTGTCCCTGTCCCAGTCCCTGTCCCATCTCCATCCCCATTCCTTTCCCCATTCTGTCCCCATTCTGTCCCTATCCCATCCTCATCCCCATCCGCATCCCCATCCCACCCCGACCCATCCCCATCCCACCCCGACCCATCCCCATCCCATCCCATCCCGTCCCCGTGCCGTCTGGGGCAGCTCACGCGGAAGTGGGCGAGCTGCAGGGAGATCTGGATGAAGGCATCGGGGCTGGTCCGGCACTTCTTGATCAGCCCCTTCCCGAAGTCGGAGAACTGGAAGCAGCAGAAGTCCACGTCGTCGGCCAGCGCCTTGGCCAGGCGGTAGGAGCCCTCGATGGCGGCACGGCACTGCGGAGAGGCGCAGCCATGGCGGGCAGGGCGATAGCACCAGCCCCGCCGTCGCCCGGGGTGGGGGGCACTGATGGCCCAGCCCCAGCCCCGGGCACGGCCAGTGGCACCGCGACACCGGAGGGCCGACGGGACCCCTGCGCACTGATGCCGTGGGGCGCAGGGGGTGGCTGGGGTGCAGAGAGCCCACCCTGCTGCCGTGGGGAACAGGAGGACCCCGAGAGCCTGCCCGCAGCACCAGGGCGGGGGGCCTTGGGGGTCGGACCCACCTCCTGGGGGATGTCCCACTGGAGGCGCTGAGGGGGGGCCAGCCGCGTGTCGGGCTCCCCCAGGCAGTGCCCTGCCTCGGTGTAGCCCAGCTGGAATTTGTCTGTCGCCAGGGTGAACTGGGGGGAGAGGTGCCCCTGAGTGTGAGGCCCCCTGAGCCCACCACCATCGCCCCATCACCCCCCAATCCACCTCCCAGCTGCCCCACTCACCCCAGGGTGGTCCCAAGCCCCCCTCCTCCACAGCCCCACTCACCCCAGCTTGTCCCAGGACTCGCCCCAGGGCAGCCCCGTGGGATCCCCCTCCACTCAAGAAGGGGTTCCTCAGCCTGGGGGTCCATAACAAGGGTGTCCACATAGGGGTCCCCAGCCCCTGGGTGCCCAATAGGGGAGCCCAGCCTGGGGTGCTCCCCCCGCCCCCCCGTTACCTCCCAGAGGTGCCCGATGATGGGTGCATCGGCCCAGGAGTGCTCAGCGTTGGCCCCCAGCTTCCCGTTCTTGTAGACCACCAGGGTGAAGGACTTGTCGAACCAGCTGTGGGGAGGGGGGGTGAGGGCAGGGTGGGTGCTGCGGGGAGGGTCCTGGGGTGGGGGGGGGTGGGGAGGGGTGCCCACCGGTCGTAGCACTGGCCGTGCAGCAGGGACTTGGCGTAGGCGTCCATGCAGCCCTCCTGGCTGGGGCTGTAGCCGTGCTCCTCCTCGTCCAGCGTCAGGAAGAAGGCCGCCCGCTCGATGGCGTCCAGTGACACCTTGTTCTTGCCGTGGCTGAAGAACCGGGCTCGAGCCTCGGCCCAGGGCACCCTGCCGGCACGGCCAGCGTGAGGGCGCGTGGGGCTGCCGACGCCCAGACCCACCACCATGCGCTGAGCCCCCTGAGCCCACTGCCCCGACCCACGCAGCAGCCCCCACCCACGGGTGGCCCCAGGGTCTGGCACCAGGAGCGTGAGTGTGGGGCTGTCCTGCAAAACCCCCTGAGCCCACCACCCCAACCCACAACCCCAGGTGGCCCCAGGGTTCTAGCACCAGGAGCCATGAGGATGTGGGGCTGGTGACGCCCACCACCCAGCCAAGTCCCCTGAACCCACCGACCCCATGTCCCGACCCACATTGCAGCCCCCAGCCCCAACCCATGGGTGGCCCCAGGGTCCCCATCCCAGAGCACCTCGTCCATCCCCCCGTGCCCTGCTCCCGCCGCCCCGGGCAGCGTGCACAGCACCCACAGCCCGCCCAGAGCGCGGGGACCCCGTGGTGGAGCCGGCACCTCTCGCCGGCGGTGAGTGCCGCCAGCCGCTCCTCGCCGGGCTGGGGGGGCGAGGGGTCGTCCAGGATGCGCTGGAACTGCAGCTCCAGGTCGCGGGGCCGCAGCACCTGCCCCCCGTAGTAGAGCCAGACCTTGTAGAAGCGGCCCTTGTGGTAGACGGCCAGGTGCTTGCTGTCCACCAGGTGCAGCAGCGTGTCTGGCGGGGGGACACCGGTGTCACGGCCACCCCACGGACCCTGCGTGGGGGATGGGGTGCCCCCCAGCCCCCTTACCCTTCTCCTTGCCGGGGATGCGGGTGGTGTTGAACATCCGTTCCGACTGGTAGGAGCACATGGGCACAATGCCCAGCGCCATCATCTGTGCGGGGCAGCGGTGAGCGGGGGGCTGGGGCACCTGCGCCCCACCTCCAACCCCTGCACCCCCAAACCCTGGCCTCCCTGAGCCCCCCAAAGCCCACCTGAGCTCCCCGGCAGCCGCAGGACCTCGTGCCAGCCTCATGGCGACTCCCGCCCTGGCCCTACCCCTGCCCCACAGCCTCCCCAGCCCCCCTGCTCTCCCCAAACCCCGTAGCCCCACCGTCCCCCCGCAGCCCCCCAGGGTGCTCACAGGGGGGATCTCCCCGCGGTCCAGCTTGCGGCGGTAGAGCAGCATGGCGTGCACCGTGTTACCTGCCCGGGCAGCCTGGATGCGGCTGGGGGTCACGTAGAGGAAATCCTGGGGACGAGGGATGGGGCTTGGTGATGATGCTGGGGTGCACCTGGAGGGGGTTTCGGTCATGCTGGCAGTCCCCCTGTCCGTCCCCCCCTTACCATGGCGTAGTAGTTGCTGTTGACCATGAGCGGGCTGCGGCTGTGCAGGTAGATGTACTGCTCCCACCAGTCGCTCACCTGCGGGGACAGGGACGGGGATGGGGACAGGGTACAGGACCCCCTGCCCCTAATGACCCAGCTGGGGCACCAAGTGCTCCCTTCCCATGATTGTGGGGGGAGAGCAGGACTGTGGGCTTGGGTGGGGGTCAACATCCCTGGTGCTGGAGGTGAGGACCACCACTGCTTCCCCCCCCACCCCATCACCAGGGAAGCCCAGGGCACTCACATAGTTGGTTGTCCACCAGGACTTGAGGATCAGGTACTTCTGAAGCCGTGGAGCTGTCTTCTCCTTGAATTCCTTGGCCAGAGCCTCCATCTTACTGTACTTCTCATCATCCATTAGCGGGCGCACTGACTCCAGGTACTGCAGGGAGGGGGCTCGGTGTGACACCCCCCATCCCCATCCCACCACAGACAGACCCATCCTGTCCCATCCCAGCCCCTTACCCGGCTGATGGTGGCCTCCACAGGGGGCACGGGGAGCTTGGGCAGAGAGGTCTGGAAGCTGTACAGCAGGGGCTTACGGACAGACAGCACCTTCATCAGCGCCTGGAGGAAACACGGAGAAGATGGAGGGGACGGCGCAGACCTGCAGGACCGTTGCCATGCCGTGCATCACCCGTGCACCAGCTCCTGCTGCTGGCTCCGGGACTCCTCCGTGGTCCTGCTACACCTCCAGCCAGGTCCCGGCCCTCCATCCTCCTGCTGCACCCGCAGCCACGTCCCGGCCCTCCATCCTCCTGCTGCACCGCAGCCACGTCCCAGCCATCCATCCTCCTGCTGCACCCGCAGCCACGTCCCGGCCATCCATCCTCCTGCTGCACCCGCAGCCATGTCCCAGCCCTCCATCCTCCTGCTGCACCCGCAGCCACGTCCCGGCCCTCCATCCTCCTGCTGCACCCGCAGCCAGGACCTAGCCCCCCATCCTCCTGCTGCACCCGCAGCCACGTCCCGGCCCTCCATCCTCCTGCTGCACCCGCAGCCATGTCCCGGACCTCCATCCTCCTGCTGCACCCACAGCCACGTCCCAGCCATCCATCCTCCTGCTGCACCCGCAGCCACGTCCCAGCCATCCATCCTCCTGCTGCACCCGCAGCCACGTCCCGGCCCTCCATCCTCCTGCTGCACCCGCAGCCACGTCCCGGCCCTCCATCCTCCTGCTGCACCCGCATCCGCGTCCCGGCCCTCCATCCTCCTGCTGCACCCGCAGCCATGTCCCGGCCCTCCATCCTCCTGCTGCACCCACAGCCACGTCCCAGCCATCCATCCTCCTGCTGCACCCGCAGCCACGTCCCAGCCATCCATCCTCCTGCTGCACCCGCAGCCACGTCCCGGCCCTCCATCCTCCTGCTGCACCCGCAGCCACGTCCCAGCCATCCATCCTCCTGCTGCACCCGCATCCGCATCCCGGCCCTCCATCCTCCTGCTGCACCCGCAGCCACGTCCCGGCCCTCCATCCTCCTGCTGCAACCGCAGCCGCGTCCCGGCCCTCCATCCTCCTGCTGCACCCGCAGCCACGTCCCGGCACTCCATCCTCCTGCTGCACCCGCAGCCACGTCCCGGCCCTCCATCCTCCTGCTGCACCCGCAGCCACGTCCCGGCACTCCATCCTCCTGCTGCACCCGCAGCCACGTCCCGGCCATCCATCCTCCTGCTGCACCCGAAGCCACGTCCCGGCACTCCATCCTCCTGCTGCACCCGCAGCCACGTCCCAGCCCTCCATTCTCCTGCTGCACCTGAGCCAGGTCCCAGCCCTCCATCCTCCTGCTGCACCCGCAGCCGCGTCCCAGCCCTCCATCCTCCTGCTGCACCCGCAGCCACGTCCCGGCACTCCATCCTCCTGCTGCACCCGCAGCCGCGTCCCAGCCCTCCATCCTCCTGCTGCACCCGCAGCCACGTCCCAGCCATCCATCCTCCTGCTGCACCCGCAGCCACGTCCCGGCCCTCCATCCTCCTGCTGCACCCGCAGCCGCGTCCCAGCCATCCATCCTCCTGCTGCACCTGAGTCACGTCCCGGCCCTCCATCCTCCTGCTGCACCCGCAGCCACGTCCCGGCCCTCCATCCTCCTGCTGCACCCGCAGCCACGTCCCGGCCCTCCATCCTCCTGCTGCACCCGCAGCCACGTCCCGGCCCTCCATCCTCCTGCTGCACCCGCAGCCACGTCCCGGCCCTCCATCCTCCTGCTGCACCCGCAGCCACGTCTCGGCCCTCCATCCTCCTGCTGCACCCGCAGCCGCGTCCCAGCCCTCCATCCTCCTGCTGCACCCGCAGCCAGGACCCAGCCCTCCATCCTCCTGCTGCACCCGCAGCCACGTCCCAGCCATCCATCCTCCTGCTGCACCCACAGCCACGTCCCGGCACTCCATCCTCCTGCTGCACCCGCAGCCACGTCCCGGCCCTCCATCCTCCTGCTGCACCCGCAGCCACGTCCCGGCACTCCATCCTCCTGCTGCACCCGCAGCCGCGTCCCAGCCATCCATCCTCCTGCTGCACCTGAGCCAGGTCCCGGCACTCCATCCTCCTGCTGCACCCGCAGCCACGTCCCAGCCCTCCATCCTCCTGCTGCACCCGCAGCCACGTCCCGGCCATCCATCCTCCTGCTGCACCTGAGCCAGGTCCCGGCACTCCATCCTCCTGCTGCACCCGCAGCCACGTCCCAGCCCTCCATCCTCCTGCTGCACCAGCAGCCGCGTCCCAGACCTCCATCCTCCTGCTGCACCCGCAGCCGCGTCCCAGCCATCCATCCTCCTGCTGCACCCGCAGCCACGTCCCGGCCCTCCATCCTCCTGCTGCACCTGAGCCAGGTCCCGCCCCTCCATCCTCCTGCTGCACCCGCAGCCACGTCCCGGCCCTCCATCCTCCTGCTGCACCCGCAGCCACGTACCGGCCCTCCATCCTCCTGCTGCACCCGCAGCCAGGACCCGGCCCTCCATCCTCCTGCTGCACCCGCAGCCACGTCCCAGCCCTCCATACTCCTGCTGCACCCGCAGCCAGGACCCAGCCATCCATCCTCCTGCTGCACCCGCAGCCACGTCCCGGCCCTCCATCCTCCTGCTGCACCCGCAGCCGCGTCCCGGCCCTCCATCCTCCTGCTGCACCTGAGCCAGGTCCTGGCCCTCCATCCTCCTGCTGCACCCGCAGCCACGTCCCGGCCCTCCATCCTCCTGCTGCACCCGCAGCCATGTCCCAGCCCTCCATCCTCCTGCTGTACCCGCAGCCGCGTCCCAGCCCTCCATCCTCCTGCTGCACCCGCAGCCACGTCCCAGCCCTCCATCCTCCTGCTGCACCCGCAGCCACGTCCCAGCCATCCATCCTCCTGCTGCACCCGCAGCCACGTCCCGGCCCTCCATCCTCCTGCTGCACCCGCAGCCACGTCCCAGCCCTCCATCCTCCTGCTGCACCCGCAGCCACGTCCCGGCACTCCATCCTCCTGCTGCACCCGCAGCCACGTCCCGGCCCTCCATCCTCCTGCTGCACCCGCAGCCACGTCCCAGCCCTCCATCCTCCTGCTGCACCCGCAGCCACGTCCCGGCCCTCCATCCTCCTGCTGCACCCGCAGCCACGTCCCGGCCATCCATCCTCCTGCTGCACCTGAGCCAGGTCCCGGCACTCCATCCTCCTGCTGCACCCGCAGCCACGTCCCAGCCCTCCATCCTCCTGCTGCACCAGCAGCCGCGTCCCAGACCTCCATCCTCCTGCTGCACCCGCAGCCGCGTCCCGGCCCTCCATCCTCCTGCTGCACCCGCAGCCGCGTCCCGGCCCTCCATCCTCCTGCTGCACCCGCAGCCGCGTCCCAGCCCTCCATCCTCCTGCTGCACCCGCAGCCAGGACCCAGCCCTCCATCCTCCTGCTGCACCCGCAGCCACGTCCCGGCACTCCATCCTCCTGCTGCACCAGCAGCCGCGTCCCAGACCTCCATCCTCCTGCTGCACCCGCAGCCGCGTCCCAGCCATCCATCCTCCTGCTGCACCCGCAGCCACGTCCCGGCACTCCATCCTCCTGCTGCACCCGCAGCCACGTCCCGGCCCTCCATCCTCCTGCTGCACCTGAGCCAGGTCCCGCCCCTCCATCCTCCTGCTGCACCCGCAGCCACGTCCCGGCCCTCCATCCTCCTGCTGCACCCGCAGCCACGTACCGGCCCTCCATCCTCCTGCTGCACCCGCAGCCAGGACCCGGCCCTCCATCCTCCTGCTGCACCCGCAGCCACGTCCCAGCCCTCCATACTCCTGCTGCACCCGCAGCCACGTCCCAGCCATCCATCCTCCTGCTGCACCCGCAGCCACGTCCCGGCCCTCCATCCTCCTGCTGCACCCGCAGCCGCGTCCCGGCCCTCCATCCTCCTGCTGCACCTGAGCCAGGTCCCGGCCCTCCATCCTCCTGCTGCACCCGCAGCCATGTCCCAGCCCTCCATCCTCCTGCTGCACCCGCAGCCGCGTCCCAGCCCTCCATCCTCCTGCTGCACCCGCAGCCACGTCCCGGCCCTCCATCCTCCTGCTGCACCCGCAGCCACGTCCCAGCCATCCATCCTCCTGCTGCACCCGCAGCCACGTCCCGGCCCTCCATCCTCCTGCTGCACCCGCAGCCACGTCCCAGCCCTCCATCCTCCTGCTGCACCCGCAGCCACGTCCCGGCACTCCATCCTCCTGCTGCACCCGCAGCCACGTCCCGGCCCTCCATCCTCCTGCTGCACCCGCAGCCACGTCCCAGCCCTCCATCCTCCTGCTGCACCCGCAGCCACGTCCCGGCCCTCCATCCTCCTGCTGCACCTGAGCCAGGTCCCGGCCCTCCATCCTCCTGCTGCACCCGCAGCCACGTCCCGGCCCTCCATCCTCCTGCTGCACCTGAGCCAGGTCCCGGCCCTCCATCCTCCTGCTGCACCCGCAGCCACGTCCCAGCCATCCATCCTCCTGCTGCACCCGCAGCCACGTCCCGGCCCTCCATCCTCCTGCTGCACCCGCAGCCGCGTCCCGGCCCTCCATCCTCCTGCTGCACCCGCATCCACGTCCCGGCCCTCCATCCTCCTGCTGCACCCGCAGCCACGTCCCAGCCCTCCATCCTCCTGCTGCACCCGCAGCCACGTCCCGGCCATCCATCCTCCTGCTGCACCCGAAGCCGCGTCCCGGCCCTCCATCCTCCTGCTGCACCCGCAGCCACGTCCCAGCCCTCCATCCTCCTGCTGCACCCGCAGCCACGTCCCAGCCCTCCATCCTCCTGCTGCACCCGCAGCCACGTCCCAGCCATCCATCCTCCTGCTGCACCCGCAGCCACGTCCCGGCCCTCCATCCTCCTGCTGCACCCGCAGCCACGTCCCGGCCCTCCATCCTCCTGCTGCACCCGCAGCCACGTCCCGGCCCTCCATCCTCCTGCTGCACCCGCAGCCACGTCCTGGCCCTCCATCCTCCTGTTGCACCCGCAGCCACGTCCCGGCCCTCCATCCTCATGCTGCACCTGAGCCAGGTCCCGGCCCTCCATCCTCCTGCTGCACCTGAGCCAGGTCCCGGCCCTCCATCCTCCTGCTGCACCCGCAGCCACGTCCCGGCCATCCATCCTCCTGCTGCACCCGCAGCCACGTCCCAGCCCTCCATCCTCCTGCTGCACCCGCAGCCGCGTCCCGGCACTCCATCCTCCTGCTGCACCCGCAGCCACGTCCCGGCCCTCCATCCTCCTGCTGCACCCGCACCCACGTCCCGGCCCTCCATCCTCCTGCTGCACCCGCAGCCACGTCCCGGCACTCCATCCTCCTGCTGCACCTGAGCCAGGTCCCGGCCCTCCATCCTCCTGCTGCACCCGCAGCCACGTCCCGGCCCTCCATCCTCCTGCTGCACCCGCACCCACGTCCCGGCCATCCATCCTCCGGCTGCACCCGCAGCCGCGTCCCAGCCATCCATCCTCCTGCTGCACCTGAGCCAGGTCCCAGCCCTCCATCCTCCTGCTGCACCCGCAGCCGCGTCCCAGCCATCCATCCTCCTGCTGCTCCCGCAGCCACATCCCGGCCCTCCATCCTCCTGCTGCACCCGCAGCCACGTCCTGGCCCTCCATCCTCCTGCTGCACCCGCAGCCACGTCCCAGCCCTCCATCTTCCTGCTGCACCCGCAGCCAGGACCCAGCCATCCATCCTCCTGCTGCACCCGCAGCCACGTCCCGGCCCTCCATCCTCCTGCTGCACCCGCAGCCACGTCCCAGCCCTCCATCCTCCTGCTGCACCCGCAGCCGCGTCCCAGCCCTCCATCTTCCTGCTGCACCCGCAGCCACGTCCCAGCCCTCCATCCTCCTGCTGGACCCGCAGCCACGTCCCGGCCCTCCATCTTCCTGCTGCACCCGCAGCCACGTCCCAGCCCTCCATCCTCCTGCTGCACCCGCAGCCACGTCCCGGCCCTCCATCCTCCTGCTGCACCCGCAGCCACGTCCCGGCCCTCCATCCTCCTGCTGCACCCGCAGCCACGTCCTGGCCCTCCATCCTCCTGCTGCACCCGCAGCCACGTCCTGGCCCTCCATCCTCCTGCTGCACCCGCAGCCACGTCCCGGCCCTCCATCCTCCTGCTGCACCCACAGCCACGTCCCGGCCCTCCATCCTCCTGCTGCACCCGCAGCCACGTCCCGGCCCTCCATCCTCCTGCTGCACCTGAGCCACGTCCCGGCCCTCCATCCTCCTGCTGCACCCGCAGCCACGTCCCAGCCCTCCATCCTCCTGCTGCACCCGCAGCCACGTCCCAGCCCTCCATCCTCCTGCTGCACCCGCAGCCACGTCCCGGCCCTCCATCCTCCTGCTGCACCCGCAGCCACGTCCCGGCCCTCCATCCTCCTGCTGCACCCGCAGCCACGTCCCGGCCCTCCATCCTCCTGCTGCACCCGCATCCGCGTCCCGGCCATCCATCCTCCTGCTGCACCCGCAGCCGCGTCCCAGCCATCCATCCTCCTGCTGCACCCGCAGCCACGTCCTGGCCCTCCATCCTCCTGCTGCACCCGCAGCCACGTCCTGGCCCTCCATCCTCCTGCTGCACCCGCAGCCACGTCCCGGCCCTCCATCCTCCTGCTGCACCCACAGCCACGTCCCGGCCCTCCATCCTCCTGCTGCACCCGCAGCCACGTCCCGGCCCTCCATCCTCCTGCTGCACCTGAGCCACGTCCCAGCCATCCATCCTCCTGCTGCACCCGCAGCCACGTCCCAGCCCTCCATCCTCCTGCTGCACC
Organism: Phalacrocorax aristotelis; assembly: GCF_949628215.1. NCBI lineage: Eukaryota > Metazoa > Chordata > Aves > Suliformes > Phalacrocoracidae > Phalacrocorax > Phalacrocorax aristotelis. Next base: position 218,573,777 of record NC_134276.1, read on the forward strand.
CGCAGCCACGTCCCGGCCCTCCATCCTCCTGCTGCACCCGCAGCCACGTCCCAGCCCTCCATCCTCCTGCTGCACCCGCAGCCACGTCCCAGCCCTCCATCCTCCTGCTGCACCCGCAGCCACGTCCCAGCCCTCCATCCTCCTGCTGCACCTGAGCCAGGTCCCGGCCCTCCATCCTCCTGCTGCACCCACAGCCACGTCCCGGCCCTCCATCCTCCTGCTGCACCCGCAGCCACGTCCCAGCCATCCATCCTCCTGCTGCACCCGCAGCCACGTCCCGGCACTCCATCCTCCTGCTGCACCCGCAGCCGCGTCCCAGCCATCCATCCTCCTGCTGCACCCGCAGCCACGTCCTGGCCCTCCATCCTCCTGCTGCACCCGCAGCCACATCCCGGCCCTCCATCCTCCTGCTGCACCCGCAGCCACGTCCCGGCCCTCCATCCTCCTGCTGCACCTGAGCCAGGTCCCGGCCCTCCATCCTCCTGCTGCACCCGCAGCCGCGTCCCGGCCCTCCATCCTCCTGCTGCACCCGCAGCCACGTCCCAGCCCTCCATCCTCCTGCTGCACCCGCAGCCAGGACCCAGCCCTCCATCCTCCTGCTGCACCCGCAGCCACGTCCCGGCCCTCCATCCTCCTGCTGCACCCGCAGCCACATCCCGGCCCTCCATCCTCCTGCTGCACCCGCAGCCACGTCCCGGCACTCCATCCTCCTGCTGCACCTGAGCCAGGTCCCGGCCCTCCATCCTCCTGCTGCACCCGCAGCCACGTCCCGGCCCTCCATCCTCCTGCTGCACCCGCAGCCACATCCCGGCCCTCCATCCTCCTGCTGCACCCGCAGCCACGTCCTGGCCCTCCATCCTCCTACTGCACCCGCAGCCACGTCCCAGCCCTCCATCTTCCTGCTGCACCCGCATCCGCGTCCCGGCCCTCCATCCTCCTGCTGCACCCGCAGTCGCGTCCCAGCCATCCATCCTCCTGCTGCACCCGCAGCCACGTCCCGGCCCTCCATCCTCCTGCTGCACCCACAGCCACGTCCCGGCCCTCCATCCTCCTGCTGCACCCGCAGCCAGGACCCAGCCCTCCATCCTCCTGCTGCACCCGCAGCCGCGTCCCAGCCCTCCATCCTCCTGCTGCACCCGCAGCCGCGTCCCAGCCCTCCATCCTCCTGCTGCACCCGCAGCCAGGTCCCAGCCCTCCATCCTCCTGCTGCACCCACAGCCACGTCCCGGCCATCCATCCTCCTGCTGCACCCGCAGCCACGTCCCAGCCCTCCATCCTCCTGCTGCACCCGCAGCCACGCCCCGGCCCTCCATCCTCCTGCTGCACCCGCAGCCACGTCCCGGCCATCCATCCTCCTGCTGCACCCGCAGCCGCGTCCCGGCCCTCCATCCTCCTGCTGCACCGGCAGCCGCGTCCCAGCCCTCCATCTTCCTGCTGCACCCGCAGCCACATCCCGGCCCACCATCCTCCTGCTGCACCCGCAGCCACGTCCCGGCCCTCCATCCTCCTGCTGCACCCGCAGCCACGTCCTGGCCCTCCATCATCCTGCTGCACCCGCAGCCGCGTCCCAGCCCTCCATCCTCCTGCTGCACCCGCAGCCAGGACCCAGCCATCCATCCTCCTGCTGCACCCGCAGCCGCGTCCCGGCACTCCATCCTCCTGCTGCACCCGCAGCCAGGTCCCAGCCCTCCATCCTCCTGCTGCACCCGCAGCCGCGTCCCAGCCCTCCATCCTCCTGCTGCACCCGCAGCCAGGACCCAGCCATCCATCCTCCTGCTGCACCCGCAGCCGCGTCCCGGCACTCCATCCTCCTGCAACACCCGCAGCCACGTCCCGGCCCTCCATCCTCCTGCTGCACCCACAGCCACGTCCCGGCCCTCCATCCTCCTGCTGCACCCGCAGCCACGCCCCGGCCCTCCATCCTCCTGCTGCACCCGCAGCCACGTCCCGGCCATCCATCCTCCTGCTGCACCCGCAGCCGCGTCCCGGCCCTCCATCCTCCTGCTGCACCCGCAGCCACGTCCCAGCCATCCATCCTCCTGCTGCACCTGAGCCAGGTCCCGGCCCTCCATCCTCCTGCTGCACCCGCAGCCACGTTCCGGCCCTCCATCCTCCTGCTGCACCCGCAGCCACGTCCCAGCCATCCATCCTCCTGCTGCACCCGCAGCCACGTTCCGGCCCTCCATCCTCCTGCTGCACCCGCAGCCAGGACCCAGCCCTCCATCCTCCTGCTGCACCCGCAGCCGCGTTGCAGCCCTCCATCTTCCTGCTGCACCCGCAGCCACATCCCAGCCCTCCATCCTCCTGCTGCACCCGCAGCCACGTCCTGGCCCTCCATCCTCCTGCTGCACCCGCAGCCACGTCCCGGCCCTCCATCCTCCTGCTGCACCCGCAGCCACGTTGCAGCCCTCCATCCTCCTGCTGCACCCGCAGCCGCGTTGCAGCCCTCCATCTTCCTGCTGCACCCGCAGCCGCGTCCCGGCCATCCATCCTCCTGCTGCACCCGCAGCCACGTCCCGGCCCTCCATCCTCCTGCTGCACCTGAGCCAGGTCCCGCCCTCCATCCTCCTGCTGCACCCGCAGCCACGTCCCGGCCCTCCATCCTCCTGCTGCACCCGCACCCACGTCCCGGCCATCCATCCTCCTGCTGCACCCGAGCCAGGTCCCAGCCCTCCATCCTCCTGCTGCACCCGCAGCCGCGTCCCGGCACTCCATCCTCCTGCTGCACCCGCAGCCACGTCCCGGCCCTCCATCCTCCTGCTGCACCCGCAGCCACGTCCCAGCCCTCCATCCTCCTGCTGCACCTGAGCCAGGTCCCGGCCCTCCATCCTCCTGCTGCACCCGCATCCGCGTCCCGGCCCTCCATCCTCCTGCTGCACCCGCAGCCACGTCCCGGCCCTCCATCCTCCTGCTGCACCTGAGCCAGGTCCCGGCCCCCCATCCTCCTGCTGCACCTGAGCCAGGTCCCGGCCATCCATCCTCCTGCTGCACTTGAGCCACGTCCCGGCCCTCCATCCTCCTGCTGCACCCGCAGCCAGGACCCGGCCCTCCATCCTCCTGCTGCACCCGCAGCCACGTCCCGGCCATCCATCCTCCTGCTGTACCCGCAGCCGCGTCCCGGCCATCCATCCTCCTGCTGCACCCGCAGCCACGTCCCAGCCCTCCATCCTCCTGCTGCACCCGCAGCCACGTCCCAGCCCTCCATCCTCCTGCTGCACCCGCAGCCACGTCCCAGCCATCCATCCTCCTGCTGCACCCGCAGCCGCGTCCCGGCCCTCCATCCTCCTGCTGCACCCGCAGCCGCGTCCCAGCCCTCCATCCTCCTGCTGCACCCGCAGCCACGTCCCGGCACTCCATACTCCTGCTGCACCCGCAGCCACGTCCCGGCCCTCCATCCTCCTGCTGCAACCGCAGCCAGGTCCCAGCCCTCCATCCTCCTGCTGCACCTGAGCCACGTCCCGGCCCTCCATCCTCCTGCTGCACCTGAGCCACGTCCCGGCCCTCCATCCTCCTGCTGCACCCGCAGCCACGTCCCGGCCCTCCATCCTCCTGCTGCACCCGCAGCCACGTCCCGGCCCTCCATCCTCCTGCTGCACCCACAGCCACGTCCCGGCCCTCCATCCTCCTGCTGCACCCGCAGCCACGTCCCGGCCATCCATCCTCCTGCTGCACCCGCAGCCGCGTCCCGGCCATCCATCCTCCTGCTGCACCCGCAGCCACGTCCCGGCACTCCATCCTCCTGCTGCACCCGCAGCCACGTCCCGGCACTCCATCCTCCTGCTGCACCCGCAGCCACGTCCCGGCACTCCATCCTCCTGCTGCACCCGCAGCCACGTCCCGGCCCTCCATCTTCCTGCTGCACCCGCAGCCAGGACCCAGCCATCCATCCTCCTGCTGCACCTGAGCCACGTCCCGGCACTCCATCCTCCTGCTGCACCCGCAGCCACGTCCTGGCCCTCCATCCTCCTGCTGCACCCGCAGCCATGTCCCAGCCCTCCATCCTCCTGCTGCACCCGCAGCCGCGTCCCGGCCATCCATCCTCCTGCTGCACCCGCAGCCAGGACCCAGCCATCCATCCTCCTGCTGCACCCGCAGCCACGTCCCGGCCCTCCATCCTCCTGCTGCACCTGAGCCAGGTCCCGGCCCTCCATCCTCCTGCTGCACCCGCAGCCACGTCCCGGCACTCCATCCTCCTGCTGCACCCGCAGCCACGTCCCGGCCCTCCATCTTCCTGCTGCACCTGCAGCCAGGACCCAGCCATCCATCCTCCTGCTGCACCTGAGCCAGGTCCCGGCCCTCCATCCTCCTGCTGCACCTGAGCCAGGTCCCGGCCCTCTATCCTCCTGATGCACCTGAGCCAGGTCCCGGCCCTCCATCCTCCTGATGCACCCGCAGCCACGTCCCAGCCATCCATCCTCCTGCTGCACCCGCAGCCACGTCCCAGCCCTCCATCCTCCTGCTGCACCCGCAGCCACATCCCGGCCCTCCATCCTCCTGCTGCACCCGCAGCCACGTCCCAGCCCTCCATCCTCCTGCTGCACCCGCAGCCACGTCCCGGCCCTCCATCCTCCTGCTTCACCCGCAGCCACGTCCTGGCCCTCCATCCTCCTGCTGCACCCGCAGCCACGTCCCGGCCCTCCATCCTCCTGCTGCACCCGCAGCCACGTCCCGGCCCTCCATCCTCCTGCTGCACCCGCAGCCACGTCCCGGCACTCCATCCTCCTGCTGCACCTGAGCCAGGTCCCGGCCCTCCATCCTCCTGCTGCACCCGCAGCCACGTCCCGGCCCTCCATCCTCCTGCTGCACCTGAGCCAGGTCCCGGCCCTCCATCCTCCTGCTGCACCCGCAGCCACGTTCCGGCCCTCCATCCTCCTGCTGCAACCGCAGCCACGTCCCGGCCATCCATCCTCCTGCTGCACCCGCAGCCGCGTCCCGGCCCTCCATCCTCCTGCTGCACCTGAGCCACGTCCCAGCCCTCCATCCTCCTGCTGCACCCGCAGCCACGTCCCAGCCATCCATCCTCCTGCTGCACCCGCAGCCACGTCCCGGCCCTCCATCCTCCTGCTGCACCCGCAGCCACGTCCCGGCACTCCATCCTCCTGCTGCACCCGCAGCCACGTCCCGGCCCTCCATCCTCCTGCTGCACCCGCAGCCGCGTCCCGGCCCTCCATCCTCCTGCTGCACCCGCAGCCACGTCCCGGCCCTCCATCCTCCTGCTGCACCCGCAGCCACGTCCCGGCCCTCCATCCTCCTGCTGCACCCGCAGCCGCGTTGCAGCCCTCCATCTTCCTGCTGCACCCGCAGCCACATCCCAGCCCTCCATCCTCCTGCTGCACCCGCAGCCACGTCCTGGCCCTCCATCCTCCTGCTGCACCCGCAGCCAGGTCCCGGCCCTCCATCCTCCTGCTGCACCCGCAGCCACGTCCCGGCCCTCCATCCTCCTGCTGCACCCGCAGCCACGTCCCGGCCCTCCATCCTCCTGCTGCACCCGCAGCCGCGTTGCAGCCCTCCATCTTCCTGCTGCACCCGCAGCCACATCCCAGCCCTCCATCCTCCTGCTGCACCCGCAGCCACGTCCTGGCCCTCCATCCTCCTGCTGCACCCGCAGCCAGGTCCCGGCCCTCCATCCTCCTGCTGCACCCGCAGCCACGTCCCGGCCCTCCATCCTCCTGCTGTACCCGCAGCCGCGTCCCGGCCCTCCATCCTCCTGCTGCACCCGCAGCTGGGTCCCAGCCCTGCCTGATGCTCCTGTCCCAGCCCTGCCCGCTGCCCATGACACTCCGGCCTGGGCAGCTGCTCCTGCCTGTTCCCACCCTGGGCAGAGCTACACGGGGCAGCTCCCGGCCTCGCTGCCCGTCTCCCTTGGACCCCCAGCACCCACCACCTTCATGCCACAGCGCAGTCTCAGCTCATCCCCAGCATCAGCAGCTTCACAGCCCCCACCAGCACCGTGACACCCACCGTGCTGCACGTGCACACGCATGCACATGCCCACATGCATGCAGATGCAGACACTGCAGCCCATGCCGCAGCATCCTTCAGCACCCATGCTGGCAGCACCCCGCTCAGCACCACTTGCCCTGCCCTGCCGGCAGCCGGTGCCGGCTGCAGGTGCCGCTCACCACCCAGATCCTGGTGCTGCGGCTCATCTTGCCGTGGGGCTCAAACATCCAGCCGTGGTAGGAGAGGAGCAGCTTCAGCGCCTGCCGGAAGAGCAGGACGGCAGAGAGCCAGACGCCGGTGGAGAATAGCGCGGCGCTCACCATCGTCCGGCTCTCGTAGCTCAGGAGGCGGCTGCGGGGGCAGTGAGGGGGTGACATGACAGGCTGGGGGACATGAAGGGTGGGACCCCCTTGGGGTTGTGCCCATGGTGTTGAGGAACGGGTACTGGGACCCCCTGCGGGAGGTCCCCAAGTGGGACCATGCCAATTGGGTGGGATGTGTGGGGTGAACCCCCCCAAGGAATGCTGCAGGCCTCCATGGCCATGCCGGTGGGGTTGGGGACACGTGGGGTGGGTTCCCTTGGGAGACAGGGCAGGTGGGGCCATGCCCATGGGTGGGACACGGGGGTGGTGCCCCCCGGCCGAGGTGCCCGCGCTCACCTCTCGGGCAGGCAGTGGCGGATGCGGGCGATCATCCCCAGGGAAGGGTCAACCTGGCAGTAGAAGGAGCCGGCAGTGGCCATCACGACCACCATCCAGCTGGAGGGGGAGGCGGGGTAGACGCCGGTCAGGAAGCTGTTCTGTGGGCACAGGGGGGTCAGGGCAGCGGGGACAGCGGGGATGGTGGGGGTCCGACCATCCAGCTGCCCCCAGCCGAGCCCACCTTGGCGCGGACCAAGCGCTTCTTCCATGAGGAGATGCCGGCGAGGTAGAGCTGCTTGACGGCCTCGCGGCTGAGGTGGAAGTCCAAGCCCTCGGGGGTGACGGTGAACTGGAAGGCCACAGCCTGGTGAGCCTCCGCCATCCTGAGGGTCTTCCAGCACCTGCGGGGGGGCACGGGGACGGTCACCCCATGTGGGACCCCTGCCCAGGCCCAGTGCCCCAGCTTGGGGAGCAAAGCCGGGGGTGGGGGGGGGGGCAGTGGGTGCCCTTGCCCGAGGTGGGGTTCGCCGCAGTGCTGCACGGGCCAGCGTGGCGCACAGGCACCGGGGTGGCCTCGGAGGTGGCGTGCCTGCCGCGGTGCCAGGACTGCCACGTCCCATGGGAGCGCGCCAGCGCAGTGCGCGTGCTGCCTGCCGCGGCCACGGCCCAGTCACGCGGCGCTGGCCGGGCGCCCACTGAGGGAAGGGTCAGTGCCGCCTCCGGCCCCGGCACCGTCCCCAGCGCTTGGGGAGAGGGGACGGCGGCGCGGACACACCCCCGCTTGCAGGCAGCTGTGTGGCCCCTGCCCGCGGTGGAACCCTCGGAGGACGAGGCAGCACCTGTCTCTGCGTCGGCAGCGGTGGCTGCACCGGGAATGCCGCTGGCCGAGACAGCAGCAGGAGCTGTGGGGCAAGCAGAGACCCCTCTGCGGGTACAGCCGGGCTCCCATGAGGTCCCCAGGGACCCTCTGGTGTTGGTGCAGCCAGTGCCAGCCTGGGGCTCAGCCTGAGGGCTGTTGGGCCCACTGGTGCCCAGGCCCTTGGGTGGGGGTAACCCCGAGTGCGGGTATGCTACAGGTGCCCTTTTGCAAGGACGTCCTTGGGCTGAAGGCAAACAGCGGCAGCTTGGCACCGCACCGCACTGCACGGCTGCACCGCACGGCTGCACCACACGGCTGCACCGCACTGCACAGCTGCACAGCACTGTGCTCCACCACATGGTTACACTGCGCTGCACCGCACTGCACTCCAACACGGCTGCACTGCACTGCACTAGCGCGAATTGCTCTGCACTGAACTGCATTGCTCTGCACTGTGCGGCACCATGCTGCGGTACACTGCGCCGCGCAGCACTGCCCGGTGCCACAGTGCCACCCACGGCACTGCATTAAACCGCATCACCAAGCACTAAAGTGCACCGTGGTGTGCAGCACTGCCCAGCTGCAGCTCCACTGCACTGCACCCTGCTGCAGGCAATCACCCTGCACTGCATGCATGGCACTGCACAGCATGGCATGGCACTGCACGGTGTGGCACAGCATGGCATGGCACTGCACGGTGTGGCACGGCATGGCACAGCACTGCACGGTGCTGCACGGCGCTGCATGGTATGGCACAGCACTGCGTGGCACTGCACGATGCTGCACAGCACTGCACAGCACTGCACAGCGCAGCAGTGTCACCCCAGGCTCCCGGGGACCCCGGTGGGCCCGTGTCGGCGAGTGGGCCGAGACCCCCGTGGGGCCGCGCCCCCGCCCGCCCCCCCACCCCGCATGGCAGGGAGCGCCCCAAGGTCACCGAGGCGCTGGGGCCGGGACACGGAGCCCCGCAGCCCCCCCCGGGGGGGCGGCCCCGCCAGAAGACGCCGCCCGGCCCACGAAGCGGCCCCCCCCTCTCCCCCCCACCCCCGCCGCCTCGGGGCCTGCTCCCGGGGCTGCGCTGCGGGCCGTGGGGGCACCGGCGAGACCCGCGGCCGCGCGGGGCGGGCCGTGGGGCAGGGGGGTGCGGGGGTCTGGAGGACGCTCCTCACGGACGGACACGGGTGGGAGCCGGGCGGGAGCGGGGCCGCGGGGTCACCCGGCGCCGGGGGGTGCCCGCCCCGTGCGGCTCCCGCCCCCGCGGGACTCCCCCCTCCGCGTGGGTCCCCCCGCCCGCCCGGGTGCCCGGTACCTGCTCGGGGGCGCGGACGGCGGGCGGCAGCCCCGGGGACGGCGGCTCCCTGCGCCCCGGCGCCGGTAACCGGACACGGGCGGCGGGCGGGACCCGCTGCATGGCCCGAAATGGCAGCGGCGGCCGCCGCTCCTCCCCCGCAGCGCCCGCGGCCCCGCTCCTCCCCCGGGCAGCGACCGGCACCCCGGGGACAGGACAGGCACCCGGGGCAGGGACCGGCACCCCGGGAAAATGACAGGCTCCCCGGGGAAAGGGACCAGCACCCCCGGGGAAACACACCGGCACCCTGGAAAGGGACCGGAACCCTGGGCAGGGACTGACATCCCGGGCAGGGACTGATACCCCGGGGAAGGGGACCTGCATCCTGGGGAAAGGGCCGGCATCCCTGGGCAGTGACCTGCACCCCAGGCAAGGACGTGCACCCCAGAGAGGGACCGACATCCCTGAGAAGGAACCGGCACCCCAGGCAGGGCCTGACACCCCGGGCAGAGACCTACATCCTTGGGAAGCGACACACGTCCCAGGCAGGGACCTGCACCCCAGGAAGGGACCTACACCCTGGGCAAGAACCTGCACCCCAGAGAGGGGCCAGTGCCCCAGGCAGGGACCAACATCCCTGGGAAGGGACCTACAGCCACCAGGTAGGGACCTGCACCCCAGAGAAGTACCGGCACCCTGGGCAGGTACCAACATCCTGGGAAGGGACCCGCACCCCTGGGCAGGGACTGACACCCCAGGAAGGGGCCCACATCCCAGGCAAGGACCTGCACCCCAGGCAGAGGGGGGCCGGTGCCCCTGGCAGGGACCCACTCCCAAGGCAGGTCCCCGCACCACTGCAAGCCGGTGCCCCACCCCGGCTCAGCCGTGGGGCTGTCCCGGGGGTCCCGCCATGGGGCTTGGGCTGTACAGGGTGACGGGGCCGGATCCTGCCCTGCCACGGCCACAGCGCAGGGCAGCGTCAGGCAAGGGCAGGCAGAGGGGATGCCGCTGCCCGCCGTGCCTGGGAGACCCTCGCTCCGGAGCAGACCCGAGGCAGCTGCCTGCACTGCCCACCTGCAGCTGGAAGGGCATCTGGAGGAGGCTCCAGCAGAGCAGCAGCACGCCCCCCCCGGCTGATACCCTTAAGAAAATGGAATTATCGGAACTGCCTGCCAAAGACATAACAATGAACTACGCGAGCCTGGCAAAACAGAAGCTGGAGGCCAGAGATGGAAACCGAGAGATAAAGAAGCACTTGTTTTATGGCTCTATCCTTGAGGAGAGCTGAGAGACTGATCACAGCAAACATCCCGCCTCAGAGGCTGCTTCTGAGAACAGGGTGATAAAGTGTGTAGTCAGGGAGAACAACTAATTGGGATGTAGATAAGAACTAAAAGTGCCCAGTACAGGAACTATCCTTGTTATAATACTAAAAATCAGGCCCACAGGTCAGGAACCGCCCCGCCTCTATTAAGTCCCTTAATCTATGAGCATGGGGGGTAAATTAAAAGTGAGCTGTTACATTGAAGCGAGAAAGAAATTAACCAATTATTAGCCAACGCGTGTGAATATTAGCTGTGACTGACACATTTCACTGTATAAATGCCTTGTAGCTCCTCGGTGCGGGGTACAGCTTTGTGGGCTACCACCTAGCACCAATCTTTGCACAAATATGACTTAATAAATGACTTAAATAAAACACCTCCGCTCTGTGTGTAGTTTGGCATTTTGCACACCGGGCGAACAAACCCGCTTTTCGGGATAAGGCAGCCACCGCCCCCAGACCCCAGCCCAGGGGAGGGCCTGCCTCCCCAGCCACGGCAGGGGCACACGTGGGGCACACGTGTGGGCACACGCTGCACGCCTGCATGTGCACACGTGCTCTGGTGGGTGCCCGGAGCCCACCGCAGCCAGGGCTTGTCCCCTGCACAGCCCCAGTGTGAGACCCCCAGGCCACTGCTCCCCGCCCTGCTCCAGGCGAGGGTCCCGGGCTAGGTGGTGGGTGGGGAAGGAGACCCCAGCCCACGCCTGCCGAGCTGCCTGCTGGCCACAGGGCTATAAATAGCCGGTATGTGGGTGAAAGAGGAGCTGAAGGGGAGCGGCAGCCCCGGCCCCCCACGCCACCCCATGCTCAGCCCCACACATGCCGGCCGGCAGCTCCTGGCAGCGCTGCGCAGCCCCGGCCGGGGGGCACAGGGGAAGGTGGCCGTCAGGAAGGCGAAGCCAAAAGGGGTCACGCTCTCTTCCCGGATTGTTACCCGCAGCGAGACAGACCCTGTCTGTTAATGCGCTTCACCGATGAGACGCCAGGCTGTTAACATACACCACAATTAATTAAGTTTTCCTTAAGCAAGTCAGTTTAACCCATATAGTTAAGCCCAACACATAATAAGACAGAAATTGGTAGAGCAAGATACCTGAGACCATGGGAAAGGGGATACGCCCTGCTCGGTGGTGCAGCAGTCCATGACAGGGCCAAGGCGATGGGGGTCTCAGGCCAGCTGACAGGGAATTCCACTGAGTTACCCCCATGCTCCGATTTTATAGCTGGTGTGAAGCCCCCAGTCCCCACATAGCTTTGTGCCCAGAGTCTTAATCACCGTGGCATACTCTGCTACGACTCCTGGAGCTGAGCTGCTTGGGTGGGTAAATGAGGGGCGAGGAGGGAGGAAGGCCTCTTGGGGTCAGCGAAAACGTTCACGCTTCTGTAATTTAAAGGAGCGACACAACTAAAACCTCAACCACGAGCTGTGCTTGTGATTAGTGTTCGGCTGCGAGTGGGTGATGGCTTCTTGATTCGGTTTAAATATTTCCCCTGGGGGGGTCTGTTAGAAACTGTCTGGGCTCTTGTCATAAGTTTAGGCCTAATTTTCCGGCAGCGGATAAGCAGTGTGGGGCATGGCAGAGGCACGATGTCGGAGCCTGCACAGCTGGCGCCGGGGGCTAAGCGAGGGGCGACCACCAAGTCTTCACCTAGTTCTGCCTCTCACCTCGGCCTCATCATGGCACCTCCTCTTCAGCAGACCCCCGGCATCAGCCCGGTCCCAGGGTTGGGACCCCACGAGCACCCGCTGCTCCCAGGAGCTGGGGAAGGTGCCGCGGAAGAGCCGCGCTGTGCCGAAGCTCTGCTCGTGGGTGCGATGGGCAGAGCCGTGACCCGCTGCCAGGCCCGGCTGGGAGCAGGCAGAGCCCCGCGGGGGCCGTGTGCCGGGGTGCCCCAGGCTCTCCTTGCCAGGGTTGCAGAGCCACCTCTGGGACCTCCTGCACCCCCCGGGGGAGCAGCACCCCAACACCCTGCTCCCGCCATCTGCTGGGTCAGGACCAGGCTCCCAAGCCCCGGGGCTGGCGAGGGGCTGGGGCTGCACTGGGGTCATGGGGCAGGGGAGGGGTCAGGCAGCAAACCCATGCTTGCCTGCCCCCCCAGGCACCCACGGAGCATCACCCCTGTCCTGTGGGGCTGCAAGGGGGTCAGGACAGCACCAGGCATCACCCACAGACACAGAGAGAAGAACCTGGGGCAGCACAGGCAGGAGGAGATGGGGGAGCATCTTCCCTGCCACAGTGCGAATCAGAGCTGCCGCAATGGGTGAGACCCTCCTTGCCGGCTGCAGGGGCAGGGTGGGGGGCAGCACCCACCCCAGGTGCATACCTCTAGGGCCAGGAGAGCAGCACAGCCTCAGCCTCCAGCACCTCCTGAGCCCCCCCACCCCCTCCAGCCAGGCCCCGGGCAGGCACAAGCTGCAGCACCCACTGCCCATCCCAAGCCCCAGACCCCGCTGACCCCCCCCAGGGCTGGCCCGTGGCTCTGGGGAGAGGGACTGGGGAGAAGGTTGGTACATGCTGCTGTGGGGCAGCCCCCCACCATGACAGTCCAGCCCTGGGACGCAGGAGGGCTTGGGACGCGCCAGGGCTGGGGGCGAGCGGGAGGAGGTGGCGGTGGCAGGGACGCAGAAAGCAAGCAGGCACCGTGCACCACCGCAGCGTTTATTGGTCTGAGGACAGTTTACATTCTGCTGTCGGGGGGGGTGGGGAAGGGAAGGAGCAGCCCCCAGCCCAGCCGAGCAGCGATATCACGCAGCTGAGAGCCGCAGGGAAGCCCAGGGGCCGGTGGGACAGCTCGCGGGTCCTGCCTCAGCCCCCAGAGGTTGGGGAAAGGGTGTGTGGGGGAATGAGATGGAAGTGGAGGTCCCTCACACCCCTCTGCCCCCTGCAGCACCCTGGGACCTCTCAGCATCGCTGCCTGGACCCCTCGCAGCAGGCAGGACCGCAGCTCCAGGCAGGGCTGTGCAAGGGGCAGCCAGGACAGCCGAACCACCCGGTCCCCCGGGTCCAGGCTGCAGCAGCCCCCGCAGTGCTGGCCAGGGCAGGGGGCTCCCCCCAGCCGGGAGGCTGAGCTCAAGCCCCGCTCAGTGCCAGCAGCGCAGAGGGAAGGGACACGCCACCACCGGGGGACATGCTGGAGGCAGCGAGGGGGCAGCCGCAGGCAGCACCACAGGGACGGGCAGAGACGGGGCACGGTCAGGCAGGGCTGGGGCAACTGCCGGGGGCCATCGCTGCAGCAGCGGCAGCAAAGACAGCCCCAGGACGTGCCAGGATGTCCCCTTTTCCAGGGGGCACGTGCCCGGGCAGACCCAGCTCCCCGGCCTGCCCACCCCTTCCCCAGACTTTGGGGGCATCTGGGGCAGACATCAGGCCCCCCCAACCATTACAGGCCCCGTCCGGGCAGCCCAGGCTGGGGAGCAGCCCCCTTCGCCACATGGGGGGCAGCCCAGGCGGGAGGGGACACCGCGTCCCTGACCTGCCCCATGGCACAAGCACTGCCAGGGTGGGCAGGGGGAGGCTGCGGAGTCGAGGCGGGCGCAGGCAGGGCTGCAGCAGCCGCTTTCAGGAGCACTGCGCCTTGTGCTGGAAGTAGGCATCGAAGCGGCTCTGTGCATAGTCCTGGGGTGGGAAAGGGGAGTCGGGGATGGCCTGTGCCCCCCCCCCAACACCCCCAGCCCCCCGCCCACCCCCCAGCCCGACAGCCTGCATCAGAGGAGGGGTGACGTGCAAGGGATCCCTGGGCAAGCCCTGAACAAGGCGCCCACAGGCAGCGCTCACCAGGTACCCGAACTCGATGGTGGAGATCTTTGCCTGCAGAATGGACCACAGGCCCCAGAAGAAGTGAGAGGCCAAGGCAAACCTGACAGAGAGCTGCCGTTAGCCCCACTGGGACCCCGCTCCCTGCCCCGCACCAACGGCGTGCAGGAGGGAGCAGGACAAGGAGGCTTTTTGGGATGCTGCCCTCTCTGGGCAGCGGGGACTGGGATACGTGCCCCCAGGATGGCCCCTGCAGCCGCAGGGACCCCCTCCACCCTGGCATGCCCCTCACCGGTTGATCTCTGTGAGCATCTCCTCCTCGATACGAGCCTGCTCCTCATGCGTAGTGTCCCCGCGTCGCCCCGAGTCCTCCGAGAGGTAGTGCCGAATGAAATGCAGCTGGAAGGGGGACAGAGCAGGCAGGGATGCTGCCAACGGCAGGCAGGCACTTGGCACTGCCACGTCTGGGACACCCCCGCCACCCTCCATGAGGCCCCCCCACCTCAGCCCCCCTCGCTGGGAGCACCCCGTGTCTGCTGCCAAGGGACAGGGCAGCTCTACCTGCTGCTGTCGGCTGGGGTAGTTCTCCGGGGAAGCCTTGAAGAAGGGCCAGGCATCGTGGGTGTAGTTGTAAACCCACTCACAGAAGTGGTTGCCAATGTCGAAGCCCCTGGGGAAAGAGGAGGATGAGCAGAGCCCTGGTCTCTTGCCAGCAGGAGGCTGGACCCCCGTGTTGGGCCCAGCCCAGCCCCATGCAGCCCCCAGACCCACCGGTAGTTGTAGCTGCTGTACTCAAAGTCAATGAGCATGAGCTTGTCAGAGGAGGAAGCCTCGTGCCCGGCCAGCAGCAGGATGTTCCCTGCGCAGAGACGGGGCTGGCTCGGAGGGGGATCGGGGGGGACCCACCAGCTGTCGCGGAGCTGGCGGGCAGCTGCAGGCAGGGGCTGGAGGCCAGGCCTGTGCCCAGGGGTGGGCAGGCTCGGCTGGGCAGGCCAGGAAGAGAGACAGGCTGCAGGAGCAGGCCTCTGCGAGGGGAAGCAGCCACCTGGCCGCTGCACTCACCTTCCTGGACGTCGTTGTGGCAGAAGACAACCGGCGAGGGGGTGGACTCCAGCAGCTCCCTGCAGTTCAGGGGAGAGATGCCTCAGCAGGGGCAGGATCTGGCAGCCCTCACCCACCGGCCACAGGGATGCAGGGCCACCGCTGCCGTTACGCGTGGGCGGACAGAGCTGCGGACACAGCTGGGATCCAGAGCGTGAGGGACATGGCAGAGACCCTGCCCCGGGGATGCAGAGACCCCTGCGAGAGCGGTCCCCCTGGCTGCGCGGGGCCCTCAGGCAGAGGACACCCTCCAGGGACATGGGACAGAGAGACCAGCTTCCAGAGAAGCCGAGTCCGCCCAGGCTCCCCATGAGGAGGCTGGCAACAAACCAGGGTCAGTGCCCGCCCTGTGCCACCCCAGCCAGCAGCTCAGGTTCACCTGAGGCTCTTCATCTCTTCCTGCAGGTTGTAAGTCTTGAGGTGGTTGAACTTCTTCAGCTGCCCTTCCTCGGGGAAGGTGAGCTCCATAATCTGCGTCAGGTACCTGGAGCACCGGAGACAGCACTGCGGTGAGACGGACACCCCTGGGTGCTGTCACCCACCGCATCACCCCTCTTGCCAGCCCAGTGCAGAGCCGGGGCCAACTGATGAGCTGCTGTGGAGCTGCTCTGCGCCCTGTTCCCATGGGCCCCGCCAGCAACCAGCCGGGAAACCTCCCCATGCTCCAGACCCCATGGGATTTGAGAGGCTGAGGTGATGTGGGAGCCTGTGCCGGT
Source organism: Phalacrocorax aristotelis (assembly GCF_949628215.1). NCBI lineage: Eukaryota > Metazoa > Chordata > Aves > Suliformes > Phalacrocoracidae > Phalacrocorax > Phalacrocorax aristotelis. The sequence continues at coordinate 218,589,404 of NC_134276.1, forward strand.
GCAGGATGGCGGCTGCCCTCACCACTCCATGGTCCCAAACAGCCACTTGGGCTCCTTGTTGAAGGGCATCACCATGCCGTGGAACCGGGACATCTTCACCGCAATCTCCTTGGAGATTGTGGGGTCCTGCAGGTCCTGGGTCCGCAGGCGCCGGCTCTGGGGGGGCACAGCAGCGGTGTGAGCAGCCTGCCCGCCCTGGGAAGCCAGCCCTACCCTCGGCAGCTCAAGAAGCCCCGTGGGGTGTCTCTTCCTGCGGCAGCTGGCCAGAGCTGGGGCGAGGAGACCCCCAGGGTGGGCTCCCGCAGGAGGGGGCTGGAGGAGTAGCCTGTCCCGTACCGGAATGTACTGCTCCAGGCGCCCCTGGGGGAAGACCCCATAGAGGCGCGGCCCCAGCGCCCGCTCGGCCAGGATGGCGAACATCACGCTCTCCAGCACCAGTGAGTCCACGCCCTGCAGACACAGGCGCTGAGTCCCGGTGGCCCCCGCACGGGCGGCCCCGCAGGAGACACGGGGCAGCTGCCAGGCCCACGGGAGGGAGAAGCCAGCAGAGCCCCGAGCCCTGCCACGGCTCAGGGGCTGCCGGTCCGGGGGGTCTGCCGGTTAGGGGGGTCCCGGCGCCGCCCGCGCTTACCTGCAGGATGGCCCCATAGACGCGCAGCAGCACCTGCCGGGGCTCGTCCCCCACACTGAGGATGTGCTCCGGCAGCGCGCACTTGAATAGCAGGTTGCTGAGCCCCCCGCTGCGGGCACAGGCCGGTCAGGGGCTGCGGGGGTGTCACCGCGGGGGGTGCTTGGGTGTGGCGGGGGGGGCGCCCGGCGCACCCGGAGGTGGGGTGCAACGGCGGGAGGGCCGGGGGCAGCTATGGGGCGGCTGGGGCACTTGGCAGGGTACAAAGCCATCAGTTGGGGGACACTGGTGGGGGGGGGCCTTGACTTGGGGAGAGGCTGGGGCAGCTGATGGGGGAACTGGGGGGAAGGACTGGGGCGCAGGGGGGTGCGAGCAGGACCGCCGGGGGCGGGGGAAAGACAGACAGGGCCATCGCGGGGGGACGGAAAGGGCCACCGGGGGGAGGGAAGGGGGATGCGACAGGGGGACGGACAGGGTCACTGGAGGGGGGGTGGGGCCGGGGGACGGACAGGGTCACCGGTGGGGACGGGTCACCGGGGCGGGGGGGGCGTCAATATGGGCATCAGTGTGGGGGAGACGGGCCAGGGACACCGCGGTGGTGCTGGGGGCCCCGGGACGAGGACCCGGAGGGGGCGTACGGGCGGAGGCGGCTCATACCTGACAGGCTCGATGCTGAACTCCTCGGGCTCGATGAGCTTCCAGGAGCCGGCGAGGAACTCGCGGCACCAGGCGTAGGCCTGCAGGCGGGTAGCGGCGAGCACGGCGCCGGCGGCGGACACAGCCCCAGCCGCGCACCCCCGCTCCTCCGCCGCCATTGCCGGTCCGCGGCGGAGCCGCCCCTCACCTCCCGGCGGGGCGCGGCGTGGCGTGGCGTTTGGCGGCCCAATGGGAAGGCGCGCTTGGCGATGACGCGCGACGCGTGGCCAATGGGCTCGAGCAGCGGGATGCGGCGGAACGTGGAGGTGAAGGCGCGGCTGAGGGCGCCGGCGGCGGCGCGGGGCGCGGCCGAGCGGCTGGGGGCGCCGGCCAAGGCCCAGTCCCAAGTCCTGGTCCAGGCCGACACCTTCTTCCGCGTCCCACGGGGCCGCCTCAAGCTGCGGCGCACCCCGGTGAGCGCGGGGCCGGGGATGGGGGGTGTCAGGCCTCGGGGGAGGGGGTCCGCGGGCGGCAGCCGGGGGGGCTCGGGCCTGTGGGCCCTGTCTGGCCTGCCTGACCCCGACCCTGGCCCTTACCCTGCCTCTCCCGCCTGACCCCGACTCTGCCTGACCCCGACTCTGACCTTGCCTGACCCCTACCCTGGCCCGGCCTGACCCTGACACTCTCTCTCCTGCCTGACCCTGACTCTGACCTTGCCTGACCCCGACCCTGGCCCTTACCCTGCCTCTCCTGCCTGATCCTGACCCTGACCTGGTCTGTCTGCCCCTGCCTCTCCTGACTGACCCTGACCTGCTGCTTTCCCAGGACGGGCGGGGGGAGCTGATCTTCTATGAGCGCCCCAACAATGCCGGCCCCAAGCTCTCCTGCTTCAGCATCACCCCCACAGATGACCCCGACGGCCTGGAGGTGAGCACTGGGGGGGACCCCCAGGACAGCGCGCCCCGGGGTGCTGGCTGCTCCCTGCCGCGGGGCTGTGTAGGGTGCCCGGCACCCGCGGCCCGGCCAGGGCCTTGTTGCAGCTTTGCCACCTGGCACAGCCCGGCACTGCGGCTGCCCCTGCCTGGGGTGGCTGCCAGCTGCGGCAAGCTCCTCTCCTGGTGTGCAGGCGGTACTGGGGCAGGCGCTGGGCGTGCTGGGCGTGGTGAGGAAGGAGCGTCTCCTCTACCTCGTGGGACAGACCCGGGTGCACCTGGACAGCGTGGAGGGGCTGGGGCACTTCCTGGAGCTGGAGGTGAGTGGGGCACGGCTGGGGTGCGGGAGCCAGCCCTGGGGTGCCCCAGGGCTCACCTTCCCTGTGCCTGCAGGTGGTGCTGACTGAGGAGCAGACCCCAGAGGATGGCGAGCGTGTGGCCTGCCAGCTGATGAAGGAGCTGGGGATTGAGGAGGAGGACCTGATCTCCGGGGCCTACCTGGACCTTCTCCTGGCCAAGGGGGAGTCAGGCTCCTGAGGGCTTGCTGGTGTCCATGTGCCAGGGGCAGAGCCCCCTCGCTGCCACCCCTCACACAGGCTGTGACAGTGCACCCGAGAGCGGTGGGGACGGGGTCAGCCACCCCATGGACAGCTGCTGCCCTGTGCCCTTTGCTGAACAATAAAAGCTGGGGACAGATGGCACCTGTGCCTGGGACTGGCCGCTCCAGTTGGTGCTGGGGCCTTGGCACCCACGGTCACCCCTTACTGCCCACCCTGTGCTGGCACAGGGGCCGGGCTGCAGCAGGGAGAGGGGTGTGAGCCCTGGGTCGACTCTGAGCTCTCCTCCTGTGGGGCACAGCACCCTGGGGAAGGGGTGCAGGAAGGGCTGCGAGGGAGGGTAAGGGATGCGATGGGCAGCAGCAGCACTCAGCCCTGAGCCAGGATTATGTCCTGTCCCCACACTCAGCACCCGCCAGGGCCATGGGCTGTGCTGGGAGCGGCGCCCAGCAGTGCCACGGGTGGAGGGGGGGCCGCGGGCTGCTGCGGCAGCAGATGGGTCAGTGGAGGGGGCTGGGGGGGCTGGAGGCCTCTGTGCTGCTGTGCCATCTGCCTGCTGCTGCTAGTCAGCCAGCCGGCAGGCAGGTCCCCATAGCTGCTGTTGTGGCTGCCTGATCCTGCCTGAGGGGGGAAGCCAGGCAGGGCTGGGGGGTCTGTGGGGCAGCATGGCTGGGCAGGGGAGGCAGCGGCTGGGGCCTGGGTAGGGCTTGCCCGTGAGGCCAATGTGGGTCTGGGTCCAGAAAGCCAAGGGGCAGGGGCTCCTGGGATGGGGGCTTCTGCCTCTGCTGCTCCGCTGCCCGCCCTGAGGCTGGGAGCCCGGCAGAGATGGGGCTCTCTGCACCCAGCTACATCCCCTCACCCTGAGTCTATCCACATATGCCGTAGCCCCAGGACAAGGGATGCCGGCGGGGAAAAGGCCCGTGATGAGCTGTGGGCAGGAGCAGGTGGCGAGGCTGTGCCTGGTGACCGGTGGAAGGGGAACGGCTGTAGCCCCGGCTCTGCCCGGGACCCTCTGTGCTTCTGTCCCCAAACCCTGTTAACGGGGTGCTGCAGAGCCTCTCTTTTGCCAGACACATTTCCCAGGGGAGCGTGTGTTTCCCAGGGGAGGGCGTCTCCTCAGACAGCCTCCTCTCTGAGAGCCCACAGACTCGCCTGGGGTGTGGGGAGGGCTGGGCCATGCCGTGGGGTCAAGCCCTTCCCCAGTGCTGTGCCCAGGGCCCTTCGCAGCCCGTGCTCCGCCCGCCTGCCACCTCCAGCGACAGGCCATGTGCGACTCCTGCGAGGCGACAGCCCTGTCCCAGGGGAGCGTCTCCCCTTCCTGCCTGTGTCCCCCAGGGAAGCCGCAGGCAGGGAGCGCGGTCGCTGGGGGCTCACCGCAGCCGTTCTCAGGGCACAGCCACACCAGCACCGTCTCGTGTTCCCTGAGTCCCCGTGGAGCTGGGAAGGGGCACTCACCCCCGACCAGGGACCTGGTGGTGGAGGATAGGTGCCCGATGTCCTGCTGCTGCCCTGGTGTTGTCCCACAGGATGGGCAGTGCCCTTGAGATAGCTGCTGCCTGCATTTGGGAATGGACCGAAAACCCCGCCGGGGTGCAGCCAGCTGCCCACAGGAGCTGTTTCCCCAGCCACTCTGCTCTGCATGCGAGCCACAGATACCTGGGGAAGCCCTTTCCCCATGGGAAAATCCCCCCAGGATGGGCTGAGCGGCTGGAGAGGCAGGGCCAGCGCCCCTCCAAGGGCTGGGGTCTTGTGCTGCCCCCCAGAGAACTGTCCCCCTGTGCGCGCTCTGCAGTGGCACAAAGCTGGCCGTGGTTTCACCCGGGGCCCCCTGTCTGTTGGGATGGCTGGGATGTGGAGGTGGTCGGGGGGAGCTGCAGGACCCCGCTGGGCTCAGACCCTTGGCAGGCTGGCGCAGGCCCTGCAGTGCAGTTCTGGAGGGAGTGGGGGCACTGAGGGACCCCCCTAGAGCAGTGCAGAGTAGGCAGAGGGCAGCTGTGCTGGTCCCAGCCCTCGGCCCGGGGCCCTGGGGCTGCCCAGGACTGCGGGGAGCCATCGAGAAGGGGGACTGTGCGATGGGTCCCTGGGGCCTGGCACAGGCTGGGGGGAGCCCAGCCCAGCCCTGCTGCGAGCCAGTCCCCAGCATGGGCCAAGGAGCCACGGAGAGGGGCTGGGCACTACCCCCCCCATTCGCCACTGCCTTTGGAACCCCCAAAAGCCACCTGTCCCCAGTGCACGGACTCCCCACTGCTCCAGGTGGCCCCTTGCTGCCTCTCTGACCCCAGTGTCTCCAGTAGCTCCTGCCCCTCCCCGGCATCCTGTTGCCCACTGCATGCCCCCCCTAACCACCCTGACTCGTGGTACCTACTGTCCCCTATGGCCTTCTGCGCCCCGCCACCTCTGGGCGTCCCCCCACTGCACACAGACCTCCCCTGCCTCCCTGCCCCACCCCGTGCCCTCCCACTGCAGGTTGTCCTCGCTGCCCCTGAGCCTCTCGCTGTATCCGCCTGCTCCAGTGCAAGGACACATCCCCCTCCCCCAAGTCCTGGAGGGCCCTTTGCAGCTTCTAGGACCCCCCCACTACATTTCGCTCCCCCATTTCACCCTGTCATTTCAGTGCACACACCCCCAAAAGCCTCCTGAGCACCCACTGCATCTCCCGTCCCAGTACATAGCCCCCCTGCTGTACCCTATTCCCCAAAGCACAGACCTCCACCCCTCCCGGACCCCCGCTGCACCCCGCAATGCACCCCCCCAGTGCCTCATTGGCCTTCACCGTCTCTTTGCCCCCAACCCGTTACTCTGTGCCCCCAAAGCAGAAACCTCCGTGATCTCCCGGATATCCCCCCTCCCCCGCCGTCCCCCGCCTTCCGTGCCTGCGGCCCCGGCCAGTCCCGGGACAGCCCCGTCCGTCAGCCCCGGCCCCGGGACAGCCCCGGGCGGCCCCGGCCCTTCAGCCCCGGCCCCGGGACAGCCCCGGGCGGCACCGGCCCTTCAGCACCGGCCCCGGGACAGCCCCGTCCGTCAGCCCCGGCCCCGGGACAGCCCCGGGCGGCACCGGCCCTTCAGCACCGGCCCCGGGACAGCCCCGTCCGTCAGCACCGGGACAGCTCCCGCCGCCCGGCCCAGGGGCCGCCTCCGCCCGGGCCTGCTCCGCCTCCCTGTACGGCTCCCTCCCGCTCTTACCGCTCCCCATAGCCCCCTGCCCCTCCCCATAGCCCCCTGCCCTTCCCCTATGGACCCCTGCCCCTCCCGTATAGCCCCCTGCCCCTCTCCTACAGACCCCTGGCCGTCCCCTACAGACTTTCTGCCCCTCCCTACCGCCCCTGCCCCATCCTTATAGCCCCTCTGTGCCCCCCCCGCACGGTTGCCTGCTCGTCCCCGCACAGTGCGCTGCATCTCTCCTGTATCCCCCCTCTACAACTCCCTATAGGGCCCTCCGCAGAGCTCCCCCCCTTACAGTACCCCCGCGTACAGCCCCCTCCCTATACAGCCCCAGCACCCCTCCATAGGAACCCCTAGCCCCTTCCTGCTCCCCGCCTATACAGCCTCCCCCTGGCCCCCTCCCCACACAGCCCCCAGCCCCTCTGCTCCCCTCCATAACGATCCTCATCTCCCAAGCACCCCACTCCCAGATACCCACCCGCCCCCCCCCCGTTCGGCCATCAGCCCCTCCCCACTCCCCCCCAGCTCCCTCCCCTCCCTAGAGAACCCCCAGCCTCTCCCTGCCCCCCGCCAGAGACAAACCCCCGCCTATACCATCCCCCGCACCCCTTCCTAGAACCCCACCCGCCCCCACTCCCCTGGTTCCTGACTTATACCCTCCCCATACCCCCCGTCCCTCTCCCTATACCCCCCCGCTCCCGTCTATATACCCCCCATAACCCCCCGCCCCCTCTCAGTAAACTCTCCTACAGCCCGCCCCCACATACCCCCCTGTCCCCCCAACCCCCCATAATCCCATATTGTCTCCATACCCGCCGCGCCCCCATACCACCCCACATCCCCCGCTCCCCTTCCTATATTCCCCCTACCACCCATATCCCCCGCCCCCTCCCTATACCCTTCCTTATACCCCCATATGCCTCATGCCCCACCCCTATACCCCCACCCCCTCCCTATACTCCCCCTCCCTGCACACCCCCCATCCCCCCGCCCTTCCCTATACTCCCCCATAACACCCTCCCTATACCCCCCATACCCCCCACCCCCGCCCCTATATCCCCATCCCCTCCGCCCCCCTCCCTATACCTCCCCACTTCCCCGCCCCCTCCCTATACCTCCCCATACCCCCTCACTATAGCCCCCCATACCTACACCATACTCCCCATTCCCCCGGCCCCCTCCCTGTAACCCTCATACCCCTCATACCGCCCTTCCTATACCCCCATACCCTCCTTCCTATAGCCACCCATACTCCCCTCCCTACAGCCCCCCCATACCCCCCTCACTATAACCCCCCCATACCCCCTCCATACTCCCCATCCCCCCTCCCTGTACCCCCATACCCATACCTTCCTATAGCCCCCCCACACCCCACTCCCTACAACCCCCCAAACCCCCTCCATACTCCTCATCCCCCCGGACCCCTCCCTGTAACCCTCATACCCTCCTCCCTATAACCCCCCATACCCCCCTATACTCCCCATTCCCTGGCCCCCTCCCTGTACCCCCCATACCCCCCTCCCTATACCTCCCCATACCCCCTCCCTATAACCCCCCATACCCCCCCTATACTCCCCATTCCCTGGCCCCCTCCCTGTACCCCCCATACCCCCCTCCCTCCACCCCTCTCCCTATACCTCCCCATACCCCCCCTATACTCTCTATTCCCTGGCCCCTCCCTGTACCCCCCATACCCCCCTCCCTATAACCCCCCATACCCCCCCTATACTCCCCATCCCCCTGCCCCCTCCCTTTAGCCCCCCACTCCTCCGCCCCCTCCCTATACCCCCCCATACCCCCCTCCCTAACCCCCCACCCCCCCATAATCCCCATCCCCCCGCCCCCTCCCTCCCCCCGCCCCCCCCGCCCGCCCGGCTCCTCCCCCTCTCTCAGCCCCCCCCCTCCCCCCCCCCGCGGCGCGGCCCCATCCGCGGCCCCCCGCGCCCCCCCGCTCCCGCCCCCGCGCCCCGCCCGGCCGCGCTCCCCGCGCTCCCCGCGCAGCTCCGCAGTCCGGCGCAGCCCCGGCCGGGAGAAGATGGCGGATCGCGCCGAGATGTTCTCGCTCTCCACCTTCCACTCGCTCTCCCCGCCCGGCTGCAGGTGAGCCCGGCCCGCGGCGCGGCGGGGTGCGGTGCGCGGTGCGGGGTGGCTGCTCGGCGGGGGCCGGGGCACTGCGGTGCGGCGGGGCTGCCCTTCCCGGCGCACCGCCCTTGGCAGCGGCGCGGGGTGCCGGGGCCCGGCGGCGGCCTGGCGGGCCCGGACCCCCGCCCCGTCACCTTGGGATGCCGGGGCCGCTCCCGGGCGGGGGGGGATGGAACTGGGGGGGGGGGGGGGTGTCCCCTCTGCCACCCCCCCCTCCCGCCGAGCCCCCCGTTATGGGAGGGGCAGACCCCCCCTTCCCGGGCTCAGCCCCCCTCCTCCCCCCCCCGGCTCGGCCGTGCCCGGTGCCGCCGCATCCCGCCGCTGCGGGGGGATCCGCTGCCGCCGCCTCTTTGTCTCTCCCGCCGCGCCGCAGCGGCCCCCGGACGCGGCGGGGGATGCTCGGTGCTGGCACCAGGATCGGGCCCTTCTGGGCCCCGCAGGGCCCAGCGCCTGCGGGCGCGGGAGAAGGGGGGGGGGGTCGCTGGGCCCGCGAACCCCCGCAGGTGGCGGGCCCGGGGCTCGGTGGGGGCCCCGCAGCCTCCCCGGCTCCCGCCGAGGCCCGGCGCTCCCGAGGTCAAAGGAAAGCCGGTGCGTGCCGGAGGCTGCGCCCCGCAGCCCGCCCGCCCCCGCGGGAGCAGCGCCAGGGCCCGGCGGCACCCACGGCCGGTCACCTTACCGCAGGTCCCGCGGGACGCCGAGGCGCGGGGCCACGGCGCGTGGCGCCCCGCCATCCGCCAGGCCCCCCCGGTGGGTCCCTCGTCCCCGCTTCCCCGCACCTCGCCTGACCTTGGCAGGGCCCCCTCCGGGCTGGGGTCCCCAGGCGAGAGGTGGAGCGCGGGGCCGGACGGGGGCTGGGTGCGGGATGGGCTGGCTCGGTGCGGGGCCGTGGGACCCCGGCAGTGGGACGGGGAAGTGTGGGAGACGGCGGTGGGGGGCACCCGGGGAGCTGCGGTCCAAGGGAGTGCGTTGGGGGTGCGGGATGTGCCCTTGGTTGGTTCTGGCCTGTGCTGGGCAGGTCTCACGGCTGCTCCCCGGCAGCCCCCTCCCCGGCAGCCCCCTACCCCCAGCCACGCTGCACAGGGGGATCCCGGGGCGTCCCCCGCTTGCGGTGGTGCAGGGAGGGGAGAACACGGCCTCTGCTGTGGCTGCTCGTCTCCTTCCCGCCTCTCACCTGGGATCTGGGCCCCGGGCAGTTCTCTGGGGGTCTCGGCTGGGTCCTCCCCATTCAGCCCCCGAGCCCTCCCTGCACCGTGTGGGGTCGGAGCAGGTCCCGGCATGTCCCTGCCCTTCGTTGTGGCTGATGCCTGGGCCAGGGACGTGTCCCAGTCGGGGGCTGTGAGGGACAGGCAAGGCTGGAGCCCCCCGGAGTCCCCCCGGCCCAACCCAGCCCTGCTCCTCTCCCCCCGGGGAGTTCAGTCCCCCTGGGACTGGACTCGCTGCTCCACCTCATCTCCCTCTGCCCTTGTGCTCTGCAAGGGAGGGACGGCAGCATCCACGTCTGCTCCCCCCAGCCATCACCAGTCACCTCTTCGGCTCCCGCAGGAGCGCTTGGTCTCCGAGGTCCCCGACGGTGGCCCCAAGCCCTGGGCAGCACAGAGCCCCTTTGCGGGTGCCAAAGGGCCGGAGCGGTGACCGTGACCCCCCCAGCCCATGCCGTCTCCCCACCGGAGGGAAGGAGGCAGCCTGGGGAGTGGGGTGCTGCACCCCTGCACCAGCCGGGACAACCGGCTCAGATCCCTGGGGACGCCATGACGGCGAGTGCACCCAGGTCTCGCCGAGCACACCCGCGACCCCCCTGGCGCCTGGCAGGGCCTGGTGAGGGAGGGCGAAGGCCCAGCCATTGCCGGCACCCAGGGCGCAGCCCCCAGCGTGCCCTGGCCTGGCAGTGCCAGGTTCGGCGTGTGCCGGTTCAGTGGGGCCCCTGCAAGGGCCGAATCGGGACCATGCCCTTTCCAAGGAGGCCCCTGTGGAGGTGGCACCCAGCCCAGGGCTCGGTGGGGCTGATGGGGGTGGGACCCCCCTCACGGGAGGGGGAAGGAGAAGCTGGTAAAGGCGATGCGGCGGGGAGGGAGCGGTGTGGAAAGGCCGTGGTGCACAAGCGGCAGGGCCTCGGCAGGGGCTCCGGCGGGATGGATGGCTCTTGCCTCCCGGTCCGGGGTACCAGCCCTGGTGGGGGCTGCTGCAGGCTTGGCCGTGGGAGCCCTGGGTGCTGGTCACAGGCTTGGGGTAGGGGATGAGGCCCCTGAGGGTCAGCAACGACCTCCCTGAGGCCTCGTCCCTGCCCTGGGAGCGGCTGGGGGCTGGTGGGCATGGAGGGGGCTGGGGGCACATCTACTATCCTGGTCCCTGGCCTGTCCTTCTGGGAAAAGCCATTGCAGGAGAACCATTGCCAGGGCGAACTGTCCAGGGAGCTGGTCTGAAAATAATGAGGAAATTCAATCCTCCCGTGGCCTGCTCGGTCGTCACTCCCATCTCGGGAAGCCCGGCCCCCGGCAGCTCCCGTGCAAACACCGGTGTGCGTGCTGGTGTGCGTGCCCGTGGGCACCCCGGTGTGCACCCTGCTCCCCGTCCCCTGCGCGGCCCCCTTCCCAGCGCCCCAGGGCAGGTGATGTTGGGCCCCTTTGGGGTCCAGCTTTTGGCCGTCACCTGGTTTGGCCCCAGCCGCCCCGCTCCCCTCCTCCAGTCTGGCCCAGCTCAGGGACATGGCAAGGCGGAGGCGGTGGGGCTGGCCCAGGGCATATGGTGCCAGGTCCCTGCACACCCTGAGGTGCAGCATCCTAATGCCTCCTGCCCTTCCTGACCCCCCCTCTCAGTGTGCAGGGCTGGGGTGAGCTCCCCCCCTCCCCAAAACGCTGCTCCACTTCAGCTCTGGCCCTCACTTGGGTGCTCCCCACCCGCACCTCCGCCCTGGCCGGCTGCGGTGTCCTGTGCAGCCATCGCAGGGACGGGACGCCGTCCTTCCCGCCTGCCGCTCGTTACTGCTGTGTCCGAGGTGCCCATCGCTGTATCCCTGCACCCACAGCGATGCTGCTGCCTCTCCTCTGGCTGCAGCGGGGTCCCCAGGGGTGCCCTCGGGGAGGCCGTGGGACTGGGGCTGGCTCTTGCTGGGCAGCCCCATCCCACCGTGCCCCGCCCCAACTCGGGAGCATCGTGACCTAGAAATTTCAGCCATGGTTTGTCATGGCAGTCACTCCCCGCAGAGGGGGGGAACGGCCTCCGCGGGCAGGCAGGAGCCCTGTGTGGGGCAGGGGGCCCCAGCCCTGCTAATGTGGGGCAGCCGTGCCATGCCGTGCCGCGCCATGCTGTGCTGCCCCAGTGTGCGTGTCCCCTCAGCCAGGACGAGGGCTGGTGGAGGAGTTGGTCTCCTGACTGAGGAGGGTCCAGGGGGTGCGGGAGCGGAGCCTGACCCGGGGTTTCCAGGACCACGGCAGGTCTCCATCCCAGGAGGACTCATGGCTGTGCTGTCCCTGCCCTCCCCCTGCTCGCCCCCAGGGGGGTGCAGCCCATGTGGCAGCAGGAGGGTTCAACACCCCCCCCCTTGCTGGCAGCAGCCACCAATGTCCCCTCGGGCTGGGGAGACAGACTCTGCTCCCCTCCACCCCCAGGGCTCTGCTCCCCACTGCCCCCGGGGCTCCCCCACCCCTGGCCAGGGTCCAGGCTCTGGGGTCCAGCCCAGCCCCGTGCCCTGCTGCAGGCTGAGGTCGCGGTCCCACCGCCGGCCTTGGTGCTTTTGCCATAAATCTGCCAATATTTGATGCTGTCTCAGTGGCCTACTTCTGGGAATTATGTGATTTGGGGAAATCTTTTTCCCTGTGAAATGAGAGCAAGCGCCCGCCTTCTGTGCTGGGGTGAGGGGCTGGAAAAGGGGAGTTCGGGGTCAAAGCAGGGGTCAAAGCAGGGGAGGCAGGTCAGGTGGCAGCTGCTGCTCTGCGGGCTGTGACACACCCCCCCCCACTGCATAGGGGTCTGCTCCTGCTTCCAGCCGATCCTAGGACTGAGACCCCACTGAGGTCCCAGCGAGGCCCCAGACCCATCCCTGCCAGAGGACCCCCATGTGCCCTGGCCCACACTCCCTTGAGGCTGAGCTGTGGGAGGCCCTGGGTGTCCCCAGACCCCAGTGGGGTAGGCGTGGGCAGAGGGTCCCTGCCGGCACCCGGGTAATGCCGCACCTCCCACCTTAGAAAGCCACCAGAAACGTTTCATTTCCGTTTTCCGACACCAAATCCTGCCAAGAGTTGTCGTCTTTTTCCTTTTTTTTTTCCCCCTTTCCCTGCAGAAACCGCTGGTTTCCATGACACCCCTGTTCCCATCAGGAACGGCTCTGCTTGGTTTCTCTGACCGCCCTTAGCTCGGCCAGGGGCAGCCCCAGCTCTGCTTCAGGTTAAACCCAAAATTAAACCCCCAAGGCTCCAATAGCAGCCCTGGAGCACAGGTCACGCAGAGGCAGCGGCGGCAGCAGCCGTCCCCCCCCGCCTCAGCTCCAGCACGTGCCTTCGGTTTGGCTCGAGGGATTTTGCTGGGCCGGGAATCTGGGAGACAGATGTGCTGCCCACTACGGTGGTGGCCCCGGCACCTCTGCCCGGCCGGGGGCAGCGCGCGGCCGCGTGGCCCTGAGCTGTGCTTGGCTCTCATCGCCCCGGCACGAGGCCGGCGACAGTTTGTGGCGAGCCAGGCGGGAGGGCCCCGGGCACCGCTGCGGCCATCGCCCTCCCCATCGCCTCTGCCCTCCCCTGGCTCCCAGCACGGGGCTGAGCCCCGCGAGCGCACCACGCCAGGGCGGCCGGTGGTCCCGTGCCGGCACCATGGGTGGTGGTGTTCCGCCAGCACGTCCCTGCGGTGTTGTCTGGCCGGTGGTCCCGTGCCGGCACCATGGGTGGTGGTGTTCCGCCAGCACGTCCCTGCGGTGTTGTCTGGCCGGTGGTCCCGTGCCGGCACCATGGGTGGTGGTGTTCCGCCAGCACGTCCCTGCGGTGTTGCCTGGCCAGTGGTCCCGTGCCGGCACCCTGGGGTGATGGTGTTCCGCCAGCACGTCCCTGCGGTGTTGCCTGGCTGGTGGTCCCGTGCTGGCACCCTGGGTGGTGGTGTTACTATGCCAGCACGTGCCTGCGGTGCAGCTCGGCGCTTCGGGCCCTCATGGTGCTGCAGGGGGAGCAGGAGGCATTTCCCTGAGGTTCGTTGATGTGTTGCCCCTGCCCTGACGTCCCCGGCTCCTCTCCCCAGGCCCCCCCAGGACATCAGCCTGGAGGAGTTTGATGACGAGGACCTGTCGGAGATCACAGATGACTGCGGCATCGGGCTGAACTACGACTCGGACCACTATGAGAAGGTGCAGGAGCTGAGTGCCCCTGGGGATGTGGTGGCTGCTTGGGGCTGTGCCGGGGACGGCGGGGCCATTGGCCTGGCAAAGCCCCTCCTGGAGTGGGGGGGTGCCAGGGCCCCTATGCCAGGGTGCCATGGGGGTGCACTGCAGGGTGCAGGCAGGGTTCAGAGCCCAGACGCCCTCCCTGGCATGGCGAGGCACCATGGGGCCTCCCACCACCTCCGGCTGAGCCCCAGGAGGTGGCTGCAGGGAACACGGGTGGCTCAGCAGCCAGCCCCACGCTGGCCCCGCCAGCCGGCTGCCTGCCCGTGGCTCCGGTGGCTCCTGCTTATGCAGCTCATCCCACCTCTGCCCAGCACTGGGGGCATGGTGCTGGGGAACCAGGCAGGGGCCAGGCAGGCACGTGGGTAGGATGAAGCGCTGGGTGTTGAGGGCAGGACAGGCTGGGACAGACAGGCAGGGAGCTGGCAGAGCCAGGGGGATCCCTGGTCCTTGGCACAGAGCACTCCCCTCTGCTCAGAGCCCCCGTCCCGCTGGGGCAGGAGCGGAGGGGAGCAGAGGCGCTGCCAGCCCGGTGCTGGCAGAGCCGCTGGGGAGGATCGTGCTGCGGGTGTGCCATGGTGGGGAGTGGGACCGTGGCCGGGGTGGGGAGTGGGACCGTGGCCGGGGTGAGTGCGAGCACCGTAGCCACTAACCCGGTGCCGCATCCCTAGGACTGCCTGGTGCTGGAGCGCGGCGAGCAGCCGCACCCCGTCTGCACCTTCCAGGATGACTTCCAGGAGTTTGAGATGATCGATGACAACGAGGAGGAGGAGGAGGAAGAGGAGGATGAGGAGGGCAACGAGCTGGAAGCTCCACCGTCCCCTTCAGCCTCACCCATCCCCTCGCCTGCTCTGGAGGACACACAGAAGCACCGGCCCACCACTCTCAACCTGACGGCCCCGGGCACCCAGGTGAGGGTGGGACAGCTGGGAGGGAGGGGTCCCTCCCTGCTCCGGGGTCTCTGCCCCCTGCACCCCAGGGCTGATAGAGGAGGAAAAACGGGGGCTCTGTGCGGTGCGGTGTGGAAAGGGGCCCCACAGGGCTTTGCCCAGGGGTGGGCTGAGGGCTGTGCCCATGCTGGGGTGGTGGGTGGGCACCAGGAGGGCAGGGACGGGCAAAGACGGCACCGGCTCCAGCTCCACAGTGAGGGGCTGAGCTGGGGACACTGGGGACGCGTCTGTGCGATGCCCAGCGGGGCCCCTGCACGCTCCCTGCCAGGCCCTGGCCTGGGGGACTGGGGGTCCAGTGGGCCCCATCCCAACGTGCAGGGCTCTGGGGTGAGCAGGGGGTCCAGGTCATCTGCGCATGGCAGGGGGCTGCAAGGTGCTGCGGGTGGTTGCAGGCACAGCGGGTGTCGTGGGCCGGCCCCATGCGTTGCACATGTACGTGCGTGGCTGCGTGTGCACGGGCGCACGCTGCGTCCCTCCTTTTCTAGCTGTGGAGCTGGGCTCGGGGGCTCCCCCCAGGGCAGGTGGGGTGGGGGGGTCCCCGCAGGCGTGGCACTCTGCGGGGGTGTCCCTGGGTCCCCGTGTCCCCGCGCGCACGCGTGTGCGGTGCCAGCCCCGCGCTGCTGCGCCGCCGCAGTGTGTGGGAAGCCGGTGCGGTGCTGCCTGCATCCGCCTGCGTTGCCATGGTGCTGGGGGGCTTTCAGGATTCTCAGCCCCCCCCCCTCCCGGGATGGCACCGCACACTGCTGGGGCTGGGGGGAGCTGTCGGGGGGCTGGGGGTCCTGGCCAGGCTGGTGCCGGAGGGTGACAAAGCCCCAGGGCTCTCCCCCTGAGCCTGCCAGCCCTGACCCGCTGCACCCCGGCGGGATGCGCCGGCAAAGCCGGATCGTGCTGGCCACCCTGATCCATTGTCCCTCAGGGTGTAAGCGGAGCCCATGGCGGTGGCCGGATCCGGCCCCCATCGGTGTGCCCGGGTTGCAAATCCTGGTAATCCCTGCTCTGGCCCGTTTGCACCGGTCCTGGGAGGAGGCAAGACCCTGGTCCTGGGGTGCCATGTCCCTCCCCAGCACCCATCCTGGGGCTGCAGCACAGCCCATGCAACGCCTGACCCTCCCCACTGTGCCAGGCCCCCACCACCCTCCCCGCCGCCGCGCTCCTGCATGCCCCACAGCACGTGGCGCCAGTCCCACTCACTAATCTCCCGCTCGGCGGGATTATCGCTGCCTGTGCTTCCCGCCGGGACTAATCCGCAGCTGCCGCTGCACCGGATGAGGAAGCCGTGGCCTTGCCGGCTCCTGCCCACACTGCGGGCCGGCGGCTCTTTGGGGGAGGCAGTGGGGTCCCGCTCACTGGGGTCAGGCTCTGCTCTCGGGGGGGCACAGCACAGCAGGGCCTTGTGCTGGGGGTCCCGTGGGGACAGCCCCGGTGCCGGTGGGTCCCCTGCCGGGGGGGTGTCGGTGGGGCGCTGTGGGACGGGCAGCGTGCCGTCCCTCGGTCCCGCTCTGCGGCATGCAGGCTGGGCAGGGGAGCTGGGGACGTGGCGGCCCTAATCCGGCTAAGCCCCAGGGCACGTGGCCTGGGTGCTGCCAAACTGGTGGGGAGCACTGAGCCGTGCTGAGGGGTGTCCCCAGGCTGGTCTGGCCCTGGTTGGTGCCCCAGTGTCCCTGTGCAGCCCCTGCTGGGTTCACTGCCTGCCCCCCTCTTGCTGGGTCCCCAAATGCCCCTTGGGCCCCATCCCTGGGCTTGGCCACCCCATGTCCCCTCCCCAGGGCTCACCCACCCACCCACCCCGGCTCTGCTCTTCCCCCAGGACTCCCTGAACAACAATGGCAGCTTCCCACCGCCCGCTCACCGCACCACCTGGCAGGACGCCCTTCTCCACTCCTCCTCCTCCTCCTCTTCCTCACACATTGGTGAGCACGGGATGGGGATGGGTACCTGCTCTGGAGCGGAGCTGTGGGGCAGGGGCTGGTGCTGGGGTGAGCTCCTGCCCGGGGGTCCCACAACTGTCCCCCTTAAAGCCTGGCGGGGCTTTTCACCCCGGCGCGGGGGGCGAAGGGCTGACGCGGGGCTCTGCCTTCCCTTGCAGGACACTCGTCTCCCCACGCCTGCATCCAAGATGGACCCTGCCTGGAAAGCCCGAAGGGGCCGAGCCCCGGGGGGGCCGGGCAGGCCCCCACCTCGCTGCAGCCCTCCCACTTTGACTCGCAAGGCAACAGCCACGAGTCCCTGGCACATGGTAACCCATCGCCCCCGAGAGCTGGGGAAGATTATAACATGAATATCATCTCCTCTGCGCTTCGAGCACCGCACTCCCCATCGCACCTCTGCCAGCTGCCCCCTGAACCGTCTCTCTCTCCAACAGGGCCTGCGGCTCCCCACGGCCCCCCCGCCGGCCCCGACTCGGGCTCGCCGCCCCAGGCCCCCGCGGCTGCCGACAGCCGCCGTGCCCCGCCAAAGCAGGAAGCGGCCGGTGGCCGGGAGAGGCTGGCGCCCGGCGAAGGGGGCGGCCTGAGGGCCGGGAGCCCGGGGTCCCCTGCGGCCCCCCGCGAGCAGCCTGGCTCCCCGCGGCCCCGGGAGGAGCCGGCGGCTGGGGCCGTCGCCGAGCGGCACGATGGGCAGGGGGCCCGGCTGCCGGGCGCCTACGCGTGCCCTGCGGGGCCAGCAGAGCTGCTCAGCTCCGACGGGGAGGGTCCCCAGCCCGGCCGGGCGGCCAGTGTGCGTGGGCACCCCTCGGGCTCCTCGGAGACCACCTCGCCCTCCTCGGACCCCGGCATCGAGGCCGACCTCACCAGCAGGACCGCCAAGCCCTTCCTGCCGGGCAGCCGGCACAGCGAAGACCTCAGCTCGCCCGGCTCCGACTCAGATGTGGAGGGGGAGATCGAGGCAGCCTTCGCCGGTGGGCGCCTGGTCAGCAACATGATCTCCTCCATCTCGGAGACGGAGCTGGATCTGAGCAGTGACAGCAGCAGCGGCAGGTCCTCCCACCTCACCAACTCCATCGAGGAGGCCAGCTCGCCCACCTCGGAGGCTGAACTGGAGACGGAGCTGGAGGCACCCGGCCTGATGGGCATCAAGGACTCCCTGCTGCTGGACAAGGGCAAGGAGGAGGAGGAGGAGACCCTGGAGAGGGAGCTCCCGGAGCACGGCGTGGTGAGGCGGGAGAGCCTGGTGGAGCTGAAGATGGAGGGCTACTATGACAGCCTGAACCCGGCAGACTCCTCCGTGCCCGTGAGCCAGACGGACATCTCTGCCTCCAGCCCCCTGGACCTGAAGATCGACCCAGACCACAGCCTGGAGAGCATCCGGCGCTCCTTCTACCTGCCCGTGGGGCCCAAGCTGATGCCCGAGGCAGACGAGGAGGACAACAGCGAGTATGACTCCGACTCGGAGTCGGAGCCTGACCTGAGCGAGGACTCGGACTCACCCTGGCTGCTCAGCAACCTCGTCAACAAGATGATCTCGGAGGGCTCCTACCCCATCAAGTGCCCGGACGAGTGCTTCCAGCAGACCCACTCGCTCTGCGACACCATCTCCCCGGCCTCTGACCTGGAGCCCGAGATCCTGAGCGAGGCGCTGGATGGGGAGCCCGGCTCGCGGGACTCCCCGATGGGCGCGGGGGAGCCGGCCGCCCTGCCCCGCTGCCAGCGCGCCATCGAGCTGGTGGACATGGAGACGCTGCGCAGCTCCCTCCAGCGCGCCGAGGACGAGCGGGCCCTGGGCGCTGGGACAGAGCCGGCGCCGGAGCCGCCCGCCGAGGAGCCGGGCCCCTTCCTCTTCCTGAGCAACCCCACGAACGACACCATCGCGCCCGTCTTCCCGGGGCGCCCCGTCACCCTCGACCGGCTGGGCACCTCTGAGGTCTTGGCCACCTTCGGCTGCCGCCCCGGGCCGCCCCGCACCCCGCCGCGTGCCTCCCCTGGGACCGAGGCTGCCGCTGGGGAGCCCCGCACCACCACGGCGCCACTGGCCACCGGCCCGGAGGACTGGGCCATCGACAGGGACCTGGACTCGGGCGTCCTGGAGGCCGACGACATGATCGATGACGTCCGGTTAGCGTCCCGGGGGCAGAGCCCCGACGCCGTCCCGCCAGCCCTGGACGTCTCCACCGCCAAGACCAACCGCGGCTTCACCATGGCCTACTCCCCAGACGAGGACGAGGCGCCCTACCTGAAGGGCTCCCCCTTCCCCGAGGACCCGCTGCGGGGAAGCTTCGGGGGGGATCTGCCGCCTGCCCCCAGGGCGCTGGAGCCGCAGGCACTGGACGAGTCCCTGGCCTACGACTCGGTGAAGTACACGCTGGTGGTGGACGAGCACACGCAGCTGGAGCTGGTGAGCCTGCGGCGCTGCACCTCGGTGCTGAGCGACGACAGCGACCTGCTCCGCGCTTGCGACCGCTGTGACCTGGAGGATGAGGCGACCTTTGGGGACGGGCTGGTGGCCCCCGATGCCCACAGCTCCTCCGAGGACTCGTCCCCCGAGGCCGACCTGCAGTTCTCCAAGAAGTTCCTCAACGTCTTCGTCAACAGCACCTCCCGCTCCTCCAGTAAGTGACCTGTGCCATGCCGTGCCGTCCCGGGCTGCTCTGCATGCTGTCGGCGGGCTGGCTGACCTCCGCCGTCCTGCCTCAGCCATCCTGGCCGTGGCATCATCCCTGCGTGGCGCGGCGCGGCAGGGGTGGGGTGGCTGCGGGGGGTGTGGGGCTGGACCCAAAGGCTGTGGGCTCTCCCCCATGGGGCTGCGAGGTTTCGTTGGGCAGCCCATCCCCAACACGCCTTTGCACCAGTGGCCTGTGGGGTCCTCAGCCCTGGCTGCTGGGTGAGGGGCACAGGGCCAGGGGCTCAGTGGGACCTCCCAAAGAGGGGCTTGAGCCCATGGGTGATGGCCATCTGCCCCCCTCACCCCGAGGGTCCTGCAGCCACCCAGGGTGGGCACGCCCCGTGCAGAGGGGTGGGAGCTGCCCCCCAGCCCCCCAGCAGCCTCTTCCTCCACAGGCACAGAGTCCTTCGGGCTGTTCTCGTGCATGGTGAACGGGGAAGAGCGGGAGCAAACCCACCGGGCCGTCTTCAGGTGAGCAGCGAGTCCCGCCATGCTGTGCTGGCCGTGGCTACGGTCCCAGGCACCTCGGGGGGTCTCGCAGGACCCCCTCTCCCACAGCTCTGCCCCTCCTGCCCACGTCCTCCTTCTGGCTGTCCGTCCCCCAGGTTCATCCCCCGCCACGAGGACGAGCTGGAGCTGGATGTGGACGACCCCATCCTGGTGGAGCTGGAGGAGGATGACTACTGGTACCGGGGCTACAACATGCGGACGGGGGAGAGGGGCATCTTTCCCGCTTTCTACGCCCACGAGGTCGTCGGCCAAGCCAGGGACGCCATCGGTAGGAGCCTGCGGGGTCCCCCAGGGCCGTGCAGGAGTGGCGGGGGACGTGGGGGGCATGGGGGGGCTTGGGGTGCCGTCTCCTTGTCCCCTCTCCCCGCACAGGCCTGAAGAGGAACCCGTGCTGGGTGGAGCGGTTCAACGTGCAGTTCCTGGGGCTCGGTGGAGGTGCCGTACCACCAGGGCAACGGCATCCTCTGTGCCGCCATGCAGAAGGTGAGCCCGAGGGTGGGGGGGCGGTGGCGTGGCCCCCTCCTCGCCGTGCCGGCACGAGCTCCGCCCTCACACCCCCACCCCGTACCCCAGATTGCCACCACAGGAAGCTGACGGTGCACCTGCGCCCGCCGGCCAGCTGCGACCTGGAGATCACGCTGCAGGGCACAAGCTCATCCTGACCGTCACCGAGTACAGCCGGGACGAGGAGGTGAGGGGCACAGGTGGGCGGGGGGGCTGGGCACCTGCCCTGCTGCGAGCTGGGCGCCCACACCTCGGCCCCACCTTCTCTTCCAGTTTGAGCGCTGCAGCCACTTCTTCCAGATGAAGAACATCTCCTTCTGCGGGTGCCACCCCCGGAACAGCTGGTGAGACCCCCTTCTCCCACAGCCCCCCAGGCCCTCCCAGCCCCAAGGGACCCATCCCTCCCTCCCCTGCCTGGGGGAACGCACACCCCTGCGGTGCCGCAGCACGGTCCCCCTGCCCAGTCGCCACCCCAGCACGGCTGCCCCAGCCCAGGGCCCCAGTGGGTGTCCCTTCCGCAGAGCCCCCCCACGGCTGCTGGGCTGCCCCACGGTGCAGCAGTGGGGTGTCCCCTGCCTCACCCTGCCCTCCCCTGCAGCTACTTTGGGTTCATCACCAAGCACCCGGTGCTGAGCCGCTTCGCCTGCCACGTCTTCGTCTCCCAGGAATCCATGAGGCACGTCGCCGAGTGCGTCGGGTAAGATGGGGATGGGGACGGGGGGCGGCAATGCCGGAGCATGGAGGGACAGAGGGGCTGGGGGTGCAGGGGATTTGGGTGCAGGGCGCTGGCTGTGCCGGGGGCTGTGGTGCAGGGGGTTGCCATGCTGGGGTCCCAGGCCCCAGCCTTGACCCACCCCATTGTGCTCTTCCTTGCAGACGAGCGTTTCAGGAATATTACCAGGAGCACCTGGAGTACGCCTGCCCCACAGAGGACATTTATCTGGAGTAAGGGGGCAGCCACTGTGTCTCCTGCTTCCGCACCCCCCTCCAGCCCCACAGACGGCCAGAGACTCTGTCTGACCCCACAACCAGCCAGCTTGGCCCCCCTGCACATGCTCCAGCCCACGCCCCATGGACTCCCCGCACATCCTCACTGCTTCTTGGCGGGGCCAGGGGCCGTGCTGCAGCCGCAGGCCACGGGTGGGTGTCCGGGGCGCACCCAGCACTGCCCTGGCCCCCGTGCCCTGGGGACCCCCAGCCACGGCGGTGACGCAGCTGAGCCTCGGGGCCGGGGAGAAGCTGCCCCCCCTGCATGAGCAAAGCCATCCTGGAGGCTGCAGGAGTGGGGACCACCCGTGTCCCCCGCCAGGGATGGAGACACCGGTGGGCTGAGTGGGGTCAGGGGAGTGTGGGGGTGGGAAGTGCTTGTGGGGGCAACAACACAGCGAGGTGGGGGCACATGGGGCTGCATGGGGCTGGGGGGAAGGCTGGGGGTGGCTGGTGGGGGCACAGGGAGGTGGGGGTGATGGGTTGAGCCTCTCCAGCCATGAAGGCCCCCACGTCCACGCTGTCCCCTGCACAGGGACAGCACCGCCCTCCCAGCCCTCCCAGGGGGGCTCCCCCTAGAGCTGCAGGCCCCCGGGAACGGCCCAGCCACCTTGGCCCCGTCCACTCCACGGCCCCAGCGCTGCAGCCCCCCAGGGAGCACGGCACAGCCTCTCCTGCCCCCGGCCCCCTCGCCTCCGCCGGTGTCCCCTGCCCCACCATCCCTCCACCATCTCCTCCTGCCCTGGGGGGGCCGTGCCCCCCCCCCCCCCCCCCCCCCCCCACGGGGCCTGCCACCCATGGGGCGCAGGACCAGTGCTCGGGCCGGGGGGCTCCCCACAGGGCAGGGGGTGATCCCGCCGGCCCCGCGGGAGCCCCCCTGGCCTGAATGTATTTGCCCTGCGAGAGGAAAACCCGCGGCCGGGGCAGGTGCCGGGGTCCGGCCCGAGCGTGGCACCGGGCAGGCGCCCGTCCCCGCTCCTCACTGCTGTGCCTGGTGATTTATTTTGCTTGCCGGCCCCGTATATCCGACCAGTGCTAGTTTAGTGACTATAACTCCACTCCGCTCTGTGTACCAATATTTATCTCGTAACTCGAACAACAAGAGGAGTCCTGAGCAACTGACACTTGTACAAACCCTGGTTAAAGGTTCTCCCCTCACTGCCTTGTCATCCACTTGGTCTTTCAATAAAATATATGCTTGGTGTGACCGCGAGGCCGGGGATGCTCTGTCGGTGCCGCGGGGGCAGCTTGGCCCCCCCCCCAGGGCTGTTGGGATGGGGGGCTAGGGCGGGGGGGGGGTGTGTGTCTGTGCGCGGGTGCGGGATCGGCACTGCACCAGGAGAGTGGGGGGCTCTGGTGTGTGCAGGGGAGGCACGTTGCAGTTAGGAGAGTGGGGGGACGTGAGCATGCGTGTAGCTGCAGCCAGGGCGGGTGTGGGGCATGGCTGGGTATGCAGGGTGCACAGGGCAGGGGGGTGCGTGGTGGGGGGGGTGTGTGTACGGGAGGAGGAGGGCGTGCAGGGTGCATGGGCATGCATGTGCAGGTGCACAGGTGTGCATGTGCAGGAGGAGCAGGGTGTGCACAGGTGTGCACGGGCAGGAGGAGCAGGGCGTGCATGGGTGTGCATGTGCAGGAGGAGCAGGGCGGGTGTGGGGCATGCGTGTGCATGTGCAGGAGGAGCAGGGTGTGCAGGGTGCACAGGTGTGCATGTGCCGGAGGAGCAGGTGTGCAGGGTGCATGGGCATGCATGTGCAGGGTGCACAGGTGTGCATGTGCAGGAGGAGCAGGTGTGCAGGGTGCATGGGCATGCATGTGCAGGGTGCACAGGTGTGCATGTGCAGGAGGAGCAGGGTGTGCACAGGTGTGCACGGGCAGGAGGAGCAGGGCGTGCATGGGTGTGCATGTGCAGGAGGAGGAGGGCGTGCAGGGTGCACAGGTGTGCATGTGCAGGAGGAGCAGGGTGTGCAGGGTGCATGGGCATGCATGTGCAGGGTGCACAGGTGTGCATGTGCAGGATGCACAACTGTGTATGCAATGCCGGAGGCGCAGGGATGCAGTGCTCAGCCGGGTGCTGTGGAGGGGCACAGCCAATGTGGCACAGGCTCTCCTGCCACCCCCTCACTGTCGCCTCTGGCAACCCACTTCTGCCAGAGCGTTGCCACACCACACTGCTGTCCCTGAGGTTTGGGGTGCAGCTTCCCAGCCTGGGGGGGGGCGCAGCAGTGTGGGGGCAGCGGCCATTACCCCAGAGCAGGAGGACCAGCCTGTGTGTCAGCCCGTGGCACCGCGTGGCAGAGGAGCCCCAGAGACACGTGCTGGGTCCTGGCCCGTGCCCGCGGCTCTGAGGGGAGAAGGCATCGGTGGCACCGAAACGGGCAGTGCTGATGTGCACAGAGACGTGCATCAGGCGTGGGGACCACTGGCCTTGGGGACAGAGTGGCACCAGGGCTGCCAGGCTCAGGAGGGATGGCTGTGGGGTACCGGGACCTCGGGGTGCGGGCACAGTATGGCTGGGCTGGCAGCGAGGCCATGGGTGACATGGGGATGGTGGGGTGGGTGGAACATGGTGGAGCCCCACCACCTCCCTGTGCCAGCTGCCGAGGCGACAGCGGTGGGGGGCTGCTGTGAGGCCCCAGATCTCCGTCCTGGGTGCCCAGCTCCACCGGCTGCGTGTGTGTGGGGTGTCTCTTGGGTGGGGTGTGACCCCAGCCCGGGGTGTGCTCAGCTCAGGGCCGCGGGGTGTAGGACCAGCAGCGAGGTGGGGGCGGGTGCTGCACTGGGGTCCCCAAACACACCCCGGTGGAGTGGGACGGGCCCTGGAGAAGGTGCCTGGGCACAAAGTCGAGGTACCCCAGCCGGGGTATCAGCTCCCTCCTGGCCCCCCACTCACCCCCGCAGCCCCTCAGCTGCTGCGCCAGCAGGGGACGGGAATAACAGGCTCGTCATTGGGCGATGAATCCCCCAGGTAAGAGACGTTCACCAGGCGCAGCAGCCAGTCCTTGTGCAACAGTCGCATCTAATGAAGCGTATTCCAGTGGTGCCAGTAACGCCACCAAGCCCAGACCCCTGCTGAGCAGCTTGAGCATGTGCCAGCGCAGAGGTGATGGTCCTGGGGAAACTGAGGGGGTCACTGGAGTGACCATAATGCCTCCTGTGCTGGAGAGGCTGCCCAGGGTGGGGTGCTTGGCGAAGGTCCCAGGACCCTGCATGCCTCTCCCGCTCTCTTCCCCTGCGCTCTTTCTCCCTCGGCCACTGTTTTTCCCCCAAGGCAACTGCATGTCCAGATTTGCCGGCAGCTGCAGCCACCGAATGAGGCCTCGTGTGCATCCGCCCCCCCCGCCTCAGCTCCTGGCACCCAGCACCCGGGACCCCAGCGCCGTGTGGCCTCAGCTGCTGTAACTGCCCTGCGCCCCCCCTGCCAGCCCCACCGGGCCCCGCTCCGCTGGGGACCGTGGCACCGTGCCCCGGCCTGGGAGAGGCACCACTCGGCGCTGGTGGCTTTGCTGGCGCCCCGGTGGGGCTGTGGCCTGGCGGATGTGTCTGTGTGGCATGGACGGCCCCGGTGCAGTCCGTGGCACCCTGCCCGGAGGCCGGGACCATCCCCAAACGCAGCTGCTGCCCCAATGGCCGGCAGCCAGACATGGGGCAGCGTGGGCAGGGATGGGCACCGGCTGCAGCTCCGCGGGGTCCTGGCAGCTCTGGTGCTGCTTCAGGAGGAGCTGCAAGAGACTCTGCCAGGGAGGAGGCAGGAATGAGCCTCCCCAAGGACACCCAGTGCTCAGCAAGAGGTGCCATGGGGACCTGCACTGGCGTCACTGCTCCCGAGAGCTGGCACAGCCCCAGCCCTGCAGCAGCAACCGCTCGGGGAGACCCTTTTGCCTGGCAAGTCCCGCAGCAGCCTCGGGAACAGCTAGTGCTCCCAGCCCCTCAGCAGCCCACCCGCCCTGGGAACAGGGGGCTGGCCACGGCTCGGGGCAGGGCACGGCGCTTGGGCTTGGCGCTGGGGAGGGACACAGGCAGAGGCGGCGAGGTGGGGTGGCCGCAGTCCCGGGGGCGGTGGGTCCCCAGGAGTGGGGTGGGATGGGCGGGAGCCTGCGGGGCTGTAGCTGCTGGCACGCTCTCCCGCAGACCACCGTAGCTGGCTTCACTGTGCTGATTGCCAGCCCCATGGCCGTGGGTTCCCTGCACTGCAGCGGGACCCTGCCCTGAGCACATCTGTCCCACTGGGGCTCCCGCTTGGCTCCGGTCCTGTGGGGTGAGCCCCAGACACCAGGCCTGGGCAGCGGCAGGGACAGGCCAGCACAGGAGGGACGTTGGTCATGCAGGTCACTGCAGGGCTGGGAGCAGGAGGGTCCCTGCAGCGCTGCATCAGCTCCAGGCCACCCCTGCTGCAAAGCCAAGCCCAGCACGGCGGCCCCAGCAGAGCCCGGCTCCCTGCAGTGGGGTCCCAGCCCCGGGAAGCTGCCCCCCCCTCAGCCAGGGCACCCTGGGGCACCAGGGTGATGGGTGCGGGTCCCTCCCGCACCACCCTGCGCAGACCAGCAGACCTGGGGAGCAGCGAGCGGCCCCGGCCCCCTGACCCCGAGTGCAGCGGGACGTCGCCCCTGCCCAGCCCCGCTCCCCGCCGCCACCCTGCTGCTGGCTCGGGGCCCGGGGGAGCGCAGGATTGCCCGCGGGCAGGGGGGCAGGCTGCCCACGGCCGGGGCACTGGGAGTGCCAGTGCCTCCCCTGTGGAGGGGCCTCGGATGGCAGCCACGGTCTGGGGGTTGCTGGAGCTAAGAGACACCCACAGAACAAAGCAGAGCTTTCTTATAAATTTATTACATAATAATAATAATAATTAATAATAATAATAATATAATATAAGAAACATAGATCTCTGTGGGGTATGTGTATCACAACGTCAAGGGCGGGAGGCGAATGGCCACACCTCCATGACTCTGGAGAAGGAGAAATCTCCTCCAAAAATCCATACAAAATAAGGGTGAAGTCAAACTGACCCTGTAAAATTAAGAACAGAACAAAAACCCACAGGTGAGTCCGTCTGGATAAGAAACAAGAGAGTGTGGATGTTCGAGCCGCGCGCCGCGCGCGGGTGGACGCACGCGTGTGCGCGAGGGCGGGAGCCGGTATATGCACATGCAGTGGGTGTGAGCGCGCGCCCGGGGGCGTGCGGGGGTGTCTCCGCGGGTGACACATGCATGCGGCAGTGAGGGCTGCCCACGGGCGGACAGAAAGAAAACCACGCTGCACTTTGTCGCTGTTGGCAGTGGTTTCGGCTGGCGAAGCTCTTCACCACCAGGAACAAAGTGCTTTGGGTTTTGTTTTCTCTTCTTTTACAGTCAGAATTACAGACAGGAGCTGATGGAGAACAGGGATTGATGACGTTAGTCTGGACAAAGGAAAAATACCAACAACTTTAAAAAAAAACCAAAACCCTTCAAAGCAAAGAAAAAAAAGTGTATCCCTTTTTACAGAAGATAACCCAAGTCATTGAGAAGCCATGAGAATCACAGTAACCGCCGCGCGCAGCCGGTCCCGGCGCCACCGGGACGGCACAGCCGAGGGGTGCGGCGCTCGCTGCCGGCCGCACCGCAGGCTCGTGGGGTCGGTTCCTCGCCCGCTACCGCTCTGCCTTCTCCTGGATGGCTTTTCAAAATGAAATGTCTCACTGGGTCTGGAGATGTTTGTAGCGGAGATGCCAATGCAGCCAGAATAGATACAAAGTCAGGAAAGCGCTATCTACACCTGGGGAAAATCCTCTTTGCTTCAGCTGAGAAAATAAAAGTAAAGTAGCAGCAGCTGCGTTAGCGGGGAGGGGTTACGGTTCTGCTGGGGGTGGCCATGGGACAAGACCTCTGCCCTCGGGGAACCCGGCTGCCCCGGTGAAGGCACCGCCGGGCACCGCGCCGCTGGGGCGAGTGACCTGACCCCGGCCGGGTGCTGCAGGTGCTGGGGGAGCGTGGGACGTGGAGGCCCCGGGAGCCGGCGGGACCACGAAGCACAGGCCAGCGGCGCGCATGGGATGGGGCCACCCAGTGCCCTCGCTGCCGCCCCAGCTGGGTGGGCTCGGGAGGCGCAGACGGGCACAGGGTGGGAGCGGGCTGTCTGCGGCTGGGGAGGAACAAGCAAGTTAGCTGAAGGGGCCTCGGCACCACCCCACGGCTGCTCCCGGCACAAAACCACCCGTGGCTCCCCAGGTGCCGCCCCGACGCGAAGCACGTTCGCCCGGTGGCCCTGGTGCTGCCTGGGGACGGTGCTGTCTCCAAAGCCCTGAGCCCACGCTCGTGCGGCTCTGCTGCGCGCGTGTGTCTGTGGGGGGTGCGGGGGGACAGGGAGGGCACAGCTCAGGGAGGGAGGGCGATGAGGAGGAGGAAGGTGGGGCAGGGGAGCAGGTTTGCGGCAGACCCGGGCAGCCCCTGGGATGGGGCGATGGCACAGCAGCGTGGTTGGAAGTCGCCTTCTTTCGTGTTACGCCTGACTGGGACGAGCCGTGGTGTCCCTGGGAGCGACGGCCGTGGATGCCGTCCCACGGGAGGGATCACGCAGTGTTTGCCAACACAGGTACGGCTGCAGCTGCTTCGTGGTGGAAGCTGGGGTGCACGGCAAGGCGGCACGGCCGCCGGCTCCGCCAGGGCAGAGCGGTGCATCCACCATTTCCAGCCCTCACGAGAGGATCGGGGGCAGTGGGGGGGAATTCTGGGGGGGAGGAGGAGGGCTCCTCAGAAACGGCAAGAAGGCGTCCAGCTTTCCTGGTCCCAGACCGAACTTTCTGCAGAAAAGTTGCGCTCTGCAGACTTCTGGCCTCTTGCGGCAAGAGGCGGGTGCAGGCGGGTCTCTCTCAGTTGCCCCAGAAACAGCTGCAGAAGGGGCAGAGACCCTGGGTTCGCCCGGCGTCACCCCGCCGAGCAGCCTGCACTCAGGCTAACACACTGTCACACTTCCACCAGCAGCGCCCGCCGGCCGCCCCGAGGGGCTCGGCGGGGCTGGAGGGAGGGCTGTGCCGAGGGGCCGCGGCAGCTCCACGGGGGCAGCGCCCAGCAGAGCCGCCCACCACCCTGAGGGGAGATGGGGCAGCTCTGCCGGCCGCTGGCCGTGGGGCTGCGCTGGGGCACGAGGACCACCGGGGTCTCCAAGGGCCACCGGGTTCTCCGAGGGCTGCCGGGGTCTGCGTTAACTGCGGGTGAGGCGGGGAAGGAGCCAGCAGTGAGATGGAATGAAGCACAGCAGGGGAAGAGGTGAAAGGGGCAGCGGTGGGCCGAGCTGGCAGGGCCGGGGCGTGCGGAGGGGCTGCAGACAGCTGGCGGCTCCAAGCGGGGTGGGGGGCTGCGCAGCTGGGGACAAGCCATCAGCAGTGCAGAGGCTTGGCCAAGCCGCAGCATGCGGACACCCAGCGTAATGTGGCGGATGCTGCTCTGCGGGGCCCCCCGTGCCCGCCATGCCCACAGCAGCAGGACCGGCCCCAGGGGACCCAGGGGATGGAGCCCGAGTGGGGACAGCCAGGGGTCTGCAAGCATGTGGCAGCAGGGGCCAAAGCCAGCGGGGACAGGTCCCCCGTGGCACAATGCCGGCTGCAAACGAGCATTTCCACATCAGCGGGAGCCTCCAGACCAGCCTTGTAAAAGCAGCGTGAGGGACAAACATCCAAATTACTGTGAAATCCTGATGCTCTACGGTTTGGGGAAGAGGCTGTGTGACACTGACCCGGGACGTGCCCGTGTCCGTGTGTGCAGTGGGGCTTCCTTGGGGGGGCTGCGTGGAGCAGACCTGGCACACAGCATCCCCACAGGGATGCAGAGGAGCTGCGTGATCGCCGCCTTCCCGGACGTGCCAGTGCTGCTTCACCAGGCATGGATCTGGAGCCGCAGCGCCAGCCTGGAAAGCCAAGCTCCGGCCAAAGGGGCGAGACAAGCTCCAGTCGCAGGGGACCAGTGGCAAGTTTGGTTCGTGGCCGGGTGTCTGTGAGCACCGTGGGTGCGGGCGCTGCAAAGCGCGTGGGAGGTGGCGGAGGGACGAGGTGGGGGAACGGCTGGAGCTCGGGGGCTCTGGAAGGCGGAGGAGGGAGTGAGCGCAGGGCCGGGGGTTGTGAGAGCAGCGGCGGCAGCGGCTGTGCTGGCAGGTGAGGTGCAACCGTGCCGGTGCCACAGGGCGGCTCTGGTGTGGGACCATCCCCGCCTGTGCAGGTGCGTGCCAGCAAGCCCTTGCGACCGGAGGGTGCCAAGCAATGCCTGTGCAGGTGAAGGAGCTGGAGCCGGAGCAATGGAGGGCAGAGGGGTGCTGAGCCGGGGCACAGGGCGATGGGTGGCTGCGTGCGCCTGCACATGCTGCTGACGGCGGCCGAGGCGTGCAGGGGCCGGTGGGATGGATTCGAGGGGTGAAGGCGGGAGGGTGCATGGCGAGGGGGTCCAGCGGGGCAAATGGAGAGGGGCAGGGTGCACGGCAGCGGAGGGGTGATGGCCAGGCTGCAACCGTGGGGCAGAAGGGCGGAAGGGGCAGGACCCGGTAGCGGTGTCCCGCTCCAGGTCACGCAGGACAGCGGCAGCGTTGGCACAGATGGGGCTGGGGGACGCCTGATGGGGTGCGATGGCACACCTGGTAAAGCAGGCGGTGGGTTTGGGCAGACACCATGGCTGCTATCGCGATTCAGGTGCCTCTTGGCTCACCAGGTTATGGGGCGTGAGGCCCGGGGTACCCTGGGGTGCGGAGTGCAGTGCAGGCTGTTTGCCCACAGGTCCTGCTCAAAGCCCCTCACGCCATCCCCGGGCACCTGCCCCGGCTGGGAGCAGTGGGATTGTGCCCGGGGAGGGGGAGAGGCTGCAAACCCCCAGGGCCCAGTGGCTTCTGGAGAGCTCTGGATGGAGCCGCTTGGGCACGTGCCCAGCAAGAGCTCAGGGAAAAGGGGACGGCACCATGGTGCGTCAGGATCCGTCCCGGGGAGGGCCTGGTGCGCCGGCGCAGGTCAGGATCCATCCCGGGGAGGGCCTGGTGCGCCCGAGGGGCTGCCATCCCTGCCCCGGGCCTGGGCCTTTTCCCTGGCTGAAGCGTTGTAAAGGTTCGGAGATGTGTGAGGGTCAGAAGGAACCTCCTTGTCCTTCCCTCTAGCACCAGAAGAGTTAATGCCTTCGTGGGGGTACTCAGCTTTTTTGGGAACACCGGTCACCAAGCCATCCCCTCCCGGGCTGGCTGAGCTCGCCCCGGGCACCACGCTGGGGGACAGGGACGCCACCTCCTCCAGCGCTGGGGCTGGCCTGGGTCGCTCTGGCTCCCCTGAAGCCCGTTGGGCAACGGAGCAGCTCCCGCCGAGCCCTGCCACCCCCGTGCCCGTGCCGCCACTGGCACCGCCAGCCCCCGGGCTCCCCCAGCGGCGAGGTAGGAGCCAGCCCGGCTGCTGGACCCGCAACGCCAGCCTCCTCCTGCTCCCAACGGCCGCTCCGGAGGAGCAGCCGCGCTGGGACCCTCGCGCCGGGCCGGCGGTACCCGCGCAGGGCCGTGCCGGTGGCGGCGCGGTGCGAGCGCTGGGTGTGATGGTGGCGCTTGCTCCCCGGGAGCGGAGGCGGGAGGGGGACCTGATGCCGCGGGGCCGGCGCCTGCCAGAGGCGCCAGGTTCTGCGGGGTGGTGGAAGCGCCAGCTCCGTGCGTCTCTGCCTGACGGGGGTGGAAGACTCGGTGTGTCCCAAAAACCAAGTTTTGTTTTGTGTTTCTAAATCTTTAAAATCCAGAGTGTCTGAAAGGAGCTGTTGGGGGTTTTTAGTGGTTTTTTCTTTTAAAAAGACTTTAACATTCATTCAGTCAGTCGCTAAAAACTCCCATGAGCCATGGGCGTCCCAGGGGAGGGGTGCAGGCACCGCCTCGCCAGCATCTCAACAAGTCTAGAGATATATAGATTTAGTAAAATTATAACAAAATCAGGTGGCTATAGCTATAGATATAGATATATAGATATTCTCTCTTTTCAAATATATAGCTGATTAAAAAGATGCAAAATAAGGATGACTAGGACGGAGTGGGAATCCTGTAGTTCAATATCATCTCTTGTAGATCATCAGCTGCTCTCTATATAAATGCACGGAGATTAAATATTATCCATCAACGTGTCCCCCTTGGAAACAAGACCCCAAACCAAGAGGAAATAAAACATCGCCCTCCCTCCCCCCACCCCCATTGAACGTTGGCAAAGCGTTTTCTGCTGGATTCCCCACCAGCCTCCCTCCGACATCCCCAAACATGCTTCTATCCATGCGGTTTCAGTCCCTCTCTCACCAGGGCAACCGAGGGCGACAGGCAGAGCAGCAGCACAGAGTCCAGGGCTAGTCTCTAGCACGGGAATCGCTCTTCTGGCTTGCACGGCAAGGCTGGCTGCTCCCTGGGGCGGCTCTGCGTGGGGGGGAGCAGGTCTGGGCGTCGCTGCAGGCATCCACCCAGCCACCGCGCTGGGACTGCCCTTCCGCGGAGACCTCTGCGCGCTGGAGCCCTTTCCCTCCGAGCGCCGGTGGGACGACCCGGCTCGGCTGGCCGCCTCCGACCCCGGTGGCGACAGCCCGCACGGGGCCGCGGCCACCACCGCAGCTGCGGTGCTCCCTGCCTGCTCTACCCAACGCGGGCTGAGCGCCGGCGCCGGTGCCAGCCCTGCCTGCCTCCTGCAGCAGCCCCTGCCCTGCCGTGCTCCCACCGCGCCGGCTGGCTGGGAGCAGCTCAAGGTCTCCACGCTGCCGGCCGCCCCGACCTGCCCGAGGTACGGCCGGCGGCGCGCGCCCAGCCCGCTCACCTCCCTGCCGCGCTCCGGCCGGCGCCTCCCTGCCTGTCACACCTGGGCAGCGCGGCCGGCGCTTGGCCGGCAGCAGAAGCCCTCTCCCTAGCTGGGGCTCGGCCCCTCACTGCACCGCTGGCCCTGCCTCACGCCCCACCCCAACCAGGTGTTGCCCTTCAACCACGGGGAGCCCGGGCTCGGCAGCACGTGGTGCCTCGGCCCCTCCGGCCACCAGCGACGCCCCTGGGGAAGAGCACATCAAGCGATATACAGGCCAGACTCTCTGGGAGGAACAGAAACGAGGATGTATTTCATGCAACATTCCTTGTCCCGAAGGCGTCGCGGGGCTGGCGGGGCCGAGCGGGGATCTGCGTGTGCGAGGCACGCCGGGGCGGTGTGGGAGCGGGCGGGAGCCCCTCGGCTCCACGCCCTTCAGTGCAGTGCTCAGAGTAGAAAGAGAATCAAAGTGGGTTTTATTAGTCTAGTAGAAATGCCCCCCTCCCCCCCCCCCGGTGGCTCTGGAAGAGGCCAGCGCTGCCTGGGATGGTCAGCTGTCTACCAGCTGCTTGAGTGCCCGCTCAATGTTCATCCGGTGCCCGACCCGGGTCACCCCCAACTCCACAAAGTCCTCCTTGGTGAGGGCGGGCAGGTGCGTGCCCTCTATTTCATGGTCCTCAAACTTGTCTCGGTGCTCCACCAAATTGATGCTTTCCAGCCAGTCCCCGACGTCGTACTTGTTCCACAGGTGGAGGGGTTTCTGCATGAAGGGCCGAGGTGGGTGGAGGGTGTGCAGGGGCGGCCCTGGAGAGGGGGATGGGGATGGGGAGCGGCTCCGGGCGCTCACGCTCCTCACCACAAAGCGCACCTCCTTGGGCTCGTGTGGGATGGAGAGGCTGGAAGATTTGAGGATGGTGGGAGGGGTCAGACCGTAGGGCCGGACGGTGCTGAGGGGCTCTGTCCGATCCAGAGCCGGCTTCACGGGGCTGGGGGTACGTCGGGTTACGGGGTAGCGACTGCCAGGTCGGACTGTGTAGGTGGTCCCGGAGCTCCGCTGGGAAATGGTGCTGAGTTCTCCTAAACTACTGAAAAGTCTGCAGAAAGAACGGTACAGCGAGAGAGAGAGGAGAGAGAGCAGAGGGCAGGGGTGAGGCGGAGGTCCCCAGACACAGGAGAACACACACAATATACACGGGGGCGGGGGGCCGCTGGAGGGCTGGGCCAGCCTGAGACAGGAGGGGGCTCTGCAGCACTCGGGGGACACGGCTCGGAGCACTTCAGCCAAGACTTTTTTCTTGCAAGCCCTGCCAGGACTGTTCCAGAGGAGGCAGAAGAAGTTTGAGCAAGTATCTCCAGTCCGGTTCCCAGCCAAGCCTACCCTAGCTGCCACGGCTCTGAAGCCCACCGAGCCCTACCAGGGAGGAAGGCGGCCCTGCAGCCGCAGAAAGACTTGCTGCAGCTGGAGACCCTGCACCTCGCCCTGCCTTGGCTGGTTAGCAGAAGCTGCGGCAGAGCTGCACCGAAGCCCACCGGCCCCACCACTCCCCCCAGCTCCCCTCGCTAACCGCGCTGCCGTCGGCACGCTCTTGGGTCCCGCCACGGACTCGGAGCACACCAGTGCTCCCGAGCACATTGGCCAGATCCTGGGGCAAGTGGGAACCTTTGGGCATGTCTCCAGAGAGCGGTGTGGGGACGGGAGGACCGTCATGCCACCCCAAGGATGGCGGCAGCAGGGTTTGGGCGTCACCCGACAGTGGTCAGCTTGTTAGTGCGGGACGAGGCAGCCCAGAGGTGTCTGGACTCCTCTCCCCCTTGCACTACGCCATGTCCGCCTCCCCGGCCTGCACGCGGCATGGCAGTGGGCGCAGGCCGTGGAGCGGGGCAGGGGGCAGCCCCTCCTGCAGCACTTGGCTCTACCCGCTCCCCAGAGAGCCTCTGATGGGGGAGAAGCCCCGCTGCACGCACGCCTGCCTTCTGCCCTCGCCTCCTGCCTTTATCGTCTCCCCTGGCATAAACAAGTACTCTGGGTGCGCAAAAAGAAATGGATCTACAACCTGACAGGGCAAGGTCATGGAGGATGAGTCCTCTGAGCGCCTCGGCCTGGGAGGCCTCGGGAAGGCATGCTGCTGTCTCTGTTCACGCCCTGCTTGGGGGCCTCCTTCCACAAGCACCCACTGCTGACTGCGGCTGGGGAGGGGGCTCTGAGCAGGAGGGGCTCCTGCATGGCCTTTCTGTCCTGGCAATGGAAGCGAATGCAGCACCCTGAACCCACCTCAGGGATTTGGTCGCTGCTCCGCGGTAGCCTCTGACTGAGGCTGGCATGGTCTCAGCTCCGAGGAGGGCTCTCAGCAGGGCCCCGTGTCCCACGACAGCCTGGGGGACTGGATGCTCTGCGGCGCAAGTGCTGCAGCGCTGACCGAGCGTAAGTGGGGAGGAAGGGTCTCACGCTTCGGGGCTGCGCCGCCCTGGGCCAAGAGGCATGGCATTACCGCGTCGGAGTTGATTATCTCTTTGCTAAACAGTCCATGCGGACTCATTTGGGTCAAGCAGCGTCAGTTTGCTTGTCCTCTGAACCAACTGATAAAACACAACAGAACTGCAGCCTCCTGGCGCCTGGATGTGACCTCGGTTAACGAACAAGCAGTCCTCTGGGCCATCTGCCCGGCGCGGTGCAGCACCTCTGCTTCCCTGCCACCCTCCAAGCTCTGCCCTCCCACCTCAGGTCCCTCCTGGAACAGACGGACACTGGAAGCCTGCTGCTGGCCACAGGAGTCCAAGGGCTACAGTTAACGCATACACCCGATGTCACTAACGCACACACCACGCTTCTGGGAGGTTAATAAGCACTAACGATTTCTTAAGAGAGGTGACTCCGAGAGGATTAGCTGAACACGAATAGGAAGGTCTGTTCATAGTCTGCGGGCTTAGGCACATTTGCTCTTATTTTCCTGCCACCTTGGCACAGAAAGCAAGGGGGTCATAAAGAAGCATGACGATGAATCACATTTGGGAAGCTCCGTCAATACAGAAGACCTGAATGACCTTGTGGGCTGCGGCACACGAAACAGAACAAAAAGTGACAGTACAAAATACGGCGTCCTGCTCAGAGGGCTGGCAAAGGATCTCTGCTCTCTGCTGGAAGCGATGAAGGGAGACAAAGTTCTGGGTCTACTGACAGATCCCAGAAGGGGGTGACTGGGAGGCACTGGCCATGGAAAGGCAAAGGAAACGCTGCAAGATCTAAGGTATTTCTCGCAGAGATAAGGATGCATTCACGTCGCCAGAGGAGACACTACTACACTCTCACCTGACATTCTGAGCGCAGCTCTGGCCACTTGTGTTCAAGAAAGGTAAACGCAAACAGGAACAGCTGCAGGCACAGCAGGCGGAGTGCCAAAGGCTTGTTTAAACTGCCCAAGGTGGGGCAGAGGGGGCAATTGCTGTCAGAGTCTGTGAAAGGAGAAGAGAGACTTAAGCTGGAGGGTACTCAGACCTGCAGCGGCCCCGTGCAAGTGCACCCCTCGCCGAAGTGGTGGATGCCCGCTGGCTGTCCGGCAGCACAGGCCTCACCGTCAGTGGAGATGTGGGTCCCACACGGACCCACACCATGCGGCAGACTGTGCTGCCGGGCCTCCCTGGCTCTCACAAGTTTCCTTTTTGCTCGGTGGCTTACAGGGCCTGGGAAACTGGCTATTCCTGCTCCTGAGGAACGGGATTGCTGGAACCACGCATGAAAAGTCAGCTGTCTGCCCAAGCTTCCAGGCTGGCATGTCCTTGCGATGGCCAGACAGTGGTGCCATGGCAGACCTTTCCAGGCACGGCTGGTCGGCAGATGCACTCTGCAGGTCTGTTCTCTGCAGAGCACCGGCTTGGTCAGCGCAATGCACTGCTGGCAACACACTGCTGGCTTTCAACACCTTCAGCAGCGCTGTCCTGCCAACTGCACGGTCCCGTCCAGCTTGGGAAGCAGACTTCTCTATGGGCCATCAGTCCAACTACTTGGTCACAGGCACTTCACTCTGCCCTGAAGCCAGGTAAGTTTTTCCGGAGGTGATCATTCACAAGTGGCACCCCGGCACAGTATCCCTTCAGGGACTTGCACACCATGCACAGCAACACCATCTGCTCAGAGGGTTTTTTTCCTGCATCACTGCTCCTCTTCGTTGCAGCATCGTGTTGGCATATCGTGTGTTTTGCCAGAGGAATACACACTGACAGAGATGTGTACCAGCCTGCTGCAGCCAGGCTGAGGCTGAGTGCTGCTAGTTTTAGGAGGCTGCTATTGAGGACTTCAGCTTTGCCAGGTTTCATGAGCACTACAGCATTGTCCACTTCTCCTTTAGGCAACAGCAAGTCAGCGTAACTGGGGAGCTTAATAAGAAATGCTTCGCCTTCCATTTCTGGTGGTGCTCCAGCTGGGCGCTGGAAGAGCAGCAGCCCAGAGATGGTGGGATTGCTGGTGGCCACAGGTTTCTCTGTGAGTCGGGAGGTGGCAGCTCTAATCACTGTTACAAGGCTGCCTTCAAGCTTGTCTCCTCTGAACACGTGGAATCCAGGTTGCGGCAGCTCGCCGCCCCATCCTGCAGAGCTCAGCGGCGGCAGTCTGTCAGCACCAGCAGTAGCCATAGATCGGGTGCCTCGATTGCTTCTTCAGTGTAGCCGGCACAAGTCGTCTTTTGAGATGCAGAAGACAAGGCCTGATTCGCAGACCACAGCATGTGCGTGGAACTGACTGGAATCAGCAAAGAGGGAGAGCAGGCCTCGTGGGAAGCAGTCCCACAAGAAAAAACCCACCAGCTTGATAAGAAAGGAGGTTCTAACCAAAGGAAGGATTATGCATTTGTAGGACAGCTAATTAAGCCTTCTGAGACTACTTTTACTGAAGGCATTAAAAAGCAGATTTTTTGAATGAGTCACTAATGGATGAGGATTCTTCCTTTGAACTCGATCTCAGTCCAAATTTCTTCAGGAGCAACAAAGGCAAGGACAGATTCAGCAGCAGAGGTAACGCACTTCTCATCACTCCACAGAGGAATGCTTCGCTTTTGCTCAGCCAGTCTTTCGTGTTGCTGCTTTTGGCTTCCAGGTATTTTCATACCGGCCTTCAAAACCGTCGCCATTGCTTTTCATTAGCACTGCACGAAGGACTCGCCTCCCGTGACGAACAACCTTGACGAGCGAGACACGAGCTGCTCTGGTGATTCTCTATCAGTGCTCGGTGCACCCAAAGGCTATGATGTCGAGCTCGGCGCTGCCTGTGACCATGGCCAGGCTGTGCTTTAGGGCCAGGGTGGGAGACTAACCCTCTCACTCTTTGTCTGAAATGCAGACGGGCACACTGAGGCTTCCTGCCTAGGGTGGTGCGTGCCCAGGTGACACGGCACCTCTACAGTTCCCATTTCGAAAGGATTTTGTCTTTCGGAATTGTGTCATGAGAACAGTCCCTGAAAGGGGGGGACGAAGGCGAGGAGTACAGGAAGGACGGGAAGTCTCTCTGGGTAGCCCCCAAAACAAAATACAAAGCGCTTGGGCTACATGTCACCAAACAAACAGCCAAACAGGACATAAACTCACTGGCATGAGCTGGAGGCTCTCACAAGCTGCTTTGCAAGTGAGGACGGTGTCGGGGAAAGCGGCACTTCCCACCCGCTGCCTGCGCCCCAGCTCCTGCTGACGACTCCGTCTGCGTGAGTTTTCTTTTGGCGGCTGGCAGGAGGACGGGTACGGGCCTGCTTCACAAGCTGGAAGGAGATACGCTTCTTCACAGAACCTTGAGGCAGTCCCTTGTCACGAAGGAGCCAGGAAAGCCCTTCTCTCCCCAGCGCCGGCTGCTGTGGCCGGGCAGCGAGGCCCCGGCGCGAGGCAGCGCTGCAGCCACCCCGCGCCACCAGCACGCGCGGCACCGGCGGCCGACAGGGCCGCGTTACTGCGAGATTGATGAGCCGCCCTCAGGGACCGTTTGCCAGCCCGCTGCTCTTCCTTAACTACTGCATTTCAGCAAGAAATTTGTGCCTGACTCTCAGCAAAAGAATCCAAAGAGAGGATAAGCTTGTCCCCATAAAGAAAGCCCACAGGGAAAAGGGTGCCCAACAGTGCGTGAGGCTTATCTGAAGAACTACTGAGAACAAGGGTTTTTTACTGAAGGCGATCTGATTTCCTGCCATCATTTTTCTTGGGACTCTACTAGTGCAGCCAGCACTTTCATTAGGGAAGACAAATCTGGCACTTACAAATTCTCCTCTTTCACAGTGCACAATGGGATGCTGAGAAGGAACACCTGCAAAACCGATACAACCGAGTGGGTTAATTGCACCCAAAGTACCGCCCCTCCTGAAGGCAATGCAGTAACTCCACCAGCATCCGGAGGGCCTGACGATGCTGAAGAAGCACCTGAAGAGTTCCTTTTCAGATGAACACAAGGATGAGCGAACCAGGAGAGAATGGTTAAATTTTGCAACTCTAAGGGCTGCTACACTTCTGTATGGAGTCTCCTGAGCAGAAATAAATGCAGAAGCTATGGCCAATGCTTATGCATGAAATCCTACAAACTCGGCGGCTTGATCCTATGGGTCAGGGTCTGCAAAGATCGCTTACCTCAGGCACAGCTCTCGTGTTCTTGGCACACGTCGGACTTACAATGCACAGACAGCTCAGCAGTGTTGAACGTGCGCTACTGGTCTAATGTTTCCCGAAAGAGCTCTCACAGGGGTCAGAGACTTTATGAAGGGGCACAGCAACTGCACTGTGCAAGAGCAATAAAGCTGATGTTTTCCAAAAGCAACTGAGGTACTACACAAGCACAGTATAATCAACTTGTACCTCCACGCGTGAAACAGCTCCGCGGCGACGGCGGCGCAGCAGTTCAGACCAGTGTGCCACCTGCCTGGGAATCTCGGGTAAACTTCTCGGATCTTCGCATTCTGCCCCTATGACCTTTCCATTGGAAAGGTATGTATTTTGGGGAGAACCCAGAAGTAGGTGATGTCTGTACCCCTTTTCTGAGAAGGATGGCTCCTTCGGACCGGACTGCAGGTCTGTTCCCTTCAGGAAGGTGGCCAGTAAGAGTGCCAAAAGAGATCAAGAGGCTAACCTGTTAATCTGGTTTTTTGGAAAACAGCCCGTACGGCACCAGGCTGGACAGCCTTCCAGACACCCTGTCGGGTGGTGGGTAAGACGAGCCATGAGGCACTTGGGAGAAGGAGGCTAACAGGGGTATCTGCAGGGGCTTCACCTGGAGCTGGCTCTCCAGCAAAGCTGGACCTCGCCAGTGCCAGGGCTCAGCTCCCTCGGCCATCAACAGAGGAAGCTCAGCATCCAGAATTCAATCCCTCTTCTTTTCCTTCCTACTGCGTTGTTATGGCAACCAACATGCTTAGTCTAAGCTTAATATTTGGCAAGTGATAGCCCACTCTTGATGCCTGTCTTGGCTTGCAGCCACTGCCCAGGTGCTCAGCAAAGCAGTCGCCGTAACACCACAGGAGGGGGACCCAGGGAACGACCGGCTGCCCAGCCTCACACCAATCCCCGGGAAGATAATGGAGCAAATCATCCTGGAAACCATTTCCAAACACTGCGGACAAGAAGTGGCTGGGAGAAGACAGCATGGCGTTACGAAGGGGACGTCATGCCTGACCCACCTGGCAGCCTTCTATGACCAAATGACTAGGTTGGCGGGTGAGGGGTGAGCAATGGCTTTTGTTTATCTTGACTTCGGAAGGCTTTCAGAAGTGTCCCCCATGACATCCTCACTGACAAACTGGTGAAGCATGCACAGGACAAGTGGAAGGTTGATTGGGACCTGGCTGAACTGCTGTGGCCGGCAGCACGAAGTCAGCCGGAGGCTGGCGACTTGCGGTGTACACAACTCCCCAGGTTGGTATTGGGGCCAATACCTCGTCATGCCTTCATTAATTAGCTGGACGATGGGGCAGAGAGTGTCGTCAGCAAGTGTGCAGGTGACACAACGTGGAGGAGCGGCCGATCACCAAGCGGGTGTGCTGCCCCTCAGAGCGTCCCCGACTGACTGGAGGAACCAGCCAAGAGCATCTCATTGAGTTCAGCGAAGGGAAACGCAAAGTCCTGCACCTGAGAAGGTGGGACCAACCCCACCCACCGGTATGTGGTGGGGGCTGACCACCTGTAAAGCAGCTTTTCAGAGACGGAGCTGCGGGTCCAAGACACCAAGTTGAACGTGAGCCGGCAACGTGCCCCTGCAGTAAAAAGGCTGTCAGTGTCCTGGCCTGCATTAGGGACAGCGCTGCCAGGTTAAGGGAGGTGATCCTTCCTCTCTGCCCAGCACTGATGAGCACACCTGGAGTACTCTGCCCAGTACTGGGCTCCCCAGTACAAGAGAAACAGGGACTTACTGGAGAGAGTCCAGTGAAGGGTCACAAAGATGATTAAGGTGTTGCAGCATCTGCCACACGAGCAGAGACTGAGAGAGCTGGGACTGTTCAGCCTGGAGAAGAGAAGATTCAAGGGCACCTCATCAGCGTGTATAAATACCTGATGGGGGAGCACAGAAGATGAAGCCAGACTCTTCTCAGCGGTGCCCATGACAGGACAAGAGGCAATGGGCACAGACTGAATCAGGAAATTCCATCTGAACGTAGGAAATCCCTTGTTCACTGTGAGGGTGACCGAGCGCTGGCACAGGTTGCCCAGAGAGGTGGTGGAGTCCCCACCCATGGAGGTATTCAAAGCCTGACTGGACAATGTCCTGGGCATGCCGGTCTAGGTGGCCCTGCTTGATCAGGGGGGAAGACCAGATGAACTCCTGAGGTCCTTCCAACCTCAACCATTCTGTGAGTCTGTGAATTCAGACTGTGGGGGATCAGCACAGACCTGCCAGCAGCCAAGGCAAGCAAGCAGTGATTTGCGTAAGCCCATTATGACGGGTCATTCCTTTTAGCTGGAGCTGCCCAGTGGCTGAGCTTTATGCAGAGGATGCTTGAGCTGATAGAGCTTCCTGTGGACCTTCCTCCAGACCTTTCAGCAAATGCCCTCAACCTTCTCTGGCGCGCGTGCAGCAAGCAAACAGCAACATGTTCCTGCAGCACCACCAATGCCCGGCTTTCCCTGCCAGCTCCCACCATTTCAGTATCAGCTTTCCCTCCTCACTGCCTATGGTGCAGAGAACACTGGAGGCATCAGGAACATCGCCAGCATCAGATGGCCACAGTTCACGGGGCTGCGCTCTCTGGCTGCAGAATTTAGCTTTTGCCCTCAGCTGCCCATCTCTTTACATTTATTAACACTGAACTTTCTCTGCTATCATGCAGGTCACTCATTTAGCTTGGCTAATTTCCCTCTAGCTCTTCACTATCTCTCCGAGTTCAACGTCACCTGAAACGTCATGTTTTCTGAAAATCATGAATTCTCATTAATCATGGTGGTTTTCATACAACTAAGAAATCTGTTAAATGAAATGGGACCCTACTACAAAATGCCCAACTGTTGGCTATTAACCTTTTCCACCATGAGAACTGACAAGCTACTTCTACTCTTCACTGCTGGTATTTTTAATCTGTAAAACACATCCAGACCAAAGTCTTACTTCTTGCTCTGAAAGAACTCCTCAGTATTACCAGTCCCTCTCCTGTGCCTCTGATGCCCAGCTCCTGAACCACAGTCTGGAACAAGGACAGCTCTCTCTGCTCCTGGGACGGGGCAGCTGGCAGGAGAGCACAAGCTTGCCTGCCCAAGAGTGGCCTTCCTGAGGCGCATCGAGTGTGGAACAAACACGGCTCCCTCGAGCCACGCGTCCTCAGAGCCAGAGCACGCTGCGGTCAGCTCAAGTCTCACCGCGGCGTCTAACCGCTCATAAGACAACAAACCACGAACAATGCGCTTGCAGCTTTCTGTCTGGCAAGGGGAAGGCAAAGCATCCCTCAGGCATCGCTGGAGGTGCTCAGCCACCATGCAGGCAGCACACCAAGACTTCAGTCCCCAGGTGAGGGCAGACGTGCCAACACCGATGAAGTGGAAGATAACAGTGAAACAGTCTACAGCAGACAAACCTCCCTGCCTGAAGGCATGGGTACCGCTGGCACGCCTCTGCACGGGGGGCTAGGTACAGCCAGGGTCACCAGCATCCACGTCACACCGCGCTACGACGCAAACCTTTTCTTTTTGCAGAAAAAGGAGGGGAGAGATTTTAGTTTCTACATCTAAGAAGTGAAGTTCTAGATTTCCTCAGTCTGCTGGGGATCTGCCTTCCTTCTGCTTATTTCAAGAGCAGACAAGGGAAGAAGTCCTAGAACTAGCACAGACTCAGCATCTTCCCTGACACTGGGGATGGGAAAGAGATGGGAAAGCTGATTCCTACAGCTTAAGCAGCAAGTGGTGAACACGTAGCAACCAAGGGTGTGAATCAGGCCAGCTCTACGCTGCTATTCGGACATTTAGCAAGAGACCCTCATTTAACAATGCAAGTTTTTAATAGACCCTAATGCCAGATCATGTAGGACCAGCAAAGTTTGTAGATCACACTTGGGTCCTGCAGTGACGTGGCCAGAAGCCCCATGAGTTCACGAGCTACAGAGCAGCTGTAGACAACCACTTTTAAAAAACAGAGTAACATCTGAAGTGAAGCCGTGGCTTCCTACACGCCGCAACACGAGGCGGAAACTCCTGAACTGCTGCTGGGCTGAGCTGCTACGGCTGGACCGCACCGGCCGTGCCAGGCCGGTGTTCTGGCTGGGGTGGGTGCTGGAAGCAGCCGGGTGCGTTACAGTCGGCCGTCAGGAGAGCCACGACCCACCACAGCAGATCCCAGCAGCACAGGTCGAACCCTGGACTGGCACAGCCGGCTCAGCTGGCCTGGCACGCTGCAGGCGATGATCAGGAAGGGACGTGTCCGTGGTCAGGGAACACCATCACGCACAGAAAACACCAGCTGTGAAACACACAGTCTGGCGGGGACAGGAAAATGGATAAATC
Source organism: Phalacrocorax aristotelis (assembly GCF_949628215.1). NCBI lineage: Eukaryota > Metazoa > Chordata > Aves > Suliformes > Phalacrocoracidae > Phalacrocorax > Phalacrocorax aristotelis. Next base: position 218,632,055 of record NC_134276.1, read on the forward strand.
TGTGGAAGCCAAAGGCAAGCAGACATGAATGGTAAATAAGGCAGAGGTGTTAGGCTGGAGGATGATGCGGACCCGACTGATGCAACAGGGGAAGACCCGTCCGTTCCAGCTCTGGATGCCTTCAAAGCACAGCGGTCAGCTCTGGGTGCACTTCTGGGAAATGCCTGAAGAGAGGAACAGTGGGGCCTGAAGCTCTTCCCACCTGAGCAGCATGTCAGACGGACCTGGAGGAAGCTGCGCTAGGTTTAACGAATGATTTTCTGGATTCTTGTCTAATGACTTTAAGCAGAGTATGAAAATCCACTCCAGAAAGCCATGGGAGTTGTCACCATTTTATGTCATTATGGGAGGACAAGGCTGAAGATCTAAGCAATGGGATGGCATCAGTGATGAACCCGTTTCTTCTACTACTATTCATTTACCACCTCGTAACAACTAACAGTTTTTCTCTTCTTCACTCTATATAAATTCCCCTGGGTGTGAACAGGGCCCCTGCAGGTGTGGCGCTGATGGAAAAAGAGCCAAGAACTTGTGACTTTTCCTTGAGCTGACACGGGGAAGCAGTGCGGGGGGACGACAAGATGGGGAACCCTGGCTGGCGCCTGGAAACTGGAAGGACGAAGCCGCTGCTCTGAGGCTCTGGGTTTTGTTGCAGCGCAAGGTGCAACCGAAGACCAAGTCCTGAACTGGCACGATGCTGAAAGGATGGCATTCACCTACGAACTGTCCCCTGCCCCGGTCCTTCTATGAACGCAGTGCCTTTCTTACGGAGAGGTCCTGCATCAGCCTGTCATGGCCAGATGAGCGCAAATTCCACTTTTGCTGAGTTTGTTTATTTTTTTTTGCTCTCCCAAACTGTGTATAAGACATTATCCTAACAAAATATAGAGGATGGATTTGGGAAAAAGCCAGCCATAAAAACCCTGGTGGTATATTCCCTTTTGTGGCTTCTCAATGTAATGCCTCCTTCCTGTTTCAAAACTGCCTCTTTCTCCTCTCCCTTCGTAATTTCCCTCTCCTCTCTGATCACACTTCTGCAGCCAGAACAGCAGCCGTTCTTGCTGTTCCCTGTTACAGCATTTTCCCCTGACCTCAGAAGACTAACTGACCTTCCTAGCTCACCACACAGTCCTACAAACTTCAGCAGGACCTGGCTTTAGCGTCAGAACAGCCTGTCCTCTCTTCTCCTGAGCTCCTGGCTCCAGTCACAGGCGTCTGACCTGGAGCAGAGTGCCTCTGTGCTCAGCAGCCTCTGCTCAGAAGGTGAGGAGATGGTGAAAGCAGCTGGCAGAGCTGTGGCATTTGATGCCCAGTTGTCATCTAATGGGCCTCTAGTAGCACCTAAGGGCTTAGAAGTGAGGTCCTAGTCCAAAAAGTGCCCAGACAAGAACTCGGGACCATTCCTATTTCTTGTTCCTTGCTGGTCTCAGGTGAACTGGGGGAGGCACGTTTGTGTCTGACTTTCCATTCCCAGTTCGCAGCACCGAGCTCCGAAAGCCAAGACGGAGCATCCCTTCTCCCATCATCCCCGACGGTGGGCACCGCGCGGGCCACGTGAAGCCCTGGGGACACCCCGCTGCATGCCCCGCAACGCAGCTCCACGCAGCTTGCACGGTGCTTGCTGCGAGCGCTACGGGCAGGAACAGAGCACCGTGTGCTGCCTGAGCAACCCTGGGCTTGCCTCTTGCTGCGCTGGAGCCCCGGGACAGTCCCCTGAGCCTCGGGCAGCGCACCGTGGCAGGCCGCACACGGAGGGGTCAATCGAGCTATTTCATGGCTCTCCTTCAGACACAGATCGCCTTGTGAATCTCATCAACAACTAAAACCTGAGCCTGGCTTACAGGCTCTGCTTTCTGCCCGGTACCAGCACCGGGCTGGGCGTGGGGCCGAGCACCCCCTCGCCATGGCCCCTGCAGGGCAGCGCTGCCCGAGCCCGAGCTCTGCCGTGCGTGGAGGAAAGCAGGGCTGAAGTTTCACATTTTAGGTGACAAATTTTGTTGCAGGGAAAAATGACCACAGTCTGCAGTGAATGCCTGACCCTTTGTGCTGCTAATGAGGGGGGACATTGGCCCATCAGCGTTTTAACTGTGATGACACATAGGGTTAATCTACAGGGTCAGATGACCGCTAATTGCGTACACAGGGCTAACCCCAAGCCTCCAGCCAGCAGCAAGCACTCCTGCATCTGAACTGATGGTGCCTCAGATCTGTTGCAGAACTGAGCCTCCTTCCTCAATGCCCTGGCTTTACAGAACCCCTCCCTTCTAGGGAATTAAATGCAAAAACCTGAGCTAAGAAAATGTTAAAGGTGCTCAGCTAAGCAGGCACCTGTAAAAGCCAGCATGGATTGCATATCTAGCTTCATCGCCGAGCCTTCTGGACCAAGACAGCGGCTAACCCTAACCCTAACCTCCTCAGGCAGTGAATGGGGGCAATGCCGCTGGCGACGGGCCCTGGGCAGAGGCAGTGCCCGCCATTCCCCTCTCCTGCTCGTGCTTATACAGCCCGCTTGCACGCCAAACACAGCTCCTGGCAAGGGCCCCCTCCACCGCTGGGCAGTGCAGGCGGGTGCGGGGAGCCGTGAGGAGTGTGGGGGGCATGCGGCCCGCTGCAGCACCCCGAGCACGGGCACAGGGCTGCAGCCTGCAGGGAAGCACCAGCCAAGGCTCTGGTGCATTCGCGCTCGCCCCACCGGGGCTGAGGCAGAGCCCGTCTGCAGCCTCGGGCCCCTCGTCAGGGCTGTGCTCAGGACTCGCGGGGCCGGACGGGGCGGCTGCAGCTCACGCTCGGAGTCGGGCAGGGATGCTGGGTGCGGGCAAAACAATGTCCAAAGCTTTCACACAAACAGGGCTATGCAACAGAGAGGAAACATCAGCTGACAATCACGGTCTGTCAGATGGTGCTGGATGGGAGCAGGCACTACCACTGTCTGAAATGCCGGCTCAGCGCAACGGGGACAAGCCGGCTCCCATTCAGCACAGCCAGCCATCATCCCCAAACACTTTCTGACCAGCTGGTGCTGCCACTGGGGCTGCTGGGCAGCGTCCTAATGACGTGGGGGCAGAAGACAGGCTGAGCAGACTGAATTCGCCCCGTCCTGCGCCAGGCAGCACAAAGCTAGGGATGAGCCAAGTGCCCGCAGTGCTAACACGGGAGGCAGGTCTCCCCTGGGTGCTCCTGTACACTCAGACGCTCTCCGACACCAGCAACAGGACTGAATGCATGAAGACATGGGCATATGCAATGACATGAGGACCCTCCCACTGCTGACCACAGGCAAACGGAGGAAGATTTGCTGTGCAGAACCTGAGGCACGAATCTCTCTGCCCAGCTCTAGCCAGAGCAGTGCTCCGCCTCTGGCCAGACCTAGGGGCTCTACAACCTTTTGCTCCACCAGAAGGACCGAAGTCGGCCAGACGGCTTCTGAGTCTCCCACACCTCTGCTTAAACCAGCCGTGTGTTACAGCCTGGGACCGGAGCAGAGCTGATCCCTGGGGAAGGCATCCGCGTGGCTGTCTGGAAAGCGGTAGGGCAGCCACTGCCAGCCCCGCGGTGGTGCCGGGCATCTGGCAAGAGGAGTTTCCTAGCGCTGCCGTTCTGCTCTCCCGGGACTGGCCCTGTCCAGCTGGGCACCGGGAAGGGGATGCAGACTCGGAAATTCAGCACTTGGCAGAAAATGACAAGTAAAATCAAACATGAGACTGCCCCGAGCTCTGTGTAGGCTCTGGGGTTGCGTTCACACGTGGCAGCAACACAGATGTAGGTAGCTAGTTTCATACACACTATGGGTAAAAAAAACAGGACAGACAGACAAACACGGGAGAAGCACAACCAAGACCGCACCGCTGGCCATGCACACTGGGGAAATTCACCTGGTAGGACCCGGACCAGGGGCATGTGCCACAGCTCAAACCCACCAGTGCCCACCCAGGCCTGCAGGTCACCTTCTGGTGAGGGAGAGGGATGATCCTGCCACTCAGCCCAAGTGACCTGGTGCAGGCAGGAATAGCCTCTCCAGGGTCTCACTGCCTGCTCCAGCCTGTTGAATGCCCTCAGCTCGTCAGCCACGGGCTGGCAAAGGGATTCCAGCAGCTCTGGTAGCAACTGCGACCTGCTGGGGACATGGCCAGGGAGCGCTGCAGCAGACACGGAGACCTGCTGGGGCCATGGGCCAAGGAGTTCTGCCAGCAGGGACCCCTCCAGCGGCAGTCATTAAGCAGTTTGGGAGAAGGTTGGGGCCCAGTTTTCTGTACCCTGATTTCCCTACAGCTGTCTCAGGTAACCACTTACCCCTGGTTTAAGCCTGTGCCAACAGTGACCTCCCCGGGGACACCGTAAGTCACCTGCTGTGGGTCACCAGGCTGGAGCTCCTGCTGCTCTGGGGTGCCTGTGGAAGGCAGCACTGCCCTGCTCGTCTCTTCCAGGCCCCCCTCCCTGCTGGTCAGCAGAACCCCAGCCTGGGATGGCTGTATGATCTCAGGGTAGCAAGAAAGTAAGATGCTGCCCCCTCTGTCTCATGGGGCTTTTGCTCCAGAAGGTGACCTAGGGACCCCCAACGCCTGGGAAGTCATGAACCTGCAGGGAAGGGGGAGCCTTGTGCATCAATTGCATGGGGGGAGCTGCTGGGGCTCAGAAAGTTGCCCCCCGAGGCAGCAGCCGGCTCAGCCCCACCTTGCTGGGGTCCCTCCCCACGGGGCTGAGTTGCGCCAAGGGGGCCCTGCCCCTGCACAGCCCTTGCTGGGTGTCCCCCGGGGCAGCCGAGACGCGGGCGCGCGGCCTCGTCTGGGCCACGGTACGAATCCCCTGGAAGCCCAAGGGAATTTCCTCAGTCGCCACCTACGAGCAGCAGCACACGACATCACAGCACAGGGACACGGACATGCTACCGGGGCACACCAGGGCAGGAGGGGGACACTCACATGCCAGAGCAAGCGCCGCTGCCCGCTCTCGGCCAGCCGGGACGGCAGGAGAGCGGGGAGCGGGACCGGCACGGCCGCGGGGAGACGAGGTGAGTTTGCTATGGGATGAGAACATGCTCACTTACACAACTCGCCCACCCTCCGGAGGCCAGAGGCGGTTCTAGACAGAGCAGCGCGGACATGCAGATGGAGAGCAGGAAAAGAGGCAATGAGAGAGAATGTTAGCTCCGGTCCGGGGCAGCAACAAGACGGAGAAGAGCGAACGGACTTCATCACGCGGCCCGAGGCCGGCACGGGGCCGAGGCCGAGCGGCACCGCAGGAGCCCGGCCACGCTGCGAGGCCCGGGCGCCTCGGGGGGGCGTCCTGCGCCGTGCAGGCCTGGGGGCTCCGGCGGTGGCGTGCACGGCACAGCAGTGCCCCGTGCTGGGGACGGGGCAGGACCTGCAGCGCCGGGAGCGCTGGGCAGAAAGGCTTCGCCGTCTGGGACGGGGCCATCCTGGGGGCAGCGAGGGGACCCAGGAAATGGCCGACACGGGGGCTTTTGGGGCCAGTGAAGGTCGGGACGTTCCACAGCGGCTGAGGTTACGTCCGTCTGTTTACTATCGGAAATGGGACATTCATAATTGCATGGATTCGACAGCCAAAGCCTGAAGGATTCGACAGTGCTATTTGTAACAGCTGGGAAGAGAGGGAGGAGGGGAAGAGACGGGGAAGGGACAGGACAGGGATTGGGGAAGGGCAGAAGAGGGAGGGGAAGGAAACAACATATGCATGAGAAAAAATGCCCCACAGCAAGAACAAGAAAGAGCGGCAAATACAGTTCAACATCTTTTCTGACTTTACCCAATAGCTGTGTTAAGTGTTTTGTTTTCATGATTGTGAGAATAACAGCTACAGCTAAAGGTCAATGGAACATTGTTAGGGCCTTGCAAGTGAGGTAGCGTTCCCCAGAGGGGATAATCACGGTTCCTCTGGTACGGAAGTTTGCTTGAATCCCTTGCTGAGGTCTGTGCTGTGCCAAAGGACTTTCCCCGGGCTGGCAGGGGAAAATTCAGCATTTGCTCTCCAGTGAGCAGGAGGGACACGTCGCAGCTCCTCGCAGGGGCAAGAGAGATCTTGCACCCGCTGCCTGGGTGCTGGGCTTTCTAAACCTTCTGCTTGAGCACTGCAAAATCCCTCAACCACAGCTCTCGGGAGGGAGCGAGAGGCCTCACCTAAATGACACGGCCCCTCCTCTGAGCAGTGACTCCTGCTCTCCTGCTCTGCAGTGCTGTTATCGGGCTGTCAGCAGTGGTTCGGTTTGGCACAGTGGCTGCAAACATCGGATGGGCACTGCTTTCATTCAGACTTTTTTTTTCCTTTTCTGCAGGTGACGTGGCTGCACACAGAATGGAAAGCAATGGCCAGGGGCCGTGCAGAGAGCACGGCTGCCTCAGTCGGGAGCTGTACTGCTCCCGGCAGCGCTTGCTCAGCCAAACAGCAGACTGCAGCTGGAAAGCACTGCTGGGTACCTGCTGCGGGTCACTAAGCGCAGGGTCAAGCGAAGCCTGCGCTGTTTCAGCTAGAGGCTCCAGCCCAGTGCCGCGCAGCTCGCAGAGGAGACATTTGGGCAGCGCCGGGGCAGGATGGCCAGCCAAGAGGGACGGGTGGTTATCCCCTGGGGAACGCCAGGCACCTCCAGGGACGGGGTCCTGGCTGTGTCATGATGACAAACCTGCTACGCTCGAGGAGTGACGTAGAAGAGCAAGAGGACTCCTAATGCACTTTGAACGCTCTCCCTCTCATGCTTCTCCATACAAGAGGGACTCGGCCTCCAGCTATGGTTTTTCTTGGGCAATTTTGCAGACGGTGCTGTAACTGGACTGTGAGTCTTTCAGCCACAAGCTCTCACCACCTGTGCTCCATCGTGGAACAGGGAGAACTGGGAGCAAACCCTGGTGTCAGTAAACATTCACAACAGCGAGGTTCTGGCAGGATCAGGTGTTACGGACATAAGAGCTGGTTACGCTTTAACTAAACATTCCACCTTTCATTGCAGCAACCCTCCTCTGATCTCTGCTTGGTAGGAGAAGGAAATTTAGGGCTAGTATCCATAGGAGACTTTGTCTCCTCCTGCGCTGCCCATGGGACTCTCTAAGCCAAGCTCTTCCTAAGCTCTCTCTGGAGAGTGTGCGCAACCACGGCAGATGGTGGGCAGAACTGCTCCAAGGTAGCAGGCAGGCCTCTTTCCATGCCCTTGCTTTGCCTCCTGGTTGTTGACAAAAGAACTGCAATTTGAACGGGTCCCTTCATATTTCTCCACACAAGAGGAAAAGCCCCTTTTCCATGACTTCTACTCCACTAAAGCCCTGCAAGAAACAGCCCTTACAGCTCTTCTCCTGTGCCAGGGTGATAAAAGAGCATTGTGAGAGCTTCCTGGAGCTAGGCTCCGCAACGAGTGAACCCTTCAGGCTTTAGCTCTTCCCTCTTTTGGGCCACTTTGGCACTGACACAGACTTGTGGGACCCAGAGCTCTTCTCACTGAGGTCTAGACACCCCCTCACTGCTCTTCCCAAGTCTCGCTTTGGACCAGCAAGAGGCAGAGTCACAGTTTGCTCTTCTACTCACTCGGAGGGATGAGTGGATGAGCTGTGATTAGTAGATGTTAGTGACCAGATGAGGCGAAGCCAGCTGTGCTTGCTGTGACATGGATACATGCTGAGTCTTGCTACCCACAATGCCCCTGTCTCCTTGTAGGCAATGCACGTCAATGTCAAAAACAGACACCCCCCCCCCCCCGGCCGCCAGTGGCGGGAAGCACCGAGCTGGTGACCCCTCGGTGCGTCACCTCGGAGCGAGGGGAGCACCTCCCTGTGGAAGGTGCGCTCTCACTTACTACATTTTCACAGCACCCTCTAGAAACTCTTGCCGTGTTTTCCAAATACCCAACCTCCGTCAGCTTATCTCTAAACAGTCTGTGCTCTCCCACTCCCTCGCTGCCTGCAGAGCTGTGTCTACGTGGAAAAGCCGCAGAGGTGGACCAGGCTCAGGAGTGCCCTGTCCTCTCAGCCTGACATCCTGCGGTGAACGCTGGGAAAGTGCCATGGCAACCAGGAGGGAAGAGCATCCTCCAGCACAGCGCTCTGAGCTGCCAGCAGAGCATGCAGCGAGCCCCCCTGTGCCTGGGAGCCCCCGCTGCAGTGCCAGCGGTCCCGCTGCAGTACGCCTCCACGAGCAGAAGCCTCCTCCCACGGGAAGGGGAGTCCATGGAGTGAAGGATGCATTTCTACAGTTACCTACAGAGATGCATTAAGCATCTTTAAGTCCAGCTTCTGCAGGAAAGCAGCTGGAGACCTGCCACGCCTCTGTCACAGGACTGCAGGTTTGCCCTCCTCTTTGGTGGCTGCACCGGACACGTGAGGGACAGTGGGGCGCTCGGGGGAGCTTGGGGGCTTGCAGGTCAGCGTGCTGCTGCGAGCACCAGCCAGGACCCGTGTCTCATAGATGCCGCAGGCTTTGTGGCTGTTCCAGGCAGGGCTGCGGGGATGCCCTGCTTGGCGTCGGCAAAGGAGGCTGCTGTCGCCTGCCGAGGGGCTTCAGCCTCCTGGCACCCCAAGGCCAGGGGCTCCTGCCGGCACCCTGCCCAGGGCTCTGCCGCTCAGCTGGAAGGCCACCTCCTCTCCAAACCTCAATGCAGAACAAATAACTTCCCATATGCCCTAAACTCCCTCTAGGGAAGGCGCTGAGAAGCGCAGATCTCAGCTGGCCTCATCAGTGCCAATCTCCAGCTTTTCATCAGCTCTCCATGGACAATTCCCTTGACTGTGGAAGGAAAGCTCAGCTCTGCTTTGTGCATGAGTTTAGACACCATGAAGAGACAAAAAGCCTACAAGGAAACAGGGGGTTGTATCTGCAGCGGCTGAAAGCTTGCACCAGAAATGTTACACCATTTAACTGAAACAGAATTAATTGATGAGTTTATATAGAAAGAGGTAGCTTTACCCTAGGAGCTAAATGCCTAAAGGGCTTATTTTTCTTCTCTCTCTCTTTCAGATCTGTAGAAATACAAAGCAGTTGTGGGTTTCCAGAACAGCACCTGAAAAACTCAGTTTTGCATCTAAAATTCTGCTTCACATGATACATTTGGCATGTTTGGCCGTTGCTTAAAGATAAACAAACAAGCAAACAAACAAACAAAACCCTTTGCAAAGCACCCTCTAACCCAGGTTCTTGGCTGCATTAGCTGGAGCCCCAAACCGGAACCGTGTTGACACTTCAGATGCTTCTGGCTTGAGTCAACATGAGCTCACATTTAGCTTTAAGGGCTGGCCGATCAACATCACGCCAACCCCGTCAGCAGAGGTGGGAGGTTGAGGTCTGAGTGTGACTATGCACAATGAGGAATGACACAAGCCTGATGAGGCTGGATGGCCACGGCCAGTCACAGGACACGGGGACACTGCACAAGAATGCCATCTCAACACAGGGTTTAACGCTGCACATTTAACGCGTGAGTCACCCTGAAGCGCATGAGTTCAGCCCCTGGTACTAAGGCAGTTCTTCAGCTGGCATGTGCATCGCTAGCTCTGACTCACTGGATCACTAATCAGAAACGTACACCTCTCATTAGTCAGCGTCAGCTTTATTGTGGTAATGGATGTCACACAATGAATCCATTTCAGCGTTCAGCGGCAGCTCTGAGCTGCGGGGTCCTCGCACTGCTCCTGCTCAGTGGCACGACTGCTCGGCATCTGCTGCTGCATGAGCTCTGTCCGGGGGCACCTGGGAAGTTCAAGTCAGAGAGACGCCAAGACGCCTGGTCACCCTCCTGCAGCCCAGCTTAGCAAAGGCTACTGCGTGTTGGGACACCGGATCTTCAAGGATCCCGTCATGTTAAACATGAAGATAGCTGCTGCCGGCCTCATGTCAGCCGTCGGGGACATGCTATGTCAAAGTAACGGTCAGGACAGCTCCCAGCGGAGCAAAGTTCCTCTGTCCCCAACTCGCGGGTCATCGCTTATTCCCACGGGACAGCATGAATGGAAGCTGTCGGTCTGCTCTGCTGTCACTGTCACCGCCGAACTACGGCGTCTCGGTGAGGACCGTGCGGAAGGCAAGCGGGCACACCACCGCTTCAGGAGCGGAGCCGTCCTCTGACAGCACGCAGTGCACGGGCACAGCGGAGCTTCCCTCGCCACGCTCGGCCCTGGCCGGTCACGCGGGGCCCCAGGAGCGGGGAGGGTGGAATAAATAGCGTCTCTATCGAGTGCCTTAACTCTGACCTTATGTTCTCATTCTCAGTATTTCTTGGCCTCTTTCTCAGTCCCTCTTGTCAAATGTCCTCCTGCGGAAGACCGTCTTGGAAGGAGATACAGCCAGGGTTAGAGTTATGGAGAAAGCAGTTTGTGTCTTCTGTTCCCGGGGTCCCCAGCCAGGACCCTCACAGACCTCTGCAAGAGAAATGCACCAGGGCCTGCTCTACAGCCACCACGTGCAAAGAGAAGTTACCTGCTCTTAGATGTAACTACTGTAAATTCAGAATTTAACGTGCTTCGAAAGAAACTCCAGCAATGAGACCTGCCACCGCAGGCAAGCTGGAGGGGCACTGGCAGCTTGAGGATGGCTCCCTTGTCCCCGAGTCCTGGGAACTCCAGGACACTCTCTGGCTCTAGGTAGGAGCTTCGGTTTGGCTCACGGCCCTTTCTGGAGCAGAGCTAAATGCAAGAATGACAGGAAAAGCTGCAGCACAAGTCAGGCCACCGCCCTTTAGTCCTCCAAATGCCCCGTGGAGGGGCTCAATGGGCTCTGGCTGCAGCAACACCGGGCTTTCGTGAAGCCTGGGCAAAGGGGTGCAGCACCCTTCAGCTCCCGAGGGATGCTCAAGGGCCATCCCTGCTGGCAGCGGCAACCCCACCGCCACGGTCCCATCTCACTCCTCAGCAGCACGGCTGTGTTTAGGGGTGGCTGTTGTGGGAGGTTTAGGTAATGCTGTCGTTCTCAGGACAGGCCCAGGGACTGGAAAACGTGTCCCGAAATGGGTCATCTAAGCTTATCTAACTGCTCTTTACATTATTTTCTGAATTTACAGCAATTTCATAAAAGAGAGGAATTTTCACAACGAAGGAGAGTGGCTGATGGCATTAAATATTCTATTTACAGCCAACTTCCTGGGAAATATTTCAAGTCTTTGACATCAACTGGGAGCATAAAAATTTCAGAGATGAAAGGCCATGACTTTCAGAAAAAGGAATGAGAATGTTTAACTCTGCAGGACAGTTGAAAGTGCCAAACACTTGGTGGCAGGGTGGGTAAGGAGAGGAGGGCGGACTGCGCTTCCCTGCTGCAGGACGGGCTCTCTGCGGAAGGTGACATGCAGCAGTTTCATGTGAGGGGGTGGGAGCTCGGGCAGGGTCTGTTGCTCCCGGGAGAGCCGGGGGCGAGGGAAGCACGCTGCCTGCTGGAAGCACAGGAATCAAAGGGAAGCAGCGGTGGAGGATGGGACGGGTTAATGAGAGGCAGACGAGGGACAAGGGGTAAGCCCTAGAAACAGGGGGTCCTTGCGCATCTCTGCTGGGGGGCTGCATGAGGAACAGCCGATCAGCCGCGCGCGGTGATCTGGATGGACACGGGAGGCCAGGGAAGGAAAGAGGACAGGCAGCGGGGTGGCTGCGCTCTGATGCCTCGTGGAGTCACGGGGGCTTTCGCTGCGGGCTCTGGGAGACCGAAGGAGGCTGACGGCGGAGGAGCCAGCAGCCTCTCCAGCAGCCCCGGGTGAGGGAGGGCCAGCTGCGCCCCAGGTCAGGTCTCAGCAAAGGGCCAAAGCCTGGCGCGGGTAAGCTGTTTGAGATGCCGTACCTGGTTGCCATTAAAAGCTGGTAACATCCAAGTTCTCTAGCATCCCTGAAGATATGCACAGTCAGCACTTTTTTGGGAACGTGAGGCACGGCGTGCCTGATTTCAGAAGGGTCCCCAAATGCAGTTAAGCTCAGTGCATTCAGCACAAGACGCCTGGTTCCTGACTGAGCAGGGCAGAGAGAAGGGACCGTGTGTGAGACGCCAGTCTCCAGGGAATGGCCGTAAGGTGCATTTGGGGCCGAATCCGGAGAGAGAGAACAGCGTAGCAGGGCAAGACACAGAGATTTTATTCCACGCTGCGGTCGTAACTACAAGTTTGGTACCTACCGAGGGGTGGATCGGCCGTGCAGCCAGGCTGGCTCTGCCAGCACAGGCACAGCTGCGTGAACACTCCCCTGGGGGTATGTCAGGACTTTGTCCCCCATGCTACACCTTGAAACGTCACCAGCTGTGCTAGCACCACATGGACTTGTAACCCATCACTGTGATGATCTGGTTAGAAAAACCCTTTCAAAAGAAGGGTTCCCCTTAGCTCAGAGCTCCCTGCTGAACTGGCACCTCACTGACCCCCAGCAACCACCCACCGGTGACGCCGGTAGGACCTGCTTACTGTGCCTTTGCTACTGTGGGAGGTGGTCTGTGGCTGCACCCTGAAAGGGTAGGGGGAGACTGGAGACTTTGGGTCACTTTGCTGCTGTAACTTAAATTTCAAAGCCTGGTAAGTGTTCGCTTTCAAATCTTGGGCTCTGATGTAGAGTTTTTGGGTTTAGTTTTACAGTTAGGTGGGGATGTTGGGGTGAAAGCGTGGGGCAAAGGGGCCACTGCTGGCACAGGGGTGGCAGGTCAGAACAAACGCCGGCTGCCGGCAGGTCGGTGGGTGGCCGGGCATGGAGGCCACGTCGGGCAGGAGAGCAGCGCAGGGTGGCGCGAGGGACACGGAGAGTTCCGCGCCGCTCGGGGAGGGTGACGGTCACAGCTCCAGCAGGGGAGAGAGAACCGGTGTCTCCTGAGTGCTGTGAGGGACGAGGGAACCCGAGTATGACTCTAAGAGAAGGAGGCTCCTGCGTGTGCTGGGGTCCCTCTGCTGTGAGCTCTCAGGTCTCCCCGGCCGGCCCGGCTCTGCACAGGTCCATGCGTGGAGGAGGAGAATAAGGGGTGAGAAGATCTACCACGCTTAGGCGCTGTGTAGATACCTCTGAGCCAGCGGCCAGCCCACCGGCACGGAGACGTGCGTGACCCGGCGCTGCACTTGGCAGCGTACGGCCGCTGCAAGCACCCACGGGAGGGCTGCCCGGCTGTACCCCCCTGCCCAGAGCCATGCGCAACACCCCAAAACACCCCCCTGCAGGTCACCAGAGCCGGCTCGTTCCAGAAACAGTGCCAAGCTCTGCCTCAGAGAACACAGGTCGGGGTGGTGCTGCTGTGTCCTTTCTAAGGGCTGCCACAGACCACCCTTGTGACGGCTCCTGCTCAGCAGTGACTGACCAGAGCCCTAATACGTAGTCTGACAACATTTGGAGATCCTTTGAAATGAAAAGCACTAGAGAAACACACATTGTTATTAATTGTTCAGGAGCAAACATTTAGAAGTGAAACCCATGACTAAATACAGCAGCTTAACAATAGCATCGAGACAGAGGAGGAACATGAAACAACAGGAAGGCAATTTAAAGGGAAAAAGCAACAGTGCGAGCTTGCTACGTGTGCGGTGCGTAGAGAGGAGCCATGAACAAATCACACCAACTTCTGGAAAGCATGTCTCAGCACTGTCTCTCCCCGTGCAGCTGAGAAGTCGTGACATCTCTGAAATGCCCCTTGAAACACGCCCGGGATTACTTGGCACAGTTACACTCTGCTTACGCACCGCCCCCGTCCCCCTGGGTGCCTAAGCCCTGCCCCCGCCCCCTCCCCTGGCCAGCGACCAGCGTCTTACCGTGCCGCGACCACAGGTGACTTCTTCCCGGGATCTAACGTGGACCCGGCTGGTTCCTCCCCCAGTGATCGTGTATCCTTATTCAGTTGCTGTAGTCGGGAACTTAGCTCACTGATCACAGTTGGCTTGTCATCATCAGCCCCATGGATTGGCCTGCTCTCCATGGGGTCCCCCCATAGCTTGGACCTTCTCTGAAAGAGGTAGCGTGGCCGGCCAATGCTGGCTGATGCCAGAGTGGCCGCATGTTGCTGGGAGATGAGCTCGCTGTCCGAAGACTGCTTCAAAAGTGGGTCCCTGAAAGTAACTGGCCCCTTGCTGAGCTGGGACTTGAGTTTTGGCTTTGGAGGCACTGGTGGCTTCTCGAGTATAAAAGTTTGTCCATCCGCAAAGGAAGTGTATGTGTCAGTAGGCTCCCCGCTTTCTGAGGACAACGTAGACATGCTAGAGACCGTAGAGATGGTGCTTGTGGTCTCCAGGTGATGGTCACTTGAACTTCTGGTGTCCACCTCTTCCACTCCCGAGTCTGCAGCAGACTCTGGGGCTACGGGGGCGTCAGAGGGCTTCCCTGAGGGTGTTCCGCCAGTGGTAGAAGGTGCTACTGCTGCCGCTGGTATGGATGGCGTGCTAGGCGTAGCCAGGTGGCTGACTGGTGTGCCAGGGGTGGTGACCAGTACCCCGTTTGCAAACTCGTCTGGTGGAGGCACCAGCCCTATCTTGGCCAGCTCCTCCCTGGTCTCTTCGTCACTTGAAGACAACTGAGCTGGTGGGAGGGTAACCGTGTAGGGCTCCACTTCTTCCTCCGAACTCCCTTGTCCCAGCGTCTTGTCAGAGGCTGGACTGACGGGAGGCTTTCCCACGGGACTGGGCTGGGTCTCTGCTTTGGGGGACTCTGCTGGCTCTGTGCATGCTTCAGGGACAGATGGTTTCTCCTCTTTTATCTCAAGTCCTATCTCGTCTTGGCCATTACTTGTGGCATGAACCATGATGAGGCCAGCGGTCTTCTGCTGTGATGTATCCACTATGCTAATAATCATGGACTTCTTGTCTTCTTGTTTCTTCTCCTCCTTCCCAGGTGTTTCTGCTCTTGCCTCAGTTTCTTTTCGCAGTGTGGACGGAGTCCCCCACTGGGTCTTAGTAGGGGCCAAAGTCCCAGAGTCTGTTCCGACGGCCCCTTTGCCTCCAGGTGAGTACACAGGGGACACCAAGCTCTCCAACTCCCCCCTCTCTGGTTCTTTGGTTTGGATGTCCACAAACAGGGGTGCTGCTCTCTCTGAGTCTGGGCTGTGGATCGGGGTGGGCGACCGGGATGAGACTTGAGTTGAGAGGGCCCGTTCCCTTGCGGCCAGCGCAAGCGCCAGTGGTGAGTTCGGATCCAAGGGCTTTCCTGTTAGGGGGTGGATGAACGTTGAGGATGAGCTGCTAATTAATGGCTTTAAAGCTGAGACAGGGGAAGGCAGTAGTACATCTCGGCTTCCTAACAGCCGCTCATCGATAGACCTGGACTGCTGCAAGGATGGCATGTCGCTGCTGGGGGGGCTCCCTTCAATGGCCCCAACCGAGAGGAAGACAGTGGATTTCCGCCTCTCATCCAGACGACGGTCTCTGTCCTTCATGACTCCAGCGATGGCAGTGGCAAAGGGGATACTTGTGGCTTCAACCTGAGCAATGCCGGTGTGGTGCTGATATTCCACTCCACTCAGGCGATGGCTCCTGCGGGTGGGAGAGGGCTCCCTTGTAAAGCCTCCGGTGATGGACAGTGCTGCTCTCTCCTGTGCATCCTCCACTTGTAACTGCTTAACGAGAGGACTCTTCTTCCTCTGTGGCTTGGTGGGAGCAAACAGGCTGACATTGAACTGACCCATGTTGGCGTAAGGGTTGTCAATCACTCTCCCCTTCCTCTTCAGCTTCTCTGGAGGGGTTGCAGATGGGCCAGGCCGGGGGATCTCTGTTGGCTCCACGGGAAGATGGGAGGAATCCTGTAGGATTATCATGGATCGGGCCCTCTTCTGCCTTTCAGGGTAAGGAATGGAAGTCCTTGCCTGATCATACATCTCAGCTGCGCTAATGACCTGCGGGAGTCCATGGAGTTTAGCCTCTAGGCTTGGCTTAAAGCTTGATCTTATGGTATCATAAGCTCTTCCTGGGGGTGGAGGTGGCGAGAAGGATGGAGGGGGGCCTGTGTCAAAGTAATATGGAGAAGGAGGTGGGGGTGGGGCTGTCTGAGGTGGTGGTGGAATCCCATGTCCTTCCCTAACAGTGTCTTGCATCGACGTGCTCCGGGGAAACTTTCCATCTAGCAAAGAAGCAGCAAGTTTCTCGTCTTCACCTGGAAAGCAAGAAGAACAGTGCAGTCAGAGAGGACGTCTCTAGAGGATCCAGAGCGCGACAGTCACCACAAATCGGATGTATGACACCTCTTTCTTCCCCCAACCCCTTCCTTTCTGAGGTGACTTTCCACTTCACCTTCGATTTGCTTGGTGCAAGCATTTGCAGTTTGGCCCTTTGCTCATGTTCACTTGGCACAGAAGGGCGGCCACGGACTCTCACAATGTCTTACGTTGTTTTAAATCCATCAGACAGTTGTGCCCAACACTTCCCAACAGGGCTGAACGCTCTCCAGCCCAACGCAACAGTGACAGAATCGAACACTTGCTGGATCAAACCTCCCGACACCCAACTGCCGACGTGTGAGACAGCTGAGTGCAACCAGGTTGTGCAACTCACAGCAAACAGTGCCATCTCCCATGTGCGGGTTCTCGCACTCGCCCGCCCGCTGTTCTCGTGTCGCACTCCCCCCCTTTCCCCCGAGGGGTTACATATGCTTCAATGTGCTAGACTGAATTCAGAAGCAGGGTCTAGCAGAAACTTATGTATTTCAAGAATTGGAAGCACCCAAGGAAGCCGGATTCTGCCATTATTACTCTTAACTTACTACCTGGGTGCACAGCAAGAGCTTCTTCAGGTACTTGTAATACTCAGTGAAAGAGTATGAGAATCTTGCCGAGTAAAGTAATAGGAGGAAAAATCTATTAACATAGCGAGTACGGTGCAAGAACTTGCACGGGTGCCAGTTAACCAGCCTAGCTTGCTCCAGCCCTCTGCACGAGCCTGCCTCTCTTCCCCAAGTCCTGCTTTGCTATGCTCAACACTTACTTGCCGTACGCCTTTCTTTTCAGTGTCAGTTCAGCTGTTTTCAAGGTTTCAGATTGCTCTTGAGAGAATGCTCGAGATGGCAGAAAGCCGCGTCTTGGCACAGCGGCGCGGTGACCGCCTGCTTTCTTGGCTCTAATGCTTTTTCCGTAATGCCCACCAGCATTCGAAGCGCTTTGGCAACCGTGCCTGCTACTACATTAGCAATTTCAGCAAACGCCTGCAGATGCAGAGTCCGCTGGGGGAAAAAGGGCCAGTGAGCACCGAACTTCACATCTCATCACATTGATCAGACTATGACCGTGTTCAAAGCCGTGCTATTTTTGCTGAACACGATTTGGGGATTTTTTAATACCAAGGTAGCATAATGAACTGGAAGCACGACACAAGTTCAAAGAGAGACTGGACAAAGCCACGGTGGATGCACTTTTTGTGGGCTATTATGTGCACAGAAACCTCTGAACTGAAGCCAGGAGCTGCCTGGGTGAGTATTCGGGAGACACAGCATATCCTTGCCCTGTTTTCACTCTTCCCTGGGCATCTGCTTAAGAACAATGCTTAAGACAGGATCCTGCACTAGATGGAGCCACGGTTTGATTCAGTATAGACATCATCATGCTCTTAACAGCAAGAAGATCCAAAAAACCCTCATGCCTTTATGCTTATTTCTACTTCTCGCCTGGGAACGGCCAAGAGTTGAAACAAGGAAATTTATGCAGCGCTGAGCTCTGTTACCTTGCCCAGCCTCTTATGGAACACGGCCTAGTGCCATTAGAGCTCGTCTTAGGGATGTGCTGACCATCCGGTAGACAGGTACTACTGTGTTGAGCACAGAGCTATTTCAGGAAATAACACTGGAAAGCTGGCTCGTCTTTCTCAAATTTCCAGGCCAGAGGGGACACTGACTGCCAGCACGCACAGGCTGCCGACCGTGAACTGCTGTGGCGTGTGGCCCCCGTCCTACCTGTGAGCTCGCAGTCCCTGCTTGTAGTATGTTAAAAGCAAAGTATTTCAAGTGAAGGAAGGGTGAAGGGGGCAGCTGGATAATCTAAATGTATTCATGGTGTGGGTATTAGTTTTTGTTTTATTTTACATACCTGCTTCTACAATTACTCATTCTATTCTGTTTCCCACTTGCTATTTTTCTCTGCCGTAAGCATCTCTCCTCCATTTTTTTTCTTAAACGAGCAGGGGAGCACTACGGCAAATGATATCTGGAGTAGGGCCAAGTTCAAACACCAGCTAGACATCTCGAAAGGACCTAGACAGGCTAGGAGGAACGGGCCGGCAGGAGCTCCCTGAATGTCAACGAAGTCCCACACCTGAGAAGGAAGAACCCCTTGCAACGGGACAGGCTGAGGACCGGCTGGCTGGGAAGCAACTCTGTGGAAAAGAACCTGGAGGGGTTGGGATGCAGTGAGGGGAACACGGGCTGGCCCTGTGCCTCAGCAGCAACGGCCGACAGCGTCCTGGGCTGCGTGAACAGGACAAAGGCAACAGACAGAGCAAAGAGCAACCGGTTGCCCAGAGCACTAGTCGATGCCCTATCCCTAGACACATCCAAGGTCAGGTTGGACAGGGCTCTGAGCGACCTGGTCTGGATCAAGATGTCCCTGCTCACAGCAGAGGGTTGGACTAGATGAACTCTAAAGGTCCCTTCCAACCCAAACCATTCTGTGATTCTACGATCCCTCTCACTCCCACTCATGAGACACCGCCTACAATACTGCATACAGTTTTGGGGTCCCCAGTACAAGAAATGCAAGAACAAACTGAAGGGAGTTCTGTGGAGAGCCGCCAAGAGGGTCAGGGCGGGAGCTCCTGCCCTGTCTGGAGAGGCTGAGGGAGCTGGGCTTGTTCAGCCTGCAGAAGGAATGGCTTTGGGGGGACCTAACAGCGGCCTTCTGGTACCTACGGGGAGCTTATCAAGAAGACAAAGCCAGCCTTTTCACAGTGGTACATGGTGGGAGGACAATGTGCAATGGGCAAAACCAAAATAAGAGGTTCTGGCTGCAAAAAAGGAGTAATTTTATGATGAGGACAGTCAAGCAGTGGAACAGGCTGCCCAGAAAGGGTGTGCAGTCTCCATCCTTGGAGGTTTTTGAGACCAGATGGGATAAAACCCTCAGCAACACGACCTGATCATATAGCTGACCCTGCTTTGAGCTCGAGGCTGAGCTAGAGACCTCCTCCTTCCAACCTGAATTATCCTTCGATCCTACGACAGAAGAGTGGCTTCATTCCAGTTCTGGTTTCCAAGCTGACCGTCTCTACAACCCTGCTCCTTGGAACAGTGGGAATAATGTCTGTTCCCTGTGAAAACGAATGTCTTCTATCGCTCCTCAGCAAGAAAATCAACACTCAGGAGGGATCGCTGATGGGAGAGGTGGGAGGAAAGCAAATTCTTGGCAGGCGCCTTCTTCACTACCTGCAGCTCACCATTCTGACACAGCTCCTCTGCTCGCTGTAGCTGCGTGCTTGCCATCCGAGCCCTGCATAAACAACTACATCCATTTACTCATCTGCCTCTCCTCCTCCCCTCTGTGCAGCTTGCTCACTCCCTACGTTCTGCTGATGACGCTGCCGCGATACTCCACCTCTCCATCTCCCCTCCAGCCCTGCAGATCAAAGGCACATCTAGCCCAGTGTGCTGCCTGGCAGCGGCCAACAATAATTGCCTGAGGAAGCACATAAGAACACAGCAAGCATGCAGCGCTGCTTCGCCCCTCCCAGATACTCTGTCAGCTTCCAGCAATTTGCTGATCAAGAGCTGGCTGAGTCAGACGGCCTTTGTGTTTAACCCTTGGCGGACTTTCTTCTCGCAGACCCTTGGCAGTGCTCTTTGAACTCACGCAAATCTCTCGCGCTCCCAATATCCGGCAGCAGCGAGCTCTGCGGCTTACCAGCACCGTGGGCAGAATTACCCCCTCTCCTTGCTTTTGAAGCTCCACCTATCAGATTAATCTGATGCCCGTCTGGTCTGCAAAGACCTTTTACAAAGCTTTCTTTGAATTGTGTTGCTCTGTTATTATGTTCTCTCATTTAAATCTTTCACGACCCATTCCTACTGGATAGCAAATTTTGTAAAATACAGTCTTCATCATAGAAACTCCTCACTGATGTTTAAATGTGATCACACAGGCAAAATGAAAACCTCTCCCTTAACACGGAGAAGCATCTGTCTATATTTAAGCATGAGACTAATGATTGCTGAGTTTTATTTACTGTCTATGCAGGAGATATAGTTCTGCTCAGGGAGTCTCCGAAGCTGAACAAAAGCAACCAGTAATCCTCTGGGAGCAGGCTTGAAACCTGATGTCTTGATTAAGTATTGGATTTATGAACCGCGTTCAAGCCTTGCAGAGCAGGCCGGACCCTGCACAGACCCCTGCAGAGGTAACGAGCATAGAGCCATACAGAAATCCGCTGGTGAAAGCAGTGCCGAGGAAAAGGGTCCTCCTAAAAGATGAGGGACCAGCTACAGGGTGGTGAAACCACCCTGGCAGTTTCGAACTTGAAATGGAGAGAGAATCTATTTGAGTTTATCTAACATAGATGTAACTGAACGCACGGCTCCCTTATCCAATGCCACACTTACTGGCTGAAATGTTAACAGTTAAATACTTGTCGTAAATATGCTCATTTTAACTTTTATCTTAACACTTGTCTGTCGCCAAATGCTGCGTCAGGCAAGGGGCAGACCTCGGCCCGGGGATCAGCAGCCTGCAGGAGAAGGACCTGACCCACTCCTGCAGCATTTGGACCCCTTCTACACAACACAGAGGTACCCAAGGAATCAGAGAATCATTAAGGTTGGAAAAGACCTCTAGGATCACCAAGTCCAACCGTAAACCCAACACTACCAGGTCTCCTAAACCATGCCCTGAAGTGCCACGTCTACATGTTTTGAACCCCCTCAGGGACAGTGACTCCCCCACCTCTCTGGGCAGCCTGTGCCAAGGCCTGACCACTCCTTCAATGAAGACATTTTCCCTCATCTCCAACCTAAACCTCCCCTGGAGCAGCTTGAGGCCATTCCCTCTCATCCCGTCGCTGGTGACCTGGGAGAAGAGACCAACCCGCACCTCGCTACGGCCTCCTTTCTGGTAGTTGTAGAGCGCGATAAGAAGAGCGATAAGAGCAGGGCAGCTCTCCGCCAGCGTGCGCAGCACAGAACAGGCCATCAGCCAACACAAGAAGTCTCTGGTGACAAGCCTCAGCCAGACTCTAACACGCAGCACGACACTGAGGGCAGGCAGTCCCTTTGAACTCGTAGCACCTGAACTAGACTGCCCTTTCAGTCTATCAGATCTCAGCCTAGCAACTACCAACCTGCCGGTCTCTATTCCCGTGTCGCAGGACCGTGCACGGCGTCTGTGCTCTGCTTCCCAGCTGCTCCGCTGCTAGCGACCGAGCGCTCCTGCCTCCTCCGGACCTCTACCACACACCGACGGGCTGCCAGATGAACGTGAAACCTTGAGCGCTATTCCCAGCTCTCCAGGGAGATGGTGGAGGTGGGGCTGACCTCTGAGGAAAAAGAGCATTTGACTGCCGCAAACGGCACGACGCTGTGTGTGCTGCCCGTGACCTGCCTCTGTGCCTGGTCCATCTTCCATGTGCATGACTGGGTGATCAATGACAAACCAACCAACCTGTCCCTTTGCTAACTGCCTTCGAGACTTTGTCTCTCAGTTCTCTTCAAACACCAACCAACCTAGTGGCCTTCTATGATGGAGTGACTACATCAGTGGACAAGGGAAGAGCTACAGATGTCATCTATCTGGACTTCTGTAGGGCCTTTGACATGGTCCCCCACAGCATCCTTCTCTCTAAACTAGAGAGATACAGATTTGATGGGTGGACTGCTGTTTGGTGGATAAGGAACTGGTTGGATGGTCACATCCAGAGGGTCATGGTCAATGGCTCGATGTCCAGATGGGGACTGGTGATGAGTAGTGTCCCTCAGGGGTCCGTACTGGGACCAGTGCTGTTTAATATCTCCATCAATGTCATAGACAGTGGGATCGAGAGCACCCTCAGCATGGGTGCAGGTGACACCAAGCTGAGTGGGGCAGTTGACACACCAGAAGGATGGGATGTCATCCAGAGAGACCTGGGCAAGCTGGAGAGGTGGGCCTGTGAGAACCTCATGAGGTTCAACAATGCCAAGTGCAGGGTCCTGCATCTGGATCGGGGCCATGCCCGGTATCAGCACAGGCTGGGGGATGGAGGGATGGAGAGCAGCCCTGCAGAGAAGGATTTTGGGGTATGGGGGTGTGTGTGAAAAGCTGGGCATGAGCCGGCCATGTGCGCTCACAGCCCAGAAGCCAACCGTGCCCCGGGTTGCATCCCCCAGCGTGGGCAGCAGGGCAAGGGAGGGGGTGCTGCCCCTCTGCCCCGCTCTGTGAGACCCCCCTGCAGTGCCGCCTCCAGCTCGGGGCTCCTCAGCACGGGACAGACACGGGGCTGCTGGAGCGGGGCCAGAGGGGGCACAGAAATGCTCCGAGGGCTGGAGCCCCTCTGCTGCGAGGCCGGGCTGGGAGAGCTGGGGTTGTGCAGCCTGGGGAAGAGAAGGCTGTGGGGAGACCTTATTGCAGCCTCCCAGTGCTTAAAGGGGGGCTGTGGGAAGGGTGGGGGCGACCTCTTTAGCAAGGCCTGTTGTGACAGGACAAGGGGTGATGGTTTTAAACTAAAGGAGGGGAGATTTAGACTGGATATAAGGAAAAATTTTTTTACAGTGAGGATAGTGAAACCCTGGCCCAGGTTGCCCAGAGAGGTGGTCGATGCCCCATCTCTGGAAACATCCAAGGCCAGGCTGGACGGGGCTCTGAGCAACCTGATCTAGTTGAAGATGTCCCTGCTCACTGCAGGGGTTTGGACTGGATGGCCTCTAAAGGTCCCTTCCAGCCCAAACCATTCACGATTCTATGCTCTGATTCATTGTGCCTTCATTGTGGGGGGCCATATATGCTTCCTATGAAGAGCAATGAGACATCACCAGGACAACTACAGAGGTTGGCACATGCAGGAGTAAAGAACTTGGGTGAAAACGCAGCCTCCAGCCACCAGCAAGGACCAGCACACAGCCCTGTCTCCGAGCACGCAGAGTAACTGGCGTGAAATGAGAATCACGCTGCCGGGTGCATGCCCGAAGCGCAGCCTGGCAATGCCACAAGCCTCATGGCAACCCCTCTCTGCAATTCACAGCATGCTCAATGCATTATTAATCTCCGAGGAAAACACAAAAACTCTCCATAACGCTTTTGGGCCTGTTGCCATAACAGCCTAAATCCCTGTGAGAATCTAACTGTGCATTAATTTGGGCTAGCTAATGACGTGGCTCTCTCCAGAGCACACCCCACCACTCCCAACCTTGCCTTCCCTGTGCAGGGATGGCAGAGCAGCCCCCAAAGCCACCCCTGAGCTAGAGCAGAAGG
Source organism: Phalacrocorax aristotelis (assembly GCF_949628215.1). NCBI lineage: Eukaryota > Metazoa > Chordata > Aves > Suliformes > Phalacrocoracidae > Phalacrocorax > Phalacrocorax aristotelis. Next base: position 218,655,329 of record NC_134276.1, read on the forward strand.
GTGCCAAGTGCCTCAGCTTCGCCCATGTCCAGCGGCACAAAGCGGGTGAGCATCTCCGTCCTCGGGTGCGCGGGGCTGGCATGAGCTCCAGGCAGGAGCTGATGCCAGAACTGACAGCAGGAGGAGGAGAGCCCGCCACCCTTCAGAGAGCAGTAATAACAGCTCTGCGCTGGCCGCTGCGGCACAAGTCGTGGCTAGAGTGAGCCTGAGGACCTGTTTAGAAGAGGGGAAGGCACTGGGAGTTCACCCAGGGTCTGTAGAGGGAAGGACGGCCCTGGGGCAGGGAGCAGAGCTGCCCCCACCCCGCCAGACCCTCGCGCAGCCGAGCGAGGATGCACACTCACCCCCCAGCTGGCAGAGCGGGGGGAGGCCGGCATCCTCAGTGTCTTTCTGACCGCCAAGCCACCCCTCACTTCCCCAGCAGTGGCAACGCTTGGGCAGTAAGGGGCACCTGCCACCTACAGCCAGCGCCTGCGGCCCGTCGCGTTTCTAACTGACACGGGGCAGACACGCCGCTTCCATCCGTGCAAAACCACCGTCTACATCATCTTGAATTTGCTCAGGGGAGAGACTTTGCGAGTACCATGACGGTTCTGCAGACTTTCAAGTGTTTTCAACTTCTGATGCTGGAGCAGATGGCGTGGTAGCTATCTTGGAAGCCTGACAGAGATTTTTCTTTTCTATCAGCCTCCCCACTGCAATGCATTTCTTGTCTTCACATTTTTCTGTTGAAATATTTCTTCCGTTCTGCTTTCTTTGTAGCCAGTCGAGGGTTAACCACCTTTGTCTCAAGAAATGTTCAGATGTGAACATGAAATACTTTGATCCTTTGTCACAAGTCCCTGGGAATCTAAACCAGCTGTGTAATATGCAAATAATTCAGAGCATTTCTTCACCAAAAAACCAAACCAACCAACCTGCTTATTTTTCATCTAGTTCCTTGCTTTTAGTAGTGATTTTTACCATGAAGTCAACTGACTGTACAGCGTATGAGCCTGTCATTGTGGGTGTGAAATGACAGCTCAAGAAGGACTTCTAAAACAAGCCAATTGCAACCCAATTTCTGCTGTTTGGCTGTTTTCTATTTTAGCTTATCTGGAATTCCATAAAAATTAGCCAGTTTCTAAGAGGCACTGCTTGTGGTGCGTATTGTGGCAGGCAAATTGGAAACAAGAAGTTGCGTCCCCTCCTCAACAGGAATTGTTCCCTTTCAGTGCAGACAGACGCATGCCATTCTTGGACTGAGCATAATTAAGAGCTACATGTGATTTTTTTTCCCTGTATTTATTGTTGGGTTGCGCTCGGACACTGTGCTCGTGACAGCTGCATCCATCCCTGCTCAGGAACAGGGCATCTCTGGGTCTGCTTTCAATCTTCCCTGAGGCAGATTAAATCTAGCGTTTCTAATCCCCTTGTTGCACGGTGTGTGTAGCTGTAATGGCTGGGAACCCCGTGCAAGGATCAGGGTCTCAGTGCTGTAGGTGCTGAGCAAAAAAGACGTACAAGGGACATTACACTCTGTGCTCATGAGCATCTGAACCCTACATGCACCCCGGCAAACCTTACAGCTGCATAAACCCTATGAACTTCGAATCCCTCCTCTCACGGTTCTCTGCGTGCAGAGATCCTTCCCAGCATACCTGCACAACGAGCTGGAGCTTTACAGGGACTTCCTGAGTCACTGACTCTGCTTTCACAAGCAAAAAGGAGCTCCTTATGAGCACATATTCCATATTTAATGAATACTTCTCCCATTTATGATCTATTACTGGGTTAAGATGCTGTTTTACAACACAGATCCCCTTTGATACGATTTCCAGCTGTTTGTGGCTTGATTGAACCTTGAATAACTTCTGCTCAGAAGCATTTGCACAAACATTCTCACACATAAACCAAGCATCGCATCTAGGATAGAGTTTGCAAAATGAAGATGCGCTTTAGACACCACTGGCCGCTGCATGCTTGTCCGCCAGGCGGCCGTACACCCCAGCAGGCCCCGGGTACCCCTTACGGCCCGTGGGCACTCGCGCAGCACCCACCTCTAAGATCACAACATCAGATACATCATGTTAGAAGCGCCGATTTCCCTCTGGTCACTGCAGAGGGTTCCCGGGCACCTCACCTGGATGGAGACTTCTGGACTGCTAACACGCAGGGCTGGATGAGACGAACCCCATCCTGCAGGTGCTACCGATGCTTTCGACCTTCATGAGACAATTAACTGGTTACTTGCACTCTAGCAAGTCCATGGGTGGGTGCTGTGGCAGTCCCAGGCGCCGAGGCAGTCAGCTCTGCTGCCTTTCTACCACGTGCCTTAGCAGGACTGCAACGTATGAGCCACTAATTAATGCTTCCCACACTGCGCCTTGTCAGCTGCTCGGCCCGGGTTCCAGTCCAGCTCTTCAGAGTTACGGGAGCTTTCTGCCCGTACATTTCATGGCAGGACAGCAGCGTTATCAACATGGCACGTAAGTACGTGCCAGGGCAGTCCATTAAACACCCACTCTTTTTTTTTTAAAGATTATCTCTCCTAGTTTGTTTTTCTGATTAATCATACACACATTTGATTATCTCTAGCTATCTACTACTCTCAGGCCATTCTCACGTGGGACTACAGGTACCAGCTGCTCTCATACAAACAAGAATGCGAGGCACATATGCACAGCAGTTCTGTGGCTCTGTACATTAAAAAAGTATATTTTGAACACTAACCCTTGCATTTTTCAACTAATTTTTACATCCTTGCTGAGACTGTGCTGCTCTCAGCTGTAGCTTGAAGCAGAAGTACTCTGTTCACTTATTTTGTGTGTTAAACTTACAGTCTGTTTTGGCATCACCGTTACTATCAAACGATGCCTTGGGGTTACTTAAAATTAGCACTTGCCACCCAGTGCACCACCTTCTCTCTGCCCCCTTTCCTCCTGCCCCTCAGCTTCTCTACAGAAGCGCTAACACACTGTCCCCAGCTGCGACCCGCACAGCCCTCAGCCCTTGCTAACGCCGTGGCTTGGTGTTACGGCCCAGACGAAACCCACTGATGCACAAAATCAAGAGAAGAAAATGAGACACCGCCCCGCCCCGGCATTGTGCCACCAGCCCTTGTTTACTCTGCCTCGTCCTCCCATCTCCCTCCTCCGGCATCTTTTCGGTTTTAGTTGCACTGCAAACCTTTTGCGACAGCTTCTAAAGATCCCGACATAGCCCAGAGATGAGGGCCTGTTCCAGGCCCTGTCCCGTTTTCCCTTATTAAAAATTCAGTTACCTGCTCCATCGTCTCAGTTCGTTACAGCTCACGGTTTTACTCTCAACCATCCACGTGTCCAGCACGCTGTGCGCCCAGCCCAGCGCTACGCAGCCCGACAGAATGTCACCCACCAGCCTCATCCGCCAGCACGGAGGGTGGGAGAAACTCCCTTATCCCTGGCAGTGCCGTCACGAGACTTGGAGAGCAGGGGACCTCTGGAGGTCTCCAGCCCAACCTGCTCATTGCAGGACCAGTGTCAGCATTAGAACAGGCTTCTCAGGACGCATGCAACCTTCAAAGCAGAAATCACATAACACACCCACTCTTCAAAGGTCTTTAGTAACAAGCCAGTAGAGAGGGCTGAGTTCCTGGTTCCTGAACCTTCTGGTCCCTGTGCAGGCATGAATGCTCCACGGGGACAAGCTTTCCTCTTTAGGAAGGGATTTCCCCCCAGTTTGCCTTACCTACAGATTTTGTCCGTGGAATTCCTTTGCGCAGTGAAACATGGGGCTTCTCAGCTCCCGCAAGGACCCCCGAGTGTGCTGCCATACCCTGGCGTTCAAAGAGTGACTGGAAGAGAAAAAAGGAAATTTCCATTCTGGATGTCAGCGAGACTCAGCGAAAGGACACAACACTTCATGTCAGCCCACACCATCCTTCTGACTTCGGGTGAAGGTGGAGCTCAGCCCCCATGCCGGTCTGCACGCCGGACCCTGCCCTGCCGCCCTGTGCCTGCAGCTGGCACTGCCACAGCCCCAGGAGAGGACGCTTCCCTGGGGACAAGGACAGACCCTTACTCGCCTCTACCTTCAAAAGTCCGTCTTCCGTGCTGCCCCAGCCAGCGTGACCCCAAAACCTGCGCTATTGCCCTTTGAAGGGTTCACCCTCCCTCCCCCTGCCTGCCTGCTCCCCCTGCCTGTCTCCCCGCCTGCCTGCTCCCCACTGCCTGCCTGCTCCTCCCTGCCTGCCTGCTCCCCCTGCCTGCCTGCTCCCCCTGCCTGCCTGCTCCCCACTGCCTGCCTGCTCCCCCTGCCTGCCTGCCTCCTCCTTGTCTGCCTGCTCCCCCTGCCTGCCTGCTCCCCTGTGCCTGCCTGCTCCTCCCTGCCTGCCTGCTCTCCTCCCTGCCTGCCTGCTCTCCTCCTGCCTGCCTGCTCCCCCTGCCTGCCTGCCTGCTCCCCCCCGCCTGCCGGCTCCCCCCCGCCGTCTCTCTGGCGCTTTGTGCCCAGGGTGGGGTGGCACAGCGATGCTGACTCCAGCAGCAGTCTTCCTCCCGTGGGAAGGCTTTGCTCAGGCCAGTCTCTGCTCAGAAGCAGCCTGTCCCATTTTACCTCCGGCTCCAGAAGCTGCCTCCCACCGCCTGCAGCACTTTCACAATCCAGACAGCCTGGAGCTGGCAGCCCCACTCCTACTCCATCCATGCTTCCCCTCAGAGACGGCGTTTTTCTCTTCTTTGATTCCTCCTAATTTCCCAGCTTCGCATACAGAAAATTACAGACAGACTAAGCTCTCAGCTCAGCTTTCCACACTCCTTCAGATCCGCTCTTATGTCCTCCCTGTGGCAATCCCGTACTGGTGAGCAAGTACCAAACAGCCTGGGTTGTCTCCTCTATGACCTGCCCGACTCCTGCTCTGTGTCTCTGTCTCCCCCTGACCCCTTCCTTCCACCCCCCTGGGGAAACCCCCTCCCCAGCACAAGTCTCAGGGCTGGCAGTCAGCGTCTGTCACAGCACGACGCGCCCTTCCCTCTCCCACCGCGAGCCCTCCTCTCTCACACTGATTTCTGCTGGCGTGATGCGCCGGCTTGTTGGTCGCTGCTTCACAGTGGCTGCCCTAGAATCCGCTTCGACAATGTCTGCTCTCAGCGCGGGCTCGGCTGCTGCCAAAATCTCATCCAGTTTCTCTGAAAATCCAAACATAAAAGCAAACAGGTTAGCAGGGCCACCACACCGAGGCAGCTCCCCGACGACAGGCCCGTCCCTGCAGCGCGGCTAAGCAGGGAGCGAGCGGCCCCGCAGGGAGAGCACTTCGTAGGCCTGTTGGGCACAGAGCTGAGGAAGCGGCCGCTCTGCCACCTCCTCCCCAACCAGCGGCTAACGAAGATTTTTGGAGGTGTTTCTGGAGCTGCCCACCCGCCACGATGCACAACCAGGCACCGGCCCGGCTCCGCTGGGGGACCCGCAGATGACAGCCTGGCGCAGCGGCACCGCGCCGTGGCACTCTCCCACCCTGGCTGCACCTGGCGCGCCTGTGAGGCTGACGAGCTCTGCCTGTGTCCAGGCAGAGCTTTTAAACTCTGGGCTCTTTCCAGCCTGGCTGTTGCACTTGGGACTAGGAAGTCACTTCTGCGGTGTGGGTGCTAAGCCTAGAGACCCAAGCGACCCGGAGAGCACTGGCCATCAGGCCTGTGTTCCCACCAAACCCCGCCTGGGGCTGACAGGACTCCCGGGCCGGCGTCAGCGCCTCCGCACCCCGTGGCCACGGCAGCTGTCCGCGTGGCAGTTTGTAAGCCAGCGGCTCTGAGTTGCAGAAACTAAACATGAGTCCCAAACGTTTCAGAAGCCCAGTCTGTGGAGGAGCGAGCCCTACACCAACACAGATCCCAAGTGGTCTTTGCCGAGGGGACTTATGCGTCCTCTGAGGCCAGCACACTTGGTGGCAGGTGTCTGCCGAGGCCCTGGGACTAAGGACCTGCACCTGCTCCAAGGAGACAGCTCAGGCCAGCTCCTGAACCTCCCTGGCACAAGAATTCCAGTAGCCAACCATTCTTGTCTCTGGGGGACTTCATGGTTCCTCTTCCTCACTGCTGTGTGACTTGCACGCTGCGTGCTCCGCAGGAGGCGCGGGGCAGTTCGGCCTGCTCAGAGGGGAGCTGGCTCAACCCTTGCAGCCAAACACCGCTGAGCGACTGCGTGGACATCGGACAGCCAAGCCTCAGGAGGGACGGGCCACAGGCTCACTCTAAAGATGACCATGTGCTGGAAACCTGCCTCACCAGCGTCTCTGGAAGCTGCTCTGTGCAGCGACGTTAGTCCGGAGACCTCAGTGCTGCGAGCGGAGTCACAGCGATGCTCAGCCCTCTCCACCTGCCTCTGCTTCTGGCTTTGCCCCTCTTTCCACCTCATAATGCCATTAGAGCGCAGGGAGACGCATCACCACTAGCTGCACTTTGTACCTGCCATGCCTTTGCAGAGATGGAAGAGCATCCTGGAGCCCATCCTGCCTGCCGCCAGGCTGCTGGGGTGGGGGACGAGGCAGTGCTGGAGCTGCCCTGAAAGAGGGACCCCCCAGGAATGGCTGCACCCTGGTGGCTTTGGCTGTCCAAAGCGTCAAGAGGTCTCCACCATGCCCTTGGAGATGGCCGCCTTCAATGTCAGGACATCCCTGGTGACCTTCAGCTGATCATTCAGACCCATGGGACCTCTGCATGGCCTCCACCTCTGGGTACTGACAGATCTGCTCGGTATAGAGGAAGTCTGGGGAGGTCCCTCAGAGACCTCCCACTTGTAAGCACTGCTCAGCTTCTTCCCTACGTCATCACCGTTACGGTGGAAGGACTAGTCCCTCACATTTCCTGCTCCTTGGGAACAGCTCTCTAGCTTCACATTAGCAGGACAGAGAGGCTTTTGCCTCTGAAAGGCTAAGATCTGGGGTCAGGTCTCCAGGCTCCCTCCCTCTACCCTGCGCCTGGGCTGGAGAAATGCAGAGCCACGTGCTGGCACAGGACAAACCTTCTTGCTCCATTCAGGATTGTCCATTACTGGCTCTCGGCCCTGGCAAGAACCTCCTGTAGTGCAACTGCCACGTACGGAGCCCTGCTGCGACCAGCTATACCCCAGCCAGCCTGGCCACTAACAACATGGCCCTCATGGTGGGTGGCCCTCTCCACCCGGAGCTCGGACAATTAATAACCAAACTAGGTCTCCCCCACAATTAATAACCAAACTAGGTCTCCCCCAGCTACTTGGGAATGCCCTTGGAGCTGCCACCAAACCCTGCCTGCAATGCAGGTACATCCTCAGGTGCCTCCTCGGCGCGGGACTGCCGGGAGCAGCCGGACAGCCTGCCTGGGGGCAGAAGCAGAGGCAGCACCTGCACTGCTGGGCACGGCAGAGCGCGGTTGCCGTTTCATCTGCCTGAGCTCCAGAGGCCTGACTCAGGCGCTGAAGGAGACTGTACTTCACCACCCCACACGCGGGGACATTCTTGTGGAAGGCATTTTCACCACGGAGCAAACGCAAAGCAAGTGTAACACTGGGGAAGTCAGACCTGGAGATTCACGGGGCCCGGCTGGAAATCAGGCATTTCTGCCTGTGCCCAACAGGAGCCCGACATGACCGTGCCGATTTTGGCCTTTTTGCTGCCCTGCCAGAGCTGTATGTGGCCGCTGCTCCCCGTGGTGGTGGTGCCGGGCGGGAGGCTGACCCACACTGCTCTGGCTCCCTTCGGGCCGAGCCTTCCCATGACAACTAGGGGACGGTGACCTGGGCCAGTCCCGTGGGGTGCACCACGCGTGCCTGTGTGGTGCGACTGGGAGGCTGATGGGGAAGGGAAGAGCCCCAGGATGTGTGGTTTCACTCACCCCCTTTTCTTCTCCGCATGGAGGCTTGGAATCAAGAAACAAAAGACAACATGAATGGCATGCACAGTTCCTGCTTTCATTCCCAGCTCCAGCCTCGCTGCCTGCCTGCTGTGCCTCTTCCCCGCACGCTCTCCTGCCTCCCAGCATGCTGGCAGGGTCAGGCCCTGGGAGCAGAGCGCGTGTCCGCCTGGGGGCTCTCAGGATGAGGGCTCAGGCAGGGCAGGGGTGCAGCACCTTGTGCATCCTCCTCGGCACGGCTGCCCCTCCGTGGGAAGGCCAGCGCCCTTCCCGGCCCCGTGGGCGGGCAGGGACCGACACGGGCTGGGCTCTCCGCCAGCCCCACCGCTAGGACCAGCCCTCGGCTGAGCCGCCCTCCTCTTCACTCAGACCGGGAGAGCAGAGGGAAGGTGTGACTTCAGAAGGAAATAAGACCAGGAGGAGGTCTGGATGGCATTTAATGCCCGATCCATGGAGAAACTCTTAAAAGCTTTTAATCCCTCCCTGCTCATGGAGGAGACACAGCAGTCTGCATTTCTCCCAAAGCCAGTTTTCTCTGCATCCAGCAAATGCCAGGACTGCAGGACAGGAAAGCTTTGTTAGCAGCTTGCTGGGAATCTGCTTCTCCAAGGGGACTGGCAAAACACGCAGCAAGAAAATGCTAAGGTATGGCCATGGGTGTGTGGGATGTTCTGCAGGACAGGGACAGGCTGCAAGGAAAAAGGGGCAGGGTCCATCCGACGAAGCTCCCCTTAAGAAGCTGCAGGCAGAAATGTCCCTTTCACCAACACCACCGTCCCCTCAGAAAAGGAGATCGGGCATCGCTGAGGTGTGGGGATGCTGACCTGCACTAAAACTACCCCCTTTGCAATAAAAGCCGGAGGATCAACCACCAGAAGACAAAGTGCGGGAGGAGGAACAACCCCCGTTTCCCTGTGCCGTGCTCCCTGGGGATGTGTGATGGGACTGGCTCCAGCATGCTCCCTGACCCACAGGACACAAAGCGGGGACTAACCACTGCAATTTCCTGGAAAACATGTGCACTAAGACCAGTCACCGGATACAAATCCCTCTCCCGGGAGGCACGGGCAGCTGCTGCTCCTAGTCGCTCTCCAGGTAAAAGAGAGGCACTGTCTAGATGCAAAATCCTCAGGGAGACCTAGAGGACTCATCTTTAATATATTCTCTGGCAGAGCTATTTCTCTGCTTTTCGTGACTTCCCTTCCACGAGCTTGCTCCCCTCCTCCTCGAACCCAGCAGCTCTGCTTGTCAAAACACATGCAAATGGGGCCCCCTTCCCTCACACCGCTGCGGGTTTCCAGAGTGCAGGTTGTCCGGTGGTGCCGCCCTGCCGCCCGCTTGGCACTTGCAAGGCCAAGTGCCGCGGCTGGGGCGCCCGTCCCTCTGCAAAGGTGCCTGCAGGACACGCGCCAGGCTTCGACTCGGGCGTGATGCTCACCGAAGACGGGCACATGCAGCTGGGAAATGTGTTCTCAGAGGCAACATGCTGCCTGTGCGTGCAAGCAGGCACCATCACACCGGCTAGGAACTGCTTTCAGGACCAGCAATCGAGAGTAAAAATATGAATCCTGGGGTCTGTGCAGTATCTGTGCAACGGGGAAGAGCAAAAAGTGGAAGAAACGGGCTATTCTGAATCCTCTCCTAATGGCTACTAGCAAACACAGCCCCTTCAGTTCTAGTAATAAAGATCTGGAGAGGCAGGGAACAGGCTAGGGTGAAAATCAAGGCAGCGGGCTCAGCGTAAAACAAATCACAGTGGCCATCAACCAGTTGATGCAAACCCTTAAATGCTGAGATTTGTCCTTTCAAACCTATGCTTGAGTGTGAGCCGGAACCCTCAAGGTCTATTTCTTTTGGGAGAACCCCGCAGGGTTGTAAAGCCTGGACACTGCATGTAGGACAGGGAGCAGAGCAGTGAGAGAGGTCATGAACCTTCCTTCAACGCCCTGAAAAAGAGAGGGGGTGGTGGGGTCTCTGCCTAGGTTTCTGCCTCGCAGGTGGACCCCCTCCCAGGCAGGACGGGGTCTGCCCCACGCAGCCTCTGCACCATGGCCAGCAAGCACATCTGTACACATCACCACATTTCCGCACAGTAAAAATACAAAGACAAATAAAAAAACCAGCAGAAGCATGAGCCAGGGCAGCAGGCAGTGCTCAGAGGGGCTCCCTCTCGCTCTGCCAACGCTCTTGGAGGGGGCTCACAGCCCATCCGCCTCCCGCCCGCCGTCAGCCCTGAACAGCCCGTCCCGGCAGAGCCCACCTCGTGTGCACCAGAGCCGCGTGTCGGAGCGCGGCTGCCCCGAAGGCTCCCCCAGAAGGGCTCCCTCCGCACCCCCTGTGCCCGGCAGGCTGTGAGGGCCACGCAGCCGCCGTTCCGCTAGCCGGCCTCCCCGGCACCGCCACCGCAGCGGCGCGCCCTGCTCAGCTGCCCTGCGGCCTCTGCAGCGCACGGCGGGCAACGCGTGGCAAAATGGGCAAGTCGTTCTGTGCAGAGGGAAAGGGCTGCTGGTCGGAGGGTGTGTGAGCACCGGCACCCCTGTGGTCCTCAGCTGGCGGGATGCTACTGGGGGGAGCCCAGCGCACTGGGAAGGTGTGGGCTCAGTGAGGCCACCAGAATAGATGGGAAGATCGAGGGGCTTCAGCGCAGGGTACCTGGAAGCGAGGACGGGGTGGGGGCGGAGAGGCTTTAAGAGAATATAGGAAAACATGTAGATGCAAGCTGGGATACCAAAGCATCTGGAAACGTGGGTAGGCTCTGTAGTGACAGCAGAACATGTGAGCGTGTGTGCATATGTATGTGTGTGTGTAAGGGGGGAGGGCAGCCCATGGGGATGCCAGCTAATCCGGCAGCATGTGGTATCTGCCTGGAGGTAGAGGGAAATAAAAACAAGGGGCTGTTCGGAGCGCGGGAGGAGCAGGGTGCCTGACGGACGGGGCATGGGGGTGGAGAGCCCCTCCACAAGCACATGGAGGCACCCAGCATCCTTCCCCAGGCTGCCTCTCTGGGGACGCAGCACTGAAGGGGTGACCGGCTCTCCGGGGGGCTCCTGCGCCCCTGCGGCGGCGGCGGCAGGCTCTCAGCCCCCCACCCCCCACACGCGGCTAAGCACGACGGATGCTTCGGCACAGGAGATGCGCGCGTTGCCTCGCGCTCGTGTTCATGCACCCCTCCGGAAAATGGACGTCAGGCGAGCGCGCTGCCTGCTCCGGCCATGGCCCCGCATGCTCCTCATGCAGCCTCGCATGCACGCGCGAGCCCCTGCTGCCGCTTACCCAGCTCTTCCAGCTCAGCCGTCATGGACTTGGAACGCAGCGTCAGGGTGGTGCTGGGCGCTCTCTTGGGAGGCGGCGGAGCTGAAAGGAAGAGAGACGGCATTTTGCATTTCTTGTCCAGGAACTTACGAGGAGTGGCCAGATGCAGGTGCCACTTCTTCTCCACAGCCTGGATCTCCTCGTACTCGCGGGATGAGGAGTCGCACTGCTGCAGGATCTTATTGAGGCTGCGTGTGGAAGCAAACTTCTTCATGGTCTCGGTAGCGCAGTCCCGGGGCACGGGGCAGGCCCCGGCGCGGAGGGGCTGGTGGCTCCCGCAGGCACGTGCACACTGCCCAGGCTCCCACAGCCCTCAGCGGAGGAGAGTCCAAGTCATGTCCCCGGGCTGCGCCTGCCCCCCTGCAGCTACCGGAGATGCTATGGCTATGAAAGCCTCTCGCGAATTAAATCTGTCTCAGGCAGCTGGCTGCCTGCCTGTGGGACTCAGCAAACAGCTTTGATGGCTGCTTCCCCTCCGCACACACCATGGGTGGAGGGTAGGAGGGAGAAACAAGTCCAGCAGGCCTGATCTCAGTCTCTCATTCCCGCCTCGGCACGGCGCATCCCCCAGTGAAACACAGCCCACCCACCCTCCTCTGCCGGCTCGGCCGTATCCAGGACGGGGCGAGGCTCCCGTGGCCCTAGCAAAGCGCTGGAGGCGGCCGGCTGCGCGCCGGGAAGCGGAGGCACATGGCCGGCACAGGGCGGCGCGGGGCTGTGCCGGGGCGCGGGGCTGCCCCGAGGGGCTGCCTAGCTGGGCCGGCCCGCGGGGCTGCCCCGGAGGCGCTGCATGCCATGAGCCCACCGGAGCAGGGACGAGTTGAAGGCTCTTCCTCTTCACTTAGGGTGCCTCCTCCTCCTCACGCTTGCTCGCTGACAATGCTGGATTCAACGCTCAGGCATTGCCATGGCAACCGGAGCTTCAGGCTTTGCTGGCGCTGCCTGCATCAGAGACCCCAACAGGGGCGGATTCAGCCAGAAAACGCCAGTCCCACACAGGCCTCCATCACCCCCAGGAAGAGGCAAGCCCCAGCTGGGGAGGGACGGGGGTCTGGTCCCCCCGGGCTGTGCTGCAGCCAAGGTCCCGCAGACGGGACTCGGCTCCGGTTCCCACACCCCGTGCTGGAAAAGCGGTCGCCCAGCTCCGGGTGCTCAGGGCATGGGCAGCAGGCAGCAACGGGCAGCAATGGGCAGCTGCTCACCGGCTGCAGGGCTGGAAGCACCAGGAGAAGCAGCAAGCGGCACTGGCAGTGGTCCCAGCACTGATTCCCGAGCCTCAGCCTTTCCCACGACTCGTGCTTTTGTGCCGTGACAATATAATTACAGCTCTTAGTGTCAGCGCGCAGAGCTGCCTCCCTCCCCCACGCCCCGTGTGCTGCGCTGGGAACGCCCCGCTCCTGGCTCCCCGAGCCTCCCGGCCCCCCGAGCCGGGCTCCCAGCCCCTGCCCTCCACAGCCAGCTGCTCCCAGATGTGTCCCTGCCTTCCACTGCCAGCCCCTGCCCTCCACCTCTGGCTGCCCCTGGGTGAGGTCCTACCCTCCACAGCCAGCTGCTCCCAGATGTGCATCCAGCCTCCCTAGCTGGCTGTCCTCAGGTGTGCCCGTCCTCCACAGCTGTATGCCATGATGTGTGTCCCCCGTACACAGCTGGCTGCCTCCCATCCAGCTGCCCTCCAAGATGTGCCCTGCCCTCCTCAGCTGATGCCCTGTACCCTGAGGGCTGCCCTGCTCAGCTAGCCGTCAGCGCATCAGCCCACCACCGAACTCCTCCTCAGGACCCACCTCTGGCTGAGGGTCTTGGCTCTGCCCCCAGGGCCCATGGATGATGGGGCGAAGGCCCAGAGCCTCTGGGAGCCCCACAGCCACCCCACACATGGCTGTCAGCCCCAGGACTGGCTGTGCCCTCAGGAGCTCCCAGCCCACAGGGCAGTTCCCAGCCACGGCATTCCCGAGAGAGGACAGGCTCCACCATGGCACCCCCCACTGCCATGGGGGCTGTTCTCTACCCCAACACCCCCCACATCCCCACAGGGACAACTCTCCACCCTGACAGACCCACGCTTAGCAGGGGCAGCTCTCCATCACAACTGCCTCACATGGCGGGGCTGGGCCCCCACCACAACACCCCCAGCACCCTGAAGCAGGGGCAGTTCCCCCAGCACGACCCCGCTTAGGGCAGGGGCAGTATCTGCTCTCCAGCACTGCCTGCTGCGGGCACCACGGGCTGCAGGTGCCAGAAGCGGCTCTGTCCCCAAGGAGGAGCCAGCTCCAACCTTTGCTGAGCACAAACAGCTCCAGTGTGAGCACACAGCTGCTGGTACCGGCAGCCTGGCCGCGGACGGCACCTGCGGGAGGCCTGGCTGGCAGCCGCCGGTGTCAGTGCTCTGCCGCAGCCCCTCTACCTGACCACCGTCCCCATCTCCTCTGCGCCGCTCCCAGCCGAGCTGCCGGGGACCGGTGTGTCCCAGTGCGGCAGCACTGCGTTTGCACAGGGTTCTGTGCCGGGACAGGCAGGTCTTCCCCTCACGGTGCCCTCCTTCCTCGCCAGCTGCAGCTTGGCAGCCCCACAGCCGTCCACCCGTGCCGGAGCAGACCCACAGGCGTCTGCACGCCAGCTCACATTTAGGCCACGCAACCGACGCCGTGTTCAGAGAACCGCGAGGCTCCACACCTACCCTTCTTCCGAACCACTTCTTCTGATTCTGGCTTGCGGCTGACGGAAACAACCTTCATCACCAGGTGGTTCCCCCCTTGCCGGATCAAGGAGACCACCTGCTTGTGCCCCACCTTCACCACGTTGACACCATTCACCTAGGACACAAACAGAGAGAGAGCAGTGTGAAGGCTGGCTGTCACAAAGAGAGCAGGCAGAGGGCAAGACCGACGGATGCCAAGCCACAAAACCAGACGATTTTGCATCTCTGCACCTGCTTTTACAGCCTAGCGCATTTTTGTGTTTAAGCTGGCCCTGTGGGAGGTGACCTCCGGCTCCTGGAGAAGCTGAGGAACTTGCAACAGGCCAGTTGTCTGGTGCAGACCAGGCTGCAAGGCGGTAGTGGTGGCAGGAGCTGCACCACCCCCTTCCTACAGGGCCACCAAGGCAGACCACTAAAAACTGGGCATTTCCTAATTCTGCCCGCGCGTTTGGCAGCCGCAGGGGAGGCTCCTGGATCTGCAAGTCTCGAGCCGTGCACAGGGCTGCAAGAGGTGCTGGAAGAGCACAGGCACCCGTGCAGAGGGATCACCCCAAACAGCTCAGCCGCCCCGTCCCCACCAGCAGCAACCCGTGTCGTACGGACGGAGACACTCATCTGCTCCTCTAGCTATCGACATGCCGATCGACTCCTTCCAGCAACCTACAGGACACACTCCTGTCAGCATTTTTAGCACCAGCATAACCTTTTAGTTCCTTGGACATCACGCGCTGGGCTGTGATGGTAGGCTAGGCAACCTCGAAGGCACAAACCCAAGAAATGAAGCAGAAAATGCAACCTCAGTACTTGGGTATCTCCAAGCAGCAGCGAACACAAGGGTCTCCATGGGGCATTAAAGATGGACCCTCACTTTGGGTAGCTGAGGTTGGGGTGTAATGGGGATGAGGATACCACAGTTCAGGTGCTTCGCTGCTGGAAAAACTGGTTTCTACTTTTGGGGCTTAGTTACCCGCTTTGTAAAGGAACGAGCCATGTTTGCACGCTTTGGCCGCCACTTCTGAAATGTGCTTCTGAAATGTACCCCAGGAGTGCTGCTACTCCAGGGAACAACTGACAGCAAGCAAGAGACAAGTGATTACCCATGGGGAATAACTACAGAAGCACTTATGTTAATATTTAGGTTTCCAGAAGTGGAGCACTCAAAAGACAGGTAATGGCAGGATTCAGGTTGTCCTTGCAACGTTAATTTCATCACCGTAAGTTCAAGACCAGACGCATTATAGCTAAGCTGTTGCATGCCACCGGCTTCGGGTCTCAAAGACACCAGGAGATGGAAAGTTCAGCCTTTCCTCTGCAGGTTTGCTCCAAACGTTCAGTAATTCCCACCACTTAAAAAGAAAAAAACCCATTCCTATATTACTACTGAGACATCCGCGCCCGTCTGGCGCTACCCTTCCCCACGCACGGTCCCACCTGCCTCGCCACCGCCCCCGTCCCCGCGCCACAGCGCGTGGGATCACAGGTGGAATGGACCGAAACGCAGAATTGTCCCGGGTGCTGGAAACGCCGACATTTCCAGAATGTTTGGGTTTTACGTGTTTCAACTCCGGCTGCAGATGTTTCGTCTTTAGGGTGGGCTGAACTGCTGTTTAAATAATTAAGAGTATGTCGGTGACACCATTTGCAACACATGAGCCATGGTGCTGTTTGCTGTGAAAAACTGTAAAAAAGTAGGAATGAAAAAAGGGGTTGAACTAAATCCTGAAATGGACCATCATCATTTTCTAAGGTGCAAAGCTTTTGAAATAATAATTTTATTTCAAAAATCCAATGGATTCAATTTTGATTATAATTGATTCAATTGGCATGAAAACACACGTTTCCCTCAGAAAAATTTGATTTCGATGAAATTACCAGCCTACTCTTGTTAAATCACCTCTTAATCTTTTTTTTTGGACAAACTGGGTGGAATGGATTGAATCCTGGAGCACGGTTACCCTGTATTTTCTCCTGATCCTAAACCGCTTCAGCAGTTTGCCTTCGCAAGCCCTTCAGCTTCCCAAAGCACCGCCGCAGAGCAGAGCCCGAGGCTGCGCAGCTACCGCCAGCGCCGCAGCCCCCGGGTCCCCTGCACATCTATTATTCACTAGCTGTGATTTCAGGTTCATTTCTAGAACGTGTATGCAATCACCGAGCAGCACCAGGTCTTGCGCTAAGTCCTGGAGAGACCTGCTAGAAACCCCGGCCAGCAACGGCTCCCCGCCGGCAGGCACTCGCCAACACCCTTCATCCCGCAAATTTGTGAGCCACTTCCAGGCACTCCACTGGGTTTGTACACGGCGGATTTTGTAATGGGGGTGCCAAACAGCGGTAAACAAAATCTATTACATCTTAACTGTTACCTTTATCAAACAAATCTCACACCTCAAAGAATGAAATGTGTTTTGTGAGGTTTTCTGCTGGTTATTTTATTCTACTCTTTAACTCTTTATCAACTGCCTACAGTATCTGATTATTTTTTGCCAGCAACTGACACCAGGCTCACAGGTTTATAACTAACTGGATCATCCCCTTGCCCCTTCTGAACGCCAGCGCTCTGCCAGCCTCCTGGCATTGCCCCAGCATCATAACATTAAAAAATGCAAACACTGAAAAATTACCACCTGGAAGCCGCTTAAATCTCCAGTCACTAGTGGCTTGGACAGCGTTTCATTGCCTGCGTGTGACACACGACCATCACCCTCCTCCCTCCCAAATGACGAACAGGAATACTGACAGAACATGCCTGTGCTTTCTGTTTCATTTTTGATCATCCAAACTTGCCCACCCAAATGGGCAGCAGGTCAGATTTTTTTAGGTTACTCGAATTCAGGGAAGCGGGAGTGGGAGGTTTTGACCCTGCGGGCTGGAAAGGTGGGACCTGCTCCCTCTGCTCCATCCTGGCGCAGCGCTGGTGGCACAAGCTGGGGTACGTGGTCTCCAGGGGAGAGAGCACCGACCGCCGTGGCATTGCCCGGCAGAAGCATGACCCAAGCACCGTATCCTGCTGGTGTGCTCGAAGGTTGTTGGTGTTTTTGCTGACAGACAAGTTAGCAGGTGGAAAATGTTGATTTTCAATTGTTTATAGCTTGGTGAGATCAGGGATGAGGAAAAGGTACCGACGTGCTCAGATAGCTTTTCCCCCAACGTGTTTCCGATGTGCCCACAGACGGACAACTCCTGCAAAAGCCGTAAGGCGCCAGCTCAGCCTGCACTGTGCAACTTCTCCCACCCATGGCACGCCTTGGCTGTCCGGAGCACGAAAAAGCAGCAGCGGTGAGAGCAACACCGGCTGTACAAAGCACACGACGGGCCAGCCGTGCGAGACGAGATGACGCGATGCTGGCCAGTGCGTGCAGAGGGTCTCAGTGCCACACTTGCCCAGGACCGCCAACTCGACCCTGTGACTCCCTGAAACACCCTTGGCCAGAAGGATGCCTACCCAAAGCCACAGCCAAACCAGCCAGAAACGTGCCAGGGCTGGGTTAGGTTACAAGGTCTGCAGAGGAAGGCTTGGTCGCTGGAGTGCGAATGTGAGTGATTTGGCCTATGGGAAAAACTAACATCTCTGCTGCTGTTTAAAATAGAGGGAGCAGCACGTTAAAGTGCTTCCAGTGACAAGCTCACAGGCTCGGCCCCAGGCTGCCAGGCCTTTTCTATGAAAGGCAGAATAAAACCCAGGAAGCCGTAGCTCGACCTGACCAGCAGGGAGGGCACCTTGTAGGAAGCAGATAAGAAAAGCAGTCAAGAGGCTAAAGTAATGTAGGAGGTCAGGAATGAATGTTATACAGTAAAGCTGACCACAGGGGAGACTGGTCAGAGAGTTGCTGGCAATATGCAAGAATGTCTGGGAAAAAACAATTTCTGGAAAACACGAAATCCTGGTTTCTACCACCTGGCTCCTGGTGGTACCCAAGATGACCTACAGAACTCTGCAACGGCAAACAACTTCAGCTGAACATGCATCCGAGCGAAGTTTCTCTAAAAGTTGCTCTCGAAAAAGTCAAAATACAAAGAGAAGAACACATCTGATAAACAGGTTAGCAGGCCGAGATGAAGGTGTGAAGATTTTCAGTTTTCTCAGCTTCAAAGCTGCGCTGAGTCAATATGGCACGAAAACCCGCGTGTACGGAGATCGCAGAGGCTGGCACCGAGGCTGGGTTCACGAACTACAGGGAGGTGAGCTCTCACCAAGCGAGCAAACCAGTGGTTGAAGATGCGGCTCCGCAGTGGGAGGGGAGGCCCGACGCCAGCACGTGCAGCCCACCGACAGCCACAGACCCCGGGCGTAAGGTGCCCGAGCGGGACCGGGGGCCATGGTACGATGGTGCTGCTGAGCCGCCGAACTGGGAGAGGATCTCAGCCAAGCCACCCCCCACCTCCAGCAGTAATGAGACGTCAGAACTGCGCTCGCAGGAGCACAATACCATCTCCCACAGGAGGAAGAAAAGCACTCAGACATAAAAAGAGGAGGCAGCAAAATGAACAAAGCAAACTGTTTCATCTCTGCAAGCAGACCCATGCACGGAGGATCCCTGTCACGCAGACAGCCTGGGGCTGCCTGACGATGTTAGCACAGCACAGGGGAACTGCCTGAGACACACACAAAAATCACTTTTTTGTCGCAGTCTACGAAGTGCAGAGATGAATCTTCAAGAAGACCGGCAGCTGGGAGTCCTGCCCATTGAATTAAACATTCCAAATGATTGCTGGCCCTCAAACAGGGAGGTGTTGGAATGAGAAAGATCAGACAGGCAGTGGTGGGAACATGACTGGTTTTCATCCAGCAATAAAGAAAAACTTCCAGTTTCTTGGACACAACTGCCTGGTGAGGATGCCCTGCTCTCGAGATACGCTTTTGGCCTGGAAGAAGGCAACAGATCAAAGTCAAATCATGCAGAACATGTTTACAAAACATAAAAGAACATATACAGAAATGTGAAGACACTATGTCAAAGTCTGGGCATTATAAACTGCTCCAACTATCTTCTGAGTAGCCACGTGAGGCATCGGTGCTGATGAACTCCAGGAGGACTCCCAGCTGAGAGGGCAAACGGTGGCAGATGGGCTACCGTGTAGGTACATGCTGAGCAACGCTGCTGGGGAAGAGTCACCTGAACATGCTACATGATGCTGACCATGGACCCAGTGGGTACAGCTCCAGATGGGTCCTAGCACTCTCAAAACCATGGGTTCAGTGCACAACAGCAGCCAAAAAATCCAGCAAAACATATCAGGGAAGAGAGGGAAAGCAAGACGAGCAGCGCCGTTTGGGGCTGTGCTGATCCTGCACACGCACGCCTTCAGTGCTGTCTGCAGGCCTGGCTCAGCATCTCCAGGAGGCAGCGATGGAGCCAGAGAGGGGCCAGAGGAGGGCAGCTAAAATGGTCCAGGCGTTGGAGCAACTGCCCTGCGAAGACAGACTGAGAAGGCCGGGCCTCTCCTGTTTGGAGAAGAGAAGGCTCAGGGAGACGCGTGGCCAAGGCGTACGAAACTCCCCAAGGCAGTGGAGACGGTGAAGGCCGAGCTGCTGTTCACCAAATCCTGCAGCGTTAGGAGGAGAGGGCTCTCGACGACACTAGTGGCACCTCAGATCAAACCAGACAAGAGCAAGACTTCTCTCTGCGGCAGGCAATGGTCGTCTGGAGCTGGCTGCCGCGGGAGGCCGCGGAGGTGGACAGCAGTGGCAGATTCAGAGAGAGGTGAGATGAATTCCTGGAGAGCAGGTCCTCGCACAGATTGTAACAGGCCTGAGCAGGGTCGTTCCCGCTAACGTGCCCAGTGTGACGCCACTGGCTGCTGGAAGGCGCGAGGGGAATGGACTGCCCAAACCGGCCAGGCTCACGTGCTCTCCTTAATTGTGTGGCGTCTTGTAACACCACTGTCAAGGACAGGGAACTGGGCTAATGGACCGTCAGTCTGGCCCAAGGGGACATTCCATACACTGATCACCCCCAGGAGGCTGATATGGATATGAAGCTTTCACAGTTGTCACAGGAGATAACGTCCCCATTCTCCTGATCATCTCAGTAGCTTTTCCATGCTCCTGTTCCAGCCTGAATTCATCTTTCCTGAACACAGATTTCTAGGGTGCTGGATATTACTCTAGATGAGCTCTTAC
This sequence comes from Phalacrocorax aristotelis, assembly GCF_949628215.1. Taxonomy (NCBI): domain Eukaryota; kingdom Metazoa; phylum Chordata; class Aves; order Suliformes; family Phalacrocoracidae; genus Phalacrocorax; species Phalacrocorax aristotelis. Next base: position 218,675,295 of record NC_134276.1, read on the forward strand.
GTGACTTGAGTAATAGTACTAATAATTCTTGCCTTGTGACTGACCAATGAATGCCTACAGCAGAAGAAAGCTCTGAAGAGACAGGGAAGGTCTATGCGCTCTTGCAGCTCAGGGGAAAATGTAGGGAGTGATTGACCAGAGCTGTTGCAATGAAAGCTGGACCAATCTCAACACCAAGGGGGCCAGAGAGGAGCCTTTGTTTTAGAAGAGCTGGCTACAGCAGCTGAGTGGATCATCCAGATGTGTCAGGGGAGTGGATCAACTGGCTGTGCCAGTTCAGTGGGTCAACCGGCTCCGTAACCCCATCCTTGAATTAATTAGAAGAGCGCAAAAGTCGTCCTCAGTTAGGAAGACCAAAATGGGGAGAAGGACTGGGTAAGTGGATTAGCCTGGCAGAGAACATATAAACTGAACGACAAACAGAAAGAATTCAAAGACAGCAACGGGCTTGAGCTTGTGTCAGCCCACTTATGCCTTTGAGGTGACTGGGGACAGCCAGTGTCATGATGGTGAGCAGATTATAAGAGGCCGGTAATAAGAATCACATCTGTATGGTGATTCAGCTGTATATTGCATCTGCTCTACTCTGCTAAGTGCAATTTACATTTGCATTTAATTTAAGTACATTGCTGTGCCACTCTGCTAAATCAAAATCCCGTGTAATGTCAAATAACTTCAAATAAGTGAATTTGGTGTAAAACACTGAACCTGCCACGTGTGGAATATCTAAAAGCAGCTGGTCAGAGTGCTGGACTGTGACCTGGCTTCAGCACATCTGGCTATGCTAAAAGCATGAGAAAACGTCCTCTTCGAGGAGATGCCACCTCTGCGGAGATCAGGGGTACAGTCATGCCGTCCCTAGCCCGGTGCCAACAGTGCTGGGGCAAACAAAGCATTCCCAGCCAAAGTCAGGCTGAGGGAAAAAGAGAACTGACATCTCTGTCCCCGTGCAAGGAAGGACCCCTTTAATGGCGACTGGTATCCAAAGCTATGACAGTGCAGTGCTTGATTGTTGGAGGATGATAAAGGTGCTCTCCCTGCAGCTTCAGCGAGCGTGCTGTGGTCCATTCTGGGCACTTCATTATCCAGATGATGTCAACCAGTGAGAAGCAGCTTTGAGAAACGCACAGTATTATCAGAAAATTAGAAGGGCTGAGTTCTGAGGAAAGGCTGGAAGAACCACGTGTTATGTGGTATGTGTCTACACCTCCATTACGCAGTGTCTCTCTGTACACAAGAAGCCTGGTCTGACAATGAATCACCTGAATCATGCACGTTCCCAGAAATAAGGAGTTACTTAGAGGAACGTAAGCTCTGAAGCCCGAAATAAGTTCGTTCTGCTCCAGAGCTCCATTATGGACATCCACCAAGGGAACAACGGGTCCAGCAGCGAGGGCATGCACAGACCACAGGGCAAAACTCAGGGGGCCTTGGGGGTAAATCCTCACCAACAGGAACAAACCCGTACGTCACTCCAGAGAGTGGAGCTCACTGGGATTTCCCGTTACCAACTTCACCCTTTCAGCATCTCAGAGCGCTCAAACTAGAGAAAGGCCACAAGATTATCCAGATCCTACGATGCTCCTTCTGAGAATGTGAGCTCTGAACTCTCTTTCCCACCTTTCCCAGGCAATCTCATTCTCTGGGCGTAGGGCGTACTGGTGCAGGAAATGTTTGAAATGGGATTTCACTAACATCCATGACTGTGCTCATCCAAGGGATCTTCTGTACATGCACAAGATCTGCGGTGAGCTGTCTCCCTCCAAGCCAGGCAACGGAATTAAATACCCACACACCAGAGCTATTGCCCTCATCAGCCCTGCTTCGACATGCTGAGCAGGACAGACTCCTTAAGCCTCAAACCCTTCCTCGGCACGTGACTCATTCTGAGGCCCTTCTAGAATTCCACTTGGTAACGCGAGAGCCATCCGTGGTGTTAATGTCTGACTTGCACAACGTGATGTTTTTAGTGATCTCCCAAAGCTGCAACCAGAACACGCAAGTTCACGTAACTCTGGAAGTTTGTCCTTTACATGTACAAAATCTCTCTGCCGCATCCTACGCAACCACCTAACATTAACACAATTATCTTGGAAACACCCGTGTCCTTTGCCGAGTTACATTTTTCCAGGGTAATTTCTTATCCTGTAACCTACATTCTTTGCTTGCAGACACGTCGCCTTGCGTGGTCTGCTGGAACATGGCTGCTTCAGCAGGAAAGCCAGATCATTCTGCAGCAGTTACTTCACTGTAGCTATTCCCTCACTGTCTGTGATACTTGCAGTCCTACAAACACGGGCTTTTGTCACTATTTTGAAATGCTGGTAGAAGCGTTGAGCTGCTGGGATCAAAAATTGTAAAGAAACCTTGCTGGTGATGTCCCCACACACTGGTACCTTCCCCTGCGCAGCTGCTTTCTGAGATGCGCCCCTGCACAGCTTTACAATGCTTCGAAGCCATGTTCGTTCTGTTAATGCCATTTATTGTAAGGCTATTTATACACAAGTCACATGGTTATTAAGGAAGTCAAAACATACTATGTCGACGCAGTGCTCACTTTAACCAGTCCTATGATGCTGTCAAGAAACGACAGCAGGTTTGTTTCCATCTTCCATGGAATCACACTGTATGATATTAATTGTATTTTCATTCTCTAATTCTTTGCTGACTGTGCTCCAGATTAATTGCTTCATTATTTTACCCAGCACTGATGCTGAGCTAAACAAGCTATAGTTTCCTGAATCACCTATTTTATACCCTCAGAATATTAGAATAGCAACAGCCCTCTACCAACTCTGAAATTTCATAGATTAGCAAGATTCTGAGGTATTAACATCAGTGGTTCAGACAACTCCTCAGCTAGGCTCTTTTAGACACTTGGGTGTATGTTATTCAAGCCTGTTAATTTGAGTATGTTTATTTTTAGCAAATACTATCTCACTTTCTCCTTGGTTACAGCTGGGAAACTTTCTGTTCCAAGCACATCATATGGATAGATACATCCTCCTGATTTGTTCCAAACTCAGAACAGAACATTTCTCCCCCCCCTTTTTTTTTGCACCAGAATATACAATTTTATCATTTACATATAGAAATGGATCTCTACCAGATTTTTTTTTCTTCTAATGCTCTAAAATTTCTTATTATCTGTACATATTGGCCTCTGATATTTCCTTTGGCTCCCGTTATCAACCTCCTACACACTTTAGCTCAAATTAACCGCATTTCCTTCTCCTTTACTTGCTAACCTTTCCAGTAAGAAGGGGATACATGTGTCTGTAAGTAAAATTTAACTGCTCCTTCATCATCTCACTGAAGTGGGTGATGTCTTGCCCAGCAGATTTCCTCCTCCCCCCCCCCCCCCCCCCCCATTTTTTGAGTGCATTGAGCAGTGTGTCCTCAAATAACCCTTAGATTTTGTTAATTATGTAAAATTTATGTTCCCAAATATCAAAAACTCTGAGGTTCAGAAAAATGACACTCTTTCCTCCCCAGGAGACACTCATGGGTTGCTGACATGCTCTGCACATGGTGAGCGCAGCCAGAGCCCAGCCGTCAGATCTGCTGCTACACCTGCACCTTCTTACTGGAGCCATCAATCAGTTTTGTTTTTTTAAAAAAAAAATCTGTCAAATGAAATTAATGCTAGATTATATTATCTCACAGCAACACTATCTCACTGGAGGCAGAAAAGGCATTCCGAAAATGCTCCCTTTTGAACTAACCTCTGCCACAGCAGGTTTTCTCCTTACCCCTAAGGGAAGGTGACTGGTGGGGCCTCTTCAGCACCAACGCAGACGCTGCCCCACAAACCTTCTCGCTGCCCCACACACCCCCTGCTTTGGCAGTGAGATCCCAGGTCAATTGTTAACTGCAATTTTCTCTTCTTCTAACAATGCTTTTGTACGACTGTATCATAAAGACCTAAATAACGAAAACATCCACGAGTTTATATCCACATCTGTATTCACTGTCTGTACGTCCCATGGGTACACGCACACACGCACAAGGTATGTATAAAATGGAAGTGTATGCATGAAGGCTGTTGCCTACAGCACTAGTTAGAGTCTCCTCAAGGGAAAACATCAAGGATCTAAAAACTGCCAGGCTCAGGGGAGGATACAAGACTAGACACTACAGACCGTGCTCTTGAACCCCGGTCAGTTAAAGAAGGATTTTCCAAATCCCACGCCCCAGGAGGTCTAATCTAGTCCTAAACTGTGGCACTTTCACAGCCTGATGCTGTCCCGCTGCCTGCAGCGAGCCAGGTGGGCACTAGCTGTGTAACAGGGCAATGGTCTGCACGCGTTCTGTTCTGGTGCTGGGCGCGAAGAGGCGGTCACCCGGGCACCCTCTGCAGCAGCTACCGCATTCAAATCCCACGTTGTTCAAAGGCATCTCAAGGAAGCCACTGCTGAGCTCTGCATGACTGCCTAAATCTTTGCAGCTTGAAACCCTCCCCCAGGAAAAGCCACATCTTTGTGCTACTGCATTTCATCCAGCTACATGACAGCAAAACGGTCGCATCCACTTCCCCTGCCTCTAAGGGTTACCTACCGCTAAGTGGAGCATCTTCAAGACGTGCTGCCCACTTTCAAGTGCTGGCAGAGCACATACCCCAGGAGTAAAGCGCAGACACTCTTTGCCGCAGCGGTACCTGTAGGTTTTGTTGGCCCAGGCTGCCTGAATGTAGCATAAAAGGGTGAACCCCCCTACTCCTGTTCTGCCAAACCTTTCAGTTCTGAGTGAAAGAGCCCAGAAGACATTGTGACCCTGCTGGATGCTGAATTCCTAAGAACATGTGAGCAGCTACCTTCTTCTCTCCTTCAGTTCACTTACTCGAGTGCATCCTCACTTGTTGGTTCGTGCCACGCAGCAACACCAGGTGACAATAGCAGACCAAGTCCTTACCCGGCGAGGTGACAGCACTGCTCTCCCCAACCCTGTGTCTTACCTGAAGGTTGCAGAACGGGCAACGACGGCGTGGGGTACGCACTGAGCTCGAGAGTGGCGACTCTTCCCAAAGACAACCCGGAGGACACCTGAGCCCTACCGAAATAGGCCTGGAGAGCTGCTGGCAGCTCCACCTCTGCTACCCAAGTCTTGCCCTGCGCTGCTCTCCAGTAAGACAGTCTCTGCGCTCCGATGCTGCCGTCTCAGACACCTCTGCTGTGGAATGCAAGAGGTGCAGGGGTTTTCCTAACAGATTCTGTCAAATGGATAAAGAAGAACAAAATGCATTCAAAATGGAGAAAGACCCTGCGTAACTACAAGAGGGAAGAACACCTTTGCGACCACGCTTGCTGCTGTGGAGGAAGGGTTTTAAACTACATCACACAATGGGGGCCTAAGCCCAGAGATAAGAAGGCATGGGGGAGGTTTGGCAGTAAAGGTCCGCACGGGGACATTAATTTTCCTGTGCAGAGGACTGGGCCTTTGGAGGATTTCCTCAGGCTCACAGAGCGTGGACAGCAAACACGAAGAACTGCATGTCCTGCCGTGGTTGCAGGGCTATGATGTGGTCAGACTCAGAGACTTGGGACAGCATCATTTATGGTATATGATGGACACAGACGCCGTAGGGTGTAGGCACAGAATCACCTTATTATAAAATTCTCTAATTATATACAGCATTTCAGTAAAGGGGAGGCCCCTTTACTCCCCAGTCACCACCCGATTCATGTTCCCAGTATAGCTCGCTGCTTATATTTTCTGTTCCTTCTGGCAGGCACTTGACTCTTGTTTCTCAGCTCCTTATCTCCGGAATTTAGCCAGCCACCTGTTGTTTGCAAACCGCTGGAACATGCAGCGCTTGCTTTGTCGTGCCCTTTCTTTGATCCATCGTCCTTGGTTGTTTCAGCAAACAGGCCGAAGCTGCATATTTCCCATGCTGTTTTTATTAAACAAGACGCTGCTCTCCACGATTGTTGATCAAGACGCGGCCACAGCTGCCTACTGGCCGTTCAGGAAGGACAGGCAGGGAAGGGAGGTGTCTCCACGTGATGGAGCTCCCAACCCCGAAGAGCTGTGGTGTGGGAGCAGAGACATGCCTTCTGAGGGTCTCTGGATCTAGGCTAGGAGCAGGGAAGGCTGGGTCTGCTACCACCGCCTGAGACAAGGTGCTGGGTGAGGTTGGCCATAAACAACTAGTTGACGTCCCGCAGCCCTCATCCTCTCTGGGATTTCGACTATCCAGGCACCTGCTGGGAAGGCAAGGGATCACTGGCCAGGGAATCCAGAAGGCTCCCAGACTCCTGGTTAGAATTTCCTAACACAAACACCAGAGAGGGCTGCCAGAGGTGACCCTCTGCTTGACTTGCTGCTCACCAACAGGGAAAAACTGGTGGTGAATGTGGTCACAGGGCAGCTCAGCCTGCGGCAACTGCCAGCTGGCTGCGTGGAGCATCTGGAGGAAGGCTTGAAAGGTGGGAAGCAGAGCTAGGATCCCGAGGTTCAGGACAGGCTTCAGCTTCCTAGGAAGCAGCCCTAAAGGAAGGGGGCGCTGGTTTTCAAAGAAAGGTTTTTTAGATCTCAGGAGCAACCTACCAAGCCTGTAGTTTAGCAAGTCTGGGTATTTTTGCAGAAGGCTTGCTTGATAAGGTAGCAAGCTTCTTAATGAACTTAAATTAACTATTTTGTTCTTCTATTAAATGCACTGAAATGCATAGAGCACACGCAAGGAGAAACAGTGACAGGCACCAAAACAATACAAACATTGCTCAAGCACAAGGGACGGCATCAGGAAGGCCAAAGCCCTGCTGGACCAAAGACTATCCAAAGACATTAAGCAGAACAAGGACATCTTGCAGCGGTACAATGGCGCCAAAAGGAAGTTCAGGGAAAATCAAGTCTGCTGATCAAAAATCAGCCATGGACAGTACAGACATGACCAAAGTGCTTAACTTCGTTTTACGCCTCAGTGTTCATGGACAAAGCGTGGTCCCAGACCTTGAAGTGTAGTGGACAATATAAGAAGGGCAGCCAGTAGTGGGGAAGGAACAAGTTAGGGACTTCTAAGAAGAGCTGCGACATCCAGGTCCACAGACCTGGTGGGATTCAGCAGAGGGGACTGAGGGAGCTGCTGAGGCGATGAAGCTGCTGTTTCCTAGGCAAAATCATGGCGATTTGGAAGGTCCCGGCCAACTGGTCCCAAACGTGACACTCACCTCTGAGAAGAGGAGAGCCAGCTCTTCCTCAGCCGCCTTAAAGCCACGAGCATGTCCTCTTCATGCACAAACATTTGAAGGACAAGAAGGCAAACCTGAACAGTCAATATGGAGTTCGCAACAGCAAACTGTGCTTAACCGATGTAACATGACTGTTTTCTGTGGGCAGAGGGGGAGCGGTGGATGTGACATACCACAGAGCCAGCAAGGCTTCTGACACCGACTCCAACGGCATTTTCCTTGGGAAACTGAGGAGCTATGGACCAGGCGCACGGGCAGCTAGGCGGGCTGAGAACAGAGCGGGCTGCTGCGTGAGAAGGTAGCGATTAATGGCTAGGCAACTGGCAATGAGCAGAGTGATCTAGGGGCCAGTCTAGGGGCCCACCTTGTTCAACACCCTCATTGACAGCACAGATGACACGGAGGACACCCTCAGTAAAAGTACAGATGATACTAAAGTAGGGGGAACATCTGACAGTGAGATGCAGAGCTTCAAACCAGAGGGCCCTTGGGAAATTTGAGGACCAGGCTAACAGAAACCTCATGAAGTTCAGCAATGAGAAGAAGAAAGGTGTGCGTCTGGGGTGGACCAACCCAACACACTGGTCCAGGCTCAGGAGAGGCTGCCCGAGTAGCAGCTCCATGCAAGAGGCTGGAGCGGGGTTTACAATGACTGCCAGGCTGAGTATGAGCCCGTAACGCACTCCCACAGAGAATACGGCGAGCTGCATAGTGGGCTACATAATAAGCAGCGTGGCCAGCAGATCAAGGAAGTTACTGCCCTTTTTACTCAGCACTGGTGAGGCTGCACCTCAAATATGATGTTCAGTTTTTGGCCATTAAGTTGAAGAGAGACAGGGAAAAACTGAAGAGGGTCCAGACCCAGGCTGCATGACAAAAAACTCAAGCAGTCTACAACTGCTTGCAGGGTGTCAACTTACAAAGCTGATTGAGCCAAACTCTTCCTGGAATTAGCAGATGATGAAACAAATGTGGCCAACAGCCACAAGTTGTGGTTTGGGAAATATAGGTTGGATGGAAAGATTGCAGCACCACCATCTTGCAAAGGGTTTCCTGCAGAAGGTTTCTAAGGCTTGGCTGGACAGAGCCAAAGCTGACCTAATGTCATCCTACCCAGAGCGGGATCTCAGGAGAACCCTATACAGCTGTGGGTTCAAAAGCTGGCTCAGGAAGATCAGCCCGAACTTACGGTTTCACTGTAAAGCAGAGTAATTAGTTGATGGAAAAACCCTCAAGGATCCCCAGAGAGCCTTGACAAAGAGCAATGTGACAATATTCTCTCCACTTTCCCACTAAAAGATACTTGGAAACTACTGAGAGACATGCTCAAGGAACTAAGAGAAAACCCCTCCATTTTAGGATGTAAAAAAGACTCCTGTGTAACTGGGACACAAGTTTCTACAATGGATAAGGATTTGAACGTATGTCAGGCTGAAAATATGGTCCACCAAGCCACAAAAATGCATCTGCTAATTGTCTGTCTGTTATTAAAAGGAGTATTTCTCATAGGAAATGAGCAGTCCTCAGACCCATCTGACATCCAGGCCACTGAGTGAAAAGCTGTGGTTTCCAGGGACAGCTAAGAAAAAACATCTGGGAGACTGGAGATGCTGCAGAAGTGCACTCAGCAGCCGAAGAGAGGCAGCTGCAGTAATAGGGGAAGTGAAAAGAAAAAGCATGTTATTGGCACAGACTGGTCATATCTTGCCACCATTGAAGGTAGAGCTGATGGAGGCATCTCTAGTTGATGGAGGCAACACGGCCATAGTATGGCTTTCAGGACTGTACATAGATAAACCCAGGCCTACACGTGTAGCACAGGGTCTGGGGTATGGTATAACACTCTTGCCTGCTCTATATGGCTCAACACACCTAGACATGATGTCTCTGCAGTGATGAACATGAGGAGAGCCTTAGGGCTGTGACGAAACCTTGTGCTGTTGAAGTTCTTGGCCCACCATGAACTGGAGATGACTTCTGTGAGACAGACGGACTGCAACGAGAAAGTGAGCACCCTGGAGACGAGGGAATCGAACGAGATGCCTTCTTGAGGCAATGGGAATGTCACACTCAGAATCACGTTCAAAGGCTGAATCTCCAAATAAAAGCATTGTGTCCAGGAAGGGTTTCCTTCTGTGTCTGCTGCTGGTGGAGGCCAAACAGGACAAACTCACAGCGATCTCAGTGTTACTTCTGAGTCTCCAGAGAGGTCAGCACCTCAGAGCGTACGAACGCCACAACGCTCGCTGACTCCACGTCGGAGAGGCATCGCTGGTTTGTTTTTAAGGCTTTTGCACCCCTAAACCTGAGAAGTGCCAGTGGCAACTGCACATCCAGCTACACCCATAGTGTCGACAGCACGCACACTCTAGCAGTTCCTCTGAGAGAAAACCCTGAGAGCGCAGAGAGCAAAACCAAGTGCACCAAGCAGCTGCTCCACGTTTGCTATTTCTCACCCGCAGTGCTACAGAATAATGTGCTTTTTGCCAAGAGACCGCAGCGCTGGGATTCACCTGACAGAACGTGCTGTCCACAAAATGGGCACCTACCCTGGAAAAAGCTGCCCTGGGATCCGCGTCTGGTCGGGGCAGAGCCGGTCAGAGAATCCACCAGGCGCTGGGTATCATCGTCACATCCTACGGCAGACTCCAGGCTAGGTCAGATGAATTAATTGTTCCCTGAATTCCATCTCCATATTTCTTTGGTATCCACAGGCAGAACTGGCAAAGCAGATGAGGCAGGCAGGTGCAGGCACCCAGGCGACTGAAGCCTGACGCCAGGCGAGATGAATCCCACCATAGGTCTCTACCAAACGCCATGAACTGAGATCACCTGCGCCTGCTGTCGCAGCAGCCCCGTGGGTTGCGGGACCGCAGTGGTATTTAGGAGTTACGGTGCCCCATGGATAGCTGGCACCTGGACGTCGAAACGAGAACGCTGACAAGCCGGTGTCAGCCAAACCAACCAGAGGAAAGCAGCCGCTTGGCTTCACGTTAGAGCTGTCCTCCAATCACTCCATTTGGAGTGCATGCGATGGAAGCGCAGCTAAAAGAGATGCCGAGTAAACACTGAGGTTACTTATCTAGCTGTTTCTATACACATAAAGACTGCGGGAGAGAGGGTGAGGGATGGTGATCTCAGTGCTGGAAGATCAGGGGCAGAGCTTGGTGCCTCTGATCCGTCTGCCCGGAGCAAGCAGAAGCCCTGGGAATTCTCTGTCCTTTCTCGTTCCTGGCGCAGCCCATGTCAACCAACGCAACAGGCCGCTCTGCCCATGGCTGAGCTGAATCACACTCATCACAGACAGGAAGGTTAGTCACTAGGACGGAAGGGCAGCCGCCTTACTGGTGAGGAACCGGCAGTCTTTCTTTAGAAGACCTGACAATACAAAATAACTTAGATCGGTTCATGTATTTTTTTTAGCAGAAGAATCTGCAAAATAGGATCCCTTGGCTGCTGGATCAGCAGATAACAAAGATGCTGAGCAGAAACTGCTGGAGTTTCACCTGGACTGCTTTTCCTGAAACCTGGGCAAAGGCATGTTTTGGAGGTCACTGGGCTTTTGCTAGGTAAATGATCGAAGCAGTGAGCCTGGCAGTAGCCATGGAGGGTCAAGGAAAGGACATGGAGAGACAAGGCTAACAAAGTAAACGAAGCGTGGCACTAAACGGATCGGGACAGTCAGGTCCAGGCATCCTGACAGTTCCCCTACAAGCTTACAATCTAGACAGTGGGTAAAATCTTCAGCAGTAATAAAATTGGGATTAGATTCCCACCCAAAATGCGTTGCAGCAAGCAGGGGCTGAGTCAACACAAAAAGCAGGAGATTTAGCACTAGTGACCACTCCACATAGAATCATTTAAGTTGGAAAAGATCTTTAGGATCGTTGAGTCCAACCATAAACACGGTATGCTGGGACTAAGAAATGAACCTGTTCACTCCAGTAGGAAGAGAAGGCTTAAGTGTCTAGACCTCCTGAGAGAGAGGATTTGAAGCACGACAAAGGAAAGCAGAAAAACCAGCAAGCCCAGAAGGCAAGGAAAAAAGAGTATCTCTATGGAAGGAGAGCAAAGGGCAGATATTCCAGTCTATTATGGTACTTTACAGCTGCAAATACTTGGAAGACTGGGGACTCGGCTGGTGTAAAAGCCTCAGCATAGCTGTGAGGGCAAAATTTTAAACACGCTTCTTCTGATGCTTGAATTTCTGTTGATAGGTGGCATTGCAGGACTGAGGTTACGTCTCTCCACAGCTCCAGGCTCCCTCTGCCACAGCTCAGAGCCAGAAGACAGTCCAAGGGGAGAAGCGTAAGGGAGCCGGGCAGCCTCGCAGCAGGCGCTTCTGTTAAAACCGGCATTGGCAGGAGATAAATTCCACCAGCGAGGGGCGAGCAGGCAGCGTACGTGACTACATACGTGATCAAAGGCTGATCTCCGCAGGCATAGTGGAGCAGAGGAACAATGACAGCTGGAGGAACCCCAATGCCCTGGTTGGTGTCAGTGCAGCACCCCAGCTCAGCTTCCCCCAAGGCCACCGCGGGGGAAGGCTCAGCCCCAGGTCTGTGCTCAAGACCCAAGGGATGAGACGGTGGGAGAAGCTCTCTCCAGGACACCCGTGGACCACGGGGAGCCAGTGCCTGCGGGGGTATGGGATGCGTTACGGGATGCCAGGACGAGCATTCTGGGATTGTGCCAGACCTACCGATACGCCCAGTGAAAGGACCAAAGGCAGGACAAGGAAGGGATGACGGTGGGACAGGCAAGGACAAGCACGGGAGAACAGAGGGAGAAGGGAGAGGAAGAGGCCAGCTGAGCGTACCAGGTTGCTGGTCGGTACGGCCCGAGCCTGGGCACCACGCTCTGCCGCGTCTTGTCACCGCACTACTTCTGACCACGTTTCGGGGTGAGGGTGCGCGCCGTGTTGTGTCCCTCTGCATGTGTGTGCATGAAGGCACAGCTGCCAGCAACCGGGGAAGGGGCTGTAGGGCCCGTAGGTGCTGGGGTGCCAGCAGCTCCAGAGACCCGCCTGCGTCCCCATTGCACGTTGATGCACATGTGGGTGCATTCAATTCGCTAGAAACCGTTGAGCTGGACCGTCCAGTGAGTAGGATAAGAGGCTTGGAGCCAGGGCCATAGACCTGGGGCAGACACTGCAGAGGCTGGGGGTCTGCGAATTTGGACCAGATGGACCAGTGGGTTTGAGAGTCCGCTACTGGTAAGGCCCTGTGTCTGGAGCAGCTGCCAGGGAGACTGGTTTGTGTTTGTGGGCGCCTGTGCATTAGGCAGCTGGGGAGACCAGGGGACTGGAGACCAGGTGCTGGACAGACCGAGTGCCTATGGGCTGGGGAGCCCAGTGCACACATGTGTGCACGTGTGTGCGCACGTGTGTCAAGAATTCTGAGTATCAGCAAGTGGGAGCCTTGCGGAGGGATGGGAGCTGCTGGAGCATCCACCGGACTGCACCCAGTGTCCACGGCCAGCCACCCCTCTCCCAGCTTCAGAAGCTGATTTAACTGCTGAACTAGTGTGAGGAGGACTAGGGCAGGTCAGGGCTGGCTTGGAGCTGTAAGCAGCATCCCTGCCACCTGGTCCTTGCATGAAAGAGCCATTTTGTGGTGCCAAAGGAGCTGTTCCCCACGGCTGGGCAAGGTCACCTCTCACGTGGAGACTGTCACTGCCACCAAACACTGCTCTGCCTGCAAACACCTCTCAGGACTTCCCACCTGCACTTCTTTATTTGAATTTGCTAACTCCAGTGTGAAAGCACCTTACATGTGCCTGGCTGTCTAGCACTGATCTCCAGTACTAAGAAAGCTTTAAAGCTAGAAGGCTAAAGATTAATTTCAGCAAGAGATGCTCTCAGGCTACAAGTTACAAGGCTAGAAATGAAGTCTCACACTTAAAATGCCCGTGCACCTTCCATCTATATTCAACCCATCTCTAATCCATACACTTGGACAGGTTGATGAAAGGGTCCCAGGCACCTGTACAAGGCTTCAAGCTGTATCACAACATCTCCCTTTCTGAATAGTGCCCCGGGGATGTGGCTTTACATTGCAGTGAAGTTGCTGTGCTCATTCTAAACCCACCTCCAGCTTTCCTTCCCAGGGAAACCACACGTGCTTATTGCTCCACTTGCCATAGGTTTAATGATTACGCAGCCACAGGGGAAGTCAGCTCAGGTAGCTGATCCAGAGGGAACGGTAACCCGCTCAGGGCAGGTTACCGGCTAAATACATTCATTCTGCAGCTGAACATCCAAACTGGGAGGGAGGGGAGAGGGATCGCGAGTCTCACACGGGATGAGGCTGCTCTACTGCAGCACTAACCTCCTCCTCGCACCCCACGTGGCTTTATGCGCATTTGAAATTCTTCCTTGCTTTGTCATATTTCTAATACTACATGTAAAATTTCTAATACTACGTATCAGAAGAAATCAGCTCTATAATGATTTTGTCAGGTTTATGACAATCGGTACTTCACCGGTTTTCTTTAGAGGTTGCAGAAGACACACCAACAATGCAGATGACAGCAGGCTATTTGGGTCACGTAGCTCTTGCCAGCACCCTCCTGCTCGCAGCTTTCAGAGGACTTTTCTGGCTGCAGGAACTGTGCCCACAAAAGGACAGACAGAGCAAACGGCCCCACCAGGAGCTGCTCTGCAGAGCGTTTGGTGCAAGTGTGGAGGGCAAATCTGGGCCCCACGAAGAGCAGAGAGGAGAGCGGAGGAGAGGTGTGGTCTTCCCACTGGAAGTAAGGCCAAGTGCCGACCGGCACCTCTGCTGAGAGGTGCTCGAGCCTGGCTCCCCTCTCCCCTTTCCCCTGGGATCCACCAGCCGCGGGATTGCCCATGCTGCTGGCAGCAGGCGGCTCCGTGTCCCCGCACGCTGGCCGTCGGTCCTCCTGCCTGCCCCGCAGCAGCACCCGTGGGACTCCCCATCTGGGATGAAGGGCACAGCACGTTCAGCGCCTCGGCACGGACACATCACAGCCGGTCCCTGCTTTGGGCACAGGCCTTCCATCAACTAGCAGCTGAGCTGAGCAAAGGCTTACCACCCGTCTCCCCAGGTCCCAGGAAGACCTCCACAACCGGTACAACTTCACAGGTCCACCTGCCAGAAGGGTGCAGCTCTGCCTGCCTTGCACCACGCACAGCCACAGCCTACACCTCACCACCACCACCACGTCGGACCAATGCAGATTTCATATACTTCATTACTGGGTTTAAAGCCTCATGATTTTTGCACGGGAAGATGCAAGAAAGCACAACCCCACGGATGCCAGCCCTTCCCCTGACTGCACAGACCCCCGGTCCAGCGTGTGCTGCTCCGCGCTTGCTATGAGGAGATGCGCAGCGAAGCCTGGCCACGCCACGCACATCAAACCTTCATGCGAAGCTCCCCTTCCGTCCCACCTAATGCACGGTCGTTTCACAGACTCAGGGTTGATTCGGCCTCGCTCTGCCTCTTCTGGCACCGTTACTCCCTTGGAAGGGCGAGGATTCATCTCTCATCTCTTCCTGCACTCACAGTGTATACATCTCTGTTTGAAACAAACTCTCCGGGATCCCTTCACAATTAAGGCATCTTGACTGAGCGATTCACAAACTCTAAATAATTTCGCACTGCCTTATTGTAACAGCCTTTTTTCTGGCTTTAAGAAATGCAGACTTGGCCTATTTGTACCATACCCACTTGGCACGGATTCTGAACGTAATTTTCACTTGCAGGTACCACAGTAATGTCTCCTACACTTTCCTCCTATAGTGAGGGGAGCCCCTATAAACATTAACAAACTAATGTTATCACTCTCTTAAATCACTCCTTAAAACTATCCTCTTCACCACAAAATGAAGTAGCTGATATGCCAAGACTGCTCCTCGCAGCGTCATTGCACTGGCCAGAGACGGTGAGCACCAGCACGGGAAGACCCGCGCCGCCCGCGTGCTGGGACACAGCACCCACCATGACGCCTTCCTGACCTGCCACCAGGGTTCTGGATACGCACTTACAAGCAATAACCAAACGACACTAATGCGGGAGCAAGCGAGGGCTGTCGCTGGTGCGGACCTCAGAGCCCGACCCCGGTTCTCTCCTAAGCCTCCCGCCTGTGCCCTGGGGAGGCTGCACCTCTATTTCGCCGCGCCGCGCCTTCTGCGCAGCCCTCGGGCCACTTGCTTAACGTGAAGTGGCCAGTGACTCTAACCCTTGCTTTAAACCCTTTGTTTTAAAGGTAATCAGGAAAATCCAGTTGGCTGCGGGCTCGGAGCAGAGTGGAGGCAGTACACAGCCTCCAGCATTGCCTCCTCAGGAACGGGAAAGCACCAAGGGGGAGATACAAGAGCAGAGACCTACACACCTGGTCAGTCTAATTCTTCTCTATAGACCCCAAGACTTGCACCACATTGGGCAAAACCGTAATAAATGTCAGTACCAAACAGTCCTGATTGGCCTCCAGAGTGGGCATCTAATGAGCCTTTTCTCCAACCTCCACTTTCCCCGTACTTTCAGTTAGCAGAAGGGAACCTGTCAGCTCATCTCCTAGCACAGAGAACATGTACCTGCTTGAATTTTTGTACCCGAAGTACATTTTTTCATCAAGACATCCAGGCAGCAAGCATTTCAGTAACAATTATTACGCAGCTCTCAAAACACCTTATAAAGGAAAATAATTTGATGCAAGACGTGGGCCCTTGTCCTGCGGAGGCAGATGCTGCTGGCAGCCACCGGCCGCTCTCCTGCCGCATCCGGGCTCACCTCAATCAGAAAGTCTCCTGTGCGAAGCCCTGCTCTCCAAGCAACTCCTTCCACATCCACTGATTCCAGGTACTGGAGCGCTGGGAAGGCTGGGGTTGGGGTGAACTCCTCAATTGGGGTTTCAGCTACAAAACAAAGAGAGAGACGGATTGAGACAGTGTGGCAAAAAGCAAGCAGAAGGTGGGCAAGGATGTCCAGGAGCCTAGCACAACCTCTATGTATCGGTTCAGAAAGAACATACGTGCAAGGCTCAGCTTGACTTCAACGCAGGAACCAGAGCTAATGCTCATTACTGGCTTTCACATGCTACCAGACAGATGGCTGTTGCTAATAGCCTGTGCCACAGCTGAGGAAAGGGAGAAGTTACCTTTCCAAGCAAAGTGCCGCTCCTGGGCACTACGACACCGGCCGCTCGTTCGCACGGCGACCCAGGGAGCAGCGTCGGTAGGGTCATTCCAGCCCTACCTCCCCTGAACGGCGGACCCAGGACCAGTGAGGGGATTGTGCCCTCTCCAGTGAACTGTGCTGCATGGGTTTCGGAGCTGCTCTCCGCCAGTAGCAGCCTCAAAGATGAAGCTGAAGATGGGCTACCAGATACAGGAGTACTCAGCGAGTGTGTAGGGGGTGCGAAGGTGCGATCTTGAAACCACCTCTCCCAGCTACTCTGCCTTCCTTGCCTGCCAAAGCACGAGACGGTGTTCCACATCACCTGACTGTCACGGAGAGAGAAAATAAGGACATGGACCTGTTGGAGCGGGGCCAGAGGGGGCACAGAAATGCTCCGAGGGCTGGAGCCCCTCTGCTGCAAGGCCGGGCTGGGAGAGATGGGGTTGTGCAGCCTGGGGAAGAGAAGGCTGCGGGGAGACCTTATTGCGGCCTTTCAGTGCTTAAAGGGGGACTGTGGGAAGGGTGTGGGTGACCTCTTTAGCAAGGCCTGTTGTGACAGGACAAGGGGTGATGGCTTTAAATTAAAGGAGGGGAAATTTAGACTGATATAAGGAAAAAAGTTTTACTGTGAGGGTGGTGAGACAGTGGCCCAGGTTGCCCAGAGAGGTGGTTGATGCCCCATCTCTGGAAACACCCAAGGCCAGGCTGGACGGGGCCCTGAGAAACCTGGTCTAGTTGAAGATGTCCCTGCTCACTGCAGGGGTTTGGACTGGATGGCCTCTAAAGGTCCCTTCCAGCCCAAACCATTCTGTGATTCTATGACTCTATTCTAAAATTATTGACACATTAGGAATAAAGGGCTGAAAACCCCAGACACGCTCCGACAGATCTGCACTCCCCTGAAAGTGTGAAACACAGTGGAGGGTCAGAGAGTGGATTTTATTCCTCCTCTACCCTGGACAGCCACTTTGCTCAGGGCTAGTTGTCAAATAACAGATCGCAGTTGTACAGCAGTCCTCTCCTGCAACAGCAGCACAGCAGTCATTCTGCTGAGTAGCTCTTGAACGTACTTAAATCACCAGGAGGATGGGGCTAACAAGCCATTGTTTTGCCTAATGATGCAGCATATGTCATGCACCAGAAGACATTAGTGCCTGAAACGTCTGCATTTTGGCTGCTGACCAGTGGCTGGCCAAGAGCACGGCACCGCCACTCGCACAGGGTCAGTCTAAAAGCGTGATGCAGAGCCTCTGGCACCGACGGTGTTGATGCAGATCCTCGGTCCGCTGCTATACAAGCACTAAGTTTAGGTCTTGACTGGGGTGCATACAGATTCCTGGCAGATGGCATACTTGATGTGGCAATGAATTACTTTGCATTACTTTCTCTGAAGGGTAATCAATACAGGAGTGTGAAGAAGGGCTTGCATAGCAGTGCCAAGAGCAGCACCAGAGACCCTCAGAGCTTGGCTGTGACGGCTCGTAGTGGCCTCCCCTCAAGAAGTGTAGTTATCACATGTGTAAGAGAGAAGCTAAAGCTGGTTGGTAGGAAGTGCAACAGTGAGTCCACAGCTGCATCAAGCAGCTCAAACATACGCAGAACCTAGGAATTCAAAACAGAGACATGCTCCCCAAACCCTGGCCAGGCTGGCAATTTTGGGGCCAGGAGCTGAAGACTCTCACTCAGGGCTTTTCACCAGACTGATGGAGGTGTCTTTTTCTCACATGAATCTTCAGTCCACGCAGGATTCACTGTCTCATCTTCATTCAGAAGAGCCAGCGGTAAAAGGACACTCTCTGCTGGTGTAGGGACAGCTCTGAGCAGGATGCACTGAACGATGCAGGCTAACTTTCTAAGAAATCAAACACCGAATCTTGTCTTTAGTGGCTGATGATGCCTGAACAAACCATTTGCCTTAGAGACATGCAGCAAGCAAGTCAGAAAAACCATGATTATCTAGTCTGATATCGCGCACGACAAGGGCCAGAGCCTTCAACAAAGGTCCCTGTAGGTCCACTTCTCACCTCAGCTGATGTACGCAGAAAGTGTGATTTTTGTTAGCAATATAGATAAAGATGTATTGTACTGACAGGCCTAGACAAGTTATCCGTCACTCTAAATCTATTATCAAAACAATATATTTTTAAAAGCTGTGTCATTACCCTAACGAAGCAGTAGATTTCATAACAGTCAGTGGACAATCTTGTACATACATCTCCTTTGACGTCAGGTCACTCCAGTAAATGTGACCTACATTCGCTTTCATTTGTCTAAAATGCACACACACTGATTTAATACAGGTAAAAATATTTCCATCATTTCCCATACTACTTCATTATTTTACTTACAATTTTTATGCAAGATTTTTTCTGCTAACTCACGATAGCCGTTGGCGAGCACCAGACCAAGACAAAGTTTGCCTGACAAGATGTTAATATGCCGAATGATCTGATTATGCTTAGATGGTTTTATCAACAGCTTTCCATTACTTCTTCCTTTGATGGAAGCTAGCTTAGTGGCAAACAGCTGACAAAGTCATCCTACCTATTCTTACAAATGCCAGTGTAACATTTGATTTCTCCAAATCCTTCAGGATTTTCCCCTGTATTAAATTCAACTCTTTGGATCAGTGTTGACCAGCAAGTTCTTTCAATAGTCTGAAGTTCAAAGAACCACAAATGTGACTTTGCTGCAGACTGTAACTGCAAAACTAGGTGCCCATGAACTTATGTCAGGCGCAGGCCTGGAAGGATATCTGGTTTAAGGGGAGAAAGACCTTGTGTATTGCCTGAACCTCTGAAAGTGAGAAAAGGGGAGACTCAAGCTCTCTGAATGTCAAGTAAATTATTTCTATAACGATAACAAGACATAAAGTCTCTGTAGAATATCACCACTGTACTTCACAAAATGGGAGCATCAGCACTGCCCTCTCATCATACATGTATCATAATTAAGTCATGAAAAGGTTAAGTGGAAGCCCTGATCCCTGGGGAGGACGGAGTTGGAGAGATGACAATTTAATTGGCTTCCTAGCCAGGAGAAGGAGCCTGATGTGAGCAAACCACGCGTCACGGCGGCTCCAGATACACCTGTCCCATCGGGCTTACCCCCACCGCGATCCCACAGCTGCACAATTCGGAAGCATTGCCCCACGTTTCCCCACCACGGGGCTGACGACAGCCCACGGACAGCGGGGAAATCCTAAACTATAGCTCAGTGAAGAGTCATCTGAGGGATAGTTCAAGGATGACTTTTTCGTATTGGTAATCCAAGATATAAACCGATAAGGAATACAGATAAAATTGACCTAGGAAACCCAGCCTTATAGCCAGTTTTGTCACCTGCATTATTGATGTGTTACATGAGGACTCCAGGCACACCATTTTCCGTGGGCTGGAAGCCATATATCTACAGTAACTGCATGCCGTGATACACGATTTGTAAAGTGTCACTAGTGCCTTAAAGACTCAGTAAACAAGAAAATTCATCCTGAATTCAGAGCTGTATCCTTATGAAGCAAATACTAGAAGTATAATTTAATACTTGAGGGGGGAAAATGTAGACAGAGGAAACAACCAGCTCTCCCCTGCTACTGCCTGAAGTCCCAGCACTCAGTCACAGGGAACACGGAAGAAGCTCTAGTAATGGACAAGTAAACATAAACTAAACGACCTCTTTTCCATGCAGAGAATGAGATCTGCACGGCAAACTGCTCCAGGTGTCTCCCACGGCCACACCAGGCAGTGGAAGGAGGAGTTGTGACCTCCAGGTGTGGGTGCAGTCCAGCACTGGAATTCCCGTCTTCCTCAGTTAACTCGGAGACTCAAGCACTACAGGCGAAACCTGCTTACTGGGGCCTGCTGCTGTGCTTCCTCGTTTCAGACCTTTCCCTTACAGCTGCTTTTACTTATTAGTCAGTCAAATATATCAGTGCTGTGCTTATACCTGGGCAGTACAGAGACTGCTCTATACTTCACTGCAAAGGACCTGCAAAGGGAGAAATTTCCTTTGCAGTACACAATGATTCAAACTTCCCAGGTAAGTGCCAGAAGAGTTGTAAACCCAGCTTAGCACCTGAAAGCCCTGCGCTGCCTTACCTGTTGAGCTGACAGGCACTGGGCACATTGCTTTCTCATAAAGAACAGAACTAAATGAAATGTGTGTTGACAGCAACCCTATGGAGCACCTGTAAACCACGCTGCGTGCAGGAGACCCTGATGGTGGGGATATCTCCTTCCAAACCATCAGAATCTGCTGAAAGCGGCAGAAGCACCTCTGGCCAATACTGCTCCTTCAAAGGCAAGGGGTGAACAGAAAGCCACTGCTATGGGAGAAGCCCTGACTGCCACCCCTCTGTCCCCATGGCAGTCTATCCAGCCCACAGGCCTGACGCCGAAAACCCGCGCTCCTCTGGGTCACGGGAGATGGAGCCCTGCATGGGACGTGCTGCTGCATGCGCTGCCCAAGCATGGCCGTATGCAGACATCCATGCACTGGCTGCAGACAGCACGCTCTCTAAAACACCCTGGAGTCAGTACTGGCCACGGTGGCGTGATGGCTCAGAGCAAAGCTCAGGAGCACTCACAGAATCAAAGAATCATAGAATCGTTAAGGTTGGAAAAGACCTCTAGGATCATCAAGTCCAACCGTCAACCCAACACTACCAGGTCTCCTAAACCATGCCCTGAAGTGCCACGTCTACACGTCTTTTAAATAGCCCCAGGGATGGTGACTCCCCCACCTCTCTGGGCAGCCTGTGCCAAGGCCCTTTCTCAATAAAGAAATATTTCCTAATCTCCAACCTAAACCTCCCCTGACGCAGCTTGAGGCCGTTCCCTCTCGTCCTGTCACTGGTGACTTGGGAGCAGAGACCAACACCCCCCTCACTCCAGCCCCTCTCAGGCAGCTGCAGAGAGCGACAAGGGCTCCCCTCAGCCTCCCCTTCTCCAGGCTAAACCCCCCCAGCTCCCTCAGCCGCTCCCCAGCACACTTGTGCTCCAGACCCTGCCCCAGCCCCGCTGCCCTTCTCTGGACACGCTCCAGCCCCTCCAGGGCCTTCTTGTCCCGAGGGGCCCAAACCTGAGCCCAGCACTCGAGGTGGGGCCTCCCCAGGGCCGAGCACAGGGGCCCCATCCCTGCCCGGCTCCTGCTGGCCACACCAGTGCTGACACAAGCCCGGGGGCTGGTGGCCTCCTTGGCCACCTGGGCACTGCTGGCTCATGCCCAGCCGGCTGTCAGCCAGCCCCCCCAGGGCCTTCTCCGCCAGGCACTTCCCAGCCCCTCTGCCCCAAACCTGCAGCGTTGCCTGGGGTTGGTGTGACCCAAGGGCGGGACCTGGCACTGGGCCTTGTTAAACCTCACCCAGCTGAGCTTGGCCCATTGATCCAGCCTGCCCAGGTCCCTCTGCAGAGCCTTCCTGCCCTCCAGCAGATCGACACTCCCGCCCAACTTGGTGTCATCTGCAAACTCACCGAGGGCGCACTCATCCGCTTGTCCAGATCATTGATAAAGACATTAAAGACTAGCCCCAACACTGAGCCCTGGGGAGCCCCGCTCGTGACCGGCCACCAACTGGATTTAGCTCCGATCACCCCAACTCTCTGGGCTTGGCCACCAGCCAGTGTTTTACCCAGCAAAGAGTAAACCCGTCCAAGCCATGAGCCTCTGGCTTCTACAGGAGGATTTTGTGGGAGACAGTGTCAAAGGCTTTGCTGAAGTCCAGCTAGGTAACACGCACAGCCTTTCCCTCATCCACCAGGTGGGTCACCTGGTCATAGAAGGAGATCAGGATGGCCAGGCAGGACCTGCCTTTCATGAAGCCGTGCTGGCTGGGCCTGATCCCCTGGCTGTCCTGCATATGCTTGATGAGCTCACTCAAGATGAACCGCTCCATGACCTTCCCTGGTACCAAGGTCAGGCTGACAGGCCTGTAGTTCCCCGGATCCTCCTTCCAGCCCTTCTTGTAGATTAGCACATTGGCAAGCCTCCAGTCATCTGGGACCTCCCCTGCTAACCAGGACTGCTGGTTAGTGATGAAGAGTGGCTTGGCAATGGCCTCTGCCAGCTCCCTCAGTGCTCTCGGGTGGATCCATCTGGCCCCAGACCCTTGTGAGTGTCCAGGTGGAGCAGCAGGTCGTAGACTGCTTCCTCCTGGATTATGGGGAGTTGTTCTGCTCCCCGTCCCTGTTCCAGCTCAGGGGACTGAATACCCTGGGGATAACTGGTCTGGCTATTAATGACTGAGGCAACGAAGGCATTTAGTACCTCAGCCTCCTCCTCATCCTTGGTCGCAATGTTCCGCCCCTACACCCAATAAGAGGATGGAGATTCTCCTTGGCTCTCTTTTTGTTTACATATTTGTAAAAACATTTTCTGTTATCCCTTACAACAGTGATGAGATTTAGTTCCAGCTGGGCTTTTGTCTTCTTAGTTTTCTCTCTGCAAGACCTAACAAGATCCCTGTACTCTTCTTGAGTTGCCTGCCCCTTCCTCCAAAAGTGGTAAACTCTCCTTTTTTTCCTGAGTGCCAGCAAAAGCTCCCTGTTCAGCCAGGCCGGTCATTCCCCTGCTGGTTTGTCTTGTGGCACATGGGGACAGCCTGCTCCTGATCCTTTAAAACTTCTGACTTGAAGAATGCCCAGCCTTCCTGGACTCCTTTGCCCTTCAGGACTGCCTCCCAAGGGACTCTCCCAGCCAGAGCCCTGAACAGGCCAAAGTCTGCCCTGAGGAAGTCCATGGTAGTGCTTTTTCTGACCCCCCTCCTTCCTTCACCAAGAATTGATAACTCAATCATATCATGGTCTCTAAGCCCAAGACAACCTCTGACCACCACATCTCCCACCAGTCCTTCTCTGTTTGTGAACAGATCAAGCGGGGCACCTCCCCAGTGGGCTCACTTACCCGCTGTGTCAGGAAGTTATCTTCCACACACTCCAGGAACCTCTTATACTGTTTCCTCTCTGCTGTGCTGTATCTCCAGCAGACATGTGGTAAGTTGAAGTCCCCCATAAGCACAAGGGCTAGTGATTGTGAGACTAACTCACAATCTAACACTCCCCGCCTGCTCTTCCCTAAAAGCCCGCTGTTCGGAGAAGGTGGACAGATGCTGACGCTGACAGGGCCGAGGCAGGCACCAACCCCGCACCAAGATGCTCGATCCATCTGTAGGGCTGCTCTGCTGATGGCCAGAGACCAAGGAGCAGGCTGGACACACAGGGGATGATGAGAAGAACAGAGCTGGTTTATCACCCTGATCTGGGCTGTTGTGATCAAGCACAGAGCTGCCCAGCAGAAACCCTGCCGAACAGCCCCAGTGATATCATTCACGTATCTTTGTAACTTTTTCCTCGGTTTCTGATGCTCCTTTTCACTGCCCCAGTTTCCTCCCAAATGAACAATCTGCCTCTGGCTACTTTCAGCCCACTCACCCCAGTTTTGCTACATCTGCACTCAAATCTGTATTTCCAATACCATTACCTAGGTAATCTTGGCCTTACCTGGTGTCATGGAGCGGTTACCCCCAAAGGTTTCCAGTATTCCCTGTCAGTTATCTGTGAAGTTCGGCCACTTCCAGCATCTCTCCCCCTCACACACAGACGAAATCCAGCCGTTCCGCCAAAGCGCTGATGTGACTTTGCCACCTCCCTCACTGCTAGCTGTCATGTCCAACCTCTCATGTCACGTCCAGTCGTTCTCTGCCTCCTGTTCAGTCACCTTAACCTCAGCCTCACCAGCAGCCCAGCCATTCGTCTACAGCCCCAACACCCACTAAACAAGAAATGTTAACCAGAACAACCCACAGTATTCAGATCTGGTTGCAGCCCTGGTAATGGAGGAGGAAGACTCTGATACTCCATACACAACCTGGGAGTCCTGACCTCTGCCTCTCACGGAGGCCTGAGTGAAGGCCGAAGACTGCAGAGCAGCCACCACAAAAGCCAGCTTGGGACCAGACCCTCCAAAAATACCGTTTCCAGGTCAGAGCCTGCAGGAAAGTGTTAGGTCAGAGTATGTAATTCGGTGACAATTCATCCGTAACTGCCTGCCCAGGAAGCAATCAAATCTGAGGCAGCTCTCTTATCCAACTGCTGAAGGCAAAACTAAATCAAAAGGTTTGGAATTAAATTACAGAAATTCTCGCTGGTAATTAGGTAAAATTTCCTAACAAGGAGGTCTACTGTTCATTGCAAAAGCTCACGACGTTCGTACTTCTCAAGGAACTATCACCATAACACTACAGCTTTGGTTGTGCCATTTGATCACTGCGGCCGTTTCTTGGTCTTAAAAACCCACTGTCCGGGAGGTCTCACACCAGGGGTGCCAGCTTCAGCTGCGCCCGGCAGGCGGGGAAGCCCTGGCAGAGCCAGGTCACCAGGAAGCCCTGGGGTGGCTTTGACAACCCCCTCAACACCATGGGCCTGAGGGTGAAGGCCCTGCAGCACCCCAATCCTTTGGCACAGGGGTGCTGACAGCCCCCAGACACCGAGGGGAGGGTCCCCGAGAGGGCTGGCTCTGCCGTGCTGCTGCTGCCGGGAAGCCTGCACCGCTGCTGGCACGCAGCGGCATCCTAAAGCTACACCCGTGCCACAGGGCTGGTTCAGTGGTACCTGCCGCAGCCAGAGGCATGCCCAGACCCGAGAGCCTTCCTCTGCCCACCTGTGCTGCCTCTTCCCCTGGGCTGCCCATCTTCGTGGGGAATTGCTCCCCAGAACCTGCTACGGTAAACCCCAGCCCCGATTTTGACACTTGCAGCACCACAGTTGATGGCATTTCAAGGTGCAGGCTTCCTGGGACTCTCTGAAAATACTGCTTTTCTTGGACAAGTTACTTTTACTACTATCCAAGCTTAGCAGTGAAAAATATTACAAATTCATTCAAGCAGAGTAAATTGTTAAGGTCCCAGTTATGTCACTGGAAACATATTTCCAGAGTGAAAAATAAAATAATAAAATGGGATTCTACATTACATCTACTGCAGAAAACTGTAGCTGCCTTGGGTAGTTACTTTAAGTCCTGACAGCATGTCTCAGTTTAAAGGCTAGGGCAGGAAGTTGCACACCACTGTTTGACACCCAAACAGAGCGCTGGAGCAGTAGGTACCTGTTGCATGACTGGAACGTGGTCATGGACGGCTACAGGCTTTTTAGGAAAGAGAGCCAAGCAGGGTGAGGTGGGGGAGTTGCTCGTTATGCAAGAGAGCAACTGGAATGTATCGAGCTCTGCGAGGGTGGAGGAAGAACGAGTCAAGAGCTTATGTGTAAAAATTAAGGGATGGGCAAATACGGATGACACTGTTGTGGGCATTTGCTACAGGCCGCTTGATCAGGAAGAGGAAGTTGATGAAGCCTTCTACAGCCAGCTGGAAGTAGCCTCACAGTTGCAAGGTCTGGTTCTCATGGGGGACTTCAACCACCCTGATATTTGCTGGAAAAGCAACATGGTAAGGTGTGCACAATCCAGGAGGTTCCTGCAGAGCATCGAGGACAACTTTTTGATGCAGGTGGTGGAGGAGCCAACGAGGCGAGATGTGTTGTTGGATCTTGTGCTAACAAAGAAGGTTGAGTTGAGGATGTGAGAGTTGGGGGTAGCCTTGGCTGCAGTCACCATGAGATGGTCAAGTTTAGGGTACCACAAGGTAGAAGCAGGGCTATGGGTCGGGATACAACCTTGGACTTCAAGAGGGCCAACTTTGGCCTCTTCAGAGACCTGCCTGGAGGAATCCCATGGGCTAGGGCTCTAGAAGGTAGGAGGGTACAAGAGAGCTGGTCAATATTTAAGGACCACTTCCTCCAAGCTCAATATTAGTGCACCTCTATGAGGAAGAAGTCAGCAGAGGAGCCAGGAGACCTGCATGGATGAGCAAAGAGCTTCTAGAGAAACTCAAATGGGAGAGGGAGGTTCACAGTATGTGGAAAAGGGACTGGCCACTTGGGAGGAATATAGGAATGTTGTCAGGGTATGCAGAGATGCAAAGAGGAAGGCCAAGGCCCACTTGGAATTAAATCTGGCGACGGATATCAAAGGTAACAAGAAGGGCTTCTTCAAATACATCAGCAGTAAAAGGAAGACTGGGTACACAGTGGGCCCAGTGTTGAACGAGGTGGGTGCCCTGGTGACACAGGATGCAGAGAAGGTGGAGTTACTGAATGCCTCCTTGGCCTTGGTCTTTACTGCTCAGGCTGGCCCTCAGGCACCCCAGCCCCCAGAGGTGAGAGAGAAAATCTGGAGAAAGGAAGGCTTCTTTTCGGTTGAGGAGGGTTGGGTCAGAGATCACCTATGCAAACTGGATCCTCACAAATCCATGGGCCCTGATGATATGCACCCATGAGTGCTGAGGGAGCTGGTGGATGTTCTTGCTGAGCCACTCTCCTTCATCTTTGATAGGTCATGGAGGACAGGAGAGGTGCCCAAGGACTGGAGGGTAGCCAGTGTCACTCCAGGCTTCAAAAAGGGCAAGAAGGAGGACCTGGGGAACTACAGGCCAGTCAGCCTCACCTCCATCCCTGGAAAGGTGATGGAACAGTTCATCCTGGAGGTCATCTCCAGGCATGTAGAGGAAAAGAAGGTTCTCAGAAGTAGTCAACGTGGATTGACCAAGGGGAGATCATGCTTGACCAACCTGACAGCCTTCTGTGATGGCATGACTGGCTGGGGAGATGAAAGGAGAGCAGGGGATGTTGTTTATCTCGGCTCCAGTAAGGCATTCAACACTGTCTCCCACAGCATGCTCACAGGTGAGCTAAGGAAGGGTGGGTTAGATGAGAGGACAGTGAGGTGGGCTGAGAACTGGCTCAACAACGGAACTCAGAGGGTCGTGATCAATGGAGCAGAGTCTGGATGGAGGCTTGTCACTAGTGGTGTTCCCCAGGGGTCTGTGCTGGGTCCAGTCTTGTTCAACATATTCATCAATGACCTGGACGAAGGGACAGAGTGTCCCCTCAGCAAGTTCGCTGACGATCCCAAGCTGGGAGGAGCAGCTGATACACCAGAGGCTGTGCTGCCATCCAGCGAGGGCTGGGCAGGCTGGAGAGCTGGGCGAAGGGGAATCTCATGAAATTCAACATGAGCAAATGCAAGGTCCTGCCCCTGGGGAGGAACAACCCCCCACACCAGCACAGGCTGGGGGGGACCTGCTGGAGAGCATCTCTGCTGAGCAGGCCCTGGCAGTGCTGGGGGGCAGTGAGGTGACCCTGAGCCAGCACCCGGCCCTTGGGGCCAAGAAGGCCAACGGTGTCCTGGGTGCATGAAAAGGAGTGTGGGCAGCAGGGCGAGGGAGGTTCTCCTCCCCCTCTGCTCTGCCCCAGTGAGGCCACACCTGCAGGGCTGCGTCCAGGTTTTGGGCCCCCCAGTTTAAGAAGGACATGGAACTGCTGGAGCAAGTCCAGTGGAGAGCTACCAAGATGATCAGGGGCCTGGAGCAGTTTTCCATTAGTTCTTCATAATGAAGATACCACACTTAAGGACACAGATATCAGACTTGGTGTTTGACGTGCTCTGTCTGAACATCTCCAGTCCCAATTTCTGTCCATCCTGAGGGTCACAAACTGTCACAGCACTTCTCTGCACAACAGCCAAGTTCTGAAATCCATCAGTGAACTCTTGCACTTCCATGAGACTTTATAATACCAGCACTGTGTTCCAAAACTTGTTGCAGGGCTTTAGGGCAACATCCCCTCCGCTGCAAACCAACAGCAAGATCCTCACGCTTTGACTGTACTTCCCTCACTGTAGCCCTCCTCGTGCCCCATGGCTGTGCAGGGCAGAAGCTGTGGCTGTCAGAGACCCCACCAGGTCAACAAGACCCAGCACCAGGCACTTCACGGCACCAAAACTCAGCTTGCAGAGGCCTCTGAGCCTGAGGTATTCACACGAACTGCTGGGCAGGAAACAAAACTAAAACTCCTTCAAACGATCCACTGATTCCTACAGATCCGGGCAAGTTCTGCGCTTGGGTCGTTGGATCACTGAATTCACCCAAGGAGATCTGTCTCAGTAACTGCAATACCAGTTGCTCTGACTGGTCTTTA
This sequence comes from Phalacrocorax aristotelis, assembly GCF_949628215.1. NCBI lineage: Eukaryota > Metazoa > Chordata > Aves > Suliformes > Phalacrocoracidae > Phalacrocorax > Phalacrocorax aristotelis. The sequence goes on from NC_134276.1 coordinate 218,703,651, forward strand.
CACAAAGAGATGCAAATACCAACATCTGCTGCTGAACATCAAACTTGAACCTTCCTGCGGAGAAAACGCAGCAAAGAACAAGCGGGAGTTTGCGAAGCGAGCAGATGACGTCCATGCGGAGGTCCTTCCTAAGCCAAGCCCTGAGTTCTCTGTGTTTTTCCCCCACACGGCCAGAACTTGGTCTTGACCGTGGGACCGGGTCACTGGTGGACAGCACGCGAGCACCACCGGAGGAGGACCCCGGCCTGCTGCTCATGAGCTCGCCCCCGGCCAGGCGCAGAGGCAGCGGCAGCGGCTGCGTGGCCTTCTGGGCGCAGGACTGGAAGCTGTGCCGCCACAGCGCCCGATCTCCCCGCGACGCTGAACATAACAAGACGCTCTCGGGGAGTGCTCCGGAGCGACCGCAGGGCTGGGGACAGCAATGGTTCCAGGAGGGACAGGGCTGCGGTACAGGCTGGCCCTCCCTGTCAGCGAGTCCCACAATTGGCACTTTGGTCACGAGCTGTGACCTGCTGGTTTTACAAGCACTCCTCGACCACCTGGCTCAAACGCAAGGGCTGACACTGGACAGAGGAGGGGCAGAGAGGCTGCGGCAGGCAGAGGAGCACAGGAGGGCCCAGGGAGGCCATGGTGGGCGCCAGGAGGCCCCAGGGCTGCGGAGGGGCTGTGCCACCGGGGCAGGCAGAGCGACAAGGGCACTTGCTCCAGGGGGCAGCGAGAGCTGGGTAAGCTGGGCAGGCTCTTGGAAAGCAGGTCTGCATTCTGCATCAAGGCAGGTGCAAGTGGTAAAGCCGGTGAAGTGCTTGCTTGGCTGAGGAACTGGGGGGGGTGGGTGGGGGGAACAAAAGACTGACAACATTTTGGAAGGAAGCAGGAGCAAACCAAGCCCCACAGTGGGTCAGCACAGCATCCTCTCCCCAACAGCGTAAGGGATTGGGTGCTTCGGGAGATACACAAATCACAGGAATCAATCACCTCGGGTAACTTCGCGAACAACCTGCCCCACCTGGCGGCTTCTCCCCAAGCTAAGTAGACAAAAGAAAGCTTGCACCCTGAAGCAAGGACTTAGAGCCATCTCCTTTTCTTTTTTCAAGACATCATGTATATTATTGGCAATATCCTCGCTATTTCTATTACCTCTTCCTTAGAGAGTAAATTCCCAAGTCAGGGACCGCATGTCCCTCTACTGTTTCCACAGAACCCACCATAACCAGATGCCAACGAGCATTAACTGGCCCAGGAACAGTATTCCTCTGCCCAGGGAACTGGTAGCAGGGATTTGCTGAGACCATGTGAGGTGCAGTCACTGTATCAGCTGTAACAACCACTGTTTACAGGGGTGGCCCCGGGGAAGTATGTATGAATATTTTATGAATCATATTACTAAATAGATAGTGCCTGATCTGTGGTCAGGTTAGCCAGGAAGAGGGAGGTTGATTTAGTCCAGGCACAGAAGCCCGGTGGAGTTCCAAGACATTACAAGTCAAGAAATATCATTATGACCAAGCAGTTGCCGGCTGGTCATGAGTGGTTTTCCCCAGGGCTCAGTGTCGGGGCCACTCTTGTTAAAGATATTTCTTTATCAATGATCTGGATGAGGGGATTGAGGGCACCCTCAGTAAGTTTGCAGCTGACACCAAGTTGGGCGGGAGTGTCGATCTGCTGGAGGGCAGGAAGGCTCTGCAGAGGGACCTGGGCAGGCTGGATCAATGGGCCAAGCTCAGCTGGGTGAGGTTTAACAAGGCCAAGCGCCAGGTCCCGCCCTTGGGTCACACCAACCCCAGGCAACGCTGCAGGTTTGGGGCAGAGGGGCTGGGAAGTGCCTGGCGGAGAAGGCCCTGGGGGGGCTGGCTGACAGCCGGCTGGGCATGAGCCAGCAGTGCCCAGGTGGCCAAGGAGGCCACCAGCCCCCGGGCTTGTGTCAGCACTGGTGTGGCCAGCAGGAGCCGGGCAGGGATGGGGCCCCTGTGCTCGGCACTGGGGAGGCCCCACCTCGAATGCTGGGCTCAGGTTTGGGCCCCTCGGGACAAGAAGGGCCCTGAGGGGCTGGAGCGTGTCCAGAGAAGGGCAGCGGGGCTGGGGCAGGGTCTGGAGCACAAGTGTGCTGGGGGGCGGCTGAGGGGGCTGGGGGGGTTTAGCCTGGAGACGAGGGGGCTGAGGGGAGCCCTTGTCGCTCTCTGCAGCTGCCTGAGAGGGGCTGGAGTGAGGGGGGTGTTGGTCTCTGCTCCCAAGTCACCAGTGACAGGACGAGAGGAAACTGCCTCAAGCTGCGTCAGGGGAGGTTTAGGTTGGAGATTAGGAAATATTTCTTTATTGAGAAAGGGCCTTGGCACAGGCTGCCCAGAGAGGTGGGGGAGTCACCATCCCTGGGGGGGTTCAAACTACACGTAGATGAGGCGCTTCAGGGCATGGTTTAAGAGACCTGGTAGTGTTGGGCTGACGGTTGGACTTGATGATCCTAGAGGTCTTTTCCAATCTTAATGATTCTATGATCATCTTTCAGCATTTTGAGCAAAGGTCTATCCGTTTTGTACATGAAAGGTAGGAATGGTCTCTCTGGGCCAAGAAATGAAGAAGTGAATCCACCTGCTTGTCACTTTCCATCACGGTGCTGAGTGAAGGGGCTGCTACACCCCTTCCCATCTGCTCTAAATGAATCTCTAAGGTGATGGCTGCAGGCAAGTCCCATGTCTGAAAGCTGCCACTCATCTCTACAGGGACCAGGATAAAATAACCTTTCTTCAAATGCTCAGTTGGTTTGACTGGGACATCACCTCCTCCTGGTACGGGCCAGAGGTGGAGACAGGACAGGCAGGGAAGGTGTTGCACAGCGTTCCCTTCCTGGGGTTCAGCTGACGGGGCAGCTCACACAGCCAGGCAAATTTGGGCTTGGGAAGGAATTAACCCTCAGCAAGACTGGTAGAAGCCATGCGAGATTTTCACCACCCTCTGCAGTACGAAGTGCAGTTTGAGGATCATCCAGCTGAGTCTCACTCAACAACCAGCTCCCTCCCTCTGCAGGGACTTTGCTGATGCTCTGGTCCCTCCCATTTTCAGACCCCCGTCTCTGGTTCACCCCACAAAAGCTGAAGTGTTTTGCACAGAGTATCTAAATGAAGCGTGAGCGCTGGTGACACCGACGGGGCCAAGACAGAGTCTCAATGCTCTTCACAGCTTAAACCCCACGGCAGCATGAAGCACCAGGCTGAGTGGCTGAGAAATACAGGGTGACTCAGAGCCACCACATTCACCTCTCAGTCAAGAGATGCTGCTCCCCAAGGGGCATCAGCAGACGCACCACCAGCACCCCATCCCAGATGGCAGCACGACAGACCATGCCCACCCTGAGAGCTTCCAAGCCACGACCCTCTGCAGCCACGCGCTGCTTAGTGCCCCCTGCAGCAACGCCAGGCTGCGAATCCGTAAGCCAGACCCAAGTCCCACACAGCCTCACGCCCACTGTTTAATCCGCTCCAGGTCCTCTCTTTCAGCCTCAGCACACAAAGGAAAACACAGAGCCTACAAATGTTAGGAGGGCAAACAAGGAAAAAGAAAGAAAAAAGGAAAGAGGACAAAATTTACCCCATTTTTCTTAAGACAATAGCTGCAAGTCTGATCTGGCAGAAAAATGGATGCCATTTTGAGCCCTGAAGTTTCACTTCACGTTGCACAGACTGATGTGAGTAGCACACGGACAGACATATATGTCACATATATAGGGAAGGGGAGAGAGAGGGGAGGAAGAGACAGCAACCATATTCCGACAAACACACCCACCAGCACACAGAGCCCTTTTGCGAGATGGACAGAACAAAGACAATTCAGGAATCCCCACAGAAAATCACACCCAAGATTAAAGCCCAAATTGCAATGATCTTCAGCCTCGCTGAGGTCCAGGAGAGGAGCAGCACTACCAAACGAGCTGGCAGCCGCTGGTTTAAGCTTTCCCTCCTGCATCCTGCACCCTACATGCAAGAAAGGGACGGAAGCATGCACTGCTGTGCCTCTGCTGTCAGCAGCTGCATTTCTGAGACCCCCTTCGCCTCCCCCCAGCCTTCAGTCTGGAACTGCTGGAGAGAGGACCCTCCAGCCGGAGATGGACCTGCCTCCCGAGCACAGGGGCTGAAGCCCGTTTCCTATGTGGATAGGAGCACCTTCATTACCAGTCCCCAAGGGATTCTCTTTTTCTGTAGCAAAAAGATCATTTTCTGGCAAGAGGAGCCACAGTAACAACCTGGTCCAAGGTACCAGCTGCACGAGCACAGGCGCTCCAGGGCTGTGCAGGGGACGCGTGCCCCAGGCACAAGCAGAGGCTGTCTGACAGCACAGGGATGAAGGTATGGTGGCAGCTGCATGACAGACATCTACTGGTTTGCCCTCATGCTGGGGCTGAACCCCAACACAGCCAGGGCTCCCAGGAGAAGGACCCCCAACTCTACACAGCCAAAGTATAGTGAAATAGTTCAAGCGTTAAAAAAAAACACCACGGAGGACACAGGCTCTGCCCTATGGGGCTTATATCTGCATCTGAAACAGAGCACATGCACTTTATACGCCCAGTAAATAGGCAGAAGTGAAAACTCCCACAAATGCAAAGCTACGAATGAATACCAGCGTCCGTACCAGAGGAACACCCCAGAACGTGCGAGCGATGCACATTTGCCACGAATGGCATTTTCTGTACAATGCATGTAACCAGAGACAAGCTGCACTCCCGCTGCCTAGCTGCTGGAGAAGAAGAGAGTCCCCTAAGAGACCCCGATGCACAGGGGCTCGTGGGCTGCTCGGCGCAGCCAGGGAAAGGGGGTCCTGAGCACCAGCCAGAGTGAGGAGAAGGAGCTTTCCCTCCCAGCCCCAGGACCGAGCGAAAGAAGCAGCCCTTACCTTTGGCCCCTCGCAACACAAACCCGAATCCCTCATGCTCCCTCTTCTGCAGCACGGCCGTCTTCTCCTCAATGATGTAGTCACTGGGCAGGAAAGAGCACAAGAGAATGATGCTAGGGTTAGATTTCAGCACCATGCTGCCAGGCGGAGATGGCCTTTGTGCCTGTGACAAGGAGACCTCTTCTCATCGACCGTTTCATCTCAGCAAGGAGTTGGGCACAATCTGCTTCCCTCCCTCCCTTGCCCAAAGTCAGAACAAAAAGACGAAAGCTACTTTCCCTCAACGTGTAGGTGGAGGAAAGCCCCGGCTGCCTGGATCACCCTTCTGCCCACCGGTCCCCTTCTCAGTCACCTGCATACGCATGCAGGGAGCTTACTGATCCCACTTTGGGCTTCCCTTTAAATGATGCCCTTAGCATGTAACTGAAGAGTGGAGTGGCTGAGCAGAGGAGGTGCGGGGGGAGGCAGCCAGCCATCCATCAGGGAAGCAGCTCTCTGAGACTTTCCGGTTGCCTCTTGTATGAAAAAAATTAGATGCTTGACAAAAGGAGAGGTGCCTCTTTGGTAAGTTCCCCGGGAGGGAGAACAGCAGAGTTTATATCCTCATCCTGGCGCTCTGATCTTCTCTTAAAATCCCCCCCTGCGTTGCTAAGTAACAGTCTGTCATTAGCAGAGGGGGGATGCATTGCATTGTCCTAGTTTAACAAAGCTGCTCTCCCTGCCCTCCGCCGCGGCCAGATGAGAAGAACGGGGAAAATCCAGCAGTGGAGAGAGAGGAATGGATGTGCAGCTCCATGCGGACCCCAGCCACCAGCGACCCTTCCAACAAGCCACCTCTACGTGCGCCGGGCGGGGCGGGGGGCGCGCGGGGAGGGGAGACGGGAGAGGGATTCTCTCAGCAAACGGGAGCTTAAATGCAGCCCTGCAAATCCCTCCCAGCAGAGCCGCATGTCTGACATCAGAGTAGAATTAATCAGGGACCTCGGTCCTTCTCGGCGGTGCGGGGAAGGAGCTTTGTACACCAAGCCAAAACCGAGAGGCAGAGAGGGAGCAACGGCACGGGCCGGCCCCCAGACCTGGGCACGGGCAGGCAGCGAGCGATGGGGGGACAAAGACCCGCGCCCCACCGCACTGCACAGAAACACGCTGCCAAGGAGCAGGTAGAGCGGTGGGCGCGCAGGCAGGCACGCTCGCGGGAGGGAGGAGGCGGCCGTGGACGGGCGCTGGCAGCGAGCAGGCTGGGCTCGCACACTGCGGTATGAGGTGCCCCAACATGCGCGGTACTGCCGCTGCAGGCACACGCGTCCCGGGCCGCGCCACGCCGAGCCTGCCGCCTCCGGCCCACTGCTGCAGGGAAGGGGTCGCCTGCCAGGGCTCAGGCTGCACCCCGCGCCACCCCGCCGGGAACCTGCCGAGCACAGCAGGGCCGGGGAGGGGGCGGCCGTCTCTGGATGGAAGGCGATGGGCTCCCGGTGCTGCTGCGTGGACGGGGTTGGCAACCCACATTTCTGTGTGCACTTTCTAGCAGCCAGGGACTGCAAACGACAGCACCGGGACAGGACATGCCTCTGCATCCTGTCCCTTTGTAGCCTCATCTGTCAGGGCTGCAATTACAGGCATCGCAACCCCTTTTTGGGTAGGTAGTTCTGCGATTCTGCCATTACCACCACAATAACATCCAGCTCCTAGCAAGATGGATAGAAATACTGTCTTCCAGACCAAGGGAAGGTGATAACAAAAGTCAATGCATGCAATGGCTGCAGGTAGCGAGGCACTCCGGAGGACGTACAACAGACATCGACCACGGAAACTAATGCAAGACACAAGCCTGAATGCCTTGGGCTTCCCCGGTAGTTCACTTTGTACTGTAATTTTGGTCACACTTAGGCATTATCCACGAAAAAATAAGGTGTCTATAAAAGCAGTGACTTCATGCAACAAAGTACCTCGACGTGCAAAAACTTCAACAAAACTATGCAAACTGCTTCAAAGGAGGTGGCTGCTGTCATACAGTCATCCCTTTATGTCACGTTTTCAACACACTGCCTGTCTTTCAAAAGCAGAGCTGGTTATGCGTATGTTCCTCTCTGTGTGTAAAACTCTCCCCTCTACAGTGAAATCCTCTCTTCCAACTGTAGAGTGTCCTACTGAAAACAGGTTCATAACCACCGTGCCCAGAAGAGGTCATTACGGTAACGTAATCCTCCTGTCCATGTAACAAGAGCCAGACAACCTGAAAATGTGATTCCTGTCTCAAAGTAGTTGCAGATGCCCCATCCCTGGAAGTGTTCAAGGTCAGGCTGGACGGGGCTTTGAGCAGCCTGGTCTAGTGGAAGATCACAGAATCACAGACCGGCAGGGGTTGGAAGGGACCTCTGGAGCTCACCCCGTCCCATCCCCCTGCTTGAGCAGGCACACCCAGAGCAGGGGCACAGGACCGCATCCAGGCGGGGGGTGAATGTCTCCAGGGAAGGGACCCCACAGCCTCTCTGGGCAGCCTGTGCCCCTGCTCTGGCACCCGCACAGCGAAGGGGTTTGTCCTCATGTTCAGGTGGGACTTCCCGTGTTCCACCTTGTGCCTGTTGCCCTTGGCCTGGCGTTGGGCACCACTGAAAAGAGTCCGGCCCCAACCTCCTGACACCCGCCCTTCAGATATTTATAGGCATTGATGAGACCCCGCTCAGCCTTCTCTTCTCCAGGCTGAACAAGCCCAGGTCTCTCAGCCTTTCCTCACAAGGGAGATGCTCCAGTCCCTGATCACCTTGGCAGCTCTGCGCTGGACTTGATCCAGCAGTTCCCTGCCCTTCTTGAACTGGGGGGCCCAGAACTGGAAACGGTACTCCAGATGTGGCCTCACTGGGGCAGAGCAGAGGGGGAGGATGTTCCTGCCCATGGCAGGGCGGTTGGACTAGACAATGTCTGAAAGTCCCTTCCAACCCAAACCATCCCGTGATTCTGCGATAAGCCTTTATCTTCTATTTGAACAATGACTTACCATTTAGGAGGAGAGCTCGACCTAACACATACCACATCCACAGGAGCAAGTGGAGTCCCTTTTCCATATGACATATCAACCCCTTGAAGATGATCTGTACCAGATCTTAACCCAATACCAAGAGCAAATTCTGCCACCTCTGCAAGAATGTGTTTGTGCATGCGTATATGCAAGAGAAAGAGAGAGAAGGAAAGGGAATCAATGTTTATGTATAAAATCATGATTTCTGTTTGCCTGGTGGTGGGCTGAAGTGCCCGATTAGTCCTGCTGTGACTGCTTTGTCAATGAGAAAGTGAGGAATCCATGATGAAGGGAAATTCTGTATCTCTAATTCTTCCCACAGGACCTCTGTGGTTGTTTCATCCACATGATAAACTGAAGAAACTCTTGACAAAAGTGCTGGTACCCTGTGTAAGTACAATTTCACCCAGCCCCCACCCCGCAATCCTCATCTGCCAAGATTTCCTGCAATAACGTAAGCCTTTAAATAAGTTCAACCTGCTGCTGCTCTTACCCAAAGTTATTCTGCACAAAGAATATTTGATTCTTTCTGACACCTCTGAATTATTCCTCCTCCTACAAATAAACCGACGAGAAGTACCTTAATTCAAAAACCTAAACTTGTCGGGAGCAATAGGAAAAGTCCGCGACACACCACGCTCTGTCCCTGAACACTCCAGATTACGTACGTAGAGCCACCAGTGGGACTTTCAGAAATGTTGCACGTTTATTTGTTTTAGCTCACTCTCTGCCACCGTGTTGTCCACAGAGGGATTTATGAGGTTAGACTTGCAGGAGGGATCTTGCAAGAGCACTCCCAGTTTAAGCCTCTCCAGAACTGCAAACCCTTTGCCTATTGCCATCTAGCTGTGCCTGTGGGGCACCTAAAAACCCTCAGGTTCGTAACTGTCTACAGCACGATCCATTGGACATCTTCATGTTTGGATATAACTACAGTAATCAGTTCTATAGATAGATGTATATAGAAAGTGAAATAAAAAGTCCCTACGTTTTTGTGAACTAGAATTGTGGGGAGCAGAGAGACAGCTGAGGTACCACTGATCAGCACTGCTGGAGCTCCGAGGGCTTGAAAAAGCAATAAAAAATAGCCTGGGGAAGGAGATGAAGCAGTGTAATCAAGGACCTGTGACAGTGTCATACTGGAAAAATAACTTGAATTGTTCTTTTTTTTTTATTTTTGTCTAAATAAAAATAGGAACTTTCAAAAAAATAAGATGTAGTAGGGAGTTATTTTAAGGTATCAGAGAAAGATTAAGCAAAATAATGATTTAGTACTCTTAAGATATATATAAAAGATTTTTTGTCATTTAAATAAAGTTATGATACCCAATGGAAAACAGGATCTCAAGTTCACTGCCAGACTACTGTGCCCTACATATAACTGGTAAATGAATAAACAGACGAACTAATGTAACGATAGAGGCATCAGAGCGTGGCTCTTCGGAGCTGCTCCTCAAGATGACACAAGGTCTACTGGACCGCCTCGCTTCTGCAAGGCCGAGTGTCAGACCTGCTGGTTTGTCTTGTGTTGAAACCAAATCAAAGACGGTTCATGCACAGGATGCTTGACTAAGGCAAATTATTTTGGTAACTTTGTGACTCTTTAGAGGGACAAACCTAATAGATCTATCACATGAACAATTGAAAAAAAAAGGCATGGTCATGGCCCTACTAAACAGCCTCAGTTAACTCCTGGTAACACTCTAACAGCAAAGATTAGCTCTGACCCTCAAGTGAGAAAATAGCACTTAGAAGAATTAGTTTTTTTCAGCTGCCTGGGTCTGGTGAAATTCACGGCAAGCGCCGAGGCAGGCAGAGGAAAGTATCTGACATATACGATGGGTTGCCTCTGAGAGCTTGCACGGGATGCACGACACTCCAGAAGATCTGAAAAAGGGATGATGCTCATCTTTAACAACAGGCAGTAGAATCAAGATCAAAGGAAGTATAAAATGAAGCAACTCATCTATAATTCCCAGGAAAATCCTCTAACAAACAACACAACTGTTTAATAAAACATCTAGAAGAAGGTGATAAGTACCAGGTGGCATGGATTTGAAAGAACTGATTGTGCTAAATGAACCTAATTTCCGTTGGAACATAATAGGTCTCACAAACATGGGAAAGGCAGTTCTCTGATGTGTATCCTGATGTCAGTTAAGCATTTTGAATGCTCTCCCAAGGCATCCTCATAAAAAACAAGGCGATCATGAACTACTGCAAGGTGAGTAAATAGCTGGTTTGACACGTTTTTCGCTGTTGAACTGGAAGGACGTACCAAGTGGGATTTCACAGGGTCTGTCTTGGGACAAGCTTAATGTTTTCGCCAATGTCTAGGCTGTAGCAGAGAATGAACTTAATAAATTTGCAGAAGATCCCATCTGAGCGGGCAGCAGCATGTTGGAAGCGTGGCCTTGGATTCACATGCTACTATCACTGGAGAAAACGGTCTGAAAAATACCCGAGGAAAAAGGAAAAGTGCAAGGTACTACAGTTAGGAACTATGAAAAGAAAACCAGAAGATGGAGGAGGACTGGCTAGGCAGCCAGCTGGCAGGAGAGGCTGTGAACACCATCCTGGGCTCGTAAGCATCGCAGCAGGTCATGCTTTTGTGAGAAAAGGATGACAGACTGACTGGAGCTATATAAACAGGAGTGCTGTCTAGGACATGAAGTAGTCCTTCTGCCTGACCCCATGCTGCAGTAGCCTTGGGAGTCATCTAGTTAAATATGGGCATATATAAAACAAGCACCTACAGTGAGCAAGTCACTCTGGGCTCCTTTTAGACTCAATGGAGAGCTATTCAGTGAAGTCAATGGAGCTGTGATTCATCCCATACTGAAATGGCCGCCTACATTTTGTCAAATGAATGGCACCTGTGGCTCCACTGACTGCACACATCTGTATCGACTCCCTGGGTGAGCCAGGGTGATGAGCTCAGACACCTACATGGTAGACACCTACAGCGATGTGACGTGAATCACACTACTAAAGTTAGATAACACTCCACTTGCCCCGTTCTTAGCACCACACTTCCAGAAGGATGTGGGTCAAGAGGAGAGAGTCCCGAGGAGGACACGTGGAAGATAAAAGGCCCAGCAGGAAAGACCTGGTTTGAATCACTGGCTTGATTATTCCCATGAGAAAACGCTTACAAAGCATCACACGACTGCTCAGCAGTAATTTTGCTGAAGCACGGGAACGGGGGGGTGATGGAAGGCCACTTGCTGGGAGCTTTTAGATGAATCCCCCTCAAGAAAAATGTAAGTTCGGCTGAAGCTGATGTTGGTGGAGCGATGGACCATTTCAGGCCTCTCCCAGCAGAAAGCTCGCTCACGTGCTGTGGTGCTCCTCACCCACAGCCAGGCGGTGCAAGGAGTTTAATTCTGCTCAGCTACCTCACGCAGAAAACGTCTCCCGCAACGGGAGGATGGTTTATAGTAACAGTATTTACTGGACACAGACCATGCCGTACAGCCTGAGTCTTTATGGACAAACTTTCTTCTCTCCCCCCAGAAATCAAGGCCATAACACAGGGTAGCTCTTTCCAAACCGCATTCCAGAATCTGCCTAGGGCTGGCCTTGTGCTATGGCTGGGCTTGTCCAGGAGAGGGCAAGTTGGCCCAGATCGAATTTATCCCGTGGAGCAAACTAGCAATGAAACAGTGCGGCCGATGACGAGACGGCGTGCACATCTCCTTCCTACCCCCATCTCAGTTCACAGAGCAGATGAAGCTTTAGGCAGAAACCACAGATCACCCAACAATGAAGCTTCTACCAGAAATCCAGGGGGAACCGGCGTGTCCCGGAGGTTTGGGGCCAGCTGGGCACACGGCTATTGAACAGTTTGCTGACCGCAGCATCCCTTGCAGCAGTAACGCCTGGAGAGACCTGCCCAGAGCCGAGCGCTCTGCAGAGCCACAAAGCCCTGCTCTTCTGCAGCACGGATGCTAGCCAAAGCACAACACAGCTGTATTTCTTGGCTCTATTTGAGTATGAGAGAAAAAAGAATGACCATAGCAGGTCAGATCAGGTGTCTTGTCTCGAACATTTACTGACAGCAGCAGCCTGGAGGAGAGGAAGGGAGCAGGTCTGAGGTGCACTACTGCTGTCCCAGGATTCCTCCCAGCCCAGGGACTGGCAGCCAGGGGACCTCAGCAACAATGTCAGAAGTGAAACTGGGAAAAGCCCTATCCTGAATGGAAAAACAAACCACTTAAATCTCCACCATAGATGAGGAAATGTCTGGGAATGCAGGTGACAGTGGTGCTTCCGTATCGAAAGCAAAGGACAGCAGGAAACAGAGAGGGTGCTAGAAAGGAGCCTATTTATGCTCCCAACTGGTCCTGAAGCACTGATTATCATCAGTAAGATTTTCTGTTTAATTCAGTCAGGAGGCAGCTCATCAAGGCACTGATTATGAACTACGTCAAAAGCAAACTGACAGATGAAAAGCAACTCTAACTCCAGAAGAAACCATCTTCCAGCCACACACACAAACACACGATTTGAAAGTGCAGCAAGCCCCCAGGAAGGATGTGTTGTTGGATATCACATTCCCTCCAGCTCTGGTCAAACGCATTTCAGACACCAGTTAAAAACCCAAAGCCAGCACTGCTCAGTCTCAGGTGAAATGCAGGCTGTGAGTACCAGAGAAATTCCGAAGATCGGGTGTTGCAGAAAGTGAGGCAGACCATTGGTGAAAGGCACTGAAAAGCAGCATCTTCCCCATTCAAACACAGACAATTGTCACAGAACACTTCCCGTACTGGATTCACCACATTTGGACACACCAAGCAGGTAACTTCTAGGGAATGAACCAAAACATTGAAATAAGACAGCTCACCACGGGAACAAGAAGTCTAAGGGCATCCAAGATGTGTTTTGCCTGGACGCCGACCTAGCAGTGCTACTGAGAAAGCTGTTAAGACCTTGCTGTGAATATCGAAGGGCGGTCAAGTCAAGGAAAAAACGCCATCGCAGAGACACACAGAAGACAAGCCCCTGGAATAATCAGGCTTATATTTATACTGGCAGAAGGAAGCTATTTGTCCTGGACTTTTATCCTCACTTGCCAGAAGAGGCACTGCAGCTGAATAGGTGGTGCTGCCCTGCTCCTCCCCCTGGATGTGCTCTCCAACAGGCTAAACCTGACACCAACAGGGACAGGCACGCAGATGAGCAAAGGTGGTCCCAGTCTGCAGGGAGAGGAGTTCAGGTCCGTCGCTCACAGCCTCCCATCATCACTTCTTCAGCAAACGGGGCAAAATGGTGCCTACTGAAAAAGGAGGCGAAGGCAGCCTCTGACCCAGGCTTAGCACTGCCAAATCACCCGTGTCACCTGTGGGAATTCTGCTCCACGGAAACAGCACTGTTTGAAGCTGACGCTGGAGCCATTTGGCTGCACAGATGCAAGAGAGACTGAAAAGGTAACACGCAACAGCATCTCACAACTTAGGATGTCTCACTAGCTCAAGAAATTCATACTGCATGTATTTAAAGGGAAAAATGGTCACAAACAGAGGGATGATACAGGAGTTAGTGCCACCACAGCTTTCAGTTGTCACATGTACTAGGAAAGGACAGGTGACACCTAAAATCTCCCTTTGCTTGAATGAAAGGAGATTAAAAAACGTTATGTCTGCCTCTTGCCCAATACACACTCGGGAAAGAACGATGCATATTTCTATAAATAATAAAAACAAGTCCTAGAAAATCCGAATTCTACAATGCAAATTTATTCCATCCTCGGCAAAGGAGATGGAGACCATTTAAAGGCACTGTGCTGGAGACACAGTACAAATACATGCCACAGACTGAGAACGAACAGAAAGAAGCTGGCATGGCTGAACAGCAGGGAAATGGAGGTTATTAAACCCATGAAAACATCCTTCATAAAGCTGAAGCCATATCCAAAGGAGGAATACAGAAAGGATCGTGATCTCTTGCAGGTTAAATGTAAAAACACAGTACGACAGGTCAAATGTGAATCCGTGGAACAATCTGCAAAGGACTTAAAAACCAATACTAAATCAGTTTTCAAGTGCATAGGGAGCAGGAAGCCTGCCAGAGCATCTTTGGGCTCAGACGATGGTGGTGTCAAAGCAGCACCTGGAGAAGGTAAGGCATAACAGAGAAACTAAATACAATTTTTGCACCTCTGCTGTGGGGAGGTTTCCCCTTCAGAAGCACATAGACTTACAAGCAGACAGATCTGAACAAGAGGTTATGGAAAGAAAAGGAGAGGCACAAGACCATCCAGTAGAGAGCTGGAGGACCTTGTGGGTGACAGAGCTGCGCCACTCATGGTGTGTAGGCTGTGGAGACAAGCACTGTGGTGCCTGGGGCCGGGGCGGCAGCACGCGGTGCCGGTTTTCACAGGGTTGCCAGCAGAGAAGGAAGGTGCTGTAGGTCCATCATCCTGACGCCTCCCTGGGCACGGCTCTAGCAACCGGAACAAGCGGAGAGCCAGCCAACACATGGATAAATGTTACACTTGGGAAAGCTAACATGGCATTTTAAGTCAATGTCCTGCCTGATAAACTCCAGTAACAAGCAGTGTCCCTCAAGGGTCCGTACTGGGACCAATACTATTTACTCTCTCCATTAGCGACATAGTGGGATCGAGTGCACCCTTAGCAAGCTTGTAGATGGACCAAGCTGAGTGGGGCAGTTGGTTCACCGGAGGGAAGGGATGCCATCCAGACAGACCTTGACAGTCTTGACGAGTGGGCCCATACAAACCTCATGAGTTTCAACAAAGCCAAGTGCCAGGTCCTGCAGCTGGGTCAGGGCAATCCCCAGGATCAATATAGATGGGAATGAATTGATTGAGAGCAGCCCTGTGGAGAAGGACGCGGGGGTGCTGGTAGATGAAAAACTGGACATGAGCCAGCAATGTGTGCTTGGAGCCTAGAAAACCAATCATACCCTGGGCTGCAACAGAAGCACCGTGGCCAGCAGGTCGAGGGAGGGGATTCTGCCTCCTTACTCTGTTCTATGAGACCCCACCTGCAGCGCTGCGTCTGGCTCTGGGGTCCCCAGGACAAGAAAGACATGGACCTGTTGGAGCGGGTCCAGAGGAAGACATGGAAATGATCCGAGGGCTGGAACACGCTTCCCACAAAGAAAGGCTGAGAGAGTTGGAGTTGTGCATCCTGGAGAGAGAAGGCTCCGGGAAGACCTTATTGTGGCCTTTCAATACTTAAAGGAGGCTTATAAGAAAGATGGAGAAAGACTTTTTACCAAGGCCTGAAGGGACATGAGGAGGGGCAACTGTTTTAAACTGAAAGAGGGTAGGTTTAGATTGGACGTAAGGAAGAGATGTTGTATGCTGAGGGTGGTGAGACACTGGAACAAGCTGCCCACAGAAGCTGTGGATGCCTCCTCATTGGAAGTGTTCAAGGTCAGGTTGGACAGGGCTTTGAGCAGCTTGAGCTAGTGAAAGACATCCTTGCCCATGGCAGGGGGGTTGGACTAGATGATCTTTAAAGGTCCCTTCCAACCCAAACCATCCTGTGATTCTATGATAAAGCACATACAGGTGCAGGTAAAGGAGGGATCCCTACCTCCAGCAACTATGGGATTCTGTAGGGAGTGAGGAAAACCCCAACCTACAGTGCTACTGTCAGCCATGTCAGGAAGCACTCCGGTGCCCCAGACCAGCCAGTGCAGAAGGGCTTGTGTTGGCATCACTTGGGCACTCCCCACGCTGCCCAGCGGAGCCTCGGGGGTCCCTGGGAACAAACACACCACCTTTTTTTTTTTTTAAAAAAATGTCTTTTTGGCTCAAAATGCTCAAACAACTTGAGGACAGTGCAGCACCTGATGAAGCAGTGTTTCACAACGTGGTGCTACATGAGCACCGCAATGGTGTTTGAGGGTACAGGTCCTGCTGGGATTATACTGAAGGATCACGCAGAGAGAAGGCAGTCGAACTCAACAGCCTCTTCAGTAGCACCTTTAGCACGTGCTCACTAGAATTAAATCTCCCTATAACCACAACCAGGTTTTGTTCCAGAAAGGCAACGGGCCAACACCAGAACAGAGCAAGGGGTGAACTGGGACA
Organism: Phalacrocorax aristotelis; assembly: GCF_949628215.1. NCBI lineage: Eukaryota > Metazoa > Chordata > Aves > Suliformes > Phalacrocoracidae > Phalacrocorax > Phalacrocorax aristotelis. The sequence continues at coordinate 218,719,619 of NC_134276.1, forward strand.
CAGCCAGAGGGAATGACTGACGGGGGAAAAAAGCAGAGATCCAAGTTATTTGACAACAAAAACTTAACTAAAGTCTACTTAGATTTCCAAATGCATTTGACAAGGTCTCTCATTAAAATCTCTTGAGGAAGCTAAGAAGCCATGGGATAAAAATGAAGGTTTTTACATGTGAAATTTGTTAAAAGGTTTAAAATAAAAGTAAATGATTGGATTTCACATCAGAAGAAAGGTCAGCAGCAGAGTCTCATGGGGATTGGTGCCAGGACTTACTCTGCTCCACATAGCCCTAGATCATTTATGAGAGAGGAATGAAAGAGGGGTAACAAGGTCTGCTGATAATGATAAATTAGTCAGGATAATAAAGAGGAAGAAAACTTTGAGGAACTGTAGAAAGATCTTAAAAGGTAAGATGAAATGTGAGGTGGAGAAAAACTGATGCACATAGGAAAAACTAATTCTCTCCTCATACGTAAAATCACAGGCTGAGCTGACCATTACTACCAGGATTAAGAACTTGGGGATGTGACAGACAGTTCATGGAGCCTGTCAGCCTAATTTCCTACAATGGCCAGGAACGACAAGTAAAGAAAAGTGAGTTAGAGGAATATTATACCTCTGGCGCAGCCAAAGTGCCCCCATATCTGAAATGCTTGCAGTAACTCTGACCCTCCCATTTTGGAAAAGAATGCAACAAAACTGGGAAAAAAGAAAGGTGACATGGACTGCCCAAAGTATGAGAAGATCTTCTGTACAACGCATGGTGCTGCTTAGTACCATTTCACCTGGAAGAAACACAGGCCAGGGGAAAAGGTTCTACCAAATCCCGAGCGCTGCGGAGGGGCTAATGGTGGTGGCCTGCCTATTTCTTCCTCCAGCACAAGGACTAGACCACGTCAAATGAACCTGGAATATAATGTTTTAAATAAACTGTAATTTCACTTGACAGGAGATGAAGTTTCTTCTTGCCACAGGGTATTGTGCTAAAAATTTACATGGAATCAAGAAGCAGCTGGACAAGCTCCTGGAGGAGCAATCCCTGAAGTATTGCTGCATACAGGACACACTGGATGGAGAATCTCTGACCCACAAGCTGTTGGACACGGACAGAGCATTCTGGGGAAGCATCACTGTGTATATGCCCTGTTCCCATATCCTGCCCTGAGCACTCAGGACTGGTCTCTGCCTGAGAAAGGAGAGGAACACTCCTTGCCTAAGCCAGTAGGACCACTCTTAGAAAGCTCAGCAAAAGCCCTTCTCAGCTCACAAACTACACACCTGAGCTGAAAAGAGACACGTCTGCAGTACGTACACATCACGCTGTTCAAAGTCTTTTCTTCTGGAAAAAAACACTGAAGTGCTTGAAAAGCAACGTGGCTTTAAGGAGTCAAACCCGTCACCCCTAAATCAATTTTGAAAGCTTGCTGGTAGAAACCTCAGGAGCACCAGGCTGTACAGCAGACACCTCTGAGCTCCTCGTACAGCCGGTGTCGCTCACTGCACTCTCTGGTTGCTTTGACAATGAACGCAGGAACGTGCAGTTTCTGAATCAACCCCCAAACAGCACTGAAGGCTGGCTGTCCTCAGCCCATCATGACCATCAGTGACCAGACTGGCTGCCCTGCTTTGCGCCCTGGCACCCGGGACGTTTGGAGTGACTTGTGTTGATAGCGTTGTTCAAACCCTAACCTGCAACAATGGAAAAAAACTTCACCCATGAAACAGAAGATTAAAGCACAAAAAGAGCCAAGCATTTAATCATACCTGATAGGAAGCCTGAGCCTCAGCAGCTGAGGAATGGTTAGAGCACGGTTCTTCACTGGCAGCCTGTCCTCAGCCACCGGCTTTTGTCCGTTTTGGTCACAGCTGCATCGTCATTGTAAGAATTATATCAAGGAAACTCAGCGCAAGACCTTCCTGAAGAAGGTGATCTGGACTGTATTTAACTTCTCCTGGTAAGTTGGCTCTGTCCACTCACATAACCACGTACTCAGAACTGCCAAAGCTTGAGCTACCGAACACTCCGATGGAGGTCACTTGTGTGACGGTACAAGAGGCGGTGGCTGCTAAGCTCTCACCGTGTCTCCCGGTTTCCTCGTCTGGCAAAACCAAACTATACTCTGAACAGATCTTTTAGACCCTGTAGGAGTCAACAGTGATTATGGCGCGATCCTCGTCCTGAATCTTTCTTGCTTCGCCCTTTTCAATCCCAGCAATGCTGCTGACAACTACCTTTTCTTTCCTCATTTGAGGTATGTGGTGGCTACAGTCTCTCTTCCTGCTAGATCGCAAGGATGAGGACCGTACACACAGTATGCGGTGACACTGTCGCCATTGTCCCGTTGCCAGAGTGCAGGTGGCCTGCCAGTGAGTCATCTGTGTGGTGGCACTACCAGCACACAGGACTTCTCTCTAACCGAGCGCCCGCACTGTGGGCAGCCCAGGGCCCCAGCACAGCCTTCCACGCCGACTGCTTTTACTGCTGATTGTGCCTGGCGTTACGGGTACAGGCCATGCCTTTGAGCCCTGACCTACTGTCTCTCTCGGTGCCTTCCCATACAGACATTTCTGTCGGTATTTTAGTCATGCCACGCTTCGCACCTCTCTTACAAAACCTCCACACCAGGACTCGCCCGGTATCTGGGAGTCCCGTCCTCGCGGCGGTGACGCCGGCACCTGTCACAGGCTGCGGTACTGGTTATACTGACCGACTCCATCTGTGGAGTTAGTCACGCTCGCGTTGAAGAAATACTCCGTGCTGGAGGGCAGTCATTCATCCAGGGTCACCAGAGGTCAGGTTTTCCTGGCACACACTTGTCTAATGAGCTGATCATCCTCAGGCAGCGCTTTGGTCCTGTACTACTGGAAGCTGCTGCGCTCCGCAGATAGTCTCCAGCCTTTCTCTTTGAGTTATTTAATAGTACTGGTGGCTACGTGGCCCTCGATATAGGCACTGTTTCTTCAAGTCGCACCGGTTTGCCTTAAAGGCAAACGCAGCTCCTTGTGAGAGCCGCAATACGTTCTGACATCATCCTCATGACGCCCAAAGGTAGGTCCCCAAATCACTGAAAACAATCGTCTCGCTGTCTTTTGAAAGATCTTAGGTTCACAGGATATTCAAAACAGTAAGAAAAGAAGCTCGTGTCCCCTGAATGGAACAGTGAATGCAACCAGAAAATGTTTTTGCTGAAACTGGGCCCTGGGGCCCGATTTGCTGAGCAGTTCAACACCTCGCGGCCTGCGGGAGGAGCGCCTGGGTTCACACAGCTGCTGGGTATTTGAGTTTCCCACTCCTGCTGAAATACCAGCGCACAAGCACAGGCCTCAGAGGGCCTTGTTCTGAGGGCCATGAGCGCACACCGAAACCTCATCAGCTGATGCAGTAACTTGCCCGAGGGTCATGTGTTGGAACGGATTCTCAACAGGCTTCATCAGTGGAGGCGGTACTCAGTGAGGCATCACTTTATCCATGCTGTTTTACAGATTATTTTATTTTACCAGTTGTACTGTTGCAACTCGAGATTTGACCAACTTAGTCCTAATTCTCTAAGAGCTCAACAGCAATTATTTAATTTCTCCAAGAGGACAGATGCCATCTATGCAGCCTCTTACGCTGCAGCTGCTCCCTTGCTGTTCTGGCAATCCTCAGGGATGACTTCTAGTGCTGGCAGACTCTTGTCATCGACTGGTTCATGACATGAGTCAGAGGGGACCTGTATAATTTCCTGGTGATGCCGTGAATGGTTGTGCCCACCTTGAAGCAGCTTTGTATGTGTCAGAATATAAAATACCCATGTCTCATCAGAGCGTGTCCCTGGACAGTGCTCCCACCATCATCACCAGCTGCCAGCTCTGAGGTCAGGCTTTTCCCCTGGCTGCATGTATGCATACACTGATCCTTTCCATGACGTTTGCAACAAGAAATACCCTGAGCATGTAGGCATGTCTAGATCGGGTGTACACGGTGACTGCGGCTGCTCCAGACTCAGCATAAGCTGTGTAGTCACTATTGATCAACACATCCTTTACGGTTCTTAGCTGACAGCTCCTGCCTCTTTAATAAATGGCTTAGCACCTTCAGAATGAGAAAAAACCTGAATGATGTTTTTTGGTTTTATGTCTTCGGTTGTCTAGCTGAACTGCTTTCTCATGAATCAAAGCAGGTGGGAGCTGCAACGCCTCTGTCCCGTGGTGGTCCCTCTGCAAGGAGCAGCGTGACTGCGTATCGCTCCAGCCAGGGCTGCACGCAGAGCCCTGACCAGATCATCTCCTCTCACGCCGGCTTGGCTGAGAGAGACGCTGACAGCTCACGCAGCCCCAGCTCGTCTTCCTGGCTCATTTTAAGGGGAGCATCATGCAAAGAGCATTTCACAGCTGTACTCACCAGATGAAAATAACTTATCTCATACTACTGGATGGGTCTGCTACGCAAAACCACGCTGCAGTGGTCTGTCACAGCAAGAGGCCCCAGGTGATCCCCACACAGCAGCCTCCATCACTGTTATTTTCTTCCTGGACTCACATTTCCAAGCCGTGCTCACGATATCCAATAATTTGCACAATTCTCATTTTAATACCACTGCTGTTTCCCTTGCGTCTGACACATTTCCTCTTTAATAATTATCATTAACTTTTTACTGTAATTAAGAATAACTTTAAGTTAACACACGCTGGCTCTCACAATATATTTTGTCATCTCTGTTTATAACATGAACACCCAGAAACAAAACCTCTTTTTTATACCTTCTATGCTGCTAATTCAGTGTTTGTAGCAGGCTTCCGACCAACAAAGACATCATGTGAAAAACGATTAATTCACTAAGCCGCCTCCTGTGTTTATCAGCCGCTTCTACTGACAAAGACATCTATTCCATTGAGACAGCTAGAAGCGGCGTTAGCGAAGTTCTGTTTGCACAACCCTAATGCCGCTAATATTCAAGGCGAGTGCTCCCCTGCTCCAAGTCCAGCTAGACGTAGGAAGTCACCTCTCAAACTTACAGGGCGACATAGATGCGAATCACCAAGAGACTGTCACTGCCTAGCACGAGCCGCTCTTCCGTACATTGCTGAATTTTAGTTAATAATCAATTACTTCCCCTTTCTTCTCCGTCCTCCCTTACCTACTGTTACAAACACAAAAAATGGACTGCAAACAAACCCCAAATCTCTCTTGCAGGAACCTGTTCCAGAAAAATAATTACTCCTTTTAATTTTGTACTGATAATGACACACGCTGGTTGCCCAGAGCCCCCACCCATAAAAAAGCACGTAGAAACGACACGTACTGCTACGAAGGACCACCCTAGGCCTGTCTCTGGACAGGAACGTGACCACAGCAGAGCACAGCCCATCTCAAAAGCAAGCGGGGTCATTCCCCCGGCCAAGGGCTCGCTCCCTCAGGCACCAGGCCCCCACGCTCCTCTAACGCGTCCCAAGGCCTCTCAGCCAAAACCCTCAGGTGAGTTTTACTATGGAAGAGTTGTGCTAATTTTTTAGAGAGCCTTGTTCACCACTGATGGTCTGAATTGGAAATCAATGCAGTGCATGCATAATGTGCTTAGCCCAGCTTTCCCTGCTGCTAAGCAAGCTGTTTGTCACAGCATTAAGCTTACAAGCAGTCCTCAAAAAATGAAAAGGCCAATATGACCATGACATAGGCATGTAATGCTGCGGTAAGGATTGTATGGGAGACAGCAATGATCTGCTGAAAAACCAAATGTGGAAAATAGCTTTCAGGCATGATTGCTACTCAAGGAAGCAGGAGAACATACAGATCCAAAAGCTTGAATTCCTGTGGCTGTCTGAAGCAAACGAAAGCCGACCAGGCCCTCTGCCGGGGCAGCAGACACCACGATACAGAACGCACCCGCAGCTCTGCAGACACCAACCATCGCCTCGGCCCTGGCGACTCCAACTTTCATCCTACTCTCAGTCAAACTCTTAACAAGTCCGTACTCACAGCAGAGGAGTAATACGCCAGAGGCTCCTCTTAACACCAGGGGATGGTGAAGTAGGAAAAAGATCACATTTATTAGCGATGGAATGCTTTTGACTTCTTGACTTCTTATACTATGTATTTATTAGTCCGCTTCAGTTTAAACAACAAGGAAATGAAAAAGTATTTGTACATGAAGACCACATAATGAAAAACGCCAAGAAGGTAACAGGAATGGAAATACTCTGATCATTAATACTTGCGCCATGGGAACACGCATAGCAAACCCGACTACTCCTGAAAAGACAGAAAAGAACACAAAAGTAGCAGAAACTTAAGGAAAACAAACAGAATACTATTTTTTTAAAAAAGATACGTGATCCGAGTAATCACCGGCCTGAAAGTTAATCAGCATTCCTAACAAAACAAACATTACATGAAAATCACCCTCACAAGACGTTTACAAGCGGCAGCGGCGTACCAGCACCCTCGATCACTTCAAAGCCCGCGCCGCAGTCAGCGTACGGCAGAAGAGGGACAGATTTATGGTTTGATTCTCTTCTGCCCTGCAGCTCGAGTAGTAATTTACACCCACACAACATAATTATAAAAGCTATTGTCATTTGTTAGTTTGTTATTCCTGCTGCGCACATGACTGTTAGTATTCATACATGCAAATATATGCAGCTAACATCTGGGTAGCTCCACACACTCTCCTCTGGGCTGCTGTGAGCATTCCTGGTCTGAGGATGCTGAGATCCTGTGCTCCGCAGGAGGGCGAGTGGCTGCATCGGCTCTAGCAAGCTGCAAAGGTCCTGCTCGGGCTCTGTGACATACAAATGACACCTGGAGGTAGCTCGTGTCGGGCCAGCGAGCGCTGGGGACACACTTACCTCTGCACGCCTGAATAATGCCATTTAAAGGTGCCCTTTGCAAGCACGGCAGAAGGGGCTGCAGGGCAGAGGAAAGGCTTGTTTCCCCCGTAGCAACAGGTATAAAGCTGAAAATTATACTGGGGGATAACTAGCATTGAGGCCTGCTACTGATGGGCTCAAGTTATTATCTATAGATGGGAAAGTATGACAAGTGCAGTCCTTGAGAGAGAAAGATGGGTGGAGAGTTTTAAGACCGTTGATTTTGCTTGCTCAAACCATGCTTATGTTGTACCGATACAACACACCACGGCTTCTGCTGCTCCCTGCCACTACCTCTGCCTATGGTTTGCACTCGCAGTGTTCCTGTGCCTTTTTCCAAAGTGCCCTTCCCAGCTCTGCACGTGGCTGCTCACTGCCGTTTTGAACACGCCTCAGGCAGGCAGTTGGTTGGTGCATCTCACTCATGTGCCCAGAGCTAATCTGATTAATATGCAACAAAGACAGTTTTCTTTAGACTGCTAAGCACTCCAGGTTACTGTCTTCATCTGTAACGTGAAGCTTTGCCCACCATCGAGGTAATTTCAACAGTTCAGCATTTTTGCACAGTTAGGAAAGCAGCAGCACCTCATTTATACTTGGCACTGGGGAGGCCCCACCTCAAATGCTGGGCTCAGGTTTGGGCCCCTCAGGACAAGAAGGCCCTTGAGGAGCTGGAGCGTGTCCAGAGAAGGGCAGCGGGGCTGGGGCAGGGTCTGGAGCACAAGTGTGCTGGGGGGCGGCTGAGGGGGCTGGGGGGTTTAGCCAGGAGAAGAGGAGGCTGAGGGGAGCCCTTCTCACTCTCTGCAGCTGCCTGAGAGGGGCTGGAGTGAGGGGGGGGTTGGTCTCTTCTCCCAGTAACAAGTGATAGATAAAAAGGAAATGGCCTCAGGTTGTGCCAGGGGAGGTCTGGATTGGATATTTAGAAAAATTTCTTCACCAAAAGGGTTGTCAAGCATTGGAACAGGCTGCCCAGAGAGGTGGTTGCGTCACCATCCCTGGAGATATTTAAAAGACCTGCACTTTTAGTAGACACAGTAGACGTGGCACTTAGCGACATGGTTTAGTGATGGACTTGGCAGGGTTCAGTTATGGTTGGACTTGATGATCATAAGGGTCTTTTCCAACCAAAGTGATTCTATGATTCCCCAAGTCAGTTGCCTCCAAGATCTGCGGTTCAGCCTTTTCTTGCCGCAAGATCTATGAAACCCACTGGAGAAAGCAAGACATTTAATTTCATGAGGATGAAAACAGCTCTTCCGCAACACCAGCGGGACCCATTATTAAATGACATCTCTGACTCAAACATCCAGTTTGCCATTTGGTGATTGAATTTTCCCTCACCCTACTGAAATCCTACTTGGCCTTTACATGAAGCGCCAGAACCAGCTATAATCATTCCTCTGGAATGAATCTTCTCTTCCTCAGCATCTCCTACAGAAGACGGGCCAAGAAGCTACTTTCAAATCCCCGTAACTGATGTCAGCATATTAAATGTTGTACTAACTGGATTAAATTCAAATCACAAAACAAAGACCCATTAGTACTGCTGTTTGAGCTCCAGGGGTACCGACATCCTGAGTGGGTCATGGCATTTGGCAGGAACCCCCCACCCGGCCAGGGCACCGACGACGAGCAAGGGTGAGGGGGCTGGGGCACGCCTGGGAGCCAGCACACGGCAGCGCCCAGCTCCAGCCCACCCGGCAGCCTCGGTGGGCAGCTCTGCCAGCCATGATCCGACCCAAGTGTCCCACCTGGATCTCACCAGTGGGCTCTGCAGGGGGGCATCGATGTGGCCGTGAAGGGCTCAGGGGTGGGCTGCCTGCAGGCAGGTGGTGCCCAGGGGCCTGCCCCGCTCCTAGCACGCCTCGCGCTCGGGAGGTGATGGTGGAGCTCGGTCCCTAGGGCAGGAACCCAGGTGTGCTCAGCACGCACCGCCGCAGCAGCCTCCCGCAGAGCACAGCTCCTCCACGGCCCCCCCAGCCCCCCCCTCTGCCCCGTTCCAGCTCTGTCCAGCCCTGAGGGTGCAGCCAGCGTAGCAGGCGCCGGACAATCACAGACACCCCTGGCCTTGCCAGCTTATGCTGAGACAACCACCCATAGCACGAGAGGGCTCAGTGCTGGTGTGGTCTGCTCTGGCTGGGTGGCGGCAGAGCCCTGCCCCGACCCGTGCTGGCACCGCTCGCGCTCGCCCCGCGCTCCCTAGGCGGGCACAGCGGTGCTCGCCCCCGACACCCGCAGCCAACGGTGGCACGAGGCCCAGAGACCGGCATCAGGCACTGCTACAGTCCTGTTCGCTCGTCGGTCCCAGAGCCCTCCCTTGAGGAAGGTGGCTTTTCACCAGCGTCTTCACCAAGGACGGCTTCCTGTAAAAAGCAGGCTGCGGATTTTCACCACGTTGGTCCTGCTCAGAGGCGCGTCTGCCCAGTGCTGATGGGTCACCCCACAGAGGGGAGTCCACTCTATTCATCAGCTGTTTAACAATAAATTACCCTCACTGTTAAAAGCGTTCACGTTACTGCCAAAGTGATGGTATTCGGCCCCCAGCCAGCAGACTCCAGCCTGTCTGCGTCTGCTGGCTGCAGGATCCTGACGTGACCCGCGGGCTCAAGGGGCATCTCCCCGGCCCCCATGGCACGACTGGACCAAGCTTGCACGGGTAAGCAAGCAGTAAAACAGCAATCACAGCATTTCTGTTCTGACTAGATGATTCGCATCACATTTTTAGTCCTTGCTCTTAAAAGCGTGTTTCTAGCAGATGTATCACAAGGGTTTGAATTACCCTTCTCTGTAATCTTAGCGCAAGTCACGAGTTACTTCGCCTGAAGAGCTACAGGCAGCTGAACTCCAGGCACGCAAACTGAGAGGAAAGGCCACCAGAAACCAAGGGCATGTGCTGCATTTGATCTTCAGGACAGCACTGGCATAAAGACCTTACAGCAGCCTTCCAGTAGCTGAAGGGGGCCTAGAAAAAAGGGGACTTTTTACAAGGGCATGTAGTGGCAGAACAAGGGGCAATAAGGCAAGGGTGTAAGGAAGAAATTCTTCACTCTGAGGGTGGTAAGGCACCGGAACAGGTTGCCCAGAGAAGCTACGGATGCCCCATCCCTGGAGATGTTCAAGGTCAGGTTCGGTGGGGCTTTGTGTAACCCAGTCTAGTGGAAGGTGTCCTTGACCATGGCAAGGCAGTTGGACTAAATGATCTTTGAAAGTGCCTTCCAACCCAAACCATTCTATGATTCTATGATCTTGGCAAACATTTGCCCAAGGGCAGTTAAAAACAAACAAGCTAACACACCCCTAGTAGAAACCTCTCTTATTTTAACTGAGTACAAGGGGTGCTGCAGAGCCTGCTTTGGCTGGAAAGTTAGTGTGACTCTGGCTGAAATAATCTGGTCTCCAAAGCTCTAGTGAGGTGAATCTGCACAGATTACATGGGGCAAAATACATTTGGTTCACTTGCTGAGTGTCAAGATTCGTCATTTCTCTTGAAGCATCTTGCTCCTTCAAGAGCATTTACAATCTGTAGCATACACCAACTACCATTTCAACATTGTATTCAATATGTATTCTTCATAGCTCCTACAGCATTGCCATTGCAAGAAGAGATTGCCTGCAAGTTAGATGTGGCTCAGGTATAAAAACAGCATTGAGGCAGGTGAGGAAATGTGAACTGTAACATCGGAAAGACAGAAATGTCCGGTAGGTACTTTGGTGCTGAATTTGGAACAGAGAGGGCACTGTCGTCATCTACAAGAACGATGTGGGTGGAATGGAAAACTTGTCACCTCTACGGAGAGCATGAGGCAGCGTCTGTTAAAAATAAAGCGTTTTCAAATCCAGAAGCCAGAATGCTTTACACTGAAAAGCTGTAGAGAAATCAGCTACGGCACTATCTCAGTAACAAATGTCAGTATTTAAGAAATTCTGAAAACTTGGGAAATTCCAAACCCTGGAAGAACTGCCAGGAACGACACATGAACTATAAACTATCAGCCTGACTCCAATCCTGAGTAAATGAACAGGATGCTTTATTTAGGAGATTGAACAGGAAATCTCATTGGTGTGGTTAACGTTAGGTCAGTCCTGTCAAGCACCTTGTCAAGATTCCAATATAATTGATGACGGCAACCACAGGAGATCATGTACTGCTGCTTAAGGGTTTGGTACCACTGCACATGAATTAACTCCATACACTGCAACCCCCTCATAGGACATACTAGTATACTTAAAGTGCACTCGCCAAAAGGCCAGAAAATGAAATCAAAAGCATGCAGACACCGCATGGGCAGCTGTCTCCAGTCAGCCCCGTAAGGACCGGTCCTGATCTGTACTGCAGCCGGCGGTCAGGATCAGAGCTGTCCAAGCTTTGCACCGTCAGACTGTGTCCCCCTTTGCTGCGCTCACACGAGCGTGGCAGCAGTCCCAGGGCTGACCACGCAGGTATCGGGAAACAACCCAACTTCAGAGACTGGACAGGTTCTTTGAATCAGCCATACCCAGTTGGTGAATAACAGTGTAAACCCCTGACTTAGAAACTCAAGATCTTTGTGTTTGAAGTTTGAAGAGGTTACAAATAACGCTGCCATAGCAGAGAAGTGATTGTCAGAGCAATCCACACTGATCATCAAATAGTCGGGACAAAGAAGGTTTTCAATACAAGTAAATGCAAAGTATCAAAAATACAGGCTCTGTTTTCAAGGTAAGAGACATTCTTGGAATGCAGCAGTTCAGGAAGGATATATTGCCACATTAGCTTTCACTGCCATCAAGTGAAGAAAGGCACTCTCTGGACTTAAAAAATGATACAGTGGAAATAAAATGCTCTTCCCTCTGTACACATGACTTTACCGGAATAGTCCAGCTGGTGTCTTCAAGAATGACATGAAAACATTTGAGACCACAAGGCAATGAAAAAAGAATCCCAGGAGCAGGAAAGGAAGTCTTAAATGTGAAATACAGCTTGATTTATTCCTATCAAAGAGAAGGTCAGGAGGCATCTAGACGACTATACGTAGTACATACTGAAAGAAAAATACTTTCAATATTTAAGAATTTTCAAACAATGCTGAGAGAAAAGGTCAGATTTCAAGATGTGACTTGAGCCTTGAAATAAGGCAGAATTCCCACTAGAGAGGGCAACTAAACATTGAACACCGTGCCAAGAAAGTGGTGGACACTCGCTTCTCCAAATTATGTATGGGAGAGGTCTAGGCTGTTTGGAAGCTGTGATTGCTTCTGATCTTGAAATCTGTAATGCTCATATCCCCCACCTTCTCCTTTCCGCTCCCTCCCTTTGCGGGTGCTGCTTCAGGAAAAGGTGAAACACAAAACCTGGTCAGAACGGGATAAACGGCAGTTCTCTGAGGTCGTGCAAGGACGCTTGCATGCTCTGAATCAAACGATTACCGTATCTGAAGGGGGTGACAAATAATCTCCCAGATTAGACTGGTAAAAAATCCAGGAGTGATCCCTTCCTTTGCACCCGGTGATGCTAGTCCTGTGCTGGAAAGCTCTACCTGCTAAACCCCCTAATTGTGGAAGGGCTTTTGAGGCAATGAACAGTTTATCTTGTGAAGATACTAATGCTTTAGTCTGCCAAAAGTCTTTGTAATCAAATACAATATCTAGGTAAAATTTAATGGGCTGTTATACGCAGGAAGTAAAATTAAATATAATTGCCCCTTCTCACTCGTATTTTATCAAAACAGAAAACATTTTTGGTAATTCTTACCTATTTAATTGAACTACTGAGAGTTGATGAAGTGCTAGAGGAAAGAACATTTGACACCATTAAAAAAATTTCATTTGTTTATAACAATCTGATTATCTTCTGCCTGGAAAAACAAGAACCAACAGACTCTAATCAAAACAAAAATCCACCAAAATTCACTAAGAAGATGTTGTAAGAATCTGCAGTATTTTTCGTAATTCTAGACTCTGCAGATAATGCAGCTCAGAGAAATATGACAATCTCCCATAATACCTGCTTTTAATTGCTTTCTGGAAATAAGCACAAATAACTTACAGTTGGCCACGCTGGAGAAATACTTTTGCTTCCCTTTCCTCACGACACTCACAGAATTGCTGCCAGGGCTTGCAGCGACACAGGCAGCCTGACGCCCCATCCACCAGGAGTGGGACCTTGCTGAAGGACTCGACATTTACTGAAGGAATGATAACAAAAGCCACAGAAACCCCAGTCTGCAAGTGATTTTTAAGAAGGCTTGCCCCAGTGCAGTAACAATTATACCAAAACATTCCTAACAGATGTTTGTCTAAAATGTTCTTTATTTTCCACTGAGAGACCTTTAAATAACTACCTAGACAATCTTTTCTAATGCTGTGCTACCCTTATAATTAGAAATTTTCTCCTACTGCCTAGCTAAAATTTTGTTTGCTGTGATTGTTGCTGATTACCTCTTGTCCTATTCAAAAAGGCTCGATGCAGGGTTTATTCCCACCTCTGCAGTTTAAATTATGCATTTGAAGACAGTTACCATGCACTCAACTCAGCACAGCACCGCAGTTTATACCGTACCAGTGCTAAGCTAAGGAGAATGTTTGCTGGACTTCTGTTTGAGTGTCCCATTATCTTTGGTTTTTTGATATTCCTAATTCATGTTCAGCTTAGCATTCACTATAACTTTCGAACCTTGTCTCCGCTCTTCTCTTTCCTACATTTGCGCAGCTGATTACGTTTCTGCAACTGTGGTAATTTGCATTTCTCCTTCCTGAATTGCATCTAAGCGCTTTCAAACAATAGTTTCTACCCGTCAGGATGATTCTGAATTCCCATCCTGCCTACAAATTCGCAGTATTTGCAGTGACTCACTGAGGGCATTTGTAACGTCTTCTGTCCCTCATCAAGCAAGTATTCTTATCCAGAAAAGGGGAGGATGAGGCCTGCCCTGATGCTTAAACACTTTGGGGAGCTGAAGTTGATGGGCTGTGGGTTTCTCGTCTGCTCCTTCAGCTCTCCAAGTCAGTAAGCAACAATAATGATGCTGAAGACATTCACAGCTCTGGGGCACGACACAGGGGAAGGGACCAGAGCAGTAGCAGGTCTTGGTGCCACAACGGGCAAGGCGCTGATTGCAGGGGATGAGTCACGCCATGTTAGGGAACGTAGCTGAAGTCACATAAATTTTGCTGTGGAAGACCCTATTTTTCTGCATCAAACCACTGGGTTTAACTGAGTAGTTAAACAGAGACCTTTTGCTGCCAACACGTAGAGCAGGATGCATCTTGCCTAAGTTTTGACAGTGACGGTGTACATGTCTCCACGAGCGCTAGTGCTCCCGCGGTTCCCTCATAACCTATGGAGCGCAAGATGCACAATGAGGTCATGATCCATCTGACATCGATGATTGCTTTAGATGGAAATTAATTGCATGCCGCAAGTCCTCTTTTGCTGCTGCATACTATACAGAGGACCTTGATGATAAGGTCAGGTAGACACGCAACTGAACTGTCTGAAGTTACACAAGATGGATTTCTCCACTAACGACATATGACAAAAGCCTCTCCTCCCCCCAGTTCAGAAGATGGGAGAAAACCATTACGCAAAGCGCAGCATCAGAGACAACATCTACGCCTTGCTCAAAGACACCAAATGGTTGGTAGGAAAATAAAGTTTTCAAAGGCCAACCAAAGAACTGCACCATGGAAGAAAAACAGCTAAATTTAACGGCTGCAAAATGTTCAAAGAACCAAGTCAGTCGTTCATCTCTAAAGGCGGCTGAGAGAAATGAAAAGGCTTCCACAGGGTCTAACTTGTTTTACTCTTCCACCCAGTGTGAAGTAACAAGAAAATACCCTCTGTGGAATTTGTGACCTTTTGTGGTTGGTGATTTTTTGTTTGTTTTTTAAAGTTAGTCTTGTGCGTTCAGCTGCACTCAATGTTGAAGTACAGAAGGCTGATTCCTTCCACCTGATGTCCTTTTGTATACCAGAATACAGGGACAGGGGTACTGCAGAGGACTAGGGGTTTGGTGACACGAGCATCCTTTTGTGAGCAACGGTCAGTAACGAACAGCAAAGGAAGAGTGTAAGGAAAAGACTAAAAGACCAGTGATCCACCCATGTGATACCTTCCCCGCTTCTGAAAGCCAGTAACTGCATTCCTCATCTCAAGGCCCTGAACGGGTCACAATGCTTCTTGGTCACAAATTCACTCTTCAGTAATTCTGTACTCTCATTTCAAATCCATTTATATTTTTGGCCTCTACAACATGCAGTAGGAATAAATTCTACAATTTAATCACCTGCAGTGTCACAAAGTACTTTATTTTAATCTTGCTGCTTGCTAATTCCACAGAGTGCCACCTCATTCCTTTGTACTGAGAAATCACTATTGTTCCATATTCACCTTTTCCTTGCCTACTCATGATTTCATAAAACTCTGTCAAGCCTTCCGCGGGCAACTCTTTCCCGAGCCGGAGAGTTCCAGTCTATTTAACCTTTCTTCAAATGAAAAGTGGTCCACGCTTTGGGTCACCCTTGTTGGTTGCCTCTGAACCTTTTCTAATTCTTATTCAGACGGGTAAACCACAGCTGCAAGTAAGAGACTGTCAAACCGTGGGTTTACATAGAAGTGTAACGCTATTTTTAGTAGACCTTCTATTTCTTTCCTATTTCCTAACATCCTGTATGTGTCATCAGCTGCTGCCCAGCCGATGCTTGCTAAGAACTACCCACATGACTCCAAAACCTCTCGGAGTAAAACACCTCACAGGAATCCATCGCAGAGCAGGTATGTGCTTCAAATTCAAAGAGTTTCAACCCAAGAGAGAGCGGGAGCCAGAAAAACTGTTTAGTGACCAACAGCTCCACCAGTTGTCACCTCTTTCGAGTTCTGGTTGTATCCTGTCTATCCCCTGACCAAACTTATTGCAAATACACTGCAGAAAACAGGACTCCTTTGACCAAGTCTGACGAATACCGAGGACGGTGCGCGCCGTCCCTCCCACCGCCCCACCGTCAGCCCTTTGCTCCAGCGTTTCACCTAGAGCGACAGCCGCGGCACTGACACTGGGCTCGACGTCCGTCGCTTAGCTGCAAAAGGAAGAAAAAACTAGAAGAAAAACCGCACTCACTTTTCTGTACCTGGCAAATAATTTTTGGACAGACTGTTCGTACAGGGCCTGCTTTTCAAATTGCCAACCAGCTTTCCTGGGTATTTTTTCAAAGAAGAGAATGAATGGTGTTCAGTAAACAGTTCCCCTTTCCAACGCTCCTTTAATCATTAATAAGCAGCTCTGAAGGCTGGAGCTGCTGTGCTTGGGCACCTTTCTTAACAGCTCATGCTGGCTGGCTGCGCTGTGCTTCAGTCAGCTCCCTGTATCATTACCTGGTCCCATTTCTTGTATAAAACAGGCCACAAAGCCTCGTATTACCCACCAGTTTTGAAATTATAAATTTCAGAAAAAGCTGAGCAGTCTGATGCAGGACCCAAGCACGAGGACTGCGGAAAGGAAGGCGTGGGCTTGGGGGGGTTTTCACTTTTCACTATTTCACGTTCCTGAAACTCTTTGTGAAAGAGGTAAGTGGTCCCAAAAGATACTGTTCACCAAAAGATCTTAAGACTATTCTGAAGGCACGTTAATTTGACAGGTGGGATTATACAGAAGCCTTTTCAAGAAGAGATTTAATCTTCTACACTTTTGTTGCTATAGAAATGAAGGTTGCACGAGCCCAGTGCAAATTCCCCTTTTCCAAGTAGATGGGCTTGCCGCTATAAAACCACATTTCCTGCAAAACGCCAAAAGCAGGGACCTCTCCGGATCAGCTGCCGCCATCTGACCAGCAGCTCGAGTTGCACAACAACTGGAGCTGTCAAAGATTCACTCCTCCTCTCCGTTTCTAAGCATGAAACTCCTTTTGCAGGGGTATTTTCAATGCCCTGCCCTGCAAGGCCATTAGCTAGGTCTCTTCCACGTGCCTTGCTGAGCCCTGCCTGTAACACGGCTTCTCTCCGGGCTTGGTAATTAGTCACAACTAGACAGAACAACAGAAAAAGCCGATGCAATTTCCAACTCCCTGCCTGCTGCTCGCCTCCTAGACAATAACTTGCAGGAGCAGAAATCAGGGAGGGTTCCGCCCGCTCAGCACACTTTAATACAGGTCCTAAACCAACAGTGCACTGGGACTGATGAGGCAAGAACAGCCAATAAACAAGCTGCAGAATGGAAAAGGCTGAAGGAAGTTGTCTCGGCCACCCACAGCCACGAAGTAGCTTGAGGAAACCCAGAGCAACTCCTTTTACATGGTCCTGCCTGGAAAATGGGAACCAGCTCTGCTCGTACGTGCCCACCGCCTGCACGACCCCGGCCTCCCCGAGGCACGCACAGCCTTAGGAAACCAGTGTGCAGAGGAGATGCTCAGGGGATGGGCGATCCCAGTGCCAGACATAGGCAAAGATGCCAGAATCGACAGGGAACTATGAGCTATGATCACACTGCCAAGAGGGGTGATCCTCAACAGGACATAGAGAAGAGACCAACCTGCATCTGTGTGGGGCAAACACAGGTACAGCTCTTTTGCATGACGGGCAAAAGGAGAAATAGCAAGTTACTGGGGCAGTCCCAACAATTCCTAGGTGATTTTACCAATCACTTATATTACTGATTTGCTCACTCACTCCACATGAGTAGATGGGGCTAAAGTGTACAAGGGGAGGCTGAGTGCGCTGGGTTTCCTCAGCTTGGAGAAGAGGTGGTGGACACCTCCCTGCTCCCTGCGACTACCTGATGGGAGGCTGCACAGAGCGAGGACGAGAATTCTGGAGACGCGCAGGGATGGGACAAGAGGCAATGCACAAACTGAAGCACAAGGAGTTATAAAGAGATCTACAGAAAACTTCTTCACCCTGGAGACAAAGACCAGGACGTGGGCCCTAGGGGCTGTGGGACCTCCAGCCCTGGAGACGTGCAAAGCAACCTCATCTGGCTGTCCCTGCTCTGAGAAACCAGTTGTACTAGAAACCCCCAGACATCCCTTCCGACCTAAATTATTCTCTAATTCTCTGTGGACATATTTGGCCAGTCACAGCATCCCAGGGCACAGAAATGTCTGCTTAGAGACTTCTCCATGCTTCTCCTCTCTTCTAAGGAGAGGCCCATCCAGATGGCTTGTGAATACTCACGGTTATAATCTCTCCCCCTGGTTAACTAATCCCCGTGATTGAACAACAACAACAAAACCCTAAATTGTCTGTTGCTCCCAATTCTTTTCCTTCCCAGCTGTGCCACGTAGAATGTGGGCTCTTAATTTTATAGAGTTAATTTCAAATCACTTTAATCTCTTTCCTTAACATCGTTCATCAGAGAAGTCAATTCCCCTTGTGATTACCTCTTTCTGATAAGAACAAGATCAGACTTCTCTTCCTGTCTGCCTTATTCCTATTTCAGAGCAGATTAGGTTTGCTGAGCCCTGTCCTGCGCTCCTCATCCTCAGAGGTCTGGGGAAGGCTCTCATTGCCCTCTGGTGACCTTGGGCGCACCCCAGCACACCTTGACTCCAGAGCAGCCCTGTGCTTTCTCCTTTCTTTACCTACAGGTATGCTTCCAAGTGATATCAGTGAGAGGCGAGGAACCTGTCCCAGAACGGCCTCTCACTGCCGCCAAAGCAGACCTCACCCCTACTGTCCGTTACCAGCGAGGTGCTACCGAAGTTACAGCATTGCCTCCCCAGAGGCTGACTCCACAAAAGGAAATATTTTTATTCAGTACACGGCCTCGTGCATTCTCACCTGTACCCTCCCCCCACATAGTCGTAGCTTTCTTCTCACCCTGTAAAGCCAAAAAGAGTAAATTATAAACCCTTCCCAAATCCGCACTTCAGCTGTGTGAGTGCTGTTCCCTGCTCTACTGCACAGGGCATCCATTCAAATGTGCAACTATTTCAAAGGCTTTTCCTGAAATCTAAAGTCACTTGTGTGTAATTTTCTCAAGCACTTTTAAGTTGTTCCTCAAACATTGTCATTATGTTAATCTTCTCCCACATTTGAGACCTCCAGTGAAGTCAGAGATGATGGGATAAGCACTCTCCTGCAAA
The DNA here is from genome assembly GCF_949628215.1 of Phalacrocorax aristotelis. NCBI lineage: Eukaryota > Metazoa > Chordata > Aves > Suliformes > Phalacrocoracidae > Phalacrocorax > Phalacrocorax aristotelis. The sequence continues at coordinate 218,738,519 of NC_134276.1, forward strand.
TCATGTTAATCGATCTGCTGCAGTGATCTTACAGCACCTTGGTTCTTAATTTCTGCTCTCAAGGAATCCATTGGCCCAAATGTTCTATATTTTAAGAAATGGGAAAAATCCATTTTTTTAATCCTGTCTATTAAGGTGAGCCTAAACCCACCATGTGAATCCTCATCTTGCACTCCTGACCGCCACGCCATGTCCACAAGCTGCCCGCTATCGAGTCCAAACCCCGCTTCCACCCCGTAATGCTGACAAAACGCACCCTCGCGCCCCCGACCGCTCCGCTGCCCTGAGCTCAGTCCCACGCTGCATGCCCGGCCACCGACGCCACCTCCGTGCTTTAGCAATAGCCACGTTTCGCACTCCAGCGAACAGAGCAGAGACGCTTCCGCTGAAACGGTGCTTCTGCAGCTGCCGGGTGCCTCTGTCGTGGGATGACTTCTGCTGGTCGGACGGCCGACGGCTCCAGCGGCGCTGCTCACATCACCCGCCCCTGCGGACAGGGCGGTGGGTGCCGCGCAGGCCCTGGAAAGGCCGGCACGTGGTCTCAAGGAAGGTAACAAAGGCGGCCACTTGGTTTACCTTGCAGCGGGTTTCCCTAGCTGAACCGTGAGGCTATGTTCACTTTTGCCCTCACAGCGACCTCTGATTGAGTGATGAGCATATACATATATATGCTTTAAGAAACTTCTTGCTCATTTGCTGTCACCACACTGTAAGTACTTTGATACACCATGAGCAGAAGACACAGGTACCCCACTGTCCAGCACCACCACCGTCTTGCCGTCTCCACCAAAGCCAACCCTAGCTCCTTCTCCATTTCAGGAGAGAGTGAAAGCACACGAGTTGTATGTCATTGAGCAAATTAACGGAATAATGATCCATTAAATGCTATTAAATACAAAGACATCGCCTCTGGCTCAGGAATTCTCTGAACAGAAAATTGCTGCAGGCAGGAATAATATTTTGGGTTGCTTATTGTGTTCTCATAACTGCACAACGCACCTGCCGTTGGCCACCGTGCAACACAATATGGGCCTGGAGGACCTGTAGCGTGCTTCAGAGCGGCCGTCCTCCTGCTTTTATGTTCTAAGACTACGCACCATACTATGGGGATGCAGCTCAAATCTTCCAGTCTTTTCCAAACCCACCCAAAATCTGCCGAAACACCAAGTTTTCACAGCCAGCGTCCGTCAGCATCGTTACTGTGACCCCAGCAGATCCCACACTTTAGCAGGGCAGCCAGTTAACCAGTAATTCGCATGCATCAGCTGCCCAGGAATGCCAAGACTGACGGGACTATGATCTACAAGAAGCCATAGATGATTGGGTCCAGAAGAGGCTTACATCCTCTTGGCACGCAGCCCTGGGGGACTTTAGGGTGGAAAGATGGGGTCCTCCCCTTGGCTGGGGGTGCAGCTGAAGGCATGTGTGAACACACAACCTCCTCCCCCTCCTCTGCTGGTCGGTTCTGGGGAAATGGGGCTGCTGCGAGCAAAACTGCCCACACGAGAACAATCCATGCGCCTTTCTCTAAGTATGATTTTTGTTTTGCCTTTCATGGAAAATAAACTGGCCTGAAGGAAAGGGTCTGAAGAAAGGGCCAGAGTCGGCAAGGGATTCTGGGAGCATGCATCACATAAGGTGCAATTCTGGAAATAACTATCCAAACAGCAGGTTTACTCCTGTGGAGATGTAGCTCTACAACAGGACTTAAAAGCTGCATCCGTCTACATCTGTTGGCTGGGAAACTCGCACAACTGTTGAGGTTGGAAGGGGACTCTTGAGATTATCTAGTCCAACCTCCTCGCTCAAGCAGCGTACCCAGGATCACGGCCAGTCAGGTTTCTAATATCTCCACAGTTGGAGGCTCCCCAGGTGCAGGACTCTGCATTTCCCTTGGTTGAACCTCATGAGGTTCTCTCGGCCCAGCTCTGCAGCCTGCCCAGGTCCCTCTGGAGAGCAGCACATCACATCCACCTGGTGTATCAGCCGCTCCTCCCAGTCTTGCACTGGCTGTGAACTTGCTGAGGGTGCGCTCCGCCCCAGTGTCCAGGTCGCCAATGAAGATGTCGAACCGTACTGGCCCCAGTGTTGACCCCTGGGGCACTCCACTGATGACTGGCCTTCAACTGGACTTTGTGCCACTGATCACAGCCCTCTGGACCCGGTCATTCAGACAGTTTTCAATCGACCTCACTCCCACTTATGTAACCATACTTTGTCAGTTCGTCTAGGAGGGCCTTCCATGAGGAAGTGTCAAAAGCCTTACCGAAGCCAAGACAAACAACATCCCCTGCTCTCCCCTTGCCCATAAAGATGGTCACCTCACTCTACAAGGCTGTCAGCTTGGTTAAGCAGGATTTCCCCTTCACAAATCCAGCCTGGCTACTCCCAGTCACCACCTGGTCCTTCACCTGTTTGGAAGTGGTCTCCAGGGTTAGTTGCTCCATCACCTTCCCAGGGCTCAAGGTGGGACTGACCAGCCTGAACTTCCCCACACTCTCCTCCTTGCCCTTCTTCAAGACAGGAGTGGCACTGGCTTTCTTCCAGTCAGCAGGAACCTCTCCTGACCACCACAACCTTTCAAAGATGATCAAGAGCGGGCTGGCAAAGCCACCAGCCAGCTCCCTCAGCACTCAGCGGTGCATCTCATCAGGCCCCATGGAGTCGCGGATGTCCCATTCGTTCAACGTTCCCCAACCCGATCCTCCTCTACCCGGGGCAAATCCTCCTTGCTCCACACTTTCCCTCCGGTCTGCGGGGCCAGGGATTGCTGGAGGCTGGTCTTACCAAGAAGGCATTTAGTATCTCAGCCTTCTCCTTGTGCTCTGTCATTAGGGTCCCTGCCCCATTCAGCAGTGGACCCACACTTTCTCTAGTCTTCCCTTTGCTGCTGCTGTCACCTGCAGAATCCTTTCCCACTTCCCTTAACATCTCTCGCCAGATTCAACTCCACGTGGGCTTTGGCTTTCCTAGCCCCATCCCTGCAGGACTGGGCAGTGTCTCTATATGCCTCCCAGGTCACCTCTCCCTGCTTCCATCCCTTGTACACTTCCTTCTTGTGTCCGCGTTTAGCGAGGCGCTCCCTGCGCATCCCTGCAGGCTGCCTGCTGCCCCTGCCTAATTACCTGCTTCTCGGGATGGGCCATTCCTGAGCTTGGAGGAGCTTGTCCTGCAATACCAGCTAGCTCTCTCGGTCACTTATCATCTCCAGGATGGGATCCCATCCAGATCTCTGATGAGGCTAAAGTCTGCTCTCAAGACATTCAGGCCAGATGCCCGGGCTTCCTCCACTATAGAGTGAGGAGTTCAGAGGCCAGGGTTAGGACCGCTGCTGGCCCAGAGCCACTTCAGCAGCCACAGAAGATATCGAGGAGACCGTGCCTTGCTCCCTGTAAAAGTCTGGGAAACCTCGCTTTGGGCTTCAGAGAAAAGCCCACCTCACCCGCAGCTCACGGCAACCGTCCGGGTCAGGCCGTCCGTCCTCCAGACTTCCCAGGAACAGCTGATAATGGGAACAGGAGGGAAGAGCAGAGTGGGAACACAGCAGTGCTTCCCCACCCGAGCTCCCGACCTCTGCCGTCGCATGATAACCGAGTCCCTGAGTCAGAGCTGGTCCCTTCACACTCAGAAGCCTGCAAATGACTTTTCTTCCTCGGGTTCGTCCTGCTGCTTTCTGAACCCCTGCCAGTTTTTAGCCCTCAGCGTGTCACTTCGCAAGGAGTTGCACGGGTTGATTGTACGTTAACAAAGAACCGATGATGAAACAAACTTATTTCATTCGGTACCCCATGTACCGAAGAGACAAAGACCAACTATCTCTGGTTCCCCTTTTCTGTATCACTCATTTATGGACTTACATCAACCCCTTCCCCGCCAGCATCATCTTCTAAGCTTGAGAGTTTCAGTCTATTTAGTCTCTCCTCTTATGGATGATGTTTCACAGTTTTGGGCACCTGTTAGTTTTCTCTGCCAACTTTTCAAGTATTACTTTTTAAGTCTGAAAGACCAGAAGTAGAGGCAGGTTTCAAGATGTGAGTATATTACAGATTTATATCAAGATATTAATAATTATGTTTTCCATTTTTTCCTAACAACTCCAAAAATTCAGTATTTTTTTTCAGGTTTTGACAGGAATCAAGCAAGGTATGCCCCTAATCTTGCTCCTGAGCAGAAGTCAGTCCAACACCTTCCCTGAATATGAAATACTACTACTGGGTTTTTCCCCCATATGCATTACTTTTTGTTTGTCGGTGTCGGTGTTCAGCTGCTGTTTGACCATCCAGTCCAGTGTCACCAGTGACCCTCCTTCATAACTGCTTTAGCTGTATTTTCTGACCTTTTGTCTGTTTCTTTGAATACCTCATTGCTAAAGATGTTGTCACTGTGATGTCACAGTGATGTCAGATCTTTATTCCTAAGCAATTTTATGAAGAGCTGAAAAATCTTTAATGGACAAGAGTACCTCACAGCGTTTCTTCTGGTGTGTGTTAACTTGCATGTGCCAAAATAAATTTATTTTATTTTCACACTGGTGATCAACCCAGGCTGAAGCAATCCTGTCCACCTACTCTTCCTTGGCGTAAGGAATGCAATTCTGACTCATCTGCAAATTTTGACCTATTTCCTGCCCTTTAAGACCAAGAGCCCAGCACAGACCTTCTGGGGGTTCCCTGTCGCATTCGACCATGGTGGAAACAGTCTGTTTTCCTTTACTGTTTTCAGAGTCATAGCAGCATTTTTCTCTTTTGCCCCATCACCAGTTAAGAATATAAACAGCCCTGAAGAAGCACACCACAGGATTTTTGAAAAACAAAATAAGTCATACACATAACTTTTGAGTAGAAAGTGCTCAGACCCACAGAGACAGATTTGGGATAAGCAGCTCAGTAAACCAGGACACATTCACTGCTTTGTTGGAAGCTCCAAGACTTCAGGATAACTTAATTTTGGTATGATGAATTCCCACAATTTGCCCCTGTCACATCACAAGCAATAATGCCCATCCAATTACTTTAATGACCGATAGTTTTTAAGAGCATGAAAGCCTGGCTGCAAACAGAGACTGTATTCCACAGAGCAACCCTACATTTACCCCTCAAACACAGAAACCCAGTGCCAAAAGCGCATCCCTGAACCCGACCAGCAGACCCATTCCTACAGCCCGGCCTCCCACAGACGCATTCACCAGCTGCATCCCCTCGAGACCAAGCACAAACCAGCTGCTTTCACGGTTGATTCCCTGTCGAGTTTGAGCACCGTCCTGGGGGTCAGCCCCCATGCCAAGGCGAGCACGCTCAACCGCCACATGCCAAGACAGCGCTGGTGAACACCCCTGCAGCCCAGGCACCCCGTACTGCCGATGGGCTGGAGTGACCGTCACCCCCTGCACAACCGCGTCCTCCTCTTCTCCCCTCCGGAGCACGGCTATAACTCTGCATCTGCATCCAACGCGTCCTCTTCAGTTCCCGGAACACACCAAAAATTCTCCAGAGCATTTGCTCCTCAACTGAGACATGAGCCAGACGGCCCTGCAGCTTCAACATTTTATTCAACTGAGCCTTATCTAGGACTTAATATTTAGGCTAGAACTGAATTGACCAAAACAACCAGAAAAGTTTTCTTCCCCTGAAATTAAAACAGCATATACTGCTCTGTCAGGAAAAGGAGACACTTTTCCCATGGAAATGAATCTGCTCGTAATCACAAAGCAAAGGTGCAGACGCTTACCTGTGAGAGGTGAAATTGTCGTAAGAGCCCACGGTATAATGTCGGAAGAGACGCTTTGTTCTGTCTTCTCTGGTTTCTACAAGAAAAAAGACACATCACAAAGCTGAGAGTTAAATGAGCACTTCCCTGTTGCCTCTGCTTCCCCTACACGTACGCAGAGTAAATCCCGCTTTCATGCTAGCATTTATTAATAAACAAGTAATGATCCGTGCGCAGACACGTGCCAGTGTGATCAGTCCCATGCACGCTGTGTACAGCCGCATATGCACACAAACAGCTTCCATGAACGTAAGATCTCTTCCCTACAACTTCTAAACCACGTCAGGTCGTCAGATTTCACCAAGACTCCAAAGCAGAGCTACAGAGGAGAATCAGCGCCGGTAAGGCAAACACACACTCCAAGTCCCAGGGCAGCAGCCAGATTCCCTCCCCTGGTTCTGTCTGGCCACATCTCTCCTGCACATCTCAAGGCAGAGGGATGCAGTTCCCACAGAAGAGATGGTAATAGTCCTGGTTAGCCTTCCGTCTCACCTGGCGGTCACCGAGCCCTCCGGGGGCACAGGAGTTACAAGGAACCACCCCCCAACAGCGCTTTGGCCAAAGTCAGGGCAGGAGGCTTTTCAGGATGTACTTGTTGGACCAAATCTCCCCTTCAGGGTGTAACAACTCAGGAGCGTGACAGAGCCAGAGAACCTGCCAGCCTGATCTGTGAAGCTGACAACAAGAGAGACGCCAGGGCCTCCAGGCTGCTGGATGCTGAAAGAAGGCAGCCTGGCTCACGCTAAGTGGACAGGGATGCCGCTGCAGACATCTGAAATATGGTCTGCAGCTAACGGGGACAGGGAGATGGAAAAGAATTTAAGCTACCATTCTCCTAACACAGAAGGAATTTGCATCACGCTACCAAAACGTTATGCCGAACCAGCTCATCCACGGCTACAGAAGGGTGATGGGACCCCAAACTATCAGGTAACTCCGCTCCTCTACTTTGTCACCACTTTCTTGTGAAGCCCTCGGTGCTGCTCACTGCACTGCTGGCTACAGCACCAGGTAAGCTGTTGGTCTGGTTTGAATTCAGCAGGTCTTTAAGCATGCCAACTAGGGCAGTCAGACAGAAGGAGTGAATAAGAGAGGAAATAAAGAGCAAAGTATAGATAAGACTCACCTTTCTTCTTCAGTAGGGACACAAACCATTGGCACCCAAAGTAACAACACAAAATAAACATTTATTTTTACCTGCATTGGAATTCAGAATGGCAACAGCCTGTGGGAAGGGGACGCAAAAGCAGAGGGGCAGTTTTTACTGTTATTGCAGCACTGTCGATCCAACGCACTTTGTTTTAACCTCAGGACAGGATGCACTTGCAAACCTTTCATCCTGGTCTCGGGATCACATGAAACCATCACTGCTGGCAGAGGAAAATGCTGCCGCAGCAGCCACAAACCCAGCTTCCCACCCTGGGGACAGACGACAGCCCTTGCGGCAGCGGCAGCAGCCGTGTCGCCCCAACACGCTGTGTCCTGCCTCCCCCGCGTGCAGGCTGGCACTGGCTGCCCTCCGCTGCCGGACACCGCTTCCAGAGACTCGGCCGTAGCCGAGGGGCTCCTGCGTGGAGTACGAGATACGCCCTTGAGCCCAGCGTCCCGCTCCCGGGGAGCCTCTCCTCAGCACACACCCCCATTCCATCGCAAAACGCGCTTACGGTTAGCTGGGCTGAAAGAACAATTAACTCTACTAAAGTGTAGAAATAAAATCACCAAATACAGTACTTGGTTATGCTATTGAAAATACAGCTTCGCCTTTTTTCCCCCGATTCTTGTTTTTTGGTTCCTCTTGCATGTTTGGTTCTTTTGGTTTGTGGTTTGTTTTTCGGTGTTCGTTTTTTTTTTTTAGCTTTTTCCTTTCTTTCTCAGAGGAGCTGAAGAACAGCCCTAGCGCCCTGGCACTTGGTCCCCCCAGAGTAACACCCCACGCCACATGGTTCTGGCTCTCCTTCCTGCCACGTCAGCCTCCCACGGCAGCGGTCTCCAAAGTGGGGCGCGCAAGACAATCCACGGGGGCGCGGGAAGAAAACATTTTTTGTACCATTAATAAAATTTTAAAATAATTTTGAAATGGTGTTTATTCTATCTTTATGTCGCTGTTTTTTAGTTTCTATCTTTGCACGCGCTTTACATTGCACATTAGCAGAGGAATGCAGGTATATAACTCATAAGTAAATACATGTGTACTGCGGGTGCGTGGTCAAAATGCTTTTTTACCGAGGGGCACATGACCAGAATGGTGAGTCCCCACGGCATGGGACATGCAGCATCCCCGACATTAACGCAGGTGCGCTGGCAATCCCCCCCACCCCACAAGTAAGTGCAGAGCAACCCCCCAGCAAGCCCGCGCAGGCAGTGAGGACGAGGATGCCGCGCTAGGTGAGGTGCAGCCCGGCCCTCGCGGTGCCACAGCTTGGGAGCATTTAGGGGCTGTCACCGTGCAGGGAGCAGCCCCTGGTGATCCAACGTGCTATTCCAGCCTCGCCGCTGAGCATCACCTAATGTGTTTACCTAGTCCGGAGGGAGATTTCTTGAAGCCTGATGATACATGGGGGACTGATGGCTCCCTGTGAATCTTCCGACTATGTGGTCGTCTACCGAGCCCCATCCCTGCGGTCCTGGGAAAAACTGTCTCAAAGAACCAAGGAATTAATCTTACTGGCAAAAAGACAGACTACACCAAGAAATGGAAATGTTAAGGACTGATCAGCACAGCCACACACTGCTGAGAGTTAAGGGAGATAACCCTTTTGCCTGGATCATCTGAGGCAGCCTCCCACCTTGCTCCCCATCCTCCGTGGAGGCAGAGCGGTCTCAGCTCCGAGCCGGGCGGGGATACCAGACTCTACCCCCGGCAGCACAACCAAAGCACGCTGCAGCCATAAGGAGAGGGAGGCACCACAGATGCACCTGCATCGCTCACCATCTCCTTCCCCGCTGCTGCGGGAGCGCCCAGGCGACGGCAGCAGGGAGCAACCTCCCACTCCGGTTTCGCCTGCACGCCACGCGCGCAGCTGGGATGCCGCAATGCTTTCCGCTGAGGAGCGAGGCAAGACAGCAGAGGCCTAAAATATACCTAAAACATCAGGACAAGCCTTGTATGTTGAGCCTGTGAACAAGCTGGCTCCCGCAACTCTTTGCAACTTGACACAGCTGTACAAAAAATGGGAGGGGGAAGGAAGGAGGGCTCCCACGGAGGCGCTGGCGCGGCATAGCCCAAACAGGTCACGACAGTGATGGTAAGAACATCCACCCCCTCCACCTCATGGCACGCAAAGACACTCTTCAGTGAGAGACATCCACAGCCCCCTTGGACCCCTGCAAGGGAGGGAGTGCGCTACTGCTGCGGTACAGCAAACCCCGTTCAGACGGGCACCCCTCCTCCTGCCTTCAGGAAGCCCCCTTCCCCCAGCCCCACGCGCCTCTGCCTCAGTCGCTTCTCCTCCCCTTTCTCCACCCCACTCTGCCTCCTCCTCTTCATCCCCTGCCTCTCCACGCTTGTACGGACACGTGTACTCATCTGCAAACACCTCTATTGATCCCATTCCAGATAAAAGTACGGTGATTTGGTGACGGCAGCTGGATTTATGGGCTGTCTGCAGCCCAAAGGCTCGTTCTCTTCCTGACTCCTAAATATAGCTGCTGCCGAGCGCGTGTTTAATGGAGCCGTCATGGAGGCACCAGGGAGCGAGGCTGATGGATGGAGAGGGGCGAATCACTTGGAGATAGGTGAGGAGAGGGAGGCTCTATATTTAGAGAAGAGGGAGCAAGAGGACACGAGGGCAGCCCGGTGGGACGGGCTGTGCCCACGGGGTGGCGGGGGCTCAGCCAGAGGCACGGAGCAGCACAGGCAGCCCGCAAAGGACAGGCACAAGCAGGGAGACAGGAACAGGGACCACAGAACGCTGGAAACCAGAAGGAGCATGCAGACGGGCATAGGCTGTGCTCAAGCTGCTCTGCACGCTGCCTGTAAAGCGCTTTTCTAAACTTTTTACGCCATTTTTCCTACGTAAGTCTGCCTAACACATTAGATAAAAATACAGGAATATTAACATCCCATGGCTGACCAAGAACAGTCTGGACATGCCAGAGGAAAGGTCCCAGGAGAGAAGGAGCTGTCACGCAAACTCACCGGGCAGAGAGCCCTTTAGGCCAGGGTGGCCTGACAAGAAGCTTGGGTGCCATTCCCATGCACCCTCCAGCACCTGGATTGTCCCCATCATCTCTGCTCTCCGGCACCAACATTGCGTTGCAAACGGAAAAAAATAACTCTTTTGGAATGTGAAAATACGCCTTTTTGTTTCTACAGAATGTTGGAATTGGATTTCTAACTACTTTTTAGAATTTAATTTAATTCCGTTTAATCTTATTAAATGCAAGATTTATGCACCTCTAATTATTGGCAGCAATTTCTCTTTCATCATCTATTTTTGACCAACTGCTCCTGCATCGCAACAAGCACCTTCACAGCGGGCATCCTCAGAGGTGAACAGGCAGAGGTACCCCGCGCCGGTCAAAGGACCGGACCTTGCATCCAACGTGCCCCAACAAGCACCCTCCCCGACGGTCGCCGGCCGCACGGCCTGTGGGGGCATGCAGCGCAACGCAGATGCCTGCGCTGCAGGGCTGGGTGAAGGATGACAATTCATTTTCTTGGAAACTGATCTCTTTAATCATTTGATGCAGCAGCAGGGATGTTACGGCCATCACCCAAGAGCTCCATCAAACCACCTGAGAGGCCAAGGTCACAGCAAACCACGCAGCCATCAGGCGGATATGGAACTGATGAAGGGAGATACCAGTTAGGCTCTGTGCTAGTCAAGAAAGAGGGTTTAAAATAGATTCTAAGTCGAAATGCCAACTAAAAGCAGTAACATGCAAGCCAGAGGAGATGTGGTCTCGGGAACGGAAAAGGCTGGGTCCATATTTGTGCCTTCTCAAGTACACAGACACTTCTTGTGCCAACACACTCACGGAGGCGGCTCACAGATGCCCTGTCTCAGTTTTGGCGATCCCTTACGGGAGTACTGATTCACTGCTTTTTGAACCGCCTCGTCACCCTGGAAGAGACGCCATATTCAGCTGATTCTCTCAGTGAAGACAAGTGGTGGTGGGTAGTCTCATCCTCCTGCAGCGGCTGGACCACAGTCTGGCTGATGCTGTTCTCGGTCCAAGGGAGAGCTGTGCTGCTCTGCAGGTACAGCCGGCGCCGGGACGGCAGGCAGAAAAACCCTCCAAAGCTGGGGAGGGTTTCAGTGGGAGAGCTGTGGTGCTACAGCACATCCAAGAAGCGATGCCCCAGCCCCGGAGCAAGCGAAGAGCTGCAGCCCCCCACCCCCACTACCCCTCAGCGCGGGCAGCCACAGCATTGCTGCCCATTGTGGATTTCACCCACGCGTCCCGAACCGTGCTCTCGAGCACCTGACTCGGAGTAGGCTGATGAGCAGATGCCACCACAATTAAAGCCTCTTCCAGGCTCTGTGCCAGGCAGCCAATCTGGCTGGAGCGGCCTCAGAGCGCCGGTGATGAAGAGAAAGAGAATTATTTCAGAAGAAGAAATGCTGAACTACGCTGGGATGGGGGAAGACACGCAGTGCCCGAGACCAGAGAGGAGCCTGATGCTCCTGAGCTGGAGCAGGCAAGACACTGGAGTCCATCACCGCTGTCGCCAGCTGCGGCGACCACTGGCCAGCGCTCCCGGGCCAGCAGCGGGTCCCGTTCAGGCAGGGGCTCTGCTGGCCGCAGCCACCAGCCTTATTTCAAGTGCAAGCAAGCATGGAAACCCTTGAAGTATGACTCCTCCCCATCTCACAGGGCTGCCAGGAGAATGAACTAATTCATGTCCCTGCAGCACCTGGATCTGCTGACTGAGAACAGAGAAAAGTCCATGAATGTATATGCTTAGTGATTTGCGGTATTACTGTATTTTATGCAGAATGGTTAACTAATTTATGCTTTCCCCATGACAGAGCTTTATCCTACGAAGTTCAAATACAACTTTTCTCTGACAGTGAATACTTTTAGAAGCCCTGATTTATCATTCTTCGTTCCATACAACAATATAAATCCAAAACCTGATACATTTGGTGAAATTTTGGCCTGCGTTACACAAATGCACAGAGGAGATAATTGTATTAGTCCCTCTTGCCCTTAACTTATGAGTTATACTTGCAATATAATTATGCTTGTTAGAGTTTTTAGCTTATCTGTAACTGAAAAAAGATGCAAACAAAATGAAAGTCTGCTCTCAAATAACTATGAGTCAGAGAGCAGCATCTGTGCATTACCTCTCATGGGGACTCAACAGCCAGGCTGTCAGCCTAAGAGGAACAGGGAGATCAGTTAAAGCCTCACACTGAACCAACAAACGTAGCAGAGCAGGACCTAGGAGGTTATGCTCAGCAGAAGGGCTACACAGCTACCCCATGCGGATTTACCCACCTTTCCAGAAGTGCCACCCAGGCAGCTGTAGTTGTTCCTAACAGCCTTCATGGAGGGCACGCTGTCTGGCTTCGCTTTCCTCCGGTGTGGTGCCGAGCTGCTCGGGGCAGGCAGTCCTCCTCGGAGCCACAACACATGGGGGAAGCACCAGCTACAGCTCCCCCGGCAAACTGCTCACCGTGGAGATGCTGCGCACGAGCTCATCAGCAGGACACGTCCCTGCGGAGAGGCCCCCAACTCCTCTGCACCACCAGGGGAGGGGGGAGAACAACGCAATCCCAGTATGGATTTCTTTTCTCCTGGTTTGTTGTTTTGTTTGGTTGTGGAGCTTTTTTGGGTGGGGTCTTTTTTGTTTTGTTTTGCTTGTTTGGGTTTTTTTTTCCTTTTTTTTTTTTTTTTTTTTTAAACAGCTATAAACCAAGTCTATGAGGATCAGGAACTCCCACGAGCTGCTAGTTACCTCCAGGGAAGATCATTTGTGCCAATGGCTTCCACAGCCAAATCCTAGGGTAAAGCCAGCCAGTCCTGCACCAACACCTCCGTGCTAGGACAGACGGGGGGACCGGAGCAATGCCACTCCTGCCCAGAAGGCCAGCAGCAGGAGCCCTCAGAGCCACAACCCAGCACGGGTCAGTTTGGGTTCCTGACCCCGGACCACACACAGCAAACGGGGTACTCGGAAGCACCCGGGCCCTGCCCGAGCGTGCAGACGCCCACAAACACCGTCGGTACTGACAGCCCGGGTTACTTCGCTGCGTCCCCACCCGCCGTGGGCACACATCACCTCCCTCCAGACCACTCTCCCCTCCAGGGCCAGGAGCCACCCACGTGGCCCGCAAAGCCCCAGGAGTCACCTCGCTGTTACAGGGACCACAGCTCCGCTGACGCCGCAGGGGACTGAGTTTCTCAGCACAGCCCGGCACAGGCGCTTTCGCCCTGAACACCTGCGCAAGTTACTGTCCCACCGTGACCGGGACACTGCTGCTGTGAGCGATGGGAACTGGGGGAAGCTGCTCAGAGGCCGCAGCGGGTGGGCACTCGGTGTGCTCTGTCTCCACAGTTCACAACACAGGTGAAATGCGAACTGATTTTCTGTGGAGAGCACCCCAGTGACGCGCAGGCAGAAGCCAGGGCAGCCACGCCAGGAACACGGCTGCGCTGCCTCTGTGGGACTGTGCAGAGGCGCCACTGTGCATTTCTGCATTCACGTTTGTCTCCCACCTTGCTGGGTCTCGAGGGTTCAGCAAACGGCACAGCAGTGCTTGACACTGCTTCACCCTTTTACCCTCCCAGCCTTCAATGCTCTGCACAAGGGTGACGTGGCCCAAGAGTCACACAGAATCACAGACTGGTGGGGCTGGAGGGGACCCCTGGAGCTCACCCCGTCCCACCCCTGCTGGAGCAGGCACCCCCAGAGCAGGGGCACAGGACCGCGTCCAGGCGGGGTGTGAATGTCTCCAGGGAAGAGGGACCCCACAGCCTCTCTGGGCAGCCTGTGCCCCTGCTCTGGCACCCGCACAGGGAAGGGGTTTGTCCTCATGTTCAGGTGGAACTTCCCCTGTTCCAGCTTGTGCCCGTTGCCCCTTGGCCTGGTGTTGGGCACCACTGAAAAGAGTCCAGCCCCATCCTCCTGACACCCGCCCTTCAGATATTTATAGGTATTTCTGAGATCCCCCCATAGTGTTCTCTTCTCCAGGCTGAACAAACCCAAGCCCTGAAGTTTGGTGTATGACAGCACTGAGACAGAGAGGTGCTTCCTTCTCCTGTACCTGAACAACAAGCTAGAATAAAAGCTCCCTCACCGCGACCAGTGACACCTGACCAGGTGAAGCAGAGTGGAGGTGTTCATCCATCACAGGACTGAGGATCCACCTGCCACGAGGCCAAGAAGGCCCTGCTGGTCACTGGGCTTTGCCCTGCGCCAAGGAGAAGGCAGCTTCAGGAGGATATAACAGCTGTCTCTCTGGACACATGAGGAGGTTATCGAGAAGAGAGAGCAAAGCTCTTCATCAAGGTGTACGGCAGGAGGTAACCTCCAGAGGATGCAACATCTCCCTTTTACAGCACTGAATCTACACCAAAACCCTTTACACCAAACGCACAACCATCTCCACACCTGCCAACTGCATCACTCTTTGGGACAAAAGCACTTCACTCATATTTATGCTTATTCTTGCCCTCTGCAGACAGAGCCAATGTCCCCATGTCTTCCAGGGAAAGATGCCTGCAGAAACCTTCCACGAAGACGATCCAGCCCGCTGAAGCACGCCCAGTGCCGACCCACGCCAACAGGCCGAATCCTTTGTCCCCAGGCCCATGGACAGAACTGCAACCCTCCTGTGAATGTAGCATTGTATCTGTCCCCAACGTGAAGATGATACCGCAGAGAGGAACAGTCACACCAAAAATTGGGTGTTTCTAGTAGAATAAGGGCTCCAGAGTCAAAAGGATCACACTGAAGATATGGCTGTGGCCAGGCCTGCACTGAAGTCCTGGCTATGAGCTGGATCTTTACCAAAGCCTGTAGTGTCCTTTCTGGAGTTCACAGAGTACATGGATGCAGTCACAGCTAAAGTTATCGAGGGTGGCGCACCTTATAAATGAAACGTGTCTGGTCATCTAGCAAAACGATAAAAAATAGAAATGCCTCTGCAGTATGCTTTTTTGCCCACAGTATCCAATCTTCTTGGGTCCTATCTAAAGGCTTAGCTTAACTAGACCTTCAAGTGGTAGTCAGGACCCTCAAATTAAAGTATATATTGGGAATTCAAGTTCGTTCTTGGATTCTGGTACCAGGTCTATTTTTAGAGGTGCTGGCTTTAGCAGGGGTAGGGAAGTGCCAGATGGCCGTAGCAGGGCCTCACTGATAGACAGGGTCACTTTAACAGAAGCTATATGGTGACAGACATCCAAGAGCACATATGCTCACACTGCTCAGAGTGTGCAAAGATGCAAGACATCTGACATCCTGCTGAAAGGGCCCTGAAACAATATTCAGTAGAACCCACAGAGAGTGGAGAGCAGTCTTCCCACGAGGGAATCACGCCTCTACAACAAGCTGCTCTTCGAAGAGTGCTGTCCCAACACCCAGCCAAGAGAGGGGATCACAAAGAGTAAAGAGGGGAAGCTGGCAAGTGAGATTTGTCCCCCGGCAAAAGCTCACTTCCAAGCTAGGAAACCCCCTGACAGCACAACTAACCTGCAACTTGGTGCCAGCTACGAGAATGAAGCTTCTGGAGACACGGGCACCCCCTGGGCCACTGAGGATGGTGAGGCTGCAAGTAGTGCAGGAATTACAACCACAGCCAAGTCTGGGGAGGAACGTTTGTGTTTCTGTCTGCCAATCCTCCAACACTACACTCCTGCTGCAGAAGAATTGGGATTGGCACCAAAGATTGGGGCACTCTTGTTCTCCACAGTGACTTAAAAGACTTCCCACATGGGAAGGGTCTGGAGGAAGACCTTTCAGGAGGATGCTTTCGGTGAGGCTTTGCATGCTGGCAACAGCAGTGGTCAGTCACTGCAGATGCTCTGAGCAAAGAATGTGCTAGAAAAGGCTTCATTTCTCCTCTCAGCAGTGCAGTACCAGAATCATTATTCTGCTAAACCTAAGGAACACAACCTCCATGGATTTGCCTAACCTCCTTTTGGAGCCTTTAATCTGCGCTAACTGCAGCATTGACATCCACAACTGTGTGCTGCGTGGAAATAGTTCATTTTGCGGCGTTAACCTTGCTGACTAATTTCATTGACTGTCCCTTAACTCTCACATTTAGACAAACAATAAACCCCTCAACTTCTCCATACTTTTTCAGACTCCCATTGTACTCTCCTGACAATCTCCCCACACTTGCCTCTTTTTAAATCAGTCTCTCCTCATCTGGAAAGTCTTGTCTCCCACCACTGGCAATCTCCACCTGCTGCAGAACCTGCCTGCTTATTTCTATCCTTTGCTTTTTATCTTTCAACCATTTCTTTTTAACGCAGACTTTGACGAAGCCTACTTAACAGCTTTTTGAAAGCCCTGGTACTCTACATCAATCCTTGTCCCAGTGCTTGTTGACTACTTCAAAGACTTGTAGGATTGTAGGACATCTAGTCGACTTCCCCCTGAAAAGGCTTTAAAATGAGGAACAGTCAACAAAATATTGCTTTATTCTAGTTTTCACTAATTTGCAAGATTAAAAAAAAAAAGCTAAAAAGATCAGACTTAATGGTCTTTATATACCGGCAGTGGTGCTCCTCTATTACAATAATGAAAAATAATGCAGTTAAGGCTAAACTCTTTAAGCAAGACTCTGTTCCCCTCATACCTAGAAAAGATAATGCATACTGACTAGTTTTTATTCTGCTGGTAACTACAGGAGATGCTGGACAACAACTACGTGAGATGACTACCTTAAAATCAGCAGTTCTAGGTAGGAGTTCTTAGCCAGGACCTTTTAGGGATCTCACTGATGATCTCTCTAGAATAGGACTTTCAGCAAGCCCTGGAACACAGAGCAAGTAACTGAGGAGTAGAAGAAAGCTGAGTCAGTGGCAAGTGTTTAAAGGATGAGGGGACGACTCTTGTAGTTACCACATGAGAGACTGACACCAATCTTGAGGTAGATGTAAAACCCAAGAACTAGATTATTTAATAATTTGATTCAGTTGCTAATACTGATATTACTCAAATGGGACACCTGGAACTTAACAGCAGCACTGTATTGTGTTTTACCTCGGGAGCACGTATCACAAACCAGTTACAAAGCACAGAGCTGATCTAGGTTGCCTAAGGGAAATCGAACCTTAAGCAAAGCCCCACGCTTTACAGGGAGGTACCCGGCCCCTGCAGGACCGCCCGCACTGTCCGCGTTCCCTGTGTCGTTGACGGCAAGACAAGCGCTACTGAAGGCCTCCGGGCTTGGACCCCTCTCATGTGAACGTGAGCTGCCTGAACCAAAAAGCTTCCTGGAGCAAACTTCAAGGGCATTTTCACGCAGGTGCACACGCGTCGGGATTCCGACGCTCCAGCAGCCCTGAGGACGGGCACCTGATCAAGAAGCCTCAACCATTCACCCGCCGCCCAGCAGCCCGAACCCGGACAAACGCTTGTTGCAAGCTCCAGAAAATAAGAAATGAAAAAGTTAACTGAGAAAAGCAGGGAACTAGATATAGAAAGGATTTGTACCCATTTCTTTTAAGACCGTTGAGCTACCAAAACAATGGTAATTGCATAGTACGAAAGAGCGCCAGAAGATACTAGCAAATAATGATACAGCTGCTTAAAAAAACCAGACACAAATTCTAACTCACCGTCTGAGCTAATATCAAGCACGGTGCCAGAAATTTATAAAACACAAATCAGCCTGAAACAAAAATGATCAGGAGACCCTAACCACGGCAACGTCAACAGACCAGCTGAGGATTTACAGAGCTGGCAACAACCAGCCAACGGTCAAGCACTGACTTCTGTGAAGAATTCTGCCACAGGGCACCGACAAGCCTGGGTCCACCGTGTGCAGGCCAACGCTCTGCTGAAACCAGGGAGGTGCAGAGTTCAGAATTACTCCATCCAGAGCCTACAGCCAGCATCTCCTCCCAGGCTACCAGCAGCAGCAGTGCAAATCTTTGTTCTAGGGAGCCTCTTGTTCTTTATGCTCTGTCACGGCAGTAAAAGTATTCTGCTGAGTCCAAATTCTTTCTGCAGGAAGCCAAATAGGCATGATGTGGTGGGTTTTGGTTTTATTTTTCTGTTCTGTTTGTTTGTTTTTAATTAAGTAATGCTACAGATCTTCCCCCCCCGCTCCTTTTACAGACCTAAACAAATCAGCCCAGGAGAAACCACTCCAAGCAACTGCGGTTTTTTGTATTTCAAATTCCCTTGCATTCTGAACAGTTCAAATGTCAGCCTAAGAGTGCTTTAAGACAACCACATCCTTACTCCTTGGAGACACAGTGCAAGAGATAAACGGGCTAGGAGTGCCAAGGCATTGATAGGAGGCTCATAGGTAACTGGCATGGGAAATCTTGGTACTTTGTGCTGTTCCTTGATACACCCTGCTTGAGCTCAGTACTCTTATACCCATCATTTTAAGGAACGTGGATGTTCATTCCATGCCCAGAACATCTGTAGTACCTAAACCTGACCACTAAACTACTCATGATACATGTATCATGATACACCGTTTTGTTGCTAAGTGGTCAAAACAGTCTGGAGTGTTATTAAGTGAATTTTAAAGAATCTAGTGTCAAAACTTTTAAATTCCCACTTTGAAAAAGGGGAAAAAAAATCAGCAAATCTAACAGATATTAGCTTTAAAACCCAAGCAGCACCCTGGGATATTCCTAACACTGACCTTTATTCCTGACCGCAAGAGGAAGCTGCCTGCAGAGCAGCAGATTAAGACAGGAGGAAAGTTCATAGAAACAAAGGGGAGCAAGGTTAAAGGCAGCACAGCCAGAGAGGAAGCCTAACATAAGCAGCAATATAATGGAGACACGATCAGGCTTGGAAGAAAGTCAGAAAAGTGAAAGAGAAGTCAAGAGGATTTTTAAAATGCTGGTGTAGAAGTAGCCACAGGACTCGTTCCCACCTCATGCATGACAAGTGATGCATGTTGGAGGGGAAAGCAGCTCTGCTTGGGAGGCTGGACGGTGCGCCAGGCCCAGGGGAGATGGGAGGTTATCAGAACTCTTGGAAGATGGATTTAATTTGCATGCTTTTCCAGAGGCAGCTGTTTGGCTGTGTCAATCAATGCTCCGTAATCTACAGCTCTATTGTACCAGGTCTTCAGCCGTCTCTGCACATGCTCCCGTGCGTTCATGTGCTGCATGCATAACTCCAGCTGGGACAGCAGTCAGCTGCAGATGAGGAAATTCTGATTCCCTGTTCTGTCAGGGAACTGTCACCTGACAAGTGGCCAAATGGGAAAAGTCACCTCTCTCCAGCCAAGAGACCGTGGTAAAAGCAGACACATTTCCCTGACTGCTAACAAAGAAGCTATTTTAGGCTGCAGATCTACTCCTACCACCACTCTTCATGTGGAAGTAAACAGCTATTAGGATAAAACAGGAGATAGTGTCAAAGGCTTTCATAGAATCATTAGGGTTGGAAAAGACCTTTAGGATCATCAAGTTCAATCATCAACCCAACAACCCCAGGCCTCCTAAACCATGCCCTGAAGTGCCACGTCTACACGTCTTTTAAATAGCCCCAGGGACGGTGACTCCCCCACCTCTCTGAGCAGCCTGTGCCAGGGCCTGACCACTCTGGCAGGGAAGACATTTTCCCTCATCTCCAACCTAAACCTCCCCTGACGCAGCTTGAGGCCGTTTCCTCTCGTCCCATCGCTGGTGACTTGGGAGCAGAGACCAACCCCCCCCTCACTCCAGCCCCTCTCAGGCAGCTGCAGAGAGCGAGAAGGGCTCCCCTCAGCCCCCTCTTCTCCAGGCTAAACCCCCCCAGCTCCCTCAGCCGCTCCCCAGCACACTTGTGCTCCAGACCCTGCCCCAGCCCCACTGCCCTTCTCTGGACACGCTCCAGCCCCTCAAGGCCCTTCTTGTCCCGAGGGGCCCAACCCTGAGCCCAGCATTCGAGGTGGGGCCTTGGAGAAAAGGCAAGGCGTACAACAACCACTGGCCTCTCCTTGTGCACAGAGGCAGCCACCCCAATGCAGAAGGCCATCAGGCATGCCAGACACGATTTGTCCATGGTATATTCATGGTGGTCATTGCATGCTTTTGCTCCCCTGCTTCCTTTGCTCCTCCTGTCCCAAGCTCGGAGCTTTATTCAGGTTGTCCATCTACCCAGGCGAAGTCTGGGCACTGCGCATGCTGGCTGGGTCACGCACGATGACTTGGTGGCCAGCAGGCCAAGAAGGGTTCCAGCTCAGTTCGTGCTGAAGGTGAAACGCAGGGAGTCACAGCGGGGCACTTTACAGCACTTGTGCTGTCCCCCAGCTGTGCCAGCGTGCAAGCTGCCAGCCGGTATCCTCCGAGAAAAGCCACCTCCGAGCTTGTCACCAGCGCAGGCGTTCGTCATGCAGTGCCGAGGTCCAGATCTGCTCCCCGGCGCAGCAGCAGCGAAGCATTTGCATCTCCATCTTCTCGCTGATCATTCTGCAATGCCACACTGAAGAGCTGGAAAAGTAAGAGGTTCCTTTCCTCCTGCAGGGGCTCTCAGGATGGTGCTCCAGCTCCTGAGGCTGGGTTTGTGCCGCTTTGACTCCCAACCTGCTGCTCCAAGGCAGACACCTCCTTCATAGCTACTTCATTCACGCAGAAGCTCTCAAAAAACCCGCTCAGAAAAGCTGCAGTGCGCAGACTCGGTGCTCGCTGCTCAGCCAGCTGCTCTTCCAGCCCTGGGAAGTTTAGCTGACTGAATTTTTTCATTTCCTGCTGTCTTCCTTCCTTCTCCTAGCGTAGAACTTCTTCAAAAAGCAAGGTATTTGTCAAAAGCAATGACTGCTACATTACAACAAGGCACGTTAAGTGCTCCGTGCGAACCCCTACAACCAACGAGACCCAACCCATACAAATGGCCCAGGGGACACCAACAGCATCTCAGCCACAGGACTACAACTCCATGCCATCGCTCCACTGACCATCCAGCCTCCCTGTGGATGAGGCTGTATCCCCTGTTAGTTCAATACCACCCCAGTCTTGCTTTAGGATAAAGTTCTCCAGAGGAGGATCACTGTCAGTCAAGGCAGACTCCATAATGCACCAAGAAAACAAAAGAGAAGGTAGAAGAGATAACTTGTCCTTTGCACACAGGACACTCAGAGATAAAGTTATGAAAAGGGTACCATAAGAAAAGAAGCTGACCTCCCCAAAGGCTGGTGCAGACCTCCAGGAGGGAGACGATCAGTACACTGCAGGAAATCAGGGAGCTGTATTTCACTAAGGTACCATAATCCTCCACAATCCTCCTCCTCCTCTGCAACCTACGCCTTTGCATCACCTGAGGTTGGCATCAGAGACGAGTGAAGAACAACAGTGCCCTCTACCAAAAGAAACAGCCAACGACTTGTACAACCTCCCGCAGCCGTGACGGAAAAAGCCCTGCTCTCCAAAGAGAAGTAGGCTCAGGTTGGGCTCTGCACGACGCGGTCTGGGTTCAGACCCCCGGGGCCAAGGATGAGCTCCGGCACTTCATCTTATTCAGCGGTGATGGGCTGCGGTGCCTCTGATGTACCAGGCTGGAAGATGCTTCTGCTCCCTTACACAACACAGGAGTGGGTGGCTCAGAAACAGCGATACTAACCATTTCTTTTAAAATCCAGTTGTTATACCATCTGCTCTTCCAATATCTACACTGGCCTACAGGAGAGACAGTGGGAGGACACGCTGAGCCAGCAAGGTGCTCTCACTATTAGACTTCTAAACAATTTGAAGTACCCAATAATTGTTATCTCACTTTCAAAACATTTCTTGCATAAGAAACTTGTTTCTTGATCAAAAATGTGGTTCAACCTCTGAATACTTTCTTCAGAAAGCCTCTACACTATGGGAAGAAGTGGTAACACTTCTACCACCTTCAGCGCTACCCACAGGTACTGAGGAAGTAACGAAATGCATCCCTGTCATACAAGGAGGGTACATTCCACCCTTAAAATTATTTTTATTTTTTTCAGAAAAAGAACTGTCAAAGATTAAGTCCACTAGGAACTCGGTTGACATGGTTTCATGAATTAGTGATTTAGATGCTATGATGATGGAAACCAACTGGAAATCTTGCCACAAACAAATGGGCAGACAAGGAGCAGCAAGGAGAGAGGTGTCTGCATGCAAGAGACAGTTTTCTGGGCACCACCGACACCCACATCCTTCCACAGGAATCAAAGCAACATCAAAAAGAAAAGATAGCATAAAGAAGATACTCGTGCCGCAGTTACTGCATGCCCAGGACCAGCCGTAGCTCTCCACAACACGCTCTCAACAGCCCCAACCACAGCCGGTCCCAGTCCGCCCGGCTGCACCCCGTGTCTGCCGCTGCCGAAGACCTGCCCGTCCCCTGAGGACTCGTACCGCAGAGAGCCGGTGTCTCTGCAGCGCAGCCACCTCCCGGCCCTGTGACCGTCTGGACCAGGGCACTGCCAGCGCAGCCCAGGCCTCAGCTGCTTCAGGAGACCGCTGTACGTCCCTGCACGGCGTGGGAGCAGCCGCAGGAAAACCCAGAGCCTGCAGGTCTGCAGGGGCTCTTCAGCCCAGCAGTTCGGACGCAGCCTAATCACGTTTGCAGAGAGCTTCGCTGTGTTTCTCTCCATGAAGGTAGATCTGTACGTGGAAGCCAATAAACAGCACAGAATGTTTCCTGGAGGAGACGGTACAGCGTTTCTCCAAACAAACACAACTTGAGAGAGGCAAATAGTAGCAAGGTGATACTCAACAGTCTTGGATTTCTACCAAGGCCGGGTTCCAGGCTTGCGGTGCACAGGGGAGCTTATGCTCTGTTCTCACACCTTCTCTCAGTCCATGGACGAGTTACTTTGACAACAGGCTGCTCGCACATATGTGTCGAAGCATTTGGCACCTTCTGCTTCACACACCCAAACTTGTCCTTTAATTTCTGGGTGTTGCTTCCTGAGAGATCTGCGAGCTCTGCACAGCAGGTGAGGTCTGTCCCGCCACTGAAATTGGGTGGGAGACAGTCAGGATCTGCCGCAAAGGTGATTTTGAAAAACGCGAGGGAGTGAGGGTCAGGGTAGAGAGAGGTGATGGATGAGGGTGAAATGAGCCCAAACTGGACACTGACGCTACCACAGGACTGCCACATTTCAACGTATAAGTAAATGCACATTCTGCAGTGCCTGCAATGCACCCCAAACAGCTATTTTGTTGTAACTACAGCTACCAAGTATTCCTCCGCAATTTTAACCAAAGCTGCTCCTGCTCCCAACATTTCCCTGGACCGCAGACTCAGGACTACTCTGTAATTAGCCCAAAGCAAGAATGAATTGTGCCCAAAGCGGAGGCGCAGCCATTCCAGCGTCAACTTCAGCAGAAAGTTGTCCAACAATTCACAAACTAGGTCCTGAAAAATTGGTACTGATTTTTAATTTCATATATTGCAAATACTCCCTAATGATATTACTGAGATTTGTGTATGCAAGCTTAGCATGCACAGAGTCCCAGCCCTATGAACCATCACTCAATTCTTGTCCAAGAAGGCATCCCACCGCTGAGGCTTTGGTTCCTCGCCGAGCACACGGAGGCTGCCGCATTTTGACCTTCTCTTATTAGAGCAGCACAGCTCCCAGCCGCAAGCGTCTGCTCACGAGGGGAACAAGACTGATTTGAATCCAGTTTCCTGTGGCCAGTGATCAGAACAACAATCAATTCCAGATCAGATGTTGATGGCTCCCCGTGCCGTAGCACTAACGCCTCCCACGTACTGGAAATGCCTTGTACGAGACGTCCCAGGCTCATGTCTGCCTCGTTTGCAGCCACATGATGCTACAGTCATCTCCTGAACCGCTAACATGCCTCCTCTTGTTGTTTCAAGTAGTAAAATGTTAGCTTGTAATTACTGAGAAGATTTTCTGTTAAGTGCAAGATCCTGCATTTTATCCTACTGAATTTCATCCTATTTCTGTTACGCCAACTCATCCAGCTCTGAAAGTAAAATGTTCTCACCTCGTAAGACGTCACAAGGAAACATGAACAGCACATTTCAGTTTTGGCTACAGCTATTAGTGAAAGCATTTAATAGGTGAAATCATTATCCAGCTAGTGACAGATGACAAATTTCCAGTGCTCCCCCACATTTCCTCCAACTTTACTAATAATTTCCCACACGAGAATGTCCTGATATCGAAGTAAGCTGGAACAACAGCGGTTCCTTAGCCAACACAGTCAATCAATCTCCTTTAGCACAAAAACATTTCTGGATAAACACCGTCCCGTCCTACCCCTTTTCCTATCTTCTCCCATCTCTCTCCCTTCAAAATCCATTTTAAACACTTTTGTACGAGTGAACTCAGAGCTCCTCAACTGGAGCTGCCCAGAGCACTCCCACACACAAGGTTCACCATGACCTCATTGAAATCTTTGCTAAAATGCCAATAATTTTCCCAATAATTTTTTTCAGAATTCTGGTGTCATTAGTTTGTCGGGGGCTGCAAGCGTAGGGCTGCCCTCAAAGTGAGGTGGGCCAGGAACCCAGGAGACCCCACAGCCAGCACAGCAGGGGCCTCGCTGGCCACAACTCAAGCAAGGCCAGAAGTAGTGGCCAGGTCCAACAAGGAGTCCAGCTCAGTGATGGGGCAGGTCTCAAGACAAGCCAGGAAGCCAATCTGCAGGTCAGGGTTAAGACCAGGTCTAATGATCACTGGGCAGGTCCTCAAGGACATGGTCCACAAGACCCTGGAGGCAGATCTGAGGTCAACCTGGGAAACCAGTCCATGGGTTGGGGTCTGGACCAAGAAGGTCCATGGCCAGCCATGGACACGACCATAAGCTGGAGACCAGGAGCTAGACCAGCATAGTTCAGGCAGGAAATGAAAGCCACAGTCTGAGCTTAAATAGAGCTCCTGGGACCAGTGGTGTGGGAGGAGACCCCAGGTGAAGCTGGTCAGGGACATTAAGACGTATCAGTGCCCTCAGGTCCCTGACATTGTTTTCCCCAGCTGGCAGTATCAGTCCCACCACAGCCCATCCATCCAACATCGGCCCATGTTGACAGGGAACCGTTCTGGTAGATTTGGACCTTTATCTAATTGGCTTTGATCTTATCTTATTCTTGTTGCTTAATAGCTCTACATCCTCCTTCCTTACTCTTTTATTCGTACAGCTGAAGAATCTACTATTACTTCTCTTAAGATCAAAGACCTCAAGGTCTAGCTCAGCTGAGTTTTTGTTAAGGTGCATCTTATATTTTTGATTTCAGATCCCCTGATACAGAATTTTTTTTCTGCCAATGAATCTTAGTCTTTGTTCTTTGAGAGCTTTGCTTATTCCTAGACGCCGAGGGACAATCAAAGTTGGATTCCCTACCTGCAAGATTTCTCTTTTGCCAGGGATACATGTTAGGGCAGGTTTTTATAGCTTTGACTTAAAATATTAACTCAAAACTCCACCTCAATTTTAACTCACCAAGGACAGTCAATTCCAGTTACTTCACTATATTTTTCTTCTTTATCAAATATGAAAATCTAGACTCTATCCTGATTACCAGGATACCTTACACCATCATTTTCCAAAGCAATGTAAAAGTATACGGTTTTGCCCTATCTTTGTGTCTGCACAGTCCATGCGTCACACGCGCTTCCTACCCTCAGCTTTATCATTACCTCTACCTTTCCTTAAAGCACACGTGTGCTGCTCTGGCCTGTTCTCACCCAGAACTGCTGTTGTACTGACCAAATCACCTGGCTCAGCTTCCTCCCCTCTGCACTTACGAGCTGGCATTTGTATTCCAAGTGCCTCAGCCTTGTCTGGCTGGCTACCATCAGTTCCATCGGCAGAGAAGACAGCACCTTCTCAGGGCAGTCCGCCTGCCTTGCTGCCACTTTCACCCTGTCCACTCGCCTCCTCTCTTGCGTCCCTTTAGGCAAGGATATGTCAACGTCTATCTGATTTTCCTCCTCTTGTACCAAAACTAGCAATGCAGATGGCACCCTATCCAAATCACACACACCCCACCCCCCCCGGCTGTTTCTTGGTTTAAAACCACTTTGATTTCTGAGGGATCAGACATTTTGGCGGAGTCCCTTCACCAAGCCCTCCTTCCCTCAACGCTTCCAGTGGCTGGACAGCAGTGACTTACCTGCACTGGGAACCACCACTCGCGCGTGCCGGGCACCGCTGCCCCAGCAGAGGGCTTTAGCTCTCGCACAAGCCACAGAAGCACGAGCCTCCTTCCCTCGTTGATGAGGCACATCAGGCCTCGTGCTCGGTGAGCTGGTGCTCTCTAAACCCTGAGCTACGTGGTCCTTGGGGACATACTGAGGAGGAGAAGGAGGAGAACGGGAGGCAGACATACATATGGGCTGGACACACTGAAAAACAGTCACTGACAAACAACCTCCTCTTCTGTTTCATTTCAGTCAGAGCCCTACCTGCATTCACACCATGAAAGATCATCTTCCTGTATCACCTGGAGATAGACCTGCAGTCTCTCAGGCACTTGTACAAGGGCTGCCCGCCCATGGCACGTCCCCCGGTGACACTTGCAGCATCTCTGCAAGCGCGAATGAAGCTCCAAGCGGCTGCTCGACAAGCAGGAGTGGGAGCGTGGTCCCTCCAGTCCCAACCAGTGCCTCCGCTCACGGGGACAAAGGCATTCCTGTGCCGAATCACACGGTGCAGCTTGAGACCCGAGGGGAGGCACTCCCACTGCTCAACAGCAGCTCTACACACCATTATCTCCTAGCGGATTCGGGGGCGGTGTGACTAGCCGGTGCTTGCATGCAGGTGCTTACACCCACAGATCTCAGACTACCAACAGCTGTGAGGATGACCTGATGAGCTTGATCCTATATTGGCAGAAATACAAGGCCCATTTCAGCCACATGGAAAGCACAAAAAGATTAATTCCCTGAATCCAACAGAAATGTCACACCACTTTAAGAAGAATACAGGGTATGGTGTTAGAGAAGGTGCAGACAGGAATAAAAGTGTGTAATGAAGTGATGGGATTGATCAGTAGAACTTGGATCTCCCCTCAGGATGTCAGGATGATACAAGAAGCATCATCTCTATGGGAAGACAGGCAAAAGCAGAGATGTCCGGCTCAGTAGGGCCACAAGAAACACATTAAGAACATACAGGAACTTTGAGTTATTTACCAAAGAAACTCTATTTATGTCCCAAAGGATTTCAGTTCCACAGACAGGAGATAATCTAAGGAGACCCTCACTGGGAACTGAGAAACTTAAGTTCCTGCCCTGGGCCCTGTAACAGAGGTGAGCAACAGGACAGCTTGTCAGAGACAACAAGCACTGCAGCGTCCACAAACTGGGACCGGGTAGGGAAGTGCTGACCCAGAGGCACCCTTAGAGAAGAACTTGGCTCATTCAGGTAGATAAATATGCAGCTCATGGCCTTTTCCCTCAAAGCATGGAAATACATGTAGGTTAAAGGAACATCCTAATACCATCTCCAAAATGTCAACCCTGAAAGTTGCTCTCTCTGAATTTCAATGAAGATCACAATGAATTTCCTCAGCTGCTCTCATCCTTGTCACAGTCATCGTCAATCTGTTTCCACAAGAGTCTAGTCAGGTATCTGCCATGCAACCCTGCTACTTTCCTCAATCAATAACCACAGCTGGAGGTGTCCGCGAGACTGATGTGGCTTTGTTCCCCAGCAAAGCGTAGTCTGGCCAAAAGCTTTCCACCAGTGCACAGCCCAATTAGCTGTTAGGCTGCACTTAAACTTGTAAGATAGACACTTCTCGTTCTTTGGTCTTAATGAGAAGTGGCAGAGCAACATCATGACCATGCAGCTCAACTTTCTTCTGTCCACAGACATCATGGCCTTATCCAAGCTACCTTCTGCACCTGCTGAAAACTGTGCCCAAGGTTCGTCAGGAAAAGCAGAAGTAGTCAAAAGCCAAAACCATCCTGGGGGACATGCCAACAACTACACAGTGTGGACAACTGGAGGAAAATGCTCATACCTCTACACCAGCTTTAGTGTCTAAACACCATCTGTTTTTCACATTTCGCTACACACTTTCAATTTAACCCAAACACATAATGCTCTCCAAGAAAGCACCCAGCAAACATCAACCTAGACACAGGTGGGGCTTATAAACCATATCGATTAGCCTACTCTGTTTTTGATTTAGCATCTCAAAAGGACAGGGCAAGCAGCACACTGAAACGGCTCCGGAGTAGAGCACGAGAAGGCAGAAGGTGGAAGCTCCTCAGTGGAAGTTTCAACTCACCAGCCCTGATCACCCTTGGAAAAAGGAGGAATATCCTATTCAACTCTTCACTGTCATCACGCATCTCCCATCAGCACAACAGAAACACAACTGCTTCATTTCTTCTAGGCCCAGGAGCTCACAACACCGTGCTCAGCCAGGAGCCTTCTCTGGCCAGGAGAGTGCAAGGCAGGGGTGACCAGTACAGTAAGATGAAGCACATACAAAGATAATTTTACGAAAGAATAGCAATGAGCATTGGGAACGCAAGCTGGAACTGCAGACTGGACAGGTAAGAGCTGAACTACATCAGGGGCGGGGGTAGAAAAGCCTTGCTGGTCAGACGCTGCAGCGTGCAGGTCCGTAGCGCCGCTGGTGGAGCTCCACTCCCACGACACCCTCCATGGCCTCAAGACCAGGTCCCAAAGGCACTCAATACTTTATCCATAGGGACTGACGCGCAGGTGTCCCGGAGGACACACGATCTGCCACGTACTCGTCACAGCACGCACAGAGTTAGTGGCTCGTTTACAGAACCCAAGCACACTGGTAAGGAGATGCCTGAGGGTGCAAACATATACATTTTAAATTCTCATGAAGGACTGGGATTAGAGCAAAGAAAACACTTTATAAGTGGGTTCAGGCTTCCAGAAATTAATTTATACTAGTTGTTGTGCAAAACAGAGAACTGTATTTTATTGAAATTCTTTTCTCTTCTACAACTTTGCTTCCAACTTTGCCATCAAGGTTTAACTCTCACTTACCAGAATCCAGCTGTGTGAATTTTAAAGCTCATTTAATATGCAAAGTGAACGTCACCGAATCTGTCAAATCGGGACCACTTCTCCCCTCTCCTAAGTAATACATTGAAAGAAAAATAATAATCCAAATGTCCTCATCAGCAGCTTCACACCAGGACAAGCTCAGGCTTGCCAGCGTGTTTCCAGCCAGTCCTCGGGCTGGGAGAGGCACGCTGCCCGGGCAGCTATCGCGACAAGGGGTTAAGCTGTGGTGAAACAGCCCACGACAGCAGGAACCCCAGGAAGTCACAGGCACCTCCAAGAACACCGTGCTGTTTGGCACACGCGGTCTGCAGCTCCTCCTGACCCCGCTGCCCTCCAGGAACAGCAAATACCTGTTAGCTGGTGGCTGGCACCGGAGACCGAGGGTCAGCAGTGCCAGGGCTGAGTCACAGCCATTTTCAATATTTTCTGTTGGACTAAAACAAACACAGGATTCACCTGCTGCTTTCGTCTGAAGTCTCCTACAACGTGATGCGGTTTTGGAGGTTCAGATCAACAGTCACACTCCCTTGCTCCATCACCTCCTGTCACCTGCAGAAGACCCTGCCGCTGCAGCCATCTCCGCAAGGAGGACTGATGACTGCCCTCCTCGCGTCCGCACCGCACACTTACCATGGATCAGCGTGTCTGCTACTGGATGCTAACGCACTCAGTAACGTAAACTATCACCTTGAGCAATACAATTCTTTGGATGCATCCATCGCCCATTGCAAAGAACGGGCAAACTCAGAGACTGCTAGAAATTTAAAATTAATACTTCTGGATTTCCAGGGCTGTTCAGTGTGTTGGCTGCGAGACACTCAGATCTAAGAAAAGAGCTTACCTTGCCGTGGATCATACTGTCGCATCTGCACCTCCTCAACACATTCTGCCGGGAACCAGCCAGTCCTTCCCTTCACGGTTCCTTCCCAAAAGCCACCTTCGCCAATACTCAGCACTGTGGGAAGAAACAAACAGGTGTGTGAGAATGAGCGGCTCCCAGGAAAAGGGAAGGCCAGAATGACCGTCAGATAGTGTTAATGCAGCCAAAACACAAAAGGGCAGAGCACAGAAAGATCTGCTGGGGTCAGGAGTGCTCTGGAGGAAGCAACCACCTAAAGAAGCCTTCAAAAGCTTCTTTCACCTGTGTCCAGGAGAGAGACAGTGTAGACAACGGCCTTCATGCAGCCATGTGCTGCAAAAATTAAACAGCCAACTGGTAGCATCTGTCTTTGTAACGAGGATTGCTGATGCGAGACCCAGACATCACGTGGGCTTTGATGAAAAAACGTCCTGGAAACACACTACCTGCTGTGACTTCTGACGTCCTCAGAGCAACAGAGAAATCACAGCCCATAGGAAAAATGAGATGGGGAGAGGGAAAGGAATTGGCCACGGCGCCAGTACCAGTCACGCTCAGAACTGGGGTGTCCTGACTGGCCTGTGCTCGAAAACCAAGAGCTGTTTCACTCTAAATGACACAGCACACAGGAAGGTACTCCACCGTCACAGCAGAATTCTCCCAACCCATTAAGCCTTGCTTTTACTTGCTCAAAGCTTAGAGAAACAGAAAGGAAGCCTTGAAATGTGCTCTGAAGATTAAATGAATTCAGAGTCAAGGAGATTTTAACAGAGAATCACACAAGGAGCATCCTCATTAAACCAGGGAACTATCAGCTTGAACTCATCAACTGCTGGCTGAAAGGATGGCTTTCAGGTAGCCAGGATACAAACTACTGAGGAGCTACACAAAACCAGCACTTCTTGTTACGCTTGAAGAATGATCTGGGCTCCAAAGCGGACTAGCCAGCACAGTCTGAGGTTACAAAACAGTCGAGGTTTCTGCTATGAAAACCTTTGCCAGCAAACGCATGTCTGATGTCAGCTGTCATCTCCTAGTTGCCTGCCACTGGATCCCCCACACCTTATGCTAGCAGGCTCTGCAAGAAAGATCTGGATTGTTCTGGGACATTTAAAAATGCATCAGATGTGACCATTACATTGCCTATGGCCACAAAGAAAAATATTGTCATTCCCAGAGCACCTAAGAGAAGAAAAATGTGCACAAGACAAGAGAGAAAAAAGGGAGGCCAGAATCATTACCAATCTCTCTGGATGTTCCCCATTTATATATTATATCCAGAGTGCCCAGGTATTACCCCTATTTTATCCAGAAGATGGCTGATGTGCACGTCTCACTTGAATTCAAGCACTTACAAGGCCAATTAACTGCACCATCCTGATCCAGGGAAGTGGAGAAGGGGAGCAGTTACTTATGTTTTCAGGTTACCATGGCTCACAACGCTTTCCTAACTCTTTGTAACACACTGGTCTCTAGAACAGATTGTGAATTAATGTGCTAGGTATAGTCTATAAAATGCTATAGATCAAGAGAAACTGCTACATGTCACCCGAAAGTGATAAGCTTTTGATACGTCCTGTGGAAAACATTCGTAACGGCAATTCATCTGACATCCAGATGAAAACACACAGAAGAGTCAGCATCCTCAGGTCCCTGCTGTCAGAGTGAAATCTCAAATATCTCAAAAGTATTCCCTCAGCATTATCTGGATAACAAGTTTGTAAAAACAAGCCCACCACATCAAGAGATCCTCTTGATTAGCACGGAGACGTGGGGGTTCTTGGGACTTGCTTTGAAACTTCAGGAGCTGTTATAACACCCCCTCACACGAAGAGGGGACACTAAGGTGGATTCTTAAGCTCCTCAACAAATCCCTGGACTACAGGTGAAGTAAAAAGCTGACGCCGGGTCTATTTTAAACTTGCATCATCTTATGCTTTTTTCCTATGGATGTTTCTCCAACTCTGTGATCATAACTTAACCTTGTGGCTTTGATAGCATAAGCTTCACCTTCGTTTTGAGCTTGCCTACAACCTGAAACATACTCAGGTGAATCTGGCAGATAGAGAGAGCTGCTTCTCCCAGATGTAGAGACCACAGGTTTGCAGACAAGTCTTGACCTGACCCAGCACAAAGGCAGTGACCTTGGAGGCTGCTGGATGCTCCCCCCAACCATCAGGCAGGCCCCCCAAAAAGATGAGGAACCTCCTGTGGCTGATTACAGAAAAGTCCCTTTGGTAACGGGATGGCAGCGATGAGGCAACCAGCAAGCTCAGGAAAACCTCACTGCCTCTCCTCCGGAGGCTGCACTGCAACCAGGCAAAATGGACACAGCTATCAGCAGTTATTCAGCTCTAGATGCAAGAAACCACCAAGCAAATGAGACCACTGGTACAAAACGATCCCCAGTAACTGGATCCTCGATCCTCAGTAAGAATAGCTCACGAGATAAACTCTTTAATGATAATAAAATTAGTACCACAAGGCTGTGCGAGCATCCTATGGCTGCGTGTGGTGTCAGAGCCACCCAAACAGCAGCTACCGCTCGTCTTCTCCATAGCACAAGGATTCTGCACAATTCCCAGTATCCCATCCCTCCTCACTCTTTAACTTACCACCTCAGAACGGGCTGGGCACTCTGCAGAACACTCAAACACACCTGCTTTGAAAGGGTGAGCCCCCACTCCCAAAAAGCCATCCTCTAAGATTACCTCCCCATGAAGATGCTTCCATCCACGGTGAGGCATCTGTCCTGAAGGCCAGGAAGGGCCGTGGAGGCTAGCACACTTGGACTCCTCTCTCCTGGACTGTCCCGGCTTCACCGTAGCACAGGGAGGCAGGAGCACTGTGCGCAGGTGACCACACTGCTGCCTGTCACCTGTGTCATTGTGCTGCCCTCCACTACCCCCAGGGTCCTCGCCTGCACCGCTTTCAGCATCCAGGCTTTGTGCGGGTTAGCGGCACTGCTTTCTGCCCCAGCTGGTAATCTCTACACAAATCACTGTGTAATTAGCTCTCTCCATTAGTGCAGTAGTGCCATCCATGTCAAAGACCTCTGAGGAAAATGGTTTATTTTCTCTTTTCCTATCTTGATCCAAAATACCAGCAGCCCCAGCCGCACAGGAGTCCTTGTGCTCTCGGTATGTCCTTCAGGGCCAGCACCTCTGGGGAACTCGCTCCTGCTGCTCCTGGGTGTTCACCGGGCGATGTGCAGGGCTAGAAGGGAAAGCTGTCCTTCCCAGGTGAGGCAGACGAGTGCCCGTGGTGGGAATACCACATAAGGCTCAACTCCCAGTTGGAAGATTTATGGGACTTCCAGCTCAGGAAAAAAGAGCGTGTGATTATGCACACAGCAGCACGCCTTACCCCCGACATGGACCACGGTCCTACTGCCAGGCTGGGATTTCCCTTGCTAGTAACTGAATGGACAGCTCTTTTTTTCTTTTTTTTTTTTTTAATGAGTTAAGAAAAAAAATTTAAATTCCTCTGGTATTTGATATCACGACTCGCAGAAGGCACAGACACGTTCACACTCTACCATGTGCTGCTACCTTTCCAATTCAGCTCCCTCCTAACACAGAGCGCTATCAGATTTATTCCTGCACCCATCACCACAGTGCCCATGTGTCATTCATAGCTAAATCCAAACACCAGAGTTATTAATAAATTCAGCACTGCTCCATGCCAGCCAAAGCAAATTCCTCAAGGAGAGGAACTTCACGATTGCCTGTATCTAGGCATTAGTCCTACAGGAAGCAAGGGAAAACCACACAAACACGCAAGCCTGATTTACAAGCCAAACAGGAGACTCATTTCAGTCTCTTCTCTAGATCTTTTCTTGAGATGCAAATGCTCCTGCTCTCAGGGTTATGGTGTTGTCACAATTTGGAATAGACCCAAATCCCATACCTTATTCCCCACTGCTCTTGTTGATGCTTTAGAAGCTTTGCTAACACTTCCCCATGGAAAATTTCCCATTTCCAGTACTTTGTATTTTCAACTTCCAAACCAGCCCTTCATGGAGGGGAGCCCATCCAGCTCTCCAGAGCCTTCTGTTCTTGTATTGTTATGCTTAGGTCTTCAGTCATATAGTACTCCTTTTTAAGATTTGCTAGTTGAGGATTCAAAGGACTGAAGTTTCAGCCTGTCTGGCATCGAGCAGAAGACAGATTTCAAGGTAACAGCAAACTGAGTCTATTCTAATGACAAAAAAAATTTAAAGTTGTCCGTATTTCACCAGTTTGTCTCTGAGGATGTTACATGAGACAACATAAAAACCTAGCTCAAGCCAAGACAAACAACATCCCCTGCTCTCCCCTTGCCCATAAAGATGGTCACCTCACTCTACAAGGCTGTCAGCTTGGTTAAGCAGGATTTCCCCTTCACAAATCCAGCCTGGCTACTCCCAGTCACCACCTGGTCCTTCACCTGTTTGGAAGTGGTCTCCAGGGTTAGTTGCTCCATCACCTTCCCAGGGCTCAAGGTGGGACTGACCAGCCTGAACTTCCCCACACTCTCCTCCTTGCCCTTCTTCAAGACAGGAGTGGCACTGGCTTTCTTCCAGTCAGCAGGAACCTCTCCTGACCACCACAACCTTTCAAAGATGATCAAGAGCGGGCTGGCAAAGCCACCAGCCAGCTCCCTCAGCACTCAGCGGTGCATCTCATCAGGCCCCATGGAGTCACGGATGTCCCATTCGTTCAACGTTCCCCAACCTGATCCTCCACTGAGGGTATGCCTACCTTGCCACGGACTATCCCACTGGTCTAAGGGACGTGGGGTTGCTGAAGCCTAGTCTTACTAGTGAAGGCTCATTCAAACTTTTCTTGCTGTACAAACATGCAACTTCTTCAGAAACGAGGTACAGGGAGCATGAGCTTTGGGCTGGCAGGGAGAGGAGCAGATGGTGCCAAGGAGCTCTGAAGCTACGGCAATTCATGCCTGGCCCACTGAAAGGACAGCACTCAGAACTGTGGCTTGGATTCAGCTGGACTTCAGCAAGGCCTGACTTGACATGTGGACGCCATCTCTCAACAGTCTCTCCTGACAAGTCATTCCTAAAGCCTGTTTCATTTTCTCCTGCAAAGTCAGGCCCTTCTCCTTCAGTGCCGGGCTCAGAACTCCCTGTGAGCCCAACTCACCTGCAGCAGCCCCCTCCCCCACGGGGGCCCTGGACCAGGTGCACAATACCACAGCGGTCAAGAAAAAAGCTGGCGCTGACAGGAGAAGAGAAATAAATGGTCTACTGAGGCCTACAAATCATTGCTGCAAGCTGGACGGCTCACACACACAACCATCAGCTCTGAAGGTCACTGGTAATTTGAACAGCTATAAAGATGGTAATGAGGCATATACGGAGTCATGTTGGGATGCGCACATGAAATGCTTAAATATGTTTTGAAGAAATTAACAAACAAGACGTACCGGAAAAAAATTCTTTAGTGAAGGAGGTCATAGCTAATCAACTCTGGATGCCAAGACCCCAGCCAGTCAAGTCCCACTGCCACGTCCCAGCGTCGTGCTGTGCTGCTGGCTCCAAGGCCTCAGCAAAGCACAAGTGACTGCTATGTTGTCGAGCTGGGTTTGCCTGCAAGGATCCTTTAACCTGCTGCTGCAGGACCCTGGAGGAAAAGCCCACAGCAGCTGCTGAGATCGTCTCGGCGTTCTCTCAGCCACTCCCGAGGGTCCTCTGGCTGGCTCCCTCCCCACTCTCATCCCAAATGCAGGCATTCCTACCTTCCCCTTTGAGGCACAAATCCACATTCCACCGTTGCTCTACCATGGACCTGACCCTACTTCCTCCTCACCCCATTCGCAGCCCTTACTCGTCTCCAAACATGTCTTTCAGACCATTTTGTGCTGCCTCCTACACACTCCACTGTACCTGCAAACTTCTCCCCAGACCCACCGTTGCATCCTTCACATCTTGTGGAAAATTCCCTACTGAGGTGACGCTTATGGACCCAAGCCAGGTGCAGCTGTCTTGACCAAAGACTACATTTTTTCCCTGTGTTCCTTCCATTCATTTCAATCCCATTTAACCTTTAAAGCTTATGTATAGAACCAGCTTAGCAGCTGGTTTGATACCACCTCTTTGCACCCCATATTTGCATTGTCAGCTGTTCTACTGTTTGACTCTACAACCTGCGGGTCCAGGATCTAGTCCCTGCCTCTTCTCTGTTGCCCAGCACAATGCAGATCTCCAACCTGTCAGAACTCCAGATGCTACCATGATGTGTCTTCCACATGGGCTTGCAACATCACAAGTGGCTGGGACTGCAAAACTCTTTCATTTGTTCCTACTACCTCTGTTCCCCTTGAAGGTCCCATTTTCCATTGCTTCACAGGTTCCAAGACAAAAAGAGAGGGAAAAAAAAAAAAAAAAAAAGAAAAAATCCATAGTGGCCACGGGTTTTCCCTTTCTCGAGTCCCCTACACACTGACATGTGATTGCTCCTTTCCAGAGTCATCCCAGAAGTTGCCTTCTTACAGTCTCTCAGACTCAGACTTGCCCTGCTTTGCTTTGTTATTGCTTCCTCCCTCTTAGAAATGTGACTCCTGGCACACAAGCTGTTCCTTTATTCATCAGGCTGGGCTCAGGCCAACCCTCATCTCATTCACTGGTCAAGCAGACTCTTCTTCCTCATTCTGTCTTGTAAGACCACTTCCCTCTCCTGCTCTACTGGCGTGGGGATCCCCCCAGCATGTGCTGGGGACGCAGCAGCCACTGGCCCGGCTCCCGTAGCGTCTACTCGTGAGGCACGGTCCCCATCTCGCTCTGAGGAAGACAGGACCTCTCTTCAGCATCAGAGGTTTTCCCGTGAAAGGGAGGTGCCGCGATATTCCTCCTGCCAGCCTCTGCGTGGCAAGCCCCGAGCACGGCACCGAGCCTGGAGCGCAGCACAGCCCGCAGAGCACTCCGATCCCACGCTTGCTGGCGAAGCCGCACAACCAGCCACCTGCGTGGCCTCAGCGTGAGCCTGGGCTGCCTGCAGGACCCTTTGGCCTTTGCAGCCACTGGTGTCTTTTAAGAAATGTTTCGGTTGTTATTCCTGCCTAGAGCCATTACTACAAGGAGAGGCGTGGGCTGGAAGACCGGGACCCCCCTGTGCTGCAGGGAACGTGCCCTAGAAAGGTTCCCCCAAGGGCTACCGGTGGCGTCACCATGAGCCATACGTGAAGGTCTCCTCCTGGCAGGCAGCGCGAAGTGGCAGCTGCTGGAGACACAAGCACCTCCGTGCTGTAACACCGGTGTCACAGTAGTCTTCTCCAACACACCCACCAATTTATTACCTCTGCCCCCAGATGAAGATGCAAGATAGGCATGTAAAAGAGCTGCTGGCCGATTCCACGTGCCGGCCAGCTCCTGCCTTGGGATGTCCCATTTGCACTCTTCCCATTTGCGACCCCTGAGCTAATGACACAGACTCAGAAGTTCATAATATACTGCACCCGTCATCTATTCCAGGACATTAAAATCAAACAAACAAGTGATTTCACAGCCAAGCAGAGGTGACCGCTGCCCTCACTCACAGCGCTGCAAAGTCCCTGACGAGGGCAGAAGCTGAAAGCACCCCATCTATTCCAACAGAGGTATTGTAGGATGCAAACGTGACTTCCAGTTCAGATTCTGCTGTGCTGGGGAGAAGTTAATGCACGAAGGCAGAGCGCAACTTAAAGGGCAACAAGGAGAACACTGCAGGTCCTGCTTCCCAGCGTGTTAACACCCTTAATTTCATTTTTCACAGGCTTCCTCTTATCAGTCTTTACCCGTAGCTCTGCTTACCTTCCCTTCGGACTCCCACACTGAACCCTGCTGAGGTCCCTCGTGCTTAACTCGCTGCCAAAGCTTCCCACTTGCTCTAACGACATTGTCAAGTCCTGCTCCTCAGCAATGCCGAGAGGGCCCCACTCTTCCCAGCATCCCACTGCAAAGCGGCACCTGCAGCATTTGGGGACAGTCCTGGTACTCCTGTGACCTCCCCTAATGCTCCGAGGCAAACCTGCTTATCACAGCTCTCTCTGGGCCGCTCCGGCACCGTTCAGACTTGCTCTTTCCTTCGCTGACCCGGGGTCTGCGAGACACAGGACCCCGGCGTGTTCCCTTTGATCCGACCCCCTGCAGCTCCCCGCCAGCCTCACTCAGGCACCTGGATCTCACCTACTGCCATGTTTGTGGGTCTTCTGTGTCCTTGGGAGCTGTCATGGCCAAACTGCTAGATAACAAGCTAATTTAGTTTCAGCTCCTGAGGGGGCAGAAAAACATCGTAATTCGCATCTTATGTATTGAGCTACAAACAAAGGACAAAGCCTTTCTGCTTGTTTATCTATTAAATGACTATCAGGAAGCCAACTGGGGGACAGATACAGCATCTGAATCCAGGGACTTTCAAAGCTTGTGATAAGGCACACCTCAGACACCCAGAGGCGTCACACCGCGCCTTCGCAACAGGCAGCACAAAGACGTGCGCTGATGCCCAGAGAGGGGTATAAGCGACCTTCCCTAACCACACTGATGGAAAGGACATCCTGAAGCCACCCTGACCATGTAAGATGCCCTCAGTGGTGAGGTAGGAAGGCTGACGCAGTGTTTGTGTTTCTCTCCGACACAGGACTCCGAGTGGCATAACTGCAGTGCTCGGTAATCCATGAAGATCATCATCTGGGACCCTGGTGCTAATAGCACTGTTGCTGTCCATATGCCACGGGGCTTCAGGGCTTCCTACATTCCCAGGCATGCAGAATTGCCTGCAGCTCCACATTAGCTACGATATGCAGCTGCCAAGTGCAGCTGAAGCCGTAAACTTGCCTGCATTGCTAAGATCTTGTTCCAGTCTATATCCAACCCTACCCCAGGAGAGCTGGTACCTGGAAGATGTGTTACAAGCAAATACAAACTCCAGAAGGCTGCAAAATGAAGAAAAGTTGAACAGGTACCCTGACCTCACTCCAAGGATAGATGTACATCACATCATGGAAACAATACCACTTCATACCTGTAATCCAAGATCAAGTCAAGAGGAAATGGGTGTTTGTGTCATACACAAGTCTCCAGGCGGTTTTATTCCAAAATAATTTCCCAGTAAACAAGCAAACATTTCCTTGACTTGTGCAACGACTCCATGTCCCGGACAATCCCCCATGTAACCCGGGCATTATACAGAGCACCCAAACCTCTTTGAGAGGCTAACATGAAGATGACATGGCCTCTCAACCACACACTTCACCCTCATGTTTTTCATTTCTGAGCCACTGTCGTACTAGGGACCCAGAGAAAGGGAAGCTGCCAGAACCATGCCAACAGCACAGTTTTGCTCAATGTCAGCTGTAAATTACTGTTGCTGAGCTCTGAAAAATCATCAGCAACTGACCCATTTTTTGGTCAAGTTCCTCATCTGAGTAGCAGCATTGTGCTGTGACCTTCACTTAGTTCCAGAGCTTATCAGGCTCCGAGTTTCCTCCTATTATTGTTTTCCCACACTAGGCAAGGTTTCTCCTTTTCATTTAATTGCCCTGTGTCTATACCGAGACATAGTCAAAACTGGAAGTTAGCCAAGCACTGTAAAGTTTCACACGGCTTTAAAAGCCTTGCTCTGAGCCCTGTTAACTCCCAGCTCAACTTCAGCACCTGAGCACACTGCCCAGGGGTAGGCACATAGCCTCGCAAGCCTGAACACACACCGCACGTGCACAGGCTGCGTGTCTGCAAGTGCACATCTGCTCACACTCTTGATGCCCAGACCCCAGGAGTGTGGTGAACCAACGTCAGCAGCAGCTCTCTCCAGAAGCAGCCCACCAATGTGCCATGCAGGTCTTGTGAACATTAGACCTGGGAAGGTGCCATCTCTAGTACCAGCACAACGAGGCTACAGGCTGCCTAACTCCCAGAACTGGGGGACTCCCAAACCCTATCGTCTGATGAAGCTCACAGATCCCTG
The DNA here is from genome assembly GCF_949628215.1 of Phalacrocorax aristotelis. Classification (NCBI taxonomy): domain Eukaryota; kingdom Metazoa; phylum Chordata; class Aves; order Suliformes; family Phalacrocoracidae; genus Phalacrocorax; species Phalacrocorax aristotelis. Next base: position 218,778,170 of record NC_134276.1, read on the forward strand.
ATGGGTCAAGCTGTAAAACACAAGGCATTTCCAGAGTCAGTGAGCCCCCAGTACAGGCCACAATAGCCCAGCTTTTCACTCTGCACAGCTGCTTTATTTGTTATGAAATTAAAATGCGGTTATAAAAGCTGATTTTAAATGCCCTATCAAATTAATAAACTGACTGCATACAATCCATCTGGCAGATGTTGCAGGGTCCTTTCCTTGCAACAACAGATTTCACTTGGGTTTATTAATAAAAAAAACAAGAGAGAGACAAGTTGGCAGTTAAAGAAATTAGGGAAAATAGGAAGGACTCATATGGGTCCCCCAGGCAAACAGAAAAAACGGTTTGTCCACCAGCCTCATAACCTTCCCATGAAATGGCCTGGGGAGGCTTTTCATCCTGGTTACACTGAACAACCCTTCATTAGACACCACTTGCTCCTTTATTGACAACAGATGAGAAGCCAGAGCCTGCATGCAACATGGAAATGGAGCATGCATGCAACATGGAAATGAAGCCTGCATGCAACATGGAAATGAAGTCCTCCTGTCAGGCACGGATATAGATGTCTTCCACTCCAAAGATGCATCCACCATCCCACTGAATACACCTGCAGTGACACAGACCTTAAAACTCTACAGAACAATGTGTGGACAATGATCCATTCCCACATTGCCCATGAGTGGAAGCACACCCCAGTGCAACGGCAGCAGCACCACCAAGTGCCATTTTGGTTCATCAAGGAAAGCATTTTGCTCTCCAGTGGGAAGTTCTACAAATATCCTCAGGCTGGACCTTCTCCCAGCCCTTCGTATATGCCTAATTCTCCCTAACAAAGGCACTCCACACCTCTCCCTGCTGTAGACCCCAGCAAGTCTGCTGCAGAGAGTGCCCTGCCTTAGAGGCTGTACACCACTGGGGCGAGAAGTTCTCCCCAGGTCTTGCGTCATCCCAACCTGCTTTCCACAGCCAGACTCTCCCTCAGCACCTGCCCTTGGGGTGCCCTACACTTGGTGTTCAGAGCAGTTTGCCATACCAACAGTTCAGCGGCTCAAACGCAGGAGCACCTGCACCTGGTTAGCTGGGCCACGCTAGGTTACACCAGGACATGAGTGCGCGTGAAGCGTCCCTCAACAGCCTCCAGTCACTCCCATCCAAACAGGCTTCGCGTGACGGCTCCTCCACGAGGGCCACTTAGCGTCCTTCGGCCACTGCTATCTCCCCTACCTGCATTACTGCCCGGTAACGAAAAATATTCTCAAAGCAAAATAAGTGGATTTACCTCACTCAAGGTTACATACTTTCTTTATAATATTAAAAAAAATTACTCTGGAAAGAAACCCAACACAGAAAGCGTTAGCTCTGAAGGGGAAAGCCTTCGGACATCCTGCCATAAAAACCTCAGCCCTCCACATAGGTAGAGTCAGCAGGCTCTCTAGTCACTTATTCACCTTTGTTGAGTTTGCAGGTGCTCTCTATGACCAGAGACAGATTAATTGTGGCAAATGGAGATCTTGACCAAAAATCCACCAGTGAAAATGATCAGTTAAAGGAGAGCTTCAGTCTACTACGCAAGTTTACTCTTGCAGCAGAATAATGCTTCCCCTCAAATAAAGGTGACAAATTAATAAAGACTGAAAAATTCCTGTCACCTCAAACTTCTCTTTCCTTGAATCACAGCAGAGGCTAAGACAGCAAGTGAGAGTACAAATATGCAGACTATACAGAGAGACCTAAAGTCTCCCTTTGAATTTTCTAAGAATTTTAAGAGTTGAAAACTACCTTCATGCCAGAGCAGGTTTTAAGATGCTTTTAATCCCGGGCACACAAAGTCTCAGTTTAGTGTACCAAATGCCCGACAACTTACAGCCTTACCTTGGCTTGCTCAAACTGCAGCCTCCCGTGATGCCACGAAATTATTGGTACGATTTAGTTACCCGTGGATGAAACAAGCGACCGCTGCGGCTGCATGTGCTGGCCTGAGTCCAGGCTGCAGCCTGCCACGCTGAACTGAACAAGCAGAGACGACTACCTGGTCAAGCGCGTGGCTCCTGAGCAAAGGCTGCTCTTGAAGCATCTCCAGAACACCAAAGCCAGCGGAACTGGTGTTAAAGCCAAGCAACTTCGGCAGCAGTTCAGCACGCCACATCACAGACTTCCAAGTTAGGCTGAAAATGCAAATCATCCCAAGAGGAAGGGACAAAAAAAGATCCCCAAACCAAAGCTAACTCTGAGGACAGGGCACTATGATCTGCTTCCTATGCAGGAAGAGGCCAAGATGATGGACGTGACTTTTATGGTGCCCTGCTCTTTTGCACTTATGGTATCTTACTTCTAAACAATTTTTGAAACAGAGTAGGATGAAAAGAAAGGGGAGCCTTCATTGTTGTATTAAAAATAACAGAGGAGTGGGGTGTGTTTCCTCATTATTACTGAAGAAATCCTGGGAGAATTCAGTTTGACCATGGCCCAGAGAATCAGCTGAGTAATGCTGCAGCAGCCACCTGCCCTGGCGGTACACACAGCTGGGCTTGAAGCTGAGGACAGCTAGGCTGTGCTCAGTTCTTGCTGGCCAAGCTTGGACCACTCGGTCCGTAAAAAGAGAAGCCCTGCCTCTGCTGGGGACTATGCTGTGTGTCTGAGGAGCGAAACCTCCACCCGCCCTGTTCCTGGGAGCTCAGGCAAGGGACAGCATGCTGTTAAACCCAGTTCAGAAGAACACAAACTAGACAAGGCTTGACGGGTCTGGCAGAGTTTCACACACACAGGTTCCCTACCGCCTTTCACGTTGGATGTTCCAGGCACAGGTTTGTGCTGGCAGCTCTGCACCTCCCTCTGCCCAAGGGGCCTAGGGAAAGGGGTAACCCCTAAGCAGAGCAGCTCTGTGCACTTGCATTCTCCCCTGCACGGTGGCGAAGCACGGCAGCGCTGATAACGACCGAGCAACGGTGCCCAGTCCCTCCTCGCAGCTCCTGCCCACAGGCACAACCTGTGCCTGAACACATCAGCCAGAGACCCAGTGCTTCCCACCTAGGACCACTGGAACATCTTCCGCTACAAACACATAACCTGCATTTCGATGGATGTAGCCTCCTTCAGAGGCACAGTTCTAGGCAAAAAGAAAGAAAAAGGGACTTCTCTCCATGTCTGTTCCTACCATAGCTTCATCAGTGCACGCTTAGATAGCTTGCAACTTCTTTTAAAACTGCCCTTGATCATCATATTAAGTGTTTGCACTTTATTAAACTTACAACCTTCATGTTTTCAAACAGACCACCCTGACCCAGGCGCAGCACAAGTAACGGTCTGGGGTGAGGGACACTTTCTAAATTGCTTCTTCTGTATCTTGTTAAGTTTGGGGCTCTGGCTACCACAGAGGCACAGCTGGGTCCAAATGAGATCTGAGGTGGCACAGAGCTCAAACATAGCAGTGGAGGAAATGAGATCATTATGGATGAATGGGGAAATGACTGAAGAATGGGCACAAAGAGGGAACTGGCACAGCAGAAAAAGCTCAGACCACCCTTGCTTGCACCATCTGTCACCAACTATATTGCAACTTTCCTGGCACCTTCAGATGCAGGCAGGTAAAAGCAATTAAGCTCAAGGCCCCGGGACCTGAAAACTCTCCAGGAGCAGATGGGATCCACCTGAGTGCCATGAGAAGGGAAGGGCAGGAGCCCGTACAGAAGCACTAAGACCAGAACACACCGCCCTTGGCCCCGCAGTCCCGCGGCACAGCACATGGTCCGACAGAAGACAAGCCACAGGCCTTGTCACGCTCCCTCTCCTGGGTCATGTCTGCTCTGTTCCATGTCATGCTCATCAGTGTTTTAAGGACAAACAAAGGCTGACCGATGCACCCAACTGTCACGTTTCATGCCCACCACTCGTCAGGGACGAGATCTGCGTGAGCAGGGAGGGAGCTGGTGACCTGGTAGGGAAGGACTGGTTTGGTCGAACACCGATGGCATGTGCGCGCTCGCAGAGGTGGCCCAGTGCGGAGCGGAGCCTGGTGAGCTCTCAGCAACCTGGCCCTAAGCGGGCCCGTCTCACCCTGGCTGGGGACAGAGACACTGTGCCCAAGGAGCAACGCTGTCAGTCACGGCCTCAGCCCAGAGCTTCAGGCTCCTTGGGCTGGACCAGACTGCAGTGCGCCTGCACACAGAGACCTAGACCTTGAACCTGGCTCGCCTGCCTGTGGGACTCGGAGCCCAGCAGAGACCTGAGGCAGCACCTGGTGCCGATGCAGAAATGCATGATGTTTTGTAGCTTCCTTCATGCCACGGCTCTGCCCCTCATCTGCAGTCATCCCGGCAGTAGGCAGCAACGGCACATCTGCCTTTCCCCCACCTACTGCTGGTTTAGGCTGAAATTCCTTAAGGCAGGAGGTATTTCTGCAGTGAGTCTCTGCGCAGTGCTCAGAACGAGGGAGCCGTGGGCTGGGGGTCCGTGAGTGCAACGGCAGAGATGCTGCATATAATCAACTTGTGAGCACAGCCTCCCCAGCACCACCGCACTGATTTCTGCTCCGAGCTATTCCAGCCCTGCAGCCTCCAGCTGCTAAGCTGATTTTTATAATCATCTTGCTTTTAATACAATCATTATACAGTCATTATGCCTTTAATTAAGCATTTATTGTACAAAATAGTGCCAATCAAAGTCAGCAGGTTGGAATAGGAAAGGAAGGGAATTAACGTATTCCCAAAATGTTAATGAGGACTTCTCAGCCTAAGCAGAGCTTCAGGATCTGATACCCAGTAAATAGATTCGAAACGTGATATGCGAAGCTTGAGCAGGGTGGCCCTGACCCAGATGGCCAGAGCTGAAAGGCAATTGTAGCGGCTCTCTTCGCTGTCCATGCTTACTCCCCTCCTCTCCCCACACCGGCTGATCTTCTCCCCTTCCCTTCCCCACCCCCTGGGGACATTAATTCCACTGCTCACAGCAGCAGGACTTCCACACTGCGAGTGGATTCCCCAGGGACTTGGGCCCCATGCCCCTTCCATGGCCGCTGCAGGCCAACTGGAGCACGGAGCATGCATCCACTGCTCAGCGCGTCAGACAGCCCGGCGCTGCAGAGCCCCGGCTCCAGCAGCTCCGCCAGCATTAGCAGCCAGCCTGACAGGCAGTGTTCAGGGAGATGTCTCAGGACGCTGGACCTGTCAAGTCTTCCGTAAAGCCGAGTCTGCCCTGGAAAACTCAGACAAATCAGGCACAAGTTACTGCACCCAGCATCCCAATGCATGCACACCCAGCAACCTCTGTTGCAACAGCCTTCAGTCTCAGGGGGCTGAGATCTCTGTACCCCTGAGGCATTCCAGCTTCCCACAGAGCAGCCCCAGCAGGGCAGGGGCCATGGAACTGGCAGCCAAAGACCTGTCCTGAGGGCACATTTCTGCTGGCCGGCACATGCGGGCCACTGGAAGGGCTCAGGCTGCTCTGCTGCACCAGACAAACCGGCATGGCTCACCCTCAAAATCTGCCATTCACACTCACCAGGATAAAGGGGGGTTCCCCCTATTCCAGCTCCTGCTACGGCCACGGTGTAGGGAAACCTGAGGCAACATGTGTGACCATGCCCTTCCTTCTCAGGCCTTGCAAAACCACGCATAGGAACAACAAAGCAGCACAAAGACAGGGTACATCCAACCTTCGGTGACGACGGGAGCCATAGCAGGCATTCTCCCAGACATCCCTCCCACACAGGTGCTCGTGCCATGAATATTCACACAGCCCTGCAGCCAGTCAGGGGTACCAATACTGCAGGCTGGCCCTCGGGGAGACGTACAGAGCCCCCCACACCTTCGGCTCCCCCATCAGGCTCAGAGCTTCCCCACACGAGGCTGCTGCTGTGTGGTAACACTCCGTGCTGCTGGGGAAAAGCGAGAGCTTTCACAAAATCCTGTCATGAAGACCCATCTGGGCCCATGACCCCTCCACGGTGTGGGTGGCCCCTTCCAGGAGGCTGGCGGCCCCTTCCCTTCCAGGAGGCTGGCTGCTGTCAGCATCTGGGAACATGGGGAGGATTGCGGGTGCTCCCGCAGCAGGACAGGCCAGGGCTCAACTGCTCAGGAAGGTCCAAAGGCACCTGCGCTCAGCAGTCCTACTGGGACACTGGGAAGGTGCCCAGCTGGAAGCGCGGACATCACTCCTAGTGCCTACAGCATGCGACACCGAGCCAAGGAGCAAGAAGGCAACAGGCCAAATGTGCCCTGTCTGTGTATGAGAAGTAACTGAATACTGCACGTACGGTGCTGGACTCTGACCTGTTGCCCCTCGGGAATGAGGTTTTGATTTAGATATTTGTGCGAGAACAGCTCAGTGACTGACAGCAACAAAAACCTAACCAAGAGTTAGGGATGATCAGGAAAGTGAGAATATCTTAAATACCATGTGCAGTGCATCTCCCTCAGCTCGGAGAGGTCACAGCACAACTCGGAAAGACATGAAAAAGAGTGACCAGGACAGTGAAGTAATGGCTCCTGGGCAAGGAATGTGGCCTGGAAGCAAAGGGCTGAGACAGAGTGTACAAAGTCAAGAGCAGCACTGCATGAACAGGGATCCCCTGCTCCTTTCACCAAAAAATACGGGGTCATCAGGCAAAACCAGCAGACAGCAGGCCAAAAAAGCCTCAAAAAAAATGGCATTTCACACAATGCACAGTTGAGCTGCTGTAGCTGCAAAGAATCTGTATGGGCTAAAAGAGCAAAGAGACAAGTTCCTTACAAAAACCCAAACAAGTACTGTCAGGAACTTGAGCTCTGAGCCTCGTATGCTTCCCAATCTCATCCACTTCCCCAGGCACGTGGTACTGGCCACTGCTGAGGACAGGCTGCTGCTATTCCCATTCTCAGCAGGCAGGATCATGCCAAGGACTAACAGGCTTCTCCTAAAGATGTTCTGCAGCTTCTGGTGCCTTGTGAGTGCGCGGCTTGCAGCTGCAGCACATCACACTCGAGTTCAAGCAGGCGTTGCCCCGTGCCGGAGGCACTGACCGCGAAGGAACACTGCAGGCAGCTGCGTTCCTGCTGCTGGACGCCTGCATGGGCCAAACCGACCGCTGGCTGGCTGTCTCTCCAGGAGCCACAAACAGCAACCCACCGCAGGAGACTTCTTAGGAAGTATTCCAAGTTTCCAGCAAAGGAGGAGAATACAGCACTGACGGAGTCGTCTGCTCATGGCGCGGCCCTTCTCGCCTGCGTGCTCGGGAGGAAGAGCCCTGGGCACGCGGTGCCTTACGGGCACAGGCAGGCAACACGCGCCTCCCGACCGGTGCTTCTCCAAGGCTCCCTGACACGCATGCTCACAGGAGAACAGAGCCTCCAGTCAAAAGGGCAAGTTTTTGGATAAAAGCAGGTTGGAGAGAACTGGTCTGAGGAAGCACCACCAGCAACAGCAACCCCCATCGCAATCTCCCCTCCAGCTAGTGCCAACTCGCTCCTTCCCTCCCCCCACAGAGCAGCAGCATATCCAGCCTTTCCAGCTTGCTCACATCAATCCCTTTCCTAGGTCTCCTGAGAAACTGCCTCACCCCCCCCGAGAGATCCCACCAGGACTCCCCTAAGACTCCCACAGAGACTCTTCTCCCCGTTACTTAGTGCAACTGGCACCTTACCACAAGCCCAGTGTCCTGCCCTGGTTCTAAAGCTTCTTGTTTGTATGTGTTCAGCCCCCTTTCATTCAAGGTGGCATAACAGACCAGATGGGAAAACCTCTGGGAGTTCTCCTGGTGCTGCATGCTTCGTTCAGATTCATCACAGCTCCTCACCCGGTCCCTGCATGGCTGATCACATTAAGACAGAGAAAGCGAGGGAGAAGTCCAGACTCCACGCCTCTGGCATTATGAAAGTGCCCCAAAGAAAGCTGGTTTGAACTGAGAACCAGTCCCATCAATGCTCTTCACTTCACATACCAGAAATATGCTCAGTTCAGCCTGCAACACTTCCACTGTGTCTCTTCCTCCCCTGTGCTCATCAGCATCTGCCTCACAACACGGAATGACTTTTGTGAAAGCACAGGTTGGCACCTCAGCTACACCCTAACGCAGCTGGAAGCTACAGGCACCACCGGGCTATTCTGTGCCAGCAAGCACAGCCATGAGCGGTGAGCACACCTAGGCAGCGCCAGCACAGCACAGCCGTTCTACACGTGCCAAGAGGAGCGTGGGTGGACGATGCACACGTGTGTGCAAACAGAGGCACAGACCACATGGATATCTAGCCCTCTCTGTACCCAAGATGTTAATACCTGCGCAAAGCACAAGAAAGTTGATTTTAAGGAGCCCTGATTAGCACACAAAGTTGGTAATTAGACAGCAATAGATCCACTGTCATAATAACTAGCTGTTGATGTGCTGGACCGAAGGTGAGGTATGGTGGTGCCTGCGAGCAGGTGGGCTCAGAGACCACCCGCGGCAGAAAGCGGCATCTGGGGATTGCCCGAGCCTCAGAGGCACAGCGAGAACAACGCCGGGAGTGACGCAGCAGTGCAGATACCCGTTTGTAATGCTTCTCCTCCTTGCTTTTTCTTTCTTTCGTTACAGAGGAATGACTCCGGAGGCATTCCAGGTAATTAAAAAGGAGAAGAAAAAAAAAAGGGGTGAAGTGCTGTGCATCTTGTATAATATACAATACCCCCTCCTCCCCAACTCATTCCCCCTTCCTCCAATCTGCCAGCAACAGACAACAACGCAACAGCATTCGTATCTGACAGTCTTTGGATTTGGACAAACCAATCAAAAAGATGATGCCTGAGGATGAGCTGAAGGGTACAGAAGCACCTACTTCAGAAGGATAAAGTGGAAACTAGTTGATAATCCCTGGTCAGAAGCAGTACTAAAAGCAGCAAACAGAAAATCCAGAAAAAAAAGCCCATTTTCACCTTCGCTGGTGATGAGGTACCCAATACCGTGATCTGCAGTTCTCAGATCTCAGAAATTCCTGCTGCTGTGAACACACCCCACCCGGACCACAGAGCAGCCTCCATCCTGTGCTGTACGCTCCGATTCACGCTGGCCCAAACTCTCACTTGTGCACCCACCACATCAGGCACAAAAAGGCCAGCTCAGCCTCCCTAAAGCCCAAGTTTATCTTGACTAACAGGGTTACCTAACCGAAGCACCTGCTGGAGCAAGCGTTAGGTGATGAGCCTCTGCTCAGAGCTGCAGTGCCAGTGCGGTGCACGGAGAGAGACAATGGGCACGCCACTGTATGCTCCGGCACCTCCCCTCTCCCCCAACTTGGGGGGCACAGTCAGAGACAGGCAATTCAGCTCAGTGCCTGAAGTAACGGGAGGTGCAGCTGGGCCGCAGCCACTGAACACCAACCGCATCTAGGGACAGTCTGCGCAGTGCCCGTGCACACCCCGACTGCCTGCCGTGCAACCACAGGCACCAGCGGGAGCAGCGCCGGCAGGCTGGGAACAGGCAGGAGGAGCAGGAGAAACATCCTAGGCACGAGCCAGAGCATCCACAGGCTAAACCTCTCTGCAGAGGCAGGGCCGTAGGAAGCAAGAGATCATCTCTCGCAGTCAACAGCTCCACAACACGCTGCACAGGGTGCTGCCAAGCGACGAGGAACACAGGCGTCATGGAGCTGCCCGAGCAGGACTTCATCTAACCTACTCTCATCTGTGAAAGGAGAAAGAGGCAGACGTTTGGGTGAAGGAGAAAGGTTTTTTCTAACAGACTGGAAGAGAATCACTTGCCATGGGGAGGAGGGTGGGGGTGGTGGTGACTTCCCAAATCTGTCAGAAGAGCTGGCTTGTACCTGAATCAGAAGTTTTTATATGCTCCTGATTGTGTCTCGTGCAGGCAGCCACAGGAATGTCCTCACCGACACACGTGCCCAGGAGCTGGCTCAAGGTCTCATGGCAGCACGCGTGCCAGCTCTGCAGGGACCAGGCAGATGTGCCACCGCAGCATCTGGTAACAGGGATGGTTAGCCTCCAGGAGGGCAGGCATCTACCTGCTGCCACTGGCCACTCGTGCAGAGAAAAACAAGGCCAGAAAAGGTGGGACAACAAGGGCTGCGGGAGCCTCTCTGTTTTGAGACCACCCTGTCTGCAAGAACCAGGCACCAAGCCTCAGCAGCCGATGCTGTTCACAGTGAGATGAACAAATGACAAACAACATTGAGTCTGTGGGCTTCACTAGATATAAAGTTTCTGACAGCTTCTGAGGAGGGACTAGCAGCACAACCCTAGCGATGCCATCTCTGTTACCTTTGCTCTCCCTGCTATGCAATCTCTCACCGACCCATAAGTGAGGCAGAAAATAGGTAAAGGATTTCAACAACTCTATTAAGCTCAATCCAAATAAAATGAGGCACTGGAAATTAACCACCAGTCAGCAAGAAATCAGAGCCAAGGCTGGACAGGATTTTGTGCTGACCACAGCCTCCACCGCTCAGAGAAGGGTGGCGAGAAGCTCCCAGTGACAGCTCTGAGCTGGTGGGTACGCGAGGGTCACCATCCTCAACATCACCGCTGGGGTCTGAAAAAGCTTCACCTGCAATATCGAACGCTTGTCTCCTCCTCCATCTCCCCCCACTGCCCACTGATGGTTTCAGGACATGTGGACCTGGGTCTTCATGCTGCAGGTCCCAGTAGGGACTTTACAATCAGTTACTACCTGGAAGAGTCCCACGCCTCATCCAGTCAATTCCCCTCATCCCCAGGAAGCTCCCACAGCCACAGGCACTCTGCTCCGGCAGGTCACGTACCAAGCTAAATCCAACATGCTCCAGGATATGGGGCTTTGTCAGTTTGTGCTGTCTGAGGATGGAGGAAACTGCTGTACTAATCTTGCTTTGACAATTTCCAGAATCTCTGAGTCCTGCCCTTACTCTGTCTGTACCACAACAAATGCTTTTGAAAGAAACACTGAATCTCATGTTCAGTGTCCCAACAACTCACTGACTCTAGGGCCAGAGCGGATGCCTAAGGCAGGGAACCCACTTCAGCTGTTGGTAAGTTACTCCAGTGATTAAATAGCCTCAAGATTAAAACAAAACAAAACAAATCCCACAAAATAACACTCAGCTCTTGTAGCCTGAAGTTTTCATTTCAGTTTCTACCATCCTGTTTCCTTCTGCATTACATTAGAGTCCCTCTGTAAGCTGCCTCCTTCCGTAAAGCTGTTGTATCAACCTTCCTAAGATCTCCTCTTCTGGTTTGCTAACACCTCCCCCAAAGTACAGACATCAGAGAGACTCAGGAGACAGCAAAGAACATACAGTTGGCCGACACGGGATTACAAAGGGGTTACCCAGATGAGAAGGACTAAAGGTCATCGCAATCTGCTGTCAGCACATAGAAGTTTCAGCAGCCAGTCATCTCTGGATGACCACGTAATTCTAGTCCATCTGCACCCGGCAGATCTCCTGGCCCTGAGGCATCTCCTGCCAAGGGAAGGGCACGCAGAGGGCACACAGTTTGGGAAGGACCAGAACTTCTCCCATCTGTGCAGGGGCAGCGCTCATGAAACGCTCCTGCGTTGCCTGGAGGAGCAAACATAAGAAACTCTTCAGAAGGTGTACACAAAAAAGAGTTGAGGCAATTGTATTCCTGCTGCTGGGTCCCTCACATGTCAAGATTTTGGAAGGATCACAACTCTCCTGTACAAACGACACCTGCAGGCAACCAGAAGATGGAACGGCTGGATGACAGAAATGGAAGTAAGAACTACGTGCACCTAACGCAGCTCTACCCACCTTCTACCGTGTCCACCCACATGACCAGCAGCAAGAGGACCCACTATTTGGCAAAACACTCACAGACAGCAGCTAGGAGAAGTTAGGAGCTAGGAGTTAACTCCTAATAAACCCTGAACTTGTGCAGGACTTGCTGCTCCAGCTGGATCCCTAAAAGTTGATGGGGCCTGATGGGATTCATCCAAGGGTACTTAAAGAGCTGGCTGATGTCATAGCAAGACCTCTCAATGATTTTTCAATGCTCTCAGGGATCTGGAGAGGTCCCAGTTGATTGGAAGCTGGCAAACGTTGTTCCAGTCTTCAAGCAGGGCAACAGGGATGAACCCGGTAACTACAGGCTGTCAATCTCCCTTCTGTGCCTGGCAAAATTATGGAGATTATTCTGCGAGTTATTGAAAACCACCTGAAAGACAATGCAGTCTTGGTCCCAGCCAGCACGGGTTCACGAGGGGAAAGTCCTGCCTAACAAATTTGATCTCCTTCTACTACAAGGTCACACACCTGATTGACCAAGGGAAGCCAAATGATGTGATCTTTTTGGATTTCAGTAAAGCTTTCAATACTGTCTCTCACAGTCTCCTCCCAGACAAAGTGCCCAGCACACGGCTGGATAAACACATAATGCAGTGGGTGAGCAATGGGCTGATGGGTCGGGCTCAAAGGGTCACAGTAAATGGGGTTACATCGGGCTGGCGGCCAGTCACTAGTGGGGTTCTGCAGGGATCCACCTTGGGGCCAGTACTCTTTAATCTCTTTGTAAATGACTTGGATGCAGGACTTGAAGGAATAGTAATTAAGTTTGCTGATGACACAGAATTGGAAGCAGCTGTTGACACTCTTGAGGGCAAAGAGGCCCTGCAGAGGGATCTGGGCAGGCTGGAGAGCTGGGCAATCACCAACTGTATGGAGTTTATCAAGGGCAAGTGCCAGATTTTATACCTGGGCATGGCAACCCTGGCTGTACAGACAGGCTGGGGAATGAGGGGCTGGGGAGCAGCTCTGCAGGGATCTGGGGGTTCTGCTCGATGGCAAGTTGAACACGAGCCACCAGCGTGCCCTGGCAGCCAAGTGGGCCAACCATGCCCTGGGGGGCATCGAGCCCTGCATCGCAGCCGGGCAAGGGGGGGGGATTGTCCCGCTCTGTTCCATGCTGGGGCGGCCTCACCTCGAGCGCTGCGGGCAGTGTTGGGCACCGCAGGACATTGAGGGTATAAAGCTACTGGAGAGTGTCCAGAGAAGGGCTATGGAGCTGGTGAGGGGTTTATTGGGGAAACCGTACGAGGAGCGGCTGAAGTCCCTGGGTTTGTTCAGCTGGAGCAGAGGGGGCTGAGGGCAGCCCTCATGGCGCTCTGCAGCTCCCTCCCAAGGGCAGGAGGAGGGGCAGGGCTGGTCTCTGCTCTCTGGTGACCAACGCCAGGACCCGAGGGAATGGCAGGGAGATGTGCCAGGGGAGGGTTAGGCTGGGCATTAGGGAAAGGTTCTTCCCCCAGAGGGTGGTGGAGCCCTGGAACAGGCTCCCCAGGGAGGCATCACGGCACCAGCCTGGAGATATTCAAGGAGCACTTGGACAAGGCCCTCAGAGACACGGTGTGAATTTGGGGCTGTCCTGTGCAGGGACAGGAGCTGGACTGGGTTATCCTCATGGGTCCCTGCCAACTCAGGGCATTCTATGATTCTGAGAAAGACATGATTTTGCAGTTGTGTTTTTTTTTTTTAAATATATAATTACACAGATTCCTCACAATCTTGAGCACTGCAGAACAGTACGTACAAAAAACCACTAGCATGATGTCTGGTCACCTGCAGGCTCAATATCATCCTGAAGGACAATAGCCTGGCCTTGTTTTCACACACCATGTACTACCAGATACAAGAAGCAAGAAACCCATGAAGCCAGAGCACACGCACCTCTCCAGCCACACAGGAGCCAGGCTCCTGCGCGCTGGCTTCCACACTGGTTCCTCACAGAGCACCTGAAAGGACCAAAAGGCCTGGGAGGAAGACTCCAAGCAAAAGTGTTGTCTGCTCCTTAGATGTCAGGGCATTTCTTGCTGCAGGAGAGGCAAAACTAAAGCCTTTTCATTCCTCTCTCTAAGATTGGTGGGTTTTATTTTTCTATTGCTAATATATACACAGAGCACAGAACAACTGTAATATTCATTAAAAATTATATATAACCCCTGCTTGATTTCCCAGCACAGGGAAGGAAGGAGAACTAACACCTCTAGTGCTGCACAGAGCACACAAGGTGAGCAGGCGTGCTGGTGACAGTGGTCTGAAGAGCAAGGCAAAACAGCAGCCAGCCTCTTCCACCTCCAGTGAGGACAGCAGAGGGGAAGCAGCAGCTGCCCAGTACAGAGCACTCACAGTTGTCCATTTACTGCCTTCCTGGCCAAGCTACACCAGTTAACGCGTCTCCTAGGACCAGAGCACGCCCTTGGGGAGGGGTACTCGGCACTGCCCCGGCTCCTGTGCTGGCAGGTTCAGCCCTGGTAGCTCCGCTACGGGAGGACTTTCTGGATTTGGAGCCCACGGCTCAACACTCCTTGAGTGGGGAGCCCTTTACTTCACCCATCTTCTGCACAAAGGGGTGCCACAGACACAGCACATGCATCCCCCACCCCACGCCAGTGGTTGCCTGTCTCGGTTTTCTCCGCAGCACAAGACATTTTGCTTCTTTTGCCTCATTACCATCTTACATGCCCCAGCCCATCTCATTTCCAACCCTCTGGTGGGCAATCAGAGAGAAGAGTGGGGCTGTTACAGCACTGGACTGCAGAGCCCAGCGCTGCCACTGTCCTGCTGCGCACACCGGTGCCGTGCCACGCTGGCCACGTTCATTAGCACTGCAGAGCGGGACGCGCACCGTTGGTTTGCAGGGGGTCACCGGCTTTCAGTGGCATCAGTGGCATTACTGGTGAGGGAAGCAGCAGCGCATGCTTCCCTAGCCCTTGAACACGGCAAAGCAGCCAGAGAGCTCTCTCAGCCGGCTCGCACCCAGGGCTCAGCGTGCTGCCCACAGAACAAACTCGCAGCCACGCAGTAGCGCCAGGCTGCCAGGAAGGAGAGAGATCCAGGAGAAACGCAGCCACCTTGCCAAGCTGCATCACGCTGCTCGCTCGTCTTCCCCCTGCTCCTCACTGACAAGCTGTTTTCCTGGAGGAGGAGTCCTGTCAGAGTCCCGGAGTTCAGGAAATCCCTTTGTCTGCTGCCTGAATCCTCTTTCCATTGAAGTGCTGTGACATGCTTTGCTGTATTAATACCACTCAAGCAGCTAAAACGCCTTGTCAAAGGCAAGAAAGCGTCTTGGAGGTTATTACAGGCTGATGTGATTTTTCTAAACCGTCACTGAACGAGCCCCACTCTGAGGAACATTTCAGGATCAGATACTTACGCAGGGACTGGCAATTGCAATTCTAATTTACTGCTGCAGCTGAGAAAGCTTGTCCTTAAAGACAGAAGGATTAGGAATCCCCCAGATCCACTCAACAGCCATATAGAGAGGAAAGCCTGAACTGTAAAGCACTCGGTGGCCTCTTGGGAAGGAATCCCCACCCTGACACATCAGTCTCAGGCAGCAGGCAGGAAAGCAGAATGACTAGCACAGGCTTGCTGCGGAGGCGTCAATAGCCATACATCAGCTGCGAGAGCTCGGAGCGCAGGCTGCCGTCCAACACGCTCCCTGCGAGAGCAGAGCTACGCCGAACTCGGCAGTTAGAGCCGAAGCAACCCCAAGAGGGCTCAGCACACGCTGCCTCACCTTGCCCTGCACGCACTTGCCTTCTCCCTCCTCCCTTTGCAAATCGAGTGCAGCACAAAGGACAAAATTGTTCTCGTTTCTCATATTCCCATCTTGGACTGAAAACAAGAGCCATAGAAATCAGGAAAATTCTTTCCGTGGCTTGCTGACTGCCTGAAACAGAGAATCCAGTTCCGCATCCAAAGGAGGAGCCTTACTAGCCTAGCTCTCATGACCCCAGCCAGGGGCTGAGGAACCTACCACCCTGTCCCCAGCACCCGCATGCAGTGGCAGCTGCCTGGGAAGGGCTGCGAGGCACAGCATGCTCAGTTCCAGCCGCTGATGGTCCAGGGGACTTTCCAGAGCCAGAGACTGCAGCGGTTCTACTGCCTAACACATGCTGACAAACCTGTCTTCCATAAATGAACCTACTCCTTTTTTAAAATCCGTTCACATTCTTGGCCTCCACAGCATCATGCAGCAATACATTCTGCAGTTTAACACCATGCTGCACAAAAAAAGTGCTCTCCTCTGTCTGAAGGCTGGGCCAGTATTTCTCCGAGCACCTCCAGGTTCCCATATTAGAGAATTAGCAAGCAGCCTTTCTCCAAACTATTAGTGAAATTACACACTGCTGCCACATCTCTTATTTCCCAAACAGAAAAGCCTTAAACTGGACAAGGGCATCTCCTCAAGCAGATGCCGCTGAAGGCTTCCAATCCCCCTTGAGACCCTCTCTGCACACTGCCAACCGAGCGGTACATGGGAGGGAGGGGGCTTAAGCTGTCAGATGAAGTACGTCAGGGATTTACACTACATGTGTTGATGGGTTTTGTTTTGGTCTTAAGAGCTTTCCTAATAATTCCTAACTTTCCATCAGCTGGGGAGGGGTTGACCAGTTCTGGAGCACTGCACTGATTTTACAGACAGCATTGCTGGTTATCTCTTTATTTATAGTGATTATTGACAATGCTACAGAGAAACCGCTACTCAGAGATCTACTATCTGAACGCCAATAGCTAATTGACTCCCACTGCTGCGTACGTACCATTTGGGCTATTCTTCACTAAATGCATAATTTGAAGTTCAGAGCTAACAAATGCAACAGACATTTTGTTGCTCGCTCACTCTGCATCATGTTATCCCTCTGCAGCTCCTGGTAGTCAGCTTTCAAGCTGCCTACCCCCGGTAAGCATGGATGCTGTGCCGTCTGCAGACTGCTCGGAGAGAGAGAACCAGGAGGCTGTTCTCTGCCTGACTCCGCAGACAGCTCGCAGCACTGAGAGTAGTAGTATGTCACCTTTTCCTTTAACACTCGTAGCAATTTCACTACTGTTTGGGGTTTGTTGGTTTGTTTTTTTTTTTAAACAAAAATTACCAGATCATATACCTCTGAGCAGCCCACTGACGCCTTTGCAATTTCAAATGCCAAGAGCTCGCGGCTCTGTAATTAGCAGCAGACCTCTCTTCCTGTCCAAGGCACTTTGCAGCATGACGCTGCACTTCTTCGAAACAGAAGTGAAGCACTTTGAAAATTAAATATCTTCTGTGATATTAAATACACTGAATTTGACACAAACGTACAAAGCGCAGAACTAGAGTACTGTTAGGGCCACTCAGCTCATCACTTCAGCTTCCAGAGGGATACGGCCCCAGGTTTTGCCTCCCATTACGGCAGAGTACAACGTGACCAAGAGGGCAGCTTACCCCAGCACGTTACCAGGACGCGGTGGCGCAGGGCCCCACGGAGCCCCACCACCAGCGAGACAACAGGGACGCGCCGGGGAGAGCTACCGCTCTTCCCCGAGCACACGCCTTGTGCCGCTCTGCTCCTACAGTCCAACCAGAGGAAACAGTTGGTGTCGCCTGTGGAAGGACAATCAAAAGACTCCAGTCAACATGGAAACCTTACAGCCATGTAGGAAA
This sequence comes from Phalacrocorax aristotelis, assembly GCF_949628215.1. Taxonomy (NCBI): domain Eukaryota; kingdom Metazoa; phylum Chordata; class Aves; order Suliformes; family Phalacrocoracidae; genus Phalacrocorax; species Phalacrocorax aristotelis. The sequence goes on from NC_134276.1 coordinate 218,795,535, forward strand.
TAACTACAGCCAGGGGGACAGAAGAAAAGCTGGGGGGTTCTCTACCTGGAGCCAGCAAAGGGGGGAAGGGACCATGTGCTCACAGGCTGAGGTCCAAATCACAGTGGACACCAGAGTGATTTCAGAGTCAGCATTAAAACTCCTTGTGAAATAAACAGCAGGCACTCAAAAACTGCTCAGTCCTTGTGGAAACTCCCAAATCCATTAACACTGTATTTCATTTTCTCCTCCAGACTCCACTATGGACAGGCGAGTGAACAACTTTGCCAGAGCCACTCCTGGGGCTGGATTTGATCAAGTAGGAGGACACAAGGTGCTGGAAGATTCCCCAAGGCCATCAACGAGTCCCCATGCTGTGCTGCCGCCCGCTCACCGGCTCAGGGGCCGCCGGGGCCTCCCTGCAGGTCACCCGGTACACGGCCTCTAGCCGCCGGCCTGAGCGCTGGAGCTGCGCTTGCCGCTTCTCCCATAGCCGCTGCTTCATCAACCCGCAATCCAATTTGCCTGAGACAGAAACACCCACACAGACGCAAAGAGAGCAGATGAAAGGACGGATTAATTTCTTATTAGCAGCTGCCCCCGTAGCCCATTCCTGCGGAGACCAGGGAGGGACGTGCGGAACCCAGCCTGGGCAGGGAGAAAGGCTCTCCTGTGCAGCAGCCATCCTCCCAGCACCACCGAGAGAAGCCGGTCCTGCACACAGCGCAGCAGAAGCAGCTCTGACTCACCTCGGTGTGCCGGCATTTCCAACCAGCCCTACAACGCCGGGGGCTTGCCCACAGCTCTCGGAGACTGCAGCCAGACATCGGCGGCTTCCCACCTCTTCCATCTGGAGTGAGCTACGCGCGTTGTTCTGCTTATCCCCACACTTCTCCTTCCCTGCCTTCTCCTCCGTGCATTCCCACTTCATCCCTCTACGCCTGCTTTATTTCTTGTCCCTTTCATTTTTTGTGAAAAGCCTGGGTTAGCTCACGAGGAATATAATGTCACTTTGAACTTATGACCAAAAGCAGCCAAAAGCAACAGAGCCTTGAAGAGCCTTGAGGTAAGATGAGTTTATCAGGTCTCTGAAGGGCTGACTATATTTTGCGCTCTTGCCATGCTTTCCAAGCAGCAGGTCTGAAAATAAAGATGTGTTTATGCCACACAAGGTACTTCAGTGCACAGATACCCAGAGCTGCATCAGGAGCAGAAACTGTTTATTTTATCCTGTTTTAAAAGGACTAGATTCCACCCCGCTGCTCTAGATCATCACAGCTAACTTCCGCTTTACCTCCCCAAAATGGCAGGTACCAACAAGAACAGCAGCAACAACAATAAAAGATCAAGCATAGAGGTTTCAAATACAGCTCCCTCCTGGGACATGGAGAAGAAATGTTAATGAGACTTCAGTTTAACTGCTTTGTATTTTTTCAAGTTATTTTTTCTCTAATTTCCACAGTTAATGCAAGGTTAAAGGGGCTTTTAAAGCCAGTTTCTGCAAAAAGAATAAGCTGGTAATAGCCATCCTTTAGCACACTATTCTACAATGAAGACCAGCTTCATCAGTATGTTCCTTCTTCCTGGACCCGAGATCATCCCCTAGCACTACTTCTCTTCAGGTTAGGAGAGGACCTAAACATTTTATTCTCTTGCTGCTGCAGGGTCAGGAAGATCGAGCGTGAGCAAAGCTGTCACTGAGCCACTGCACAATCCTGAGCGTGCCACCTATTTAGGGCACGCACAGCTCCAGTCTCCCCATTTCAAACGTGACAAAGAACTGGGTGAAGTTCCAGAGGAGGGCAACAAGAACAGAGGTCTGGAATAGCATCTGCACACAAAATACACAGACCAGGACTCTTCAGCTTGTAAGAGACCAGTGGGATGTCAGTGGAATCAACGTAGCTGGGAAAGGACAGGCATGCACCAGCTGTTCACTGCTTCTCCTAACACTAGAGTCAACCGAAACGCCAGGCAGCAGGACTACAACAAAACCAGGGAGGTAAATCTTCATACAATGCTTATTAAGCTGAGAAACACTTTACCACAGGACATTACTGACAGTAGAAGTTACCATTGGCTCAAGATGCCTCTGGAGAAACTAATGGGGGGGGGGGAATCACCAAGAGCTATGAATTAAGCCTCAAGTCACTACTGGTGTCACCTCCCAGCCACCAGCCAAGCACCACTATGCACCTTCCTCCCTTCAGTCTTCTGCAGACCACTGCTTTGGGGCTCACCAAACAAAGTGGAACTGGGCGGTCCAAGGGAAGACGCCCTTCGCTGATCTGACATTACACAAAGCTCCTGTTGCTAACTGGGGCAAGGTGACCGTGCAAGGCACCTGACGACTCATAGCCCCGGGGGGTAACCGTGTCATCACAGACAGCACTCTGTATGATGCGCACCATGCAGCGAACTTTGAGAGAAATCCGAGAAGCTCATACTTCATTGCATCCAAGCTAAATACATTCAAGCTAATAAGGCCTTGACTTCTCCAAGGCCTTTGATACGGTCCCCCACAGTCTCCTGCTGGAGAAATTAATGCGTCATGGCCTAGAGAAGTGGTCTGTGCAGTGGGTGGGGAAGTGGCTGACAGGCCACACCCAAAGGGTGGTGGTAAATAGCTCCTTCTCAAACTGGCAACCTGTCACTAGTGGAGTTCCCCAGGGATCAATATTGGGCCCAGCGTTATTCAACATCTTCATAAGTGATCTGGATAGCGGGATCAAGTGTAGCCTGATGAAGTCTGCTGATGACACCAAGTTGAGTGGGGAAGTAGACACTCCAGAAGGGAGACCTGCTCTGCAGGAAGATCTGGATAGGCTGGAGGAATGGGCCAGCAAGAACCTTATGAAGTTCAACAAGGACAAGTGTAAGGTCGTGCACCTGGGAAAACATCATCTGGGAGTGCAGCACAGACTGGGATCCACCTGGCTGGAGAGCAGCTCTGTGGAAAGGGACCTGGGGGTCCTGGTGGGCAGGAAGCTCAACATGATCGAACAGTGTCTGCTGCGGCCAAGAAGGCCAACAGGGTGCTGGGTTGCATCAAAAAGGGCATCGCCAGCAGAGGTAAAGAAGTCATTATCCCGCTCTACTCAGCGCTTGTCAGGCCACACCTGGAGCACTGTGTCCAGTTCTGGTCCCCGCTGTACAAAAAGGCTGTGGACAGGCTGGAAGGGGTCCAGAGAAGGGCCACCAAGATGATCAAAGGACTGGGAAGCTGCCGTACGAGGATAGGCTGGGAGAGCTGGGTTTGTTCAGCCTTGAGAAAAGGAGGCTCAGAGGGGATCTCATCACCATGTACCAGTACTTAAGGGGCAGCTACAAGGAAGATGGAGACTCCCTTTTTACAAGGAGTCACATGGAGAGGACAAGGGGGATGGACACAAGTTGCTCTTGGGGAGATTCCGACTGGACACGAGAGGGAAATTTTTCACAGTGAGGACAGTCACCATTGGAATAATCTCCCCAGGGAAGGGGCTGGCTCGGCCACGTTGGACACACTTAAGAGTCGGCTGGACAGGGTGCTGGGCCATCTTGTCTAGACTATGCTCTTCCCAGAAAGGTTGGACAAGATGATCCCTGAGGTCCCTTCCAACCTGGGATTTTGGGATATCCCCAGAAGCAGGACAAGCAGGTGCTGAGACTTCTGGATAGTTGCCAAAACTAAAAAAAAAAAAATTTAAAAAGTCAGGAGAACAAAACACATGACAATAATTGGGCCACCTCATCTGTGCATCAAGTACAACACTGGCCACTTCATTTCAGGAGTACTTCACAGCTCCAGGAAAGTTAGAGACCAACAAGTGACGTGACCAGAGCCATGAAAGGGCTTTTTATGGTAAACGACCGAAAATGGTGGGAAATTTTAAAGACGAGAAAATAATGGTGGAATGATGAAGAAATAATACTGAAACCTATGTACTGTCCTGCACATGCTTGTCAGTTTTGATATTATGGAAGAGGTGTTAGCATCATCAGCGATCCCGATGTCACACGGGTTCTCAGCAGACTAGAAGTTCACAACCAAGTAAGATGTATGTGTAGTAAACACTTCGTATGGCGTATGGCTGACAACATATGCTAACCATGTCGCAAGTGTTGCAAAGTGAAGGAAAACCTTTCAGGGGGAAAGAAATGTGCTAATTAATGAAGCTGCCTTGGAAAGTGAGAGAAACTCCTGTCTAGAAAAAGAGATAGGAAGGAGTTACGAGTCCTTCGCAGCCATGCTCCACGTAAGACCTAGAGTAGCATCCCTGACACAAAACAACATGAAAGGAAGAAAAATTCAAAGAAAACAATGAGGGGGGAAGAGAAAAATATTCCATTTTTATGAAAGCTCTTAAAGGAATCGTTCTGAAGTAGCCCAGGGAAGCCAAGGATGAAGAGCAAGTAGCCAGTATGTAGGCAGACTTAATTTCTTAATTAAAAGTCAAAGGCTACTGAAAGGTGCTGGATCCCAAAATTAATACTGACAGCACAGAGCGTTGTTGGGAAGTTCCCAATAAAAACGGCAGGGGAGAGACCCCAGCTGCAGCAGAAGTACTGCTACATCTGAAGCAGACGTTGATAGCACATTTTTTTCCCCCCTCTCCTTTCTGAAGCAGCGCTTCCCCTCTCTGCTAGAGCACCTCATCCTGCACTTCATCGTGCTCAGCAACGAGAGCACTCCACGCTAAACCGGCAAGCATGGCTGTTCTTTAAAGAACAGCGCATCCCTTCATAGCAATGCTCAAATTCACAGCTGCATTTCACACACAAGACAAGGTCTGGGATACTGAAGAATGGGCATACGCTTCACTGACCAGCCTGCCAGGCTCCAACTGCAGAGCGATGAGCTCAGCTTTCTCCCGTCACACGCTGGCATCCGCCCCGTGCTGGCTGCCAGGGTGGTACCCACGGGAGAGCGAGTTCCTCCTGCTGTCGGGCTGAGCAAGCCGCGCAGACACTGCCGTTGCACGGGTCTGGTCTCATGGGTCAGCAGAGCCCCAGGAAACACTCCCAAGCAGACTCAGCATTTGCAAGTCTAATAGCATTTCACAGAAATGCTGGCAATGGTTTACAACAGGATAAATCATCATGGTGGAGCTGCCAGGGCATTATGATGTCTCACAGTTTTTCACCAAAACATTGTTTTCAGCAACCTTTAATGTGCCTGAACTTAACTGTTTAGTATGACTTTTCCTATACCGAGTATTTACCTCAATGATCATCTTTAAAGAAGTTCCAGCTGAGCCTGGAACTGAACTGGACCCCAGTTGTGGTTCAGAACTACAGCTGAAAGAAAACATTTTCACAGGGTCTAAAACAAACCAAAAAACCCTCTTACAAGTATTCTGAGCAGGCAGCTGCAACACTTGGGACACTCCAGGCAACGGGCTTAAATCTGGCAGAAAAGGTCTCTGCAAGGTGCTTATGGTCAACAACACACAAAAAACCAACGCCATTTGGGAGCAGTTTAAGCGTAAAAGAAGAAAAAAATCACAGCTGAACACACGCTTGGTGTCACTTCTCCAAGTCTGCAGATAAATTTCTGAAGTCTATTCATGTTGCAAACACATGGTGCCCATTTTTCTGACAGGCTAAGAGGTCCTGTTTCATTCTAGGGAGGAAAAATGCTTCCAAACCTGTTCCTGGTGTTCTGCCTCTCTCCTTTTCTGTGCTGCCTCTGCTGCATCCTACCCTGAAGCTAGTCCCTAGCTGTCCGTAGCATTCCAGTGAAGCTGTGCCGCCTCCTCCTCCACCTTTCCAGCGTGGATGGCTGCCCTCCCGTGCCGAGGCCACAGCAGGTATCACGGATAGGAGAAGCAAGCCTGGGAAATCCCAGACAGTGCACGGCAATGTCAACTGCCAGCTCTGCCTATAATTGTAAACTACAACAATATTTACGGGCAGAAGCCAACAATTATTCAATGTGAATTAGGAAGACAATTTCGTTTTCATGCAGAGTTTCCTCTACCCTTCCTGCATCGACCGGCAGCTAGCTTCATCACTGCGAACAGCAGCTGGAGGAGGCAGAGCCCGGGTTTAAAGCCACCTGCCCCCCCGCTGTGCTGGAACACAAGGTGAGACCTGTTTGGTGGCGAGCAGGCATCTATCTGGAGAGAGCGGGGCTTCGTCCGCAGACATGGGAAAGGGGTGGCATTTTCAGTGGGACTCAGCTCAAGGCTCCCCCACAGAAGCGGGCAACAGGAGCAGATGGGGATGTTGGTGGCGCACAGCACCTCCTGGGGTCCATTCTGCTTGGTCCGATGCTCCCGGTCACATCCTCACAGATCAGGGGGTTGGACCTCTGGCCTGGAGGAGAGTATGGCATCTGTCCCTCTTGACTAAGCTCAGATACTTACATCCTGGCATTGAAAAACCCAAACAACCTAAAGCAAGACCACAGGACCTGGGTGTGAACTTCACCACCTCGTTCATAAGCAACAGGGGAAGAAGCAGGGCCCGGCACTGACTCTTCCCTGCTGTCCTGCCCCACCTCGGCACCGAGCAGCAGGCAGATAGCTAGCACTTCTGCAGAGACTCTCCTGAGATCAGCTTTCCTTTCCACAGCTCTCACCGACACCATAGGAGCATCTTCTTAGGAGGCGTGCGCATCTCCTCAGCTGGCCTTCCTGTGCACGTCACGAGACAGACAAGAACAGAGAAGCTTTGGGGACTGTGGGAAAGCCAGCAGGACGGGAAAGGAAGGTCCCTTCTTGTACTCTGCCCCCCAACCCCATCCAGGTTAGACAGCAGGAATCAAGGAAAGAAGAGGAAAGAGTGGTCTCCAGAAGCCCCTGTAAACTCCCGCACATGGAGGACACAGCAAGGAGGAACGTAGAAAAGCAGTGGAGGAGTGGAAGAAAAAAAAAAAGAAAAAATTCATAGTTACCTAGTTCACGAAGCCGCTCGTCTACTGCGAAGCATGAATGAAAATGAAAGAGAAAACATGGGACACATGTATCAGCCAAGAGCAAAGCAGAAAAACAGAAATGAAGCAAAAGAGCTGTCCCCAGCTCAGCCACCAGGACACATCTGGGCCATGCGTAGCAACAGGGCACTGACAGCCTGGCGCCCTCCAGCCCACTGACATTGGCCCCACAGTGTCTGGTTTACCAAAACCCAGAGGTCCACGCGCTTTCTAACCATACAGCCTTTAGAGCACAATGCTTCCTGACTCCTCTACCCCATGGCCTCACGTCCAAGGGACAAACTCATTCTGCAAGGCTCTGTCGGTACAAAGCAGAAAAGAAAATTAAATTTCAAAAGCAGTCTATATACTAAAGGTAAAGATAAAACAAAAAGTCTCTTCTGTCCCTTCTGCCCAGGATAGAAGAGAAAGCATTTTCATTTTCCTCCCTGCACAACCTCCGGCTAAAATCTCAACAGCCCACCATATTCCTCCCCTGGACAGCTGCTCACCTACCAATCCCCCCTCCCACACCCGATGCGTGGTGTACAACATCAATTCTGCATAAACCAGCACGCTGCTGACACGGCCAGAAGCCCTAAGTCGCACAACGTATGGCCTGTTTAAGATGACCTGATGTCCATGAGATTCTGGTATTCCTGAAAACTCAACTCAGACAGATGTCTGTCTGTCCACTAAAGTCCTCAAGAAGCTCCAAGTAATTCCATATCTGAACAAGTAATCTCATCATCAAGGAACATACCAGTACCTGTTCTTCTAACCTCTGCTTTCTAAATTCTCTTTCTTGGCTGGCTTCCTCCACTGAATTCTTGTCTATCAGTCAGACTAGAACAGAATCTTTTCAGTTGGAATAGACGTACAGTGACCATCTAGTCCAACCACCTGACCACAAGTTAAAGCAAGTTAAGGGCATTGTCCAAATGCCTCTTAAACACTGACATGCATTGGGCATTGACCACCTCTCTGGGAAGCCTGTTCCAGTGTTTGACCACCTTGTTGGTAAAGAAATGCTTCCTAATGTCAAGTCTGAACCTCCCCTGGTGCAGCTTTGACCCATTCCCAGGTGTCCTGCCCCTGGATCCCAGGGAGATCAGCTCCTCCCTCTCCACGTCCCCTCCTCAGGACTCTGCAGAGAGCAACGAGGTCACCCCTCAGCCTCCTTCCTCCCAACTAGACAAACCCAGAGTCCTCAGCTGCTCCTCGTAGGACATGCCTTCCAGCCCTGCCACCGGCTTTGTTGCCCTCCTCCGGACCCACTGGAGGACCTTCACGTCCTTCTCAAATGATGGGGCCCAGAACTGCACACAATATTCCAGGTGAGGCCACACCAGTGCTACATACAGTGGGATAATCCCCTCTCTTGACCATCCGGTTACGCTGTGTTTGATGTGCCCCAGGACGAGGTTTGCCCCCTTGGCTGCCAGGGCACAGCGCTGGCTCCTATTGAGCCTGGTGCTGACCAGCACCCCCGATCCCTTTCTCAGGGGCTGCTCTCTAGCCACTCCTTTCCCAGTTTAGACTCTGCCTGGCGTTAGTCCATCTTAGGTGCAGAATCCAGCATTTGGACGTGTTAAATTTCATGCTGTTGATGAAATGCTGCAATCTCTCTAGATCCCTCTGCAAGTCATCTTGTCCCTCAAGAGAGGCACCTCCCAGAAGATGCTGAAGCCTCAGGCACCACTAAATAGGACCAGCCTTACTCCTTTGCAACAGGCATGAACCTCTCCCTCTTTGTGCCAGAGTGCCAGTCCCTGCATCGCCCAGCCCAGGATGTGGCGAGGAGCTGTGCGGGTGGGCACAGTCCCTCCCAGCTCAGCAGCAGGACGCCTGTGCCACACTGTACAAAGCAGCAGGTGGCTGGTGCGGCAGGTCAGAGCATCCTAACGTAAAGCTGGCTCCACACTTCACCCTCTGTCTCTCCCTGCCCAGATTCTTTGCAGGGTCTTAGGCTTATGGCACTGTCAGAGATGGTTCCTACTGCACCTACAGGGAAACACACTGTTGTAATGCTGCAAAAAATGGTCAGGGAACGTCACTAGAAGCACAGAAGTAAGCAAGAGGAAAGGGGTCGGTGTGTTCTCTAGCAACTTCTTGAACCAAAGGACCAGAAGAAGCCATCAACATATACAAACGCCCTGCAGAAGATGGCCGTGCATGACTTGCTGTGCAAAGGAGACGTGAACAGTCCTACGCATTCAACCAATATGATCCTCAGCACAGCGCTTGTGTAAACCATGAGGATGCTAAACACGCGTTCATCTCGAACAGGGATTTGGAAGCACCAGACCAAAGCCCACCAAGGCTGCATACACCTGACTGCCCCAGCAGCCCCTGCCCTCAAGATGCTTTCGGACCCGCCTGCTCCCAGGTTCAGCTGCAAGCTCTTGGACTCAGCTGAATGAGGGACATAGAAATCTGCTCAAACAAACAGCGTGCTGCACAAGAATGGCCAGCAGCCTCAACACAGATCCCCAGATCAGGCTGAATACCCAAGTCAGACACACACAACCCTTTCGAACCTGTTGGTACCCTTAAATCGACAGGTGCAAAGAATACACCCCAGTAGAGAGAAAAGCCAGGTGTTCACAAGGCAATTATCTGGGTGTCTGAGAACTCGACTACATAAGCAGGCTCTTGAAGAGCATAAAAGCATGCAAACATACAGCCAGTGCTTCAGCCGCTCTGCACAGTTGTCCATATGCACAGCCTTACCTTGCTGCGAACGCAGTTCCACGCACTCACGCAGCGAGCAGGAAGCCAAGTTATCCCAATGCACATCAGTTCTACAGCAACTAAAGCCTGGCAAGCTCACACCTGAGTTTTCCCTCTAATAATAGGTCTGTGTGTCCCCATAGCTGAAAACTGGGACACTGCTAAGGTCAAGCTGAGGCATACAGAAGATGCTGACTTGAATTAATGAAGCATTTTCTAATTCTGGAAGGTAAATAGGGACAGCTGCCAGCCCAGTGCACACCTAAATGCATTTGACTTGAATGTCTTACTAATTTAAGTAGTTTCTGAGGAAAGACAGACTATGCATTGCTAAAATGGTATCCCCAAATTCCAACAGGTCATGGTTAGACGTCATCCACAAAACGCATTTTAGCCCCAAATTTGTTTGCCAATAAGTCTGGCAGGAAGACACATCTCTGCCACGTTACCAGGTTTGTCTGCAGCCAAGGCGAGAGGCAAGCCTATCTTGGACTCCTAGGATGCTCTGGCCACCAATTACCAAAACCACCCCCACACCCCAGAGAGCATTCTGTTACCAAGGAGAAGGCAGGTACTACCTTGTTTATGTGCATGTGTAGGAAAGCCCTGTAAATCTGACTAATAACCGATTCACAGCCTACAGGAGTCCCAGTGAGGGAGGGGGAGTACAAGGAAACTCTTTTTCCCAGAGGACAGAGAAAAGCAATGCTCAAGGACCAAATCATGGGATTATACACGCAGTAAGAAGCAAGCACCAGGAAATGCAGAAATATCCTAATTAAACCTCAGAAGAAAGAGGGGGAGGTTTGTTTATTTTTTAAAACTACAGTAAGTTTGCTACTGCACTCACTATTTGCATCTCCAAAAGTTTGTAAACAGCGTTGCTGAAAAAAATGTGTGTGCATCCTGCCCACTTGATGCAGATCAGCAAGGTTATGCCACCAGGTGCACCCTCTTTATCTGCAACCATTAAATAATCTATTACAATGTCAAGGCTCTCATGTGCAAAAAGATTATTTAATTTATATCAGTGATCTGAACTGAAATGTATTAGTCACAGCAAATTGTATTTATAAGCGGATGCTCTTGTGCAGAATTAAAGTGAATATAATTTCTTTTATGATAATTATAACTTTGAGAGTGAATTGAACTAAACCAAATGAACTATTTTAGTTCCAAGTCAGAAGCCAAAACCGCTTTAAGTGGGTAAACCGGTCTATTACAAAGGGCAGCATGGATCAGCTCTTCTGGTTGCCCTGTCTAGCCAAGCCATAAAGGAAAAAGAATGAATTGTGGGATCTAACAAATAGAAGTCTCAAAGGACCACGCTGTTGATAAGCAGACATTCGACACTCAGTACTGCCTGTGCTGACGCTCACTACAGACAGCCAATTAACAAGAAACCCCTGGGTTCAAAAATGATGATGATCAAAAGTTTGAGCTAAACAAGTCACCGAAATCCCAGCAGCAGACCTAGGTGTCAGAGCCACAGAACACAGCCGAGCAGAAGTGCAGAGGAAACTCATCAAGTGGAAGGCCAGCAGCGCTCTGGGTGAGACCAGAAGGCAAATTACACCTGGCCTGATTTCTGCCAGCACACAGCCTCACGCAGCAACTTCTGCACTGAAGAGTAACCCCGGGCAGACCAGAATGGGGGGGACACTGGGCTGACAACCTCAAGCCATATACCAAATCTTTATCTGACGAGGCGTGTGCCTGTGGATCCACGCCGAGCTAAAGCCTCTCCCCACATGTCTGCGGTACGCCGGCCAAAAGCTGCTCCGAGGATGCCTCACCCCCAGATGACCCCCTGCGTTCAGCGGAGGAGGTGCCCCTTGTCCTCTGGGCATATGAACTCAGAGGGAGCACTGGACATCCCTCGAGTTACCTGCTACAGCAGCCTAAAGCAACCGCCTCGAACCGTAACTCTTGTGCTCCTAAGGAACTGAAATTATTCTTACAATCAAAAATTAACCAAACAGTATTTAGAGGTAATATACAGAAATTACAGAAAATCATTCTTACCATTACTTGTGTTTCAGAAATAGGTAACATAGCTTCTCCTCGTCAACCTTCTAAAAATCTGTTGGGACATCCCTCCATGCCTCCCATGGATGGGATTCATGATCTGCGCCCTGCGTTTAGCTTTTATGTTATGTCAGAGCTGAGTTCTTCCCAAGGCTCGGTTCAGACTCAAGCCTGCCTTCCCGAAGGCTCCCTCTGAGCTACCAGCCGACATGCTGGCACTCGGGCACACGGAGGCAGCAGCATCTCTCGCCCAGTCTGTAGGCAGACTATACCAACAACTGTCCCAACATTTTACTCAATGATATCAATCACGAGGCCACTGAGAAGAAAACGCTGCTTCTGACAGGCAGCAGGGGACCAAAGGAAAACGGTAATACACAGATATGATGTGACAGCTTTATATGAGGAGCAGACTATGTGGATCGTTACTAATTCTTTATCAAGACAAGAAAAACACACCAAGGATGACCCCACGTGCCCTGCTACTCCTAGCTGGCGTGACAACACTGCCACTGGTTTTAAGAGGCTGTGACGCATCACTTGGAAAGCCCAAGAGAGGCAGCCCTGGTGTGCCTTACAGGTGTTAGACCCAAGGTCCATATTTAATCCACTAACATGTGGCTGGATTCGAAGCAAGCTGTTACTGTCAGGCTCAGAGATTTCTGCTGGCACGCTTCTTCCCAAAGCTGAAGATTCAGATTATCTAGCAAGCCTCTGTGCCAGGAGAGTCCCAGACAGTCAAACAACAGAGTTCCACCTTGGGAGCAAACTGCTAAAGTGCCAGTCTCACCTCTCCTGAGCTGGAAAGCCTTGAATAGAAACACATCTGATCTTTATGCAAAAGACACCCACCGGTAGATTTGTTCAGTCGTTAATTAACTCCACCCTTAAAAGATTAAAGATATGAATGCACTATTTAAATGAAGCTGCGTACGCCGTGGCAGTCATACACATCCATCTCTCGCTCCCTTTGCAAAGCAATCTTCAGCCACACGGAAAGCAGCCTTTACGCCAGGAAAGCACAATGATTCATTAGGGAACGTTTTGCCGGTTCCAAGAGAAGACCCATAACTTTGGTTAATACCCACTTGGGAGAGGCGGGGAGTGTCAGATTGATGACTGCCCTTTTCGCTGACTTCCATAGCAGGATGTTAAAGACAACTGCAGAGCACACTTTCTGGGCAGAAAGTAGACGCTAAAGTCAAACAAACCCTTGCTATGGCTTGCAAGAGGCGCTGCTAATGGCCAAGACAGATGAAAGAAACAGCTAAAAGGCTATCTATATCTGAGCTAGTCAACAGAGAAATAGGCTATTTCAGAGTGTGATTCATCAGACTTATTTTAAATGTCTAACTTGGGATGAGATAAATTGCACCTTGGAAGAGCTATTTCTTTCCACTGGCTATGGGGAGTCTAGACAACTACCTCAGGTGTAGCTGTGTACACCGGCCAGCCACACAAGGATGAATCACCCCCTCTCATCTCCGACAGCCTTTCAGCTTCCCTCTGGACCAGAGAGGAGGCTCACACCGGTGCTTCGAACACGCTGGCAGGTCTGCCTGTAACGGGGTGACCCGAACCCCGCAGTTAGCCTCCATGAGGGCCGCTGCAGCCAAGGACATTGGCAGAGGCCCTCCAGCAACAGCCACCCACTGCTGCTGGTCTGTGCCCGCTGCCTCCTGCCCCTAAGGGCACGCTCGCTCAGAGGTGCCGCTGCCCTGAGGGAGACATGAACACCTCAGGAGGGGCTTTTGAAGACCCCAGGCTTTAGGAGAACGCATCTTAGAATCATAGAATTGTTAAGGTTGGAAAAGACCCTTAAGATCATCGAGTCCAACCGCTAACCTATCACTGCCCAGTCCACCACTAAACCATATCCTCAAGCACCACATCTACCCTTCTTTTAAATACCTCCAGGGATGGAGACTCCACCACCTCCCTGGGTAGCCTGTTCCAATGTTTGACAACCCTTTCAGTGAATAAGTTTTTCCTAATATCCAACTTAACCTTCCCCTGGCACAGCTTGAGGACATTTCCTCTTGTCCTATCGCTTGTTACGAGGGAGAAGAGACCGACCCCCACCTCGCTACAACCTCCTGTCAGGTAGTTGTAGAGAGTGATAAGGTCTCCCCTCAGCCTCCTCTTCTCCAGACTGAAGAACCCCAACTAAACCTCTCCTTTCTAAGGCTGCCAGGTCAGCCAGAGAAATGCCACAGAAAGCTGATGAGGAGGAGAAAGTATCGGGCTCTCTGCCCTCTACAGAAACAGCTCAAGTGCAACAGACAAGAAACTTCAGAAGAAAAACTTCCAGAGCTGGGAAAACAGCTTGGGAGGAAAAAACAGCCCCCTAATAGCAGAGTACTGCTGTGCAAGAGATGCTGGGGACCACCCACCCGCCTGGGACGGCCAGCGTTCGCTGCAAGGGTACGTGCAGCAGCAAAGCGCCCGGTTCAGTACAGCTTCGGGTTAAGAGATGCTCAGGTGTAACAGAAGCCGCAGATACCAGAGGAAGCCACACAGCGCCGGTAGCAGGGCAGACTGGAGACCACCGCGACGGCCAGGACGCCGCGGCTCTGCGCCCACGGGCAGTGAGGGCCGGGCCGGCACAGTGCTGGAGGGGGCGACCGCACCGCGCCGCCCACAGCCACGGGCAAACGTGGCAAGCAGGAACGTTCTGGGGTGTGCGGGGGCTTGTCGGACTGCGTGGAGCTTGTGATGGGATGTCAGAAAGGGCCTGGGGGATTATGTAAAATTAGAGAGGCAAAGACACTCACACATATATAGTTAAATGAACTTCTGAGAATATAAACAGGCAAATTTTCTCTTATAGCTTGAAATTTGTACTAGGTTATTCAATGTTTAACAAAAAAGCAGCCACAAGCAAGTTATAACAAAAAGAGCAGGCCTATTCAGCTATTGGCGGACGGCAGGTCAGGGATTACCAGGGGCGTGCGGCTTGGCCGAGGCAGCTGGAGCCAGCATCAGTTTCACAACTGGTGTGGGCTGAAGACGAGACTGCACTAAAAGGAAGAACTGTTTAATTGATCAGTCGTGGTCCAGGAATGGGATGGGTTGTGCTCACAAGAAGATGGCTTGGTAGCACCCAACGGCATCTGCCAGGAATTTGACTGAAGACATTCGGCAGCTAAAGCAAACCTCGCTGTAATTTGATTTAAGACAGAGAGGCAATGCTAGCTGTCAGTACCCGATTGTCCTGAAAGCACATCTGACAGATGCGAGAAGTGGAGGAGCATGTGGTAGATGAGATGAGACATTTGTATTTGTCCTGCTCTTCCTGTGTCAACAAGTAGAAAATGTCACTGTGTTAAGGAGAACTCTACCTCGCTAGAAGAAACCCGAGGAGGGAACAACCTTGGCTATTATTTTGGCAAGTACTTGGTTCAGCAGCCACTCATGAGGATGCTTTTTACATTCTTTATGCTTTCAAACATAGTGTTGAGCAGTGTGCAATTTGGAGACAAGTTTTTCTCTGCTGTAGAACTCAGGTGTAGGCAAAGCACAAGAATTGAAGAAAGACCTTCAGAAAGAGTTTAGGAGCGTAAATCCACCCCCCACCTCACCCCCACCCCATCATCTGAAAAACACTCTCAATATTACAATAAGATGATTGATTTTACATTTTTTACCCAAGAACTTGCACCTGTAAGTACTGCAGTGCTAGAAGAGCATCCACTGGATGAGGAACAAATTGGATTGTAGGTTTGGGTAAAAAAAAAACAAATTTAAAAGGGGGGTATCTTCAGTAGAAAAAAATAACACTTATTCAAAGAAAGTCCACCCAAAAGCAAGATGCAAGAAAAACAGGCATTCTAAACAACCAGTTGGAAATAAGACTGAAAATAAAGGATAACTTCTGTGCTAGTCGATCTCAAGCACATATGTTTTTTCTGTACGTGGGCCCAGCTACTGAAGCGGTGCACACAAGCCAAGTACAGCCACCCCAATAAAGTCTGCTGGGAACCTTCCGTTTCCCCGCTGTGTAGCCAGGCTCAGGAGGCAGCTGTAGGTAGCAGGTACCCAAGGACAAGAAAGCAGGAGACAGTATTTCTGCTATGGAAGTAAGAGTTTTGATGGCATTTTGTTCTTTTGACTTATCAACAAGGTTTCCTCTCCTACAGTAACAAACTGATAAGAACCCTCAACGTATCATCGCAGATGCCAAGTACAAATGCTATCATTTATATGGCAACATGCAATAATCCAACCTCACCCTCGGTACCTAAATGACCTCCAAATGGTATTTGATCCACACACTTAAGAATCTCATTTTGGTGTGTTTCAGAGACACTGGGGCAACGTCGCTCGTTGCTGAATATGCAAACACAAAGTTGTTGACATAGGAAACATTTATTACCCTTCTCTTAATAAAGTAGAGAAGAAATCCCATGAAGAACACGCAGGTGAAGAAAGAATGAAAAATCCAGGTCACTGCAGAAAATAGTCGTCTTGACCTAAAGACTTTCAAAAACTTTAAAGCTTCAGTGTGAACACTCAAAGGCAGCAGAGCTGAGTCCTGTGTGGGGAACAGGCACAACAGGACAGGCTGCATACCTGCGCAATATCCATTGATACAAACTCTGCATCTTATTTCCAGCATCCAATTATCTCACACATATAACGAGCATCCTTACAGAAAGCTGGTACTGAAAAGCTGGCATCTGAAGAAAGTCACCATAAGTTTTGAAGTCTAATATTCCCTGGCAGAGGAATTTATGCTAAAGAAAAAAAAGTACAAAGAAGTTTCAGAGATTTGTTTTATTTTAATCAAGCAAAATCTCTCCACTGCCGTACCTGAATGGAGAGCAAAGTTGGAGGCAGGTGGACCACAACAGTTCAGGGCAGTTTCATCCTGCCTACAAGCAGCAGAGAAACCGAGATGCTGATTCTGTTCTGCCTGACATTGTCTCTAAATCCTCCCTTCATTTTGTGATTTTTTTTTTCCCCTCCAAATTCTTAAGCAGATAATTTCTTGTTAACAACACCTTGTTTTCCAGAAGGGTTACTTGGACTTAGCAAGACATTTTCAGTTAGTAGCTCCACCAATCCAGAAACAATGTTGTTGGCCTGCAACACGTAAGACCTCAGTGGAAAAATCCTGTCTTAACCTCAAGTGAAGAAATTTAGCACAGCAGAAAGCAGGACTTATGACAGACAGCAGTCCCAAGAGGTTGTATAATTCTCATACCAGGCTACAGCAACTAGCCGCATCTTGGCTTCTTCCCATCTCTTTCAAAATGACCTTCCCAGTAGATAAAACAAGAGGATCAGAAGAATTTCCTGACCCCAGCAGGATGGAAAAGCTTCCCCAGTAATTGAGTCCCTCCCAGCCCTGAAGTAGACACAGAGACAGCCTGTAATAAATTCATTTGCAGAAATAAACTAGAAAGGAAAACACAGGATCAAGGGGGTTTGTTAACTTTTGTTGCGAGTGAGCATAAAACCCACTCAGCTTAAGCACATGCCAAGAGACTGTCTTCTACATGCAGCATACCACCAGTGGAGCCTGACCCAAACAAGCACCCAAAGAGCCTTCAGCAGCGATACCGATGTTGGTGGCCAACCCTGCCTTCAAATACAACAACTCTGGAGATTAACCCCTGAGGCCAGGATGCAGTTTATCTCTCTTTTGTGTGCACGTTACCTGCTTTGCGCAGGGAAGGGGCTGGGATCGCCTGTCCCAGGTCAGTTCAGTGCTCTGAGCCCCAGGGCATGAACACAAGGCACAGAAGCACTCCCCCCAGCAGGCAAGCACGCTTATCCCTTCAGATGGCACAAAGAAGCCTGAACGTGTGCAGCCTGATCTGTGGCAAAAATTAAACTTTAAACAGAGTGAGAAGATTTTAGGCCAGACTAATTCTCTCTGGCCATAGTTTAGGATTACTAAAAATAGAGTTTATAATGCCAACTGGTGGCAGCTTTAATAATCACAGAGGGATTACTCGTTCTGTGTGTCCTCAGGGAATCTCCATCTCTTCTTTGCACTGAAGTAGATTTTGACACTTCTTCCCATTGCCCTGTCCTCATCAGATCCCACCCGACCTTCTTAATCCTTCACGGATATTAGGCCATGAACAGCATTCCAGAAGGCTTGTAAGACTTTAACAAGCTACTTTCCTCTCCTCCCCAGTGTCCTAACATACCTCATGGACTCATGGGATTTGATGGCCATTTCTTGCAAACACTCAGAGCCCCAACATCCAGACGTGTCCCTGGTGCTAGGGCCTCTCCGGGTGGATGCACGTATCTAGCAGACTTCTCATCACCTGCGTTCATCAGGAAGGCAGGGTCCTCAGATCTGAAACCTTTATGCTCCCGCCCAGGCTTCTGGTCTCCTCCTTCCTTTCTAGGTTGAGCTGCTGCAGTGAGTATAATTCAAAGTCAACACAAACCTGCAGCCAGCTCTGAATGGAAGAGACTGCCTACTGAACAGCAGTTCCCTCAAAAAGCACATTCCTCCCTGTGGTCCAGGTCTGTTCCAACCACCCAACGACCAGCGAGTGACACTTCAGGTGTGAGGGCCCACCTCCACGCCAGCCACCAAGAACTGCCCTCCTGAGCAATCCTGGAGAAGCCCAACACAGTCCCTGGAGCTGCAGGTGCTACATGGCACCGGGACTGCGACGCTGTGACTTCCCAATGCAACCCAGCTCATCATCCCCCTCCTCAATTAACAGGGGTGGGGGTGGGGGGGGTGGTCATAGGATGGGCTTGGAACCACTGCATAAAC
Source organism: Phalacrocorax aristotelis (assembly GCF_949628215.1). Taxonomy (NCBI): domain Eukaryota; kingdom Metazoa; phylum Chordata; class Aves; order Suliformes; family Phalacrocoracidae; genus Phalacrocorax; species Phalacrocorax aristotelis. The sequence goes on from NC_134276.1 coordinate 218,813,921, forward strand.
TGCACAGTCACCTTTACTTCTGACTTACATGGGCTGTTATCAACATTTCACAGGTGAATAAACATGCAAACGGAGAGGAAAGTGAGGTACGGTTCACAGCTTAAGCTGAATATGTATGTAACATTCCTGAACTTTGTAAAGTTTATTTGCTTTAAAAAAGGAAAACAGCGTATATAAATCCTATGTTCTCTTTATCTTAAATCACTTATCCAAAGTGATGCAAGATCCACCTGGGCACCACCCAAGACTGCAATCATAAAGACCTATTTATTTGTAATACAAACCAAACTAGGTTAGAGAAGAGTAGGAGGGTTGATCAGAGGTATAAGAACGTTAATTGCAGGAAAAGATTTAAGGAATGGGGCACATTAATGGCAAAGCAACGTGTATGTAAGCAGACAGAAAACAGTGAGCGGGATTTCAAAAAACCAAAACTTCCACAGAGTATCTGAACAAGAGAACCCAATCTGAAGAGTAACATATTTATAAACCAGTAAGATTAGGTACTTTTCTTCACCAGGCATAATTAGATGTCTTATGACACAACTGGCATCAGAAAGAGGTCAGATATTTATACAGAACACAAGAACCACCAGATATACTAGGCAAGATACAACTAAGTATCTCAGCAGCCCACTGCTGAGGCACAGTTAGGAAGGCCACGTCCTACAAACCCCATCCCCGCCACATCCATGGCTCCCTGAGCACCCTCAGCAGCTCCCCACGCAGCCCCACCACCATGTTCCCAGACACCCCCTACTCCTGTTTGGCCAGAATGTGGCAGATCACATCACGGCTGTCACTGAGGCACAGGCTCGGCAGCCAGGTCCACCAGGCTCAATGAACCATCAACTGGCTGCTTTCCCCACCCTCAGCTGCCGTGTCTCAAGCAACTTGGTCTTGAAACCCCCACATGAGACAAATTTGGCTGAAAATGTTTAAGTGGCTCAAAAGTCAGTATGAAACTATGAGAAGAGAAACAACTGGTTATGTCCAACTGCCTCAGGAGAATAGTCTGAAAGTAGGGACCACGGATCTCCCTGCACATGGGCAGGTGCCAGACAAGGACCACTGGGCTCTCTCAAGGGCCAGTTGTTCTGTCGGTCAGTGCGCTACCGTACGCTCCCCCGGAACCCCTGGCATTAGTTAACCAGAAACTAATTATTGCACAGGGACAGGACCTTGCTTAAATCTAGGAGAGAAACTGCACAAGCCTACAGTGGAAAAGCATTACTTCTACGTCCCACTGACTTAGAATCATAGAATCGTTAAGGCTGGGAAAGATCTCTAAGATCGAGTCCAACTGTCAGCCCAACACTACCATGTCTCCTAAACCATGTCCCCAAGTGCCACATCTGCACGGTGTTTGAACCCCCCCAGGGATGGTGACTCCCCCACCTCTCTGGGCAGCCTGTGCCAGGGCTTGACCACTCTGGCAGGGAAGGCATTTTCCCTCATCTCCAACCTAACCCTCCCCTGACGCAGCTTGAGGCCGTTCCCTCTCGTCCTGTCACTGGTGACTTGGGAGCAGAGACCAGCCCCCCCTCACTCCAGCCCCTCTCAGGCAGCTGCAGAGAGTGAGAAGGGCTCCCCTCAGCCCCCTCTTCTCCAGGCTAAACCCCCCCAGCTCCCTCAGCCACCCCCCCAGCACACTTGTGCTCCAGACCCTGCCCCAGCCCCGCTGCCCTTCTCTGGACACGCTCCAGCCCCTCAAGGCCCTTCTTGTCCCGAGGGGCCCAAACCTGAGCCCAGCATTCGAGGTGGGGCCTCCCCAGTGCCGAGCACAGGGGCAACAGGGACAGAGGACTTGAAAGGGAACAGGATTGTACCCTATCATCTGGTCACCACAGGCTTGGCCATGCAGCTGCATATATCATAAGCAATAAAACCACGTCTTCCAAACAAAATTTTTCACGTCCCTGAGATATTTTAGTTTTATTTGGTTCATTTTCTTTTGTCTTTCATGAGCAATTCTTCTCTTCTTCCTCTTTCCATGACTCATTTTTCAAAGTTTCCAACAACAAGAGGAAATAATTTATCCACGTCTCAAAAAGCTCTCATTATTCCTGAAAAATCTTTTAACTTCCAAACACTGACCGCTAGACAAACAGCACAGAAGCATAGCTCCCAGGCTCCCACAAGACCTAACAACCTCAGCCACCCAATTAGGATGCCTTGTGCTTGGTTCCCAAACAAGCTACCGTTCAAGTCGCTCCAGGGCACGTGTCCAAGACTGCCATGCTCATGGCAGAGCACCTGTGGTAAAGTCATGGCACAGGAGTTGCACGGGAACGTACAAGAGCGGGTGGGGACAGCTCTGCACTACTCTCTGCCATCACTCCCCTCCAGGACCTGATGGGAAATAATGACCCCTGTTCTCCAAAGGCCTGGTAGGATCCACACTTGTGATTAATTATGTCTGACAATCTTAGGGCTGCAGAGAACGGGAACAACATTCATTCACTCTCACAGTCCAGTCCTCAGCAAACTCATGATGCTGGGGTCAAAGACAGTTCTTTAATGCATTTCAGTCCCCAGGAGAGTTAAAATGTTCCTCAGATGGAAAGCAAGAAGAGTCAGCATCCAAGGGCTAGAAGAGAACTGAGAGAGTGAAGGACCACAAGCTCAGAGGGCAACAGGCTCTCGATGACTCCCAGCTTTGTCTGGTGCTGCAGAGAATGCTCCGGAGTCAGCGCCCGCAGGACAGAGTGGCTCGAGCTGAAGAGATTCTGGAGACAAGCACCAGGAGATGCTCTGCAGCATCAGGTGGGATACTGCTCTCACGCACCCAACCCTCATCGGAGTCAGCAACCCCTGGGATCCCTGCTTGGTGAATCACTACAATACGGCTAGCAGGTAGTACTCATGGCCAAGTCATTTCATTTGTTAGGAAAGGCAAAAATCAGTCTCCTTTTTCCAAACGAGGACTTGGTCACAGTGCCTTTGATGTCTCACAGGCAGATCACAGCAGTCTGTTGCGTCTAAAGGCACACCAAAAATTATTAAACCAGCCATGAACACTTATTTCAGAAGTTAGAAGAGATATAGACTGAAGTCTGGAAGGTTCTAGAGCAGCCTCCCCACCAGAATAGCAGGAGGAAAGCGCCAGTGATTTTAAAGGTGGAGTGTGATCAGCTTACAGGAGACTGAAAAGTTGTGCAGGGTCAAGGTCTCGACTCAATGACCATGAGACTCCTTCTCCATCTCTGTTCTTCCAATGCTGGGAATAACACAGGAGCAGCAGTCTGGCGAGGAGGCAGCTGTTTGTCACCCCTTTGCCCTGCATCACCACGGGCACAGACGGCTTGCGAGGGAAGCCTAAAGCTTTGGCATAACCTTCCTAGTCATTAATGGCTCTGTCTCTAACCACCTGCATCTAACTGCCAGAACAGCTGCCTTCCTGCGGGGTAGCGGGGATCCTACAGCCCAGAGTGAACTGCACATGAGCAGCCTCTCTTAAATGTTTCTGGATGGATGAAGAAAGTCCAGAGGAAACGAGCTGGCTGCGCATCAGACAGAAACTTCAAAACCTTCCACTAACAAAACCTAGCTTTACTGTGCAATAACAACTTTATTCACAAGTAAAATAATCCCCTCTAAACAACCTCCAGCACAACCAAGAAACTGCTACAGTAATAATTCAACAAAACCACAGCCAACAGAAACTCAGTTTGCCATTTATTTCACAGAGGGTTAGCTTAGATACCGCAGTAGGGAATGTCAATGAGGAACCACACTGGAGAGGAAAACCTGCTGTCGGATGCACATGGTAACAGTTGCTTGAGAATAACTCCTCCTGATCACAAAGTGCAAAGAAATGAGACTCCAAAACCAGCACGTTCATAGTGTTCCTGATTTCTCCCTAGTTTCCAGGCTGGAGATTCAATCCTCGTTGTGCCTTGTCTCTGAACCATTTCTCCCTGTGACCTTGTGATTTCAGTGCTGGTGACTACTGGTTCTCCCTTTGCTTGGGGCACTTATATCTCATTTCATTTCTCATTACCAGTAACAAGCAGATCAAGGACAGACTTCCCTCAGCTTGAATTCTTTAGCTATCTTACAAAGAAAATAACTGTATTGAATATTGCCTTTTGTCATCCAACAGCTTCCAGGACAGTTACAGTATACAGTCAAGACAGACACCCTAATTTTCACCACGCTCTTGAAACCAAACCAACTCCTACTGAAAAGCTCCAGGAAAATCCATCACACAACAAGGCTCAGCGCATCTCTCGCTCCACCACAACCAGCACGTCAGACCCTTGCTTAACACCAGCGTTCAGCAGAACTGTCACAGGAGTCCATTGGCTTTCAACAAGGAACACAACCTCCGAATGGCACCCCGGGTGAACGTCCCAGGGATCCTCAGCTTTCTCTAAAGACAGCACACCAACAAGCAGCATTTGCTTCACCAGACAGCCATGCATCAAACTGGGCCATGCACAAACCCTCACGTGTTTTGCCATTCTCCTCCCTGCCAGGAACTGCTTGCAGCCCCAGCCATCTGAAGTCACTGAGTTTCACTGCATCAAAGGGGTAGCTGTCAAGTCCCCTCACTAACACACCTTCATATGAGACCCCTGCCCTATTGCAGCTTCCACACCAGCAATCTCCTGTCCCCAGCCTCCACCTGCTCAGAGCTGCCCTCCCCGTGGAGGTCCCTTCCCACAGCACACTCGTGCCTGTAGACAGCTCTTCACTCAGACTTGCATCTTCAGACAGGTTTCTCCCTCAGCTCCACATTCTCAGAGAGCTCCCTCCATGCAAGGCTCTCGCCCTGGCACATCTCCCCAAACGCCCTGGCACATCTCATTAGGCAACTGCCTCCAGCAATTCTTTGACAGCACTCCCCAAATCTGCTCCCACCCTTCCCCAAACAGCTCTTCTGCTCATACCCACCACACTTCAACACTTACTCTGACTGCCACCTTCTCCCGCCAGGACCCTCCACCTGCAACACACTGATTCCTGAGAAGCTCAGTTAGTCCCCACTCAGCTGGTACATCCTTTTCAGGACCCCAATCTGAAATCCCCCCAGCTGCCCATGGCAAGGCATCCTCTCAAACCATGCTCTCCCAATGCCTCTCACCACCGCTGCCCACCTGCAGACACCCTGGCACCCCCGTTAGCTCAAAGCACAAGTCCAGCACCATGTTGGTCAGGGACCTTCACTTATACCGACTTCTATTTCCCCCAAGCTGGGTGCGAGAGAGTTCTCCCCACCAACTGAATATCAGCCTGTTTCCAAAAGGAGTCACGAGTCCACCAAACATGACAAAGCACCAGCCGCGGCAGTCCTGCTCAGCCAGCTGGGCTCCATTTATCCCCATCGCTCTACCTGTCTGCGACGCCAGGGCACCCTCTCCAATAACTGTCAATATTCCTATCCTCGCAAAAATTAATCAGCATCTCAAAAGCAGTAAATAACTGAGCGCTGTCCATCTACACTGCCTGGAGATCTTTCATAAGCGAGTCACTGAAGTGATTCTCTTTTAACTCTTATTAAGCCTTCTCAGCCACACATCGAGGAAGCTAGCTGAGAGTCCCTCCAGCTCCAAGGAGCCACTGCCCATCACAGGCTGCTCTTCCCCCCCACGGAACTTCCCACAGCTTGCTCTCTCCCTGGAGATCACGTGAAGATATGCAAACAATTACAGGTGAATACGTGAGTTAAGGATGCTGTTGCAATTACAAAGGAATGGCACCACCTACTTAATGCAAATGCATGAGGAGACACAGAAGGGTGTGACAGAAACACGGGGTAAGTGGGTGAAGACAAGACATGGGAAAAGCACTTCTGACCCAAAAGCCCTCCATCTCTTGATTCCTTCCAGCCTCCTGGAAACAAACACCTTTACCCCACCACCGCGCAAGGTGTAGCTCCACACATCAAACGACCCTTAACTCCAGCTACCCCGCTGCAGAAAGCCTCGCCATCGGTCACATCAGCCAAGTCACAAGCATCTATCTCCTCCTCCACGCAGGGGACAAAAACACATGGCGGGGGCAGGAACAAGGCTCCTTGGGCTGCCAGCTCCAAGGGGAGGTTTTTGACATCCACTGCACAGGACTCGGAAGTCTCACGTGCTTTTGAGGCAGTAATTCAGGGCAAGGAACAGCAAGCCCTGTCTCCCACTCCCAAGCTCAGTTCCACATTACAGCTAATGCAACTAGTCAGATTAGCGACTGCTCCAGCCCTCATTGTAAGAGGCATCAGCAAAAAAAAGTGGAGGCAGGAAGATTAAAAGAAGATCCTTAAACTTTCTGTGAAAAACTATGGAATCAGCCCACTCGCAGAGGAAGCCTTTTCTTATCCCTGTCTGCTGGAAGCTGACTTATGACCTACCGCAGGGTTTACATGCCTTTCAAGAAGTCTGCCCATCATAATGGGCAACACGATTATGCCTCTAAGCCTCTCAACTCCCCGTGAGCTCTGCATCGCCGTGGCTCCTCAGCGGTATGGTCGGGAGTTTTGTTTAGGAAGCGTTCCTCGCCCACCTCCCCCTTGCCACTCTCAGCCGGTGCCGCCAGCACCCAGCGAGAGGCGGGCTGGCAACGTGGAGCCTTGCAGGTGGCCCAGGGCACGGCGCGAGGCAGGAGCGCTCCGAGGGCACAGAGACAGCCCTGGGCTGGGGGAGGGAGGGTTCAGAGACGCCTGCTTCTCCTGGGGGTCCGAGCAGAGCATGGAGCCCACCGCCCTGTGTCGCAGGACGGGACTGACGACCCAAGGGCCTGACTGCAGGATCAGAGCCCCAAGGCCATGCCAAGGAGCTGTGGCCCCACTGCTGGCGCCTAACCAGGCAGCCCCCAACCAGCACCCCACAGCCCTGCGCCCCCAGGGCCCGACCCAGGGACTCGGGAGCTGGACCCAGACAGGGACCCGGCAGCTCCGCTGCCCCACAGCTGGGCCAGGGCCCTGCAGCCCCACGGCCGGACTCGGGAGCCCACGGCCGCCGACGGGGCAAGCGCTGCTGCCGGCCCCCGGCCGGTGCCGGAGCGGGACCCCCGGGTGCAGCAGGGCTCCCGGGCCGGAGCCCGCTGCCGGTGGGTGCCCTCCCCGGGCGCCCCACCCGCCCGACCCCGCACCCCGGCGCCCGCCCGCCGCCGCCCGCCCGCACTTACCCTTGACGGCTTCGCCCCGGTTGAGCTGGATCTCGCCCTCGCCCTGCGGCGCGTAGCTCTTCACCACGATGAACTTGCGGCCGGGCACGGCGCTGTACAGCTTCCGCTTGGGCCCGCGCAGCGGGGCGGGCGCGGCGTGCGGCGCGGGCTCGGCGCCGGGGCCGGGCCCGGGGGGCCCCGCCGGGCCGCCGGGGCTGTAAACGAAGACGTAGGTTACGGTGCTGATGCCCGGCAGCTCGCGGCTCGGCCCGCCGCGGCCCGCGGGCTGCGCCATGGCGGGGGGGCCGGCGGGGCTCAGCGCAGCCCCGGCCGCCGCGGCGCCGCCCGGGCGCGGGAACCGGCTGCGGCTGGGGGGCCGCCGCCCGCCGCCGGCTCCATGGCGCGGCGCCGCCCGCCCCGCGCGGCGCTCCGCTCCCTCCGGCGCCGCGCCGCCGCCGCGCGCACCATGGCCCGGGGCAGGTGCCGCCGCCGGCGGCTCCTCCCCCTGCGGGCGGGGACGGGGACGGCGCCGGCCCGGCCGCCTCCCGCCCCCGGCCGCCGCCCCCGCCGCGCCGCGCCGCCGCCCACCCGCCCGCCGCCGCCGCCGCGGGGCCGGGGCCGGGCCGGGGCCGCGCAGGGCCGCCCCCTGGCGGCCGCCGCCGCGCCGTCCCGGACCGGGGGGGCAGCGCCGGGCGGGCTCTGCCGCGGGGCGGCTCCGGGGGGGCAGTGCCGGGGGGCGGGCAGCCCCGGAGGGAGGGGTCGCCGTCCCGGGGGTGCAATGTACGGGGGGCGGGTTGGGGCGGGGGGTGCAATGCGCGGCGAGGCAGCGCCGGGGGCGGGGGGGTGGGGTGGGCAGCAGCTCGGGGGTGCGGGGGTATGCGGGGGTGCCCGGCTCCCGCTGCCGGGGCGGGGGGCAGTGCCCCGGCGGGTGTCTGGGGGGGTGACGGCAGTGCCCTCCGTACGGGGGCGGGGTTCCCCTGCTCCCCCCGCCCTGCACCGCCGCGCACGGCGGCCCTCCCCCCGCCCGCAGCCCCCCGCACACGGCGCGGGGGGCCCTCCTGCTGCCCCTGCAGCGCCCTGATCGCAGCCCCCCAGCTCCCTACTTGCAGGTCCCCTGCCCCACAGTTGCAGCATCCTTGCTGTGCAGCCCCCGTTGGGCGCAGACACCGTCACCCCAGAGCCCCCACGTCCCCCGGCGCCGTGCATGTCCCCAAGCACCCCGCTGCTGCCCCCCGCGGCCTTCGGCAGGGGCAGGGGCACGGCGGTGCAGCGGAGCCTCCTCCCGCAGACCCCCCTGCTGCCGGAGGCGCTGCCCGGTGATGGTGCAGGTAGAGGGGTGCAGGTAGGGGGGAGCGGCCGCTGCGGCATGAAACGCTGTCCTGTACGCGCACTCCCAGAGATGGCCACCACCCACATGGGTACCCCACTCCTCGGGGGTGCAGCCAGGAGAGAGGACGGCGTCCCTCAGCCTGGGGCAGTCCGGGCTTCCCCCAGGAGCACCACTGCAGTCGCGGAGCAGCTCTTCCAGCGGACGCCTGCTGCACCAAGACCGGCAGAGAGCCGGGAACTGCGACCCAACGCTGAATCAAACAGCCTGGCACAAGAGGCACAGCTTCCCGTCCTGGCATCAGTGGGCTGCCCAAACCCTCTCATCAAACTTCCCATCTGCAGGCACAAGACTTCAGTAGAAGGCACTGTCACGCCGGGGACGTGCGCCGGGTAGCCTGCCAGCCTCAGCCCTCAGCCCTCAGCCCAGCCTGCTGCTTCAGTACCGTGCTAAGTTACAGTCCCTCAAGGGAAAAAACACTTAATAAGAAATAAATAGCTACCCTTTCCTTACAATACTCCTAAATGTCACTCCAGTATCATTTTTAGTCAATGCAGAGATATTAAAGACCAGCTAGGATCTCTAAAAGGCCCCTTTATGTTTTTAGAAACAGTCACGAGAAGCATGCAGAAAATGTAGGTATTGCAGGCAGCTCACAGAAATATCTGCTCGGTGCAGCGCGCCTTGCCGACGCTGCAGCTCGGCACCCTGCTGCGCGCTCACACCGGCCTGGGGATGCTCGGCCCGCCGGGCCGGGCATGGGCGCTTCGGGCTCCGTGCATGGGTGCGGGTGCGCAAGCGGGGTGGCCGGGCTGCCAGTGCACGGTGGGCTCGCTGCAGCTGCTGCCTGCAATGGGTGCCCACACAGACCTGCACGCCAGCAAGCAGGATCCCACTCCAGCCGTTTCGCTTCTCCAAGTTAGCGGCTACGAGCCTACCCTCCCCTTGCTGTGTTACCGGCGCGGTTCTCACACAGCCGTGCTGCCAACGTGCAGCCACCTCAGCTACCGAGGAACCCTCAGCTCCACCGCTGGTCCTGCACCTCGGCACCCTCCAGCAGGACTGCGGCGGTCTTATGCACCATCACCAGTGCGTTTTCTCAGCAACAACCTTGCACCGTCTTTCACGTGATTTTTGAAAATAGAGCTGCTGGACCAAGAGCCAGTCCTTGCACAAGTGACACGAAGGTCAAAACAACAGCCCAGATTCTCTTTCCTGCCCCATCCCTGGCAGTGTTCAAGGCCAGGTTGGACGGGGCTCTGAGCAACCTGGTCTTGTGGAAGGTGTCCCTGCCCGTGGCAGGGGGGGTTAGAACTAGATAATCTTTACGGTCCCAACCCAAGCCATTCTGTGACTCTGTGAAGTCTCCAAGGCTCCTCTTCAGCAGCTGCACTGGGGGAATATTAATTATGTGGCTTGCAATCCAGTTCTTGGCTGCCATATTGATTTTGTAGCACACTCATTTTTTAATCTTTAAGGAATTATTAAGTCAAAATGTCTCAGAAGCCTACATCTATTATATATCAGAGGTACATTTATAACAAGTTTTGTAATAATTTCAAAGGATACCACCATTTTTGTTTGGGCTCTTTTGGCAGGCTCAAGTTCAATTAAAGGATGTTAATTAGTTTAATCATATTTCATGTTAATGCCTCCTTGATAGAGACCTCTGTCAGTCGTGCAGCTGCTCCAGGTTCAGGCTCTAGTCTGGGAACATTTCTACCTGCATTCTCAACTGGAAAAATGTGAGAAAAACTGCCTGGAATGGGGTTTATATTTTCCGTCAGTCAAGAGCGGAGTATCTCCTGGCACGCTTCCACATGAACTGACAATGTTTCTTCACCTACTTTATCACCCTGCGCCATAAGGCACCTTGAGGCCTGAAGGAGCAGGTTTCACCCTTTGTATCACCTAGTTAAGCTGTAGCTAATCGCTGCTGGATCCATAGCTTATTTCTGAACGGCAGCCAGGATGCCTTGTATATTCTGGATAAAACAAACACTACCGCGGCAGTGTTTATTAAGCAGCTAAGGAGTTGTTAATGTCCCCAGTGTATAATCGTGATTTTGCTGTGTATGATGCCCACATCCTCCTCCTCTTTGAGACACACAGGGCACCATGGCCAAGATGCCCGGGCGCAGAGACTGCTCCTCATGGGGGTGCGACATGGGGGCATCTCAGATAAAACGTAGTCACTGCAAAAGAGCACCAGCCCTTTATTTTTCTGCAGAGATCCTGCCCTTGCTGCTCACAGGGCTCTTCTCTTTATGGTGGCCGTTTACCTGAAACTCGTCCGTCCGAACTGCACAGCAGATTCCACTGCAATGAAGGGAGAACGACGCTGGGTAAATGAGCCCAGCAGCAGGCTTTGCCCAACTAAAGCACGCCAGCAAGACGGACACGTCTGGTCTGAGCCCAAGAGTCGCCTGGACAGGGTGCTGGGCCATCTTGTCCAGACTGTGCTCTGCCTAGAAAGGTTGGACTAGGTGATCCCTGAGGTCCCTTCCAGCCTGGGATTCTGGGATTCTGGGATTCTGTGAGTCAGCTTCAACAGCAGATGGGGGACTTGTCCTCCTGGCGTCACCTGCTGCCTCTGCAACCAGCAACCTGCTCTGGAAGCTGGAGAGCTGAACTCGGATTTCTCTGGACACTTCGCCCGGAGCCAGGAGGAGCGTGAACAGCCTCATACAGCATTCCTCCTGCTCAGGTCCTGCAGAGGGGCTGCTCGCAGGTGCTCGGGTTTGGCTCTCCTGCAGATAAACGAGCACTCAAGAAACACTGCAGTAAGCCTATGCCTCAGAACGAAAACCTGATAGCACGCCTTTGTACAAAATTTCTGAGACCTCACACTTGCTCTGTCTGTTGAAAATAACTGTTTGAGTTGCATTTGATGTGTGACTCCGTGTCTCATGCTTCTTAGAGATGTTTTAGCCCCAGACTCGATAGTGCCTGGATATGGTAATGGAGAGCTGATCATCTGACAGGGTGCTTCCATCAGAAACACTGTTGGTCTCAGTATGGGAGAGCTTCCTCATGAGAGTTGACAATTACAATAAATCCTTCAACAAGCTACAGCCATTTCTGAGGGAAGACAGACTTCCCTTCCACAGGTTGGTGGTAGGCTCAAATCACTGCAAGTGAATTAATAGACCGTAATAGTCCCCACGATTACTTCAGACACATCAAGCAGTCTCAAATACCCAGGACAGTTGCTTTAATTTTTATGTGCTCTCAAGGGGCTGATCAGAAAAGAATCCCTTTTTGTCAGGCGAGTTCTGGCTGAAGGATTCTCGTTTCAGGTTTAAACAACCCTCCTCCTCGTCCCTTCTTTGGGGAATTCCCGCCCACCACCATCCCGGCAGGGCACCTGCAGTGCGAGATGAAGGCACGCTGGTTTGCGGAGGGTGCAGCTCGTGATCTGCGGGTGCTGCAGCGTTTGCTGCCACAGCATGGGCCATGAGGCAGGATATGGCAGGTCCAAGCCAACGAGGCTGTGCCAGAGCTGTGGGAACAACTCGAGCTTTGTCTTGCCACACTTCTGCCTATCTCTGGGAGGCAGTGAACATACTACGGTGTCTTGCACATTATGATGAAATTATCTATTACAGATCCTGATTTTTTCCCCCTTGAGAGCTGAATAACAGATTCTTTTGTTGCTTTAGGATACAGAGAAGTTTTTGCATGGGGGAAGTTCCTACTGTTTCAAAACATGCTATAAACTGAACCGTTCTACAATGAAATGTATTTTGCAGCTTTGCAGTTAACCTGTTAGCCTTTCCTAGTAACTGTAGGACTGTTAAATTGTTCTTGTCCACAAGGCACCAATCCCCAATGCCTGCTTTCTCTTCTTTGTTTTTCACATGAGTCATGTCTGGTGCTGGAGTTGCCTTCCATTTCAGCCATGGAAGGAAGGATTTGTAAACTACTCCTCTTGCTCTGAGAACATTTACACGCTCTCACACGTAAAGCTCTGCACCCACAGAGTACCCGGAGACAACTTCTCTGTAGGAACCCTTCTGGAGACATCTGTACCCAAAGCCTAGCGGGAGGAGGCACGCCACGCGTGCCCTGCCACAGGCCTTGCAGCTTGGCCCAGTAGTGAGTGCTGTAGTGATCTCCGTTGTGGGTTGCACTCTTCAGCGTTCAGGTAAGAGAGATTTTGCCATGGCACGAGCAGTATAAAGTCCACCGGGTCCTTATAACCTGGTGCCGTTAGACAGAATTTGACTGACAACCAAACACTGCTTCTCAATTATGGCACTTACTACGTGTCCGTTGGAAGAAATGCTTTTGCTGTTCCGGAGTTTCAAATCGTTACTACAAGCGTGGCTGACAGATACAGAAATAGACTGGGTTTGGTGGAAACGATTTCAGCTCTAGCAAGAAAATAGCAGCTTCGTCACTTCTAAAACTTTCCCAGATTCACAGAATCAAACAGAATGGTTGAGGCTGGCAGGGCCCTCCGGAGGTCATCCCAGCCAATCCCCTGCTCAAGCAGGGACACCTACAGCCGGTTGCCCAGGACCACATTCACACGACTTTTGAACATCTCCAAGGATGGAGACACCACAACCTCCCTGGGCAACCTGTGCCAGTGCTCGGGCAATCTCACAGTAGAAAAAGTGTTTCCTGATGTTCAGAGGGAACCTCCTGTGTTTCAGTTTGTGGCCATGGCCTCTGGAACCGTCACGGGGCACCACTGGGAGGAGCCGGGCTCTGTCCTCTCTTGGCACCCTCCCTGCAGGTATTTACACACATCGATGAGATCCCCCTTGAGTCTTCTCCAGGCTGAACAGTCCCAGCTCTCTCAGCCTTTCCTCAGAGGAGAGACGCTCCAGTCCCTTCATCGTGGCCCTTCACTGGACTCTCTCCAGGACATCCATCTCTCTCGTGTCCTGGGGAGCCCAGCACTGGACCCAGCACTCCAGGTGTGGCCTCACCAGTGCTGAGCAGATGGGAGCAATCACCCCCCTCGACCTGCTGGAGATGCTTTGCCTAACGCAGCCCCGGACACCATTCTCCTCCTTTGCGGCAAGGGCACGTTGCTGGCTCGTGTTCGACTTGGTCAGCCAGGACCTGCAGGGCCTTTTCTGCAAAGCTGTTTCCCAGCTGGGTGCCCCCCCAGCATATATTTGGGGTGAATGGGAATTTCCCTTGGCTGTCAATTACCTACTTTGGCAGTGATCTTGAATTCAGAAACGGGCAAAATCTTCAGAGACTTTCTGCCTAGCTGGGTAAGGCCTGATATAATGACCAAAAGACACGGGTTCTGTCCAAAATTCAGGAGGCAGTTTCTGACATTGAGAGCTTTATGCCTCACCACTGGGGCTCCCTCCAGCCACAGAAGCAGAGCAGGAAAACCCCCATGCTCTCCTCGCACATGCCCCGAGCCAGGTAACGAGGCAGACCTGGGCTCATATTCCGGGGCCGACTGCTAGAGCGCTTGCACAAAATTATTTTATTCCTTTCTGTTCCTAGAGCATGGCTCTTTACCTTGATGTTCAGTCTGCTGAGAAACTTCTCATCTCAGATCATCTCTGCACAACTAAATGAGAGTAGCACAGTCACCTGCTAACGAGAGCCAATTAGTGGCAGATTCACACTGTTCGGGAAAAGGGAGGCAATGGGAGAATGGGAGTCCCTCGCCTTCCCTGCTCCTCCTCAGACAGCCGCCAGACCAGCACTCCAGCTAATTAGCACAGGGGGCCTGAGCAACGATGTAAAGCAGGAGCTGGGGAGCCCTCGGTCAGATCACAGCATCTGCAGGAGCTCGGTGGGGCCGCTCGTCCCGCCGTGGCGCAGCGGGGACGGAGCACAGCGCTGCATCACACGAGGGGAACGCCGCGCGGGACGGTGTCATTCACGCGGCAGCAACCAAATGTGAAAATCCCCAGAAGAGGAGCATTTGGCCAAGCAGCACCGGCAATTTCGACTGACAAGATGCTGCAGAAAGCTGGCATGAGAGTCTGCCGCCAAGGACGCGCTGACAATGGCTGCGAGAGCTGGCCAAAGCGACAGCTGGGAGAGGTCCTGCAGGCACCCTCCTCGCCAGGCAGTGACCTGCGCTTTACTGCCACGACTAGTCTGGATGTCGAACTACCTCCCCTGAAGTATAAATGCTTCCACCTGGCTGTGGCTACAGCCTTACAAACATGTCTGGAGAAGACGGAGCGGAACTGGAAACCTGGGAGAGACAATTAATTAAAAGGTTTTGTCTCCCTTTATATAATCACAGATATTGATTCGCTCTTTAAAGCTCTCTGTGCATCCCAGCCAGTGAAAACGTCCCCAGTGGTAGCTGGATTTGTGCCTCTCCACCCTGGCAGCCGAAAGTATTCTATATCACTGGGTAGCTCCATCAGATCTTAGACAGACCTACTGAAAAGACAAAATATAGTTTTATCAGTTGACAAAGAGGATAACGGGATTTCTGAAAATTATGCCTCTAATACTGCCTATCCTGCAAGATCACAGTCCTTAGGAATTTGGACAACCTGTCTGATAAGCCTAGCAAATGCAGGAACAGGCAACCACCCTGAATTAACATGCACCTCACGCTCCGGCAGATGCTCTTCACAAAGGTGAGAGAAAGCCTAGTTCTGCTGAAGGCGCATGACAAGTTTTCCGCAGATAGTAGCTGAAGGGAGCTGCAGGAGGATTACCAAACCCGACACCTCACTGCAGGATGGAGGGAGAGGTCCAGGTGGATCCTCACTAGCTGCTGCTGATCAAGACAACCTATTTCAAAAGTTTGCTCTATGACAAAAAAAGACAAAGAAGAATCATTTCATCAGTATCTCCTGGTCAGTGCTACCCAGGAGTGACAGGAGATGATTAATCAGTCCCTCCTTACTTTAGGCACCAGGATCCTTCCAACCCCAGAAGATCTGTGGCTTTGCAGCTCCTAGATGTGGTGGAACCCATGCTGTGCAGAAGGCAGGAGCTGCTTTGTAAAGAAGGAACTAATTTGCAAAGCCTATGACAATGAAACCTTTAACGTTTTGGTTGCTAAGTCCTTATGCGTGCCTCAATCAAAACCCAGTGCCCTACTCATGGCATTCAGCATCTCCTGTGTGCAACTGGTTTTGGGGTACACATTCCGTTCCTCATAAACAAGTGTTAGCATCACCACCTCCCCATACATGTCTAGACACTGAGCAGACCTAGAGGTCTAGAAGGACCTTTTCTAAAAGGTCCTTCCCAGGTGCCCAGGCAGCTCCACAGAGCACCATGACAAAGACTGAGATAGATCTGGTTACTCCAGCACAACTGGTAAACAACTTCTGACTCTGCAACCCACAGCTTGGCACCATCTGCCTTCACTAAAGTACCTTGGGAAAGCCATTTAGATGGTACAGGCATCTGGAGCGAGGAGAATGAGTCGAGACTTTGACACTGTAGTCCAAAGCATTGGTCCTCAAAATTATTCAGCTATTGACACATCTTCAGCGACTGACACCTGCAGCGTTTCTCTGGCGTCAACAGTAACATCTGAGACTCCTGAAGTGCTGCTCAGGATAGCTCAGCCTTGACCCTGTGCACAGCACCTGAGCTGCTCCGGTGGCATCAGCTACTGCTCCTTCCCCCGGCTGGCTAGCACATCCAAACACTTAGCGAGCCCTGACAACTCCCATCAGACACAGCAGATGCAATACGCTGTGCTTTTTACAGAGAGTTTACCAAACCATCCAAATTCTCCATCAAAGCCACTGAGCTACTGGATAAAAGTAGGGGATGCAGCTCCTCCATCCTCTTACCCTCCTCACCAGTAAGGACCAGCACATCAGCCCAGGAAGGGGCCAGGCCCCAGGCTGCCAGATCATGGGAGGAGTAACCAGCTCACAGCAAGGCTGTTGCAGGGAAGCTGAAGTGATTGGGATGCTCCCTCTTGCAGTGGCGCGGTGCAGCCCTCTGCTCCCACCTGCCTAGACTCAACCGCCTCATGCACTTCAAATTTGGTACCACAGTGCTGGCTGTTGCAGTGCCTACATACGTCTGTGCCGCTACCTCTGTGAACACGCCGTACGTTATGGACACAGGGAACAGGCTGCACACGGAGAGCTTTTCCAAACCCATCCCAATGCATCAAGAGCACCAGGATAAGTGCATGCACACACCAGCAGAGATCTACAGATTAGCAGCTTCGCAATGCAGAGGACTTCTTTTGCAGATTCTTTATTTGCTCAACTCATTACCATTTTTATTATTTTATTAATCAGAAGCCTGCAGCTAACTCCTTGAATTACATTAGCTTTTCCCCCCTTAGGAAAATTATGGCACCTCTTGGCCAACTCACCCAAGAACAGCCTTCTTGGCCCACATTTAAGTTCTCCTTTGTGCATTTACCAGATTCTTCAACATAAGGCACCCTTCTTCCACACCCTTCAGCCAGAGACACATAGCTTACTACGCCTCTGAGCAACCAGCAAAGGCAATACTGAAACTGCCTTTGCCAAGGTAAATATCCCAGCTCGTGAAGGTTTGGTTCAAGAGTCAGCACAAAGACACCAGTATTTGTATTCCAAACATGACCATCGTTACTCTGAGCTCTGTTAGGCTGATGCCATGGCTTGCCTGGACTAATGCCCATAGATCATCACCCTCTTTGCCCTTGCTGTTGGAAAGCCAGAGTTTCCTCATGGATGCCTCCCTCACAGATCCCGTGGACTCTAGCAGTCATTTTCTGTCTTTGTGATGGTGGCTGCAAGTTACTTTTGAACTTTCAATGGTGAATTTAAATAATTTGACCATATTATATTCACTCATTCTGCCCACATAGTTCCTTAATAACTGGAACAGTGGCTGGGAGACAGCCATGGTTGAGTCCAGAAGTTACTGGAACTGCTTGGAACTGTTAAAGGATTAAAATAAGGCCAAAGAACGGGGACTTGCACAGAAGCATATCCCACACTGCCAGGGCGCAGTTCAGACTATCCCCAGAGGGAGGAAAGGCAGCTGTCACTTGGTGCAGCATGCAAGGGCAGGCACACAGCAACTGCACCATCTGCTGACCCAAACTTCAGAAGAAGCCCTTGGTGTGAGGCAACACGGGAGACGCCTCCGACCCAGAGAAGACAGCAACTTTGCACAATGTTCCGACTACATTTGCAGAGTGTGGTCTCTTGGCTGGTCCATACCTCTCGTTTCCTCTCCTTGTTCAGCTGAGAGAGGAGCCAGTGCCATTGCTGCAGCACCGGGAGAGCAGGAGGTGCTGGAGGGAGCATCTGTGGCAGCAAGTGGGGCTGTGGCACCAAGCTGAGCATATCCCAGAAACGTCACAGCCCCTGACAGCAAAGTCCCTGCTCAACCGTTGCCCCTGTTTAGAAAAGAGCAGCTTTGAAACTTGGACTCTAAAGCACTTTACCAAGAAAGCTGGGGGGGCCCAAACTGCCCTGGTTTTGAGACAGGAAAACCAGCTCCGGCCTGGGACGTGGCCTCCGGAGGACCTCCAGGGTAGCTGCAGCCCTCTCCTTGTGGGTTGCCTGTCACTCCGATCAGATCTGCTGTTAGTAATTGCTCTTTCACTAAAACTACCATGCCCAAAGGCTGATCAAAGACAACTGCTGACCTGTGTGGCACAAAGGAAGAGATTTCCTCACAAAGACTGGCAGTTTGGAATTCCGCTGTTTTCTCTTCCATAACACTGTAAGACACTCAGTCCTGAAGAAGTTTTTTACTGGGATTCATGGTGCCATGGATGTTTCTCCATGATGTGCTGCACCGCCAGTGAGGAGCGCTGGATCAGCTGGAGACACAGCCCAAGCCAGCAGAGGTGATGAGGAGGCACCGTGAGCACGCCAGGCCTGCTGAGACCACATCGGCCGCTGCCGGGATCTGCCAGTATGCATCTCCAGAAAGATGAGAGAGATCTGGAAACTACTGTGGCCCTGCTCGATATATGGAAATCTTTTTTTTTTTCCTTTCCCTTGTTTTATTTTCCATATAATTGTTTGGATAAAGCAAAATAAGGAAGAACACAGAGAAGATGTACTCCTCAGCTGGACACAAATACAACTTTTGAGCCCCAAAGCAAGATTTCAGGCCTTTCGCCCTACGCTGTGTTGCAAACAGACCACCCTGAGACCTCAGGGAGCCAGTCTGTCACTGACGTCCCAGAAACCACTCATGCACCTCACCCTGTCCCCGGTCACTGCCTCTGCCTGACAGACAGAGCAAGAGGGTGAAGGCTGTGAGGAATATCCCAGCCCCGCAAGTCACAGCTCCTTGGTACTCAGCAGTTAAAACAGCCCTTTGTTCCCAGACACGCAAACACAGGTGCCTTTTGTACAAAACATTTGGGCCGCCGCACCCAAGCGCTAGTGAAGGAAATCCATGCTCTTGGGGCTGCTGCTCAGGTCAGCAGCTAATTTCATCGCAGTGGCTGCAAGGTGCCGGGGCGAAAGTGGTCCTTCCCCCCATCGGAAAGGGGAAGCGGCGGCAGCAGCTCCATCCGCGGGGACCAGCCGCAGGCACAGCCCAGGCACTCCGGCGCTGCCCTGGCAGGCGCTCGGCAGCTGGTGCTGCAGGGACTCTCACGTGTGTGACATGGCCGAGGCGAGTCACTGCTGAAGAAGGATATTCATAACTGAAATTTCCCTGAAACTCAAATTAATTTTCAATTTTGTTCCCTTGGAAGGAAGGATGTATCTGTGTCAGATGCCAAAACAAGGGGATCCTTTGTGTAGGAAGTGTAATTGATTCCCATTTACTCTGCATCTGTATTTCTTTAAAAAGGGAGCATGCGTGAGTCATACGCCTGGGCAGAGCGGCTTGTTGTGACGCCTCTAGCAGACAGGCACCTGGGAAGGGGCATGTTGTCTTCCCTGCCGCCAGAAATATTTTGCCACCACCAAGTCTGATTCAGGATCCAAGCAGTGACACAGCTCTTGCAGATGTGGTGGCATCAGGCAGGAGGCATTGGAGCTCACCGTGTCCTTCACACGGGACCTGACTTCAGCCCCAGTCATGGCATTTGCCCAGTGCTCCAAACGTTTTCAGGATCAGAAGCTTCGTCTTCTGGCAAAATGAGGCAAAACAAGGCTTGCCAACAAAGAAGGCTGCAGCAGGTGGAAATGGGATGCAATGGCACTGGAAATGGACCCACTGGGGTTGTCCTTCATCTCTCAGTGCTTGGAGCGGCGGTCACTGCGCAGAAAATAACAACACTGAGGTTTCCAACACTAACCCTGACCAGCTGAGATCTACCAAAGGTACTGACACGAAGCACCTGAGAGGGGTCACCGTGAACAGGTCCCCTGTAGGGCAGGGGGTGGTGTGGCCCATTTCTTACTGCCCTTGCTCAGCAAACACAGGACTCAACAGCAGAAGGACTTGGGGTGTCGACGCAGACTGTACAACACATTTCACCCCTGGGATGATGCAGCGTCACAACTCGTGACTGTAAATTTGCAAGTGTCACCCCAGAAAAAAAAAGAGGAGAATGACTGCTTGGGAATACGTAGCAAACACAGCAATGACCCCTTTTGTTTAAAATCACCCAGCTTGGATCTAGGACAACAAACTGGCAGGATAACTATAAGGTAGAGTCCCTGAAGGGTAGCTTTTCCACTCTGCAATGGTCCTTCTGTCTACAAAACATTGTGATCCTTTTGCTAATCACTTCTCATACTTGTAGGAAATCTTTTTCCTTGATATTTAATCTCTCTATATATCAGTTTGGGGAATAATAAAGCCAGATCGTCTTTATTTTATGTTATCAGTGCTTTAATTCTACTCAAAGTTAGACCAACTTTGTATAAAGCATGCAGTGCACGTGACTATCTTTAGCTCTTGCACAGCACAGAGCAGGTATGGCACCGTCAGAGCATCCGCTTGAGCCTGACTCTACCGCACTTACTCATCGAAGTAATTTCACCATCCTTAGAGGGGCTGCTCCTCTGAATAGAAACTACCCTTTAAGCAGGCCAGCAGGTTTGTCCCATAACTTTAAACTATTCCACTAAAGCCTGGAAGATTAACTAAGCCAGGTATTCCCCAAACAGTGGTAGGGGGATGCTAAAGTCATGCCCACACAGTATAACCCTGAGGATGGGGTGGGGGCAGTAGGAGCCGCCACTGCCAGCCCTGCTGCGCTCCCGGGAGCCGTGCTGGGCAGGACCATCTGGGACCCCCGGACTGGCCGAGTGCCACAAGGCTGAGATTGCATCTCGCTGTCCTTCTAGCAGAACCCACTGACAGTGCCCAGGAAATATATTACTTATAAATTGTACACTTATTAAAATAGCAGCAAAAACAGTTCCAGCAAGCTAAAATCAAGCCTTCAGCATTGCAGTTACTACGTTTTGTCAATGGCCTGAAGCTCCACGGGTCAGCTGTTAGCACATTCGAGGCGACTCACAAGCGAGCTCAGGAGAGAAGGACGGGGTGCTTTAAGAAGCCAAGACACAAGGTCCCACTTGCAGAAGGTGCTGGAACATGAGACACAGGCTGAGAGTCAAATGGCAGAATAAAGACCATCTGCCACATTTGTCCCCTTGGGGGACTCTGGGCTCAGAGCTTGAGAAACAGCACACAGCGCCAAGGTGGGAGACCAGGTTCTTTCCTATGAAGAGATGTCATGGACCAGACACACTCAGGTCAGCTTTACAGGACATCTCAAGGGCGCAAACCAAGAGAAGACAGAAGAACATATTCAGGGAAGACCGAAACTGAGTTTCTAATGGGTTTGCCTTGCCAGAAGGTGTCAAAAGGTCTAGCAGCCACCAATTCAGTTTGTGAGGGTTCACAAAACTGATAATAATACGCTTCAGAAAGATGCGCGCATGACAGCCCTTAGTGGATGCGTGATCTTCTCCTTCATCTTCATGACCTTGTCCTGTGTGGCTCCATCTGTAACTGAAAGCGAGTGCCCCATCCCAGGTATGTGCCCCTCTTCTTCTGGCAGATGTGCCACGGCCTTAGCTGGTGCTGTGGAGATGAAGGCAGCCAAGAGGAGCGGGGCTGTTGCTACAGCTCTGCTTGAGCCGTGCTGTACCTCCAGCAAGGCATGGCCTTCCAGACAGGGGTTAGACTCACAACTCTCACAAAACATGCGCTTGGGGTAATGTGTTAATCCACGTCCCAGGCACATACATGATTTCTCTGTAGGCTCAGCGCTGTTTTCCTCTGCTTTCGGAGCAGCGAGAGCAGGTGCTTTCTGACCCTGACCCTCCTGCACCTGGACAGCCGGGGAGCCCTGGCGAGATGGCAGAGGGTGCGACAGACTCCGTCTACCCTGCGAGGAGCCCTGCCCTGGCACGCAGGGCCTCCAGCCACGCTGGACATGCCGGTGGCTGCGGGGCTCCTGTGAGGGACCCGCGGGGCTCCCAGGCACCCACTAGTCGCTCTCTGTAGCTTGTTTCGATGCCAGCTCCCCTGTCAGGGGTCAGGGCTGTTAGGATCCAGGTATCATGCACAAATTGAAGAAAACTATGTCTCTCAAAGTAACTATGGAAAGTGTTATATGTGATCAACAGAGCAAGTAATTCTCATACCGCGTCTCTCACAGAGTCTTTACCCCACCTCATCCTCAGGAGTCATCCCATAAGCAGTGGTTGGCAAACATCTCCACAGCAGGGCAAAGCACACCCAGGACAAGGATTCCCACAGCCAGTGGATCTTAGGGCAACTGTAGCTTCAGATGGAGAGACTGCCTTTTCAAAATAAAAAATTATTGCACCTTGAGGTTTCACGTTTGAGGGAGGAGAAATGGTGCAGAACAACTCCACGCGCACAAACAGCACCAGCTGGGCCCACAGTACTAGAAGAGGCAAGAGCTGTTCCCTGGCCCTGCAGCCAAGCACCGACGCTGGCTCACATCCACACGTCTGCCCACACCGCAGAGTGGCGGCGTGCAGGCAGTCCCCAGCCCCACCACGCCACATGGCGCCGGCCCTGCCTGGGATCACAGCCGCACCAGTCAGACCGCTCTGACCCTGCTTCAGTTACTCAAATAATTGTAGCTGTTTCCAACTCAGCAACAGCCAAAGAGCACCCCGAGGGTTTTATGTGAATAGAATTCCAGTAAGTGCAAATACGAAGTGCAGTGCACGGGGCGATGAGCACCCTCTCCCCACACAGACGGGGCGCCAGGAGCCCAGTGCAGCTCCTCAGGAGGAGCAACCACGCTGGGTGCAAGCCAGTGCTGCGCTGGCTTCTGTGCTGCAAAATCACTCCTCAGCTTGTTTAGGACTAACTTAGTCTTGCAGATGAGCCACTTGATTAGAGCTGTTGAAGTCACACAGGAGGAGTTTATTTTGGAGTGCCGTATGACTGCTCTTAACAACTCTGAGTCTGGAAAGTCTAACCCTAAAACTTATGCCATAAGGATGACTGACGACAAGCTGTGCACAAGATTTGTAGCTTTGCATGGAGCTGTGAAAGGCACAGGATATGAGCGTGCAAGTTTGCAAAAGCAAAGACAACATGACAGCTGAAAAAAGTGGACCGCTGCAGAGATCTAAGATGCTGAGTAAGCAGTTATGGCCAATCACTCCATCAAGTGAGTAGATCTGGCTAAGGTGGAGGCCCAGCCATGGCTACAGAGTTAGGAGAAAAGAGCTGAAGTCCCACTGCGTGGAACCGTCCCTGCTCTGACTTGGTGCTGCTGAAAGGGAGGCAAGTCTCATAGCAGAAAAGAATAAACCTCAAGAAGGGGGAAATGCTGTCCAGCAAGGCAAATTACAGAGCAGCTGATCTGGTTACCAAGCGCAGAGACGACCACGTTTGTGAAACACAGGTAGCCTTCATGGTGACTAACATCCCACCTGGTAAGACGGCAGACCTCATGGGATGTCTGGACACGCTGGGGAGAATCCCATGTTTGAAGTCCCTGGGTCTGTGAAATGGGGATGGGTGGGAGAGAGCGGATCGAGGCAATTTGTAGGGAGCTGAAGATCAAGAGCTGCATGTTAACATTTTCTGAAATACCCTCAGCGCCATGCAGAAGCTAGACAGAGGAGCAGGGAGGTAAAATCCCACTTCATGACTGAAGAGAATGGTGTAAAAAAGAAGGATGCGTACTGATTAGAAACTGGGGAAAACCCTGAAAATAGGGCATCCGTGCAGGAAAGGCATACTACATCTAAACCACAGTGAAAGCAAGCTGCTGGGATTTAACGTTAACAAGGTTACAGGAGAGCTTTTAGCTAAAGGGATAGGAAAGCCAGCATATGCAGAAAAGCACCTGCTTTGGGATGACTCATGCTGTAGGGGTGAAGCCACAAAGAGGTAGGACAGAAGCTGGCAAAAGTCAGATACAAAACCGTGAAGAGCAGTTGCACAAACAGAATGGAAAAAATAGAAACCCCTCACTAATGCATATGTTCCTCTGTACAGGAGCTGGAAGTCTAAGAAAAAAGGCAGGAGAACCAGAATGCCTAGTTTTAATAAAAATATTGATACAATGGATGCACTGGAAACTCAGTGGAAGAAAGACACGGTAGGAAAGCGTAACACAGAGCGTTTGGGAAAAGGCAGAGTGAGCACCAGCAGGGGAGGAGGTACAGCATTGCAAAGATGACTTAGAGCTACACCAGATTGACAAGTTAACTATGCCAATGAGGAACACAGACTTGCCATGGGCTGATGCTCCAGCAGGAGATGTACGAGCTTAGGACTACGCTCCCAGCCACCCAGGCAGCACCGTCATGCCGAGTGTAATCTGCCAGAGACCAGCGAGGTCAGCGAACGCCAGGGGAACAAGATACGCGAGTTAATTCTGCACAAACTGAGCAAACACCATGTCAGGGCACGACGGCAAGATTACATTTTTAGGCATGGCCGGTGGAGCAGCCAGGCAGGGAATCGACTGCAGGAAAATGCATCCCTGACCTCGCGCAGACCAGTGAGCATACTGTAGCTCATAATCTTATTAATTAAGAGTCATTATTTAACAGTGACCCCAATATAGCTAGGTTCATAATCTCACTGAAGCAATGGAAGCCGATAAATCAACTACCATTGTGCTCAGTTTAAAACACAGGGACTTTAAAATTCATATAAATTAATTTTGGTAATAAGGAACTAAAAGAGACCATTAAAAGTAAAGCTTTTGCTGGTGTCCTGGAGACTATTTCAAGACACGTTATTGGCTGTTCAGACACTTCTACCTGTCAAGAAGGACTTAGACCTAAAGAGTAGCAAGGGGTATAAGAAGCAAGGAATGCCAGTCAAAAAGTATTTAAATGAGTGGAAACAGAATGGCCCATTCATTATTTTGTAAAATGGGAGAGGGGCGGAAACGGGGGGAGAGGCAAATACGGAGCTGGAAAAATAATATGCAGAAAGCCTAAAAACTAGTAAGTAATTTTTCAGAAACACTGAGAACAGAAAACCTAGTAGTAAAAAAACAGACGGGGAACTGTGGGCCCGCTGCTGACGCAGGATGCAGAGAAGGTGGAGTTACTGAATGCCTCCTTGGCCTTGGTCTTTACTGCTCAGGCTGGCCCTCAGGCACCCCAGCCCCCAGAGGTGAGAGAGAAAATCTGGAGAAAGGAAGGCTTCCCTTTGGTTGAGGAGGGTTGGGTCAGAGATCACCTATGTAAACTGGAGCCTCACAAATCCATGGGCCCTGATGATATGCACCCATGAGTGCTGAGGGAGCTGGTGGATGTTCTTGCTGAGCCACTCTCCTTCATCTTTGAAAGGTCATGGGAGACAGGAGAGGTGCCTGAGGACTGGAGGACAGCAAATGTCACTCCAGGCTTCAAAAAGGGCAAGAAGGAGGACCTGTGGAGCTATACGCCAGTCAGCCTCACCCCTACCCACGGAAAGGTGATGGAACAGTTCATCCTGGAGGTCATCTCCAGGCATGCAGAGGAAAAGAAGGTTCTCAGAAGTAGTGAACATGGATTCACCAAGGGGAGATCATCCTTGACCAACCTGACAACCTTCTATGATGGCATGACTATCTGGGGAGATGAAGAGCGAGCAGTGGATGTTGTTTACCTTGGCTTCAGCAAAGCTTTTGTCACTGTCTCCCATAACATCCTCACAAGTAAGCTTAGGAAGAAAGTGTGGGTTACATGACAGGACAGTGAGGTGAATTGAGAACTGGCTGAATGGCAGAGCTCAGGGAGTTGTGATCAATGGGGCAGAGTCTGGATGGAGGCCTGTCACTACTAGCGGTGTTCCCCAGGGGTCTGTGCTGGGTCCTGTCCTGTTCAACAGATTCATCAATGACCTGGACCAAGGGACAGAGCATCCCCTCAGCAAGTTCGCTGATGATACCGAACTGGGAGGAGCAGCTGATACACCAGAAGGCTGTGCTGCTGTCCAGTGAGACCTGGCCAGGCTGGAGAGCTGGGTCCAGGGGAACCTCAGGGAATTCAACAAGAGCAAGTGCCAGGTCCTGCCCCTGGGGGGGAACAACCCCCCGCACCAGCACAGGCTGGGGGGGACCTGCTGGAGAGCAGCTCTGCTGAGAAGGCCCTGGCAGTGCTGGGGGGCAGCGAGGTGACCCTGAGCCAGCACCAGGCCCTTGGGGCCAAGGGGGCCAGTGGTGTCCTGGGGATGCATTAAAAGGAGTGTGGGCAGCAGGGCGAGGGAGGTTCTCCTCCCCCTCTGCTCTGCCCCAGTGAGGCCACACCTGCAGGGCTGCATCCAGCCCTAGGCCCCCCAGTTCAAGAAGGGCATGGAACTGCTGGAGCAAGGCCAGCGCAGAGCTGCCAAGGGGATCAGGGACTGGAGCAACTCCCTTGTGAGGAAAGGCTGAGAAACCTGGGTTTGTTCAGCCTGGAGAAGAGAAGGCTGAGGGGGGATATCATCAATGCTTATAAATATCTGAAGGGTGGGTATCAGGAGGATGGGGCCAGACTCTTTTCAGTGGTGCCCAACGCCAGGCCAAGGGGCAACGGGCACGAGTTGGAACATGGGGAGTTCCACATGACTTTGAGGAAAAACTTTCCCTTAAGGGTAACAGGGCACTGGAAGAGGCTGCCCAGAGAGGCTGTGGAGTCCCTTCCCTGGAGACATTCACACCCTGCCTGGACGCGGTCCTGTGCCCCCTGCTCTGGATGTGCCTGCTCAAGCAGGAGGTGGGATGGGATGACCTCCAGAGGCCCCTTCCAACACCCACCAGTCTGGGATTCTGCTCAGAGAGAAAAAGCCATAGTAGAAAAAGAAAATGAAAATTGCCATCTGTATTTTCGGGATATTGGACAGAGACTGGTAATGACCCCACACTGGACCTCTTCCTGACTGCTGGCATATCAGACACTCTGCCTCAGCCGTGACAGAGTCAACAGAAAAGCAGATCAGCAAAGAGGCAGTAAGAAGTTACCAGGAACTCAATGTTGAAACAGCTGGACTAGTGATGGTGGTGCATAACCTCTTCCTCAAATCTGCTTTCAGCACTGGAACAGGCAAATGGACCAGTAATTCTTAAAAAAGTTTCTGGGTGGAAAAATAGTACACCATTAAACCTGCTATCTCTACCAGCCAAATTAAGAGGCTGTTTAAAGACGAAGACTACTGTACAGATGGACAAACAGGAATTACTGGGAAGAGTTAACCTCTTTTTGTGAATCTCTGTGCAGTTCTGGTCTCTTGCCTCCAAAAGGCTGTTGCAAATCTGGGAGAGGCCAAAGAACTGTGAGCAGCCTGAGCAAAGGTCTATGATGGCTTCTACACAAGGAGTGACTCCATAACCAAAGCATCCTCAGCCTGGGAGGAAAAAACTGGGAGACAGCAGAGATCTGTGAAACCAGGGGTAGGACTGAGAAGATCAATAGTGATCTGCTGTTCACAGGCTCTCCAACTACAGGAACTGGGTGGTGTAAAATGAAGCAGGGGGAGGGTTTGCTCACAACAGAGAAAAGGAGGTATTTCATATTGGTAAGGAAGCTGCAAAATTCTCCCCATCTGATGTTGTGGAAAGGAAAGTTTACATGAGCTTAAAAAGCCACAGAACAAACTCAAGGCAGAAACCTCTCCACTGAGAGCCATTAAGTACAAAAGATGACAAATCTGACTTAAGGAGGACTCAAAAAATAACACCTGACTCAAGGTGCTCCTACTGGAAGAACTCCTCTTGCAGCTCCAAGAGTCACTTTTTACTTTCCACATCTACCTTGATGTATGAAAAAAATATATCAACTTGTACCCGTGCCAACATTGTCTCTCACTTCTGTTAATTTGGGGCTTTCTTGATGCTTAGTCCCATCTCTGTCTCCAGTTCTTCGGGATAAACAAGCCTATTTTCCAGTGCTTTTGTATTAGTTAACCTTGGGGCAGGGACATGGGGATTAATACAAGGAGGAAAAGCCGTTACGATGACCTATGGGATGTTATGAATGGCAATAGCAGAGGTGACTTCAAAAAGGGCTTAGACAAGTTCATGAAGGACAATCCACCACTGGTTAATGAAAATGATAATCCATAGGCAGCCCTTGTCTCAGGGAGCCTGCTGACTGCGAATCACCAGTTATGGGCAAATGTGTTGTGGGAGTCGCTCCTGGGCATTTGCTCTGATTTGTGACTTTTCCCTGCGCACGCACTACCCGCTGTCACTGGGGACAGGATCTGGGGTGCCAGGAGGCGTGGCCCCAGGATGGTCACCCCCATGTCCCATGGCCCTACCGGCAGCCACCCTCTGTTCTAGCTTCTGTTCATCTTTTTCTGAACAGCTGTAATGACGAACAGTGCATAGTACTTTAAATAAGGTCTTACGGGATGTTGTACAACTATGGTAGCACTTGCCTTCACGTCACAACAGACACTGGCATCATCTTCTGATTAATATTCCCAAACATTTTTCTCTATTGCTTCTAACAGATAAGACAACTATGAACTCATAGTAGAAATTGTTGTTATCTTTTAAATACAGCTTGCTTACTGTTTTATCTTACTTCTAGTTTTCCCGTCCTTTAAATTCTTCCTAATATTCCAGTCCTCCTAAGCACTGACTTTATATCATCAGTGAAGTTCAAGAGTGTGCTTCTCATGTCAAGGACACTAGAGAAAACACTAAAGACCATTCACAAGACCAGCGCTTGATTTTTCCTCCTAACCTGCTTCCACCCCGGCACTTCCCCTTTCAGCAACCCACTGCTCTTGCACATTTAGATCACTGCTTATTTACATTACACCTCTGCACTACGCCGTGTTCTCCATGAGAACAAACCGTTTAACACAGGGCGTTACAGCAAATGTCCGCTGTCACCCAGACAGATTTGATCTGCTGTGTTCACCTTTGCTGGGGAACTGCACATGTAGCAAGCATAAATCTAAGAGGACTGGATTTCATTATGACAAAAAAGGATGCACGTGCTCCCTAAAACCTGAATCACAGAATATAGCGACAAAGGGCAAGCCACAATAAATCATTTATATACATTATATATGCATATATAAACACATGTGCATCTCCACAGCACTGTAAAACATGAATTCAGCCTCCATGTACGCTGGCCAGGCAGGAGGAGGTTCCATCTGTCCTCAGTCCCTGCGTGACCACGGGCCAACTCCTGCCCGCATTTTCCACGACTGCCCTCTGCGGAGGGGGCGAGCGAGGCTGCCCTGCACTGCTCCGAGGCTCCAGCTGCAGAGAACCACTGGCAATGGAAACAGCAGTGACCGTGTGGGTCAGGGCTGCTGTCAGCGGGGTGGTGAAGCTGCCGACACAACCTGGGGAAGCTGCTGTAACCCCGAGGCTCTCCGAATCAACACCAGCCTCCATGGGCACCTGTCCCAGAAACACTTCTTCATGGGGTGCGGCGATTCCCCTCATTGCCTGAACCTTTGTGGAGCTACTTCCCAAAGGTCCAGCTCTTCCATAGTGTGTTTTCTCCTGCTGTCAGGCAGGGCATCATCCCCTCCCCACCGCGCTGCCTCGCCCCCCGCCCCCCCCAACACCCACATATCACTGCCCTGGCTTTCCCTACAGCTCTTTTTGCAGACTGGAAATGTTTACACCCATATGCATCCCCTCCTCGCCCATGTCAGACTGGATGCCTGGGGTTCAGCAGCCTCCACCCCTGACCAAAGCACCCGGGGCAGTTCTCCCACCCTGGTGACACTCTCGCAATGCTGTGGCAGCAGCCGAAACACCCCGGTGCTGGCACAGCCCCAGTCCCTGTGGTCTGGCCCCAGGCAATGGCCCTGCTACCACAAACCCACCAGCGGCCCCCTCTTGGACAGGAGAGCTGCCTTCTCTGACTTACCTGCTTGGACAGTAAACTTAGTTTTCATTATTTTTACTGCTTTTCTCCAAAGACAAACACACATCTGGTGCTCCCCAGGTACCCCAGCTCTTGGCGAGCTGTAGGAGACTGTCCCCCTGACAGGTGTCCATAGCCCAGCTCTGTCACAGGGAGAGCGCAGAATCCCAGACTGGTGGAGGTTGGAAGGGACCTCTGGAGATCACCCCGTCCCACCCCCTGCTTGAGCAGAGGCACCCAGAGCAGGGGGCACAGGACCGCGTCCAGGCAGGGTGTGAATGTCTCCAGGGAAGGGACCCCACAGCCTCTCTGGGCAGCCTGTGCCACCGCTCTGGCACCTGCACAGTAACAGATGGCCCGTTGTGTGCAGGAAGAGCCTTCCTCCCCATCTCCTGCTGCTCCCAGCACCCTGCAGGTGCCTTCACACCTCGA
Organism: Phalacrocorax aristotelis; assembly: GCF_949628215.1. Lineage (NCBI taxonomy): Eukaryota > Metazoa > Chordata > Aves > Suliformes > Phalacrocoracidae > Phalacrocorax > Phalacrocorax aristotelis. The sequence continues at coordinate 218,843,939 of NC_134276.1, forward strand.
GACCTCCTCAACAGCTTTCACACCTTCTCTCAAACCACCATCTCGCTGCTGCCTTTCACATGTGTCATCGCTGTCCTCTTAAACACAAACACTGCTGATCACCATCTCCTGCTCTGCCCTCAGCCACAGGCTCTGCGAGACTCTCAGGACAGAAGCCAGGTATGCTAATTTCTATAAAAAATGAGGTTGTGTGATATCGTATTTGCAGCAGCTCCCATGAAAGGGTGATCTCTACCGCCACCCAACATGCACCTCGCCTAGCATGGGTCTCCATGCTAGCCAGTCTCTCCCACCAACTGCAAATTGCAAAGAGACAAAAGGCAACATGGAAAACTCAAGTGTGCTTGCCATGTTTGCCATCCCTGGGTGGCAGAAGGCACATGGGACTCCCTCTCAGCTGCTCACCTGCCCACCTGGCTAACCAAGGCTTTTGGGACGGTGCCATGGGCTGGGCTGGGCTGACCCCAGTGCTCAACAATGCGCCCCACTGCTTGCACGCCACCCAGCTGCCGGCACCCCGAGCCATGGCAGAGCTCTTTGCTGCAGTAGCGCAGACGCGTCACCCCAGAAGACCTCAGGCACATCAGTCAAGGATTGGGAAGCCACAGCTCCCAGAGCAATGTGGTCCTTACCTGTACCCTGACGCAGCAAGGTAAAGCCCATCCTGACATTACCAGCACTATTTCGGGGAGCCCTCCCATTGCCTGCAGCCGGCCCATGGCACCCTGGTGAGCCCTCCTGGGCTGGCAATCGCTGTGGTCCAGCACCTGGCAGCAGCCTGCACTTGCATCGACTCCTTCAGGCACCAGTAAGCGAGACTCATGTTCCCTCTCAGGTAAAGGCTGAGGGACAATAATTTCACCGATCAAAGAACTTTCACCCCATCTGGAGTGAATGACAAGAGCTGGTTTGCTGTGCATGGCAATGCTACAAATCTGTTTAATACAGGACATGAAGCAGAATGCCATACTCAATTGAAAGCACATAGGGAATTTAGATAAGCAGATTATAAATACACAAACTGGAATTTAACTGAGGGGAAGACATTGCTTATCAGTAGCAGTAATTCTTCAAGTAGATTGTCGCCATAGTATCTATTCTTTGTCTTTGACTAAGCCTTCAGATTTTGATGGTGATAAAACCCTCCGGCAGCAGTAACTGCCAAGGTTCCTTTCCTTGCCCGAACACCGTGGGCTGCAAGTATACAAATGACTTCAGCCCCAGCCATCCTCTGGGCCTTTCCTCTCCACAAGATCACCCCCCAAAACTGGGGAAGCTGGTGCATAGACTGCGCCTGCATCTAAATAGCAACGCTGGAATTGCCAAAGGTACCAGCAAGTTATCTTCCAGCACAATTGATATTGTCTGAATTTTGCCTGCACCCTAGCAGACAAATTAGCCAGCAGCAAAATAACTGGATTTAAGGATGTCACAAAGCATCACTTCATTGAACTGCCTTAGCCAAAAAGCCTGTTAGACCATACACTCTATGGGGACAGTGAATGAAAAAACCTACTAAATTCCGTTCACTGCAGTCCTGTGTATGTGGTTTTGCAGGATATGTGGTTTTTCATTTCAGGGGGAAAAAGGGAAGCTGGAACTGCAGCTTTAAGAAATGTGAAAGGAACAACATAATTTAATCTATTTCAATAATAAAAACTCTACTGGAGTATATTAGGCAACTGGAAAAGGGATCTGATTGAATTTTAGAACTGGTTCTTGAATATGTGAATCAGATTAGGAGGAAGAGCTGATGGAAGGAGTGGGATGTGCCTGGTAGTCAGTGTGCAAGAGGATCTCTAGAGCATGAAAATACCTTAAACAAAACTCTAGGAGGAAGAAAAAGGGAACTTGCAGAGTTTCCATTTCATTTTCCTCCTTATGAAGCAGTCCAGAACAACCCCAGATGACCATAAGCTGCTGAAGTTATGTTTCACCTAGAAGAGGGACTTAGTTGAGCCATGAAGCACCATGACAGCAGACTCTGGTCACGGGGATGGAAGAAACCATAACACACCAGAGGACCCAGGGGCAGTTCCCAAAGAGCTCCGGTGGTCACCTGACCAAGATGGAGTCAGTCTGGAGACAGCACTGGGTCTGAGGGCGAGGACAGCAGCGTTTATAGAGACAATCTTCAGCTCGTCCGTTTAACACATGATTCTCAGGCCCTCGATAAAAATCTGATCAACTTTGTGCAAGAACTCTGCAGGGCAAACTAACTTCTAAATTGCCACTGTTACCACAAGCTGCAAGCTATGACACAGGCAGGACCTGACCAGGAGAGGTAACTCCCCTCTCTGTAAGTCTCCAAGCTTGCACGGAGGGACATGCTCTCAGCGCTCTTAAGCTTCAGGACACCTCCAGCCTCTTAGAGGTGGGTTGGGAAAGGGCTGTCCAACACTGAGCCAACCTCTGCCCCTAGCAGGCTTCAGCTGCTGGGTGAACATGACTTGGTGGGAGCCAGGAGAACAGGCAGGCTCACATGGCACTGTACTGACACTCACCAGGGCCAGCTTCAATTTCGAGCTTGCCCAAAGACCCCTGAGAGCGGCAGCTTCTCAGGGCCCAGATCTCAGCTAGCCTCAGCTGATTCATTCCCACCTCGCAATGAGACACGTCAGTCAGAGCCAGCATGACAGAAGTGGCCAAGTGCCCCAGGAACGAGGTCTGTGCTAGGACCTGGACAGCCTGTTGAGAGCTATTCTTCCTCTTTAAGGCATCTTCCAAACTGTCACAACTGAGATGAGAGAGAAAAAACTTCAGGGATGTGGTTTGAGAAGTTCCACTCAACCAAAGTTGCAGACTCAGCCCCAACAAAGCAAGCAGCAGGTCTGCCAGCACATCTAAAACATCGATGGATGCATTGCCCCAGGCAGGGTTCCCACACACAGGAACACTACAGCAACACTGGAGCAAAGCTGTGTCAGCACTAACACCGAGGGAGATAAGGCCTGAGGATAGAAATCATACCTAACCTAAACAGATCTTACAAATGACAAATCTAATGCAATCAGACGTGCGTGCTGCTTGCAACTTCCAGCAGATACTAAAAGCCAAAAGCTTTCCATCACAGTTTCAACATCCAGGGTGGGAACTGAAACACTCTCTACAAAGTTCAGGTGAAAGAAATACAACACAACAATAACAGTCTCACTCTAACCTAATTAACCAATTGCTAAATACTTCATTAAATGCTCCACAGGACCAGATTAAAGGTCCATTAGCCCAGTTCCCTGTCCTTGACAGTGGTGTTACAAGACGCCACACAATTAAGGAGAGCACGTGTGCCTGGCCGGTTTGGGCAGTCCATTCCCCTCGCGCCTTCCAGCAGCCAGTGGCGTCACACTGGGCACGTTAGCGGGAACGACTCTGCTCAGGCCTGTTACAATCTGTGCGAGGACCTGCTCTCCAGGAATTCATCTCACCTCTCTCTGAATCTGCCACTGCTGTCCACCTCCGCGGCCTCCCGCGGCAGCCAGCTCCAGACGACCATTGCCTGCCGCAGAGAGAAGTCTTGCTCTTGTCTGGTTTGATCTGAGGTGCCACTAGTGTCGTCGAGAGCCCTCTCCTCCTAATGCTGCAGGATTTGGTGAACAGCAGCTCGGCCTTCACCGTCTCCACTGCCTTGGGGAGTTTCGTACGCCTTGGCCACGCGTCTCCCTGAGCCTTCTCTTCTCCAAACAGGAGAGGCCCGGCCTTCTCAGTCTGTCTTCGCAGGGCAGTTGCTCCAACGCCTGGACCATTTTAGCTGCCCTCCTCTGGCCCCTCTCTGGCTCCATCGCTGCCTCCTGGAGATGCTGAGCCAGGCCTGCAGACAGCACTGAAGGCGTGCGTGTGCAGGATCAGCACAGCCCCAAACGGCGCTGCTCGTCTTGCTTTCCCTCTCTTCCCTGATACGTTTTGCTGGATTTTTTGGCTGCTGTTGTGCACTGAACCCATGGTTTTGAGAGTGCTAGGACCCATCTGGAGCTGTACCCACTGGGTCCATGGTCAGCATCATGTAGCATGTTCAGGTGACTCTTCCCCAGCAGCGTTGCTCAGCATGTACCTACACGGTAGCCCATCTGCCACCGTTTGCCCTCTCAGCTGGGAGTCCTCCTGGAGTTCATCAGCATCGATGCCTCACGTGGCTACTCAAAAAACATTCTATCATCCACAGACTTGGAGGTTTCATACACACTCCCTTCTCCACTGATGGAAACAGAGAAGGAAACAGGTCCATCCCTGGGTACCCCCACTGCTGACTGTTCACCATCCTAAAAAGTGACATTTAAGTCCCACTCTTTGCTTTCTCCCTTTAACAAACTTTCAACTCATAAGGAAGTCTTTCAATTTTTAGTTTCATCAACAGCCTTGATTTGAAAACTTACCTAAAGCTTTTCTGAAAATCTAAATATATTTTGTTCACCAGATCCCCTCCATCCAGAGGTTTGCTGACACCCTGTACAGCTCCTCTATTAGGTCAGCAAGGCAAGTGTCTCTTCACAACAACGATGCTGATTCCTTCCCAACAGGCTGTCCTCCACATGCTCAGTGACCTTATCCTTTAGTGATTGCAGACACCACTATCATAGAAAGGATTTCAACACCTTCCTTGATCCCCTCTGCAGCCCTTCTGGTGGATGGGGATCACGTTGGCACCCCCAGTCCTCTGGCACAGTGGCAGTTTGCAATGACAGGTTTCACACCTCAGCAAGAAATTCTGCAATTTCACATTTAAACTCCCTCAGGCTTTTCTGTAAATGTTAGTTTAAATAGTCCCCATGACTTGTCACTTCTCAGTACCAGCAGGCTGGCTCTGTGTCTCCTGCCCAGGTCCCTCCTGCTCGCAAATGCTCCCCCCTTCTTCCCATGCCCAAATCCCCCCCTCTCTGCACCACCACGATCCATGGACCACATGCCAGACCTGTGCCTGCCTTCAGCCTTGTATGCACCAGGGGAGGCATGGCTGGGATGCCACCACCAATGCCCCGGGCTCTGTCATTTCACCCAGAATAATGCTGGTGTGAAGCTCTTGGTCAACCTTGTCCCTCTGCGATACTAGGAAAACAGCAGAAGCCCTATAACAACATGCCCACGCACTATCCTGCTGGAAAAGGCTTCCTTCAGCTGCTTTCAGTGCAGACACCCGCCACCTCATTAGAAAAGGATGAAGGCATCTGTCAGGACACCATGGAGAATGACAAGCAAAGGTTGCAGCTGAGAGAAGCGTGATAAAACTGAGAAGAGAATGGAGAGCTTCAGTGGTGAGAGATGACCTAGAAAAGAAAGCATGATGCTAGCATGCGGAGCAAGCAAAAACCTAGCCCCACACTGGGAGGTCTCATCTCACATGTATGTGTTTCAGTAACGAGGGCTTCTGATGCCAGAGGAAGCAGAGAGCCTAAGCTGAGATGATGGCTAAAAATGGCTCCTAAAATTTCAGGTAAGATCATTGCAGTCACCTAATCTAACCTTCCTCTAACACAGACCACAGAAATTACTTTCAGAATGATGCTTCCTGGCTAGAGCATGGCACCACGTCATCCCTCCGCTAGCCCTCCACCACACAACTGGACTAGAACAGCAGCAGTTCTTGTATCTCCCTTCCAACGTGTCTCCAAATTCCTCTTGAAAACATGGACAGCACATCAAGACACAAAAGTCAGTGATGCTCAGCCAGTGCTCTGTGCAGGAACCATGCTGCTCACACTTGCTGGTCCCTTACGAGGCACACCTGGCCTTTGCAGGCCAGGATCATATTCAGGAGGGTTGGTGTTGGGTTTTGCTATGAATGCTGTGAATGATGACGGTTCCGCTTCCTGAACTCTGTGTCCAGAGGAATCTTCTCCCAAGCCCATTGCTGCTAGTCGTGAGCTCTGCAAGCTCAGGGGATCCTCCGGTAAGCCAGGCATCAATTCTGATGTGCCAACACAGTTTAACCTAGCGCTTTCTAGTTAGTTTAGTTTAGTGCCCAACGCCAGGCCAAGGGGCAACGGGCACAAGCTGGAACACGGGAAGTTCCACCTGAACATGAGGACAAACCCCTTCCCTGTGCGGGTGCCAGAGCAGGGGCACAGGCTGCCCAGAGAGGCTGTGGGGTCCCTTCCCTGGAGACATTCACACCCCGCCTGGACGCGGTCCTGTGCCCCTGCTCTGGGGGTGCCTGGTCAAGCAGGGGGTGGAACGGGGTGAGCTCCAGAGGTTGCTGCCAACCCCCGCCATTCTGGGATTCTGTGATTTCTTTCTCATCAAGGAGAAGTTCAGAGCCATCCTTGTTCTCAGCACAAGACTCAGGGGATCCTTCTGTATGCAAAATAATTTCACAGCCCACTCAGCTGTCAAAGACAGAAGCACAGGCTCCCAGTCCCCCACCGGTTCAGCAGTCCTTTGAATCCTGTAGTGACCAGTATTGGCTTCTTCCAGGAAAACAGAACAAAACATCAGGTGGACCATCCACCAGGGGAGGTTCATCTAACTTCTCATAGACAGAAGCTGGTCTGTGCCTAAGAGGGCACTTCAAATCCCTTCCTAAACTGATGGATATACTCGCCTGCAGCTTCCTTCTTCTTGCTGGATGACTCCAGTCTGAGACTCCAAGTGACTTGGTGCGCCCACATGTGTAGTTCACTTCTGGCAGGGGAGTTTAGGTCTGTTTCTCTCAATAGATGCAACAAGTTGATACTGGTAGGGTTCAGAAATACGCAGCTAAAATTCTGGAAAGACTCCCATGTGAGACAACAGCAAAAAGACGAGGACTGTGCAACTGCAGCAGTCAGAAAACCTTGCAAAGGAAATTAAAGCAAACAGGAAAAAGCTCTTCAGGCACTCAGAAATGAAGAACACAGACAAAAGAGGTGAGGTGCTATGTCGTGAAAGTGGTATAATCTAAAAATTAAATTCATGCTTTGACTTGGCTTTTGATAAGAATATAATGCAAAGGTTGACTGGCTAATATAGATGAGACTATGGAAATCAACACATACGAAGTGCAGGCAAACCCTAGAGCGTGTGTGTATTCAGAAAGGACACTGGGTAATCTTCATCTGAGATTTCTAGAGGAGCTGGTACATGACAGCAGTGGACCAGTAACACCTATTTTTAATGAAGTTATCAAGTCAGGGAAGGATACTATATCGCTTTGAGAGCAGCAGGTACAACTGTGTCTATTCTACAGAGGGGAAAATTGATATGGGCAACAGCCTACTTAAATAACACGCACAGCACTAAAGCAGCCAGAGTGGGACCCAGCACCGTCCACAGGCACAAACGACACAAGAAACTTTCTCCCAACAAGTACAAGAGGTAATTCTACAATTGCAGGAACCCCAAACAGAGTCAGAGAAGGCAATGGCTTGCAGCGAGGCGGGCAGACATCACTGTGTCTGCTGTGTTCGTTCGGGAAGGCTTTGCACAGAAAAGTGGCACGGTGCCAGAGATTCCAGATTGAAGATGAGCCATTTTGCTCCAGTGATCCTGGAATTAAAGGAGGTGTGAAAGATCATGCAGAAGAAGGCGCGGAGGAGGACTGGAGAGTCACACATTAGGCGTATATGTCTGAGCGCAATCTGGCCAAACCTCAGCTCAAAAGGCAATGCTGTCCATGGCCACCTGAACTCACCTGCTCATCCACGGGGGCAGGAAACAGCTGAAGCCCTCCTGACCGGAGGTCTGCAGTGCGCAGGTGGGGGCGAGAAACCACCACAGCCTCAGGTTTCTGCTACCATTTGCAAGCCAAATGCTCAGCTCCGCGCTGGGTTTGTGCACAGTGCTCACTCTCATCGTCGTGCGGAGCACTGACACGTGAACACCAGCAATGTCCTAAACAGGCACTCCTCAAAGGAGAGCGCACGTTAAAGTCAGCGGCTTTTACAAATCCCACCCCTAGACGCACCTCTAGAAGCACCAGAAGATGAGGCTGCATGTCCGCACCTCAGGCCGCAAGCTCTACAGCCACCTCTGTCCTTGTCCAGCACTGGGGATCCCAAGGAGCCCCAGCACGGAGGGAAAAGCGTGCCAAACTGCACGCATCCGCCGCCTGCCTGCATCGCAGCCACACCGGTCCCTCGCCAGGGCTGGCTCCGTGGCATGCCCCAGGGAAACCAGCATGCACTTTGACCAAGGGATGCCCAAGGTGGCCTCTCCAGGGCTCATCAAACCGTCTCTGCCCAGCTGCTCATCTGTCATCCTCTTCACATCGACACGGTCAGCTGTGCTATGAGAAATGCAAGAGAAGTGCTGCAGGAAAGGCCTCCCCACCCTGCTCTAGGGCAGATATTTATGTAGGCTGTGAATTTTAGGGTCTATTTCAGGATTCTGAGCAAGAAGTGTCACCGCTGGCTCACGTGCTTGGTGCAAAGGCATGAATGTCCATCATCATCTCATGGCACACCTGGGAGACAAGGACCTGCACTTGGCTTTCTAATCTGCACACTCTATTAGGCATCCGTGTAGTTTTGTTGGGGCAAGGATCAGTAAGTGAGTGCAGGAAAGGGGAAATGAAGCCAAGGTAAATCTCTTTGTAGAGATATGACCTAGACTACGACAGCATTTATGGGACCCTGATTTAGTAAACTACCATTTATAAATAAATATACAACTACAAAACCTGATTTTTCTAATCCCTACTACCATGCAAAATCAGAATTTATTTCCTATGAAGCATTAACTGTCACCCATTTGCTCCACTGCTAATACTCATATAAAATATTAGCTTTCTACCACGCTGGGTTTCTTTCAAAGCATCATGTCTACTCAAAGAATATATTGCAACCATTTTTCCTTCACCTTGCCTCATTTTAAAAATTCCAGTCCATTATAACTGAAACTGAGCCAAGAAGCAATGAAAAACCTAAGAAATTTCAGATTGGAAGATATTTGAACAGAAAGATTAAACCTGACTAAAAAAATTCTTCACTACGAGCAGTCTAGCTCGGTAAATGCCACTGGCGAGACTTCTACCTGCCGTAAAGTAATAGCTCCATAAATGGGAAACAACACCACTTTACAACAGCTGAGATTGCTACCCACTGTCAGCAATGCTGAATTCCAGGCAATATGAGCAATTTCATGCCAAGCCATAAAGTGCGGTCTTATTTGGGGTGCAGATACCACAGGTAGGGAGCCTTATAAAAATGTGTAATAAATACCACATCATTGCAATGGCAATGATGATACGTCCATCGCTTCAGCACAGGGTCACTCCATATGGCTCACACCAGAAAGCTCCAGGGGTCCTGGGTGCCTCTGGCAGTCTTACAGGGTGACTCCTGAACACTGGTTATGAGCCACATAAACATTAAACCAAGACATAAAACTCTTAAAATATCAGCTGTTTTGGGCTGAAGCCCAGCCTCATAATGGGGGCATGTCTTTATCACTCTCAGGTGCCTGGTCCCTCACTGTGAGCCCACCTGGCTGAACTTCCCACAGAGGCAGCAGAGGTGCCTGGGGCATGGGTGCGCAGTCCCAGCACCCGTGCGAGCCCAGCTAGGCGGCCGCACGTGCCCTGGGGCAGCAGGCAGGCCCGGGAAGCTGCAGCCTTATGCCCTGGAGGTATAGCCTAATGACACTCCCAAGATAGCATGTCAGCCAAGAGGTTGCCGGACCAAACTCCTGCCAAACTCAGGCCGCTCTCTAGGCAGGCAGACAACAATTGTAATGCCAAAATTAGCCTACAAAGGAGGAGGTGCTTAATCATTCTGGCCTTCATTAGGGCTCTTGTTTGAGAGGTAAAGCAGGTAAAAACTGGTATTATGGACCAGCCTTCCAGATTTAGTGTGTATCTCAAAGTTGGCCATCTTTAGATAAAATTAAAAGCTGTCCCGGAGCCAAAATCTCTGCTGAACAAGGTGCCATGAGCACCGCTCCCTCCTCTCCTTCTGGCCTCGTGCATGGCGTGCAGGCGGCTCGCACCAGGGTATGCGGTGTCGGGGTTATTGCATTCCCTTCTATGCTTAGAAAACACCTGGCACTGGCATCTGTTTTCTGCTCTGAGACTTTGGAGATGCAGGCAACGGTGCTGAAGGTGAGCACTGCTTCTGCAGCATCAGATGATGCAAAGACCCAACAGCACACCAGAAAATGTACAGACACTTTATGAACGTTGGTACACACAACTTAGCTGAGTTTAGGCACACAGGACCCATCCTCGCCTGCAGGAGCCTAAGTCACCTCCCTGCAGCTGGCCATGCTCTTTTCTGGACCAGAGCAGTGTTTGTTGCCAGACACCAGGGCTGGATGTCTCACAATGCTGCACAGAGCACTAGGAGGACTCAGCCCTGAGGGGACGGGTGCTTTCCCAGAACACGGCCCGTGCCTTAGCACTGCAAGGCAGCACTGGCAGCCCGGCCCCGCGGCTGGCACGGCCACAGAGCAAGGAACGACAGCCGCTGCCATGCACCGTCCTGCATAACTGAGATGGTGAAACAACAGAATAACCCTAGAAATGGCAATCTGGATTCAGACTGAAGTCCAGCCCGCACGATCACCCGTGGGAGGCAGGGTTAATTCATAAGGAAGAAGGTATAAAAACTCGTATTAGCAAGCCAGGAATAACCTGCCCCAACACAGGCAGTTTTCTGCCCCCAGTTAGAAACTCCCACAAGACCTGACAGGAGCTGTGATACCCCTGCCATAACTCCTGTGAGCAGCAGTCCTTGTGCCTTGGCCAGAAGCATCACTCCTCTGTGCCCCCCCGGGTGCTGGGCACATGCTGCACCTGCACAGGGAGTTCCCCAGGTTCGTTACCTAATGGGCAGTAATGACTTCCTTTACAGTTCATCATTTCATTGCTTGGACCCTGCTTCTTTCTGCTGTTGAGTCAGCCCTGCAGCCAATATCAGTTTTAAATACTCTGGACTAGCAAAATGGAAATCATCTACTGATTCACTGCACCACAGCATCCTCGTGCCTTGCCAGGGCACCCGGCTCTGCAGCATCTCCGGAGCAGAGCGCGCTCCCTGCTGAGGAGCGCATTCAGTATTGACCAGCCGCCGCTCTGCCTGCCTGCTCATCTATCATCTATAAATAAATGTGAACCTGCTCACATCTACAGAAACAGCGACGCTGTGAGAAATGTGAGTGAATCACTACAGGGAGGGCATCGTTATGAATGGGTGCCTCCACCCTCCTCAGAAAAGTCTACCAGTTTTATGGCTCCTCCAAACCAACCATTACATTAAATCACATCCTTCTTGTTTGATCCCATTCTTTCCAACACCTCCGCATACAAGAGAACATCTCCGGGCCCCCAGTAATTCGCAGCATTCATCTCTGCCTTCACCCCACACAGCTCTGTTCAACGCAGGTTGCCCAATAATGCTCAAAATATTCAGACTAGCCTGTGTCACTGATGGATACAAAGGCACCGAGATCTCTTCACTGCTACTCACAATGCTGTCTCTGGTGTTGCCAAACTGCCTGTTTAATTTCTGACAGTACCTCCGCAGCAGGCAAAGCCTCCCCCGAGGCGGCTGCAGTGGCATCTCAGCTGCCCGGCACTCACACGGGCACGTCAGGCAGCGGGTGAAGCACCGAGAAACAGTGCTGAAATGGCACAGAGACGGTGCGAAGGGTGGTGGGCAACACAGCAGGTAAATACACAGAGACAGGCAGCAGGAGGCTGAAGATGAAGGAGAGAAGTTACTGCAGCAGGGCCGAGGGACATCACCTATAGCTCCTCAGGAATTGGAGCAAAGCACAGAGATTCAGCTGTCTCCTATAACTCAAGGACTGAAGACAAGAGTGTTAACTCACTCCCCAATGTGGCACACAGAGATCACAGCAGGATGATGCTGGAGAGGAAAAAACTTGTTTTACTAACATATTTGGGAAAAGCAGCTGGATGCACAGAGAACATGTAGGTAGCCACAAGTAGAGAGATGAGACACATTGCTATCCAGAAAATATATTGCTGGAACTAGCCCAGCACACACCGGGGCAGTACATCAGAGAATACAGCTATGCTATCTGAGCATCTACTGCAACGCAGATTCCTTCCTGGCAAAGCTTGCCTTGGGCCAGCTTCGCCCACCTGCTCGATCCGCTTTGCACTGCTGTCTGCTTTCCAGGTGCCAGCGAGGAGGTGCAGGTTGCGCGCACCTGCAGAGCCTCGCAACGCTCCTCCGCACGCTGGGCACTGCCTTCGCTCCCAGCCCGCTGCTCCGAGCCATGCGGCGGCTCGCACCCTACCAGGAGCACACAACACGATGCCAAAATCTGCCCTGGGTCTTTTGAGGACATCCCCTCCCCAACCTCCTGCACAGGGACAGAACAATGCCCAAGTGTGCCCTGTGGGCATGGGGAAGGGAGCGGGGGCTGTTGTCTTAACAGGACGCGCAAATGACAAGTGAGGGACAAGAAACACAGCAAGATCCTGCAGCTCCTGCAGGCAGACACCCCTTAAAAAAAAAAAAAAAAAGCTAAAAAATTAAGAAAGGAAAGAAAGTGCCTCAAGCAGAAATGTTCTCTGGATTGAAAAGCTGGTCTGGGAAAGCCACATCACAGTGATGGGCTGGGAGCAGTGCACCAAGAAGGATGCCAGGAGTCCTCTGGCCCAGCCAGGACAGCCACAGGTCTTACCAGCCCACGGACAAGCACGGGCAACAAGCAGCCACCCCCGTTCAGACCTTACCAGGTACCCCGTGCCGAGGGGGAGCTGGACACCCTGGAGAGGCCTGCGGAGGCAAGCTGGTCCTGAGAAAACATCCTCCTCACCAGCAAACCGATGGTCGAATGATAAGTATAAATGACAGGCAGTAATTCTCAGCAAGCGTAGATCACAATGAAGTATCGCAGTATCACAGAATGGTGGGGGTTGGAAGGGACCTCTGGAGCTCACCCCGTCCCATCCCCCTGCTTGAGCAGGCACACCCAGAGCAGGGGGCACAGGACCGCGTCCAGGCGGGGGGTGAATGTCTCCAGGGAAGGGACCCCACAGCCCCTCTGGGCAGCCTGTGCCCCTGCTCTGGCACCCGCACAGCAAAGGGGTTTCTCCTCATGTTCAGGTGGAACTTCCCGTGTTCCACCTTGTGCCCGTTGCCCCTTGGCCTGGCGTTGGGCACCACTGAAAAGAGCCCGGCCCCATCCTCCTGACACCCGCCCTTCAGATATTTATAAGCATTGATGAGATCCCCCCTCAGCCTTCTCTTCTCCAGGCTGAACAAGCCCAGGTCTCTCAGCCTTTCCTCACAAGGGAGATGCTCCAGTCCCTGATCCCCTTGGCAGCTCTGCACTGGCCTTGCTCCAGCAGTTCCCTGCCCTTCTTGAGCTGGGGGGCCCAGAACTGGACCCAGCACTGCAAGCGTGGCCTCACTGGGGCAGAGTAGAGGGAGAGGATAACCTTCCTCACCCTGCTGGCCACAATCCTTTAATGCATCCCAGGGCACCGCTGGCCTCCTTGGCCCCAAGGGCCTGGTGCTGGCTCAGGCTCGCTGCCCCACAGCTCTGCCAGGGCCTTCTCAGCAGAGCTGCTCTCCAGCAGGTCCCCCCCAGCCTGTGCTGGTGCGGGGGGTTGTTCCCCCCCAGGGGCAGGACCTGGCACTTGCTCTTGTTGAATTCCCTGAGGTTCCCCTGGACCCAGCTCTCCAGCCTGGCCAGGTCTCGCTGGATGGCAGCACAATCAGCCACTCCTCCCAGTTCGGTATCATCAGCGAACTTGCTGAGGGGATGCTCTGTCCCTTGGTCCAGGTCATTGATGAATCTGTTGAACAGGACAGGACCCAGCACAGACCCCTGGGGAACACCGCTAGTAGTGACAGGCCTCCATCCAGACTCTGCCCCATTGATCACAACTCCCTGAGCTCTGCCATTCAGCCAGTTCTCAATTCACCTCACTGTCCTCCCATGTAACCCACACTTTCTTCCTAAGCTCACTTGTGAGGATGTTATATGGGAGACAGTGTCAAATGCCTTGCTTGAAGTCAGGATAGACATCATCCCCTGCTTTCCCTTCATCTCCCCAGCCAGTCATGCCATCATAGAAGGCTGTCAGGTTGGTCAAGCATGGTCTTCCCTTGGTCGACACACGTTGACTGCTTCAGAGAACCTTCTTTTCCTCTGCATGCCTGGAGATGACCTCCAGGATGAGCTGTTCCATCACCTTTCTGGGGTTCGTTTATGAGAAATGAAGCCACAGGAGTTGTGTGGTGCAGCTGGGTGCAAAGGAAATCATGTTTCTTTCTGGTAGCTTTAAATGTCACCTCCCCATTTCACTGACACTTCCCCTCCTCCAGACAAACCGGGCCGCCCTGGCCTGTTGCTGCTCCACTGGCAGACCCCTCCTCAGCAGTGCTGCTGCCCACCCCAGGGCACTGCCTGTGTCCTCTGCTCAGCAGGGGCAGCCAGGACTGTACTCCAGCCCAGTAGAATGTCCCACCGAGTGACAGAACAGCATTGTCATGTCATTGACATTATTTTCCATCTCATTTTATATATTCTGATATATTTTGTTCTGTATTTTAATGAGTGAGTCCTCATAAAAAAGCAGAGATTTTTCATGGCAGTGCTGACAAGGAAGCCTGTGGGACTGCAGTTAATTTAAAATCCAGCAAAATGTAGAAGTTGTCTGAATTTCCTCCTTGCAGTACACATTGCCTCTATTTATCAACAAACTCCATTGGTCTTTGAAGTTTCACAGCTTCCTCTAGTACAAAATAACTAAGCCAGGGACCAGCAGTGCAGAGATGCCGAGCGAGGGTGGCACAAAGACCAGCTCTGGAGGGTTTGCAGGTGCCCCAGAGTCCCAGGCTGTCCTGAATTAGGATTCTGGGAGGCAGGGAGAGCTGCTGCCCGGTCACAAGCTGTCTGCCAACGCCGGGGGCAATGGCTCTGCCTCCCACCAAGCCTGCTGCAGGGCAGGAGTCAGGAACCAACACCAAGAGCAGCCTCCAGCCTGGGTAAAAGTAGGGACTGGCACACCACCCTGAAAGGCTGTCAGCGGACAGGAACAACGGTGGGTGCGTTTGCTATATTGTTCTCATTGTAGTAGCCATTTTTAAATGTGGATAATTTATTTTCTCTTAGATAAAGTTCATGGTGTTGCTCTGCACCATACCCGTAAGTGCCTAGTTTCCATATTAACCTCACACAAGCGGAAACCTAATGAAAGCTCTCAAAACCCTTGAGTGTTAGCGCCAGTCAGTGGTCCTCTTTGCTTTACTCTCTCCCTCCGTTTCCTCACTTCCATCTCCCATTTGGCCTTTTCTCCTCATCTCCATCATTCATCCTGTTGTTCCTAGCCCTCTAGTATCAAAAAGATCAAAATGCTATATGGGAGAAAAAAAACCCACTCTAATGCGTTATTTGTACATCATGGTAAGATTTATAATGTAACGTTTTAATGTTTTGAACAGGTGAAACTGAAATCCCAGGCTAAAAAATCCCATTACAGTTTAAGCCCTTCTCCCCTCATGTAGCCACCACCTGCTAAACATAAATACGTTGTGTAATCCCGTTGGCACGTGCCATCACAGCACTCTGCTCAGGGTGACACGGTTTCTCTTCCCAAACCCCAGTTTGCCCTGCCAGCTCAGGGGGAGAGGACAGTAAAGGAATTCTCCTCTGTGACACTCTCCATCCTGCCTGTTGCGCCACCTCACCTTGGCTGAAGACGTCAGATCCCACCACAGTCCATGCAAATTCCTCCTTGGGAAGACACCATCACTTTGCTCTTGGTGGCTCACGCTGTTTTCCCCAAACCCAGATTCCCACTCCCAGAAGTCCCGTTACTCTTGGATAGTCTCCTAGACCAGCTGTGCAGCCTTATCTATGGCCTCTTCCAAAGGTCCTGTCTTGTGCAGCTCTGCCTGCATCATGCCAGCACTTCCCGTACTGCCCTTACAGATATTGTTACGGCTTTTGATTTTTCAGGCCATTCTGACTGATTGCTGTTATCTTTCTGAAACTCCCCTTCGGAAGTCGGCAAGGCAAGTTTTCAGTGACTCTCCTTCCTCAAGATGCTGAGCCCAGTAAAACTGTTGCCATTCACTACTCCACATTTTCTGGAAGGCGGCTATTCCCGTAACTCCGTGCACAGGCAGCAGCAGCGCGATGCACAGGTAATCGCAGCACAGCTGCTCCTCCGATGCACTCGCAGGCAGCAGTCCCCAGGGATCGCTGGCGGAGCGCGAGACACCCCCCAGAGTTCCTGGCCTGGGACACACGGCCACAGGGCCTCACCGTGAAGCCCTTCCCCACCAAGAAGCCACCCCACCGCTGGGCTCTGGCAGCCCTCCCATTCCCACATCCCCAGGCTTTGGGCTTTGTCTCCACGGCAGCTCTGGATTGCGTCAGCCATTCGAACTTCAACTCCTCAGACTCTGCCAAACCTTCCCAAATACTGCTCCGACTGTCCCGGACCTGATCTCCTCTTCTGAATGTCAGTTCAGATCTAATGCTAGCCAGTCGTGTCTCCTCACTCTACCATCTTGCCAAGACCTTCCTCCACTGCGGGACACTCCGTTCACCTGGAACAAAACAGCTCTCCAGGAGAGTCCTGCAAACTCTGCCGCACTTCAGAAATCCTGCAGTATAGTTTTCTGACAAAAAAGTCAATGTTTTAACTGACAGAATACGTGAAAGCCTGTCCAAATGCTCTGCCATTCATTCAGGTGTTGAGTTATATTTATTGTACGAGCTGCGTGCGCCGCTCACTCTCTTCGAACTGCTGCAGATTTTTGCCCCAGCTAAAAGCCAGGACTAGTGGCACGAGGGGTGGACCTTCGGTGGTCCTGGAGGCAGGGCAGGCACCTGCACCCCAGCAGAGGAGAGTGCTCTGCTGGGCACCTCCACTCCTCTGATCTAGTTCCATTTTAATTTTGCCCAACTGAAATAAATATTCCTGAAGCTTTGCTGGTATCCCAAACTGACAGCGTATATTCTTATGGGAACTTTGAAGCAAACAGAAAAAGCTATTACAGAGACAAACATGCCTGGCATGGAGGTAATCTCACTTGAATATTGCTCAGATTCCCTTTTGGTTTATCAAAACTTAAAAGGCATTTGTCCTAGTTACTTCAGGCGCATTTTGGTGTGCATCAAGGGGAGCAGCACGTCTCAGAGACGCGTTGTGGTGCGGGCATTTACTGGCACGTTTAAGGTGAGACTCAGTCCTGAGAAGACATTCTGCCAAAGCAGGTTTCTCTCCTGCAGCTGACGGATGGCAGAGGGAAGCTGGCTCCGGGGGCATACGGGGTCTGCAGCGGGGCCGGCCGGGAGCAGCCACCCTGCAAGGGCCGGTGCACCGGGAGCCGGGGGCGCACTGCCCCACGGACAGGGGCGCAGCCCTGGGATGCAAAGGGGACAGGCCAGCAGGACCGAGAGCGGGGAATACGGGGCAAGCGCCGGGCACAAGGCGGGTCCCAGAGCCCCCAGGCACAGGCACCCCATGGCGCAGCGTGAGAGCAGCGATGATGTCCTGAGCTCAGAGGCAGCTCCCCAGCCGAGAAGCTGCCCTCCATGAGGCTTCCCACACCCTCCTGACTGAGCCCCATCCCAGAGCCCGACCCCAGCTGCAGCTGGGGCAGCTGGAGCCCTCAGCAAGTGGCAGGAGCACACCCGGGGTGGGAGAGATGAGGCCCTGCCAGCTGCTTTACCGACAAGTTTTTGGAGCCCGCTTTTCTAGATTAGAGGGCTGGACCAGATGACCTCCAGATGTCCCTTCCAAATGAAATTACTCCGCAAGGCTGTAAGTCCTCTGCAAACACCCCGTATTTCCTGCACAAGGTCTCCAGCTGACAGCTGGGGACTCAGTCTCCCCCCTGCACGTTTCTCCACAAAGCACTGTCCATCTAATTGCTTACTGGTGGAGGTGTCTTGGACTATGGTGTCACACTAGGAGCCAGAGCTCCCCCACCTATGCTCTTCGCCCTCCCACCCTAAACTAAAACATGACACCCAAAGCGCTGGGCATGGCCCTGGCGTTGCTGCGCTGCTCAGCGCTACCAGCTGAGCTGCCGGCAGTGCAGAAGGACCGTAGGCAGCCTGGCGACCCCAGGAGCATCCGGAGAAGTGAATGGCCTGTGCATCACCCACCTCCAGGGTCCCCCACCACCACCCCAGGGATTTATTTCTGAGAAGCTGCTGTAGGGGAAACTCAGGCTACAGCTGAGATGCAGAGGGGACTCAAATCAGCAGCTGGTGCCAAGCTGAAAACTGAGACACAGAGATGAAAATGAAACAGATTGTGGTAATTTCTTCTCAAATCCCTGATGCAGGTAGAACAAATCAAACGGATCTAACCCTTTCAAAAGCCAGGAAGGGAAAACAAATCATCTAAGGCTTTTAATAAATAAATAAATAAACCAGTGACTTAGTATTTAGGGCAAAGATCTCATTCACATTGCTGAGGAAAAAAAGGGATTGGGAATAGTGAATCAGTTCATATTGTTCCATGTAATAATATAAAAAAAAGAGATTGGGACATGGTATTTGTTTTATTAAACTCCCCAAGGAGAGGTCAAGAATATTAGAAATAAAGTCCCCAGGTTCCAGTTGATGCAATAACTGCAGTTTTAGCAATTTCAGAAGAAGGATGTTTCTTCAAGGTGGCAAAGTGCCAAGAATCTTCAGGGGAGGCGCTAGAAAAGGACGCTCTGTATTTCCTTGCCACGGAAGAGCACTGAGCTCAGTGCAGTTTTTATGGAGAGTGCCTGTCTGAACAGGACATCGGCAATTCACATTCCCTTTCGCAGAGATACTCACAGATCGGACCAAAGGAGGAGATATTTCAGAGAGTGGGGAGGATAATCCCCGGTTTCTTCAGCACACGTCCTGCTCTTTACGCACATGCCAGGGCAGGTGTCAGGCAAAACACCAGGCTTGCCAGATATCCATTCTGATCCAGACGAGTGTCTTATGCCATGCCCCTCTGATGCTACCTTATGGGTCTTAGGGATAGGAAGAGACTGGGGAAGGATCAGAACACTGTCTGGCAAGCTTCTGGAGTATGTTCATGATCATTTATTTTTACAGAGAAGATGCAGAAAACAGCCATAGAAACTCTTCTAGCACTTTGATTCCAAGTGGCTGAAAACATGAAGGCAGAGGTAATGTTGGCAGGAATGATCATGAAATGATAAGTGTTTGGCACTTCTTAGGAAGAAAGTGAGAAAGACCAACAAAATATGAGCAATGCATTGTGAAGCCAACCTCTATATGTTCTTGAATATTGGAGGCAAGGTTTCATGAAAGGCCAGCCCAGGGTGGGACGGATGGCCTCCAGAGATCCCTTTTAATCCAAACTGTTACATGATCCCATGATGGGGAAGGCGAAGGATAACAGACTTCAGACCTATCCCAACATGGAGGATGCATAAGCAGTGAAGTAAGAAACCAGCTAAATCATAAGACAATCATTGACTTCAAACACACTACATGAACTGGAAAACAGGAGGGATTGCTATAGACAGATGGAAAGGAAAAGCACAAGCATGAGAGGAAATGATACCATGGTGAGAAGCAAGTATTCATTCTGTAAATACACTGAGACCAAGGAAAAGATCCCAGGAATTGCTGGCAGTTGTTGGTGCTCCTTTGGCTAACTGCAGAGAGGGAAAGCCTTCAATGGCTGAAACTGAGAAGACCAATGTGCTTAACACTTGTTTTTTCTTTAAATAAGAAATCAACCACGAGATTTCAGAGGCAGAGAGTTAAGATCCTACCTGGAAACCAGACGGAGAATTAATTAAGAATATTTGGATGTGCCTGACTACACATGTGGTAGGAACTTTTAGAACAGATTGAAGCAATCTTGGAATACCTAAGGTCATCTGTGTGGGTGCCAGAGCAGTGGCACAGGCTGCCCAGAGAGGCTGTGGGGTCCCTTCCCTGGAGACATTCACACCCCGCCTGGACACGGTCCTGTGCCCCTGCTCTGGGGGTGCCTGGTCAAGCAGGCGGTGGGACGGGGTGAGCTCCCGAGGGCCCTGCCAACCCCCACCATGCTGGGATTCTGTGATCTTTGAAAGCTCATGTTACATAGTGTGTCCAAAAGAGTGGAAAATAGCAAATGGCCAAAAAAGGGGGGGAAAAAAAAAGCTAAATAAATACCGTCACTTCACTTCTTGGAAAAAAATATTGGAACAAATAACAAGCCAAAGTATTTGCGCTTGCCTTGAAGGAAGCAATGCGGTAACAGTCAGAAGGGATTTGTCAAGGACAGACTGCGAGAGGAGCCGGCTGCCGAGCAGCAGCCGCACACCTCAGCCTTTGCTGGGCTCCTCACAGCCCCACAGCTGCCCTGAGAACGCCCAGCCGCAGGGTGGGAGAACAACCCTCCGATGCCTCCCGATGTCAAAGGGTGGAGGTACCCAGGGGCTGACCTGGGTCAGCGTCCCCTTTAGTAAAGTGAACAACGCATTGGAGATGATCTTTGCCAAACCTACAGGCAGTACAGGGGCTGCAAAATACTCCAAAGAACAGGATTAGGGTTTAAATGGATCCTGATAAACTGAAGGTACTAAAACTATGCAGGAATCACCAACTGCACAAGGAATCAGATAGGGAAACACTGGTTATGTAGTGGGTTTTGAGGGGGAAAAAACATGGAGGCTATCACACGCTGAATATGAGTCACACATCACACCATTTCCTAAAACGCAATATGATGAGCTATCAAAACTACAGCCTGAAAACCATGCAACACAATTCTGCTGCTGCACTCCTCTGCTGCCGTGTGCCTGCTCTGGGCACCACACTGCCGGGAAGGAGTGGGATGGTGGGAGCCTGGAGGGGAGCCTGGAGAGCAGCCAGGGCAGGAGCTCGGTGAAAATGGACCTTTGGGAAGGGCAAGGCAATGGGGGCAAACAGCCGACAGAAGAGACGACACCAAGGAAAACATGGCAAGCAGCCTTCAGGTGTGCGAGACTGCTACGAGGGGGAAGTGAGCGAGCTCTTCACCGTACCTAAGCAGAGTAAATGTGGCATTACAAACCAGTGGAAGAAATATTCAGATCAGCCATTAGAAAACTTCCTAGTGGTGAGGACAGAGGGAGGCAGGAGTGAGGAAAAAGGCCAGGGCACATCCGTCACCGGGGTCTCCCAAGAACAGTCAGATGAGCACAGTCAGCGTTCTGTGGGTTGCACCCTCGCTGGACCACCCATCACACAGCCAGGGGGGTTCAGAGCCAACTGCATCAGCAACAGCCTCCCCCAGGGCTTGCTCTCAGGAGCGGGTTATTAGCACAAATGCAGATGATCACCAAAAGGCATTTGGGGACACGCCATGCGAGGCTTACCCAAGCCACGCTGGGATGGATTAACCTCAGGCGTCACTCAGGTCCTCTGCTCCACGCTCCTTGTCGCCCTGCCCATCCCACTTGAGACAGGCTCCTGGCCACGAGCCACCCCTCACCACAAGGACGGTCGACCCCAGGCTAGCACCCACCACCCCTGCCCCAGGGCCAGACCTGGGCTCCCATGCTCGGCCTCCCCTGGCCAGTGGACCTGCCGCTCAGCCTCCATGGAGGTCGGAGAGCTGCAGACCACGGGAGGACTCCGGCACCACAACCACTGGTGGGGCTGAAGTCGTGAGAGCAACATGGACAAGTAACTGCTCCTGCTGTTGGTGCAGCTGAGCGCCAGCGCCGAGGCTACCGCCAGCCAGCCCACAGGCGCACGAGGTGCTTCTGGAAAAAATGAAACGCTAATGCTAAACTAGTTTTCATTTAAATCCTCTTTGTCATCCTGAATATATTTGCAAAACAATCAGAATTTTGCTGGGAGTCTTCACCCTCAAAATAAAGAATTTTTGGGCAAAATTGCCGATACTAAATTTTCTTGATATTTACTCTAATAAAAATCTGACCCAGAATCAATCTTTCTGCAAGACTTTTCAAGGAAGATGTGAGAGGACTCTGCATGTTTATGGATGCTTTGTCGCTTACCACAAAGCAAAGGCTTTCTTGTTTGAAAACAAACATGCCTGGGAACAGAGTATTCAGATGAGACAGGGATCACCGCACCGCTCTTCCCCAGCCCAGAGTAAATAAAAGCTCTGTCAGACCAACACAAACACACTGCGAACGGACCGGGAGAGCAAGAAGGGCAAAAAACAAGTGAAAGAAATACCAGGTCAAATAAAATACCACTATTAATTAGCTGGTCTAAGCAGTTGTTAGGACACAGCGTCATGCTGAACAGCAATGGTGTGTGCATACAGCTGTGTAATTTAAGAGAATATCAGCCCGTGCGACTTGGAGAGCGTGACAGGAGGGGACACGGGGCAGTGGCTATTGGGCTCAAACCCTACTGCCTGATTGACAGCCTCTGCTTCTCCTCCCCTCTGACTTACCACCTCTTTTTTTCTCACATCACTAAGACCACCTCTGTATGATCCTGAACTTGCCAGCAGGTACCAGCCACTGAACACGCAGGTTGCACACATGTGACTTTCACCTGTCCCAAACTCAGTGTAATGAATTTCACAATCCTCCAATCCCTGCAAAAATATCCAAGTTTATGAAAATAATGGAGTAAAATGCACTTTCATATGCATTTTATAAAATGCATATGGCTAGGAATAATTAAGTCATCTCCAGCAATGCTTTAGAAGTTTGCACAAGCAGGAGACAGAAGAACACGGGGTGGGTACTCACTCTAGCAGCGCTTGGCAGCAGGACGAAGAGAAAACTGCCTTCCTCTGCCCTTTCTGGGCAGAGCTGTGATGGACGGCACGGCGAGCAGCCTTCCCACTGGCTCCAACGCAGAGCCAGTCAGCCCAGGCACCAACACTCAGCAGGTGATTCGGAGGCCTGTGCACCAAGCCAAAGAGGAGCCCCAAGCCTGCGGCAGCATCCCACCCCTCCTGCACTCGGCGGGGAGCATAGGGGAGACATGGGGCCAGCAGGCAGGGCAGCAGCTACGCAGGTCGAAGCCCACAGTGCAGCACATCACCTGCCGGCCACCGGCTCTTCCAGTAGCACTAGAGACCCACTTTTACAAGCTCCCCTCGTGCTGCTGCCCATGGCAGACCCCAAATCCCCCAGCACCTCCATGTCCAGCCAAGCTCCTGCTCCCTCCCCACCACGAACTGCCTGGCTGGGTACGGCTTGACCATTCCCTAGCTGCCTTCCTCCTGCCTTGCCATCAGGAGCTCCAGGTAATTTTGAGAATACCTCCAAAACCTTATTAATTATAAAAGCCCACAGTATTCTTTTTTACACACCCCAACCTCCTAATGCTTTTATAATCATACTGTGCTTCTGGCTTCAGCAAGTCCCAAGGCGGCGAATTCCTGAGCTAACTGCAGGGTGAAGAAAAACCACTGTTTCGTACTGCTCTTACATGTGCTCGCCATTAATTTCATTGCATGCTCCTTTCTCCTTGTGCCGTGAAACAGGCAGAGGTTCCCTTTTTCCCCTCTGATAAGCCATTCAGTATTTTCAATATTTTTAACATATTTCCTCCTATTCATCTCGTTTCTAAGGTAACAATCCTGTTGTTCTTCATCTCTCTCCAAAGAAGATATTTTTTTTCCTCATTCCTGATCATTTTCACTGCATCTCTGAAACCCTTTAGCTCACCCTGTTCTTGCTGACTGGTAGTGCCCAGCCTGGTATGCAGCGCTCCGAGGTGCCATCATTGATTTTGACCAAGGCACTAAACGGTTTTCCATATTACCATCCATCACACTGTTAGGTCATCTAATATCACTACATTTTGTATTGAAGTTGCACATTGAGCAGAGCCCTCCGTTGAGCTGTTTAGAAAACACCCTGCAACTTCTCTTGAGTTAAACTATTAATTAATAATCCTACTAGGTACATGAGTGGTTCAATTTTTTTTCCCCCTCTAGTAGCTATTTTACATTTATTTTCATTATTTTTTATTCACTGACATGTTTCTTTTTTCCCCAAATTCTTTAGATTGCCTCAAAGGGCCTCAGAGCTGTTTCTGCTATGGAGTTAATGTAAATAGCTACCACCTAGATTAGTTCTTCAATGCTCAAATCCATTTGTTGGTCATTAGTGAACACAGCTACATATCAGACCTGGTACACACTCGTCAAACTCCTGCTCTGGCCTCACGGTATCAGAGTTTCTCGTTAGCCCTTTCTGAGCAGACGCTGCTTTACATCAGCCATGGCTGCAGTCACTCTCGCCTCTCCACTAACAGAGGGCTTCCAAAAGCAAAGCCTGACCCCAGTGGTCGCCGAAGGGACCCTTGGCCATGGAGGCTCTCCAGCAGCACTTCTGCTGTCTGAGGGGAGCAGCAGCCGTCCTCCTGGATCAGAACGGGTGCCCATGCCTGGCTTCCAGCCGAAGGCAAGCACCAGTTGTGGTGAGCAGTGTCAGAGCCGATGTTTGCATTGCACGTGGCCAGCGAGGGACGGGGAGCAGCAGGAGAACACAAGGTCCACGTCGCAGCCTATGGGCTGCAGAAACCACCCGAAGCACAAGGAAGGCCTCCCCATGCTGCTCAGCGGGTCAGGCAAGGGTGTCCATCAGCCGCTCCCGGGCCCCGGAGGGTTCAGTCGAGCAATGCCACCACCGGGGCCCGCAGGCAGAATAACCCAAATAACCACGGGTCAGTTGGGATGCATTAAGTGTTGGCTTATCTGCAATGTGCCACCTCGGAGTATCAGTTTTCAAGATGCATTCATTGTCATAGCAACGACCAGCGCAACGCGGCATTGATGTACTTACCGTTTTTCTGAGACGCAAGATTAGACTGAGGGCTGGGGAGAAGATCAAGGCAAACACCCCTCGGTGCTTGCTCCAGGCCCCGGGCAGCCCCGCTCCCTGCGGTGCACCAACAGGGAGACACAGGGCCGCATCGGGCTCCACTGACCTTCCCACTCCCCACCTGCCGCCCAGGGTCCCGCGGGTGCCCGGCCCCGTGCAGGCATGGGGGCTCCGCTGGGTGCCGAGGCACGTGCCGGCTGTGGCACGGGGCAGCCCTGCTCTGCCTCCCCCCGGCCCCTTACCTGGCCTTGCCGCGGCTGCTCCTCCGGAGCGTGGGCAGGTCGGCCTCCTTCTCCTCCTGAACCCGCTGCAGGGATGGGGAGCGGCTGTGGGCACTGCGGGCGCTGCCAGAGCTTGCCAGGCTGCCATCCCCCGCCCCGGCCCCCGCTGCTGCCTCCTGCATCTGCGCCAGCAGCTGCGGGGGCAGGCTGCGGAGCGAGGGCACCGGCGAGTAGGACGCCCGGCTCTCGGCCTTCAGGTTGTTGTCGCTGGCCGAGCGCTGCAGCATTCGCGGGGAGGAGAGGCCGCCGGCGCCGAGGATCCGTCTCCGCTTCGTGTAGCTGGGAGTTTCTCTGAAAGGCACTGCAAAAGAGCCAGGGAAATCAGCATTAGCTACCAGGTGCACAGTGCAAAGCCAGCGTTGGCCAGCCACGCTTGGGCTGGAAGATGGCGGCAACGCTGGACGGCTGGGAAGCCGGGAACGGCCGGGGCAGAGGAGGACGCAGCTCCACCTGCTACCAGCACCACCCCAGGGAAACCACCCTGGGAGCATGTGGGGCAGGCGAGCCCGACCGCAGCGCACAGGCACGGGGAGGACTTGGAGATGGCATCTCAGGAAGCATCGAGGAGCGCTGCCAGAGGCAGAGCCGGCGCCGGCAAGGGCACGCAGGGAGGGCACACGGCGCCACCGGTGGGACCCCTGCCAGCCCCTCTCCAACTGCCGCCCCTCGGTTCAGAGGTGGCGACACAAGCATGGGACGTTGATGCTGGCAGTAACCCCAGCCACTGCTTACTCTTCTTTTTCAGAGGCAAGGAAGGCCTAAATCTACAGGTTCAGGCATGTGCCAAGCGCAAACCTAGAAAATACAATGCACAGACTAAAATACCAGCTACTCCCTGCCCTACCTGACACTCTACCCAACCCTCGGGAGTGTGCGGAAGAAATGGGCCTCACAAAGGCACCTGAGGATGTAAACCCCCGCCTCTGCCTGAAGCTCTGCAGAAGAAGGAGGAGTGAAACGGGGAACCCGACATGGTCACAGAAGAATAGGGCTCTGCTGCTGAGCCACAGCACTGCAGACCTCAGGTCAGGAAAGACATATTTCCTAAACTTTAATGAACCCACTTCCATCCTGAAGCTTAATGTGCTTGAAGTTTGTCTGACAAGTGTGGCAACATCCAGCCCATTTCTGGTGCAAACGTAGTGGCAGAAGCAAGGGGACAGGGAAAAGCACGCAGAGGTCTCCTGTGCTCCTGCTCAAAGGCACGCTCAGGAGTGGTGTGATCCTGCTCACAGGGGACCTCCCACCCCATCGGCATTCGAGACTCCCCTGGCTTCACCCCTCCGAGGCCACCCCTCCCACAGCAACTTGCACAAAGGCGTGTGAGCCCTGAACACAGTCCGATGGCCACCGCCAAGGGGCTGCAGATCGGGAGCAGCCAGGGAGCTGGCAGAAAGCTGCCCAATGTTGAGCGAGGCCGCAGACCTGTGTCACCCTTGACCGAACACCCTGAAGGCATTTCCCAGCTGTGCCGTGTGGCCGCACTCAGAATATTTTTCCGAGGAATATATTGGGTCCAAAGTACAAGACTTTCAGGCTCCTGTAAATCTTCCTGTTGTCATAGCAACGCGATGCATTTGTTCCCTGATGAGTTTCAACCACGTGGTGTGGGCATTTCTGCTGGCAGCATCCGTGATCCCCTCGGCAGCTCAGCCCAGCTCCCCGGCCTCCTGCCCGCAGCCTCGGTGCAGCCATTGCCCCACGTCCAGGCCACCCAGACAGGAAAAATGGGTCAAAATGGTCACCCAGAGGCCACAGGCAAGGAGGGATGTCAGAGGGAAGGAAGCAAGGCCTGGGCCGTGGGGTAAAATGTGCTGTGGATTCAACATCTGGTAGTTCGCAGGACTGTAGCATGGAGGATGCTGATGCCTGTCCTACCAACACAACACACTGGAGAGGAAGCCACAGTCAGGGCTAACTACAGCCATGCCACAGGCAGTGCTGAACAGGTTTGGTTGACAAGGACTGCCAACCTGAGTTCATGTGTCATCCAGACGTATGACAGATCGCCAGGAGACATTTAATTTTGTACTACATCACTTCTCATAGGAAAACCACTTTAAAAAAATCAGAGAAGCAAACATTAAATGGATGCATGTCATGGTAACTGGCAGATCTAAAAATTATTAGAAATTGAATAGTCGCTGGAAACACATGGAATTTTCTTGCTAGCGTCAAAGAGCTGTTTTCAAACCACGCCAAGTCAGTAACTTTAAGCACGGTTCTTGGAAAAGAAAAGTACAGAATTACTTTTAGTAAAAGTGCCAAATGCTGCCTACTGATAAAGGCACATCAGTCAGTGCCTGAACACTTTTCCAAACCAAAGGCCAATGCACATACTGGTCAAGTGAGTACACCCATGGCGTACTTCCAGGGACCAACACCAAAGGTGAAACCAAGTGATGAGGGGTTTGTAATCTGAGAATGGCCGTGAGCTCATAGCATCAGCCAAGCAAACACGAGCTCAGTGCCGATGTGCCAGAACAATGTGAGCCTGTTACACCCAAGCTGGGGAACAGCGATGCTCCAGAGAGGTGGTCTCAGCAGTGCTCCGTCAGCGGGCAGTGTCACTGCTGGAGAAATGCCAGGTTTGGATCAACACCGTATAAGAACTTTTGTAAACAGGAAATATTCAGCTAGAAAAAAATTGAATCTAGAAAAAACTGCTTAGACCATTTTTCCTCCATCCTGGGAGAAGCCAGGAGCAGCGGACAGCCCTTTGCAGATGACCGGTGCCACCGGTGCTCCGCACCAGCTGTTCAGGCAGAGTCCACGCTGCGCTCCCCACTGCGTGGGTCCATTACTACAAGGAGGCAAAATGGGCCACTCAGAGCACCAGAACTACAGCCAAACCCATGCTGAGGTACTGGCCCGGTCCGTCGCCCTTCCGTGCATGACTGGGCTCAGCATCATTGGTCTTGACACCAAACCAAGAGGGAAAGAAAGAGAAAAACGAGAGTGCAACGATGAAAACTTCAGACAGCAGGAAGTGGCCTGGATTCGCTGTAGTGTGTTTTATAAATTAATTATTATTTTCTTGATATTAATTGCTTAGGAAAAAATCATAACTGTACGTCGAACCGATCATATGCAAGCTTACTGTAAAATAATCCTATTGGCGCACTGCTTTTACCAAGTTGACAAAAGGAAAAAAAAAAGAAAAAAAATTCAGAGATTTATCTTGCAAGGGAAGAAAGAAGATCCTCTTGGTCTGTGCTAGATCTCCTCTGCTCCTGGTTGTCCTAGCTTAACTGAAAAGCAGTAAACCTGTCCTAGTCCCTGCTTTCCCCCACTGCACAGATTTCACATGAGGGAGATGTCGAGTGGGTCAGGGCCAGGTTCAGAGGGGGAAGATCAGCACAGTTCATGGAAAGACATTCACAGCAAGCACCAATTATTGGGCAGTGAGACAAGAACGGGTTGCCCAAGCACTCACTGGTAAAAGGGAAGGTACTTTATAATTCTTGACACAGGTCAGGGCAAGTGGCTTAATTTAGCCTGTCAAATAAATCACCTGGTCACCCATTTCCACGCTTTACGAAAGAAAAGTCATCACCTTATATATTCAAAGTGCTCCCTCCCAACATCAAAATTATAGCGTCCACCATAGAAACAAAGGAAAACACAACCTTTCTCTCAGATTCACATCAGAGAGGAAAAGCAGAGTGGGTGGAGAAAGCAGCCCCAGACTGCTCTGCTACTCACTAATCCATTCATCGTACCATGCAGTATAATGTCCCTGAAGCACAACATAACATAGCATTTACAGGAGTAAACGAGAAGGTATCCAGGTCACATAACAGATTGTAAAGCCAAAGTTTCCCAAGTATTTAATTCCAGAAGCATATTAAGAGGACAGTATTAGAGCTGCAAAGGCAGTCTCCTAAAAGACAGGACTAACCTACAGTAACTGTGCAATTCTAATTTGGCCCCTAGCACACAGGAACCACAAGCGAGGAAGGATTCAGACAGCCTGTTTCATTTGCCAAAGTGGGGTTTAAGGGCAAGGGCATCACGAGTCCCAGAAATGTGACAAAGCCTGCTTTCCAGCACTATCATGGGAGCACAGATTTTTCAGACGATATCTATTTAGATTGCAAAGATCCCTAGGCTCTCAGGTGTCCAGAGATGCTCTGATGTTTCCTGACCCAAGAAGCTGCAGCCAAGGACCCAGACTGTCTACTCTGGCACAAAGACGAGAGCTCAGGGGGACTCGGCAAAGCCCTTGGGAGCCTCAAAAAGGTACAGATGAGGGAAACCTCACCTGTCCTACTTCAGTGCTTAGCTTCTGGCGCCTGGACTGCCTCGAGGCCCATTTCAGGGCCACTGTGCAGCCAGGAAGGCAACTGGACCAAGAGCAGAAGTTCCTGCAGAGGTTAGAGATCTAGAAATGACAGTACATGCCTGGGAAAGCCTGGCTTTCACTGACAACGCTGATGATCAGCCATCCAGACAGCTTCACAGGAGGAGGGCTCTCAGAGGAATACAGCTATTGCTTGTGTAAGCGATACTTCCCTCTCCAGATGCTCCAGAGCTTCTCCAGACCCCTCACCTAAGCCCAGGCTTAAGTCCAGCCAATCTGGAAGCTCTGCCATGCAGATACAGTGCAAGCCTGGGCCTTTCTGGACAAAAATTAGATATTCAGAGAGATACAACCTTGTTCTTAGCTGTGATGTGTAATGAGATGAAGACAGCAAGGAAGACAAAATCTGTTGCACGTGGCAGAAATGTGGAAGATTGTCTGCCACGGCCAGGTGGCAAAGGACAGGAGATACCCAAACTGCATGGGATGTGGGCTGGGGCAAATCCGTAAAGCAGATCCTGAAGCAAAAGAGGACCCAGTGGAAGCAGTTTGATGTTGAAGGGTGCTATGAGTGCACTTATTTGCACGAGGAAGTCCACCAGATCAGCATTTAGCACAGTCACAGGACAGCAAAGGCATCAGGAACACAGCCGGGGGCTGCAGCAGACAGAAAATCAAGTCTACCACATACACAGGGCAGCGATGCGAGCCAAGGACAACCGCAGTCTGCACTGAGCCTGGCTCAGTGCTGGAGCCCTCTAGGCATCCTTTTATTGCTGTTTTTAAATTAGCCTTTCTTGGAGAGGCAAGCAAGAGACCAACAACCCTAACGTGATTTGCTGTTTACTTCTCTCCCTGGGGAAACACCATGTGTTCAAAAGCAAAAGTCTTGGGGAAACTCTCTGCTGTTCTGAGGAAGATGAGTGAAAGATGAGAACTTCGTACTAGGGTTGGAAGTGCCGAATTAACTGTATCTTATAGCATCCTTCAGAGGCCCCGGCTCCCTAACAGAACAGCGCACAGACCAGCCACTTGCTCGCAACAGCCAAATTACGTTGTGTAGCTACATCCAGGTCTCCAGAATGTGCAATAATCCCAGCCCCACGTAATGTCTTAAAAACACAGGAGGATCCCACCTCTGCCTGCACTGTCCTGTGGGACAGCCAGCGCTAAGCTTCTGCACCATTCCAGTGAGGATGCCATGGTCCTGCCTGCTCCCCTGGCTCTAACTCTGAAGGCCAACCTCCTCCAGCACAGCAGTGGCTTCATTCAGTCAAAAATTAGGTCACCCTGAGCTTTAGAGAAAGCTTAGTCCTCTTCTGTTCAGAAGGACATTGAGCAAGGTTCCTTCATGCCACTCTCCCCTCTGTATCCTCTGTGTGAGCCCTACCTTGTCACCGAGATGGGACCCTGTCCCATCCCTTGCTGGCCACTGTCACAGCAGTACGAAGGACTGAAATCATGCTCCTCACCAGAAAGAGGGTAGCCAAAAGGGAGGGCTGGAGAGGGCTCCTAGCAGGCTGGGGATCTGCTGCAGGACGCGAGATGTGTCCCATCCAACAGCTTCCCAGTGCCAGAAGGTGGAGGCACCCGCCCCATCCTCATCCCTTCCCCTGCTCCCGCCCGCACTGGGACTCTGACGCCCCAGGTGTCAGAGCAGCCTGACGGCTCAACTCATCAGCCTCCTGGAAAGCACACGCAGCAAAATGAAACCAATGAATAACCGCGCGGGAGTAGTTTTCTTCTGGGTCAGTGAAAACCAGAGCCACGCAGAGCTAGGGGCAGGAAAGCATGCAGGAGCAAGGCAGACCAGTGGACAAGACCCCCCCTTACGCTGGGAGCTGAGACCGGCACAGCCCTGTCCTAGTGCCAGGTAACCACAGGAGCAACTGCAGGAACATGCCTCCGGCCGGCCAAGATACAGCAGCAGCTGGAAGCAGCTTCATACACCGTCCTCGCAGGGCCGGGGAGGGGTCTGGGCCACCAGGGCAGGAGCCAGCAAGGGAAGAGCGGGAGGGGGCGTGCACAGTGGGGCATCCAAGGAAGGCCCACAAGCTAAGACTGGACCGGGAAGCAGCCCGGTCTGGCTACCTGTGTCCTCAGGCCCCTCGCAGAGGCAGTAGAGAGATTTGGGAGCAAGGCTCAGAGAGGGTGGGTTTCCCCCACGGGAGCACAGTTCCCAGCCAGAACCAGGGCAGCCAGCCCAGTGAGGGCAGGGGGACATGGCCATCATCCCCCACAGCCTGGGGGAGTGGAGCACCCAGCCAGGACACAGCTCCGATTCCCCAAGCCTCAGAGCAGGGACAGGGTAGCAGGAAGAGACCTTGGACCTGATATGAGACCTGAGGAGCTGCTCCCCAGCCAGGGTCTGATGTGCCAGACCTCAGCGCGGAGACTCAGGCTTTGTACAGGCAGCTTACTCATAACGCCAACTTATAACAGGAAGAGCTGATTTGCCTTGGTCTGGCACATGCACTCCTTGCCAGGAGGCTCCGAGGTGCCCCGGTGTGCTGTGGTGCCCCAAATCACCCTATCAGTCCCAAGGCAGGCTTCAGCCAGCCCCAGGGGCTGCACGGCCGGCTTCTCCCTGCTCCTCAACCTGCCTGAAGCTGGTAATAACAACAATAAAGCACTGAGCCTGAACGCCAGCCACCAGGTGCCAGAAACAGGATAGTTTCAGGCTGCTGCCAGGCAGCCAATTCTGACGAAGGTTCCCCTCCCCATCCCCCAAACCCACTGTCCCTGGTGGGGAAGGGAGGGAAGTGAAAGCAATAAAGAAAAAAAAACTTTGTGCCGTTCATACAATCAGCTTTGAAGATTCTTTTCTATACCTTCTCAAGAGTTTAATCAAAGTATGTTTACTGGGTTTCTCGCAGCAAAATGAATCACTTCAGTTACCATGACAGCGCTGCTCGAAGCAGCACAACCATGCCCCAGCCAGCCTAGTTCATCTGATGCTCCCATGTTTGCTTTCTGCCCTCCAGAAGGGGAAATGCACAGCTCTTGACTCGAAAATGCCTCTCACCACTCAGGTGTGGTGGGAGCAGGACGCAGCCAGGGCTCCCCAAGGAGCTCCCAGCCCCGAGATGCTGCGCTGGCACCTGGGTGGCACCTGGACCACACTCCAAACAAGCCCGAGCTGCAGCCTAACGAGCCAAAGTGTAATCAACACTCGGAGGTTATTTAGATTTGCTGGCTCAATGTTAAATATTCATGTAAAAAAGCAAAAGCGCACGGAGTGCAAATGTCTCCACAGTTCCAAGCTGAGAGGCCACATTTACATTTTAATAGTGGAAAATTACAAAGCAAACTGGAGAAGGCGCATAGCATCTCCCCTCATGCGGCACAGAGCAGACTGTGCCCAGGCTTCTCTCCCATGTGGGAGAGAGAGGCTACTCCAAGAGACCTTCCAGGCATTTTTTTTTTTCTAGGAATGAAAACTAAAGGAAAAGGACAAGATGATGAGGCACACCAGAACCTCTCAGCTCCAAAGAGTGAGATGGCCATTTCCCTCAGTACTGAGAAGTAGTCCACTGAAAGGAATTATAGCCTCGTTATATTTTTAATTAAAAAAAAAAAAATCATCCTCCAACCACTTCTCCAGCCATCTCCATTTGCCTCCCAGCTACTGAATTTTACACCTGATGCTGCACCCCTGGACGCAGCCCCTCAGAGCCACCCCTCCTCTCCCACCTGCCCCTCCTCACTCTTCCACCTGAACATAGGTCTCTCACCTCGTCCTGCTCATGCCAGCCCTTCACAGCTGGAAACACGTTTTGCTCTGCATTTGTAAAATTTAAATTGAAACTGCTAAAAATACAAGTGAATTAAACTTGCTAGTTTTCCCTTACAAGCAATTCTTGAATATGCTGGCAATTCACCTGTGAGTGGTACTCTGATATGAGATTTTCAGCCTTTCTTTTCAGATAAAATCCATCAGTCTGATGCATCTCAACATTGCACATTTTCCCTTGCAAGAGGTTTGTGCATTTTTCATTCCTCTGTTTCGCCTTGTTACATTCAGCACATCAAGGGTTCTGCTTGGACTATCAGGCCGTTGCTAAAGCCCCCTCCCAGAGGAAATCCTAACTGCTCAGACCTGTCAGAGGCAGCACACAATTCAATTAACAGTGATGATAACAGAAAAACAGAAAAATCTAACACATGTTTCTGACCTGTCTTTGAAAATAATTCCCATACATACTCCTGTACTGGCAAAAAGAAATGCACCCAAGACCAAAATGGAGCACAATTCCAAGTACAGCAGTAACCGATGCTTGTTCTGTTATGTACTTTTAAATTAGCAGGTCAAAAGCTTCTGCAGCAAAGTTCAAAAGAATTTGCAATAGAGCTCACTGAGTTGCTGGCCTATATTTATAATACTCCTTCAAAAGCTCCAGAGATGGGGAGGCAGCTGTGAAAGGGCCAGTGGGATGATTCCATACAGATCACCACACAGAGCTTAGCTTCATATCATTTCTAGGAAAAGCTTAGAAAAACTGAAACAGGACACTTACCATGTAATAAAAAGGAATGAGAATATCAGCGGGGATGGCTTTAAGAGCTCAAATCTCACTAACAAAAATACCTGCTGATGTCATAAGCTTGGGTGAAACTGTCGGCCCTATGATATTCTGATTACGTGCTACTACCGGACAGGTTACCAGAGCACACATTAACACACACAATACTGAATTGTTAGTGGAGGATTACAGGTGGAAATATCTCCAATACTGTTCAGTAAGTCAGTTATTGTTACAGTAGTACTTATATTTTTGTCTTTATTGATGACTTAGAAAAAATGCAGATCATTGTCAATAAAAGTACAGGTGATGCAATGACTGATGCAATGACATTGGCCAAGCGTCACTGGTGAAAGTGCGTAGATTTAGATTGGACATAAGTAAGAAATCTTTTATGATGACGGTGGTGAGACACTGGAATAGGTTGCCCAGAGAAGCTGTGGATGCCGCTTCCCTGGGAGTGTTCAAGGTCAGGTTGGACAGAGCTCTGAGCAACCTGATCTGGTGAGAGATAGCCCTATCCAAGGCCCCTGCCATGGGCTAGATGATTTTTAAAGGTCTCTTCCAACCCAAACCATTCTGTGATTCTATGACATACAAGAAAGAGTATCAACACAATGAAATCTCGGGCATTTGTTAAGACAGCATCATCTCAACATGCTTCATCACAGCCTGATGCAAAATGAAGCTTCTGGGAAACACGAATGGAGGTTGCACAACATAGGACTGCTCCCTGAAAAGCAGCGAGACTGAAACAAGCCCGTGAGTGCTGACAGACACCACCTCCAAGACCAATGGTGAGAGCAGAAGAGCTAACATAACTAACAGATATATCAACCC
This sequence comes from Phalacrocorax aristotelis, assembly GCF_949628215.1. NCBI lineage: Eukaryota > Metazoa > Chordata > Aves > Suliformes > Phalacrocoracidae > Phalacrocorax > Phalacrocorax aristotelis. Next base: position 218,878,548 of record NC_134276.1, read on the forward strand.
CTGGAAAGGGTGGCATCGGCTGTTCATCCCTAAGGTTATTGTGGAAAAAATGCACGTAAATTCAGTCTACGCTTCTAAAAATAATGTTAAAAACCCAAAAGCATTCAAAATAAAGCCATGTAATGGTTCAGAAGCTGGACAACCTGATCTATATTTTAGGAGCATTGGTAGTGTGGCGTTTACAGTTGAACTTGATGATCTTGGAGGTCTTTTCCACCTTAATGGTTCTATGAATCTAGGATTCTGTATCAAGAAAACAATGAAAGAGAATCTATTCATGATTTGCCAAGGTGACAGTCAGAGTCACAGTCATATTTGTATACTGGAAAGAGTTCTTACCTAAGTTTGCATAGACTTGTGCGAGCATTACTGTTTCCATCACAAGATGACAATACTGGTCACTCCAGTCTTAAAAATGTATTGTTCCATCAGTAGCTTTTTCTGAGGAATTTTTCAAACTCACGATGAAAAAATAGATTTCTCTCGTGAGGTCACTCTTGCGCAGGCCTGCGGTCACTGGTGGACTGACCACATCCCCCGCAGAAGGGGTGACAAAGAGCTTTCAGAGACATGAGGACAGGAGGAATATCCTGGGGGCAGGCTCACAGCATCCGGCACAGGTCCCCTGGCCAGCCTTGGGTGAAAACAAAGGATCAAGCACAGTCAACATTTCACCATGGAGAAACAAGTCTCCCACAGTGAGGTGCAGATGTCTAGGCACCACCACAAGGCACAGGTGACCCCTTTGGAGGGGGGGAACCACAGCTTGAGGAGCTGCTGTTCTCAACTACATGCCTAATATACAAATAAACTCTAAAATTCAAAGTTACCCAGCAGATTTTAACTCAGTTTCCAGACAAGTACTGCCACCAAATGTGACTCAGCTCAGCCTTCCCAGCCAGGAGTGATTTTCTACAGAATATCTACGTGCTACGACTGCTCTATGACTTCTGCTGTGGAACATCCCTAGTCCAGACCACTGAATTTGCTATGCCAAGAAGTGTATGAAACCTGTCTCTACCCTGCTATAATTGAAGACCAACTTCTGGCAGGACCCAGGAGCTGTTCCAGTTGTCCCACCATATTTTACTACATTTTATGCAGAGAACCACACCCTTTCTTAGGAACTGCTGGACTGATCAGACTAAGGCCTCATGTAGCTTAATATTCTGTCTGACAACAGTGAGAAAAAAGTCTTTGTAGAAGGCACACAAGAAAGAAGGGCACATAGAAAGCTATCGTTCTCCATCTTATCTCTTCACCGCTGCCAGCTGACAGATACCCAACTATCCTTACAAAGAGTAAGCTCATCAAGCTCATCCATATTTGTTACACACTCCTGGAAATGGAACATAAATAGGCAAAAAAGAAATAAAGCTTTCCATAGTACAAGAACTCATTTATGGCTTCCATACAAAGTTTTTCGACATCTACCTCATTTAGCACTTTCCAAAAGTTTCTCTGAGAAGCGATCCAGAGGAAAGGTTAGAAAGGAAGAAGTAGTATCATAACCTCTACTTCTGCTTCTCATACACGTCTGTCTGAGACGTTCTATGCCATTCTACAGCAAAGCTCCAAGAAAAAGTTCTCTCTGAGCTTGGTAGTGGTTAGAAATACCATTCAAACACAGGGTACCATTACAAAAATAGAGAAAGCAAAACAGACACTCTTACACCACAGTAGAAAACCCCCATCTCAAAAGACATAGTAGAGCTGGAAGAGGTTCAGACCTGGGAACATGGATGGTCAAAGATCCAAAGTAGCATTACGTTTCCTTCATAAAAGGGAAAAAGTTTCACCAACAGTGAATATTATGAACAAGTTATTGGATCTTAGCAAAAAGAGATACGAAGTCACAGTGTCCTAAGGAAGCAAAACACTTTAAAGACGTGAAATCCACCCTGAAAGATTTATAGGGGAGAATTTGAAGAATCAGTAGCACTGGAAAATGTTAGATTTTTCGCATGCTGGGCAATTCCAGGCTGGGCTCTCACAGCCTCTGACAGATAGCTTCACAGTGCATGGACACACCTGGGATGGGCTTCAGATAAGGAGGGCATCTGAAGGACAAGGAGATCTTGGATTGGCTCCAGGACACCCTCATTAATGAGAAATAACTTATACTTTGGTTTGAGCTATAAAACATCATAAAGCTGAGATTTCTGGCAACAACTAATTCAATGCCCAAAGCTTCATGTAATCTTCCTAGCATGTTGTACTCTAAATTAATACCCTGGTGTCAGCTCACGCAGAGAAGGGACTAGGGAACAGGGCCATGTGCATCTGGATATGCATTGCTTATCGTCTTTGCACCTGGAATGGACTCCTCATGAGGAGTTAGGCGACCAGGTCATTTTCTGACCTTTGTGATGTCCAATCTTCAAATGCCTAAATACATTGAAAAAAATCCACCCCAAAGCAGCAGGAGAGAGGAAGGTTCTGCCAGCAACGCTGCCCATGTAGAGCTAACAGCAGGCCGGGGCTGTAGGATCCCGAGCACAAGTGGGCAAGAGGCTAACACATCCCAAAAGCACGGACCACCGCGGAGCCGCTGAGGGATGAGTTACTCCCCGCCCCTCCCTGTACACGTAAGGAAAACAAGCGTTGTTATGGTGCGCTTCAGTTTGGCAAATGCCTGCGGTCTCACCCAGAGCTGCAGATCACCGTTCTCCAACAAAAAGGTATTTCACGTAATACCGGGTAACTGTTTTGGGCCTCATTATGACTGACAGTGAATTAATTCCTTTGACTTGAAGTTGGTCGTTGCTTAGTGACCATCAAACATGACCTGACTGTATTCAGCGTAAGAAAAGGGAGGACAGCCCCAACCGGTCTTATGTACATGTAACAAGGCTAATTTCTCAGTATTGGGCTAATGTCATGCTATTCCTCCAGGTCTACTTTCAGAGAGAAAATATGAATAAAAATCAGAATTTTTTAAAAAAAGTAGCAAAGTTATAAAACCACAATTATGAAACAGAGCAACTATGGTTAAATGCCTGTTTGGACAGGAGTGGCAAAATGAAGACATCAGTTGGTGCTGCAGAATATATTTATTCTGTAATTATGGAAAAATAATTGAAATCAATATTAAGTTACAATATACTCAAAATCCAGAAGGGGAGCTAAAAACAATAAAGAAAAACAAGTGGTTTGAAGAAGGCAGAAAACTTCAAAAAAAGCTTTTGGGTTGTTTTATAGATGCAGAAGTATATTCTAAAAGAAGCAAGAAGAGGCATTTGTGTCACCACGATGACAAAGCAGAGACAGCTACTAATTAGCCAAAACAAATACTTTTAACACTTGCAGGCTGAGAAAACTTACCAGAAAGATGGACCATGAAAATTATTGAGCAGTTGGCACAGGATCCAACTGATAAACACCCATGTGCAATTAACACCACTGCAAATGTTTTAATGAAAGACAGGTAACGTGGTGCACATCTGATTTTATTGAGTGGAATTACACATTAGACTGATAAATGTTGATGTGGGTTTAAGACTCGAACAGCAATGGGAGAAGCAAATGGACACGGCGGGAGGTTGGCAGTGGCACTCCAGAGAGCCCCCAAGGTTCAGACACCATCCCGTTTGCATTGTTTCCCATCGAGCAGCTCCCTTTCTCCATGGCCGCCTCCTGGGCTGTGCTGGGAACTAGACACACGGCTCAGGGCCACCTTGGTGTGAGCTCTCCCTTTACAGCCCCCACAAACCAACTCAAGGCTGCTAGAGCAGGTGGCCTAGGTATTTCCCTGTGCTGGTTTTGGCTGGGATAGAGTTAATTTTCTTTACTGTAGCTGGTGTAGTGCTGTGTTTTGGATTTGGTATGAGAATAGTGCTGATGGCACATTGATGTTTTAGTTGTTATTAAGTAGCAGCTAAGTGTCCCTAAGTAGTGCTTATACTAGTCAAGGACTTTTCCAGCTTCTCATGCTCTGCTAGGGGCACAAGAAGCAGGGATGGGAGGGGACACAGCCAAGGCAGCTGATCCAAACTGTCCAAAGGGTATTCCATACCATACAACAGTATATAAAGCTGGGTGAAGAAGAAGAAAGGGGGGGACATTCAGAGTGATGGTGTTTGTCTTCCCAAGTCACCGTTACACATGATGGAGCCCTGCTTTCCTGGAGATGGCTGAACACGTGCACCGATGGGAAGCAGTCAACGAATTCCTTGCTTTATTTTGCTCGCGCGCACAGCTTTTGCTTCTCCTTTTCATTATATTATTATTATTACTGTTACTGATTTGCTTTACCTATTAAACTGTTCTTATCTCTACCCACGAGTTTTCTCACTTTTACCCTTCTGATTCTCTCCCCCGTCCCACCAAGGGGGAGTGAGCGAGCAGCCGTGTGGTGCTTGGCTGCTGACTGGGGCTAAACCACGACATCCCCAAGGCATTACCAGTAAATGCACTTAACTGAGAACGTCTCCAAATCTGCCTGGAGAGGTCAGAGACAAGGCTCTGCAGCCATACCCTAGGAAACACTCCTGCTGCTCAGGAGGAGGATTAGGGTTGCCCTCACCACTCCACAGAAACTATTCCCATACGGGCAACAGCAGAGGCTGCACTGACCAACAAGCACTGGAATATGCCACAGAGGGTCTGCGGTGGCATTGACAAGTCCTCGGGATCCAACCTCTCAGGTCCCACCAAGAAAATAAAGCGCAGCAGTTGCCATTTATGGCATTCTCTGTCTGCAGATCCTTAAAACAAGAGAATAAGGAATAAAACCCAGAAGTGCTAGAACTGCCCAATTCCTGAGTCACCACAAACATTTTCTACTTGTAAGGACACATTCTCCCCTCCTCAGATTTGCAGCCTTCCACTCTGGCCCTTCTTTGGCCCCAGTGCTGGTGGCTGTGATGGAATAAGCAGCTTTTGGACTCTGCACCGACTGAAGGGATGGAGACCTGCGCACAGGGAACCACAGGAAGCTGCGCAAGAAGTCCTGCAGCCCAGTGGGCTGTAAAGAGCTGTCACTGACCACCCAGTGTCCACACTGGGAATCTTGCTTCAGAGTGTGTTGACCCTGGCTAGACCCATGGGCTGAATGCCTCTCAGCAGATAGAACACATCGGGTGTTTTTCTGGAACAGTTTCTGGGTTATTTTCACCTGAAAGAAATTAAGTTCACACTCTCTGGGCTCGCTCTACATTGTAAGACAAAGCACAGCAAGTGGGGAGAGCCAGCTCAGAAGAGCGCTCCAGATCCAGGTGGAAACACTGACGAACGCTCTAAGAGCCTGGAAGTAGAGCTACATGCTCAGGGCTGTCCTGCAGAACGGAGTGAAAGCTCCTGATAACCATCCTTCCTCCTACAGCCTTAACACAACCGGTCCTCTCCAAACGTTTCTGATGGTGGGGGCTACCAATTCTTGTCTCGCAGCCAGACAGGCGCAGCCTAATACTGGGAGCTTGAAAAGATTTCTCCAAGAACTATCACCTACAAGGCTGCCTTATGCTGTCCTTTCCTACCAGATTCCTGGCTTCAGTGTTTCTGTGACTGTTCCGATAGAACTGCCAGAGGAACGGGCAGACCAAGCCCTGCCCCTGCCTCATCCCAAGCAATGCCAGTCTGCTCTCTTCCAGCCAGACACTCACACTTCTCTGTTCTTAATGAACTTAAAAACAATTCCTCCTTGCTCGGGAAGTTCATCTGCCAGTTCCCCTGACCCCAGGCAGATACCATCTGGACCTGCTGGTTTGCGTGAGATTAGTTTGCAACTGTTACCTGACCTATTTTGTATAAACAGCCATAGCTAAAACATGAACAATTCATTCTACCTGACATGTTTTCATGCCCTTTTTCCTTATACTTTTTCAATGAAAATAATTGAGCCAGTCAATCACAGATTCAGATTCTGTCATAGAAGAATTTAGGCTGGAAGGGACCTTCGGAGGTCATCTAGCCCAAAACCCCTCTCACAGCACACAGCCACTTTCCTCTTGAATTAACAGGGTGGCTTTCTTGCGAGCACTGTTCACTGACAGAGTTAAAAGGAATTTTCAGGCTTTTCTCCATGCCTTTTCTGACTCCTACATCTTCCTACAAATTCTCAGCAGCTGTTTATAACTATCAGCGGTACCTAGGTGAGAAAAGAAGTAATAAAGAATGTCTGGGGGCTAGGTTTCCAGATTCACAGCCACTTCCAAGAACCGAGCCCAGTACTTGCTGGCTGTTTCAAACTCCACAAGTCTGTTTTCAGCTGATGACCTGATGACTCTGTACCTTCTGTGGAGGCACACACACTAAGAATTAACTCTTGCTTTAGCGAGTCCTAGACCAACAACCTTTTCAGAATAATTAAATAAAACTCAATAAATGTTGATTTTATATCTGACCTAAAACTCAGTTTTGCATGGCATATTATATATCGCATGACAATATCTACCCCACAGAAGGGTAGAAGAGATGCCACAAAGAAAAGAAAAAGGCTGACCAGAAAATCCAGAAATATTCGTCCATAAAGAAGCAAGTACAACCAGAATGGCTGCTACTTCAATTCTTTTACTTATAGGAGCTTCAGTGGGGGGCAGCTCTGTAGCCATAATCAACTCCTAAGACAGAGGTTGTCTTCTCCTTTCACCAAGCCCAGTTAGTAGCCTTAGCAGGAGAGGATCCCTAGTATGACATGACCTCAAGGATGCAAAGAGAGAGAAAAAGATAAGGGATTTTACAGAAGAGCTTTTCAGAGCTACTCCAGACTAATGATTTGGCTAATCCTTTATCTTGGCAATCTCAGCAATCATAAGCAAACACTGGACTGAATAAACAAACTGGATACTGATGGCCCCGGAGGAAAGCAGAGATGTCCTGTCACTCCCAGGACCCAAAACTGGCTGCAAGCTGCAGCTTCCACCAACCACTGCATGCAGCGCCAGGAAACTACCCGTTAACACACCCACACCAACATAGCCCTGGATTCCACAACAACATTTAAAAGGGAGAAAAGGGGGTAGAAGAAAGATCAAACTCACCAACATCGGACTCTTTGTGGGTTTTGATGATTTCAGCCAATTCAAAATTTCCTGCAATGATGGCCACCTGAAAAGAGAGGGAGGGAAGACAGTTGAGTGGCTCTGAACAGCACCGATCCTGTGCTCACTTGCACAGATTATGCCATATGGACTAGTAACAGCTGCTTTCCATGGGGGACGCAGAGCCAACAATTGTTCTGCCTCAGCTCACCCAGTCAGTAACCCCACAGTGAAAATACACTCCCAGTACCGCAGGGAGAGCGTATGTCGATGGCTTGTGCAGCGAGAGGGTGGCAAACAGCTTGGAGATAATCGCTCCTCTCTCCTCAGAGCCTGGTGGTGACTAACACCTAACACCAGCTAGGAATTAATCTCAGGTCTTGCAGGTGATGGCCAGATGTTCTCCAGCCTGAAGCTCTTCAGTGAATCCTAGTTAGCTGATGAAAGGCGAATCACCAGCAACCAAGCTCCCTGCACATCCCACCTGGAAGGTCCACAGGACTATTTCATGCTCGTTCCAGACTGCACTGGCCAAGGAACCACTTCCACTTAGAAAGCTGCAGCAGCAGCTTGCCCCAGTAAAGCCACAGCATTTTAGACCAACGTTAAATGCTGCTTTGCCCACCACCCATCCCATGGTGTCGCTCCACAGGAAGAATTGTAGAGAACTCAAAGGATTAAGGAAAGCTGGGAGGCCGAACGTGGGACTGCCAGCAACACACACAGACAAAACTGGCCTGTCTTATTCCAGGAACTGCTCCTACAGGTGCTCCCACCCTGGGGAACTGCAGAACAGCAGCAGTCTACACAAAGGTAGGTCAACTCACAAGACAGACACTGAAGTATGACTCTCCTGAAGCAAGACTTCAGCCAACAGACTAGCAACATCAGTTGAAATTTGTTGACTTCTTACATAATTAGGAAAAAAACCCCAACACAGCACTGCATCACAGCTAGTAAGGCAGATCAATATTTTCAGAACATGGTCCAAAAGTACAAACATGTGCAAGAACCACAGTGAGATGCATAGAAGTACATGAAATCCATTGCTGGTCCTCAAGAAGATAAACTAGAACTGCTCTGGACTGAGCTGCTTGAGTCCTGTTTTCGATGCCACCTTCGCCCTTCCCACCCCTCCCAGCACACCCACAGAATCCCAGAATGGCAGGGGTTGGAAGGGACCTCTGGAGCTCATCCTGTCCCACCCCCTGCTGGAGCAGGCACACCCAGAGCCGGGGGCACAGGACCGCATCCAGGCGGGGTGTGAATGTCTCCAGGGAAGAGGGACCCCACAGCCTCTCTGGGCAGCCTGTGCCCCTGCTCTGGCACCTGCACAGCAAAGGGGTTTCTCCTCATGTTCAGGTGGAACTTCCCGTGTTCCACCTTGTGCCCGTTGCCCCTTGGCCTGGCGTTGGGCACCACTGAAAAGAGTCCAGCCCCATCCTCCTGACACCCGCCCTTCAGATACTTATAAGCATTGATGAGATCCCCCCTCAGCCTTCTCTTCTCCAGGCTGAACAAACCCAGGTCTCTCAGCCTTTCCTCACAAGGGAGATGCTCCAGTCCCTGATCACCTTGGCAGCTCTGCACTGGACTTGCTCCAGCAGTTCCCTGTCCTTCTTGAACTTGGGGGCCCAGAACTAGACGCAGCCCTGCAGGTGTGGCCTCACTGGGGCAGAGCAGAGGGGGAGGATAACCTCCCTCGCCCTGCTGGCCACACTCCTTTTCATGCACTCCCAGGGCACTGTCGGCCCAGGACACCCAGTCCCACCAGTCACTGCTGAGCCTCTTAGGACAGTGCTCTCACTCAACAGCACCTACAGCTGATTTGGGAACAAGAAGGCAGCCAGATCAAGCTGATTCTGGGTGAAAACAAAGTGCTGCTGCTCAGAGTGTGAAAAACCATGTAAGAACAGGCTGAGATACAGCTGCTGGTTTTGCCTGTCCCCCCCACCCCCCCTTTTTCTTTTTAAGTTAGAGTTGGAATTTGAGACAAACGTATTTGATCAGGCAGGCAGTAGAAACCAAACCCCCCCCAGACACTGACAAAGTCAAGAGCGATACTGGCAGCTCCAGCTGTTAAACGTTTCCCTGCCCTCCTACAAGAACAGCTTTTAGAAATACGAGGTTCATTTGCATTTTACCACTAACTTGTGACGAAGTGATATATTTAACTTGGTGACTCAGTACAGCATGCACACCTCTCTACTATGATCCTTTATCAGCAGAAATAGTCTTACTATCCTCAGCTCTGCAATGTTGATGTGATTTTTTTTTTTTTTTTTTTTTTTTTTTCATTTTCTGAGGCCCAGAATTCATACTCCACCTCCTCACCTGGAGCTGGGAGCAATCAGTGATGGCTGGAAGAAACAAAACCTTCTTTCTGCATTTGGGAAATCAGGCCACCATAGCAGAGAAAATCAAGTAAGAATCTCTGGTTTTCCCCAAGCTTACTACCAATTGTGATTTTTCTCTGCCTCCCCTTATATATATATTTATAATGTCTGCTCTCCCAAAGGTCACAGTCTTTGAGCAGGCAAAAAAAGCTTTTGTACAGCAGGGCAAATGACCTGAATTGGGGGGAATTTGAAACAAAAATAACCAAACTGGCAAAAGACTGGAACGGAGAATTTAGAAAAATCATTTGGACTTCAAAGTTCCTCAAAGAAAGAATTAATATATGGTCCACTGTCTCTGAAAAATCCAAATTCAAAGTACAAATTTTAAGTGTCGTTAGATGTACATCTCGGGAATAATTGCTCAAATGTATGGCGAATGTATGTGCTGCACCAGGAGCAGCTTCCGCCATCGCACATAGCCCAGGAGTCCCTCCTGCTCTGGCTGCAGGAGGCGGAGGTCTCCCACCGCTGCACCCACCACCCCGCTGGAGCTCTCCGCACCAGGACAGCTAGCACCGCAGGCAACCGAAGCGCCCTCCCTCCCTGCCTTGGAAGCGTTATGACTTCCAGGAAAGGCGAGAAGAAACATGCTGGATAGGAAGTCTGTTAAGAATATAATCTCATATAAATCCCTAGGAAGGGAGAAGAGTCCTGCTGGTTACATTTTTCTATCCAACTTGGAAAAAGCAAAGGAGATGAAAGGATTTCATATACTGCATTGCCACCTCAGCTGGTGCTTCCCGGCACACCGGCTTCCCCAGCCGACAGCATTCCCACCCTGCCTGCTCGCTCCTGCCCCAGCAACACTTTGCTGCATGCAATCGTGGTGATGAAACCGTTTAAGAGACCGCATGATAGACCATACCAGTGACCTCCTCTGAGTTAAAAACAATAGCTTTGTAGGGACAGGTAAACGAGAAAAGAAAGTCTCAAGGATAGAAACGCCGGAAAACAGATATTTTTTTCCCCAATATTTCACAGCTAGCAACTTCAGTGCTGGTACATGAAAGTGGGAGGAATTGGTGACTATCAGAAAAAATAGTCTGACTTCCTCGCAGAAAATAAATGGCCTAATTTCAAGCAATAAGCCAGGTGTCCCACATAGGAATGCCATCTTAATATCACAGCCAAGCTACTTCTGGTGATGTCATGGAGATAGCAGGCATCGTGCAAAGGGCATTTATCGTCACATCTTGCCCCGATGCTACGGATCTAGACTCTGTCCTTCCACATGCCACAGGCTGAACTATGAAAATCTGCGCTCAGGTTGCACAAGACATACAACAATATTACGGTTCTGGCACAGGGTTATTTTCCAAAGTGCTGTAACACCTTGAGTCATTCCAGAGCGTGATATCAAAGTGACAACGCTTTTTAATCTAACAGCAATTTGCCTATTTTTGTCTTTTTAGGCACACTCAGTAACGTCTAAAAGAAAGAAGGAGGGACATCCGAACAGGCTGTGCAGCTTGCAGCGTCAGTGTGCTTATAAGGTCTTAACAGCAGAAAACTGAAAGACCAAATATTCCTGGTAAGAGTCATCACTCTGAGATCTAACCCAGCATCTGTGGATAACAGTACTCTGCAAACATCCCAAGGGGGAAAAAAAAAAAGCCCACAACACTGCATGAAACCATGAGAAGATCCCCCCAGCCCCTCCCACCCCCTTGGCAACACAGGCTGGCACAGAGCTCGGGTGGCAACCGGCGTGGATTCACCATGAACACAGCAACAGCGCGCCAAGGTGCAACAGCACGGAGGGGCCATCTGCAAACGGCCGCTGCACATCACGTCAGTGGAAGCAGCATCATGCCAGCCACCCGCTCACCCAGTCCCCACACCAGAGCGGGAGTGTCCAGTCTCTGCAGAAGAGAAGCCAGAGGAACTCTTCCCCACACTGTCAAGGCCCTTCGCAAAGCGGGCCAGGGCTGCTGCCTCCTCACTCCACCTAGCACAGGTTTCTCAGAGGTGTGCAATCACCGGTTCACCACCAACCGTCAATTGAAGATGCACAGAGACTGGCTAAACAAATTTAAACCATGGCACTTAACTGGGTTTTCATCCTGGGCCTGCTTTTATAACAATATTTAATGTTTCTGGTTCTGAATTGTCAATGTATATTCATATTAAATGATGTTATGTCCTTGCACCGAGTTGTGATATTTGATGGAGAGCAAAGATGGATCTTGGATGGATGTATTTTGCTAGGGGAAAACATCATGTTTTCCAGCGCCAAAGGGTATCTCAAAGTAGCACAGTGCTCAGACAGGGAAGAAGACACACTTACGTTACATGAAAAACTGATCCACTGAGAGCAGGAGCACAGATGAGGCACCTCCAGGCTCCCGGCAGATGGGAAAGGAACCCTGCAGACCCAACCCTGCGGCCCCTCTGCGCCTGCTGTCACCAGCCTGCCCCCTCCACACACCGCAGACGTGGATCTGAAGAGGCCCAGGGCATGGAAACCACCTCCAGGAGAGACCATGCTTGCCCCAGGCCCAGGCGGGCAGCCCCTCTGGCAGGGGTAACAAACCCCGCAGCTGCCGAGGACAGCACACCCGCTCAGACCATCCGACAGGCACCACGGGAGCCCCAGCTCCCAGTTCTGCAGCTTGTCTGAGGAAGGAAGAACGACAGCGCAGAGGGACATGATCTATTTTGACAATCCTGCCGCCATGGCCAGGATCTCAGCGGTCCTGTGGAGCGCTCAGGCAGGAACATCTCCAGGGACAAGAGTGCTGGCCAACATGCAACACGGTATTTTAGATGGGAAATATGAAGAATAGGTATCCTGATGATTTTAATTTAAAAAAAAAAATAAAAATGGAGCCACTTTCCCAGTGCAACGACAGTACAACAGTGGGTAGAATGACCTTGACCTTGTGCTCATGAGTATGGATACTGCTGAGTCCAAGGTGGATTTCCACCATTATCTGCTCTTCGGTCCCTAAAAATAGCCATGGTAAAGCACCATTTCCCCTGCGATGAGGAAGAGACGGGTCCTACAACATACAAAGGTCACAGACAGGCTGCCACCACTGGACATACCACCTTGTAAAGGTCTAAGAGAAGACTGGGGAATTGGGAGACAGAAGAGTAGCAAAACACAACCAGCCATGAGTCAGACTCCTAACCATATGCGTCTGAGGGAAGCATCCAGCTGACATTAACAGCTGATAAGGATCTCCAAGAAGTGGGAAGAAAAAGGAAGAGAGAGAGGCAAAGAGATCAAGTTCAGTGGCAGGAGTTTATGTTTTTGATGGTATCTTCAAAAGGGAGGTACCTGGATGAAGGTCAGCAGAACACTGAGTAGATACCACAGTGGCTCTGAAAACGCTGGTATTTTCATGTATTTTCATACCTGAAAAAGTACATATCCCCATCTGCCGGAACCTCTAGCTTGAGAGGTGAACGACTCTGAATCAAAGCAACCTCCACGTTGCTCGCTCCATATGAAAGCGCACCGTGCTCTCAGAGGTGTTTCTCGGTTGCAGACTGCAACAATTAGTCCAGAGATGATGGGGCAAGAAGGAAGCAATCATCAGCAGTGCTGCTGGGCAAAAAGGGAACCTTCTTTGGAAGAGGAATGTGAAAAGGCTTACTAGGTAGGGTGCAGGCAGCCAGTTCAGTGTCATAACACATTCAAGCTACTCAGCTCTCTTTAGACCCTGAGAAGCATCTGTAAACATGCCAGACTCTGTTGTCAACTATTTTTGTATCACTTTACCCAAGACTTCTCCACTTACTGAAGCTTTCCATTGCTGATAGTTTTCTACCCCTGCATTATCCCAGATAACAGAGAGCAGAACGATTCTTTTTAACCATCACGCTTTATTTAATCAGGTGGCACTGCTATATGTCTGGACTTTTTTCAGAGTTGTCTACCTTTACTTGGCCAGGCAGACTTCAAGCATGTTCTATATTTGTTCTAGATTTCCAGAAATCTGGCAGCCCTACTAGGTCGATCCTACTGCTCACATATGGCAGCTCCATCTGGGCTGCCATACGAGCAGAAGCTCTAGATACGTTCACAGCAATGTGTGCTGCCATTATATTGCACAGATGCAGCTAGTCTGATGCTTTCAGGAGGTGTCACTGGGGTCAGTCACTGTATGACTACGCTGTAGACACAACACTTCCTGGAGGCAACAGACAGACCTCCTGTGCATGAGCTACACAGCTGATCTGGGACAAACGCAGCTCAGATGCCCTCCGCACCTGTGCATGCAGTAGAGCCAATACTCCCTGGGAACACCCAACTTGCAGTCCATGGTCTACACAGCAAACCAGTATTTATTTTCCCCTATGGACCACACTGAGCCCTTGATTCAGAAGCAACACTTCAGCCAGGCAGCTAGACTAACATTCTGCCACTAAGCCTACAAGGTATATCTCCGAATGGTCTGCATCAATCAGTCCATGTAAACATATGTGAGGAACAAAAAATGTCCTAAGCTGCAACCATTCAGCTCCAGGCTAAGAGAGGGAGAGAACTTTCTCAGTATTTTCACATGAGGCATGTGGAGCTACTGGAAAGCAAGACGATTCTCCTAATGAGATGCATCACAAAACTATCCTAAAGAGAGGCAGGCGATGCTGTGATCTCCTCCATCAAGGGGGGCAGGGTGTTCTGAACTCTGAATGCTTCTGGGAACAAACCTTAAGGCAGCACCTTGGAGCCATTATGCTCAGGAGCCTTTAAGCTGGAAGAGGAGAAATGTGACCTCCAGACTCCAAGGAGTGAATCTCACCTCTAACAGGACCGATGACATTTCCATCGGGGCTGATGGCCATCAGTACAGGCTATAAGGAGAACAGTGGCGTGTTATTCAAGAAGTACCAGTACGAGCACCACCAGCAGCCTTGGCACGGGGGTGTCACCTCCCCTACACGCTGCTCTGACACTCGCAGGCCATAGCAGCAGTGTGCTGGGCAGCCATGCAGGCTAAGTGCGATGTCCTGGAGGTCACAATATCCATGAATTTGTTGTGCTGCAGAAAGGCTCTGGAAATGAGCTTCAGCTCAAAAACCAAAGGTGGGTTGGTAGCATCTCCTGAAAGTTCAGAACAAGATTCTGCAAGGGAAGAATGACAGATTTGCCCAGAGGCATTATGGCATCTGCACAGAAACCCCCAGTGCCACAAAGCAGGCCTTAAAAAAAAATCAAGTCATGGTTACTTGTCATGGGGAGCTGATTGCAAGGTCCATGGGTGGTCGGTGCCTGGGAAAAGAGTACCTCAGGCACAGGAGAGAGGGGAGACGTGTCAATGGGGATATTTCTTCTCTGTCTGTTCAGATGGAATCACAATGGACAGTGCTATCCAGAGCAGGCAGAACAGGATAGAAAGGACAGGCTGGTCTTTTTGGGGAAGGGTTGGTCAGTCTGGTCTCTGGTCTGGCCAGCACTGAAGGATGCTCTCAAGGGACCAGACAGAGTGTAGATCTGTGTCAGGATGGTCCTTACCACCAGAGTTACAGATGGGTCTGACAGGCCTTCCGAGAGCCACCCGACTCAGCCTGAAGGGTGGGGAAACGCAGGGCCTCCTGTGCAAAGCAGAGACTTCTGTGTAACGTCTGTAACAGGAGTGTGACTGCTGCGGGTCAGGGAAGATTTCAAGTCAGGAACATTATCTGAATAATCGAAGCTGAGAAGGCATCTGACTCAGAATTAGATCAGTCTCACACTGAAGACTGGGGGAGGAGTGGGAGGGAGCCAGGAGGCCAGAAACCTGATCAATTTTTACAAGACAAACTTCAAATGAAAAGAGAGAGAGAAAACAAATCGAATAAAATAAGGATAAGAAAGCCTTGAGAGAGTAGGTAAATTAAGAAGAAAAAAAAAAAATATAGACATTCATCAAGCAAATGAAAGCCCCTTGGTAAGCAGACTGCCTTGTGCCTGGAGCAGCACAGGCACGTCCCTCCAGATGCCCAGAGAGGCGGCACGTGGGAGAGGCACCGCACGTCCCACGCAGGGCAGCAAGGCTGGGTACCCCTCACTCGGCACACGCGCTCGCTCTGTGAGTGGGCCCACGCGCAGCCTCTCAGAAAAAAGAACTTCCAGCACATCACACAATGACAGGAAATCACTCATGGACAGGTAGTCTTCTCATGGTCTGCAATCTTCTACTCCAGCGATGGGAAGCCCAGAGTTCAACTATTTTATGATTGATAAGAGAAGTTAAATAAACCAGGAGTTGAATAAACCACAAGTAATCTACCAGGAGAAAACCTTTTACGTCTATCACAAAGACAAGGCACAGGTCTGTCCTTTGTCCATCACGGACACAGATGACACGACTATAGATGAGAAAGCTGATTAGCTTTCTTGCCGCTTGAAACATTTTCAAAGGTATCACAATATTTTATAAATAATATAGCATAAGAAGCATTACCTCTACACACAATATCTAGTTCATTTTGTAAAACGCTCACAGAGGCCACGTACAGCACATTAAGAATACTGATGCATATTTAGCATTTAGAATGCTTTTCTGAATTATTTTCACCTGCCAGTTTTGACACCATAAACTCTTGTGGTGGGTTGACCCTGGCTGGGACACCAGTTACCCACCAAAGCCACTCTATCGCTCGCCCTCCTCAGCTGGACAGGGGAAAGAAAATATAATGAAAGGCTCGTGGGTCAAGATAAGGACAGCGGGAGATCACTCAGCAATTACCATCACAGGCAAAACAGACTCAGCTTGGGGAAATGAGTTTAATTTATTACTAATCAAATCAGAGTAGGATAACGAGAAATAAAAAACTAAATCTTAAAAACACCTTCCTCTCATCCCTCCCTTCTTCCTAGGCTCAGCTTTACTCCCAGTTTCTCTACCTCCTCCCACCAGCAGTGCAGGGGGATGGGGCATGGGGATTCCGCTCAGTTCATCACACATTGTCTCTGCCACTCCTTCCTCCCCAGGGGAAGGGCTCCTCATGCTCTTCCCCTGCCCCAGGGCGGGGTCCCTCCCACAGGAGACAGCCCTCCATGAACTCCTCCAACATGGGTCCTTCCCAAGGGCTGCAGTTCTTAAACTGCTTCAGCATGGGTCCCCTGTGGGGTCACAAGTCCTGCCAGCAAACCTGCCCCGGCATGGGCTCCTCTCTCCATGGGGCCACAGGTCCTGCCGGGAGCCTACTCCAGAACAGGCTTCCCACAGGGTCACAGCTTCTTTCAGGCACATCCACCTGCTCTGGCGTGGGGTCCTCCACGGGCAGCAGGGGCACAGCCTGCCTCACCATGGTCTTTAACCAGGGGCTGCAGGGGAACCTCTGCTCCGGTGCCTGGCGCACCTCCTCCCCTCCTTCACTGACCCTGGTGTCTGCAGGGTTGCTCCTCTCACATATTCTCACTTTCTCACTCCCCTCTCCAGCTGCTGTTGCCCAGCAACTTTTTCCCCTTCTTAAATATGTTATCACAGAGGTGCTACCACCACTGGCGATGGGCTCAGCCTTGGCCAGCGGCAGGTCTGTCTTGGAGCCGACTGGCATTGGCTCTATCGGACACAGGGGAAGCTTCTAGCAGCTTCTCAGAGAAGCTGTCTCTGTAGACCCCCCCCGCTACCAAAACCTTGCCATGCAAACCCAATACAACTCTAATTAGATTTTATTCTTGTTTCACTGATAATTTCCCTAGTTTGGGCAAAGTAACTCTTGTTTAAAAAAAGCATAATATTAAAGTTCGATTGACAAGTTTATGAGTCCAGCTTACAGAAGCAACTATGTCTGAAATCAGAAAGGTGAAATCCAGTAAGGTCCAGTACTAACTGTTACACTTGGAATGGAGAAATCAAGTGCTTAATTACACGGTGGAGAATAACCGGCTAGGCATCGTAAAGCAGAAAACGTGTCGTAACAGTGGTAACCCCAAACTAAACACAAGTCAAGAAAAGGGTGACATTGCATAAAGACAGATTTGATTCTAGGAGGTATTAACAAGACGGCAAGGATCCATCTGGACTGATATGTCCAGTTTTGAGACAAAGGTTTTTAAGAAGGAGGTAAACAAATTGAAAGCAGTAAGTTGGAAGAAACACTTGGAAATCTTAACCACTGAGGAAGGACCGACAGAAGTGGGTTTTGCTCACCTTAAATCTTAGAAGAGAATTACTAGAAGGTTGGTGATCAGCTATCCCACCAGTCCACTGCTGGAAGGACAAAGAAATAGGCTTACTCTGTAAGAGAATTCATTAAAACCTAGGAACAAATTTGTGAGCATTTCCTCAGCATAGAGGAACACCAAGAAAAATCTACTTTGACTGAATGTAGGGTTTGACAAACATTTCCAGGCCTGGCTGCTTACTCAAAGTAGGTAGAAGAAGTGGTTTCTTGACCTCCATTCAAGACATTTGTGCCCAGAAGTGCATGATACAACACATTTACCTTTCTCCATGACAGTATATCTAGACTGCATCCAGTAGAGAGATGTATATGTGTGTATAATTTGTTATATGTAATTTACCTTGCTCAGAATTTACCATCAAGCAGGACATTACTCCATGGTATTGCTCAGGTTCTTGGTCCAAACCATCCATGTGCTAGCAATGACCACCTAGCCTAAGGTACCGACGCTGAGGGAAAAACCGAAGATGCACAAAGCCTGGTGGGACAACAGACAGGCCGCTGCTGCAGCAGAATCTGAGCCACAAAGCAGCCAGGCTCTGTGTGAGGGCACAGCACACGGCTGCAGGAGGTAAAACAGGTCAGAAAGCAGTATGAACTCTCAGAATAACAACTGTAGCCAAAGACTAACTGAAAGAATCCATTAAAAATATGCACAAATTTAGTGACAAGCTCTATGCCCTAGTAGTGGGACCTGTGCTAACGCACTGGGTCACTCCTAGAGCTAAGGAGGAAGAGCCACATGATAAATACAAAAGCAATCCAGTAGCTGCAAAAGCCTTTAAAATGTGAATGTTAGAGGAGATCAAACTATTCCACTTCCCGGTGGAGATGAAAGCACCTACGCACAGTGGTCACAAGGTGTGGGGAAGAAGTCCAACTGCAAGGCCTTCCAATTACTGCACCACACACAAGAGCTAATAACAAGATGATTAAATTAGGCGTAGTAACACTGAGGTAAAAGATGACTTCCAGCAGCAGGGGTAATTAAACAGCCTACAAAGAGAGGGAGCACAGCCCCGGCAGCCCTGCTGAGCTCGTGGAGCCACGTGTCCCAGCCCTGGGACCGGTTTTTGCCTCCACCCCCCATTGGTATTTCCAGCCCTGACTCAAGATGGAGTTTGCACTCCAGAGGGTTAATGAATATTTATTTTCAGGAGGAAGAGGAGGAGGTCGCTTTACCTGTAATGTCCAATAGGTCTAAAGAGACATGACAATTTAAAAAAAAAAAAAAAAAAACCACAAACAAATGAGAGAAGTCACCCATACATGAGCAAGGCTTGTTATATATTTGGCACATCAGAAAAGCTGAGCACTGCAGAGCCAACACCTCTTCCGCCTCTGTAGAAGCAAGGTGGTGGGAACCATCACTGAGCACCCCAAAAGGTGTTGAGCCCTGCTCAGCTCCAGAGTCAAACCTGGAGGTGCCAATCCCGCCTGTGGAAAATGTCGTCACTCTGAAAAAAGCAAACAGGCATTGCAATCACTAATACTTCATTTTCATTGCAAACTACACTTTTAAAATCTGGATTATGAGCAAGCTTTTAATTGATCTGAAGTATAAGAAAGGTTAGAAGAAGCTGGGTTACCGTGTTACCTGATCATTAAGGACAACGAAGAGCCTAAGCACAGGTAATAGATTTCTCAGAGGTCCCAAACTTTAACTAATAGTAATGTTAAAAGTTGACAAACATACTTTAAAATCCTAAAAAGAAAACAAAATGTTTTCCCAGTCAGATAGCAAATGCAGAAAGTTTGAGGAAGATATGCTGCATTTTTAATACGTAACAGGTTGAATAACCACTCCAAGTGCCAACAGGAACTCCACACCTCCATAAATTATTTTAATTTCTACTATAGTAGAGCTAGAAAGCAAAATCAGTAGGCTCTGCACATAGTTACAAAAATCCACAACCCTTACAATCCAAACGTTTGGCAAGAGAGAACAGACGGAGGAGGACAAGGTTACTGTTGTAGTGACGACAAGAAAAATATAGAGCTTATTAATAAAAATAATGCTATAGACATTCTCACATCAGCTAAAATTTTTGGCATTAGTTAGGACTAAGTCTCGTGTTGAAGAACAACAGCAGCTAGCTAGGAAGAGTTACAGCTAAGCTAAACTAGAATATCAACTAGCTTTATCATTTCCTTCCAAGTATTCTGAACACCGAACACTTATAATCTACGTAAGGAAAATTAAATTCATTCATTTCTATGACATCACAAGATATGTCGTCATTAATAAGCTAGAAATCCAAACACTGTCACCTAAAATTTAATTTAAATTAGAAAAATCACAGTTAACTAAAGACATTCTTTAACAAAATCTCTCCATTTAGAATATTCTGTTGCCTGGGCAACATGACTGCAAATTGCAGAGTTCAGATCACGATGTCTATTTTAAAGCAACAAGATACAAATCTTTGAAGAAAATACATCTATCAACCTGTTTGTATTGTACCAAATAGCTGATACAAACGTTATGTTAAGATAACATCAAAGTGTAAATCTCTAAGGATTTAAGGAGGACCATTCAAAGTGTTATAAGGCCCAATTATATGTGTGACAGATGCAAGAGGGGTTGAGAAGGGTCCAGGTACAAAGAGGATGCAACAAGGAAGGTATGCAAAGGGCAGCGGGGCCTCAGGAAAGCACGTTACAACGCGCTCTCAGCAAGAGGCGGTCGAGCAGTGCGTTGGCGGGGCAGGAAAGCTTTGGTACCACGGACGCCAGAGGGTTTGCTGTCTTTTCCCTTGAGCTTTTTACTCCACAGTTGGCTGCAATCATGCAGCAAATATCACCAAATCAGCAGATCAGCTGGGCCTCATAAAACTGACACCAAGTATTTGGGGCGTTATCTGCCTTTGTGCCTGGTTCTGCAATCAATTCATGAATTGCCTTTACTTTTTGACAAAGTGCCAGAGATCTGCAGACCATGGGCTGAGTCACACTGCCGAAACACTGCTAGGAGCAATCTCAGGCATTAGTGGTGAACTCTGGTCACCTGTGACAGTTCTCAGATGCCTGGAAGAGAAGTTACAACCAGCTCTAAACACGTGGCATTTAGGAGAGGAGCATTGAACTACAGACCAGGCAACTTAATTTTACATCCAGAAAAACACTGGGCAAAGCAGATAGTTCGTAAACAAAGATGACCAACAACGGCAATTTGTAAAAAGCAAACCAAATTTAAGGGATCCAAGTTACTTCTACGAGAGGGTAGCAGGCCAGGCTTTGTGAAGAGTGACAAAACTGATTATATAGCTATCTTCTGAAAAATTTTGACAGCCTTGTATGACATTCTCAGAAACAACAGAAATTAAATCTAGCTGAAACTTCTGCCAAGTGATGAAAAACTGATCAGAAAACTAATTCGTGACTAACTGTCAGACTAAAAATGTATGCTAAACGGAGTTCTCAGGACCCTACCGCAGGTTCAGTAGTATTCAATTTTTTTCATTAGCAACCTGGATGATGGAATGCAGAATATGCTTATTAAATTCCTAGATGAGACCAAGCTGGAAGAAGATGCAAAGTCATTAGAGGATTAGAATCGAAGTGATTGTTGGAAACTCAAGGAATAGGTGGGAGGGAAGATTTAGTCAGTAGGGACAAATGAAATGACAGTTTATACACAGGGATTACAGAAGATGGAGCCAGCCTCTTTTCCGAGGTGTACAAAGAACAGCAGTCAAAGGGCATACAGTGCAATGGAGGAAATTTTGCTTGGACATAATGGAAAGGTTCTTCACCAAGCGAACAGCAGAGTATGGCATCAAGCCCCAATGTGGGAGCGCTGCAGGCACAGGGGCTTTCCAAGCCTGGCCAGGAAAGGCCCTGAGCACCCTCAGCAGCTGTGGAGCTGGCCCATCTGAGCAGCGGGGCTGGGGGAGAGACATCCTCAGGCCTCCCCAGTCCGGATGGCTCCGCGAGCCTGCAACACCAGGCACAAACACAAGCTAGGACACAGCAGGCAGCAGTCCTGCTGAAGAAGATCTGAGGACTGCAGGATCACAAGCTTCAAATGAGTCAACAAAGTCACGCTGTCGCAGAAAAAGGAAAGCATCCCAGGGCTTACAATTAGCAGCCTCACCTCCAGCACGTGTGGTGTAACCCCTCCGCTCTGTGTGGAACAGGTTGGGTTTTCAGCTGGAGAAGGCTACTTTTAGGAACAGTTAAATAAAAGATATGAGGAAAACCCAGAGTAAATCAATAGTAATGACTGGATTATGCTTTCAAGGTCTCTGCAGGAAAGCCTGTGTGCTCTGGGATATTCAGCCCAGAGAACAGAAGATCGGGTGGGGAAGGGGTGATCTGACTATAAAAACAGAAAGAAGGCAGCTGCAGCAAGGACAAAAATAATCTGTTCTCAATAACCATAGAAAAGTAATGGGCTTAAAATTCAATAAGAAAGATTCAGGTTAGATGTCAGAAAACGCTTTCTGAGGCTGCAGAGAGCTGTAAGCACAGGAGATCATAATCTCGGGAGGCTGCAGCCAGCACCCAGCACAGAGGGGTTCACAAGAAGCTTTGGCAAACACCAGTCATAAAACGTTCAGACAGAGCCAGTCCTGGGGGTGAGCAGAAGAGCCCAAAAAATGACCTCTCAGGTTCCTCCTCAGTCCTAGCTTTCTGCTGCCTTCTCCAGTAGGGTGGCTGTCTCTGAACAGGGGGAGCGTAGCAAATGGTGTCACCCTGATCTCAGGGGGGCATTCACTGTGGTCTCCCATAGCATCCTTATTGCAAAACAGGACAAGGATGGTTTGGGCAGGTGGACAACAAGGTGGGAGGAAAGCTGACTGGACCACCAGGCTCAAAGGGTGGTGGTGGGCCAGATGGTGGCTGCTTATGAGCCCATTCCTCAGCGATGGACACAGAGCCGGTCCCTTTCGGTACCTCCATTGACTGCCAGGACGATGGGAGGGGGACGCCAGTCACCAGCCTTGGGAGCAGCCGATGGGCAGGAGGACAGGGCTGCTCATCCGTGGGACCACCCCAGGCTGGTGAAACAGGCCCATGGGGACTGGCGGGGCTCTGCCGGGACACGCACCAGGTCCTGCCGTGGGCTGCAGCAGCCCCACGCGGCAGGACGGGACGGGGCAACCAGCCTCTCCAAAAAGGCCTGGGGGACCCCGGGGCATCTCCCCTGCACCACGGACCCGTAGTGCCGGCAGCGGAGGGTGAGCACGTCCTGGGCGTGACGGCCCGAGGGCAGCCGGCGGGGCGAGGGCAGGGATTGCTGCCCTCTGCTCAGCGCCGGCGAGACCCGTCAGAGTACGGGGGCCAGGCTGGGCTCACCGGCGCAGGACGGACATTGCAGTAGTGTGGCGGCTCCCAGAGGGGCCTCGGGACGGTTGGGGCTGGTGCGTGGGGGGTCAGAGGAGAGGCCGAGTGTGGCGTTTGCTCAGCCTGGAGAGGAGAAGGCAAAGGGGAGACGTTATTGCGGTCTGCGGCTGCCTGGCAGGGTGGGGAGAGGGGACGGGCCCAGGCTCCTCTCGGTGGTGCTGGGATGGGACAAGAGGCACAAGCTGTGGACGGGGACATCCTCCCTCCATGGCAGGAAGAGCCCTTTGCTGGAGGGAGGTGGGACCCTGACCAGGGCCCCAAGAGGCTGTGGGGTCTCTGGCCTTGCAGATGCTCAGCGCTGGCTCTGCCACAGCCCTGAGCGGCCCCCGCTGATGGGTGCTGCTCCCCACAGGGCTGGTTCTGGACACCTCAGCAGCCCTCCCCACGTCTCCGATTCTGCCGTTTTATGATGCTATTAATTTTACATGTGAAACTATCATAGCTACCCATGAGCTGGGAGAGAAATCAAGCTGTGATAGTGAGACATATGTCCTGCCCTGCAATGTAGTTGAGGGATGACTTGCACCCATGCCCAGAGTATTTAGCCTGGGGAGGAGGAGGGACGGGGGGAAACCCACACAAAGATGCAGCAATCAAAAGAACAGACAACTTTTTGACAGAAAAGTAGCAGCTGATTGTTAAATTTCAGTGAAATTATAAGAAATTTGAAGCAACTACTTGCATACTGTTTTTATATTCTGCATATGATAACCCTGTATATGTAGGAATGGAAAAGTTCAATGATGGGTATCATGAGGACAAAGAAATTTGTACAAAATTGATATTTACTGGTCATTTAGAAATTTGCCTGCCCTTCTAAAACCTACCTCAGACATGTTTGGGATGAGCTAACACAAGCAATCCCATAGCTCCATTTGTATACAAATTTGACAGGAAAGAAGTCACGATCTGTGTTTAGTTTCAGCATGGTACCAGAGTCACCTGCTCGCATACATAAGCAAACCTTTAGATCAATATGAAAGAAAATTATGAGGGTTTGGGATTTGTTTTTTTTTTTTTCCAAATAAATAACATTGAATTATTATCTTTTTATAATTAAAACTTCCAGTGCTGAGTTCTCATTTGGATAGGTTCTCTTAGCCACTTCTATTGGCTGTAAAAGCTACATTTATAACAAGCTCACACATTTATAATAATTTTCCAGTATGTACCTTGGGTAAGTGAGTGGTCCAAAGCAGAGTGGGAATCAGAGACAAATGGTTACACCATGCAACCAAGCCATGTTTTACAGGTATTTTTTCTTATATGGCACAGTTTTGGTACTATAAACAGCACTCAGGCACCAACAGCACTGGAGCCTTGGATGGCTCATCCATGAAGGCCACAGTCTGGACATCAGAAACATTGCTGAGGAGATGGGAAAAGCCACCTTTGACTTTGGCCAAGCAATGGCATTTGTGGAAAACACAGGTGAGAAGCCTCTATCCAGAAAGGCATGTCCAAGGGGCGGTATCTTCCATTACTGCTGGGAAAGGAGGATTGGAAGAACACATGCAGAAAGAAAGATGACTTACCAGTGACCGTGCACCCCTGTAAACACAAGTGTGAACTAGAAACATCCCAATACCCCATTTGTTTACCTTTGAGCTACCATAGGGGCTCAAGCTCATCACCATCACTCCTCTCCTTCCAAGACTGAACACAAAAGGTACAGCATGCCAGTTGTCATTTCAGACCCTCTTCAACCTCAGAGGAAGAAGTCAGCGCCTCAGCAGGCTCTGGGAAAGGCAGGGGCACAATAAGCCAGCATGAGGACAAGGCTGCTTGAGAAACTGAAACTTGTCACCCAGCCTGCATGTACATGTGCGCTGCAGATGACACTGAGGCAGCTGCACCCTTGTGCAGAGAGCTTCTGAGGTTCATCCTGCACACACCAGCTCCAAACTGCCCCACCAACACCACTTCAGCTCTGAGATGCTGCAGAAAACACTACCTAGGGAACACGGGGCCAAGCTTCAGGTGTCCACACCAGAAACATCAAGGGTGGAGATATTCATCGAGCAATTGTGAAGTCACTTGGGTACTGAAAGCACTCCTCTGATTAGGACTGGAGCCTCACCATAGCCAGTTACAGCAAGGTCTGGGCCATCATGGTTGACCCACAGACATTCCAGGAACAGCTGGGGCTAATGGGGAAACAGATGCACAGGTAGCAGAAACAAACTGTTTTGTACAGCTACTGAACAGCAGCATTTTAGGATTCTCCTGCTGTTTACAGGGAAAGCTCTATGCAGAGGAGAGCAGCATTCCTGCGGTGGCAGCAAGTCTCCAGCCCCACACAAGGCAGACTGCTGAGAGACAGGAGTGGCACAGATGGCCCAACGTATTTGATACAGAGGTAGGAAAACTAGCAGCTATCTCAGAGGACACAGGGAAGTAAAGACAGATGGAACCTTCCATGTCTCATCTCTATCTGTATAGAAATTAGGACATTAGAGTATGGATGGGTGGACAGCTAGATGGGAAAAAACTGCCTGGATGGTTAGAGGAAAAGAAGGTTATCAGAAGTAGTCAACACAGATCGACCAAGGGGACATCATGCTTGACCAACCTGACAGCCTTCTATGATGGCGTGACTGGCTGGGGAGATGAAGGGAGAGCAGGGGGTGTTGTTTACCTTGGCTTCAGCAAGGCTTTTGACACTGTCCCCCATAACATCCTCACAAGTGAGCTTAGGAAGAAAGTGTGGGTTAGATGAGAGGACAGTGAGGTGGGCTGAGAACTGGCTCAACAACAGAACTCAGAGGGTCATGATCAATGGAGCAGAGTCTGGATGGAGGCCTGTCACTACTAGCGGTGTTCCCCAGGGGTCTGGTGCTGGGTCCAGTCCCGTTCAACATATTCATCAATGACCTGGATGATGGCACAGAGTGTCCCCTCAGCAAGTTCGCTGACGATCCCAAGCTGGGAGGAGTGGCTGATACACCAGAGGCTGTGCTGCCATCCAGCGAGACCTGGACAGGCTGGAAAGCTGGGCCAAGTATATCCAGGGTTGCATGAAAATGACTGTGGCCAGCAGTTTGAGGGAGGTTTAACCTCATAGAATTCAACAAGAGCAAGTGCAAGGTCCTGCCCCTGGGGAGGAACAACCCCATGCACCAGTACAGGCTGGGGGCTGAAGTACTGGAAAGCGGCTCTGCTGAGAAGGGCCTGGGAGTGCTGCTGGACAACAAGCTGACCATGAGCCAGCAATGTGCCCTTGTGGGCAAGGAGGCCAACAGTATCCTGGGATGCATTAAAAGGAGTGTGGGCAGCAGGGCAAGGGAGGTTATCCTCCCCCTCTGCTCTGCCCTAGTGAGGCCACACCTGCAGGGCTCCAGTCCCGAGTTTAAGAAGGACAGGGAACTGCTGGAGCAAGCCCAGTGCAGAGCTGCCAAGGTGATCAATGACTGGAGAATGTCCCTTGTGAGGAAAGGCTGAGAGACCTGGGCTTGTTCAGCCTGGAGAAGAGAAGGCTGAGGGGGGATCTCATCAGTGCCTATAAATACCTGAAGGGTGGGTGTCAGGAGGATGGGGCTGGGCTCTTTTCAGCGGTGCCCAACACCAGGCCAAGGGGCCACGGGCACAAGCTGGAACACGGGAAGTCCCACCTGAACATGAGGACAAACCCCTTCCCTGTGCGGGTGCCAGAGCAGGGGCACAGGCTGCCCAGAGAGGCTGTGGGGTCCCTTCCCTGGAGACATTCACACCCCGCCTGGACGCGGCCCTGTGCCCCTGCTCTGGGTGTGCCTGCTCAAGCAGGGGGTGGGACAGGATGATCTCCAGAGGCCCCTTCCAACCCCTGCCAGTCTGTGATTCTGTTAGGCTCAGAAGTGGTTGTTAATGGGTCATTATCTACGTGATGACCAGTAACAGGTGAGGCATCACAGAGGTCAAGTTTGCAGGTAACACCAAACTGGGAGGAATGGCCAATACACACAAGGGCAGGTCTGCCATCCAGAGGGACCTGGATGGGCTGGATGAATAGGCCAGCAGGACCCGTATGAAACCGAAAAAGCACAAATGCAGAGTCCCACACCTGGGAAAGAAGCAGCTTTGGCAATGACACAGACTGAGGAGCAGTTCAGCAGAAATGGCCCTGGAGGTCTTGGTAGATAGCAAGCTGGATTAGAGCCAGAGGGACAGGGACTTTTGCAAGAGTAGAGGGTATCTCCTTCCCTCTTGCACGCTTGTCAATAAAGACCCCATCAAACCATTTCTCATCAGCTGGATGTCAAACTGTAGTGTGACACAGAAAGATTGTTTCACTTGGCCTGTCTGTAACACCACGTGTGGATCATCATTCTGATGAAGTTCAGCTTGCAAAGGTAAATGATTTAATTTCCAAGTCAAATCATGTGATTTGCATGCTCAGAGAGGGACACTGACATTCACAGAATTTAAAAGGTTTTCTCTTTTACAGTCACTCTGTCAACCTGGCATTTAGGAAAGGGAAAACCCAAAATACTGCAGCTGAACAGCAGCTAGCACTTAGTACTTTTGTAAAAACCACAAGAACCTCTAGACAGGCTGACCTGGAGGACTTTGAGCTATCGATAGTCCCATGCAAGACAACGACTGAAGTAGTGAGGATGGGTAACCTTATCACAATATAAAAAAGCACCTCTTGAAGAACAATACTTAAAGACAAGTCTTCACCCTCCTAAGAGACAAGCCATTGCCTAACATTGCCATCCTGAACTTAAACTTATGAATGCAGAATTTCAGTTCCCTGGGATCCAGCACAAATCACCAGTGGGAAGGACACCACTGACTGACTCAGCCACCATTCATGATGTTGGCACAACTGCCTACCCATGCACCCGTCCACATGTTCCAGGCCTCCGCTGGGTACCTTTCTGCTGTTTAGATAGGATGGTGGATTCACCACATCAGCAACAGCAACTGCTGGTTTTAACAGGCTCAGCTTGAGGGCTTGTCCTTCCCATCACAGGCTCCCAGCCCAGGGCATGCTCCAGTGGCCAACATCGCAAGCCCAGTCAGTGAGCACCTCAAGGCACATGGGAGGTTTGAGACAACGAGCGCTTTGGCAGCACTTCAGTTCCGATCAATGATACTGCTAAAGCAGCTGGAAGGAAAAAAATAAAAAGACCAAACAAAAAACCCCACACTTTTCAACCAGCACATTCTGAGTATGCAATATTCTACCTGAAAAATGATGTCTCCATCCTTCTGTAAGAACATACTTGGATGAGGTAGGGGAGCTTTGGGAAGGACTGCATCTGCACAGGGGACTCTCTCAGACAATTTAGGGATGAAAAGCCAGCTAAGAGCAATTGAAGACAGATGTAGGTACAAACTTGGCTCAGGAAAACAGAGAGATGCAGATTGACAGAAGCTGGAAAGATACTCTGGGAGAACTCTGACCCTAAACACACCCTGCTCTTGCACTCCTCCCTGAAGCCTGCTACCAGCCACAAAGAGGTGAGACTGCTCCCTGCACTCCTGCCCCACCACGCAAGCCGTGCACTGCACTCCACAAGTGGGGGTCAGGCTCCTTTGCAGCAGGAGGAACTCAACACAGCGAGAGGGGGCATGCCACCGCAGGCAGTGAGCATGCTGATTTGCCTTGGGGAAGATAACCAAGCAGATTACAACTTCTAAACCCTCTAAATTACTCACTGCTATCTCAAGTCATCTCAGGCCACTAACATCAAGCTATCTGATTAACAGTAGCAATCAAGTTAACAGGAGGTATGTGCAGTAAACTGACTAAATAGCCATGCAGCAGCACAGGTATTTACATGAGCTCCCAGCAGCCACAGAACCGAAGGGTAGCACACACTCCCTCGTACAGGCTCGGCTCTCCTCTCCTGTGCTGAAACTCCATAGTAGAAAGGCAGCACCCCACTACCATGGCCACGCGAAGACAATATGCGAGAAAGCGCCAGACTTTGCAGCTGGCAGTGACTTAATGACATGCTGAAGTCTTGAGCAAGCAATCCAAGCAGGGAGTTGGATAGTTTCTCTTTGAAAGCTGGGAACTGAAGTGAGCACATCCCACCAATATAAAATTCTGGTTTGGATTTGTCAATAAACAAACTGATTGGATTAGCAACCACAGTTTTCATTCTCTGCAACAGAAACTTCCAATTAGAGGCACTACTTCAAAAAGGAAAAGACAAAAGCTGTTTTTTCCTCATTAAGACCCACTAGGACTCTTCAGGACACGACCAAAATCACAGCAGGAGCCCTTTGCCTCCTTCCACCACCTGCTACACTACCCTGTGTCCTGCAAATGCCTGAAGCAAAAAGATTGCCCTTACTCCATCTCTTGATTCCAAAAGCTCAGCTCAGCTCAAAAAGGAGGCAGCAGCTTCCTGCAAGAAGCCCTTCCTTAGAAATAAATATTTGCACATTAAACCAGGGAGTACTCAGATGGGACTATCCTTGGTTCCTAGAGCAAAGCTCCCCAGAGAGCAGCGGTCTCTGAGCAAAGCAGATCTTGCCACATGAAGCCCTTTCACGACCCACCTCCCAAGGTGGGAGGTAACACAGAGCAGACAGAGGAAGGTCTGAGCTAAGGTGGATTCACAGAGAATGGAGCTGCCCACCAAGGGCCGAGCTCAAGCATCCTTCAGCATTTGCTGTGGTTAGCAAGGTCACACCAGTCACTCAGAGCAAAGCTGCGGTGGCACTCACGCTCATGTGCACAAGCACCGCACCAGAACAAGTCACCCCACGCTGCCCAGGCCATCGTGGAGGGGAGGAGAAGCATCCCCTTCTCCGCAGACAGGTACCCGTACTTCGTCACACAAACGACACTCCCGACTACGGAGCTCCACCAGCTACAGCCAGACAACTATCACTTAATAGGCAAATTAGTTGTATGGTGTAAATCTCAAGTTCCTGCACGTGACAAAATACCAGACCACCTGTAAGGATGCTCTATTTGACCTTCAAGGAACTTTTTCTCTCAGCATCCAAGCCAACATGTAGCACAGCTTGCAAGAAATGTGGTCTCAGTCCTAATAAAGAAATTACTTTTAAAGAAGACTATAAGCTATGTATCCATTTCCTGAAACTACATAAGCATTTTTAGTTCCTTACACCATCCACACAAGTGATTCACAGCAGGTTATCTCCGCACGGCTGCCTGATTCCTATTTACAACCTGGTAAGTACACACGCAAGTTCTGCGTACTCCTTTCAGGACAGCATGCTTAATTTGCAGTGAAATATACTTAAGTTTTAAATGAAGTATCCTCTGCAGAACAGAGCACCATTGCAGCAGCTCATGGCGGGGAGTTCAGGAGAACCACAGCAGGTTTGCTGTGGCTGCCAGTGAGCGGCCAGGTCAGGTCACAGGACGCTTTTGGCTCCCTGGTGTGCTCATGGCACACGCTGCACAGGGATTTGGTGCCTTTTCAGTAAAGTTGGTCACCCAGGACACACGACGTTCACTAGACATACCTGCTTCTTCTGCATGGGAGGCGACACTGGTGCAGCATGACCTAGTGTGGCCAGTTTCCAGCACGTGCAGAGCATCTGCCCAGCAATTCCCTGCCTGCCTCCCCCAGGACATGCTGCCACTCCAACAGCAGCCACAGTCACACACACGCAACGAGAGCAGTTACGTCTGTAATAAGGCTTCTTTCTCACAGGGGCCCCATATGATGTTTGCGGGGACTGTATGACATCATCACGGTCACACTTAAGACTCTGGCCTAAAGCAGCTATAAACAACATTGAAAGAATTGCAAGAAAAAGCATTTCTAAAGGGCTAATAATTAGCAAGCTCATCTGCAGCCACCTGAGCTGGTATATGAGTAAGATGCTGACAGATACTCTCTGCTCTCAAGGGACACCTGAAGATTAGTATTAGCTGGACATTGAGTCACAACATTTCTGAAAGGTCCTCAGGCAAATGACTGTGCTTCAATGAGAGCAAAGAGAGAATGGCTATTCCAAGTTCAAAAACTTTAAAAAAAAAAAAGTGCAAAGCAGACCTTGGATGGGAAGGGACCTCCTGCATCATGAACTACAGCTGGCAGGCTGTCACTTCCCACAATTAGCAAGCTTATGGAAAGAGACACACTGCAAAATGACTGAGTTTCCCTTTTCCACCTGTGTTACCCAGCACATTTACTAGAAAGCTATTCCAGAGTTTCACTCCTCTTGTGGCTAGAGGTCTTCTAACTTCCAGTTTAAATTCATTAACAGCAAGTTTAGGTGCACTCATTTCTGTGGCAACACTGTCCTTTATTTCTAAGGATTCTGCTCCTTCTCTAACATTTACTGCGACATTTCTACAGACAGCAATAACTTCTCCTTTCCACCTCCATTACACACGACCAGACGAGCCAAGCTCTTTCGGTCTCCTACCATAAGATACCACCTTCACAGCCCTTTCACATGTACCACACATTCCCTTTGCTCCCTCCTCCTCCAGAAATTACGCCAGTGTCACAACAGACATCCTGAATCAACGTTTTTTTCCAGTAAGCTTTACCCCACACATGCCCAAGACATGTTGCAGAGGCTGCCCTCGGGGCGGGGGCCACGAGATGCTCTGCAGGAGGAACAGGCCCCGGAGCTCGCTGCCTCACCTGGAATGCCGTCTGGCTGTTGTAGTTGCGAATCTCTTTGCTTGCACCGCGGAAGAGGAGAACCCGAGCGCAGCTCTCCTGTGAAAGCAAGCAAGGGGGAAAGGGAAGAGACCAATTAGGACTGCAGACTGGTGACAACGAAGGAGCAAACCACATGGTTTCATTGCACTCAGAAAGCCTCCTTTGGCTAAAGCAAGGGAGGATACTCAGCCCCTGAGAACTGACCACCCCCAACCCCAAGCTGATCAAGACCACCCACCTGTGTGCAGCTCTGGGCACCGGCACCATGGCTATGCCCAAATGTCAGCCCAAGAGCACAGCTACGGGCACAGCAGCCACCACACATTCCCAGGTATTGCTGTTTCCCTAACCCTTTTATTCTTGTTTTGAATGCTCTGTGCTTCTAAGTTATGGTAATTTAACATGTTTATGAGCCCCTGTACTCTTTAATGCCGCTCTACCCACCCACCCCAGTGGGCGGGCACCTGGGTTCAAGAGTCCTTGACATACAGAACGCACCTACCACCTAACAAGCCCCAAATCAGCCCCCATGTGCCACTGTCTACTGCAAAACATAATGGTTCCATTTTTAAAGCATGGACACCTCAGAAACTGAGAATTCCCATTATAATAAAAAAGCACATAATACAATGCATAAAAATCTCTAGGAAGGAACAAAACCTATAGGAGAAATCCTTAGCTACTGACCTCTACATCTCAGAAAGAGAACAGCAGGTGTGTAAGATCAGAGAGGGCACTTCCGCTACCCTCAATTTCACCTGACCTGAGGTTAGTGACCACACAGTAAATAAAACAAATAGTGCCCTATGTTGCCTGGGCAGTCTTCTTCAAAATTCAGAGATTATCAATAAGAATTTAGGGCCATTTGTGAGAAAGGCAGGACCCCAGTCCACATGCCTTCCCCAGAGCAGGGTAAAAGCCACATGACATGCCCAACAAGGCCTGCTGGGGGCATGTGCCTGCCTCAAATTAAATGTGAGCACCTGGGCCAAATTAGCACTCTCCACCCAGGCAAACTGCTCTCTCCCAGCCAGTAGTGGGGGCTTGCTGTGAAGCAGGAATAGGAACCAGAGGAAAAATTACAGAATTTTAGGCAGTAAATGAGCAAAAACATCTTGGGAATGGGAACATGTTAAACCATGGACCCTTCCCTCTGGCCACCTGCCTCTTGAGAAATCCAAAATCAGGCTGGTGCTACAAACAGAAACAGCCTCATCCCAGGTCAGAGCATGGATACAACTCAGAAGAACCTTTCTGGGTCTGGGAAGAGTAATAGCAATGAGAAGGTGCCCCAGCCCAATGCTGTGGTCTCTCTTTCTCAGGCAGACTGGTGCCCCATCTACACTTTCTTGTTCTCATGCCCCAAATCACGGAGATGTACCTGGTTATAGAGAGCACAAATATGAAGAGCGGTGTTTCCTGAGGCATTCTGTGCAGTCATATCAGCTCCATAGAAGAGAAGATGCTCCAGGTGCTGAACGTGGCCATAGCGACATGCCTGCTCAGAATGCAAAAACAGAAAAAAGAAACAGAAAAAGAAAATCAGGGAGCAGCAGGAAGATGATAAATCCTGTAACATCCTCTGCTGGATTCATCCATGCTGGAAAAGTGGAATCAGGCTGGACCTGTAACCTGAGAAGTCCCATTAACGTGCACACAGAAACACTGCTGCTCCTTACAGCAACACACACCTGAATACTTATTGGACAAATTACCTCTAGATCAATTGCAAGTTTTGGATCACTGGTGTCAGGGCCTCCTCCAGACCATTTGCTCTCTCAGTATCATTATCTGGTGACAAGAAGCCCTGAAGCACAAGCAGGCAAAGAGGAGGACAGTGGCCCCACATCTCTAGTTAACTGGTGTAGTATTTTCATCTACGTTTGGTCCATCCTGGGACCAGCGGTCCTCAAAGATCTGCCAAGGCAATGTAGGGTGGAGGCAGGAAGGAAGACAGTCAAATCCAGTAAATCAAGATCACAAACACATATTTCTTGTTCTTTTCATTCTAACCCTTAGCTGTGCCAATACTTGTCCACCTTGCATGGGGCTGAGAGCTGGGTGCTTCAGGAGGCCACGGGCCCAAAGACAACCTGCCCTCCTGATGGTCTGAGACAAGGGGACTCTAGGCAGAGCCCGTACATCCTCCCTTCTCCCAGAGGGTCTCGGTCTGGAAGCACAAAGCCAGCTCAGGTCCCCTAACCCCCTAGCCCATGTCTTCTCTACCCCAAATCCACTTTTCAATGTGTAAAACAGGGACAGATACAACTGTGGTTTGGAACCAGGATGTCTCAGGCATTGGTCCGAGATCCCAAAGCACTATCTTATGAGCCAGTCATAATCTGGGGAGGATTCTAGATGCTACTGATCAAGGTCAGAAGAAAACAGCCTGAGCATTGGCCTGGAATGCGAGCCAGAGCTAGCACACCACATGCAAGTCCTGCACACAGGACCCTGGCCCGCTGTGCTGGCCACCGCTGCTGAGCAGTGCCTCCGCTGCCTGCAGCACCCAAGGCGATGGGACAACCCCTGCCATCAGCAGCAGGACATTGGTTACCCCAGCCAGATCCCATCCTGCCGTCCATCCCACCTGGTGGATCTCCTGCCAGCCGTTCTCGTCCACGCAGCCGAGCCGGGCATAGTCGTGCAGCAGGAGCTCGCAGCAGTAGGGATCCCCCCCAACCATGGCACTGTGGTACAGGGGCGTCAGCCCCCGGCTGTCCTTGTAGTCTGGAGAGGCACCCAGGTCCAGCAGCGTCTGTAAGAGAAGCACCTGCCTCGCTCTGCGGCTTCGGGTGGATGCCCAGGAGGAAAAGCAGCCCTGCAGAGGGTCCGGGGATGCTCTGGCCATGCCAGCAGGCAGTGCTCACCCCACATTCCCCCCAGGGCTCACGTTATCAGTGCCACGCTTTTGTAATGGGCTGTGCTCCCTGACAGCAATGCAAGAGATGCTTTGGCCCCGGGGTGGGCACAACCCTGCCGGCAGCCTGGATGGGGTGAGAGGAGGAGCTGGTGCTGGGGTGCAGGGCAGAGGGGAGGGAGAGCCCCCCACGGCAGCTCCCCCCAACTCACCAGTAGCGCTGTGTGGTTGCGGCACCGGACGGCCTTGTGAAGAGCTGTCATTCCCTCACGCGTCCGGAAATCCAGGTGTGCTCCCCCGTTACGCAGTGCCTTGATCATCTCGGCGCTAAGCTCCAGCTGAGCGGCCGCCGTCAGGGGACACTCTGCAGAGTCCCGGGAGAGACACGGGTGAGAACGACAGGGGCGCCCACCCCCTCAACAGGCACTGCGGCACCACCAGCCTCTCGCTCGGGCATCTCCTGCCTGGCTGCAGCAACGCAGGGTGCTCCCCACTCCCGCAGAGGTTGCTGCACCAAACCCCACGTTCGCTCCCAGCGCTGCTGAGACATCGGCGGTTTTCCCAAACACCATGCGTGCACAGTCTGAGCGGGTTAGAGCCTGTCCATCGGTTTCTGTTGGGTGCAGATGGGAGCCCCGAGAGGAGAGGGGAAAGGAAAGTGCTGGCAGTTCAACAAATGGCAGAAAAGCCGTTGCTGGCCGTGCTGCCTCTGCAGCCGGCGCTGCAGGAAAGCACTCATCTGGACACACCATTTATACAAACAGGAGAAGGGGGTGAAAATCGGTATCCTCATTCAGTTTCTCCCTGCAGCAAGGCATGGAGAAGGGGCTGTTGTTTTGGGGGGACAGCTATGTATCCCAGCACCACCACCACCATCCACAGAGCTGTCCAGAGCTCCTCCGCACACGGCTGTCCTGCAGCTGGTCCTCACTGCCTCCCGTCACCAGCAGCAGGCTCCAAACGTGAAATGCTCACCCCAAAGAGGAGGAAGGTCCCTCCAGCTGTGTGACCCACCCCGTCGCCTCTGAGGATGCTGGCTTTGTCGCACAGTGGAGCCTGCACAAACTCACCAGCTGGTTCAGTCCCAGCTCCAACCAGGACCAGTCCTGACTCCCAGGACTACCCAGCGCATAGGATTTGCTTCACTTAGGGATATAATTTGAGCAGGCAACAGAAGAACCATGGAAATCCCCTTCAACAGCCCTCCCTCACCAAGTGCACCCCCACCGGCCCCCAGCCACCCTCTGCTTTCGTTTTGCAGGTCAGAGAAGGAGCCCTGAGAGCACCTGTGGCTCTCTGCTGGTGCGTGCAGCTCCAAAATGTAAAGTGCCTCTGTGCCAGGCAGGCAGAGCCTCTTCCAACAGGAACTGCTACACCCTTCCCTCAAAGGCCGGATTTCAGCATCCGACTGTCAGCTGAAGGCTACCTTGACAGGTATAGCTTGCCCACCCGCACCTGCGGGGCCCCACCATAGTCCTCACATGCACAAGCGCGGAGGACCTCTCCTTGGGCAGGGGCCGCAGCGCCAACACACGATGGGGGTTTCTGTCCCACCCTGACGGTGTCAGGGAGATCTGAGCTGCAAAAGGACCGCGCTCGCCTATCCACAGGCTGATTTGAGAGCACAAAGGAAGAAAAATACCCTTTGATATAAAATGAGTAAAGTCTCCTTAGGAGACAGAACATTTTTCTGAACATTTTCATTGTAATTAAATAAATTTGTTTTCTTCGGAGTGCAATATTACAAAAAAAAAGGTACACTTTCATTCTCAAACAAATCCCTAGGTCTTTCCATCCAAATCCCCATACCACAAATGGAGTGAAATAAGACGTCATCAGCTAGAAATAGTTGTGTATTTTTTAGAAAGGTAGCTAATTTGCACACAAATTAAAATCTCTCTGTTTAGTAGAAATAATTATTTAAGTGAGAATAATAAAATGGTTTGAGATACAAATAAAAAAGAATACCAATATTAATTGTAGAGCATTGCTGTTAACCAAATTTTAAAATGAGCTAGGTAGAGGTCAGACAAGGTTTTGTGGCTCTGCTAAAATTATCCGGGTTTTGTGCTACAAGACACTAATATAAAAAATGAAGGTTATGAAGACTGTTGTCAAGAGGATTAAAGATGAGTTCACCAATAAGAGGAATCACCAGTAAATGAGAAAGTTACAGCTGGGTCTTCTAAGTACCTGTTCTCAGCTCAAAACTGTCAATCATTTTTAACAACAATCTGGAAGAAAATAGAAAGTAATCTCTACGAAATTTCATACACACAGACACTATGTTGTTATATATGGCAAAGTCAATGGTACAATGAATAAAATGGCTTCATGCGTTCGTTGCCAATGTCAAACCTCGGCAGAGGACAGCTGCAATGCTTCATAGCTAGAAAATAAGGGATGCATTTTGAGCATGAAGGTAATTACCATTGTAACAACATATGTATTGCATGGGAACGTAACGGTGCCCACACAACTAGCAATATCACCCCAGAAAAAGCAGTGGAAGTGTTTCCTTAGCTCAGCAATAGTTGTGAAAACACAGGTTTGGTGGGGGTTTATTGGTAACGATCTGCAACCCCTCTCGCACCGGGTGCGGCCACCAGGAGAGCGCAGAGCCAGATGCAGCACAAGGAACCGTGGAAAACGCCACCACTTGTCACACCTAACAGAGGGATGTGCTGTGACATGGTGCCAGGGGAGGCTCTCGGAAGGCCTCGGAGGGGTCTGCAGAGACATCGCTGTGGTTTCTGCGGTTCAGAACAGCTGGGCAACCGCAGTGGAAGCACAGCCTGCTCTTCCACTGCAGCAGGCTGGAGATGGGAAGTCCTGACCCACACACCCACCACACACCAAGGGAGATGAAGAGCAGGTGACCGTGGGTTAGCTCCTGGGGCAGGAGATCCTTCCTCCTCCCCTCCACCAACACCAAAATCACCTGCTATGCAGCTCCCCAGCTCTCATACCCCAGTTTTTTTGTTAGGGCCACCTGCAGCTAAAGGCAAAGGGAAGCTAGAGAGGAGACCTTAGTGAAGTTATGGCCTTTCAAGGACCATCACTTGTCTTCTGTGCCAAATACCATTGCTTTAATTTCTGTTATCACCGATTTTCAGTTACTGCTTTTTCACCATAATGTCTATAAAATCTTTTCCTTATTTATGGTTAATTTTAATTATTTTGAAATAACGTATTTATCCCTTGCAGTGTGATAAGAACTCAGTCTGCTACAAGCTTCAGGTCGTGCATATGAACTGAAGTATCCTCATCAGTCCCTGCTGCATGCGTCTAATTCCATTTTCACATGCAGTTAAATAACCAGTCTTTTTTCAATATCTCAGTTTAAATGAGACAAACTCTTCAAAGAGGCAGAAGACACATAAAACAAGGCTGCAAATATTTCTTTAGTCTCAGTTATTAACATGCCAAATTCAATTGCAAAATCTATCACGTTACCTTGAATCCTGAAGACTGAGAAAGGTCCAAATAGGACATTTCAAGATGCACTGAATGAACCGCAGCTAGCAACTTGTTCACTAAATCTAACCTAACCACTATCTAATCTAGGATTTTAGTGATTGCACTCTGCTAATTCTTGGACACGTGCGTATCCAAATATATGCTTGAAGTAATTAACTAGTAAGTGCACAAGATCTGTTGCAGCCAGCGAGAACCAGCAAGACAACACATTGCACGTTGCACAGTGTAAGCAACTGATGAATGGAGGCAAGAAGGAGCTGCAGGTTGGCCTCTGCCTGAGGGCTATCGGGCAGCCGAGCTCCACAGGGTGGGTCTCACCGGTGCGCCCTCTGACACTGCACTGCTCTGATGGGAAGAGCCTGCATGGCAAAGCCAGCACCCAGCTGTACATGGTGGCTGCTCCAGGGCACCTGATCCCTGACGGGGTTGAGATTAAATTATGCACTCAAAATCTGCAGAATCTGCAAATCAGGGCCAGCAGACAAGAGCTGTACTTGAGAGCACCAGTTGTGCTCAGAGGACCAGAGCCTGGGGAAGGAGCAGGTGACATGGTCTGGGTCTAAAAAGCTGCAAGTGGGACTGTTCCGTTAATCAATGGGTTGTAGGGAAGCAGAGGTGGGGACTGGAACAGCTTCTCAGAGGATTTCTTTGTGCAAAGGGCACCCTTGCCATCCAAAAAGCCTGACTGGTGAGAGCAGCAGAGGACTGGGGCACCACTGGGACAGGGCACTGCCAAGACAGCACTTGGCTCTGGCAGCTAGAGCACGAAGCAGGTCTGGGTCCTGGAGAACTCGCAGGAGTTAATTTCTGCTCCACTTAAAGGAGTAATTTCTCTATGTTTTTGTCTTGTAACTATGCTTAGGATGAAAAGCATTGCTAATGTTTTAATTGCAAACAAGGTATGCTGGCAATCCTCAGGCTGGTCACTTCTGTGAAAGCAATGAATCCAAGCAAGGCTGAGCTCCCAAACCCAGAACCAGACCAAGATCCCCCACTCCTGCCAACCGCAGCTGTCTCTACTCTGGATCAGGTGTTATCCACACACCCCCCAGAAGCCGGCAGCAAAGAGACAACTTGAAAGGACAGCCACCTTGTCACACAGCGTGGATGCTCCTCTACAGCCCGGCAGAAGAAACTAACTGCAGAGGCTCCTCACATTTGGGGGGGGTGTCACGAGAACTGGAATTCACGTGGCAAGGGAAGGTGAGAAACCCCAGAGAGAGCTCCAGCATGAGCTGGAACAACATGCCCACTCTGATACCAAAATTAAAAAAAAAAAATTTTAAAAAAATCTGTGTTACTCCAGGACTTAATTTATCATTTAGGAAAAGGGAGGATCTCTGTTCAAGTTGAGATGATGAGACGACAACAGGCTTGATATGAAAGTTTTTGTACAAGCTGCTGAAGAGGAGGGTTACAGTGTTCCTATACAGACCTATAGTACACATTAACAGAAAGTATCTGTCTATGACAAATACCACCTGTAAGTTAGTGTTTTTCAGCTGTAGGTGAGGACATTACAAGAGGACATTTCATCTCCAATTTCAGCTGGATGAAAACATACCGTTTTTCATTAATCTCCACTTGCACATTCAATTAAAAAAGATGCGACCAGTTTGCTTTAAAAGAAAAGGTTGAAAGCAACTTCTCTAAACTGAGAAGGACGATAACTTCACAAACCACAAGCCATTCAAGTCTCATCCAGTGTTTCCCCCATCTAACCAGAACTGCTGGCTGAACCAAAGTGTAACTTTTAGCTACTTAAATCTAAAGCAACAGAAAACATATCATGTATGAAGGAGAGTTAGTCAGGTTGCTAATGAAGTAACTGCATGTACCTTGAGTGCACGATGCCACAGCTAGCAGAGAGTCTGGGTACAGTGCAGCCAAAGCAGGAGAGGAGCAAGCTCCCTGCACCTGGGAAAGAGGGTTTTTTCCTAACAGTAAACAGAAGGTTGAGAAAGCACTGTCATGCTCAGCAAGTATCACTCCCCAGTCACTTACTCCTGCTGCTGTTTGTCCTCACATCGTGCTGGGGCCCAGTCTGTATTGCTGCACACAGTCAAGAATACTTCTTGTAAATGCAATTATTTCCTCTCATTCTCCCGCTGTTCCCCAGTTGCCATCCTGTGTTAAATACTGAGGATTGCCTTTCTCTTTTCTGCATGCTAAACTATCACTCAGGCTTGGGTCTAATTTTAGAATAACAGTAACTTCTCAGGTGTTTTTTTACACACTGAAAACATACCTACAGGAAGCAACTGTGATATTTTTCTTTTAATCTCTTTCAAAGACTGTTAATCTTTCCTAGAATATCTTCCCAGCAATCCCGCAGCACTGAAACGTGAATGATGGCAAATTGGGCTGCGTTGGTTTAAATGTGGCTCTTCTCTGCCTTCTCACCCCAGCAGAGTCAGGGGAAGGGGAACACATGCTGCACTTCAGCTGCCTCAGTGCACCTTAAAACCACTCCCAAAAGCAGCTTAAATAAAGATACCAGGCTTCAGGCTGAGGAGGCTGGGATGACACCGTATCTTCCTGTTGGCTCTGCTGTGAGGATGGCAGCGCAAAGCACAGACTATTTTACAGTGCAGCCAGTGTTATTTGAGTCCATTAACCGGATTTAATGCTGCCGAAGAACATTTCTCCAAGTAGGGATGTCCAGCTCGCCCTGGGGAGCTCCCCACACGCACTGCCTGCGCACAGGGAACCGCTCTGTCCAGAATTCAGCACATGACAAGCATGCAAGACATGCAAGAATTCAGCACGTGACCCGGACAGACGAGGCATGAGGGACCCTGGTGTGACCAGGCTGCAAACCCCACCGTGTCTCCAGCAAACCTAGCACTGACATTAGAAATACAAACGAGCTGTGCTAACAGCAGAAGGGAAATGTTTCCCTCCCAGTGGGCACAACTTGGATGACAAGTCCCGGACTGTGGCTGCTGTGTGTCCTGGGAAAAGAAAGAACAGCACACACTGGAAAGAGAAACCAAAAGTAAGTGCAGGTTTTTGGTGGCCCAGATGAACTGGGCAGATGTGCATCACCCTTCCCATCTACAACACAGATACATCCTCTTCTGAACTGCTAGAATTTAAGCCTCAGGCAGGGTTATATGACTTCTCTCCTTTAAAAGAAATAGCTCATAAGCAAGGGAAGACCTAGGCTTTCTGGAAAACCTAGCAGGCTGCAGATAAGACTATTCATTTCCCTGTGTGAATAGGATCATGGATAATGACCCACGAAGAATTTCTGCAGGGACATTTTTTTCCCCAGGTCAAGAGGGGAAGAAGAAAAGGCTACAGAAACTGAGAAGAGGATGAATCATTTTTATCAGGGCTTTATACTGCAAAGTCTTTTGAGACGGTAATGTAAAAAGCTAAAGGGTTAAAATTGCAGCCTGAGCCATTATTGACCTAAACCCACATCCTGAGAAATACAAATGACACAATGAGCCAACTTGTGAAAGGAATTCAAGGTTCACAAGCTGAGAAACTTCAAGGACCAATAACAGAAAAAAACATTCTCCCACAAGGAAGACAGAGGGACGCCACAACCATGAAACAATGAAACCAGTGAGGGTCACAGGAACTGGGGAGAGGTAATTCTGGCAGGGGGAGATTGCGACCACTGACTCAACTGAGGGATGAAAGGACTACCCCACGCCCCACGCCTTTTGAGTACATGCAGTGAATTAAAATCACACTGTAGCTTTAAACTTATGCAAAGAAGATACAGACCAATGGAGGAAGAGGATGCTCAGTGAGGTCAGTGATTATGTATTAGGCAGGCATGGTGTGCTAACTTTCATGTATAAATGTCAAAAATGAACTCCAGTAGGTGTGCACATTAGGCGGAGAGATCCCCCATGCGTACAGCGCCGAACAAAGTAATGCCTGCTCTTTAACACACCCAGCATTAAGGAGTTTTATTCCTGGTTTTTGGTGACAGTAACGCTGCATTCACTGACTCAAAAACCAGCAGAGCAGTCACAAAATGCCTTCGGACTGGGATGAAGGGAACACTTGTGTAGCACAGGAGTGGATGAAGAAGAAAGCTTTAGCTGCTGAAGGGCTGAATTTCTAAAACCTCAAGGGTTTGGGTTCCTCCCCTCCACTTTTGCACAAGGCAGGAGAATAAATGGTGTTTGTAATTATCCAAGCTGCTGAAGACCTGACCACACAGAAAGGAGCATTTGGTGTCAGGGCCTATTTGCAATATGCCTGGTAGACTCATCCCTAGAGACAGAGTGGATAAAAGAGCATTGCTAATAGCAATGCTGCTTTGCCTAAAAGGAGAGTAGATTTACTACAGTGATTTTGTAAAGGATGGCTGAGAAATTAA
Organism: Phalacrocorax aristotelis; assembly: GCF_949628215.1. Classification (NCBI taxonomy): domain Eukaryota; kingdom Metazoa; phylum Chordata; class Aves; order Suliformes; family Phalacrocoracidae; genus Phalacrocorax; species Phalacrocorax aristotelis. The sequence goes on from NC_134276.1 coordinate 218,920,676, forward strand.
GAATAGCACTTATGCACTGCAGCTTTTTCTATCTTGGCTGAATACCAAGCACTAGAAATACCATAATTTATTTATTCCTTCTCTTGAAATCTTAGTTGGACATCTGCCCACAGTTCCATCACTGTACTGATAAACCTGAAAGCTCCAGGTTAAAAATTCAGTACAGAAGTATTCCCAACCAAGGAAAGACTAAGTTTTTCAAACAATCTAGGAGAGAGAAAGCTTGACTTGGCAGCAAAGTGGCCTTTTCTCTCTCCATGCACAGAACCCTGCAGGTCCTTAAAGGAGATATAGAGTGGTATGCAAGAAGAGTCTAAGACTTTTTGGAAAAAGAGTATCTCCTTCCTGTATTTGTATCCTCTCTAGTTTCAGGTTTTACCAGTTTCCCACATCTGAGAGCCCTGGCTGATGGGCCAAGTGGGCATCTCCTGGCAAAGATGGAGAGGAGCACTGTTTCAGAACGACTTGGGATGAAGATATTCAAAAAGCCCCTGAGAAGCTGAGAGAGGTCAAAGCCAAAAACCAGAAACCACAAGATCTAAAAGATTTTGGATTCCTGGATATGGTGCAATGAGGGGTGGCTCCTGAATGGAGAACACTGATGGAAATTTGTGGCATCGTTGTCTTCAGAGAGTGGAAGGCCAGAGGAGGATTTATTACTGCTTTGGCTGTTATGCTCTAATATCACTATGGTCTAGAGGGATGGAGCAAAGGCACTGTTAGTTCAGTATTTACCACTGGCCACATCATCATCTGACCCATCATTCACAGAGGCAGAAAACCTCCTGCCCCACAGGCTTTGGAGGCAAACAGCCTCCCTGTGCTTTGCCAAGCCCTCCCAGGTGCCCTGGGGATGGGTTACGAGCTCTTTGCCTCTGCCTGCCAGGCAGCACAGCCTGCGCTTCTGTCCCTAAATGTCTGCTGGCATGCTTCTGCTGAGTTCAGTGGGGAAAAGATGGTTTCTGTGATTGCTGGCTGGCCAGGCAGCAGGGACATCAGAGCAATGATTATTACCCCCATTGCACGGTGCCTGTGCAGCCTTCCGCTGGCTCAGGGCTGTCCCCTGCACACAGGGAGTGCTCAGCAGCCTGGTCTTCAACAGCTCCCTGCTTCCCAGAGGAAGAAAAAAACACATTCACGGCATTACTCCTTATCTCGGAGACCAGGTCGCAACACCGCTGGCCCCCATGCCATGCAGCTTTGCCATGGGAAGCTTGGCCTCATCTGTAGACCTCCCTGGCCAGCTGGCGGGAACGTGGAGTCCCAGTGGATAATTCCCAGACACCTGTAGATTCACAGATGGGTTTGGAGGCAATAACCATATTTAAGGCTTCTGTGCTTCAACCGGAAGGCTTCCCCACAGCCTGCAAGTAAGCTTTAAGGGCAAATGTAATGAAAGAGGCAGCTCTTACAAACCCAGTCAGGTTCTGTCCAGAACCGTAGGCAACAGAAGCCAGTTCCTGAACTAGCTCATCCTTGGCATAATCGAAGTCCAAATCACCAAGGGTCTGCCCGATTCTGGAAGAGGATATTAAGTATTTACTTAATTCTCTGCTGTCTCTCTACACCCTTTCTCTGCTTCCACAGGGACTGGCAAGGAGATGGTGTCCTGCAACAAGACTTCACTGGCTTCATCCTCAGCAACTCCCTCCATTCCCAGGTTTCCTGTGTCCGGCAAGTCCCGGTGCCCTTCTCAGTTTGGGCAAGCCATCGGCCTCCTCCTTTGACTAACCCCGAGGACTGCACACGCTCATTTTAGCAGACCTCCTGCATTGCAGAGCGAGACTTGGTTAAGCCACTTGAATATAAAACTACAAGACAAAATATTCTTCCACCCATCACCCTTGCTAGCTAACATAAAGTCAGAGCAGGAAGGACACAGAACAATTCCCTCTTTACCATTCACCAAAATAAAACGCTATCCTGCACATATGTATATTTATTTTCTCCCAGGACAAGATTGTACAAAAAAGGATCACAACTGACACGCATCAATCATACGGCTTAACATACTCCCATAAAGGGCAGTATGAAAACTTGTAGTGGAAAACAAAAAATCTGAGAAAAATAATTTTCTTTCTCTCTGCCTGGTACCCTGAAGTCCAGAAAAAAGGGACTGGGCTCTTAACAACAGCAAAAAAAGCATAAAAAGCATTGGTAGGAAACAGTGAAAGGCCTCTAGTTAAAGGAGTTGGGCACTACAAAGATGCGGTACTTGTACACCACGTACTGCTGTTGCGTTTTAAACATTGAGCGTACCACTGTTGACTTCTTGTAATGATCAGCATTACAAAACAGGCATCACTGATAATAATAAGACCTTTGCCAGGAGGTAGAGAGGCAAGTGTCCTTTCTAAGCTTGATTTTCTACATGGGTTTGCACACAGAGCTCTAACCTAAGGCTCCATCCATATGTGCTGCCATGGTACAGACGTTTACTTTAAAAAAAGAAAAAAAAATTGCTAAAATTAAGAAAAATAGCCCAAAGACATTGATTTTTGTAAAAGAGCTATTTGTTAAGCCTCTTCCAAACCAACTTTAAGATATTCATATTAAAATAACTGCCTTTGCTGCTTTGTGCAGCCTTTAAAATTCATGCCATAAATTACATCAGTGCAATTTTATATGGGAACGCTCTGAAGGCTTGTTAAAATATCCTCTTCCAACAGCAATTGTGATGGTTGAAGAGGCTGCCTCCCCCGGCCTTCCTCCACTGTTTGTTCACTACCCTACACTTGGGCCCCCATCCCGGCGTGCTAGCTCAGCTCTTTGCAGGAGTCTTGCCTAACATTTTTCAGTAAAAATGAGCCCTTTTTTTATTCCCAAAACTTGGGTTAATTGAATGATCAGGTACTTGAGATAACTCATTTGTTCTTGCAGAGGAACAGAAGTGAGGCAGGTTGGAACCAAAAGTCCACAATAAATTCCAGAAACTTCTCCTTGATGGGAATTGCTATGTGCCTTTGCCTGAGCTCCACCTCATCAGAAAGGCAGTGCAACCACACACAATGCCTCCAAATTCAGTGTCTCAGTTATATGTCCAAAGAAGTCCTACAGGTGATGAAACAATAAACAGAGCTAGAGAGGACCACATTACAGCAGGGCGCCTGTGCTTTGAAGAGTCCTTGTTTAAGGAGTCTGAGGTCCTACCACTATCAGAAAGGCCACGCACATGATTTCCTCCCAAGCACTGCAAAAGTGGCAAGCAACAACAGCGACACCTGCCAAGCTGCAGGCCCACGAAGAGACCACTGAGAAGAGAGCTCCTTGCGTTTCGCTCAGGGGTGGGCAATGCACTAATAGTACCGCAGTATCACAGCCCTGCCCACATGCAGCACCAAACTGTACCAGCATGAGCGACTGCTGATACTGTCAAGAGACCACACGGTCCACAATGCTGCTCTGATGCTCTGCCACATAGGGTCCCTGGCTCCTCTTCACCTTTCCTCCAGCAATTCAGGAAATTCTAGTTTAGTACACAAATCCATTGATAATAGGACTGCCAAAGAGGAGTTTCATAGGATATATGGTTTCTTCTTTTCAGGCACGGACATCTTGCCACAGGAAGCATGCAGCGGCACTTGCATTTGCATGTCTGAACATGGAAGCTGAGGACAGCCCACAATTTTCCTTTACTGCTGGATGAGCCTGTGAAATTAAAGGGCAGAAATCTCCTACTAATGGGGCATGAGGACATGAAAGGAAAGCTGAAAGACAGAAAAGTCCACGTGCTCATCCCAGAGGTCCCTGTGGTCCTAAAGCAAGACAAGGCATCGGGCAAAAAACACTAGCAGTGACTCACCAGCCACATGATGGGAGCAAAACCAAGATATTCTGGAGGACTCTCAGTGAATGACCCAACAGAGGTGAGATAATGGACTTGGCTGAGAAAGAGGTAGAGCAATTAGGAAGATGTTAAACTGAGAACACAAGTAAAATGATTCCAAAGATGGAAACACAGCACAAATGCACCGTGTCAGAAGTAATTAAACCCATTTGACAATGAATGTGAGGAAAATTTTTTTCTTCCTTTTTTGCTCACTGCAAAATGTTGGGAGGCTGGTTAACAAGAAAAAGGATGTGGACTGCTTTTACTGGTATCAAGAATTGTGATATAATTGTCAGTACCAAAATCTACAGACAATTACATCACTTTAGAATATTAAGGATACCCGATTGTTATGAGAATGAGAAAGTACTGAGTGGGCAAGGAGGACCAGAGAGTTTACATTCAATTCCCATCACCTATCATATAGCCACCGATTATTCAGAACAGGACTTTGAATGCGTGTGGATTAGCACCTGAAGTAATAAGTTAAAAGGTCCTTCATAAGATTTTGTTGTAGACCACTAAACAAAAAAAAAAAAAGCATTAACTTCTAAGTGTTTATCTCCAAGCTGTAGAAATTAACATTTGCACTATCAGGGCAACTTCAGCTTGGAGGAAAATACTGGGTGTCCTATCCAACAAGCAATAAAATATAATTTCATTTTCTGAAAAGGGGAAAACTAATCACTTTTCTATAGATGCTGCTTCACTCCAACATATGGGAATGCTACTTTGGATGTCATTGTAATGAATAAAAATCTGCTAAATACTTGACTGCTATCTAGTGAACTAGGGATGACATGGAAAGAAGAAAAGTCCCAACTAGCCAGGTAAATATTTGATGCCTCCTAAGGGAATCAACCAAGAGAAATTAGGTAATCAATCATAGGAAATGTGGGAGGTTTAGAATTAAGAAGGGAAAGTAAAAGGTGACTGGGAAGTCTTGAAGAACAATTTCTGTGTGACCCAGAACTACAACTCCATAAACCAGAGGAGAACCACTGCCACGTGCCCCTCCCAGGTCAGCAGCGAATTGACGGTGGCGGTTACAGAGACAACTGTTAACAATAAGACATGATGAAATAGCAGTCACTATGAACTGAAAATTAGAAAATTAAGAATAATAACAAGAACAAATGACATAGGAGTAAAGAAATCCACATTTCACCTGGCAAAGGACTATCAGAGAGGGGTTTTGCTGCTGCTGTTTAAATTTGATAATACAGAAATGACTTCCCAGCATTGCTGGGTGGTGCAAGCCAGTCAGTCACTAGGCAGATAGCATATAATTGCTAATAAACACAGATAGCAAAATGACCAATCTTTTGTTTTTTATTTTGTTGCTGTGGAAATACATTATTTTCCATTACCAAATAAGGATTTTTGGCATGAGCTACCTGATATCGAATAAATTGTTTACAACTAGCAAACGTTGTATATCATCCTCCTTATCTTCTCCCTGAAGATCTTCCTGGTCCAGAAAAAAGTTAAATTTTAATACATTTTGAAATATTGGGACATCCAAAAAGACCAGAGGAAAAGCAGAGTCAGGCCAGTGCTCAAAAAAGGGGCAAGTAAAACAATCCATGAAACTACAAGTCAGAGCAGTAACACTGATCCTGGGAAAATGCTGGGAAATTGATTTGGAACTTAATTGACACAGCATTAAAGAATACCTGTATTGTTAACATCGCCCAATCAAACTTTACAGTAAATAGGTCTTCCTACTCAAGCATAATTCCTTTCCTTGGTAAATTACAAGTTTGACTGATGCAGGTAGCTATATTGATGTAAGAATCATGCTTGGCTGAGTCCTACGTAACACTAAAAATGAACAGTATAAAGTTCAGCCAGGTACGTTCCAAATGAACAAAAATCCGGCTGAAGAGCGGCAGTCAGAGCAGTCACTGGGGAACGTGGTCAACCACAACGGTGCTGAAGAGGGTCTTCAGGATGTTGGGCCTGACACTATTCTAGATCCTTATCAATTACTGTGAAGTAAATGCAAATCTCTGATCAGATTTGTAGACGCCACAAGGCTTGGAAGAGTGCTGGAAGCAATCAGGGCTGGGCAATCCCAGAACAGAAAGAGGCATGGAGACCCTGCGGGATGCATCTGAGATGTGTAACACATGAGATGTGTAGATGTGTAGCACATATGGGAGATGTGCTGCCCTGGGCAGCTGCCGGCAGCTGTGCCCTGTGCTCACGACTCTGCAAAATGCTCCTGTGCCCAGGGGCCAAGCCGGACCTCCCCAGCTGCGCTGCTGCTGTCAGTGGCCGGGGGGAGCAGCACGCTCCCGGCATGCTCCTTCCATCGCCCAGCCTGGGAACTCAACCTCCCCAACACAAAGCTCCCAAGCAAGGAACTACTCAGTGGTTCCGCATCGTTCAGCCAAAGTAAACCCCAGGTTAGGGTGGGGGCAGGACACAACACAGGAACAGGAGGAACAGGAAGGGAAACCCCCCCAGCCCCTCTGTCTAGCAGGACATAACGTGGGGTCCCATCCCAGAGATGCATGGTCATCCCCATCCTCCCAAACATGGCCCCAGGAGGCCAGGGAGCAGGGACCTGCAGGAAGAGCTGCGCCTGCCCGTGGCGAGTGGCATAGGCAGGCAGCAGGCTGTCTGGTACCTGCATTCTTAAAAACATCTTAAAAATGGAGTAGTGACATACAAGCCACAAAAACGACAGGAAAACTGGAGAAAATACCTTCAAATGAAAGACTGGAGGAGTTTGGCCTCTCTTTAATTAAGGTAAGGAAGATTGGATGTTGACTTGATTACCATGTATAAATACCTTCATGCAAAGGCATACCAGGTACTAAAGTGCTCTTTAATCTAGAAGATAAACGACAGCTGGAAGCTGAAGCATACAAATTTAAATGAGAGATTAATTTTAAACCGTGAGGGTGATTAACCAAATACCGAAGGAAAGGCACAGATCTTCCGTTCCCTGAATCAAGATTGATGACTTTCTGGAAAACATGTTTAAGCTTTGCTTAGTGAACACACACACGGAGGGTGAAGAGTATCCTGCAAGATACAGGAGGTCAGGTCGGACGGTACGATAGCTCCATCTGGTCTTAAATTCCAGGAACCCATGAATACTGAAGAGCAGTTTTATGGTATCCTTTCATGTTCACAAAACAGATTGTAAAGCTAGCAGTAATGAAATGCTTTTGCACAAGAATTAGCACTCCAGAAGTGAGGTGTCCAAGCCTCCCTCTGCTCTAACAGTCTATTTTCACATCTCATAGCATCCACTGTGGTTTTGCCCTCTATTCTGAACCAGATCCAAACAACTATTTGTGTCAGGTGTTTTTCCTTCTTCCCCCTCTGTGTTTAACAGAGTCTTTTCAGTACTCAAGAGCCTGCTCCTAAAAGCCTCTACCCTTCCGTGAAAAAACATCTGGGTCCAAACCATATCAGATCCAAAACTCTCACAGCATCTTTTCAAGTAGCACACTGCATTCTACAATACAATATACTCTGGAAAGCTGAATCAGCTTTAGAAGAGCAGAGGACTTTCTTTATAAGGAAAGATCCATCAAAATGATTGTAAGGTCTTGGGCAAAAGTGAAAACCACATGGAGCTGAGCTGTTTGGACATGCTCCAGGGCAGGCTGTGATTGCACTCACATGCTATCAGCTATTTTTCATATGAGCAGTTGTTTGTGACACTCTGGCAGGTCTGGACAGGGTGGCTACACCAGCAAATTAAACAGTATAAACATTCCTGGGTGCTGTTCAAATGGTTCTTGCCAGCATTTGGCTGCACCAGCTTTCACCTTCCCAGTTCAGGAGCTGGCAGAGGCCATTCCCAAAGGGTAGTTCGGTGCAGCTGCATTATTTGAGAGGATAAGAGGGGTTAATAGTGTGAATGACACCACACTGCCACCTGATCTCGGTGCTGAAAAAAGGTCTGGAAACAATAAATTTCCAAGTACAGAGGTAGCCAGTGTTTCAGAAACAACCTGAAAAACCATCCAACTGAACCAGAAACACAGAAAATTAATCATCAGATTGGAGTCTGCTCATGGGTTGGAGATGTGCCCATCATTCACACACAGAAGTCCAACTCTATAATAAATACTAATAAGCTGCATTACTTTGAAAAAAGATCAACAAAAGCAGTAACTCCTCTCTCAGAACAAGACTACAAGACTTCACAGCAGGGGAAATGGGGAGAGGTCCTCCCTCAGTGTCCTATCAGTAAGGAAAACATGCTGGAGTCTGATTCTCACTTCTTACAGCCAGGAGCCTGCAGACAACCCAACAGCCAGTGCTCCAGCAACCAGACATCTCTGGGGTGAGTTTTGCTCACATAGATGGAGGGGGGAAAAAAAAAAAAGGAGAAAAAATAATTGAGGAAATCAGAGGCCAAGATTTTATTTTCTTGACCCTCAAAATACTTCTTAAATCTTCTGACTGCTTCATGAAGAGATCCTCGGGCAGCAATTCACATTCACCCAACTTGTTGGTCCCAGACACAGTCTCATCCTCCCCAGAATCCCACTCAAAGATGCATGGCCCCACAGCTCTTTCATTTTATGCTGTATTCCCAGACTCTGTATCTTTCCACACACACCATCTTCTCCTGTAACTTCATCCTCCCAAGACCAAAGCGTCATAAGAGGACACACTACTGAGAAATTCAGGTTACACCCCTTTGTTCCAAACTTTATGTTTCAGACAATATAACATTTGCTACACCCCCTCAGAAACAACCAGTCCCCCAAATTCCCACTGTGTCCCCTGAACACCTTCTCCCCCAACCCTGCTCTGTCATCCTCCCCTCTCTGGAGAAGGCAGTCTCACCTCCAGTATCCGGATCATGAAAGTTGGGGTCCAGTCCCTTCTCCAGCAGCCTGCAGACCTTCTCTGCATTTAGCATCTGCACGTACTCCATGAACTTCTTCAGATTTGCCTGCAGCCATGACACCACAGGAAAACACACAATACACAGCATTAGAACCCAGTGTGGAGAAAGAAGCCACCAGAGGAATATCCCCAATCAGGACACCCATGGCAACCACCACGAATAATGGGGCAGCGCCCACCAGGAGCCAGGGCACATGAGGGTATGCCCCAGATCTACGCAGAACATGGTTCTTCTGTCCCTCTCAAGACTGGGATCACTGGATCACCTCATGGAAACTGTCCAGGGCTGCCCACCACCGCGCTCTGCCCCCACCGCAAGTCCCCTGCGAAGGCACTTTCTGTTCACACACACCGCGACGGCAGGCACACGTGTTGCACACGCCTGTGACACGTAACTTTGTGCATTCACCAACGGTGCAGCACGGCACTGGCTACGGAAGGTGCTGCACCAGCTGAGCAGCATCCCAGCGACGGAGAACTGTACTGCCTGGGGGTTCACCCGTGTCTCCCTGCAGCGGGCTGTACACCGTCGTTTGTTGCAAATTCATTTTAAGGGAGCATCACCCATCTGCCTGCTGACCTTAAAACACTTTGGAAAGAAAATCAAGCTACTCAAACACCGACTGTTATTGTATGGCGCAATGAGTCTGGCTGCCGCAGTCTGCTCTGAAATTGTGCTTTATACCTGGTATAATTTTCTGTCTTTAGCCAAAGACCTTAGTCTCGTTCTCCCGAGGGGACTGAGTGCCCAAAAGACTCTCCTTTAAGTCTGCCTGGCTGTTTGTGGGTCATTGGTTTCTTCCCTTATTTCTCTTTTGGATAGTTCTACTTGATGAATGCATTATTTTATTAAACTTCTAGACTCTAGAAATTGCAACTCTGCTAGGCAGGCAGGCAACACCTGGACAGACTACAGTGTGAAAACACCCATCTCACACACATTTCCAGTCCAGATTTTCAGACCTTTAATTGCAGGTTGGCTGGGGTTTTTTGAGTTTATTTTAATCAAACCTTACAGTAGCCAGCTTTAGGAAAGGCACTCTAGAAAGTGTCTGACTCAGCAGAAATACTGTGCAATTAGCTGAGGGGAGTCTTTGGGAAAAGCTCTAACAAACCGTTCAAGCTGCAGCCAACGGTCAGGGAAGTGCCCTTGCTCCTGTGAACCACTGCACAGCTGGCTGAACACATCTGAGCAAAGCAGGTTTTTCACCCAGTGAAAAAACTCAAGTTTCAACATTTTCCCCATATAGATAAACATAGAGAAATATTTGATCTTTTATGAAGCAAAATGTAGTCCAAAGTACTTCACTTAAAATTTCACTTTGAAGATTTCCAGTGGAAAATCAAAAAAAAAAATTTGGAAAACACCAAACAGGTTGCAGAAACATGTCCAGTTCTTTTCAAAGGATTCCTAAACAAAATTTCATCACATATTATCTTGCATAATATTTTGATTTTGTCAAGATATAATTATCAAGGGGGAAAAGTTAAGACTTTCAGAACCAATTCTACTGAAGAGCCTGCAAATCCCAAAACTTGGGACCCGCAAATTCATCTGTGCTATTTCTCTGACATGCTGAGGAGACCATGGTAAGAGGTCAGACAGAAAATATCACCAAGATGAAACTTTCCAAGGATGAGACAAATTAATGCTGGCCTGTGAACCTGACTTAAACCAAATTCAGCCACTGTGTGGTTAGTCTGCAGAACCAAGCCTAAAACATATAGCACATTTTTATTAAAATCAGCACCATGGAGCCATGCCATAAAGAAGGCAGGCCGCGTATTTAAAGTTATATAGCCATTTTAGTGCACCCCTGCAACGTCACTCCATCTCAGCAGAGCCAATTAGCTCAGTCAAAACCCTACGGTAACCCAGCTCCGCTGCACCCATGCTGGCAGTTGACCTGCTCCCTCCACCTGCCCGCAGCGATTCGCAGACACGTGCAGAGATGCCAGTGTCACAGGAATGCACGAGTTAATGCACAAAGCCACGAACACGCAATCCAGTTACAAGGTTCACTCCCTGTAGTGCCCCAGGGGCAACAGTACAGTAAGGCAAGAGCCAAGCAGGGATTCACTGGGGATGGCCGATGCCACAGCTGATCCCTTCATGCAGAGCGTGGCCCCACTCCCTGTCCTGACCACCTTACCCATCCCGGGGTACTTCTTCACATCCCTCAAGACCACACCAGCCCAGCAGGGCCACCAGGGAAGACCCAACACAATCGCAGGACAGCGCACACAAGCAAGGGCAAACCACTCAGAGGGTAAAAATGGGCTGGGTCACCCACACCGGGAGGTGATGGAAATGTCTACATGCAGTATAAGCAACTCCCACAGCACCAACACTTATCATGTGCAACTGGCATCAGCTGCAGCAGGGCACAAACACTGCCTTTTCGGGTGGCACGACATTCCCTGACCCTCGCTGCTCAGTGTTCCTTCTCCCCCAGATCTCCTCTCACCTCACAAATAACTGAAAGCAAAATCTGCCTCCTGCTTCAGTATCCCTTCAGCTACTGCAGAAGTACAGAAACACTGAAGGAAATCACAGCTGCCTGCCAGCAATAGCACAGACGGGACTTGACAACTCCAGCAACCGCCTCCAGGATGCCATCCCAAAATGCCTCTTTGCAACCATCACCCGATGGCGCAGGTTTAACCCTGTTCCTTCCACTCCCGTTTGTCCATACGCCTCTTCTCCTTCCAGCAGCTGCTCAGCAGACGATGCTAACCTAACCCAACAGATGATGCTCCATGCGTGGCCCCACTAAACCCGTGGCCAAGAATGGCACTACCAGTCCCACCAAGAACCACGCCAGTGGCTGGGGGACACATGGAGGCATGAGCCGAGGAAGGGACGCCCCACCCCATGGCCCATCCCCTTGACGCTGGCAGCCTCTACCCACACGGGCCCCAGCACCAGCAGCCTTCCTGGGGCCTCCAGGGACAGAAAGGCACTTGTGGGTGCTCCCTGCAAAGGCAAACACTGTACCTCTGCATACACGAGAGAGGCTTGCGGCAGTTTCGCTTTTATGCTGCTACCAGGCGCATCCCAAGCACTAACCTGAAGTTCTGCTCCTGAGGTTCTGCCAGCAACTCTCATTTACAGCCCCAGAAATTGCATCGTACCCAGACCATCAGCTCCCAGCAGCAGTGTGGTCATTTATATTTCTTGTTTTCTAGGTGTTCAGGAATTGAAAACATTTTTTGACAGTAGGAAGTTGATGCACTATGTCAACTTTTATTGGTACATTTTACATTTAGCAGAGAAACTGAGGAGAAAGTGCATGAGCAAAAGGAGAATGCAGAGAGAGGCATACTCAGTTCTGGGATCTGCATTCTCCCACTGTAGATGCTTGTTTGTCATCGCGGTCCCGTGCACCACACAGGCATTAATGGGTCTACGCGTGGAATATCCCTTTGGGGGAAATCAATTACCACCCTGCATTTCCAGATGAAATGAAATGAAAAATTTTTACACAGAAAAGTATTCTTTTTCCATCCGTTCATAGCTGCTTATCTGCTCTGCAGCATGCTCCAGACATGCAGCTCGGTGCCCACGTTAAGAGGTTGCTGCAATTCACAAACTTAACACTATGGGGAGAGGGATGGACACCAGCACAGTGAAGTCTGATCCCTCTTGCCTCAGTTCTGTTCTTCCAGTTTGGTCCTAGACCTCAGGGAACAATGAAAATACCTAAGAAAACTGAGAATATAGTTAATGAAAAAGACCATTCACCAGAGGCGTAATGTTACGGCGTTACAAGAATCCCATGCCCAGAATTTAGGTGACATCTTCGCTCCACTTATAAACAAACATGAATTAAGGCATAACAAAGAAAAAGACCAAAAAAAGGGGGAAAAATAAAAAGATTGCAACCTAGCTGGTGTCCCTGATCAGGCTTACAGCCCAGCCTTATCAAGAGCTCTGTTTGTGCAACGGAGGCAGCGAGCTGTGGTGGGAGGCATGGCCAAGCAGCAGGAGCAGAGTCACCGTACACCTTTCACCTGCCGAAAGATGGCAGGTTTGGAACCACACATTTGGGCAACACGGCGGCAATTGGAGCGACCACAGCAACTCACCTGCAGGCACCAGGAGCAGCATGTACGAGCAGAGCGGCCCATCACTTCCCATTATTAGACAGTTTTCAGTTTCTTGTTCTTTACCAACAGAAAGGTATATATAATCAGCTCACTTAAGATGTTTTCCAGAATAAAGTCAGGGGGAAATATGTTGTTTCATTCGAGTGCAAAATTCGTATGACCACAGAGGAAGACCACCGTTTCTGTCGACACATTCTGGGAGGCAGTCTGCTACTTCCCAGATAGCTGTACGGTGCTACACCAATAGCCAGATTTGGGAAATAACAGAAATTGGATTAGGTAAAAGAAGACACAATTGCTAATTGAGACACCCTGGTCACTATATGCTTGAAACCACTGCATCAAGATCCAGGGACTCTCTTCCCTGGAGGCCTCTCGTGCACCTTGCTTTTGCAGCCCAATAACTGGAGAACTGAAACCCTCTGCCATGCTCCCTGCTCACTCCCAGCACCTCCTGGGCGTCCTTCAGGGTCCCTGGAGAGAAGCTGGGGCAGGTCTGGGGAGCCTCCACAGAGGAACCCCAGCTCTGCCAACAGGCGGGGTGTGCAGTCCCCGCTCGACCTGCCTGCAGTCCCCAGGTGCCATTTCAGCTGGTTTGACCAAAGCATCGCATTCACAGCGAGTGCAGCCAGACCTGAGGCACCTAACGTTTGAACCACCACCAAAGCACAGCACAGGTCCGACCAAAGAGCTTAACCAAAATCAGACCAGTGCTGCATGGTACAGCCAAAACCACACGGCAATCCCCGTGGTACGCCCGTGGCATGGCCAACCCTACCAGTCCCCTCCTCGCAGAGGGGACACAGGGGCTCCCGGGGAGCTCCTCCCTACCCAGCTGCAACCGTGGTCATCGCAGCAGACCCAGGTGCTCTGGCACACAGAGCAGTGCCAAACCAACAACAATGTGATCCTGGCTTTAATGTTTTCACTCAAGTAAGATTTCCGTTACACTGAAGGTATCTCCCATCTTAAAAATGCACCTGTTCAACTTGAGTTTGCAGCGTGACAGCTGATGCAGAGGTCTGTATTTACAAGCGTTTATAAAAATGTATTGGTTAAATGGCCCTTCTGCCAATAGTCATGAATTCAAGCATGCTTTTTTCATTCAGAATCAGAAGCAAAACATACTTAGCTTTTGAAATCAACTCAAACACTACAAACATGTCACAGCCATGTCCCTTGCTGGGCACATTACAACCACTGCTCACAATGAAGCAAGCGCTGGTATTTACATTCTTCCATGTCGTTTTTTCAGCTTATGCCGTGTAGGAAAGCTTTCCTATCTGATTGTGTTCCATTTCAATTTAGCTAGGAACACAGAATATTTTCCTTATTATTTGGACTGATTCACTCAAAGCTGAAAGGAGATTTGAGAACTGAGAAAGTAAGGAAGCTTGTTTTCCTCCCCCAATCTATGAATAAAGCCCTGGTGGGAAAGGCATGAGATCTCATTATTCTAAGAACTTGAGGGATTTGGGGCCAGGTTTTCAAATGTATTAAGGTGACTAGACATGAAGAGCGAGAGCAAATGTCAGACTTCCACTGAAATCAAGGGGAGTTAAGCAGATGCCTAAACTGCTTAGGCAAGTTTGAAATTTCACTAGATACTTGCTTTTTTTCTGGCACTTAAATACCTTTGAGAATTTTTGATGAGAACCACTCATACAAACCAAATCTTCCTTTGTTTAAAAGATCAGTGAGCTTTAAATAAAAAAGATAGGTACTGATAAATTTACTTTTTGTATTCTGTGTCCAGTACATTCAGGCAACATTTATTTAAGTGATAAAGACACAATTTAAAATGTTATTTTGCTTTAATTTTAATTGAATTTCAGCTTTCATCCAAATGCAATCTGATACAAATTAAAAGAATAAAAAAAAATCAGAAGCCAGTAAAGGCACGGCATCCCATTGACTATATGCAAAAATTAAAACCTAAATGTGTTTATATAAAGCTATCTAACTGCTTAAACAAACACTCATAATGGATCTTCCTGTCAGCAAAAGCACTGTATTTAGTGTGAAGATTACAGTGATTTGCAAATCGATATGTTTGAAAGGCTACGCTAACTAGAGCGAAGCAAGCTTTCTCTAGGGAGGAAAAGAACCCCAAGACCAAACAAAAACTCATGCAAATAAAATTAAAGCTCAGATTAAGACCCCACCTTGCTTTTTTAAGGGGTGTTTTAAGTCTCTCACTGCCCAGGTGCCTTCACAGAAGCAGCAGAAGATGGCACCGCCTGGGCAGCGGTCGGGGCCCATGGGCTGTGGGCAGGAGGGACCCCTCTCACTCCCACACTGGGACCAACAAGGTCTTTAAGGAAATGGTGACAGAGCTGAGCTCACACCTCCCGTATCTCCTGCCTGCCACCTGGAAACCCCTTGGGAAGCAATCCCTGTCGTTGGGATCTTTCTTACGGGTAAGGCTGCACTGCCTCCCACTGAGGAGCCTCGTAAGGAGACAGGAACCAAAGCCTGGGTCTGCCCCGACCCTTTCGGCTACGGCCTGAACCTCGGCTCCAGTTCACGTATTGCTACCCAAAACACCCGCCTCAGCAGCCAGCTCCTCAGCAAGTTTGAGGCACTTTTGTTTGGTTACAAGAGTGAGAAGGAGGTTCACGCTGGGAGAACGCCTGGGGACAGGGCACAGCTCCAGCCACCCAGCTGGCAGCCGCGCTGCAGTCCATTATCCTCCGCTAGCACCAAACTGCAAGAAAAATCAACACCCTCCAGAAAAGAAAAGCTCATTGAGAGGAAACTGGTGTGAGGGAACAAGCTTCTCTCTCTTGAATTGAAATGAAAGAAAATAAATGAGATATTCTTCTTGCGGAGAAATTATTCTGTCACTCGCTATTCACTGCAGACTGGGTGCTGGGGGAAGCCAACCGCAGGCACCCAGCTCGGGCGCTCTGCAAGAGCAGAAAGACAACACATCCCCTTCACACCAAGCACATGCTGATTTTTCCAGCAATTTCAGCATCAAGGAAAGACTAATCTGTTCTCAGGGTCCAGTTTGCTCCAAACAGCAATTAATTAAGACAAACCAGCCGCTTTCCGGAGCGTGGCATCTGCCATGGGGTCACAGGGCCTGGAAGAGGCTGGAGAAGCCTGACCTCCTCCCTCACGCCAGCTGCGTGACAAGCTCCCACGCAGGCCATTAGGCAGCGGCAAACAGACACCTCACTGATTCCCACAGAAACATCAAACGATTGATTTCATGACACACCACAAAAATGTTTAACTGCTGCTTTGGAGGCTGGCTCGGTGTGTCTCCACGCCTGCCTGGAGCACCCGCAAGGCGAGCAGGGCAGAGGCCCTGCAGAGGCCCACGCGCGGAGGAGGCCGAGCCCTCGCAGAGGAGCGGGGCAGCCCCCGCCATCCTGCCGGCAGCACCTGCCCTGCAGGGACACCTCCTCCGCACGGGATGCTGCCGGGATGCACCAGCTTTGGCCAGGTTAGAGCTAAATTTCTTCACAGTAGCTGGTATGGGGCTATGTTTTATATTTGTGCTGAAAACAATGATGATAACACAGAGATGTATTCGTTATTGCTGAGCAGTGCTTGCACAGCATCACAGGCTTTTCTGCTCCTCACCCTGCCCCGCCAGTGAGCAGGCTGGGGGGGCACAAGGAGCTGGCAGGGGACACAAGCGGGACAGCTGACCCCCACTGACCCAAGGGATGTCCCAGACCACAGGACGTTGTGCTCAGCAATAAAAGCTGGGGGAAGGCGGAGAAAGTTTGGAGTGATGCTGTTTGTCCCAGTCACCATCACGTGCGATGGAGCCCTGCTGTCCTGGAGATGGCTGAACACCCACCCGCCTGTGGGAAGCAGTGAATTAATTCCTGATTTTGTTTTGTGTGCACACACAGCCTTTGCTTTACCTGTTAAACTGTCTTTATCTCAACCTGCTAGTTTTTTCACTTTTACCCTTCTGTTTCTCTCCAAAGACACACTGAAATCCAGGTCAGCTGATACCAGAGGAGGATGGTGGGCCAGATGGGCTGTGGTCACCCAGAGCAGCCTTTGCATGCTCTCAGCCATTAGGTCCTGCTGTCCTGCACTTTGTTCATTGGTTTGTCTGGGTAGAGAAGTCATCAGAGACAAGCGAGAGGCCTCCTGCAGAAGAGAGGCAGGACAGGCCTCATTTGCACCCAGCTTTGATATGCCAGTTGATGAAGCCTGATGTGTTTCTTGCTGGGGGGTGGGCCAGGGATGCGGGTGGCACTGATGGCAGTGCAAAACAGCAAACAGC
Source organism: Phalacrocorax aristotelis (assembly GCF_949628215.1). Classification (NCBI taxonomy): domain Eukaryota; kingdom Metazoa; phylum Chordata; class Aves; order Suliformes; family Phalacrocoracidae; genus Phalacrocorax; species Phalacrocorax aristotelis. Next base: position 218,937,754 of record NC_134276.1, read on the forward strand.
AAGACACCACTCTGCTCACCATCCTCAAGTCTTGAATCCTTGTCCCAGCCTTGATCACCTTCAGCCACCGTTAATGCAAAACCTTCCTCTGGCCCAGGTGACTGCAAACCCTCCATCCCGAAGGTGGGTGCAGCCACCCCCCGCCCCCGCTGCCTCTGCCGGTGCACACCACACCAGCACACATGGTCGCTCACGCATCAGCTCCAGTGGCCCGTCTCTTTCCAAGATCCTTCACCACCTGCGCCAGCTCCTTTCTGCTGTTCCCAGCACCGCCGTGGCATTCGCTCCCCTCACCCAGGTGTGCCTCAGGCGAAGCCGTCCCCCATGTCCCGCTGCTGTGCAAAGCGGTGCCACCATCCCCTCCCTGCTACAACCACCCCTCTCACAAAGTAATCCCAACAGGAAAGGTGGTGACAGTCATGCTGAGGACCTGCCGCGGGTGTCACCCACCAAGCTGACGCTTTCTCCTTGCTTCGTCACCGTTGCTCTGGCTGCAGCCCCTGCCTGCGCCCATCCCAGCCCCAAGCCAGGGCTGCCGTTCCTCTGTAACTGTACAGTTGGAAGCACGAGAGATTGCCCTCTGTGGCCAGCACTTGCGGCTCTGTACTAACATCAGTCACCTACATCAGCAATGGCATACGTGCTCCTAATAATTGCTTTAAGTGTTTTAAGTGTGTTGTTTCTTTCCCCTTTCAGGCGGTAATATCCCAAGCCTCTTGGTAGCAGAATGTCCTTTGTGGACATTTTGGTAAATGCCAAGATTTTTCTGCGCAGATTTTCATTTATAAGCACAATGGGATTGCCCTTTTCTAACATGCCTTTTTTTTTTTTTTGCACTCCCATTTCTAAATGGTCTGCTGCAATTCAGTGGGAAAAATATCTATAAGAAATGTCACTGCCTGCAGATCCCAAGAGGCACAAGGGACTGAGGCTGATTGACTGATTTTACCAAGTCACTTCATTATTACTAGCAGTACAAGGGATCAGTTTCCCCACTCTCAGAACAAGTCCACTGGCACTCAAAAAAAAGGAGTTATTTTTATTTTTCTTATTTTTATTTTTTAATGGCAGTTACGAATTGTGTTTCAAGGCCATTAAAAGATACAAGTAGTGTATCCTGCCACTAAAAGGCGGACTTCAAATTCTGAACGTTTTCATACTTTGCTCTCATTCAGATAAGACCATCAAACCACAGGCCTGAAGATTTCATACGTACCACAGCCTCAGGAGCAGTCCCACCGTCCTGTTAGACCTAAAGCTAATCCTTCACAGCCCTTTAAATTACCCTTTAAATAAAATTTAAATTTAAATTCAAATTATCTCAGAAAAAAACGTGTTTCACTGCTCAAGCAATTAGGCATCGTTACAAATAACAGGGAAGCCTCACACCTCAAGTGACACGTACGGTCCGCACCACACCAGAGAGGCATCGCCTTCGTGCACCTGCTTTCCCAGAAGAAAACACCAAGCCCTAAATGCACGGACAGAATCAGAAACCCCCACAGCAGCCGACCCAACGCGCAAGTCTGTACAAGCCTGCAGTGGTGGAGGAGCCAGCCGTTCCCCGAGTCGGCCCAGAGACACCTCCTCACTGTGCGTTCGATGTGGGGAATGAACCCCCCACACGGTCCCGTCGTGCCGCCAGCCACCGCAGCATCCCTTCGTGGGGCGGGCAGCTCAGCGGGAGGACTGTCACCCCGCAGCCCCTCGCCCAGCGGTGCCTGGCACAGCTGCAGCTGAGGCAGCACAGCAGACGGGGCAGAAGCAGGCAGTACCATGCTCTTCACTTGGGATCTGCGGTCCCCAGCAGCTTGCCGGTTTTCTCTCTGCTCAGCCAGCCACCGTCCCAGAGAGGAGCCCATGTCTCTCTGCGCTCCATCCCCCTCAGGCAGGCTGCTGGGAGGCTGCACACGCACGCTCCGCTCTCACCCTCTCCCAGCGAAACAGCGTCGATCTGTGCCGGGCGGGTAAGTGACACTGCCGCTGGCTCTCAGCACCAGCACCGCTCCAACGAGTGGCCAGCACAAGCACGTCTCCTGCTCGCGCCCCGCCTGGCACTAGCCCTTGCAGCTGCCTCCGCTGCCTCCCTCCCATCACACCCCTGCAGGAGCAGCCCCAGGGCAGGACGGGGGCTCCTCTTCCACCCCACAAGCACTGCAGCCCATGGTGCCCAGGGCCACTGGGAAAGCACCAGCCAAAGGAAACACTCATCAGCATCCTCTTGATGGAGGCAAAAGGGATGCAGGATCTCGCTCGGGCACCATATTTTGTTGGCAAGGGATGGTTTAAAAATAAAGAAACAACCTGATGGAAATTTGTTTTTTAGTAGAAATTAAAGCATGGAGATTAAGAGAAGATTTAATAAAGTGCATTTATGGCTACTACATGCTCATAGAGGAAGTCCTCAGGTGCTGCTGCTCAGGTCTCCCTGTGGCAGGCACCTCCAGCCCTCCCTCCAGCAGGCACGGTCTCTCACTGGCAAGGCTCAGGAGGACCATGATTCACGCGTCCTGGCGCCAGGAAGATGCTGAGAGCTTTCCAGATTTGCTGCCTGGATATTCTTATGCCACCAGACAGAAGCCTCATGACTTTAGTTTTCGTGAGTCAAATCTGAACCCTAACAGATTTTGTTTCTTGTTTCTGCAGCTCTGCAAACAGAAGACAGAGGACCTGCTTCACCCTACGAGATTTTCACTTTTAGGGTAGGCTGAGACCTTTGGGAGGTTTTCTTCCCTTCTCCTTTATGTTTGTGGCTCCACCTGGGTCAGCTCTTGTTGTTGTACCTGTTAATTGAAAATTTAGAACCCTTGCCCGCCTGTCTCTTAGGGAGCAGATGTGACCAGAAGCCACGCAGCACCCTGCAGACCCACGGCAGGAGCTGTACACAGGCGCCCTGTGCCCAGCAGCGATGCAGGCTGAGGCCAAGGAGGCCGAGGAGGAGGCACAGCGCCCACGTGCGCCTCCACAGTCGCCTGGCCCCGGGCACCTTCTGCACGTGTCTCGGAGCCGCTGGCCGTTGGGCGAGAGCGGTCGAGCAGCTGAGAAGGGCCAAGGCAGAGGATGGCACCCATCTCATCAGAGGGCAAAAGGAAAATAGCCAAGGGGCTGCCCAGCCCTTGGTGGGAAGCAGTCGCTCTGCACAGGGGGTTTCTGAGGGAGGTTATGATACACAGCAACAAGGGAGCTAGCAGGGAGCCCTGGGGTCCCAGCCAGTCCCATGTCCTTCCTAAACAAGAACCTCCAAAGCCTCGCTACACGGGCTTCCCCAGCACAGTGCCCTCCACACACGAGCCATTCCCATGAGCCTCTCCGTGCCACTGCTCCCTGCCTCAGCCCTTCGCCACGGACTCCCAGTAAATTAATTTGATGGGGGCTGCAGGTGTCCTCATGCCACCCAGCAGTTCGAACGCTGCCCAGGGCATTAGAGGCACCCAGCTGTGCAATGGCCGCCACGCTGCTGGAGACCACCTCCTTCCTCCTGTCTCACAGTTCCCACATTCCACTGGCCCCGGCCTCCCAGGGCCATCAAAGTCCCCACAGGGCCACATGCCATCTCAAGGCACAATCATCATCAGCAGCAGAAATCTGATGGTTCCAGACCTCTCTACAATTATTCTTAATTTCTCAGGCAAGAAGTGATATTGAATGCTGGGATCAGGTTTGGGCCCCTCGGGACAAGAAGGCCCTTGAGGGGCTTGGAGCATGTCCAGAGAAGGGCAGCGGGGCTGGGGCAGGGTCTGGAGCACAAGTGTGCTGGGGGGCGGCTGAGGGAGCTGGGGGGGGTTTAGAAGAGGAGGCTGAGGGGAGACCTCCTCGCTCTCTGCAGCTGCCTGAGAGGGGCTGGAGTGAGGGGGGGGTGGACTCTTCTCCCTAGTAACAAGCGATAGGACGAGAGGAAATGGCCTCAAGCTGCACCAGGGGAAGGTTAGGTTGGATATTAGGTAAAATTTCTTCACCAAAAGGCTTATCAAGCACTGGAACAGGCTGCCCAAGAAAGTGGTTGCATCACCACCCCTGGTGGTATTTAAAAGCTGTGTAGATGTGGTGCTTAGGGACATGGTACAGTGATGGACTTGGCAGTGCTGGGTTAATGGTTAGACTTGATCATCTTAAAGGTCTTCTCTAACCTAAAAAATTCTATGATTATATGATCACGGGACCACCGCAGCTGTCCAGAGGAAGAGCAATGTGAGAGGGCATCCAGCTAACATGTGCACAAGGCTGGTCACCATTAGCATCCCTGACCCTCCAGCTGTGCCAACCGAGGTGTCCCTGGCCGCAGAGCCTGGTGGTTTTGGTCAGGCATCTCTCCTTCCAGGAAACACCCATGCACACAAAAGGACCATTCCTGCCACACTCCCTGTTCTCCAAACACCCAGTGCTGGCGCTGTTAATCTTGACACAAGCTTTGATCACCGCCCACGACACGTGGGGGCCGAAGTAGACCAAGAGCTCTTTCCGCTTCACATGTGGATCCTACCAGTGAAATCCTGACCCAAACACATGGGTTAAAGCTGGAGACAAAGCAATGAGCCCGCGTGCAAGGCAGAGGCGTGCTGCAGCCTCTTGCTGGGGGAAGGGAAGGCACGCTCGTCACTGTGCACCATTGTGCTCTCCAGGCATTTTGTGACTCCTCCATTCCAGCGAATAAAGCTTCTCTTCAGCTGGCCCATCATGTGGTCCTCTGCCTCACCACCCCACAGAAAGCTGACGCCACGCTCTCCTGCAGAGCCTAGTCCAACCACACATCCACCCGCTAGCACATGTAAGCGGTGCCAAGTCTATACCCATGTGGGTACCCTACCATGGCTCAATGGGGCCTCAGCTTGGGGCCCTCACCTAAACCACCCCAGGCTTCAGCAAGCACCATCCATCTCCCATGAGTGCTCTGCAGTCTGGCAAGCAGGGAAGACCAAAACATCCCAAAATCTGGTATCGTCTCTGTGATAGGCCACCATCAGTGCTGAACACGCTACAAGGGCTTTGAGCTTGCCAGCTAGTCTCCAACCTTACCTTTGTATGGAGCTTGGCAAACTGCTTGTCATCCAGCAACGTCTGGGTGTACACACGCCTTTTGTACCGGAACTGCAAGAGGGAAGAATGTCAGATATGAGATGAACAAAACCCACTCAGCACCAAACCGCTCTGAAGCAGCTCGAGTCAATGTCATATTGCATGAAAACATTCAGTCTTGATCTGAAAACAACAGATACAGAATACAGTCCTCCTTCATAATTTGCTCTAATAGTTAATTTCTTTCCTCGCTAAAGAAAGTCTGACCAGTTTTTCATCTGAATCTGTCTGGCTTCAGCTTCCAGACTGTGTGGGCTTTGTTCTGCTTCTTCCCTTTAATTAGGGATCTCTCTAACGACAGAATGGTTTTCCCCAGGATGGCTCTTACGCAGGTGGTCTAGAGCCGACTTTCCTGTAAGCAGGCTGAGCTCTAAATCTCCCATTGAGGGATCTTATCTTCTGTTCTCAGATAATTTCTGCTGCTCTTTTCTGTGCCATGCCTCTTCCCAAGGTCCTTTCAAGTACACTGACTGTTGCCCACACGCTGCTCCAATACCAACCACTACCACCCCTACCACTCCTAAAACCAGCTCCCTACTCGTCAGGGTACACACTGAAGGATTACAGGGTCACGCTGTGCCACAGCATCACACTGGGAATTGCTGTTAGGTTTCTTGACCAAAAGGCTCAGAAATTTTCTTCAGAAACTTTGTTTTCCACAACAGTAGTCCTTCCTTTGCAAGCAATCTTTGTCCCTGTATATTTGTCATTTGGCTGACTTAGAGCATACTTTGATGGGACCCTCACTTACCAAATGACCTAGACAGCACACTTGACATTGCTATATTCTCTGCCAAACTCTGTGTAATCAGGCTTTATCAGCAGTGATTTTACACTTACACCCAGATCCCTGGGGTAACCACATCAAGCTTAACATTGGTCTCTAAGAAACCCCACTAGAAATATATCTGTGCAGTGATGATCGCAGTGACAACTGCTTTTAATCAGTGATTAGCTAGCCAGTTGTTTTAGAGTGCTAATCCTGAACTTGAATATCATGTAGAACAAAATCAAGTACCCCCAAGTGGCTGTTACTTTTCTATAGTTATCTTTATCAAGCAGAATTACAATTTCCTTAAAGAATGGAATTGGATTTGTTTGACTGGATCTTTTTTCAATGCATGAATTGTATTCTGAGATTTTGAATTGCTATGAACTTAATCCTCCATCAACATTTCATTATTTCAGCTGGAACTGACACCAAGTTATCTTTGGACTGCAGTTACTAAGCTCATCCCACTTACTCTTCAATACTGGCAAAATATTAGCACATTTTTAGTCTATCACAAACTTGTATTACTGGGGAGATGTTTTCTCACACTTTTTTTTGTTTAATCATTCAAAGGTAAAAATTGTCTGGCCCACTGATTTATAGACGTCGAGCCTTTGCAGATGCTGCCAGTGTCAGGGCTCTTCTGTGCATCCCTACAGAGTCATGCAAGCATTCTTCAGTGGCTCCTCTTCACGCCCAGCACCATATTAGAGGGTCTGTAAACGAGCTCCGCTCCCAGCCTCCACCTCCGAGCCCTGGGCAGCGCTCTGGATGAGCTGGGGCAGCACTGCTCTGTGGACCACTTGCTTTTGGCTTCCTGCCTGAACGTGCCAGCTCCGGTGGACTCGCCCACCACTGCTCTCCCAGCACTCAACCTTGGGGAAGGTCCTGCAGGGCTCCCAGCTGCCCCACAGTACAGAGACAGGGGCCAGGGCACTGCATCAGCGAGGCAGGTCTGAGAGAGGGAAGCCAGGCTACGTCGACTTTGATGCAAGAGCAATGCACGCTGCCACCCAGGTGCAAGGCAAAAACCTCATCTGAGAAGAGTTAAGTTGTACAACACGTAGTCAGCTCCTCAAAAGTGAGCAGCAAAACTTCTGAAGACGCAACTGAAGTGGACAGCCAGCCCTAAGCTAGTCACATCCCAATGGTTTTGCTCCAACAGCTCATTTGCAGACCGGACTTGCACAGGGAGGACCTACAAGCACAAGAATTTCCAAATCTCATTCAAATTTACAAGGTACATGAACTGAATGCAATTAATAATGGTGAGAACACAACCATGTGTTTGGCACGCCAACAAAATAACTACCTCATTAAGAAGGACATGATAAGCTTCTGACAGTAGATAACAACCAGTAAGATAGGTTGGGACATTGTCAATACTCCCAGTCGCAGATGAGGGTAACTGGCTCTTAGCAGATGGGCAGGTAGACCCCACTGAATGTTGCCTGACCACCAGCACACCGCTCTGCAGCTGCTACTTTACCCCAGTAAAGGAGTCTGGAGTACCTACAACTCTCCCTGGCACAGAACAGAGCCAGCGTCCCACCTCTCCAGGGAACTACTGCAGATACCTGCTTCTTAATGGAATTTTTCTGACTAGATGCAAAACCCCCTCATTCATCTGAATATATTAATATGTGGGCCTGAGGGCTAATTTATCTTTTGGGTTCATAAAACGTCAGTGGTATCAGTATAGGATTTGTCTTGTAAATAGATTCTGGATTTTTGGTTTTCCATAGGATTCTCCAGTGCTGAGCTGCTATTCTTACCAAGTTATGAAGAATCAAAATGACACACAACAAATATCCATGTCAAGTCTGCATTTAAATGTGTGTGCTAAGACATTAAGCATGGACATTATGCTGAATTATACAAAAACAAAGCATAAGGAACATTAAGGAATTCACTGCTTCAAAGGTTTATTTGCAAGCATTCTTAATGTTGCTCCAAATGTTTTTGCCTACATTAAATATTAGTTTGCTAAGAAATTGTGCTGCACTTTCTTTCCAAATTAGTCAGGATTAGTTGTAATAACAGTATTCATGCTTGCATTTATAAGAGCTTGTGCAGATTAAGCGTGTAATGCTTTCTAAATAGATTTTGTGGGTAAAATATAGCACAAAACCCCGAAATTTAGAAGCCCACGTGCAGGTAACTATAGTCCCATTTACAGCCAGTGGAGATGTCCACAGTGACAGTCGATGGAGCCCAAGAACTGTGGCAGGTCACCTTAGAATGAACACCTACATGTGATCACCAGAATCGCAGCCCAAGGCAAAACCCACAGTGAATTTAAAGAGAGAGTTAATTCAGGTCATTTCTGCTCTAGTTAATTTTCTGGAACAGAAGAGAGTATAGATTATCCCCCATGCTCATCACACAAATGAGGTCCATACCGGGACAGTCATTTGCTGTCAAACCACACAGTTGCGTTCCAGTCTCTACAGTAACTCTAAATTAAATATCAAACTTAAGGCCTTCAGCCTCACATTCAAAGATGTCCCTGTGATTTTCCCTCTGTACCTACGAGACTGGCTTTCCTTATGATATTGCAGTTTCCCATGACAATTACACACCACTAGAAAAAAAAGAAATTTTGTTCAACAGGGTCAGAAAACAGGGACAGGGCTGTGACAGATATTATGGAGCTCTTGAGCAGACAGAGTCATCAGTAACTAAAATTCAGAGGCATTTGCCTCAGATTTCCCTCAACAAATTCTTCATGAGTAAACATACACCCACACATATATCTATGCTTTCACTCCTGGAAGGGAAATGGGGGAAAAAAGGGGAGGGGAACAGGGGGCATTAAGATCTGTGGTGCCTACAGAGACTACAGTGGATAGCATCATAGATGTCCTACATACTTATGTACATATATGTTTTCATATATATATTTCTCGCACAGAATCACAGACTGGTGGAGGTTGGAAGGGACATCTGGAGATCATCCTGTCCCACTCCCTGCTGGAGCAGGCACACCCAGAGCAGGGAGCACAGGACTGCGTCCAGGTGGGGTGTGAATGTCTCCAGGGAAGGGACCCCACAGCCTCTCTGGGCAGCCTGTGCCCCTGCTCTGGCACCCGCACAGGGAAGGGGTTTGTCCTCATGTTCAGGTGGGACTTCCCATGTTCCAACTAGAGCCCGTTGCCCCTTAGCCTGGCGTTGGGCACCACTGAAAAGAGCCCGGCCCCATCCTCCTGACGCCCGCCCTTCAGGTATTTATAAGCATTGATGAGATCCCCCCATAGTGTTCTCTTCTCCAGGCTGAACAAGCCCAGGTCTCTCAGCCTTTCCTCACAAGGGAGATGCTCCAGTCATTGATCACCTTGGCAGCTCTGCGCTGGGCTTGCTCCAGCAGTTCCCTGTCCTTATTAAACTGGGGGGCCCAAAAGCTGCACGCAGCCCTGCAGATGTGGCCTCACTAGGGCAGAGCAGAGGGGGAGGATAACCTCCCTTGCCCTGCTGCCCACACTCCTTTTAATGCATCCCATGACACCGGTGGACTTAGCCACAAAGGCATGGTGCTGGCTCAGGGTCAGCTTGTTGTCCAGCAGCACTCCCAGGCCCTTCTCAGCAGAGCCGCTTTCCAGTACTTCAGCCCCCAGCCTGTACTGGTGCATGGGGTTGTTCCTCCCCAGGGGCAGGACCTTGCACTTGCTCTTGTTGAATTCCATGAGGTTAAACCTCATTTCATGAGGATAACCTCCCTCAAGTTGCTGGCCACAGTCATTTTCATGCATCCCTGGACATACTTGGCCCAGCTTTCCAGCCTGTCCAGGTCTCACTGGACAGCAGCACAGCCTTCTGGTGTATCAGCCACTCCTCCCAGCTTGGGATCGTCAGCGAACTTGCTGAGGGGACGCTCTGTCCCTTCGTCCAGGTCATTGATGAATATGTTGAACAGGACAGGACCCAGCACAGACCCCTGGGGAACACCACTAGTGACAGGCCTCCATCCAGACTCTGCCCCGTTGATCACAACTCTCTGGGCTCTGCTGTTCAGCCAGTTCTCTGTCCACCTCACTGTCCTCTCATGTAACCCACACTTTCTTCCTAAGCTCACTTATGAGGATGCTATGGGAGACAGTGACAAAAGCCTTGCTGAAGTCGAGGTTAAAAATATCCGCTGCTCTCCCTTCATCTCCCCAGAGAGTCATGGGCTATCAGGTTGGTTGGTCAAGCATGATCTCCCCTTGGTGAATCCATGTTCACTACTTCTGAGAACCTTCTTGTCCTCTACATGCCTGGAGATGACCTCCAGGATGAACTGTTCCATCACCTTTCCGTGGGTAGGGGTGAGGCTGACTGGCCTATAGCTCCACAGGTCCTCCTTCTTGCCCTTTGGGACCCATGGATTTGTGAGGATCCAGTTTGCATAGGTGATCTCTGACCCAACCCTCCTCAACCAAAGGGAAGCCTTCATTTCTCCACATTTTCTCTCTCACCTCTGGGGGCTGGGATGCCTGAGGGCCAGCCTGAGTAGTAAAGACCAAGGCCAAGGAGGCATTCAGTAACTCCACCTTCTCTGCATCTTGTGTCACCAGGGCCCCAACCTTGTTCAGCACTGGGCCCACTGGGTCCTCAGTCTTCCTTGTACTGCTGATGTATTTGAAGAAGCCCTTCTTGTTACCTTTGATATCCCTCGCCAGATTTAATTCCAAGTGGGCCTTGGCCTTCCTCTTTGCATCTCTGCATACCCTGACAACATTCCTATGTTCCTATGTTCCTATCCACCTCCCAAGTGGTCAGTCCCTTTTCCACGTACTGTGAACCTCCCTCTCCCATCTGAGTTTCTCTAGAAGCTCTTTGCTCGTCCATGCAGGTCTCCTGGCTCCTCTGCTGACTTCTTCCTCATAGAGGTGCACTAATCTTGAGCTTGGAGGAAGTGGTTCTTGAATACTGACCAGCTCTCTTGGACCCCCCTGCCTTCTAGAGCCCTAGCCCATGGGATTCCTCCAGGCAGGTCTCTGAAGAGGCCAAAGTTGGCCCTCTTGAAGTCCAAGGTTGTATCCCGACCCATAGCCCTGCTTTTACCTTGCAGTATCCTAAACTTGACCATCTCATGGCGACTGCAGCCAAGGCTACCCCCAACTCTCACATCCTCAACTCAACCTTCTTTGTTAGCACAAGATCCAACAGCACATCTCACCTCGTTGGCTCCTCCACCACCTGCATCAAAAAGTTGTCCTCGATGCTCTGCAGGAACCTCCTGGATTGTGCACACCTCACCATGTTGCTTTTCCAGCAAATATCATCTCTATATATATACACAGACATTTAAAAAAAAATAAAAGAAAAAAAAGAAAAGAAGATGGCTACCTCCAAGTAGGGGACAGGAGTGTCTGGGTTCAGGGGGTACTCCCTCAGCAGGCGCTCCTCATCGAGAAACTTCCCAGCCCTGCCGTTGAAGGCTGGCTGGAAGAGCCCATAGTTCAGAACATCCTTCAAGCTGTGGTTCAAAGTGCAGAGGATGCGCTGCTTGGAAACCCACACAGGAACATCTGGATTCAACCGTAGACACTTCTGTGGAAAGACACAGAGGGCAGTTAGAGCTGAGCATCACCAAGCTCCTGTACCCCACAGCTGAACTCAGGAACAAGTAAGAACAAGGAGAAGCATAAAACGGGAAAGCCACAATCCTTCCCATGTCAGTGGATTACGGGAAGGAGGAAAAAAGGGGTTGGAGAAGTGAGAGACTTAGCAGATCCCCCCTAAAGCATTTTGTGTGGCTCAGGGCAGACTCAAACCCTGTACGTTGTAACATCCTATAAAATGTAAGAAGTGTCAAAGAATATTTTACAGCCTAATAACCATATTAATAGCAAAATTTCACTTTAAAATCCCTGATAAGGTGTAATTAGTCGACTTCTCCACCATGGACTTCATAGGTGTGCAGACAAAGGAAGAATGAACAGCAGCACTGTGAGTCCTGCCAGGAGCTGAGGAATCCAGCAAGGTCTTCCCATCCAGAGGAGTGGAGGAGAAGAGCTCTCTGCATCCCAGCATAGAAAGTCATAGAATCCCAGACTGGTGGAGGTTGGAAGGGACATCTGGAGATCATCCCGTCCCACCCCCTCCTTAAGCAGGCACACCCAGAGGAGGGAGCACAGGACCGTGTCCAGGCAGGGTGTGAATGTCTCCAGGGAAGGGACCCCACAGCCTCTCTGGGCAGCCTGTGGCACTGCTCTGGCACCCTCAAGGAGAAGTCACACTTCCCCATCTCACCCTGTGACTGCAGCGGGTTTCCCTGGTACTGTACGCAGTTTCCCTCTCTCCTCAGGACCCAAGACATTAAATATTTAGAGCCCATCATCTTCAGGCTCTATCTCCTACAGCTGTGGCCCCTGCTGCCACACTTCTGGCTGGCTGCAGGGCTGGGGCTGCAGTGCTGGTGGAGCAGGCTGGCCATGGGAACCTGCCTTTGCCAGACTCTGCCGAGCACCATCGCCGCATCCCCTCTGCTGGGGTGCTGGCGCAGCAGGCTCTTCACAGGCGAAGAGTGGGACGGCAAGAGGATGCCGTGCTGGCAGCACCAGAGGTCAGTCTCGCAACAGCCTGTCCCCATGGGCAGCCACTGTTTCCCATCCCAGATCCCTGGTTTTGCATTTTGGCCCTCAACCTTTCCTTGTTTCTGTCACTTTGTTTTCCTTCGTGTTTGTTTCTCCTCCCCCTCCACACTTTCTGCTCCTGATTTTTGTGCTGGAAGGCAAAGTAAACAACCACCCTCCCTCCGCAGTGCTCCCCCAGGACCTGCTGCTTTGCCAGGCTGCGTCCTGCTCCACTTGTCACATGGAGGCACTCCACGCTTCTGCCCACCCTTGTTATTCCCCTGGATCACATCATCACCCTTGCAACAGGACACTGGAGGTGCATGCCGTGTCCAAGGGATAGGTGCAGCATGGATCCACAGAGTGACATAAGCACATTTTGTCCATGAAGGTGTTTAAGAGGTGAGGCCTCAACACAGACATCTATTTGGATTTCCGAACACACAGACCAACCCAAACCCCACTTTCCCCACATGGTCAGCAGCACTTCCAGTGGCTACAACAGACCCAGAGCGCTGGAGCTCCTGCCACCACCGCACCCTGTCCCCACCGCACCAAGAGAAGGACACTCACCCCCCAGGCATCAGAAGTTACCGCACATCCTCACTCACCCTTTCACTTCCAACTTCAAGATTTAACCCTAGAGCCTGTCTCGGTCTCTTGTCCCCTTAATAGCATCTTTTTGGTTCTGTGAATTAAATGGGCACTGTTTTGAAAAAATTGAACAGCTTTGCCCAGAGAGAAGCAAATGACCCTGCTGGGCACAGGGCAGGAGCCAGCGGAGCACCCGCGCTGCCCTGCACTGTGCCAGCCCGCCCGTCTGTGCACCACCACCTGGAAAGGTCACCGTGTGAGACAGAAAGCCACTGAGATGATGTTACAGCTCATTTTTCTCAGGCACGGATAACTTGCACTTCGCAGTGTGCATATGTACCGCAAACGGAGGTCAGCATTATCTATTTCATCGCTGACCGTATGAGCAAGTCAGCATGCTTATCAACTATGGCTTATCCGGCAGCAGGTACTGAGGAAGAGGTGGCTGGCTGCTGGTATGAGAAATCAGGAGTTTTAAAAGCTTTGAGAAATGCCAGCTCTGTTCTCTTTCAGTCCTCAAAGAGAAGCAGAATATGCATCATTCTTTCAGGGACCCATAAATAAAAAATAAACAATGTCTTTAGGATTCTTCCTCACTGTCAAATTATGCCATTCAATATTAAAATATGTGGCTAAAGGAAAAAAAAAAGCACTGACAGGCATGCACACATGCACAAGCACTGGCTGAAGGAAGGTCCGACATACAAAAGCCACTGAATTTTATACCAAACTTTATACTGCAGAGACATACTCTGGCAAGTAGTAACACTTCATATTTAAGAGAGAAAACAACTTTCATCCCACAGTGTGTCTCTTTGCCTTTAACCTGCCTCAGCAATCAGAAAGAAGAAAATGCCTACTTCAGCTGTGAGGTCAAAATGCTGCACAGCCCATTGTGGGCATAATCCAGCTACTTAAATGTCTCTTATGACTCTGCTTCTCCAAATACCATCGCATATATTAATGACTTTCTCATATCGGAGATCGTGCAACTGAACTTGCTTATTCCACTCCGTGATGTAGCACAGGCACTCCCGGAGCAATCCAAAAACATGAGGCTAATCCCACACACCCCTGCCAGAAGGGCAGCAAGGGATATCTTTGTGCAGGAGAAGGCTGCTCTGTGCACGGGGGACCTGGGCTTGCTTTGCTCCAGGAGCCGCAGCAGGAAGGGCTCCTCGCTTTCTGTCTCATGGAGGGGCGCATTGCTCTCCTCCAGCCCCCCACACCGGCAGGACAGCCCCGGCAGCTCCCACACCAGCGCTGGGCTGATCCCGGACAGAGCAGGGCTCGGCTGCCTGAACGCAGATGCTGTGCCAGGCACCGATCCCACCTCCACCAGGAGGAGGGGCTGAGCTCCGACAGTGTGGGGCACCTGCCACCACCGCCCCATGGAGAGACCCAGCCCAGAGACAGCACTTCACAGCAGCTTACAGCGGGTGTGAGTAACTTCCAGCCCTGAGGGTTTGGACACTCAAGACAACATTAATTTTAAAAGGAACCAAATTGCCTTGTATGGTCCTGAGCCCGCAGGGGAAGGAAAGGACTCTGCCCCTTCCTCCCGACGCTCTCCTGAACAGAGAGGCTCGGCGCTGTTGCCGGCATCATTCCCCAGAAGGCCCAGGAGGGACCCAGGGGAGCCAAAGGCGGCAGCTCCGCGGGGAGCACACCGCAGCAGCGCCAGTCCTGTGTGCCAGTCGGCACAGCGGAGAGCCCACCCTGCAGCCAGGCACGTCCCAGAGCCCGGCAGGCTGGGAGCAGCGTTCAGAACAAGTTGCTTGCTCTGGTTTGCACTTACAAGTGATAATTTCTTCCATAAAATTATAAGCTCTGATCACAACAACCGAAGCCTTAGGAACAATTCCTGAAAGAAAACGGTACAGCTTCTCAACTTTTAGACAGCATGGATAGCTCCTTCCTGAAGGAAGAAAGAGCTCAGAGCTTCAGATTCAATCCTCACCAATGCACAGGATGACAGACAAGATCTATTCAAGAGTCACCCTGCAATAATGACAATAAAGAACTTATATTCAACAATCCCTTAAGAGCAAAAAAGCCAAAAATTCTTCACTGAAGAGCGCACAGATGAGAACAGGTTGAAAGGAAATTAAAAGGAGCAGCTGAAAAGGTAATGTGCTTGCAGGCAGCAGGGAGTATATTTCATAATATCACATTAGAAGCTCTGAGCAAATGTATGGCAAAAATGAAAAAACAGCCTCTAAGAGGACCCTACAGAAAGACGGAGCAGCCAGACCAACAGAGCAGAGGAATCTACCAAAAGTAAAAGATTTTCTTTAGAAAATGGGAGTTGCCTCTGAATGGGAACAGAAAAGAGCACAATCCTGCCGCACTGCATGCAAAATGACAATGCTATTGAAGTCATAAAAAATAACAAATGCGGAGGAAGAGGGGAGCCTGATGGAAAGTGGATGAGGCTGGCAAGCAACAGAGGCATGAGAGTCATCCTCCCATGAGGACTGACGGCAGGATGGGCTCCTCACTGGTCACTGTCGCAACTGATGCCAATGCAAACAGCCTTGCAGACAAGGAGTAAAAGCTCCCCAGTAAATGCACGAGCATGGCAGATTTGAGAGCACAACTGCAAGCAGTGCCAGTCACTCATGCACGGTGCTGGCTGTGCTCCGCACCGCGTTGTGCAAACCCTCCCAGGAGCTGAAGCAGAGCACAGGCAGGAGACACCAATACTCAGGAGGGGCTCCGTGACTCTGCCATGATCTGGGCCCAAAGGCTTGGCCTCCGTCCTGGGAACACAGACAGGAACTGCGAGAAACATTTACATCGCTGAAAAATCTGCTTATTTTCTGTGGAGTCATGCCTCACACCTGCGAGGAGAGCCTGGAGGAAACCCACGGCTACCAGAATAAGGCTGGCCTGCTTACCAGTCCACATGCACATTTCCAGAAAGGTCCCTTGCTGCCATAAACTAAAGTGCCAGAAGCAAGAAAGCACTCTTTTGGATCCCTAACTGACAAGGAAGATGGTCAAGAAAGGTGAAGGTCAACAAGGCAGGTTTCCTGACACCGGAGTTCACCAGCAGTCACGTGGGGCCTGTGCTGGGATCTGGGCTCAAGTGATGTAGAAAGGGCTGCTACGACACTCACAAGCTGGCAGCACACCCAGATCTTCTGTGTCACGTGCAGGTCTGGTGGCGCTGTCTTTTCAGGAAACAACAGAAACAGGAAATCGGTAAAGGGAAAGAAGACAAAGGTGGCCAGAGGCACAGAGCAGACTGCAGAGAACAGATGCATCATATCTGAACCTGGAGCTGGAGCGGAGTGTCCCAGAGGAGCGTGCAGCGCTCCGCAGCGTCGAGCCAGGTGCCTGCACCGAGCAAGAGCGTATCCTTGTAACACCGGGACTGGGACAAGGTTACAGGAACAGGTGCTAGGTATAAAACAAACAAGCCCAGGTAACTTTTTCACCTTTCCTTAAAATATTATGTTTGGTTTTTTCCAGTTATACTTTTTTCTTCCCAATTACTTGTTAAAAGCCTGTCTCCTTAAGCAGCAGTTTCAGCAGCAAGCTCTTCCTGTGATCTGGGGCAGACGTCACTGGTCCCTTTCAGTGTGCGAAATCCCACAGGACCCTCCTGGCCAGTCGCATGCCGGTGGGAGAAGGGACCAGAGCCACAAATCATCCAGAGCACTCCCACCAGCAACCTGTCAAACCCCCCACCAGCCCTGCGGGGCAGAGGCTGGGGAGCCAGCAGCAGCCCCTGCGTGCGGACAGCCCCAGGCCAGGGACCATGGGATGGGTCAATCATCACCACTGCAGCTTGTTTCCCTTCATGACCGTGGTCCAGGGAAGGAGCTGGGCTCTGCAGGGACCAGGGCAGAGCAACCACCACTCTCTTTTAGTGGAGCAGAGGAGAAATCAGCATAAGCTTTCTGAGCACTGGATGCTGGCAAAAGGCAAACTGGAACCAGCTTAGAGAGCAAGTTGTGGATGCTTGCAAAACAACAGGAATTTCTGGGCTTAGATCACCTCCTCAGGAAAGCTCTGTCCCTGCCATCCACTGTGCTAAACACCACGCTGGGAGAAACTGCCTCCACCAAAAGGAAACAAGATAAAGAGCAGGAGGGAGATTCTCAGCTCCCAGCAGGAAAGCACCCGGTGCATGAGCCCTCCTTGCAGAGTTATGTGCTGTAGATAAAGTATTTTGGCTCTATGGGTTTTCCAGTGAAACGGTTGCTGCTTATGAGCCAGTCTGGAAGGATGTTGCTGACTGTTGTATCATCCCTCAGAATCCATCGCCTGAGACAGGAAGCCATCCAGTTACTTCTATTTAAAAAAATAAGAGTCCAAGAGCCCCTTATTACAACTCTTCAGTAGTACTGACAGTGACAACCAGCCCCATGCTATAGTCCCACCAGTCAGCGCTTTCAGAGGAGCAGCTGCCTCTGATACAAACGCAGCTTGAAATGAATGTTTAAAGAGATTCAGCTCCTGATTAACTCTGAGTGACTGGTTCAGGCAAAACCTCCCTCTTACACAGAGCTACAACAGCTTTATTATTAGCCACCTGCATGGAAAGGGCTGCTGAAGAGCAAAATCGCCAGTTGGTTTCATCCAACTGCTTAACTCTTCATACAGAAAAGACAGCACAGCGGAAAATGCAAAAATGTTGGACCTGCAAATCAAGCTGGCCCCAGCAAATAGCCCAAGACAGGTTAAACAGATGAATCCTACCTTCAGAGACCTCGGAATGTTTCCTGCTTGGCCCATTGCAACACCACAACAACAACCACCTGTCTAACTTGTGATCAGCTGGAAAATGAGGACCTGGGAAGCACTGGTTCTAGCTAGGCCTGAAAAAAAGCCACGTAGAGCAAAGCTTTTTCTGGAGAAGAGGGATTAAGATCTTCTCTTCATCCAGCATCATGACTGAGACATGCTAGTTGGATAGATAGGTCCTAATAAACACATGCAAAAGAGATACAGAACTTCTTGGTATAAAGGAGCAAATGAAATCAAGTTTGACTAAAGAATGGTAGAAACCAGTGCAAAGACCAAACTGTAGTTGCCTTCACAGCACATATTCAGCATGCCCTCTGATTCAGCAAATTCAAAGCTGACATGGCCCATAAGACCATCTCGCCTGAGCAATGTATATCACTGCCTTGTAAGTTTCAACCAGTAACTCCCATAATGAGCTGAATTACTTGATTTTGGCTAACAGTTTCCTGAAAAGCATCCAACTTGAGTCTAAAAACATCACATGATGAAAACCATGCTCCCTCCTTGGATAAATTAATAAGCAAACACTCATCCTCAATGAAAAAGGTATGTCTTGGTTCTCATTTGATTTCCCTTGTTGAAACTTCCAATACAATCATTGTTTCTTGTTATGTCTTTCCCTGTGATACTGAATAGCTCTTTAGTACTCAGTTTCTTGCTACACTGGTAGCCCCCATTTAACAGTCACCTCTCAGTCTTATTTAGGGTGAGCAGAAGAAGCTGATGTTCATAAATTGTAGCGCATTTCTCCAGATCTCAAATAACTTCTGTTGCTCTTTTCAGCACCCTCTTTAATTTTAAATACACTTTTTCAAGTGCAGAATCAGAGCCAGAGGCAATATTCCAGCATCTGTCTCCCAGCTGTCATATACAGCTATAAAATATTGTCCTCACCTCAACTTACTATCCCCTTGCCTCCATCTCCAGGCATCACATTAGCGCTTTTCACTAAAGCATGTGTCACTTTGGGTTTAGTTTACTTTGACCACTCCATTCCTTTCAGATGGCCAAACCCCAAGTCCTTTCCAGGACACAGCTCCCTGTTTTCTAGATCTGGCATTACTCCTTAGTTACCCGCAAAACTCTGCATCTGAATTAAAAGATAATTTACGCTGATGGGCCCAGGTCTAAGTTGCTCTACATGTGTAGAATGAAAAAGAGATGAGAAAAGATGGGGATGCAGCCTCTAACAACCCTACAGCAGCAGCTATTGAAATGGGAGGAGCATGGGGGGAATGGACTGCAGAAAGCGGCCAGACTTTGTGCATTCCCTGAACAGCACATCCTTTGGCCAGTGCTAGAGAGATACTGGGTCAGACAGCCCACTGGTTTGGTCCAGTGAGGTTTTTTTGTGCTCCTATTATGGCACCTATGCACACATCTTCATTCATAACCCCACTACTGCTTTTAGTTATATGAAAAGATTGTCAACGCCTGCTTCTGTATTTTTATACTTGGCACACTGCAAAACAGCAATTTCTAACATATCCTTACCACCTGATCTATAAAGATGTTGCGGACCTGGTTGTTAATGAAAGAACTCAGGGGTTAATGTAAGTTTAGGTCCTAAAGTGTTTACACTAACCCCTAAGTCCCTTTCTGGTGTTGACGCCTTCAGCTTAGCCTATGGCATAGGCATTAAGGGACTTCATGTTTCTCTCTTTAATGCACCTTATTTTGCATCATCAGCACTGATCCTTATCCGTTGGGCCTTTCATGCTTGTGTTATTGATTAGGTCCCTCTGAACTCCCTTGCTGGGCTTGACCTGTTACAGATGGCTTTGTACTGGCCAGGGAGGAGAGGGAAGGCCCTCACCTGCACGGGCAGCTGATCAAGAGATGTGCCACGGAGGGTAGGCAGGCACAACCAGGCAGTTTTCATGGAACAGTCCCACAGGATTCATGCCGGTGCCTGTGCTGCTCACAGGTCTGGGGTGGTCTGGGAAGAGGCAGCGAACTGTGGGCCAACAACTAAGGTACCTGGCGTAGTAAAACTGAAAGCCAACTGTACAACCAACAGAAGGACCTCACAGAGCCAAACAGCTGAGGAGTACAGCAGATCAACCCCACGCAAGAAAAATGCTAACGACGACAGGCTCTGAGCCGGGTGTTGCCTGGCTGTGGCTGGCAGCCCTGCAACCCCACCACAGCAATGCTCAGCAGGTGCCTGACAGAATAGCAGGGATCAAAGGAACAGACAGCGTCACTCGATCACTGCATGAGCCCCTGGTATGCCTCTGTCCTCAAGGCCACCTGTGGTCCCAGCTCCCCTTTCAGAAAGGCCGCTCCAGAAGCGGGAAAGGTACAGACAAGGCAGAAAAGATCAGTCACCTGGAGTGGCATCTGTATGAGGCTCAGCTAAACAGACGAGACTCTTCAGTGTGGCAAAAAGACGACTGAGAAGGAATATGACAAAAGCAAAAGTGGCATGGAAAAGATAAACAGGTATTATCTCCTTGGGAACTGATGCAAACACCACAAGACAAGGTGACAGATAGGACATCTTCATTAGACACGCTCGTACTGATCTGCTCAACAGCATGCCGCCGGGCTCTGGCAATCAACTCTAAATTGGTCTCCCAGGTACCTTCACTTGCATAGTCATAACCACAAATCAGCATGGTGTGCATCATCAGGCATTTGGCTTAACCCAGTCAGAGCACCCAACCCAGATCCGACTCTAATTGCAGCAATAACTCTTGGGTTACAGTTTACTACCACTCTTTTCTTCAAAGATACAGCTTCTCCCATCTTACATTAACCTACACCCGCTCTGCCTTGAGGTCTCAACAACCAGTCTAATTTTCTGGCTGGATCCTTTTTCTTCATATTTAAGACTCCAGGATTTCGCACATACACCTTGTTTGTTACAATCACATCATTTCTGTTAAATTACACTAACTCCTACCAACCAGCAATAAAGTCTCTTTCAAAACAGAACTCAGGAGGGTATTAAGTGAAACTAGCAGAGTCAAAGCAGGACAAAGAATTGGTATTTCGTTACTACCCAGCATGTGTTCACTGTGGAGTTCCAAACCAGCAGGTCACAGGCTCACGCCAGGGGAAGGGTCCTGGAGAAAGCTGGTTTGTATCAGGGCTGGCAGCTGCTCAGGGCTGTGGCAGAGCCAGCGCTGAGCATCTGCAAGGCCAGAGACCCCACAGCCTCTTGGGGCCCTAGTCAGGGTCCCACCTCCCTCCAGCAAAAGGCTCTTCCTGCCATGGAGGGAGGATGTCCCCGTCCGCAGCTTGTGCCTCTTGTCCCGTCCCAGCACCACCGAGAGGAGCCTGGGCCCGTCCCCTCTCCCCACCCTGCCAGGCAGCCGCAGACCGCAATAACGTCTCCCCTTTGCCTTCTCCTCTCCAGGCTGAGCAAACGCCACACTCGGCCTCTCCTCTGGCCCCCCACGCGCCAGCCCCAACCGTCCCGAGGCCCCTCTGGGAGCCGCCACACTACTGCAATGTCCGTCCTGCGCCGGTGAGCCCAGCCTGGCCCCCGTACTCTGACGGGTCTCGCCGGCGCTGAGCAGAGGGCAGCAATCCCTGCCCTCGCCCCGCCGGCTGCCCTCGGGCCGTCACGCCCAGGACGTGCTCACCCTCCGCTGCAGGCACTACGGGTCCGTGGTGCAGGGGAGACGCCCCGGGGTCCCCCAGGCCTTTTTGGAGAGGCTGGTTGCCCCGTCCCGTCCTGCCGCGTGGGGCTGCTGCAGCCCACGGCAGGACCTGGTGCGTGTCCCGGCAGAGCCCCGCCAGTCCCCATGGGCCTGTTTCACCAGCCTGGGGTGGTCCCACGGATGAGCAGCCCTGTCCTCCTGCCCATCGGCTGCTCCCAAGGCTGGTGACCGGCGTCCCCCTCCCATCGTCCTGGCAGTCAATGGAGGTACCGAAAGGGACCGGCTCTGTGTCCATCGCTGAGGAATGGGCTCGTAAGCAGCCACCAGCTGGACTCCATCTGGCCCACCACCACCCTTTGAGCCTGGTGGTCCAGTCAGCTTTCCTCCCACCTTGTTGTCCACCTGCCCAAACCATCCTTGTCCTGTTTTGCAATAAGGATGCTATGGGAGACCACAGTGAACGCCCCCCTGAGATCAGGGTGACACCATTTGCTACGCTCCCCCTGTTCAGAGACAGCCACCCTACTGGAGAAAGCAATCAGGTTGGTTGGGTACAATTTAACCTTGATAGATCCACACTGGCTATTCCTAATCACCTTCTGTCCTTTGTGTGTCTGGCCAGGGCTTCCAGGGGGATTTGCTCCATCACCTTCTCAGAGACCAAGGTGAGGCTGACAAGCCACTAGTTCCCCACAGCTTCTTTTTCCCCACCCTTGATGTGAGCACTAAAAGCTGATACGCATTCAAAATATAATACTACAATTTCAGAAAACACATCACTGGGGGTTATCAGGCAACCGACCTCTGGCCCAGGGAGCTCCTAAGCCAACTGCTGATTTAGGGTGGAAGGGTTCCCTGGGGAGGTGCCACTCTGTGTGTGTCCCTTGCCTCCCCCTGCCAGGGTTTGTCCTTACCCCTCATGAAGCAACAGCTCTGCAGGGACCCTGCTGGACCCCTGTGGTCTGAGCTGGTGTCATTGCACTCACATCTACCTGCTTGCTGTGTTCCTCTTCAAATCATTAATACTCTGAACAAAGTTACAAACTCTGCGGTGTTTTCTCTCCTGCCTCTCAGCACCCTGCCAATCTCTTCTGGAGACAGGAATTCATTTGTTCGTGCCTTCCCATGCTGATCTCTTTGGCTGGCACTCAGTGCATTGCAGCTCTTCTGCTCTCCACATGTAACTTCTGCTGCCCTTTCAGAAGCATTTCCATCAAGATATTTTGAAGTTTTGATAAATCCTGTCAGTCAGCTTTCTTATATCCATTCTCTCTTATTATAGAATTAAAATAGACTAGGTAGACATGGTTCTCTGAAAATGCAATGGTTAAATCTCACCAGAAATTATTTTCCAGCTGATAAATATTCCTGTTTTACATTAACGGTATAACAACTATACCACATGTAAGTTAATTGGTCTTTAGGTCTCCACATAGATACTAAGGCTTTTGCTAAAGATGGTTTAAACAGCTCCTTCTTGCTAATCTCTTTCCCTGATATAATAACTGTTTTCGGTGAAAAGAAAATGCACGTTATTACTGCCTACTCATCTGCTCCATACTTAAAATTCCTGCAGTAATTGCCTATTGTTTTGTTTTTTTAAAATTGGTTTGCTTCAGCGCTCACCTGCTGATCCCTTCTTTTGTGAAACTTCCTCAACACTTTATGCTGTTAATTCCATTTCTTTCTTCATCTCACTTACTGCCTCCATGTGTGGCTCTACTCCGAGCTCCAGATGTTTAAACAGGATCGTGTTCACAGAATCCCAGACTGGTGGAGGTTGGAAGGGACATCTGGAGATCATCCTGTCCCACCCCCTGCTTGAGCAGGCACACCCAGAGCAGGGGCACAGGACTGCGTCCAGGTGGGGTGTGAATGTCTCCAGGGAAGGGACCCCACAGCCTCTCTGGGCAGCCTGTGCCCCTGCTCTGGCACCCACACAGGGAAGGGGTTTGTCCTCATGTTCAGGTGGAACTTCCCGTGTTCCAACTTGTGCCTGTTGCCCCTTAGCCTGGCGTTGGGCACCACTGAAAAGAGCCCGGCCCCATCCTCCTGACGCCCGCCCTTCAG
The DNA here is from genome assembly GCF_949628215.1 of Phalacrocorax aristotelis. Taxonomy (NCBI): domain Eukaryota; kingdom Metazoa; phylum Chordata; class Aves; order Suliformes; family Phalacrocoracidae; genus Phalacrocorax; species Phalacrocorax aristotelis. The sequence goes on from NC_134276.1 coordinate 218,961,189, forward strand.
GTATTTATAAGCATTGATGAGATCCCCCCATAGTGTTCTCTTCTCCAGGCTGAACAAGCCCAGGTCTCTCAGCCTTTCCTCACAAGGGAGATGCTCCAGTCATTGATCAACTTGGCAGCTCTGTGCTGGGCTTGCTCCAGCAGTTCCCTGTCCTTATTAAACTGGGGACTGGAGCCCTGCAGATGTGGCCTCACTAGGGCAGAGCAGAGGGGGAGGATAACCTCCCTCGCCCTGCTGCCCACACTCCTTTTAATGCATCCCAGGATACTGTTGGCCTCCTTGCCTACAAGGGCACATTGCTGGCTCATGGTCAGCTTGTTGTCCAGCAGCACTCCCAGGCCCTTCTCAGCAGAGCCGCTTTCCAGTACTTCAGCCCCCAGCCTGTACTGGTGCATGGGGTTGTTCCTCCCCAGGGGCAGGACCTTGCACTTGCTCTTGTTGAATTCCATGAGGTTAAACCTCATTTCATGAGGATAACCTCCCTCAAGTTGCTGGCCAGAGTCATTTTCATGCATCCCTGGATATACTTGGCCCAGCTTTCCAGCCTGTCCAGGTCTCACTGGACAGCAGCACAGCCTTCTGGTGTATCAGCCACTCCTCCCAGCTTGGGATCGTCAGCGAACTTGCTGAGGGGACGCTCTGTCCCTCCGTCCAGGTCATTGATGAATATGTTGAACAGGACAGGACCCAGCACAGACCCCTGGGGAACACCACTAGTGACAGGCCTCCATCCAGACTCTGCCCCGTTGATCACAACTCTCTGGGCTCTGCTGTTCAGCCAGTTCTCTGTCCACCTCACTGTCCTCTCATGTAACCCACACTTTCTTCCTAAGCTCACTTATGAGGATGCTATGGGAGACAGTGACAAAAGCCTTGCTGAAGTCGAGGTTAAAAATATCCGCTGCTCTCCCTTCATCTCCCCAGAGAGTCATGGGCTATCAGGTTGGTTGGTCAAGCATGATCTCCCCTTGGTGAATCCATGTTCACTACTTCTGAGAACCTTCTTGTCCTCTACATGCCTGGAGATGACCTCCAGGATGAACTGTTCCATCACCTTTCCGTGGGTAGGGGTGAGGCTGACTGGCCTATAGCTCCACAGGTCCTCCTTCTTGCCCTTTGGGACCCATGGATTTGTGAGGATCCAGTTTGCATAGGTGATCTCTGACCCAACCCTCCTCAACCAAAGGGAAGCCTTCATTTCTCCACATTTTCTCTCTCACCTCTGGGGGCTGGGGTGCCTGAGGGCCAGCCTGAGCAGTAAAGACCAAGGCCAAGGAGGCATTCAGTAACTCCACCTTCTCTGCATCTTGTGTCACCAGGGCCCCAACCTTGTTCAGCACTGGGCCCACTGGGTCCTCAGTCTTCCTTGTACTGCTGATGTATTTGAAGAAGCCCTTCTTGTTACCTTTGATATCCCTCGCCAGATTTAATTCCAAGTGGGCCTTGGCCTTCCTCTTTGCATCTCTGCATACCCTGACAACATTCCTATGTTCCTATGTTCCTATCCACCTCCCAAGTGGTCAGTCCCTTTTCCACGTACTGTGAACCTCCCTCTCCCATCTGAGTTTCTCTAGAAGCTCTTTGCTCGTCCATGCAGGTCTCCTGGCTCCTCTGCTGACTTCTTCCTCATAGAGGTGCACTAATCTTGAGCTTGGAGGAAGTGGTTCTTGAATACTGACCAGCTCTCTTGGACCCCCCTGCCTTCTAGAGCCCTAGCCCATGGGATTCCTCCAGGCAGGTCTCTGAAGAGGCCAAAGTTGGCCCTCTTGAAGTCCAAGGTTGTATCCCGACCCATAGCCCTGCTTTTACCTTGCAGTATCCTAAACTTGACCATCTCATGGTGACTGCAGCCAAGGCTACCCCCAACTCTCACATCCTCAACTCAACCTTCTTTGTTAGCACAAGATCCAACAGCACATCTCGCCTCGTTGGCTCCTCCACCACCTGCATCAAAAAGTTGTCCTCGATGCTCTGCAGGAACCTCCTGGATTGTGCACACCTCACCATGTTGCTTTTCCAGCAAATATCAGGGTGGTTGAAGTCCCCCATGAGAACCAGACCTTGCAACTGTGAGGCTACTTTCCAGCTGGCTGTAGAAGTCTTCATCAACTTCCTCTTCCTGATCAAGCGGCCTGTAGCAAATGCCTACAACAGTGTCATCCGTATTTGCCCGTCCCTTAATTTTTACACATAAGCTCTTGACTCGTTCTTCCTCCACCCCTCGCAGAGCTTGATACATTCCAGTTGCTCTCTTGCATAAAGAGCAACTCTCCCACCTCACCCTGCTTGGCTCTCTTTCCTAAAAAGCCTGTAACCATTCATGACTGCATTCCAGTCATGCAAGCTATCCCACCACGTCTCTGACTGCAATGAGATCGTGGCCCTGCGACCACACACAGACCTCTAGTCCTCCTGTTTATTCCCCGTGCTACGTGCATTGGTGTGCAGGCATTTCAGAGAGCTAATCGAGCACGCAGGTTTCCCTGGAGGGGTGCATGTGGACGCACTATAGCCATGCACAGTGCGTGGCCTTCTGATTGTCATCATGTGAGGCAGCTAAGGCTTTTTGTTGCTGCTCTCGTTGGCCTGGCTTACTCCCGCATTGGATGTGATGGCATGCACATTGCCACTTTGGATCCCACCCCCCAAGGCACATGGCTGGCACAATCCCACTCTCCACCGCCACTGAGGCCTCAGATAAGGGGCTGTCGTGGCCAGGGGTCCCAGCACCGGCGACCCTGCAGCTGCCCTCACGTGACCGCTTTGGCTGAGCTGTGCTGTCAAGGGGCTGCTGGCCCAGCTGCCTTCCAACCCCCTCGCAAGGAAGCATCCCAACAGCCAGGTGAGCAGTGAGGTTTGCAACAGTGCCAGCTGGCGAGCCAAAAGAGACACTGGAAGAGGTGTGCTCCTCTAGTCAGTGGCTTTTAATTAAAAAAAAAAAAAAAAAAAAGACAATGTTGATAAATATATTAACCACTTCTCTGATGATCAATTCAGCCAGTATTTGTCCAACATGCAGAGTCTTGGCAGCCTCCCAACAGCAACCTGAAAGCTTGACAGCTTCCAGGTTCACACAGGGCAACTTTACAATATTATCATGTTTTCAATAAAAATTCTGCCATACAAAGGAATTTCAAGTTGTCATATAAACTAAAGTTAATAGTAAGTTAAATAGTATTAGGAGGTCCAATATTGACTGCCTTTCCTCCATATTTTACCCAGCTGAAAAAATTAGCATTTTTCTTCTATTAGCAACTGCAGAGTTTGCAGGCTGCTGCATTTAAATTTTGCAGATTCCTTTGGGTCAATATGGAAATGTATATCATGCTTCCCACAGAAACATCCTGAGGCAGGATGCAATTACTTTGGTCACAATGGCACAAAAAGCAGGTAAGACTCTAAACCAGCCCAGTGAAGAAAAAGACTACTGAATTGGGGGAAATATAGTGGACTAAAAATGATCTAATAACCATATAAAAATTACAACTTCTTGGTGTTAAGATAGGCTTCTCAGCAAGAAAAAAATGGTCACTAACCATGAAAAAAATCTTATCCATACGTTTGCCTTAGTCTAATGCAAACTAGAACAAGGATATCAATTAAATGAACACTGCTGAAACTCCAAGATGCAGAGCTTTCATCAACATCACTAAGAAGGAAAAGGAGGACTTCAACACAAGTATGAACATTAACAAACACACAGAAAGAAAGTACTAAAAAGATTAGTTACTTTACTTCTAAGGCTTTTTGTTATAAAATAAAACATTTCACAAATCATTTTACATTGCTATAAACATCCATAATTTGCAATGCCAAGTCCATCCTGAAGCATGTGCCTTAATTCCAGCTACCTAGTATATATTAGTATTTTGCTCAAAATACTTAGTGGGACCGGCAGAAGATAACAGTTCAGTGAAAAGGTGGTAGCAGAGGTACATGTGCTCTCCAAAAGAAGGTGATCTCAGTTGCTACCATTATACTTATCATCTGTGCCTCGCTGCAGAGGCCTCAGCCTCCGGCCACGCTGGAGACAGCCCAAGTGCTCCTGGCCTAGCGTCCAGGCCCCACCAAGTGCCACCAGCACAGCATCCAGATCCGCCATGTTCACCTCAACATTGCCCCCGATGGCTTGTGGCACAGCCTTACTCTGCTTTCCCTGCAGCAACTACAACACCTCATTACATGGAAAACAATTGCCAAGCCATTACTAAGGGAAGAGAATGAAAATGCCTTTGCTGTGCCGAAGCAAGCACTGCCGCTCTAACAACCTTCCATTTTGCATTTGGGCTACAATCTCTTCCTACTCATTAGCGGGCGCTGTGCCCTGTCCCCTCCAGCCCTCCCCACCTGCCCTGTTCCTAGCGCGTGTCGGCGCTCTGCTCCTGACACCCTTTGCGGCACACAGCCCGCGCGAGCACGCACTGCGGCCGGTGCCTTCCACCTCCAGGCCCTTGCTGCCTTCCCCTGGTCACCGCTCGAGACCGCCCCCGCTCCAGCGGCTCGCTGCTCCTTACAGAAGTCAATTCTGTAAAACAATGGGTATAAAAAGTATGAATTTCCATCGATTAACCAGTAACAACAAAGAGCCAATTGGAAGCAGGGAGAAAGATTTTGTTAGGTTAGCTGGCTGTTTAATTAATCAACCAAGCCTTTAACAATGCCAATGACCTGTGAATGTCAGGACGCATTTAGAGAAAGAGTGGTCTACAGCAAAACTGAGCTCTAAGCCAAAAGCAGTTATGGACTGCTTTATTAAAACTAGCCTCATCAGGAAATGCATGACTTTTAACAGACTGGCAGTAGTTTTCTTTCTACTGAGAACTGTAAAATTACTGGACCATCAGAATGGACTAGATGCCATGTTTCAGAGGCATTGTTTAATATTACTTCATGACATCTGGTTTGCATGATTTTAATTAGTCAAAATTATCATGGATAAGATGCCATCATACCAGCTGAGGGCTGAAGAAACGTATAGTAGCAACAATAAATAACGCCAAAGACCTGAATGGAGGAATGAGGTTGGATGGCATCTGGGGTAAATCAAACAGTGAAGATATTAAAAGCAAATAAGATGACACTAATAAAGTTGGCACCCTAAGCAAGCAGGATGTTATACCATCAAGCATACACTATTACAAGTTATACCACAAAATGCAGCATGTTTCTAGGCAATGAGACTCAGCAAAAACAAATCCTGTTTTGTAAAATTTCCCACACATACACACACACTCAGCAGAGGAAAGAAAATATGCAAGTTGTAAGGCCGGATAATGACCTACACATGAGACGGCAAATTAGAAGTATATTTACCAGCAAGGGGCAGGGAGAAAAAAAAGAACCGTTGTGGAGAACTACACTGTCAGATTACAGAAAAGGCAAGCTGAACTGGATGGGGGTAATTTCTCTTCATTTGGAGCATTAGTTCCTAAATTCCTCTGTACCTTGATAAACAAGCACTAATAGCGGGAAGAAACACCATTTAGTTTTAGTTGCTGGTAAATACCCACAGGGTTCTCGGGGGAAAAACCCAGCCTGCACAAACAGGTTTAGGCTGGGGCAAGGCTAACACCAAGGCAGAAGGCTTGAAGACAAAGCACCGTTGCAGCTCCATGATTATGATCCCCTAGCAGACAACATCCACAGGAGAAAGGACACCACTGCTTCATCCCCTCCACCAACACAACACTTGTTTCTGGTACAAGTCAACATAGAATCAGAGAATCATAGAATCGTTAAGGTCGGAAAAGACCCTTAAGATCATCGAGTCCAACCACTAACCTATCACTGCCGAGTCCACGACTAAACCATACCCTCAAGCACCACGTCTACCCTTCTTTTAAATACCTCCAGGGATGGAGACTCTTCCACCTCCCTGGGCAGCCTGTTCCAATGTTTGACAACCCTTTCAGTGAAGAATTTTTTCCTAATATCCAACCTAAACTTCCCCTGGCACAGCTTGAGGCCATTTCCTCTCATCCTATCGCTTGTTACTAGGAAGAAAAGACCAACCCCCACCTCGCTACAACCTCCTGTCAGGTAGTTGTAGAGAGCGATAAGGTCTCCCCCCAGCCTCCTCTTCTCCAGGCTAAACAACCCCAGTTCCCCCAGCCGCTCCCCAGCACACTTGTGCTCCAGACCCTTCACCAGCTTCACTGCCCTTCTCTGGACACGCTCCAGCACCTCAAGGGCCTTCTTGTCCTGAGGGGCCCAAACCTGAGCCCAGCATTTGAGGTGGGGCCTCACCAGTGCTGAGCACAGGGGCACTATCACCTCCCTGCTCCTGCTGGCCACACTGTTCCTGATACAAGCCAGGATGCCGTTGGCCTTGGGGAGCAGCTCTGCAATCCTCCACCATGCTTTACACTGCCCTGTGGAATGGCCAGGCTCCCCAGGGGAATTCCTGCAGCAGAGAGGTAAGATAACGTGCAACGTCCTGCCCAGCATCATCAAAGAGAAGGGGCATTTCCAAGTGCCCCACTCCCTTTTTGCCCAAGGGCAGGGGAGCAGGGTATGCCCCCTGGCCAAAGAGGCATGAGGCACTCAGAGCCAGAGCATGGGAGAGAGAGGCACACCTCCATACACACAGCCCAATATTGTCAGGAAGCACCACCACGTTAATGGGAACAATAAGTGGCTCCAAGATTGGGATTGAGCCCTTACAGCTTGGGATCAGCAATCTGGCTCTCTGCAAAGAGGGGCACATTCAGGGCTACTCAAATTTGCCTTGCAGGATGGTGTGGCTGCCAAGACCATCTAAGGAGTGGGAAGGTAGCATGGAGCCCTTTTGCTCCTCATTTCCCAGCTCCTTCTGCTTTGTTGGTTTTTTCTAAACAAGCACAGCCCAGCATCCCTACTTCACACACACAAGGAGAGAAACAGTTCTCCCATAGGAATGCTGCAAGCACCCAGAGGAAATACTGGAGGACCGAGACGGCTCCGCTCTGCGTCAGCAACCCTGAGGCCACTGCAGCAGCTGCAGGAGCAGAGCACAGCATGTCCTCTCCAGAGAGCTGAGCGTGCAGCACTGCCATGAGCTGCTCCCCACGGGCAGCTGCAGGACAACCATCTGCAGCCCAAGCCTCTGACCCACCAGGGCCACCGTGGGCAGCTCAAACCTCTGGGGATGGGCAGTGGGACGGCAGACCCTACCCACCAGCAAAGGCAGCTCAGTGCCCACAGTCCCGTACTTTGTGGTAACAGGGCCAACAGGCTTTTCCAGGTCATCCCAGGGAAGGACACAAGCTGGAAGAAGATCCAAACTGAGCTCCATGATGCTTAATGCTCTCTGATATGAATGAAGTTCATTTCTGCACAGCATGTTGTGCTGGAACAAGAGAGCCCAGGGCCCAGATCTACTCTTGGACTGAGAAATGCTGCGTACCTGCCGCTGTACAAATTTCCTTACTGACATACCACAGTGACTGGCACCGCACAAAAACCTCATACAGAGAGCGAGCAGATGATAAGAAAAAGACAGCATCAGAAATCACATCTTCCCAACAGCTAGGGACAGCAAACCACTCTGTAATCTCCCATAGAAGCAAATTACCTGCTTTCTTGGGATACCTGGGTGAAGAGTAAGTATCAAGGTGACAAGTATCAATTGGGAAAATGCTTACTTGATCTTTTAATTGTTTTGGTTCTTGGACTTGGAGCTACATCGCAAAGGCATTACACCACAGAACGACTGACGTAAATGCATTTAAGATGATGCATTAATGTTACGACTCTTCAGTGCCAGAAAAGTACCAAAAAGACCAAAAGGAATTCAGAAAACAGTTCATACTTATCAGTTCATCTGAAGTGACCAACAGTAAAACAAATATTAAAACACAACAATTACTTTAATGGATCACTACTGTGTTATATAGTTATATAGGCAGACAAATGAGGTATGGTTTTTAGTAAAACTAAATCAGTGTTCCTGCACACCCTTTTTTATGCAACATATTAACTTTTTTTTAAAAAAGCATATACTAATGTAATTTAAACAGGAAAATAGAAAAAGAAATAAGAATATTTGCAGGCTGGAAAATTTGTCTTTGTCTGTGTTTATATAACACCTAGTATACTGACAGTGTCATCACAAATGAGAACCTGGGTATTGCCATAAATACATATCGGTATCTGTACCAATTATGAATCCATAAGCCAGCAGGACCAATTAACATTGCTGCAAAGCTACAGGAAAAGACAGTAAGGTCCCTTGGACTCAAATACCAGCAGCAAGTGTGCACTGTGCAGTCCCACGTTTCATTCCCTACTGGAGCAGCCATTAGCTCTGCCTCCCCACCAGAGTCCCCTGGGTCACGGCCAGCTCTGCAGCAAGACCACTTACACCAAACGTGCACAGCCCGCATCCCAAAGCAACACGATATCTCATATCTTGTTTGACTCTTCACTGAGAGCAAACATGAGCCAGCAGCAGAGACTAAAGAGCACCCATCCACTTATTTAACCCTGTTCCCAAGGGTTGGTGTGACCCCATCCCGTTTTCCTCCCCAGCCGGGTTCCCTTGATTGCTGCCCCAGGTGCAGGCAGTGTGACTGGCACAGGTGAGCTGCATCCCTCCCCTAGGGCCAAGCCATCACAGGCTTCTCAGCCCACCAGCCAGCCCCAGCTCCCATTCCAGCCACCGTCACAGGGTCACTGCAGGCCTTGTTCCTCATCCTACAGGCAATTGATTGACCAAACCCAATGAAACAAAGGATGAAATTTTTGTCTGTGAATGGCTGAGAAAGGAATACTGCTCTGAGGCAAAGCCAATGGTGTGCACTGTCCCTGGGACCAACAGCATGTAACATCACGTAATACCAAACCTTCATACACTGCTAGTAAGCTGAAAGCCAAACTGAAAACAATGCCAAAAACTTTTTACTATGTAGTTTGCAATATAAGTTTATGGACCTAATTCCAGTTACTTTTTGAAAGAAGAAATGAACTGAGTGGAGACAAAGCAGGTTAATCTCTGATATGAGAGAGATGTTTTCTCTCAAACATGCTTATATGTTCTGCTGAGCTTCTCTTCAAAGAAGCAAGCAACTAAACACATGGTCACAATACCAAGAGATCCCACCAGCGGCGGGGGGGGGGGGGGGCAGCCAATGGGATAAGCTTTGAAATTCTGTATATATAAGCTAATTTGGAAATAAAAAGCATAAACTGGAGATCAACATTTCTGCATCAGAAAGTACTCCAAATGAGTAACTTGGATGCAGAACACTGCCAGGCAGAAAATTCAGCTTCCTGTAGCTGAAAGAAAAAAAAATGAAATGAAAGATATATTCTAAAACTGTGCTGTTACCTCTTTTGTAACTGCACTGCTGACTTTGTAATCCGGGATTTAACATTTTCTTTTCGTAGCGTAAAGCTCATGTTCTCACTCTGAGCTTGCCTGCTGTGTAAAGTGGATTTGGGCAAACCAGAACCACTCTATTCTTTCACGAGTGGTGACTCCCCATAAACCCTGTTGAGAACAAATCCCCTGGGGCCTCTGCAAATTTAAGAGCCCGTGAACAGGGGAATGCTTGCTGTCAAGGTACAAAGATCACTGGAGCTGGCCCATGGTCTCAGGAGCATAGAAGACCGTCGTGGGAGACCTGGGACCACGGAGGAATGGGCAGTCGGTGTGCCCTGGGCACTGTCCCGACACCCAGCTGCACTGCAGCAATAACTAACAAACTGGATTTTCGTACTTAAAACTCACTCGCAGCTTGATCCCTACAGCTCTTGCCACATCCTGGCCAGGTGCCATAGGCCAGGGTGAGCAAAGACATCTCCCCAAAGGCTTGCTAGCCACGCTCTCCCAGCAAAGGCAGCACTGCCATTGCCATCGATGGCTGTATGACCACCCAGGTATAAAGCAAGAGGTACTGCCTACTGTCAACTCAGCTGATACAGCTAAAGAAAACAGACACCACTCATTCCTCAGGTTGGGAGAGCTTTGTCTGCTTTTTCCCAGATATATCAGTACGTCTAATGAAGGATAGTGCTGCTCCACAACCCACTCATGTCTCTGACAAGAAGCAGCCAGTAGACAAGTGGCCCAAAGTTCTAGAAAAAAAGCCCATGTTGCCATAAAAATATCTGGGACAAGACATAATGAGAGATAGGAAAAAAGAAGGGAACCCACTGCAGAACCAGCTTCTATGGGATACTTGGCAAGTCCAAGTTTGAACATCTTCAGATTTGCAATTACAACCTACTGCCGAATCACAGAATCACAGAATGGTTTGGGTTGGGAGGGACCTTTAGAGGCCATCTAGTCCAACCCCTCCGCCATGAGCAGGGACATCTTCAACCAGATCAGGTTGCTCAAAGCCCCATCCAACCTGACCTTGAATGTTTCCAGGGATGGGGCATCGATCACCTCTCTGGGCAACCTGGGCCAGTGTCTCACCACCCTCGCCGTAGAATTTTTTCCTTATATCCAGTCTAAATCTCCCCTCCTTTAGTTTAAAAACATCACCCCTTGTCCTGTCACAACAGGCCTTGCTAAAGAGGTCGCCCCATCCTTCCTAGAGTCCCCCTTTAAGCACTGGAAGGCTGCAATAAGGTCTCCCCGCAGCCTTCTCTTCCCCAGGCTGAACAACCCCAACCCTTCCAGCCTGGCCTCGCAGCAGAGGGGCTCCAGCTCTCAGAGCATTTCTGTGGCCCAAACTCTCACCTTCGATGTAATCTCACACACTACAGCAAGAAGTACCTTCACACATTTGGCTTGCACAGTCCATCCATCCACACACCCATACACAACGTTTTGCATTTTTAAAAATATACTAACTAAATGCATAAAAGACTTCCTGACACAGCTAGAGACAGTCAGAGTGGTGCTGGGCAGCAAACTCTTCTCCACAGCTGTACACGACATGCACTCCGATTCCTCCCTCTTAAAGCCTTTTTCTGTTAACTTCTTGTACTGTGTTTGGTCCCTGCATGACACTAAGAAAGAAATAATTTCAATTACATTTCTTCAGCGCTTGTGTAGGCATTCATTTTTAAGGCATATGATTCACGAACTCTAACTGCAGGCTGAGAAATGCTGGGGACAGCAAAAAAACAATTTAGAGGTGCATGCTGAATAGCACGGCAGGGCGGTGAATTCAGACCAAGCCCATGGACAGCCCTCTCTGCATGCACAGGTCCCAGCCTTCCTCCAAAGCCCAGGAAGAATACATCATGAGTCACTTCACCCATGCTTGATAAAACTGTAGTCTGAAAACAAGCAGCATGCTGTAACTTATTACACTGAATCTCTGAGAAATGTGGGCAACAAAGAACTCCAACAGCATGTACTTTATGAAAGGTTACCTCACAAATTTATTATTACAGTTCAATTAACTTACTGAGGGAGGGCATGAACAGTAGAGAGGGAGCTGAGGCTGTGCTATGGGGTGAGCGGAACCCAGCGCAAGCAAAGCGATCTCCACTCTTCATCCCACGAGTGCAGCATCTGCAGACGATGAGTGGGATCAGGGAACTGGTCCAACAGTAACAAACCCAAGTTGCCATCACTCCAGACGTATGCTCAGATAAACCCAGAAGTAATCCATTAGCAGATCAGATCCATAGTCATCCACAGCCACTGCCAAGCCATTAGCAGAGAAAAACCGTGTGAAAGCACATCAGGAAATTTTTCAGACATAATTTAAAAATTCAGGGACACTCCTGAGGTCCCTGCAGACACCACGTGGGCACTGAGTAGCCCCGGCCAGCCAGAGCACATGTCAACCGTGGAAGGCAGGGGCAGGACCAGAGCCGCAGCACTGGCTCCAACGTGTGACCAGGAGCGCTGTGTCCCCAGTAGCTGCTGGGTGGTTGCACCTCAAAGGGCTCCATGGTACGGTGCAACTGCTGATTCCTCCCGAGAGCCACCAGAAGGACACTGCACGGGTTTCAAGGACAGTGCCCGCACCCTGATGGGGTGCAAGTCTCCACCCTGGCCAGACATGGGCAAGGGCAGTCGGCAGACTTCATCGGCAGCACGCACCCTCCAGGCAGCGTCTCAGTGGGGAGCCACTGAGACCTTCCTGCAGGTGTGGAGACCAGCTCACCGCTGGCAGCCTGCAGTGGGACCCTGGGTGCCCTGGGGCAGATGCCCATCACGTTACAGCATATTAGTACTGGCCCTCCAAGGCTGTATCTACACAAGCTGTTATCTCCACAGCACATGGTGCAGCCAGCCCTGACCTCCTCCCTCCCCGGGCTGGCATGGGATGCTCTTCCAAAACCCACTGCTGGCAGGCAGGGGAATGCAGTAACTTCAGCCCTTACTTGCGCATCAGTTCATACCAATGCCACTAAAAGAGCACCTCTTAGACCAAAGTATCAAACGGGACAGCACGTGCAGCCCCCGTGAGTGCAGATGTTGGTGCGTGCCAACGCTGGTCCAGCACGACGCTTTCACCTTTGTTACCATGCCTGCATGGGAGCACGCATCTCGGCACGAGTGTACCCCACCAAGGAGTGTTGAGTCCTGCTGTCCGATGGCACTGGCTCAGTGGCAGTCGCTGGGCACCGTGTACAGCAGCCATCAGGACGGAGCCAGGCTGATTGGTGACACAAGCCCTCTTGGGTCACCGGCTGGGCTGCCATGGGAAGAAGGGGGCATGACACGTGGGGAGGGGGCTGCCCGCCTGCCATGGACATGGGATGCTACCAGCAAGGAGGCCCTGCACTCCTTGCAACAGGGTGCTTTTCTCCCCGCCCCACAGTATCATAATAAACCCCTACGGGCAGAGATGCTCCTTCCTTTTGCTCACACTTCCAGACCTGACATCGCACATTTTCCTTGCATGCCAATAGAGTTGGCGGAGGTTTTGTGAAGAAGTGGGTCTGCAGCACTGTTCATTTTTGCTGTAAATTTCCAATAATTTATGTGGGTTTTTTCACCTAAAATTTCATATCCACCTTTTTTTTTGGAAATGCTGATAAATAACTTCGGACATTCATTTCAATCTGGGCATCTTCAGCACATCGGGTGTCCCATCACAGTGCTGTCGGGCACAGGAACGCCAACAGCTTGGCAGCTGGAGACAGCAGGAAGCCTCTTTTTGGGCTGATCCACAGAGAACCTTACATTAAAAATGAAGCTAATCTCAGAATTTTCCACCAACCCAGATTTTAATAAAAATAATCTCCCCTGGAGATAGCTGTAATATAAAGCTCTAATACTGCTTCTCATACTGCGGCCCATGCTTTCTTTCCAGTAACTGTGAATTATGGCTCAATTATGTTCACTTTGTCCTCTAAGCACAGACAAGGAAAGAGAGGGAGGGCTGCCCTCATGTCTTCTTTCCAAAAAAAAATTAAGTACATAGCACAAGCTTGTGCCTGCTTCTGAGCTCCTCACTGCACACACAAGCAGGACCTCATGCTGTAGATTTTCAAGCACTTTCCCTCTGAGGATCTGTGAAACCCACCCTGCACTGTCTGTGCCAGCTGCAGACAAACCTTCAGCTCCCAGCGTGGTTCAATAGTTGAACCTTTGAGCTTCGAAAGCTCTGGCAACTACAGGTCTTCAACTGCTTAGGGGACAGAGCTCAGAAAGATGAGAGAAATGCCCATTTTGACACTTTAGCCCAAGGAAAATGTGTCAGCTATATTCTTCATGCCTTGCTTACACTTTAGTTTTTCCTCTGTCCATTTCACTAGCAGTTTCGTACTCCCTGTGCCCCACAGAGCCGCCCATTCTCCTGGCCCCCGACCCTACCACCGGCAGCATGGTCACCTCCCTCACGGCAGGTCCACCCCGCGGGGCTCTGGTGGCACCTCCTGCCTTGACCACCTTCTGCCCTGAAAGCTGGCTCGTGGGACGGGGAGCCAGCAAGGCAGCAACTGTCAGGCAGATTCACAGTAGAGACTTCTCAAGAAAAGAGACTTTCTCTTTTTAAGTAGAAAAAGCAACAGCAAGGAAAATTTCTACTTTGGTCAGTGCAGCCGGTCTGTGACCAGCACACAGGTCAACCCCGGCCAGAGCCCCTCACTGACACCGGCCACAGCACCTCACGCCACCGTGCAGGCACCCTCCCCTCCTCCAGCTGGGCTTGAGGAGAGCAAGCTTTCACAGCCCCTGCACTGGGCAGCCAGGAAAGGAGAAGCCGCAACAGGTGAGGTGTCCAACAGCTCACCTCATGAAGCTGAAAGCACAGAACAATTATTCCAGAGCACAGGAGACAGAAATGCTGCAGGAGGAAGCTCCCATGGGGACCCAAGGTCCGTTGTGCAGGCTATGTCCAGCATCCCCTACCACAAAGCTGGCTCTGCATCAGACAGGGATGGACAGAAGCATCAGCAAATTATCCAGAGATGCTGGAGGCCCCAGAGTGAACCTGACAGTCAAATGAAATGTGGGTCCCATTTATATGTTAAATGCTTTTATGAGCATATCCAGGTGGAAGTCAGGGAAGCAAAAGCATAACCCATGTTAATGAGAGAAAAATTCTAGCTCAGATGTGTGGTCATCATGGGTGAAACCCCTTTCTTCCCATTTCTCTCTCATCACTTAAAACCTCTACCACTGCTGTTTTTGAGCCTCCAGGGGGGAACCATGACTCTTCGCCTTAGCTCTTGCACTGATGATGCTCAATGCTGCTTTTGGCGCCTGCCCTTAAACAGTGAAGGGCACATCCTAAACATTCCGGTGAGGTAACTGCTATTGACCCACTTTAGAAGCTCTCTGTGAGGCTGAACAGTGTCACTGAAACCAGCAATGAGATGGGAAGGCTCAGCTCCAGGAGAACGTTTCACCCCTGCTCTCACACCCTCTCCCAGCAAAAGATGACAAACAGGGTGTTGCAATGACCTGCGATGCTCAGCACTGATCAACAGCACAGCTATGGGAGCTCCAACCTCCCACCTTCACCCCCGCCTCCTCGGCCCTGTGCCCTGTCACTCTCACGCCCTTGCACCAGGACTGCCCGTGCGTCAGCCCAACACACTTGCAATGGCAGTGCCAGGGACCCTCCAGCGCCGTTCCCATGCGGGAATTCCGCTCAATCCAAAGGGAAAGATGCAAACTCAGAACAAATCTACCAGATGGAGGCATGTGTCTCATTAGTCAGAGTCATGTTCAAATCTTCTCAGAGCAGTTCTACAAGGAAGCAATTAACTGGAGAGCAAGATGGGCTCAGAGCAGTGCCCGCCTGTGCGGCAGGGACGGTGCCGGGTAGCCACCTGAGCCAGTCCCAGGACCCACAGGCTCCTCCCAAGCTGTCTTGGATGCCTTGAGGAAGGGTCCTCAGCTCCCGACTGCCCCAGGACTAGACAGACCCTGCTGCCGGAGACAGCCTGTCCTTTTTCAGCCCCTAAACCAGAGGAAGGTTTGGGCACCCGCAGCTGCACCCCCAGCTCAAGCGTTCTTGCTCCAGGGGCTGAGCCCAGCCAGCCCTTGCCATACGCAAACAGCCACACCAGCCACCCTACTGCTGGGGACAAAATGCAGGAAACCCGGCATCACACCACACTGCGAGGTCTTCCTGCCCTCCCTGTGGAAAGGACCCGGCTGCAGGAGTCCTGCAGCCTGTGCACTGAAGCACCAGCCTTCGCAATAATTATGGGGCCTCAGAGCCTGAAATACCCTCTCTGCTCTGAAGGAGTTCCCTTTCCCCACCTGGTTTCCAATAGAGCTATGAAACGCTTGCAGAGCAGGACCTAGGCAGAGATGACTGCCTTGCCCTGTTGATAAGCAGAGGGCTGATTCTGCTACGCTAGCGCACACATGCATATTTACATGGCTTTCTTTAAATCAAGTTTGAGCGGTTTTATGCAAATAAATCGCATTTATTCAAAACAACTCATTAAATAATTCACCCACAATGTCCCAAAGGATGTTGCACAACACTTGCCAGCTAAACTTCCCAGTCCCCAAAATAATCAACCACAGCCACAGATCCAACGCAGTGACCCACAGCCCTCCCACTTCAGGCAAAAGCCTCCTTCCACGCACATAATAAAGCAAAGTGGATTGATTTAAGTCAAAGTGATCACCAATTTTAACCATGATAAATTAGCTGGCAGAAAAGCTGGATATAAACAATCGACTCTGATGTTGTTGTGTATTGGTAGTCCTTAGCTATTTTCCTAAAGAACAGCTGAGTCGGATCGATTCGTAACCATTACATCAGATTAATTTGCAATTTACTATAGACTTTACAAACAAAAGTGCTTTTTCCTAAGCAGATACACTGTATGTATGCATCTATTTAAGCAATTATAATGTAAAACATTAATTCAATTTTTTAATTTAACCTGAATATTTTAGAAAAGAGGCAGTAGCATATTTCTTACTTAATAGAGGATGAGCAGTTTTTGACTCGTGATTTCAGTCAAAGTGGACTAAGATAAAAATTGCCAGTAAAATACGTTCATTTAGGATGTTAAAATATTTCTCAGTACTAACAAATCAAACACAACTTCTCTAAGCTACCTGTGCTGGATTCATAGGAAATGTGTAAGCAACGAAAATATGTCTTGCACCTACAAGCAACAAACATAACAACGGACTTTTATCAATAGTTACTTAAATTAACTGTTTCTTCACAGCCATCAAGATCTTAGAGCTGGTGGGTCTCACGCTCTTGAAATTGCCTTTTATGGCTGAAGTGGAAGAGGAAAGCAAGTTTTTTGCAGCTTCCTCAGCTTCCACCTGCCTCCTTACTTCTAGATCCGCTCACCTGTGAGATGAACCGACTGAAATGAAGGAAATGCTTGCACTGATATGGTTAAAAGTTGGGCTAATATCTGAACTAGTTTCACACACACAACCAAAGGAATCTTTGAGGTCGTTCATTTCATTTGCACTGATTGATTGCCCCATGGGTCGCGGGACCCCAAGCCAGCACTGTGGGGCTGCTCCACGAGTCCCTCCTGCCGGCTGCGCCCTCTCAGGACCCTCCAGCTGAAGTCACTGGGGGATAGATGAATTACTTCTAACGCAGCCCGTCCCACGGTCCAGGGCACAACACACCTGACAGACGTGCTGCAGGCAGGAACCGGCAGCGCTGTGCGGGCGAGGGCAGGGAGGGGCAGAGCGCACCCAGTCCCTCACTGCTCCGGCCCCTCCACACAGCAGTGCAGCCTTCAGTCCCCACACCACGCTTTGGGGTTGCCATCCGCGGATCCACTGCCCAGACGCCCGACACGAGGGGCCCTGCATGCCCAGCAAGCCCGGTGAGCTGTGCTAGTACCAGCTCACAGCATGCGGCCCAGAGTTCATGGCAGTCCTTGGTGGTCCCCTGGTGCCAGGCAGTGCCAGCAGAGGGCCCAGGGCTGCAGAGCCTGCTGGTATGGCCCACCACACACCTGAACACCGGACCAGCGCTTTGCATCTTGCAACCAGACATGGCGCTCCCATCCCAGCCCTCGTGTGGGGTCCTCCGAGCACCTCGTGCCGCGTTCCCCATGCACCTCATGCCACGTGCCCTGTGCATCTCATGCCACGTGCCCCGTGCACGGGATGTGCTGCTCTCCCGTGGCCAGGCACGACCATCCTGCGGGCTCTGGCACCTCAGGCAAAGCAGGGGAGGCCATGGGGCCCCACGCTCTGCCCTGCTCCCCATGCAGGCTTCAGGGGTAACTCCAGCAACCCTGGCCAACGGGTTTAGCATTAACTGTTAAACTGCAGCCTAAGTTGCAGTGCCTTTGCTGAGGAATTTGACCCTCGGTTTGCTCACCTGTTAATGACTGGTGTGCAAACATCGGCTGCCACCTCTCTGCTCCTCACCTGCCTTCGTGCAAGGAGCAGACTGACACACTGCTGCAGACTCACTCCCCCGGCAGTGGGTGGGCTCTTTGGCTCACACCACTCTGCACCGGCACGCTGTGCTGGCCAGGTGCTATGCTGCAGCTAACCCCAAGCTGCTCAACTTGGCGTAAGGGATGCTGGATAAAATGTAGTGGTTTGTTATACTGAGGATCCCGGCCCACTCTTCTATGGAGCCTACCGTCTGGATGCTGATAGAGTGCTCAAACATTTGCATTAGGAAAACAGACACAAAAAAAAGCTACAAAAGGACTTTCAAATATGTCACGCTTGGTACTGCATTCAACAGCACACAGTAATGAAGCATGGGGCTGCACAGTGAATGAGAAAGATAAAAAAAAGCGGAACAGCTGCCTCATTCATTGAGCATTATTAATCTGATCTGAAAGAGCCCGGGTTCCTATGGAAAAACAATGTGCAGCTTGTAATCTAAAAGCATCGCAAAGCATGTGCATAAGTGGTTTGATTCCCCCCTAAAAGGGGTGAAAAATCCAATACAACTATCAACAGCTAGAGATTTTTACAGCAGCAGAAAGGAGATGCTTTGGCCAAGGATCAAAGTTTTTAGCACAGGTTTAGGCCATTTCAGAGGTCAATTCCTGACCTCCAGATATTCCCTTTGCAGCAATAAAGTTCTGCTGATTTCCTTTTGCTTTTTTTTTTCCACTGCTCACATACCTGAGACAAAACAGAGCCTGGAAAAAGGGATTTTAGGATCTACATGGCACCGGGAAACCAAAGGGAGGCAAAGCCTGGGACAGAGGAGAGGAGCCTGTGCACCCAGGAGTGGAACGCTGGTGCCACGGCCAGCGGCCACGCTCCTGCCCCTCGGGAAGCTGTCACGCTGGAAAGGCTGCAGTGTGAACCCCGCACCCCTCGCCCCTCTCTTTTCTGTCGGGCTCCCTTCCCTCTCTGGGCACAGAAAACAGCTGGCTGCACAGGCTGGCTCCTGCCTCTTCCTCCTCCTGAAGGAAGCCACAGGAGTGGCATTCCCACACGGCCTCAGGCACAGGGCGATGTTCTCCTTGGCCCTTGGGGAAAGACCTTTGTGGTAGGAGCAAGGCTTTTCATTCCTCAAGGTAAAAATTATCTCGGAGAAGATAAAATGCAAGAGCATGATTTTGAGCTTTTTATTCCTGATTTGTGATAGCAGATAAGGACCTAAGTAGAGCATGGTGTGGGTGGGTGTATATTTAAACCATGGGCTCTATCCACGCCATCAGGAGCTCACAACACTTCCCTGGTGTTGCTCAGTGTAAACACCTGGAATAAAGCTAGACACCACCAGATCTGCCCTGCAGCCCTGGGGCAGTGCGAGTGACCGAGCTGACTCCTGCAGGGCAGTAACAGGCAGTGACCACTCCTGCCAGCGGCAACACCTGTGGACGCTGCTTAACACCAGATCCAGCTGAACGCAATCCAGGAGGGGAGAAAGTCCTGTGTTCCCCACAAAGGAGGGAGCTCTCAGACATGTCAGGCAGTGGCGGTGGCTGCAGCTGCTGCTGCTGCTGCTGCTGCTGCTGCAGTGGGCCCACCTCCTCCCTGGGCTCCACCAGCACACGCTGACCTGGCACAGGGAGCTGCTGCAGGTTAAAGCTAATGGGGGAAAAAAGTTACTTTAATCTACAGCAGCTCCTCAGTCTGGCTTTAACACAATTTAAAAGGGAAAAGAAAAAGAGAGAGTTGCCAGCACACAATGGAGAAAAAAAGCCCTTGGAAATCTCTGGGAGGAAGTCTCATCAGCTGTACATCAACCATTCCTCTAGATCTTTCCAAGCTATTTAAATAAGCTCCAGCTCTCTGATAGCAGCTTCCTAAGTACCACTCATCTGCAAGAGGCTCTTATCTCTCTACATATACATTTTTTACGCGATGTGCTGAGCGTAAAACAGCGTAAACTGTTCCTTGGAACAAGTTTTCCCTGCTTCCACTGAAACCGTAAATAGAAAACCTGCACCTCGCTGCTCTGTAATTGCAACCATGGTGGCAAGTGGCCATATGGAGGGCAGCCAGTGCTGCCCACTGGCTGCTGCAGAAAGCGTTTTCCCATGGGCTACATCCCAGGTTTGGTCAGACACCTTGCAGGATTTCAGTGCTAGCACATGCTGCAGACAGAGGACTCTGATGACCACTGGAGGCACTTCTGCACTCCTAGGATTATTTCTGAATTGCCACCTTCTCCTACCATCGGGCCTCAAACAAGGTTGTGACTCACTTCCAAAGCACTCCCGCTGCAAGACTCTGGGAATCGGTTTTCAAAATGTGTTTTAATAATACAGACCCACAATTCATAACTATATCAGAGAAGCAAACCTTAGCTTGGGTATGTTTCTGTCTTCTTAAAAAACAGACTATAATCTCATAAATCTCGTGGGTGTTTTGGATAATTTTATCCTGGGTCTCCACCACCCCCTCCCACATAGCAATGCACATCCAAAAGCAGAGCTGAAATGGCTCTTCCTGGAGCATAAGCAGCCACGCGCCGAATGCAGGAGCAGGCAGGTGAGACAGAGAAGCTCCGCCAGTGTTAGGAAGGATCCTCAGGGCCTTGCACATCAGCCTCCTCTTTCCTTTGCCCAGGCTCACACTCCCTCCTGTGCAAGGGCCAGCACCAGTGTGTACCAGCAGCTTGCACACACCAGGGTTTAAGGAGGAGGAGAGGTTCCCAGGTTATCAAACTCCATATAAATTGCTATCCTGGGAGCTGCTACAGAGCCCAGGCTGTCAAAACAGATCAATTCCCTGCCCTACAGCCATGGTACAGAATGGGTCCGTGGAGCAAAACGCTAGCACAGCTCTGACAGTGGGTACGCAGAGCTCCACACTGGACACAGCTGCTGCCCACGATGAGCCCAGCTCCCATGTCGCTGCTTCCCCGGCACGGCTGAGCGGGGAGTGGGATGGTGGCCGGAGTCTTGCGCTGGGACTGGTGAAAAGCTCAGGCTCCCCACGCCACAGGCAAGCCGGACCCTGGGCTGCAGCCCTGCTCTCCTGCAAAGGGTCTGCTCAGCCCTGTTTGGTCACAGCACACTGCTCACCCCTGCCCACCGACGCTATTTTGCACAGCCATCGAGCAGGGTTACTCCCCAGATTCAGCCCTGCAGTGCACTGACACACACAAGAGCAGCCGGGAGCACCCGAGGTTTCCCAGCAAGTGTTAGATCCTGAGGGAGATGCTCCCTGAAGCCAGAGAGGAGAGTGGCACTTGCCAGCCACACTGTCTGCAGGCAGTTGTTGAACGCAGAGCACTCTGGCTCTGCCCCTTTGTGAGCTCAGCACCACGCCGTCCTTAATTACACCACCACACACCGTTGTTCAAAGACTACTCTGCCAACCAGACAATTTTTCTTCCTCCTTCAGTACAACAGCAGCCTCTCACATTTCTCTGTGCAGCAGCAGCTGATGGTGATGAGGGATTCTGTGCAACCAAGGGGTCCCTGTGTTGATTCCTATCAACATATATTGCATATACCCAAAGTCTGCATGTTAACTACATCAGCGCTGGTGCCGGGAGTTCTGTGGGCAGCTAGGACGCACAGTGCTGCCCCATGCCTCTGCCACCATGGCTCCAGGAAGCCCTTCCTATTCTGCCAGCACCTGAAGCCACCCAGGGAATGACATGGATTTGGGACAGCAATTTATACACAGATGCAGAATACACACAGAATCATATAGGTTGGAAAGGACCTTTAAGATCATCAAGTCCAACTGTAAACCTAACACTGCCAGTTCACTAAACCATGTTCCCAAGTATCACATCCAAACCCCTTTTAAATACCTGCAGCAATGGTGATGCAACCACTTCCCTGGGCAGCCTGTGCCAGGGCCTGACCACTCTGTCAGTGATGTAATATTTCCTAATCTCCAACCTAAACCTCCCCTGATGCAGCTTGAGGCCGTTTCCTCTCGTCCCATCACTGGTGACCTGGGAGAAGAGACCAACCCCCCCCTCACTCCAGCCCCTCTCAGGCAGCTGCAGAGAGCGAGAAGGGCTCCCCTCAGCCTCCTCTTCTCCAGGCTAAACCCCCCCAGCTCCCTCAGCCGCTCCCCAGCACACTTGTGCTCCAGACCCTGCCCCAGCTCCATTGCTCTTCTTTGGACATGCTCCAGCACTTCAATGTCTGTCTTGTAGTGAAGGGCCCAAAACTGAACACAAAATCATACGTATAAAGCATACATGCCAGCAGATTTTCACTACTATTTTTACTATTGGATTTTTAACGCACAACAGATTTTAAGACTAGTTTCATTCATCCTTTTCGTATCAATTGCTCCCATGAGCTCAGCATTTCTGTCTGCTGAGGCGTCTACAGTCAGCACCATGTTACTTAGCAGGTGGCATCTGTACAGCCATGCAGAATAAAACTCTCCGTATCTGCAGGAAAGCAGCCAGTGTGAAGGACTGCACCTTGACCAGGAAGCCAGAGTGGGCTGTGGGCAAGTCTGCTGCCATGCCCACCAGCACAGTGCTGCGGTGGCGCCCCCAGCTGCTTCATAAGGCGGCCAAGCATCTGCAGCTGCCAGGCTGGCACAGACAAACTGACTGCACCTCTTCACATACTTTTCATATTTAAAGTCCGTCCTGTGTCATGGGCAATCACCAGGAGACAGAGCACACAGCAGCAAAGCAAGAGCCTTTGGCACTCCCTGGCTCAGAAGAGACATGTCCACTGGCATTCCCTATATCCCCCCGTCTTTTTCTCTGCTTTTTCTTTTAGGGAGAGGAAACAGTACAGCATGTAGCATGTTTCATAGAAAGGGCCTTTCATTTACAGCCACAACAACCCTCCTTTGCAAACCGGCCGGTCAGAACCAGCGTCCCTTGTCACACACCCCTCTGCAGCACCCAGGGCCACATCAGCAAAGGCACCGCAGCCCCCCTCCCCATGCACCCTGCACTGAGCGCACCACACCGTCCCTCTGGCTGCCGGCAAAGCTGCGCGTGGTGCCCGTGCCTCCATTGCCAGTGGGCAGCTCGCTCAGCCACAGCTCGTGGCCGCTGCATCCCTGCCTCACCGGGCTGCAGAGATGCAGCATTGGTATTGCTTGCAGGGTGGAGTGCAGCCATGCTCATGGGCTTGCGGCACAGCAAATTCAAATCAAATCCCAAATGAAAGGCATGCCACACCATCTCTTAGCAGACTGTCTTCTCGCCATCAGTCCTTGCTAAGCAGAAGTTCAGGAAAACTTTGCCTATCTCTCTTCTATAATAGGAAAATTTATTTCTTCGTTTCCCTTGGCTTAACAGAAAAATCAATGCTTTGTGCACTGGCTTTCAGGCTCTTCTTTCATTTGCATTAAGGAGATAACAAGCCAGAAAATATTAACCTGAAGTATCAGGTGACTGAGAAAAGGGATGGGGGCAAAGCCTTTTCTGCAGCCACAGATGGAAATGAGCAGCTCCATCCCACAGCAAAGGGAAGCCCTGGTCTCAGCAGAGACCTCAAAGAGCCTCTGGAGCTGGGTGGTTCCATGCCTCCAAGGCCCTTGGTCATGAGGCATTTCCTCACCAGTCCCCAACATATCACCAAAGCCCTGTGTGGGGGAGGAGCCCTCCTGCAGGACAGATGCCAGCAGAGGAAAGACGTCAGGCCCTGATGCCTGGACACCACAGGACATCCTTTCACAGGATGCAGATCCTTCAGCATCACCCAGGCTTTCCCAGCTGCAACACAGCTAACAGGCTGTGCTTTAGCATGATCCCCTTTGCATATGAGACAAAATTCCCTCCAGGGCTGCAAATCTATCTTACTGACTGCGATCCTGCCAGCTTGGGAACCAACGATCTGCCCTGAAACCTCCAAGGCTGTCACCACAGGGCTGCACCCAAACAGATGCCATGAAAGACAGTGGCTCCCTCTCAGCACTGCCCGCTCTGCCGGTGCTGAGGTGCAGAGTCCGCGTTCCCAGCATCACCAAGCAGCTGTGCTCACATGCCTCCCATAGATGGACAGTCTCTCCAACCGGCGTCCTCGCACGCCCAGCTGCCCTGTGCAGCCCAGGCGTTCCTGAATGGCACCGCCGCAAGAAACCCATCCATGGCGCCGTGCCTCTCCACAAACAGCTTTCTGTTTCTCATCCCAAATTTGCATCTGCGCCTCATAGGGTCTCTTTGCTCTCAACATCAGTCTTCCCCTCCACTGCAGCACGAATTGTCCTTCCTCCTGCCAGGTCACCAACGTGACCTGCCAACATGATGACTTCACTCCACCTCAGGGCTCCAGCAGCCAGGTCACCCCCCTTGCACCCACCATCCCCCAAAACCTTCTTGCAGGAGCACAGCGCCCACGGCCCAGGTGGGATGAGCAGGAGCCGGGGTCCCATCATGGTAGACCCCACAGCAGGCTGGGCAGGCCCAGGCACCTCCCAAAGAGCTCAGCCCCTAAACACACAGGACACTGCTACTTAGAGTCCTTCAAAAACGGCTAGTGGGAAAGGAGGGGAGGAGAGGAGACAAGGAACCAAAACTGAAGCAACAAGATGTACCCATCTTGCGGCACCTTACTTTCCCCAGACACTTGCCTTGAGTGCCTCAGCTGCCATACAGAGACCTCACAGGGGGCAACAGGGGACAGCAAATCTTGGGCACCATGAAAAATATCCAGCTAAGTAGTGGAGTCGCCTGCCAGGGGCCATGCAGGACAGAGGACCCTTTGGGCTGTAGGGTATCATGTGGCTCCTGACCACGGTCCCAGGTACTCCCCAGCACAGAAGTAGAGTGTGCCAGCACGTGCCAAGCACTGCTGATCTCCCCCAGCCCCAGCCCCTGCCCCTGCCCAGGACAGGCCATGGCTCCCATCGCCTGCAAGGCTGCCCCATGCCCATGGGCTTTGGGAACTGTGCAACTCGCTGGGCAACTTTGCCTGTCAGAACGGAGGGCCATTCGCAAGCTCTGTCATCCAGTACTTTGAGGGGTTTATAGCCTGCTTATGTCCCCAGCAGAGCTCTTCACCTACACAGCAAGGAACACCACTGGCTACTTCTGCACTGTGACAAAGGGAGGCTCCTTTTGGCAATTAAGATGTGCTCCCTTCCCATCCAAGCACACCCCTCCCTGGTTTCTGCAGTGCAGAAGGGCCCATCCTCCTGTCCTGTCTCCACTTGCCTCTCTGCATCTCATGTGTCTGTGCGCAGTAGGAGACGTGTCCTGATCCTCCTGCACTCCGGGCTCCATTTCTCAAGCTGTCTGCATGGGTGTAGGGCAGCTTAGCCTCTCTCCCCCGAGCTCAGAGTCGTGCAGGTTGCTCAGACTACTTAACGTGAAAGTGCTGGCCCATCATTAGGATGTAAATAGTGATGTGCCTGAAGAGACTGCCTTTTCAGAGACAAGGTCACAGCCCCTGGTGGAGATTTGCTCCTAACAATGGAAACCACTAACGGCGAATTCAAAGGCTTTCAGCTGAATAAAGGCAGTGATGGAGAGTTGCAAAGGAACCTAAAAGAGGCTTGGAGACAACTCCAAGACAGCTGGGAAACTTGACTTTTCACAGTCTAAAAACCCACCTGAAGGCTCCAACCCTGACAGAAGACATGAAATTGAATAAACTGAACTTCGCCCAGCTGAAGTCCTGATCTCTGAAGCTCTGGCAGCTAATGGAGTCTGGCTTGTTACTGAAAACCTACCTGTCCACCCTGTGCCTGAAGATCCCAAAAGAGACAATCCCCGACTTCAAGCTTGCTATAGCAAAGCCCATGGCACATCAGCCATGTGCTGCAGCTGCCAAGCCAGACCCCGAGCCCCAGAGGCACCCGTGGGAGGAGGGTAGGGGGTCACTTCAGACTGTGCAAGGGCTGGAGTTCAGTGAGCAAAACCCCTTAGGCACACCAACCCCTTGCCAGCACCACACAGTCTTGTGTAGGCCAGTGATCCCTGTTGGGGTCCCATCCCTTCTCCTTATGTTTGCGCTCTTCCTAGAGCAATCAGGGAAGAAAGCCTCTTTTCTTGGATGATCCCTGATGCATGCTCCACACCCCTCAGAGCAACTCAGCCTCTGGGCAGGTCCAGGAAGGAGAGGCAGAGTCAGGTCAGAGGAGGTGAGGATTGGTCCCATTACAAGGCAGGCATTTGACTACCTTTCTTGCAGGCAGCATCAGGGTCCTGTGCCTTATCCCTGCCTGCTGGACATCCTTCCCTTTCCTCAGCCCACCTGAGTCCCACTTCACACCCACAGGCTGTGAGATCCCTCCCAGGGTGCAGACACTAAGCCTGGCCAGGACCAAGAGCCACACACAGACCCACAGAGCAGCCAAAGTGTCAGCCTCCCTCTGCCAGCTGTCCTCCAGGGAGGACCACCACCGCAGCAAAGCCAGAGAAGCAGAGCAGCAAAAGCAGGACACCTCCAGGAAGACGCCTGAGCCTCAGGGTCTTCTGTGCCCTGCAGACGCAGGCTGAGGTGAAGAACAGCTCAACAGCAGCTCCTCTGAAGTGCAAAGGCCTATCCAAACCCAGGGAAAAGGGTCTGAGCAGCAAGAGACCACTCCAGGAGAGGGGTCTCCACCTGGCCTGAGAGACTGTGCCACAGCCCTGCTGAGCCACAGCAGCCCTGGGAAAGAGAGCTGGGCTCTGGTCGGACAGGTGCCAGCACAAAGACCACTAACTGCAGGGAGAATCAGTACCTGTATGGGCCAGGAGCTGGAGCAGGGAGGAGGCCTAGGATGCTGGCTGCTCTCGAGCTGGGTGAGGCCAAGACCCAATGCTCTGTAAGAGGGAAGGAGGAGGAGGCAGGGAACGCACACAGCTCTAGAGCATCTGTCCTGTGAGCTTCTCCAAAACACACCAAACATCCTCCAACACATCCCAGAGCACCTCATGGAGGAGACGGGATTGCGGCGGCAACCCCAGCAGTGGCAGATGGAACAGGCTTAGTTGCTCATTTTCCCCTTGCCCCCTTTCACCCTGGTCAGGCCCCCATCTGCTTGGATGTCACCTTGCAGACAGGGACCAAGCCTGTCTGCTCAAGGTGCAAGGAATGAGCACTGTGAGTGCCTGGATCAGAGAGCTGATCCATGGGGATAATGCACAGGAGCCTAGGGAAGTTCAGGGCCAGTCACAGGACACTGTATAGCTCTTAGGTGTGCATACGGTTAAGTCAGCTGGGATTTTCCTGCCTCCCTTTATTTAAGTGAAGGTACCTCAGCTAGCACAGAAGAGGAGCTTGCAAAACAGGCAGTTTCTATTTGGGAAGTCAGCCCCCACCTGAGCTGTAAATTCAACAGCCCTCTGCGGATACTGCCTTGGTCTGAAAAAAAGGGATGCCCCTGACACCAGCCTGAGCACAGCTGTGGGCTGATGACAGCACAGGACTACTGTGCAGGGAGCAGCACAGGGTGTCTGGCTCCCCTTGCCCAGCCTGCAGGGCAGCAGAGGGTCTGACAGTGCAGCCATCACACCGTCCTGCCTCCCACGGCTCCCCAGGGCAAACTGCTCTGCAGGCAGCCTGCACCCAAATCTGCCTTAATCCTGCCTCTCTCTGCCCGGGACAGCAGGTGCCACAGCACAGCCTCCGACTCTCATCAGCATCCCATGAAATTCAGAGCATGCTTACCGTGGGATGGGCAGCAGGGACAGGGCTGGTCGGGCAGCGCTGCCCCTCCACGAGTGCTGTGCAGGACCTGTGAGCGCCCGCTACTCGCACTGCAAAGCCAGAGCCCTGATCTGCGACTGCAGTGAATCCTCCGCACGTTAACCAGGCTCGCGGTGCGCAGGCTGCGCTTGCCAGGGCGCGAGTACTGTGGTGCTCCTTTCTGCACCCGGCAGGCAGCCCCACGTCCCCAGCACTCCCCACTGCACCTCTGCCAGCACCAGAAGTGCTGCCTGCCCGCCTCGCTCGGCCATCCGAGGAGAGCAACGCCCCCAGTCCCAGGCAGCCCGCAGGGCTCCCCAGGGGCTCCAACTCTGCTGGCTCCCACCCCTAGCCCACGGAGGCTGCACCAGAAACATTTCCACTCTTCAGCTCTCTGATAGCATCTGCCCCTCGGGGAAG
This sequence comes from Phalacrocorax aristotelis, assembly GCF_949628215.1. Taxonomy (NCBI): domain Eukaryota; kingdom Metazoa; phylum Chordata; class Aves; order Suliformes; family Phalacrocoracidae; genus Phalacrocorax; species Phalacrocorax aristotelis. The sequence goes on from NC_134276.1 coordinate 218,988,933, forward strand.
GCAGATCTGGGAGGGAAATTCCTACTTTATACATGCAAAGATGCTGTGCTTTGCGTGAAGTGCCCCATTCCCTCCACTGCCTCAGGTGATCTTCGGTCTGGCAAGGCTGAGTTGCTTCACTCTGACTCTAGGACTATCCCCTGGTTGCAGTGGAGGACTTGTAAGGAGGTAGGTGGGGGGTTGTTACAACACACCATCACTCAGACTCCAGCATCACTGCTTCCTCCAATGCCCACACACACTCCCAAAACAAATTAAGACGGGGAAGGGAGGTGCGGAGCAGTGCCCAAGGAACAGCAAAGCAGAGAGGTGAATGCCATGGCAATGTGCAGAGCAAGGACCCTCACTGACGGTCCTTGGACCCTGCTGCCATGGGACCCTGCCCCATGCTGCATCACACAATGGGATCTGGGGTGAGGGCTGGGGCAGGATGAGACCCGGGTCTGTGCATCAGCTCTGGGATGGATGTGCACAGAGATGGCAGAGGAGGAGCTGATGTGCTGGGGGTAAAAGAGCAGTGAAGGGGAAAAGCAGACACTGTGTCCCCAAGAGCCTTGCTCACAACCCCAGCAAGGGTTGGGGTGGTAGCAAGCGGGTGTAAAGCCCTTCCTGCAGCACAAGGTCAGTCCTCACTAGAGCAGAGCGTCTGTCCAATTCTTCGACAGCAAAGGCAGCACTGTCTCGCCTGCCTCTGCCGTTCTCCAGCACTTGGCAGCTGAGCCTGCAGAGCTATGTCAGCAAGCATGCCAGCACTTCAGCCCCAAGTGCTTTGCCATCAGCCCCAGTGCCACTGTCCTCTAACAAGCTCTCTGGCCCCAGCTTCTAGCTCCAGGACCCCCACACCAGTCTCCAAAAGAGAACTCTTACCCCACCAAAGTTCCCTCCACTCCCAGCAACACTATACTTACCCCAAGTCTCTGTCTCCTCATCTATCTCCTTCACCCCTCATCCCCAAGGGGCACCCACACTCCTGCCCACAATGCCTCATCCAGGACCACAGGCTCCCTTGCAGCCCACCCATCCCCAGGCAAGTCACTGCTCCCTGCGCTCCACCTCTAACTGGAACACTCTTCGTTAGGGCCACAGTTAGCCCGGGCCTTCAGTGAAATTTTTCCCTGCACTGACCAGGCTCAGTTTCCAAGCTCTTGCTCCCCAGAAGCACCCAATACCCCAGGTGACCCCCAGCACCGCCCCATTCTGTAACAGCCACCCCACACCCTCCGTGGTTCAGTGCACCCTGCCTGCCAGACACCCACTGTGCCCAGGGGAAACCACCTGCCGTGCCACCCTCGGTCCCTCCATGCCACAAGTGCTGCCCCATGCCACGGCCGCCCTGGCTGGCACACCATGATGCCCGTGCCCTCCTCTGTCACACCTCGGCCCCCAGCAGGTCCCATCCGCATGTCCTGCCTGCTGCGCCGTGGCCCGGCACACCACACCCCACCGTACCGCCGCCTGGCACAGTCGTGCACCCAGCACACACCAGCTGGGCTGAACCCGGGCCCGACACCTTGAACCCACTCTGGTCGCATCGCCTTCCACGCGCAGCCCACGCACGCCCACGCCCGGCTCAGTGCAGCCCTGCTGCCCGCACACTCTGCCCAGGATTGCCTGCCCACACCGCCAGCAAGCAGGCGGCCGTCAGCTCCCCGTGCTGCGCTGCGGCTCCGCGCTCCCGCAGCTCGGCCCAGCCGGTACTGGTGCCGAAGCCAGTGCTGGAGCAGAACTGGTACCGGTACCGTGCTAGTGCAGGAGCCTCCTGAGCTGCGCCCACTCTCCGCGCCCGCCCCGCCGTCCCCTGTGCTCAGGGCAAGTGGCGGAGCGCAGCCCGGTCCCGGCCCGGTGCGGGCCCCCGGCGGCGGGAGCGGCCCCTGGTTGCGGCCGCACCGGGGGACCCGGAGCGCCCCGGCCGGGCTGCGCCCCGGGAAGGCAGCGCTGCAGCCGGGGCTGCCCAGCCCGCTCCGCCCGCATCCCCGCCGGGCTCTGCGGAGAGGAGGGGAGCGGGGCACCGAGGAGCGGGGGCAATGGGGAGCGGGGGCCATGGAGAGCCGGGGCAATGGGGAGCCGGGACAATGGGGAGCGGGGGCAATGGGGAGCCGGGTCGCCGGGGAGCCGTACTGCCGGGCCCGTGGCCAGCCGCCCGCGGCGGTGCGAAGTTTGGCGGGTGGTGCCGGGACTGCAGGTGTCAGGGAGCAGGGCCGGGGTGCGGGTCGGGGCCGGGGCCGGGGCGGGCACTCACCGTCTGCTGGAGGTCGGGGATGCCGATGCGGACGACGATGGCGCCGGGCGCGGGCTCCTCCATGCGCGCCGGGGACGCCAGCTTGGGGGAGCGGGGCCCGCCGGGGCCCCGGGCCGGGTCGAGCCGCGTCTCCTCCCGCAGGCCGGCGCCCGGCTCCCCGGCGGCGGCGGCGCGGGGCTGTCGCTCCGGCGGCGGTGGCTCTGGCGGCGGCGACTCCGGGCTCTCATGTTTGCTGCCGGCGGGGCTCAGAGGCATGCTCCGTGCGGCGCGGCGGGGCGGCCGGCACCGGGGGCCGCGCTCACAGCCCGCCCGGGGGCCCTGCGGGGTGAGGAGAGGCGGTGAGCGCGGCCGCGGCGACCCGCGGGAGCACCCCGGCTGGGACCCCGCGGGGGGACGCCGGCGGGGACCATCCCCCCGCAGGGGCCCGGTGGAAAACCCCACTCTGCCCACGGGCACCCCTGCAGGGACCCCGCGGGACCCGCACCCCCAACCCCGGCAGGGACCATCCCCTGGCACCGCCCCGGTGGAGGACCCACACACTGCACACGGGCACCCCGCAGGGATCCCACAGGGGGATCCTGGCAAGGACCCAGCAGAGGATACCCAAACTCCACTCAGGGACCTGGTGGAGACCCATGGGAGGGGCCCAGTGGAGGACCCCCACACTCCACCCAGGCCACCTCTCATACAGGACCCCTAACTGCCCCACAAATAGACCCCCATCTTGGGGCTCTCACCCAGGAACTCCCAACCAACCATGCAGGAATCTCATAGAGGCACCCACACATACTTCCCCATGGTAGGGACCCTGTGGGGACACCCGACCGCCCAGAGATCCTCATGTTGAGGGCCTTGCAGAGGACCACCCCCACCCGACATGGGAATCCCCAGGTCAGAGACCTCACTGAGAAGCCCCACAATATGCAGGGATCCTCACAAGTGCCCCCCCACCCCCTGTAAGGGCCAACTGCCACTGCATGCCCTCCCCCCTGACCCCCCCAGTGTCTCCCACCAGCCACCTGAAAGGGACCCTTCCTCATCCTAGCAGCAAAGCATGGACCTGCCCTGGGTTTTCCCCATCCCAGGCACACAGACACCCAGAGCCTCTGCTCACCCAGGGAGGGCTCAGAGCACAGTGCATGCGCCAGAGCTGGCACAGAGGGTCTGGACACAGTGCCTTGGGGCAGAGGACAGTTCTTCCCAGCTTCTGGGGCCTGCTCTGCTCCTTTGATCAACTGTCTTCTCTCCATACCACCAATGCCTGCAGTTAGTCCCAGTGGCCCTGTCCCCCATCTGCAACCGTGATCCTCCATCTCCACATCAGCACCAGCCTATCTGGAGGGCTTGCTTGGCTCCTTCCCCAGCTGCCAGGGGGCACTCATGAGGGAGGCTGGACATCAGCAGGACAAGCAGGTGTGATTTGGGGGGGCTCAGCACCCTGCCTGCCTCTGGGTTTTACAGGGAAAGGTCTTGGTTCTGGCCCTGGAAACTGTTCGTCCTGCAGTTGCTGGAGTGCTGCCCACTGTGAGGTCCCCGATACCCCTGCTCAGTGGCGGTCACCACCCAGCACATGTCTGCACACACCTGCAAACAGCCGGACTGGCCCCTGGGCTGCAGGCTCCCTCAGCACCTCCACTGGCCCATCAGGCAAGGAGCTGGGGCTGTCTGCCAGGGGTTTCCCAAACTGGCTCATACTTGGACAACAGGATGCAGCAGTGCCCTTGTGCCAAAGTTTTGGAAGTGGGAGGATGGCTGACCTGTGTTTCCACCCCAGAGACCTGTCTCAGTCAGAGAAGCCACATGCGTGCAGCACACACTGGATTGGTGGCAGGCGCAGCTACCATTAGCTCCAGTATAGAGCAGAGACGCTAGCAGCCACCACCATGAGCTGCTATTTCTGCCAGTCCCCGCACAGGTGAGGACTAATTAAAGCCAGGAGGACCCTGCCTGCCCAGCAGGTCAAGCCCTTGCTCCCAGGCAGGGACAAGCCAGCAATTGCCCTGCCAAGAGCAGATGGGATGCTGGGCTGAGCCCTGCAGGACTGTGCATGGGACTGCGTCCGGTCCATCACTGGCTGGGATTCAAGGCTTTAATCTACGTGACAATCCTCAAACAGAAATAGCCCCCAAACCACTGAGAGCTGGAGAGATTTACGGTATGGCCTGGATCTGTCCAGGAAATGACTAATGGCTCTTCCTTCAGCCCTCCCACCCTGAGGCTGAAGGACTGCACAAGGCAGGCATCACTGAGAGCCCTGACTCTGCCAGGGTGGCCGGCCCTAAGCAACTCTCCCAGCTGGAGCAGCATCTGCTGCAAATGCCTTGCACCGGCAGAACAGGCAAGATAGCTGGAGAAGGCTGCATCCTCAGACGTGGAAGGTCGGGGTCACAGGTGGAGTCTAACGGCTCCTGGAGCACAAGCTCTGCAACTCTGTGGCACTAGCCCCAGAACAGAAATCATGGCTTGATCATGACAAACAATGATACCAGCCCAGGAGCAACCGGCTGGTCTCTGGGCTCCTCCTTTCCTTCGATGCACACCTACACCCCTGTGCTGGAGAGCTGCAGGTCCTGTCTGTCTGCTGCTGCTTGACAGGTGCAAGAACTAAGGGGTCTCCAGCTTCCCCTGCACCCTGGACTCTGGTTGCCCCGGTCTCTCAGTGCCGCCCTGGCACAGGGTCAAGCCTTTGTGCCCAGACGGGAGGACAGAGTGCCATGACAATTTCAGTCATCCCCAACCAGTCCCTTTTTAAGGTATGAGAAAACATGCTTGCCCAGCAGCAAAGAAAGCCAAATCCATGCCTTTCTAGGGTGTCTGGCCAGCAGCAGCTCTCCTGCTGTGTCTCCCTGGGGTCTGAGAACAGCTCTCTGGCAGTGCACTGGGGTGAGAGGAGACAAGACTGGTGGCGTTAGAAAGCCTCCTGCTCCAAGAAGCACACCGCATGCCCCATCCCATGTCTGTCCAGGCCCCAGGTAGAGATGCGTCAGAACGGCAGCTCTGCAGAGCACGTCCTGGGGCCGAGCAGCTCACAGGTCTCAGGCGAAGGGATGCAGGCTTTGAAGCAGACAAGGCCACCTGGCAAAAGCGAGGCCTGCAGGGAATAGGCTGGGCCCCGCAGCTTTAAGTCAGGGACACCAGGGACGAGGTGGGGCTGGTGAGGGGAAGTGGATGAAATGGCCATGAGTCACAAACAGCCAGAAAGAGCCACTGGCTGAGGTCGCTCACAGCACAAAAGACAAAGGAGCAAGAGTGGTCAGGAAGAGAGAGACAGCAAAAATATCTGTTGCACAAAGGGCGACACGGGAAGTCTGAACTGGGAAGCCAGCAGCCGTGGCCTGCACATGGCCAAATGGCTCGAGACCGAGAGAAGAAACCTGCAGCCACACAAGCACAGGTCCACAGGGCCTCTCCCAGTCTGCCACCAGCAGTGCGCCAGGGTCCCAGGGGACAGGCGAGGGTGGCACAGCGTTCAGGGAGACTGGCCCATCCTCGCATGTGCACTGAGGCACGGCAAGACCAGGAGGCACAGCATACGGCTGGGCCCTGAGGAGTGCCCAGCACCCTGCAGCGAGGGGCTGAGGGCAGGACAGGGACTGCATGGACTCTTGGCAGGACCTGCCACGACCCACGTATGACCCTGAGACCCTGTGGTATCAAATCTCGACAGCTGATACCCTGGCAGAGGAAGCAGGGCTGAGGGAAGCCGGATCTGTATGGAGGACTCTGGGCACGTACCAGCCACCCAGCAAGGCCAGGAGACAGCCCAGCAAAGGGCAGGTGTCAGAAGTCCCTGGCCTGGGATTCCTCCCTGAGGCTGGCAGCTGCTGTGGGACAGGCATAGCCTCGCCGGACATGGCAGCGTGGGAGACCAGCTCTGCCTGCCTCTCGGTCAGGCCTGAAAGTAGCTGAAGGCTGGACGCAAAACAAGCTGTCATCTCTACCGTTCAGCTACTGCCACAGGCTCAGGGTGAGGACTGGGACTGATTTTTATTAGTTACTTAGATGAAGGGATCAAACAGCACCTTAATGAAATGCAGTGTGAAAGTGGGAGTGGGCAAGTGAAAAGGGCCTGAAGAGATTAGAAAGAAGAGCAGAAGGAACACAAAGTTCTGCTTGGAAAAATACACGTAGCAAAGAGATAAATCATCAGAAATACAAGTGACACGTGGTCTGACTGCATCCCGTGGGCATGCATCCACATAGAGGCGGGCAGACCCTGGAACAGATGGGACAACAGCAGCGCACACTTGCGTACGCCCTCGCAAGAAGCAGAGCAGGAAGACCTCCTGCAGCTGGGGCATGCGTGTATACCTGCACCTTCACGGAGCTGGTGAGGACCCATGAGCTGCAGGAAGCCTGGAGCCAACACGGAGGAATACTTTGGATGCCAACCCATCTGCCCGAAGGCACTGGGGAAGGATCCCGAGCTCTGCCTGTCACCTCTCCAGAGCCACATCCACGCTGTGCAGGCGGGGGCACACCTCGCTCACAGCAGGCACCATTCGGCACAAGACCTCCCAAATGCTATAGCTTTCCTCTGAACGTGTGCTAACGCAGATGGGCCCGGCTCCCACCTGCTGCCTCCCTCACTCTGACACACGGCCCCACAGGGAATTAAGCAAGAGTAATGCCACAGTGGTCCCTTCACAGAATCACAGAGTGGTGGGGGCTGGAAGGGACCTCTGGAGCTCACCCCGTCCCACCCCCTGCTTGAGCAGGCACACCCAGAGCAGGGGGCACAGGACCGCGTCCAGGCGGGGGGTGAATGTCTCCAGGGAAGGGACCCCACAGCCTCTCTGGGCAGCCTGTGCCCCTGCTCTGGCACCTGCACAGCAAAGGGGTTTGTCCTCATGTTCAGGTGGGACTTCCCGTGTTCCACCTTGTGCCGTTGCCCCTTGGCCTGGCGTTGGGCACCACTGAAAAGAGCCCGGCCCCATCCTCCTGACGCCTGCCCTTCAGATATTTATAAGGATTGATGAGATCCTCCCTCAGCCTTCTCTTCTCCAGGCTGAACAAACCCAGGTTTCTCAGCCTTTCCTCACAAGGGAGATGCTCCAGCCCCTGATCACCTTGGCAGCTCTGCGCTGGGCTTGCTCCAGCAGTTCCCTGTCCTTCTTGAGCTGGGGGGCCCAGAACTGGATGCAGCCCTGCAGGTGTGGCCTCACTGGGGCAGAGCAGAGGGGGAGGATGACCTCACTTGCCCTGCTGCCCACACTCCTTTTCATGCAGTCCAGGACACCGTTGGCCTTCTTGGCCCCAAGGGCCCGGTGCTGGCTCAGGGTCACCTTGTTGCCTCAGCCAACACAGCTTCACCTACCCTTAGATACCACCCTGCAGCAACAAACCAAGCAGGCCAGGATCTACACCCTAAAGAAGTCCTGCAACCAGGGTGTCCCAACGAACAGAGGTGGCTCTGGCTCATGGCCTCTCAGGGGCAAATCTCCATCTGCCCAGCCTGGCAGCAGCACCCATCTGAGCCTGTGCCTCCAGTCTGCTGCCTGTAGTTCTGTTCAACTATTGCCATTCATTGATTTTATTTCTTCCCTTTTTTTTCTGTCTTGTTATTTCACTAGGGGGAGAAATGAAATGCTCCAGATAGTAATTGTCAGGATTATCCTTGCTTTTTTCCTCAATCTTCTGGTACCTCATTAGTTCCCAATAATGTTCAAGATACAACTGTGAATAGTTGGAAAAGCGCACTGGCCACCCCCACCCCTGAACTCCATTACAGACTTGCAGAGTCATTCACATTCATTTTCTCTTATTAAATCAACTTCTCTGCTGAGGAAAAAAAAAATCACTTATCTTGAAAAAAAGATATAAATTGAGTATCTTATAAATTATAATCCAATGAGTCTTATTCTAACATCAGGAAAAACAGATGAAAAAATCATCAAAGAGAGTTATAAAATCTTTCAAGATTTCATAGTGAGAGGAACAAATCAGTAATGCTTCCATCAAAGAAAGTCACGCCTCACTAATCTAGTAGAGCTCCCTGCATGTGCCACCAGGAGCACCAATAAGTGAAAGCCAGAGCAGAGCAGTTTATTTAGATTTCCAAATGCTCTTTGCAATAGCCCTCACAAGAGGTTGTAAAGTCCAGCCACCTTTACCTCTTATGCTGTGAGAAACAGCGTTCCCCGATGGCCTGCTCCACTCCCCGCCATTCCCAGTGTTAGAGTCTAAGCCACCTTCCCTGACATCTCTCACAACCTCCTCCGTCAAGGGCAGCCATGCCATAGGGATCATCTCACCCTACGCTGTTGAACATTGCTCTGGCATCTTCAGGTTTCGCCACTGGGACTCCAGGTCCCCGCTGGGTTAGAGATAATGCAGAACCACGGCCATCACTTGGTGTATCACTGAATTACTCTTCCTCTGGAGAGAAGGCATCTGGCTGTGAAAATCCTGGGAAATGTGCAGTGCTAGTGCTGTGATGGTGGGACTTAGAAAGGTGCAACAGGCAAGATCTGAAGAAGACAAGCAGCCCCAGGGCATGATAAGAGCAGGAAGAAGAAATCAAGGCACTCATCAGCAGGGGTGCCAGCTGGAACTGCTCCTGAGACAGGGGAAGCTGGCGTCTCTCCAGGGAGGAGAGAAGGTGCTGCCACTCTGGCCTGTGGCAGGGTGAGAACAGGTTGGCGCAGCCAATGGGAGCCCAGAGAGGGGTGCAAAGACCTGTGGCTGTTGTCAGCATCGGCACTAGGTCCTGCAGCCTGTGGTGAGAGCCCAGCACTGTGCGGAGCCAGAGCAGGGCTGCAGGAGGCTGGGAGGTTGCTCTTTCCGTCCTCGGGGACAGGGCTGCTGGCACCCCAGGTGCCATGTCTGAAATCCTCTTACAAAACTCTTTCTTCCAGGTCTCTTCTTGCTCTCTCCTCTTCCTGGAAAGCTGTTTCAGACCCTTCTTTGCTGTGATGGTTAGAAATGGCCTAATTTCTAGCCCACACATTCATGGCTAGTTTACCCTACTCTTGCGTCAGCTTTGTCTGTTAGCTTGTGCAGCTCTTCTCCTTTGTGTGCGTAAGTATTTATATGCAGGCAGCAATTAGATCCACACTCAGACTTCACTTTGCAGGCTAAACAAGTGCCACTTATGTGCTCTCCTCTTGCATGGCAGACCCCTTCACCCAGGGACATACATAGAGGGACTGACTTACTCAGGAGGAGCCCTGATCGCAGGGACCGGTTGCAGTTTGGATTCATACTTAGGGACACAAAATAACACACTTCCAAATGAGCCCTGCGTGTGGCTCGTGCCTTTAAAACCCCTTGTCACCCAGAGTGCACATCGCAGGTGGGTATCAGCTCCTGCCCCAGCAGCAGTCCCACAGATGCTAACAGTCTGCTAGGGAGCATTGGAGATGAAACCAGGGTAATAGCAGCTAGCACCTCAACAGCAACAGCGACAATCTTTGCAGAATCAAGGGAGATCTTACAAGTCTCAGCATGGGGGCAAAGCAGAACAGCACACCTTCTATATCTTCCTCTGCAGGGGCTGTTGGCCACCCAGGCATCATGGCCACAAACTCCTGAGTGGGGTTAACCTGCACCCAGCCACAATGTCTTGCAGAAACCTCCAAGCACTGGTCTACTACAGCAAGCAATGCAGCCTGCCTGGGACTAGCAGTTTTTCCTGTCTGAATAAGGGTTAAATTCCCTCCCCTTTCCAGCACCTTCTTTCCCACACACAGTAAGCCTGCTAGTACACTACCTAGGGCTTCATTCCCCCACTCATATGCCGAGTGACTCTGTCACTCCTGAAAGGCCTGGCCCTTTGAGGAATAGGGTCTCTCAGGCCACACAAACATGGTAGCAACTGGCTCACCACATCCCCAGGTGCACCTGCACAGTGAAGGCTGGTACTTTGGCATGGTACAGGACACTGCAGGCAGCTGCTCTCTCGCACAAGTGCTGCTTTCCTGGGAGAGATGGCAAGGAGTAAAAGCTAGTGCAGCACCGACTCAGAGGGTACCAGGTACTTGGGTCATGATGACGCATGGGAGAAGCACACACACTGCAGCTCTCCCCCATGGCCGCACACTGGCAGGGTACAAGCTGCACCAGGGTTGTGCTCCAGAGTTCCTTGTGCCACACCAGGGTTGTGGGTGAATACAGCAGCATCACAAGTGGGGGCCAAGGGGAGATCCAGCATCCTGCTGGGGTGCCACGTCTTGGGTGGGTGTGGAGAGTAGCACACAGGGCTGTCACTACTGGGATCACTAGGAACAGCAATGTATGCTGGGGCTGTCATGGTTGCAGCAGCTATTGGGGTACCACCTCTTCCTCGCTGTTAGTGAGAGGACCAACCAGGACAGACTTCACCTGACTTACTCCAGATCAGCACCCAGGCTGCTGCACCAGGGACAAGGCAGCACATCCACCCACTTGCACCAGCATCACCCCTGCCCTGCCAGACCCTGCAGACATGGCCACAGAGCCTCAGGCAATGCTTGCCCTGCCAGAGACCAGATCCAACACCTGCTCCGGTGGCTCCCACAGCACCCCAGGCTCTGCTCCTGCAACAGCACTGAGCCTGGGCCCGGCTCTATGTTCAGGTGCTATGAAAGCTCCTCGTCACCCCTAAGTCCTCCTCCCAGGACCAGAGAGCCCTGGGTCACATTTAACAGCCCTGCCCAGAGTCCCCAGCCATCCCACGCTGCTGCAGGGAGTCAAGCCCTCACCTCAAAGGATCGGGGAGTGTCCGCTTTCACTTGGCTGGCAATGCCCACAAGACAAGCAGAGGCATCCTCTTGCAGAGGCCACACGTTACTGATTTACCAGGGGCAGCTACAGCTGCCGCTGGAATGCATGGTCGACGTTTGCAGGCACTGTAGAAGGCACAGTAGCCTCCGTGGAGGCGGGATGGAGAGCAGGAGGGACTGTGCCGCTCTGCTCCCACCACCGGGCCTGAGCTCAGTGCCCCACACAGTGTGTCGGAAGTCTGGGGCTCCCACAGACCACCTTCCCACTGACCCAGGGCTGGTCCTTGGTATCCTGCCAGTTCCATGCCTGGGGCTCCCAGGCAGGGCCCTGCCCAGAGCTAGGGCTCCGCAACGCCAGAGCTGTCCTCATTGCTTATCTGGGCACAAGCAAGTCAGTCAGCCCTGCTGTTTGCCATGGCTCCGTCCCAGCCCCACGTGACAGGTAGCACAAAGCAGTCTGTACCAGCCCAACCTTGTCCTTTGCCATCACTGCCCGTGTCCTCCAGAGCTGATCTATGCAGGCATGGGCAGGCACAGGATTGTGCTTAAGGTGACCCCAGACTGAGTGTCAGGATGCACAGAGCTGATGAGCGAAGGGAGAGGGAGCAGTGCTCATTGATCAGCATGCACGTGGCTGCAGTGTCCTGCAGGGCCTGACGGGTAATCCTCCTGCGAATTGATTTTCCCTCTCTCTGTTGGCCAGGGTTAGTGGGTCACTGGGCATGTGTGCATGATTAAAGGGCAAGTCCCGCCATGCACCACACTTGGGAGCAAACCCGCTGCACCAGTGTTTGGCTTTCCTGGCATGACAGCAGAGCACTGCTGTCCCCAGTGAAGGGCAGCAGGATAAAGAGCAGCATCCTCTGCCCATACAGTGCAGGCCCAGGAACACCAGGGCTCTTCTGTGTCTCTGAGTGCTCAGCAAAGAGGCAGGGGCACCCCTGAACTCCACCAGCACGTGCACACGTGGAGGCAGCTGCAGTGCATGGCTAGTGGCAGTTTGCAGGGGACCCTGCCTGCAGAGTCCTGGGGCAATAGTCTTTGACACAGGGATTCCCAAGAGCTGTCCTTAGCAGTCGCTATCTGACGCCAGGGCCACACAGCCCTGAGCGTGGCTTGGGGCAGCACAGCCGCTGCCAGGCTCAGCCCTGCACATTGCCTGGCCACATACCCCCTTCCCTTGGCAGGCTGGGAAGGTAGTACAGTGGTGTGGCAGGCAGGACAGCACATGCATGCTGAGGCTGCAACACACAGGCATTCAGTGGCAATGTTGGGACACAGTGGCTTGGTCCCTGTCCCCATCCCTGTGCACTCACTGCCACCCCTGGGCTGGACATGCAGACACACAGGCAGCCCACGCCACCAGCTGGCCCAGGGAGCTCACCCAGGTTAAAAACAAGCCCATTTTGTCCTGGTGGCTTTTAGTAGGAGCAGCTCAGAGCTCTAGCTGTTCCTGTAAAGCAGAAGCAGTGATGAACAATGACACAAAAGCAGGAATGGGGGGCTGGAGTGAAAAGTCTGCAACCCAGCCCTATCAGACTGCACACACAGCCCTGGCCATATGTGTGGTGTCTTAAATCCAGGCTTCTGTCACACACACACACCCCTCCCCTGGGTCTGCTGCATGCACTCTGCCTGCTTCCTCACCCTCTTTGAGATAGCCAGCTCCTGGTCTTGCACAGGAATGGCTAACTCTCAGGCAGTTTGGGGTTTGTAGCATCCCAGCCTCATTCCTTGGGCTCTGTGCATCCTTGACTGCCCCCAGGGAGAACAACTCTTTGGGGCTCCAGGCTCCCACAGCAGCAGCAAGATGCAAGCAGCTGCCCTGGCCATGTGAAGACAGTCCCTCAAGCCTCCCAGCCTGGCTCACTCCAGTACAAATCCAGAGTGGAGAACCACTTCCCAGGCATCCTCTCTCCCTCTCCAACTGACATATGTCTCAGCTCTCCCCAAGCTCTTCTCCATCAGAGATGGAGCAAGTCTCCATTGCTTCCTGCTCCATGGTCCCCTCCGTATATGTCCTGGTTCCTGGAGAAGCATCAGTGACCATGGTTGCTCCTCCCAGGCTGCCCTCACAGTTCCCTGTGCAGCATGTGCTCAGAGTCAGCCCCACAGGCCACACAGCACCCCAGCCTGTCCCCACAGGACCCCACCTCAGGGTGCACCTGGCGGAAGGGAGGAACGGAGCCTGGGGAAAGGCAGAGGTAGCAGAGACTTTGAAGCTTGCAGGACCTACTTCCCTGCAGTGCAGCTGGGACCCATGGGCTCCGTGTGCTGTGAGGGCACCTCACAGGAGCTGGCACCACTAATGCAGGACCCCAGGGATGTGGTGACTGCTGCTCTAGTGGGGAGGGGTCCTCAGAGTCCCATCACCACACAGGGCCTGCCCCAAGCCTCTTGCAACAGGGGTGTCTGCAAACCGCAGGTCCTTCCCTGCTAGGAATGGAGACCCAGCGGGGGCAGTGTACGGCTGGCCCAGCCTCGGGCACTCAGGGTCTGCAGAGACCAGCAGAACCCACAGCCCATGGGGCAGCTCAGCACTGAGAGCTGCCCATGCAGCCTGCCCCACCCCAGGAAGGCATCTCCAGAGCAGGAGCCAGGGGATGCCTGCAGTGAGAACAGCCTCACTGGGAGGAACTGGGGATCCTGGGGCCTTTGCACACTCTCCCGGCAGTAACTCTGCGCGTGAGTGGTGCGTAGCCATAGGAACATCACTTAACACAGTCACCTTGGTAACGACAGCTACACGCTCTCATGGAGCACGTGTGAGGCCCTGTGCACCCCCAGCTGGGGTCCCCCAATCCTGCACCTGCGATCCTGCACCCATGTTGCAGCCTGCTGCCTGCCCAGTCAGCAGGTCACACTGCCTTGCAGAACCAGGGGGGACAGAGACAGACCTCTCCTGGCTGTGGCACTGCACCATCCACAGTACTACAAGAGCAGTTCACCACCAAGACCAGAGCAGGGAGTCAGATCCTTCCAGAGTCCCATGGACCAGCCTGGCCACAGACACCTCTGTCCAGAGCTATGCACTGGATGGACTGGTATCTCCTCCTGTCCCACAGGCTACTGAACCCCCATCAGCTCCTCACATGGAGCCAGAGCATAAGGACCACACACACACACACACTCCCAGTCCACGGACGCAGGAGACGAACATGCCTGGGTCAGACACAAATGAGGACACAGCCAGGAGGAACAAGACCCTGGAGCCTGCCCCACCATGGACAAGCTGGCAGAAAGCACATCTGCTCCCTCCATCGCCCCACACCACCACTAGGCACAACTGCAGGTAAGCACAGCCCAGGAAGATGGTAAAGCCCAAGGACAAGTAAACCCAAGCATTAGTTTCCCACAACTCCCACCTTCATCTCTGCAAGCACCTCTGTGTCCTTGCACAGTGGGCAGCAGGTACAGACCCACAGCAGCACAGCCACGTAAACACCCAGCCCCTCGATGTGTGGGCAATGCCACGACCCAGGCTGATCCAGCTTGCCATTCTGCATAGCTGTAGGGCTGCACAGACTTGAGGATTGCCCTATACCTGTTGCAATCCTGCACCATTCCTCTGCCCTCCTGGCTCCAGCTTAGGAGGAGCATGACACAGCAAGAAGCAAGAAACCCAAGGACCTCCAGGAATTATACAATCTGCAAAGCAACCTGGACAGCCCTGCTGCTGCCAGGACCTACCACCCCCTCATCATCATCACCAGCAAAGTCCCATCACCATCCCCTTGCTCAGCCTCACCTGTGATGGTCTTGGCCCTGCCCCAGCACAACCCCTGCACCACGCCAGCATCCCAACCTTGCCAGCGCCCTGGCCTCCCTGCCAAAGCTCCGGGCCCCAGCAGCAGAGAACAGGGTACAGTGCTGCCAGTACTGATCCCGTGTCTAGGAGCGTATATCTGACCTGTTCCCAGAGACTCGGTGCTGCCCAGGTGCAGACACTATCCAGAGCTGGTGTCAGGGTGGCTGCCACCCCAGAAAAACATCCTGCCGCTGCAGGAGCCCAGGGCACCCACTGATCAGCCAGCCTGAACACACCTCTCAGCTTCTCCCGCTTAGCCCTTAGGTAATAGGATAACGCTGCCTCCATCTGTTTGTCTGGGACTGAGTCGCTAATCGCCTCTCTGGCATCCCTCCTCTCCCTGCACCCCTGCCCAGCCCTGCCTCCAGCCCTGTCCCACCTCACAGAGGCAGCACAGGGCCAGCACAAGGCAGAGCTGCTGCACTGGCAGGAGTTGGGGAAGAGGTTCCAGGCAGCAGCCATCCAGGCAGCCATGGCAGGGACAGAGAGGGGCAGGACTGAGCCAGGCTCCTGACTTGGCCACAGCCTCCTGCAGATACCGAGAAACCTCCCCATGTCCCACAGACTTGAGCTCCCGCTGTAGAAGGGAAGGACAGTCCTTCCCCACCAGGGCTAGGAACAAAGCCCTGCAACAGGGCTTGCCTTCACCAAGCCCAGCTCTACAGGGTCCTGCCCCCACTGGGGTCTGCTGTTCTGCTGCAGAACAAGGAGGCCAGAGCGCCGTCTTCTGTGGAGTGATCTGCTGCAAGTGTTCAGAAATTATGCTGCCACAGCAATCAGATTTGGGCCCTGTAAGCCATGGATGTGCTCTGGGACCAGGCAGGACTGACTTCATTGAACACACAAGCCAGTAGAAGAATAGTCTGGATAAATGCCCACATCTCAGTACAAACATAATTCATCCCCACTGCACATATTCCAAGACTGCACCTGCTCTGCATCAGCAGCCAGTGCTTAGACAACTGGCACAGCCCTGCAGCCCTGCGGGAAAGCACCCCTCGCAGCGCAGCAGCTCCCCAGCCCTGAACTGCCTGGCACAGCAAGGCACAGCACGGTGACTTCCCTGTACGGAAACACGCAGCACAGCCCACACAGCACAGCCCACGCAGCGCAGCCAGCCCCTGCACGGAAACACGTAGCACAGCCCACGTGGCTTGGCCCACGCAGCACAGCCAGCCCTGCATGGGCAGCTGAATTATCTGGAGGGTTTACAAGGTGAAGTGGCAACACATTTCAGGGTCCTGGAACAAAGCTGCAAGCTCTGAAAAGAGCCTGCTGAAGCCAGAAAAAGCACCCACTATTCTTGTGCTTTAGCATTTTATGTTTCCTTTGTTTCATCCTCTGGTTTCCAAGACTTCATCCTGAAGCTTGACATACACTGCTTGCTGCACACCACAGCTCAGCCTGCCTAGCGCACAGGGAGAATGGGCTGGGTGAGGCTGGGACTTTCTGAGCCCCAGTCCCACAGAGGCGTCCATATGGTGCAGACATGCACAGGGGTCCCTTGCTTCTCAGCTCATCCCAACCCTGGGGTGGGGCATGACAATGTCTGCAGTGAATGGGGTTGGCAGGTCAGCCTGGGAACACGGGCAGAAGCTGGAGAACTGCTCCTCTGCAAGCCCCAGCACTGGTTGCGCTGGTGCACGCTAAGCAGTAGGCGGGAACACACCCTCAGGGGCAAACTCCAGGTGTGCACACCTGGAGCGGGAACAGCATCAGCCAGACCCTCCACTGGCAGGAACCAGCTGGTAGTGTGCCAGGTAGGGGCTGGCGTCCTTGCTGGGCACCCAGAAACCTCTGTGGAGAGGGAAGAGAGAAGGCTGTTCCAAGGAGCATGCAGAGGCCAGGGCAGTGCACAACTCAGGGCAGGAGACTGGGCCTACCACCAAGCAAAGAACGTAAGGCAGGCAGGGGACAGACCAGTCCCACTCCCACAGAACATCTACCCTACCTTTCCCCAGCTGTGTCTTATAGCTCAAGCTACTTCTCTGCCAGCTGTCGGCAGTAGCTTCCCCGCTCCTCTCTCCTGTGTGGTCCCTCATGCTTCCCTGTCCCCAGTGTGGCTCTGGCTGCCCTTTCCTCCTTCTGTGCCAGGCCCTGGCCCTACCACAGCCACAGCAAGCAACTGCTGCATCCCTCCCCTGCCCACATCCATTCGGTGCCCTGGGAGGAAGAATGTGCCACCCGTGCCCTTGGCCTGGCGTCCTGGGGTAGGGGCATACACCATTGCTTTTCTTCCCTTTGTGGGTCATGAGGTCTGGCACCTGCCATTAATGGTGCTGCAAGTTTACTGTGCACATATGGAGCCAGCTGGCCTCATACCACGGCACTGCAACTCCCCTCTGCCAGCCTGACAGCAGCCACAGAGACCACCAAAAGCCTAAATAGCTCAGTGCGGCCAAAGAAAATGCCTTTCACCATATGCTGCACATTTGCAATCAGCTCCCATCAAGACCTTGCCCTGGTCTGTAGGGCAGCATGCAGGTAGCACCCAGCCCATAAGTACAGCTGTGGGGTGACATGCCCACCAGCCACACCAGTTCTGGGGATGGGCAGTGCTTGCAAAGGGTCCGGCGTCCTCACGCAGGACAGTAAAAAGCCCCACTGCATGAGGCAGCATCCGAGTAGCCAGGGTTGGAAGAAGCACCCACACCTGTGTGATGTGCAGGAACCCTCCTGTCCTCTGACACCAGTGGTACTTGTCCCAGACAGAGATTCTGGATCCCAGCTGGATAGGCCTGGGGGATCCCGTCAGAGAGGGCACCCTGGATCCCAGCTGGATGGGCCCAGGCAGACCTGGCTAGCCAGTCTCCCCCAGAACCCTTCCTCCTGATGCATCCTCAAAGCACATCATGTAGTAATGACCTACCCCTGCCTCACAACTGCTTCTGCATCACCTGCAGCCTACCTAAACACATCCTGTGCCCTCCAGCCTGAGTCCTGCCATCCTTTCCAGCCCTCACAAGCCCTGTTCCTGTCCTCAGCCCTCCATGAGGCTGCCCCCAAGCACCACAGCCAGGGTCCCTGTCCCCCCTGCCCCAGACAGACCATCCCCTCCCTGGACAAGGCTGCAGGGCTCTCACCAGCCTGTGCTTTCTCCCCACCACGTCCTATTGGGAAGCCCATGGCATTTCTGAAGGCAGAAATGGAAGGACAGAACAGTGCTTACCTGAAATGACAGTCACGGGCACAGGGTCACAGCACTCCCTTTTCATCAACCTGCGGACAACAGAGAGCAAGGACAGCATCAGTGCAGCACTACCTGCATGGCCCCCAGGCACGCTGCACCCATGCAGACAGCAGATACAGCCTCAGGACCGCAGGGAAGTGTGGAACTTGCAGGGCTGGGAACCAGAGCATCCCCAGAGCAAACCTTCTGCAGGTCACCAGGGAGAGAGGCAAGGTCACCTACAGCTTGCACCACCACCTGCTGCCCCGCCACAGCAGAGCATCCCTGGCCTCCTTACACATCAGGAGCAATGCACTCCAAGCCCTCCCACCCACACAAGCCCATCCTCACCCCGTGGACACCTACTGCCCCCCAAGGAGAGCCACAGGGGCTCTGCCCCTTGCCCAGGCAGGCTGGAGGACTGGCAGACCCCTGCCTCCACTGGCCCCATAGCATGGCTCAGTGGGGCCACTCATGAGGGCAGTGCAGCTTCCCAAGGTAACAGCCCAGGCCAAAGTGCCAGGGGAGGTGGACACAGCTGTCCTGGGCTGGCAGGGCTCCTCGAGCACCTCTCCCACGCTGGGGCAGCGGGGGTCCTTGAGTACCTCTCCCACCCTGGGGCAGCGGGGGCTCTCAAGCACCTCTCCCACCCTGGCTCATGTGCTCCCAGGCAGAGTCTTGAGACTCAGAGCAGGAAGCAGAGCATCTCTGATGCAGCTTGAGAGCAGAAGCAGGCTCAAGCTGAAATGCCAGCAATGTTAAGGGTCAGATCCTCCACAGGGTCAACCCTCTCATTCTTTTTTTCTGGACGAGCAACAGAGGATCAGGGCCCAGCTGAGCCCACCTCCAGAATACAACAGGGCATGTGCCGCAGGCTAAAATCAGGAGCAGCTATGGGCAGTCAGGAAAAGAGAAAAGTGGATCCATAATGCCTCTGCTCTCTTATGTGCTGAAATGTGCACGCTCTCTCCTTCTCATTAAAGATGCTTTCTGGGTGAGTGGCTGAAATGGCTGCTATGTTGTAGAAAATTAAAAATGTATGACTTGGGATTTCTCGGAGCACGCCTGTTGTGCTGCAGCTGGTGTCAGCAAGTACAAGGTACTACAGGGGGAAGGGGCCACTGTAAGGATCCCGTTTTTGCAGAGAGCTCGTGGTGTGCCACATGGGCAGCTGGGGTGCCACGAGGCTTTAAACATTTTATAATATATACTCCAGCCTCCACTGGTAGAGGGATCACAGGTACTGTGATGCACCTGGAAAACCCAGTAGCTATTGTGTGCCTCTGGAAAATGACATCCCAGTGAGGCCATAGCAGGATTCTCCGGACACAGCTGCCACTGCCCCACTGACTCCTCTCCTGAGAAAAGGTCACAGGACACCTGTGCCATGAAAACAGAAGAAACCTACCACAGCTGTTTATGTGGGACCTAAACAAAATAGCACAGGGCATGTGTGTGTCCTCCTTGGACATTTAGTGACCATAGTGAACAGAGTATCTCTCCTGTCCCTTGGCACTGGGAATACCAAGACTGAGCAGGGCAGGCAGTGGGGCAGGGGACTGCTGTGCCTGCAGGAACATCAAACTTCAGTGACCACAGCCTTGCAAAGCTTAGAGCCTGCAAGGTAACAGCCCTGGGCACAGGGAGGCACAGGCTGGGACACTTACACAGCCTCCCTCCCACCCATGTGCCATCCAAAATCCCTCGCTGCAGCACAGAGCATGGTCCCAAAGCCAGGGTAGGGCACAGACCAGCCCCAGCCCTCCCACCCCACCACTTTTTTGCTGCAATTAGAAGGCTTGGATAAGGGGGTGGGTTGTGTGGTACTGCGGAGCAGGAACTCCCCGTCCACCAAAGGCATCTCCATCCACCAAAGGCATCTCTGGCAGCTCATGCTCCCAGGTCACCCCGCCACCTGCAGGCAGCCTCAGCCCAGGGACACGGTGGGTTTGGGCTGGAACTACGCAACATGGCTACAGCTACATGTCACCAAAGGCAGCATAACCCAAACACCCCATCATGCCTCGTGGCCCAGCTCTACACCCTCTGAGCCTCCACAGAGGCTTCAGATGGACAGCTAACCAAACCACATACATGCAGCAGTCATCTGGAGCACAGGAGCCTTCCCAAAATACACACCAAGGCCTCAGGTTGTGACAGCTGCTGTCACAGCCACAGCACAAGCCTGGGAAGCTGAGCTGCGAGCCCCCAGCAGCACCTCATCCCGACCCAGCCAAGCACAGGCTGCACTTTACCACCATCCCCCCCAGGTATGGGAGGGCTGGGGCAGCACAGGGAGCAAAATGGTCAAGAGAGCACATGAGGAATACCTGCCTGCACAGCCATCATCCTGGGCCCAGTCCCATGTGTCTAATAGGTGCAGGACAGGGCACCAGGTTCCCTGGGAAAATGCAAAACCAAGGGGGACTCAGAAACAGGAAGCAAGAATGACCAACGGGCAAAAAAAAACTTTCATAAAAAGAGAAAGGAAAGAACAGAGATTGCTGCCTTAGAAGGAGGCAAATAAGAGGGGACACAGATAAAAGGCTGTAACATCCTGAACAGTCTGCAGAAAGGAGACGACGCTTCTGCTCTTCTCATCTCACAGCATGAGGGCAGCAGAAATGTCGTGGGATCTCACACTAAGAAAAGGAAATAATTCTCCACATCAGCGTACCTAGATGGTGTAGCTCAATGCCACAGGAAGCCCTTGAGGCTCAGAAAAGTGCAAGTTCCCAGACAGATCTAAAGGTTTCTTGGGAGAGGATACCAACCAAAGTTACTGGCGGCAGCAATGTGGCAAGGCTGTGCAGCCCTCTCCTACCAGCTCCACTGCAGCCTGTGACAGCCAGCAGGATCACCCCTCAGTGCAGGCAGCTGGTCCCCAGCTCCCACAACAGCCACTGCCCCTCTGCAGCCCCAGGGCAGTGCCAGAGGCAGGCCAGGCAGCAAGACAGTCCCAAAGTGTGGCTCTGAACTGCAGAGCAGCACCCAGCACCGGCAGCAGCCCTGCTCCATCTCCAGCAGGATGGCTCTTCCTCCTGGCTCTCACCCACACTCCCTCCATCCCACCCTGACCTCCAGGGCAGATCTGGACCAGCACAACCACCTCCTGGGTCCCTCCTTACCTGGGCCTCTCAAGCACCATCTTTTATGTCCTCAGGTGGTGAGGGCCCCATGGAACGTCAATGATGGGAATATACATCCAGTAATGTCAAAGGCACTGATCTGCACGGGAAGCAGCTCAGGAGATAAATTAAATGCTTATAATATGAGCATCTTCTCCCAACCCTGATAACAGGCAAAAGAGACTTATGAGTTTATTATTGGACCTGATAAATTAAACTCTTCACAGAAGAATAAATTATGCAGATGATCTGCGATGTATTTAGACTGCAGCTTGCACACTGCCAGGATCCTAGTCCTCACAGTCCCTGAGGATCCTGCTGTCTGTGGAGCCAGAGGGCCCTTGTTCAGGCTAGCAGGGAGAGCTCCAGGGAGGCTGTTATTCCTCTTGCTCATGGATGGCAATTCTGCCTTTTCCTTGTCTAAGTCTGACTCTTTTATCATGAATGTCCAGACTCCCTGCTTTTCGTTCAGCTTCTTCCCTTTCCGGGATAAGAGGCAAGGACTGCAGACTCACAGTAAGTACAGAAGCTGGTTCCCAACAGTCCAACAAACACAACATGATCAGAAATGACAAGTCAGTGGAAGTAAAACTGTCCCCAAGACAGAACTGGGAGCTGGGAAGCATCTGGAAACTCCTCTCTCAGGAGGGTTGTGGGAATGCCTCTCTGCACAGAGAGTTGTCCGTGATGTTATGATACACAGGGGATGTGCCCATTTCTGCCTCCTGATGCCTCCGGGCTCTGACCCCACAAAGGGACAATGCCACTTGGTCCCTCTCACAAGCATCGTTAAGGAATCCATTCCAGCTGCTCTAGACAAGAAATGCAGACAAAGCCTTCCCCGGCAATAGGGCAGCCACAAACCCGGGCCAAGGGCTGCGGTGCCATAGGCAGACACAGCTGCACATCCCTGCACAAGACCAAGCTCACACACTGGTCTGGCCACACCACTGCTAAATTGCCACCATAGCGTGGCACTGCCTGGCACAGCCTGGTCAGGCACAGCTGCTCGACATGGCCCCCATGGGCCTGTGGGACTCAGGCTGGAGGTGAGCAGACAGTCAGGGCAAGCCTAAGTATGTCCATTATGTCCCAGCAGGCTCCTGCCACAGCTCCAGGGATCTGTGACCCTGCAGTGAAGCAGAAGACATCGAGGAAGGGGTACAGCCTGCAGGCCCCGAGCCCTAGCATGCAGTGTGCTGTATCCCCACGCACGCTGGGACCTGTAGTCCCTTTCTGCCAAGTCCAGGAAACATTACATCACACTGTAAGGACATGGCTGAGCCTCCGCTGAGCCTCCTCTGGGCAGCAGAAGGTCCCCGTGGCCGGCTTCCGCCAGTGCCGAACAATAGCGTCCAGGGCTGAGCACTTGCGGGGCCGCTGCGTTTCCTGCCATTCATTGCACTCCCCTGAGAATGTCTATAAAAAGCAGAAGAATGCAGACCTGGAAGTCTAAACCACCCCTTAAATAAGGCAAGAATGGCAGCATCTCCTGGGGGAAGGAGCCCTGCAGTCCCCAAGTGGGGGAGCAGGTGTAGGGAGGTGGGCCCAGGAACCATCGGTTCTTTCCTGGGGAGAAGTGCAGCCCTGAACCAAATTGCACCCTCAGGTTTCTCAGTACAAACAAGGCCCAGCTAATCACCAAACCCACCCCTGCCCACCAAGAGCTCTCTGCTGTTCTGGGGCTTGCAAAGTCAGCCACCTTGGCATGAAAGAGCAATCCAAATAACCAGCTCCTTCCAAATGAGCAGCCCCTCAAAGCAGGGGCTGTGCTGGAGCACAACCGCCCGGCCCCACCATGGAGGGCTCATGGCAAGTTGAGGCTGCAGGAGGCTGCTTGTGGAGAACACATCCTGCATAGGTCCCGGGGGCTCAGCTCTGCTTGGGGAGGGGCTCAGTGTGGTGAGAAGCTGGCTCTGATGGTCCCCTGGCACCACTCAAGGCTCTGCGCAGCCCCATTCCCACCTAAAGTCCCCTGTGCTGTCACAGCTGAGTCCATACCACATCCAGAATCACAAACTCACAGAGCTGCTGTCAGGGAGGGGAGAACATGCTGCCAGCAGAGATCTTTCAATATTTAATGATAGAAGAATCTCCTGATCAACCTGCTTCTTGGGTTACGAAAGTCCCCATTCATTCTGCTCCCCATAACAAGGTGAGCAGCCTGACTGCTGTTAGTGGCACAGGCACCCCATCCCCTGAGAGTTTGGGTTGATCCTTGAGAGACTTCCACGAAGCCAGCGCTGCCTCCCCTTCCCACGCTGCCAACTGGAGCCAAGACACCCATGAACCAGAGCTTTTGCCTGTTGTCACAGTTACAGCAGCTCAGCTGCATTTAGGAGTGGGATGGCAATTTACTCTTTGTACTCGTTTTAGCTGCACGGCCTCCCCCTGCTCCAGGTCTGCCATGGCAGAGGGGATTCCCGCTCCACAGCACTGCCAGCCCCACGAGGCTGCCGAGCCCCACCAGCACCCCGCAGCTCCTGCTGCTTGTGTCCCTGATGCCAAGGGCAGAGCCAGGCCACCAGATTGCACCTCCCGGGCTAGCACTTTCCAGTCACCACTGGGCTGGGGAAGGAGGCATGCACAGCAGGCTGGAGGGGGGCAGGGCACAGCTGGTCCCCCTTGCTGACTGGGAGGGGACCCTCTCCCTTCGCCAAGGCTCTGCTCACCTCAGCTTCTCTGCCTCCCCTCGCAGCTAATCCTGGTCTCCTGCACAAAGGGAGAACAGGGCAGGAGCCAGGAGCACTGCTGGGCTGCTGGCCCTCCTGACTGGCCTCCCAGTTGTAGCCCATCACTGGAATACTCCTCGGTCCCAAAGGCAGCTGCCAGGAGCAGCCTCCCTCCCACGTCTCCACCGCACACATGTCCCTGTCCCGGTTCTCATGGGAGAGCTCAGCTCTACCCCAAACGCTATTGCCAGCCTCTGGCCCAGCTCTGCAAAGCCCCACTGCAGCCACGCGCTCTGTGCTGCGCCCCAGGGCAGGACCAGCTTGCCATCGCCCTGGGCTCCTGTGGTGCCTCCATCGGGGAGCCTCACCCCACTGGGATGCCCCAGCTTCACAAATGCCTTGCCGTGCTCTGCGAGATGGGAAGGGGAGCCCAGCCTGCCACTCCGGTCCCGCTCCCACCCCACAGCCCCATACTCTGCTCCTCACCACTTGCACACACGTGCCTCATCATTTGCATATGCACTTATGCACTCCTGTGCGGAGGCAGCAGCAATAATTTTTAGCTGGTGGAAATCTCAACAGAATATTCTGTAGTGGGCTGCTGTGTGTCTGTTTGTGCGCACCTTCAGAACACAATAATCGTTTAAGTGAACAATGGAGTACAAAACACAAATAGTACAGATATGCATTATTCATATCATAATACTAAGAATATTAAGAATACTTATATGTTATATGAATATTTAGGTGTTATATGCTGTACAACAGAAAAAAATCCAGTTGTTATCTGAAAAAAAGGACCTTGTAATATTCTCCTTTGTGCTCTTTTTTTGCTGTCAGCCCCTTTTGCCACGTACCTTGTAAGTTTGGCACAGTCAGCAAAATCTCCACAGAGGGCTACTGTGCAGGTGCAAAATGCACAAGAATGTTGTAATGCGTTTAAGTGTCAGTATTAAAAAAATTATGGAAACTTATTATGGTTTGTCTCCATTACCTGCATGTCACTATTAAGACAGGATGACAACGAAAGTTTTTAGTGAAGTTTATAAAGTTCTGGGGGGAAAGACCCTACCATGCCCCGGGTAGGAGCCATCCCTGCCCCACACTGTTCCCAGCAAGTCGAGCCCCAAGCCTCGTCACCTGCATGCAAGCAATGCACACATCAGTCCCACAGTCCAAGGGTCTCTAGCTCCCACTCTCAGAGCATGGGGTCTTGTGCAACATCCACATCTGCGAGGGCTGCAGCAAATGTCGTTTGGCCAGCCCAGCAGACATTCACCACGAGCGATTGCACACCCTGCGCAAAGGCACCCTCTGGGAAGCCTAGGCCATGAGAAGACCAGAGCCCTACAGAGGTCAGTGCCCAAGCCCTCAGCTCCTCTTCTTACAACCCAAGACTCTGCCACACACACAACACACAACAGCTTAAAGAACACCTTGCATGCTAACGCTGCAAGATATTTTCCCACCATGCCTTGCTATAGGTACAGTTGCAAAGCTAGTCTCATGTTTGACTATGTTTCTCACGGATGCCTGACAGATGTAACCCTTACATCACTGAAGGCTTTGAGGATCCCTGTCCGTAGACATCAAGGCAAGAAACAGCAGGCACAGTTCCTGTTTAAATCCTATTTGCTTAAATCCATTGCTCCCTTCATGATTTACAGAAGCATCCAGAGGGTACCAACCAGTACCTGTACAGTCAAACCCAGCTCTGGAGTTTCCAGCTGCCTTGACCCAGTTTTGTAAAAGTAAGAGAGTGGCAGGCTCTCTCTTTTCTAGCAGTTCCCTGAGACATCAGGGACAGGCAAAACTGCAAGCTGAGGCCCAGACACAAGAACATAACCACACAAATCCCATGCACAGGACTGTTGAGCACACCCCAAGCCCAGAGAACAGCTCATTATCCATGACAGCCTGGAGTGGAGATCACTTACTACACAAATTGTGCTTATACACAGACAACAGAGCACACAGAAAAATGGTGCACTGAGCATCACACACAGGTATGTGCAAAGCCATGAGGGTAGATATACCCAATTACGCACCAGTACACAAGGACCACAAACATAAGTTACAAAAGCAATGGTACATGCTTCTGGATCATACCACAGGTGTCATGGTCCCCATCCTCTAATGCATGCTCTGCCTGCCTGCATGCTACTGAAAAGCAGGGCTTCTGTTCCACAGCACATACCCCCAGCCACAAACCACAGCCCCTACTTCCCAGCATGCATGTGCCGCTGCAAACCACAGCAGCTAACCTCAAGCGCATTCAGCTTACTGCAAATCTCAGCCCTTAGCCCCCAAAATAAACTCCCACTACAGCCACAGCCCCTACTTTCCAGTCCACATGCCCCAAAGCACATGACAGCCCAGCACAGGGACCCCAGTTCCGACCGCTGCTCCTGTCCTGAAGTGCCGACATCTCAACACAAGCCATGGCCCCTATCCCCCAAGACGACCCACCACAAACCACAGCTATGGCCACACCACATAAACATCCCAATGCAAGCCACTGCCCCGCTCCCCAAACCACACACCCAACCGCGCACCACAGCCCCTAACTCCCAGGATGGGCACCCAACCACAAACCACGGCCCAAATTCCCTGGCACAAGCGCACTGGGCTGCACGCCACAGCCCTATGCCCAGCACAACATCCCGCTGCAAACTACAGCCCCCACCCGGTAGCACACCAACGCGAACCAGAGCCCCTGCTCCCCTGCATGCCCCACGGCGCCGCGCCCGAGACCCCCTGCCCCGCGCAGCTGCCCCACGGCCCCCACCCACCCGGGCGCTCCCTACACGGCAGCGCACAGCCCCCAGCCCCAGCCGGCAAACCCGCCGCGGCTCCACCCGCACGGGGGGCTGCTGCAGCCGCCTCTCCGACCCGCCGCGGCACCAGACCTTGGCAGCCACGCGTCCGGCCCGCCGGCGGGCAGAGCCCTCCCGCCTGTGCCCCGGCGACCCGCCGCCCCTCCGCCCGAACGCGCACCTGCGCGCCCGGAGCCGGACCCGGAGCCGGACCCTCGGCGGCCGCCCGGGGTGCGACCCCCGGGGCAGCGCAGCCGCCCGCTCCCCCGCGCAGAGCTGACCCTGCCGCCGCGGGCGTCCGGCTCGGCACCGCGCACCGCGCTCCCCGCCCCGGCCCCGCCACCGCCACCGCCACCGCCCCCGCCGCGCGGGGCAGTCCGGCCCCGGAGCCGCTCGTTACCTGCGGGGCGGCGGGCGGCGGGGCCCGAGCCACCATAGCCGCGGCGCGCCCGGGGGCAGCGGCGGCCGCCGGCTGCGGGAGAGGCGCGGAGCGGGAGGCGGGGGCGGCGGGGCCGGGGCGGGGAGCGGTTCGGTGCGCGCGGCGGATCCTCCGCGAACTCGGCCCCCGCCGCCGGCAGCGGGTGTTAGTTTAAGGAGTTGTCATGGCAACGGGGAGCCGGTGCGCGCGGGAAGGGGCGGGCAGAGGGAAACTTCAGAGGCGGCTGCTCCGGCCCCGGCCCCGCACCGGCCCCGGGGGTCTCCGCCCCGCAGCCGCCACCGCCACCGCGGGCTCTCCGCTGCCCGGCGCGCCGCGCCCCCGCTGCTTCCTCGGCGCTTCGGCCCCCCGGGCTCTCCCCGTTCCCCTGGGCTCCCCCCCCGCTCCCCGGTGCCCTCCAGCCCCCTTCGCCCGCGGGGACGTGCTCGGCCTTCCCCCGCCGGCGGCCCCGCCAGCGGAAGCCCCGGGAAGAGCCGGCGGGTGGCGGCCTGCGGACGGGGGCAGGGGGCAGTGCTGGCCTCCAGCGCACTCCCGCGTGGGGCACCCCACGGCCGCGCAGGCAGGTCCTGCGCTCATGGGGCCGGGCCGTGTCAGCGGGACGCCGCGAGAGCAGGGCAGGGCTCCTCACCCTGGGGTCCCGGCACAGCCACCGCCTATGGCCCAGCCCCACGGCCCTGCGCCGTGCTGCCCCACAGACCTGCCCCATGGCGTAGCCACAGCCAAGAGCTGTGCTCCAGCCCTGCGCTGCCAGTCCAGCCCCACTGAGCCCACAGCAAAGCACCGGGGCCAGCCCACCCCGCTGACCCCAGAGTGAGGTACCAGAACAGTCCCAGCCCTGCTGCCCCCAGCAGGGGAACCGCCTGCCCCCCCACAGGGGTCTTCCATCCACACGGCCCCGCAGGGAGAAGAGGTGCCCCAGCCCCATGCTGCTCAGGGGTGGCAGGGTTCCCCCAGCCCCAGTGTCCCTACCTGGCACAGGCCCACGTGCTCCTGCACAGGCTGCTCTGGCTCCTGGCGCCTGCTACGCTGGAGCCTACAGGAAACCCGCGGCCGCCAGCTCAGCCCCTTTCCTGCCAGGAAGGGGACACTCCTGGCCCCTGCCAGGCTACCGCCCCTCTGTATGCCCGGCGTCCTGCCACAACCACACTGAGGCAGCAGCCCAGGACGTGCAGACGTCCTGGGTCAGGGTCTGGCCACAGGGTCCCATGTGCACACACGCAGCTGCATATGCATGTGTTTGGGGTGCTATGGGGTGCTGTGCATCATATGGGGTAGGTGTCATGCACAGCTTTGGGGTCTGTGTGCATCTGCAGGGGTCAGGATGTGCCTGTGCATCTTATCTGTGGAGCCAGGAAACACCTTGCCAGAGCAGAGATTCTCCTTTCCTGTGGGAGCACCGCAGGCCCGGAGGAAACCCTGCTACAAGGCCGGAGCAGAGCGCCACAGCACTGTCCGCAGCAGTGCTGGATGGACAGACAGGCAGATGGAGAGACAGACAGCGCCCTGGCCTTAGACGCTTGCTGGGGCACACAGTCTGCCCTGGCCAGGCGTGGATGGGGCAAGCTTGGGCAGAGCCAGAGCAGCCAAGGCAGGGTGCAGAGCCGAGCCAGGGAGCACATGCCCAGGCCACAGCACTGTTGTTCGTACAGCTGTGGCAGGAAAGAGGCACCCTGCCCAGCCCAGCTGCATCTGCGCACCCTGTGGGGACACCCCTTCCCACCCTGCTGCCCTCCCTGGTGTGCCCCCATACCCGTTCCACCTACCCTCCCTGGCGTGCCCCCATACCGCCTCTGGCTGCCCAGCCTGGTGTGCCCCATCTGCTGCTCTGCTCTGCAGTCTCCATGTATGCAGCAGCAGCATGCAGCCGCGGTGCAGCTCAAGGATGTGTGTCTGAGTGGGGTCCACTGGAAGGAGGTCAGGCATGCCTTCAACAGTCTGACTGAGCTGCATAGGGACCCACGTCTGGCAGCTGCAGGGCCCCATGTGCCAGTTCTGAATGCCACGTCCTCCTCCAGGAACAGGCTGCCTCACCCCAGGCAGCATCTTTGTCCCTGCCTGACAATTGTCCCACCTTTGGGCAGTGGGAATCACTCTGCAGCAGGCACACCTGGCCTGGGAGAGCCGCAGGAGAGAGAGACCCGTCTAGCCAGCTGCAGGACCTCGCAAGGATCCTTTCCCCACCCGTGGGACAGCTTTTCAGCAACCCCTGGGACCTGCACTGACCATAGCTCCTATACATCCCTGCTCCGCTCTCTGAGGGGAGTGCAGCCACCAAGGGATGTCTTCCTATGACTTTCCAGGTCAGTGTTGCCACCTCAGAGGCTCGAAATAGCGTCCAGGCTCTGCCTGTGCCTTTGGCCTGGTTTTGATCATGAGATGTTTAGTTACAATTCTTTGGGCATTTTTTAGCTCATGAAGGCAAACTTCCCGGATTTCCCTCATGAGCCTGGAGAGCCGAGAACGCACTGTTCCCATAAAGCTGACACGTTCCCCCAGACCCATGACTCCAAGCATTTTCTGAGTACTGCAGTGCTCACACCAGCAGTTCAGAGCTGGTGCTGTGATAACGTCTGCAGTCCCACAGTGTTAGGAACAAGTCCCAGCTGCACAGGAGGGAAACAGGTCCTGGGGTCATAGGAATGGGACTGGACCCTAGACACAGGAGTGGGATAGGTACTGGTCTCACAGCCCTAAAAACCCCTCCTAGGCAAAACAACACATGAACAGGTCCTGGTAGAGATTAAGCAACCAGATACTGGCTGCACAGCACAGGGAGCAATTAAACTGTTAGGGATGGGCCTCAGTGGGGTGGGTGGGGCAAAAACTCATCCTTCTGGCCAGCAGGCCCCAGGGAAGGCAGAGTGGGAGACCTTATCCCAGGTCTCCCTGAGCTGTGGTGGGGCAGCCCACTCCTGAGCTCCTTCACATTACAGCCCAGGCACGGGGCAGCTCAATATGAGCAGCATCTGACATATTGAATGTGGCAGCTCCCCTTGAGACCAACCAAGTGTGAAATAGAGCCAGTATGAGCTGGGAGAAGAGACATTGCTCAGGGGAGAACAGCCAAAACTGTGCTCAGCATAGAGTATTTCTGCAGCGGTCAGCGCATGTAGTGTGGAAAATGAGGAACCCCATGCCAATGTCTGTACATCCAAATGACCCACAACATGCACACAGCCGAAGGAGGTGAGCACCTCTGAGCCAGGGCAAGCCCAAGGAACAGGAAGCCATCCCTTCTTCTGCCCCTTAGGGAAGTCCCAGTGCAGTCCTGTGGAGTGGACCCATGCTTGTGTCCATGCAGAGATGAGAAGCTTATGAACACGACCCTGAATGACCACAGGCCATGCTAGTCCTGGCTGAGCCTCAGCCTGCAAAGAGATGCATAGGTATGACACCATGTGTGCAAGCACATAAGGCAGGTCAGTCTGTTGGCGTGCAGTCCAGGAGGCTGAACCAGCACAAAATGACAGGCTCTGGCTCAGTGAAGCGGGAGTCCCAACTGGGGGTGCTCTGCCATGGGCAGGTCAATGGTGGTACACACACTCCTGGGGGATATGGGCACACCAGCCCCAGGGAGCAGGCAGGGGGTTCAACAGAGCTGTGGGGGGTCCCCACCTGGGGCTGGCACAGGTCAGGGACTTCAGACAAGTGCTGTGCCTTGGAGCATGGGGCATCTGTGCAGAACGAAGCTTGCCGCCCGCGTTGCTTTCTCCAAAGGTCAGAGAACAAGTGCAATGCAAATGCTGGCGAGTGGGAAGCAGCAGGAAGCTGTGTCTCCCAGACTGGAGTGTGGAGCCAGGCGGAGGCAGGGCCCATCTGGTCCCTCCCATCTGACAGCCAAGAGGATAGTAGAGACCATGCAGGGGACCCACAGGAGGCAGGGGAAGGGGGCAGATGTGGAGGGCAGCCGGAGCTGCCCAGCTCTAGCAGAGTTTGCTCCCAGGCATGCCAGGGCACCCCACAGTGCAGGCCTGGGAAACCAAGTCCTGCAAAGGAGCTGAGGAGACTCCACAGGCAGGCAGTTTCTGCGTGGTGATGTGCCCTCCACAAGGAAGGAGCTTGGATGATGACCGTGGAAAGGCCAGAGGACCAGACAGCTAGGCAGACCTCAGGGGCTGCAGCGGGGATCCAGGCATCCCAGCTTCCTGCCCACCATTGGGCAGTCTTGGCTGCTGTGGCTTCACGTGGGGATGCTGTGCAATGCCCAAGGTGCAAGTCTCACTGCAGGGAAGCAGAGGCAGGTGGTATATCTTTTTCATACTCAGTGCGTGAGCTGTGCTGCATCTGGAGCGGGGAGCTGCCTTCCCCATGTGCAGACTTCTATAAATGTGCTTTGCTGAGATCCTGCAGGCCCTGACAGGGGCAAGTATTAGGGCAACAGGGCCCAGTATCAGAGGGACAGCTCAGCTCCCCCTCCTCCTTCGAGCCTCCCTGCTTCACACTTGCTCTTCCCAGCACTAATTGGCCCAAGGCACAGCATGGGATGGCAGGGAGGTGGGAGGCTGGCTGAAACCCCTTCTGTTGCTGCCTTTGGAGTGAAGGACATGGCAGCAGAGGGTGCTTCTACTCTCCAGTGCACTGCACAGTGAAAGAGCTCTGCACATGAAAGCCAGAGGGGCTGGGCTGGAGCTAGCTGGGGTCAGAGGCAGGCTGGCAATTGCTGCAGGGCCGGCAGCGTGCCCAGCAGTCCTGGCGGCACAGAGGGGATTGTGCCTGCTCCTTCAGCCTGCATCCAAATCCAGTCCCCAGGAAGGCCAGGACATGGGCAGGGAACTTCTTAGGCAGCTCTGGAAGAGGCTTTTGCTCTGGCATAGGTTAGAATGAAAACACAGCTGTGGATGCCCCAACCCTGGAAGTGTTCAAGGTCAGATTGGACAGGGCTTTCAGCAACCTGATCTAGTGAAAGATGCCCTTGCTCATGGCAGGGGGGTTGGACTAGATGATCTTTAAGGGTCCCTTACAACCCAAACAATTCTGTGAGCCAGCAAATTCTATGATTCTGTGTGCTAGCAAAAACCTCTCTCACCATATAGTGACACCACTTCTCCTGAGGCACTCTGAGAGCTTAGGGACTGGCTCCAAGGAGAGTAGCAATTGGCTTCAGCTGAGCACAGGCAAGGACAGGGCTAATGCCTTGGGCAGAGTGTGCCAACAGACCTGTGCACCGGACAGCACTCCAGCCATGGGTTCACCACTGCTCTCTGCAGCTCTTGGTGGGTGAGTCTTGCTGAACTCAATGCTTAGAGCTCCATTAGAGTCACACTGCTGAAAGCTCTGGATGGAGATGGTGCATCACCCACAAATGGTGACGATACAGGACCATTGCAGTGTGGCTTCTCAGCGGCACTGGCTATCTCAAGCAAAGCTTCAGGTCACTGCTGTACTCCAAGTCCCACAGACTGGCAAGCAAATTCAAGGTCTGGGCCCTTACCTGCAGGGTGCACCATGACACCATTCCAGCCCAAGGATCCTGAAGCTCTGGGCGAAGGCCATGACTGACCACATTGCTCCTCAAGCACAACAGCACTGTCCCCAGCCAGGGTGAGCTGTGTCAGTTTAGGGACAGCTTGCTGAGAGCTCACAAGGCTCCCCTTCTAGCCTCACTGCCTCCTGCTCTGAGCACCGCCACTCCTCGCTGGGCCACCTCTGCAACCATGGGTACAGAGCAGCCAAGACACCAAAGAAGGCATACAGTATTTATCCCCCACATTGCCCTTCCCAAGGCAAATGCCCAGTGGCTGCATTTGCCCACCAGCACTGCTGGTGTATGTGCAATAGTTGCATTTGGGGTCTGCTTGGACCCAGTATCTCTGGGCTGCATTCTGCCTCTGCACTGAGTTACCTGGCTGCTCATAGAATAAACTGGATATTTTCTGGGACTCCTTCTTTGTTCCATGTCCCATATGCTGGATCCCATGCTGCCCCCTTCATGGACATTCCTAGGTGTTTGGTACAAAGCTGGTGGTCCAAGGACAGCTCTAAACGGTGGACAAATACAGGACAAGGTCTTGTGTTTTCCATCTCTTGATGATAGCAGAAGGTGCAGCTGTCTCTTTTCCCTGAGCTCATGGTTTAGGAGCAGCTGCTGTGGGACTCTGAAATGTCAGATCTTCCTAGCTGACACAGATAAGCCTTGGGCTCTGCCAGCAGCAACCTCTGAGCGTGCCATTAAGGGCACACCATAGTCATCCCTCTGCTTCCTGCAGCAGAGGCTTTGATGAGTGCATGTGTCCCACTGCGCATCTATCTGATTCAGGCTGTAATCTACCTGGGCAGAAAGCACGGGCATATGGTGAGGGGGAGTGAGGTGGCAGCCCTAGGCCACTGGTTGCAGCCTATCCTTTCTCAAAAACTATGTCATGCAGCACTACTACATTGTAGCAACATATAAATCACCTTGTATCTTACCATATTTTCTGCCCTTGGCACTTGTGCGGTGCTGGGAGGCAGCTCCAGAACATCACCACCTACAGCCTATGCACAGCTTTGGGCAGCATTACCCGGCTCTGGAAACCTCCCGTGCTGAGGTTTGGACACAGTCCCTGTAGACCTGCTGCTAAGGACTCTGGCTAACTATCGTTAGTGAAACGGCTTCTTCTGTACCAATGTCCTGTGTTACCATCTCCTTCTCTAGCCCCTCCTGCTGCATGGCAAATGCCTTGTCTCTTGGGCGCCTGACTGTTGCAGTGGGCTGCTCTCAGCACACACCTGTTGAATGTGAAGTCTTGGCATGCGCCTTAGATAACCCTCAACACAAGACAAATGTTATAGCAAGAGTTAAGAATGCTTTTACTAGGATGCAACCATCAACAATGCTGTGCCTAGGATCAGGCAGGTAGGTAACATTAAAAGCTTTACTTACAGCTTCCTGTGCTGTAATGCAGAGTTCTCTCTCTCCTTCTAACCAGATCACACCCATCAGGATGCTGATACAGTCTTTGGCCACAGTCCTTACTCCAAACCTCTACCCTAGCTTTTGTTTTCCTGTAGAGGAATTTGCTTTGGTGCTACAGACACCTTGGTCCACTGAACTCTCCCTTGGCCTCTTTTCAGGTTCACACTTTGACTCTCTGAATGCCAGTATTTGTGCTTCTCCCAAGAATTGCAGACCACCTTACCTAGTGTGCAGAAATGCTGCAGGCCCCCAAGCATGGCAACGTGCAGCTGCCTTGTACCCAAGGTTCATGTAGAGCCTCTCAGCCTCTTTGGTGCTTCATGAAGTACAGTTAACCTCCCATGGTAGAAGACTTTATTCCACCCCACTGGGCATATGGCCCAGCCCTTTCCGTGCTCAGCCTTCTGAGCCTATTTTTCATATAAACATATTTTCAAAGTATTCTCTCTACCAGCTTGCAAAGAATGCCAAATTCAAGTCCTGACGAGCTTTATACCAAGAAACAACTACAACTCCACTGGGGTGGCATCACCAGCACCAAGGCATAAAATTTATGTACTCCCAAGATTCACAAACAAGCTAAACTCTTGCAGTCCCTGCTGGGAAAACAGATGCTGGTCTCCCAGACCATACCAGCCAGCTTCTCTGCCTACAGACTGGGGCCATGTCTCTATACTGCCCGCAGTTGGCAGCACCCACCCCATCTGGTGCAGACCAGAAAGGCTGGGCTGAGGCAGGGCTCAGC
Organism: Phalacrocorax aristotelis; assembly: GCF_949628215.1. Classification (NCBI taxonomy): domain Eukaryota; kingdom Metazoa; phylum Chordata; class Aves; order Suliformes; family Phalacrocoracidae; genus Phalacrocorax; species Phalacrocorax aristotelis. The sequence continues at coordinate 219,023,543 of NC_134276.1, forward strand.
CTGAATGAAGTGCAGACATCTGGGACCTGCCTGTGGTCCTTCTGTGGGTGGCCCCAAGCCCTCTTGGTCGCTCCTAGTCCTGAGGCTGGGTGTGCCACTGTGCCCTGTATGGGCGCTGAGGCACACTGATCTTCTGCAGCCAGGCCACCAGCCAGCCTAAGCACCATTTGTGCTTGACTCTGCATCATATCCGAAAAGTCATGGCAGTCAGGCAAAGCCCTCAGTGACTGGAAAAAAGGAAACACAATGCCCATTTTTAAAGAGGGTAAAAAGGAGGACCCTGGGAGCTGCCAACCAGTCAGCCTTGCCACTGTGCCTGGTAAAATCATGGAGCAGTTTCTCCTGGAAGACATGTTGAAACATATGGAAAACAGGGAGGTGATTAGAGACAGCCAAGATGGCTTACAAAGGGCAAATCATGCCTAACTAATCTAGTGGCCTTCTACACTGGAGTAACTGGATCAGTGGACACAGGAAGAACTATGGATGTCATCTACCTAGACTTCTATAAGGTCTTTGATATGGTCCCTCACAATGTTCTTGACGATCAGTTGGAGAGATATGGGTTAGAGGGATGGACTGTTAGATGGATCAGGAATTATCTGGATGGCCATATACAAAGAGTTTCAGTCAATGACCAGCAGGTCGAGGGAGGTGATTCTCCCCCTCTGCTCTGCTCTAATGAGACCCCACCTGAAGTACTGCATCCAGCTCTGGGATCCCCAGTACAAGACATGGACCTGTTAGAGCAGGTCCAGAGGAAGCCACAGAACCGATCATGGGGCTGGAACACCTCTCCCATGAAGAAAGGCTGACAGAGCTGGGGTTGTTCAGCCTGGGGAAGAGAAGGCTCCAGGGAGATACTACTGCAGCCTTTCAATACTTAAAGGGGGCTTGTAAGAAAGATGGAGAAAGACTTTTTACCAAGTGCTGCAGTGACAGGAGAAGGGGAAATGGTTTTAAACTGAAAGATGGTAGGCTTAGATTGGACATAAGGAAGAAACGTTTTACACTGAGGGCAGTGAGACACCAGAACAGGTTTCCCAGAGAAGTTGGGGTTGCTCCATCCCTGGAAGTGTTCAAGGTCAGGTTGGACAAGACTTTGAGCAACTTGATCTAGTGAAAGATGTTTCTGCGCATGGCAGTGGGGTTGGACTAAATTGTCTTTAAAGGTCCCTTCCAACCCAACCCAACCCATTCCGTGATTTTATGATTCTACAATTTTATGACCAGTTTCCTCCAGCCCTGCTCCAGACAGGCTGGCACGCTCTGCACCCAGCCTGGCTGCCCTGAAGTGGCCAGAAGCTGTGTCCAGGTGGGAGAGCTGCAGCCCTTCAGTCTAGAAAATGGACATGACTGCATGAAGAGATGTCAGGCTAGCTCAGTGTGATCTTTGTTTGGTGAGATGCGCTGTGGTTTCTGTACATCTCCATGGCCCACGTTTTTTTTCCTACATAGCTTGTCCCAAGGCCTTGCCCTCTGTTACGGTCACCCTAGGAGGCATGCTGCCTCCTGTAAGCCCTCTCCCCTTGCTGAGGGGTGCAGCAGCACCAGGCCAGCATGGCCCAGGCATTTTGACCTTCATCACCTCCCTGGAGGTCCTGCAGCACTGGCTGGAGTGGCCACAGTCCCTGTGGGGGTACCCATTCCTACATCTGACCAGGCCACCCTCTGCTGAAGGTTGTTGTTCAGGGGTCGTCATTTGATTGCATCCCCACTTGTGCCCAGAGGCAGGCCCTGGGCAGAGCCTTGCTGGTGATGGCTGTCCTGACTCTGGCAGCTCTGGGCTGGAGGCTGCTGTGTCCTGCCTGATCCCCAGACGACCCTATGTCATCCTTGGGGAAGGGGAAGGCGAAGAGGAAAGGGAAAGGGAAAGGGAAGGGAGCCTTGCAGCACCTGGCCACACACGCTGCAGTAGTCTGGCTTCCCCAGAGAATTAACTTCTGCAGGGAGCATGTGGCACAGGCCTTTCTGGACGTTTAGTTAACCAGGTCTCACAGGGGCCAGCATCTGTCTGAGATATCATTGTGCATGCTTGGCCCTGTTTGGGCACCACAGATTCCCTGGGCTCCTCTCACAGCAACATCCCCCAGCAGCACTGCAGGGTGGGTGAGCCATCCTCCACATTCCATACCATAGCTACCCTGTCCCCATGTGCTGTGCCAAGAAATCCTCCTGGGGACAGGCTTGTAAATGGAAACCATCTGCCCTTGGAAAGGGGAGCTTGTAGGGAGACAACTGAGCTGGGTAGAGCAAGATGTTCAGGGCAGGACTGGCTTGGGATGGAGTGGAGAGACAAGGAGGCTGGCAGAGGAGGATGGAGTCAGACCTGGATGTGTCGGACACATTCACTGCCCTGCAACACGAATGAGCACTTGCTGCCTGCCTCCCGGGGGTTCTGCTGGCAGCACCTGCCCCTTCCCGCTGCTTAATCACCATTCTCTATGATAATGAGTCGACAGCTCCTTAAGGGAAACACGCCTGCTAATTAAGCCCTTAATTTGGTGACACTGCACATTTCCAGAGGCTGTCTGCCTGCTTGCCTGCAAGGACATCCTGTCCCAGCCTGGCCATGACACAGCCCTCTGACATGAGGCACAGACCCCCACTGCCCAGGCTTTCGCCACAGAGGGTGGTGAAAAACAGCCAGTACCACACCCCTGCACCTCAGCCATCATGGTGCTGGAGAGTACGCCACGCTGTCTGCAGAGCAAGGACATGCAGGGCCACACGCATGTGTGCACAGGGAGGGCTCATCTGGGCCATGCACACACACAGACAGTGCTCACCACAGGCAGCATTCACTGCGGGCAGCACTCCACATGCCCATGCACATGCATGGGCAGTGCTCACCACAGGCAGTACACACGCGGAAGGTGCTCGCTGCCGGCTGTGCACGCACACAGGCAGCACTCACCACATGCTACATGCGGTTGTGGACACTGCTCATTTGGACAGTATGTCTTTTCACTTTTCACTCTGCTATGTGTGTCACTGGTTCACATTAAGTTTTACTCTGCTTGGGAAGGACTAGCTGATGTCTCTGGTATGTGTTCATTAGCTTTGGGGCTGTGGTGGTTGGGGCCAGGTAAGGGAAGAACTGGCTGGCCAGGAGAGAGTGGATGAGTGCCACAACATACTGTGAGGGATGCCTGTAAGTAGTGAGAAGAGGCAGCAGCTTCGGACCCACTGCAGGTGGGCCATCACTTTATGGCAGGTCTCTGGGTATGATGGAAGTCCTGAGGTCTACGGGCTGAGCTGGTGGGTGTCTCTGCCCCCTTGGATGGTGGAGTTAACAGATGCAGGCAGTGGTGGTTCATTGCACCCCATGAGAGCTTTGCACAGGCAGCACTCTCAGCCTGTTCCTCTTGGCGCTCAGGGAGGAGTACTTTGGATGGCACAGGCACAGATCGTGCCAGAGGTTTCCACTCCCAGGTCCTTGCTCTGTCACACTTGACTATGGCAGAAGGGCCTCCTGTTCCCTTTGGGTCCATGAAACTAATGGTGCTGATGTACTGGGGGATATTTCTGCAGGGACTGGCTTTGGCCAGGATAACCATGGTTTGTCACCTCTGTGCTGCACCAAAGCACTCTGCCTCACTCGTGCAGGCTGGAAGAGACCAGCAGGTAGACACAGGGCTGCATGTGAGCCAGCAGCTTTGCCAACCAAAGGACCAGGAACATCTCCCTTGGGTGCCCACCTGCATGTCAGCACAGCATAGCATGGCATGACCTGGTGTGTTCACACTGCACCGGTGTCCCACAGCCATCATGGGGGACACAGGGCTCAGCGGATGGTGCCCTGCCACCATGTCCTCCATAAGCACACAGGGCCAAGTGGGGCACGTCTGCTGCCTGGAGCACAGGCAGCTGGGGACCTCACAGCAGAACAGGAGTCACTGCATGTCATGGGACAATTTCCCAGCCACAGCTGGGCTGTGGCGTACGAGAGTCTCCGTTGGGCTGGAGGGTCAGGGACTACATGTGTGCTGTCTGGCAGCATGTGTGGGGCCTCTGGAGCAGGGGCAGTTGGTAACTCCACTCATGTCCTGAGAGGATGAGGGTTGTTGCCCCTCCCCACAGCAGAGCCTGGCCGAAGATGGATCGGACCTGCTGCAGAAAGCTGACAGCAGCCTCTCCCCTCCCAGCAGCATGCTAATTAGTGAGGTGCTAAGCCCTGAATATTATTCATTGCTGTGATTACACATTCAGATAAGCACGAGTCGTGCAGTTATTGCCATGTGATTACAGCTCACTCTGGGATTAATCAGGTATCTCTCTCCCTCAAAAACCCTGGAAGTCAGTTGCAGTGATCTGCAGGAATAGCCAGTGAGTGGGGAGGGAGCTGCTGGGATGGAGACAGAGATGGACCGGGGTGAGGGAAGGTGTGGGGAACATGCTGGTGACAGGGGTAGGAACAGGGATTGGGATGGGGACAGGGATGGTGCTGGCACCAGGGCAGGGAATGGGTCTTGGGCAGTGGACAGGGATAGAGATGATAACTTTGGAAAGGGCATGTGAGTGGGGGAGGGAGGGAGATAAATCAGGGGAGGCCAAGCACAGTTTAGCTGCAAGGGGTGATTTCACAGAGACATATTAACACAGCAGGCTGCTATGAGACCACATCAGGGTTTGCTCGGTGTGCCAGTGCTCAGTTCAGGATGCAGCTCTGAGGGTTGCAGGGCAGGCACCTGGACATGGAGGAGCCCTTCTGAGCCAGCAGAGAGTGACCCACCACAGACTGCACCAGAGAGAGTAGTTTGCCCACAGCCAAGCAAGGAGCCTGTGGTGGGTGCTCAGGACATGCTTGGAGGGAGCTGTCTGGAGCGAGGTGGGGGTTGCATCTTATTCATGCAAACACTTGAGAAGTGATGTACCTGGGCACATCAGTGCTGCGGACACACAAGGCAGGATCCTCAGCATCCCTCCCCAGGGGCCAGAGGTCCCTGCCTGCTGGGTTGCACTGCCAAGGGGCAGCAGGGTACAAGGCAGGCAGCTGGGGAGCAGGCGTGGCTCATGCCAGAAGATGAGCTGTTGCCCCAGACCCCACTGGCACAAAGGCACTGCCTTACATCTGTAGGCCTGTCCAGGGAGGATGTAGCTGCTGCATTCATAAGCCTAGGGCTCTCTACAACTACTTGAAAGGAGGTTGTAACGAGATGGGTGTTGATCTGTTCTCCCAAGTTACTAGTGATAGGACAAGACGAAATGGCCTCGAGCTGCATCAGGGGAGGTTTAGATTGGATATTAGGAAAAAATTTTTTACTGAAAGAGGGATCAGGCATTGGAACAGGCTGCCCAGAGAGGTGGTGGAGTCACCATCCCTGGGGGTGTTCAAAAAACATGTAGATGTGGCACTTCAGGGCATGGTTTAGGAAGCATAGTAGTGTTGGGTTGATGGTTGGACTTGATGATCTTAGAGGTCTTTTCCAACCTTAATGATTCTATGAAGTGCCTCAGGAACCTAAGCTCTTCTGGGCTGTGGGGCAAGGGCCACAGCTGTCTCCCTCTGCATAACAGCCACAGAAAGAATGTGTCCAAAGGAGCTGCTCAGTTTGCCCCAGAAACAGAGACTGCAGAAAAGGGGCAATACGCCACAGCATTGCTGAATGTGATGTAACTGCCCAAGATCTGCTTGGACTGAGCTCCAGGGACAGCATGCACACTAGAGTCTCCTGTACATACATCAGATTGCATCTGGGCAAAGTGTTCCCCTTCTCACCATCTCTGGTTTAGGCACATCCTGGCATGCTCACATGGATATTGAGTACAAAGGAGACTCAGACAGGGCACGCTGCCAAGCCTGCCTGCCTGGCTTCCTAATCCAGCAGCGCTGGGCAATCATGCCTCCCTCAGTCTCTGCCACAACTAAAGATGTACATGGCACCTGCTTTCAGTAAGACATAGGCAGACCCATGGCACCACCAGGCAGAGCAGCCAGTGAGCACAACGCTGTGACACGGGACCGTCCTGGGCACAGGCTGTGGCATACAAACCCATGAAACAATTGGGAACACTATCCTAATGCACAGCACTCACAGGCAGAGGAGGACCCTGAGCCCAAGGCACCAGGAGTGCACACTGTGCACTCACACCAGCCCAACCCTGGTATCATGACACAGTGACAATGTTATGATGCAGAAAGGATGCACTACCACAGCCAGACCACACCAGTCTTCCTTGTCCCCATCCCCATGAACTGGTTCCTCAGGAACTACTCTGGTAGCTTCAGGGTCTCATCCTTGTCTCATGTACAATCTGTTACATGGGCCAAAAGCCTGGTTGTGATGACTCTTGTCAGCAGACTTCACCTTTGGTACCAAGGGCATCTGTTCAGCAATAAAGCTTATAGGCAAGGCTCCCCCAGGGCAATCGTGCCCATTCCTCTGGGAGCTGAAGTCACTCCACCCTACCTCGCTGCCTGCTCCAGGCACAAGCACATCTATAAACTGCCTTTGCAGTAATGGCCATGGAAGAGCAGGAACATGAGGAGAAAACCAGACCCTGGGAAAGTCACACACTGTTTCACTGCACAGAGAGCCACCCCTGCGGCAGGCACAAGGGCACAAGCCCCACACAGTGGTCCTGTCACCCAGCTCCTGGCCAGTGGGTCTCAGTCACCACAGAGGGTGGCATGGGACCAGTGCTGAGCAAAGGGAGCAGCTTGGACATGGAAGCTAGTCTGTTGAGTACCCCATGGACTGTGCCCCAGCGAGCCTCACAGGAGTGAGTTGCACAGTCGCACTTTGAAGCACACTCCAGCTGCACACTTGCTTTTGCTGGTTTCGTAGCTGCTTGTTGCTAAACAACACATAAGCAAGCACTTTTTCTGGCTACTGGTCCTTCACTGAGAGATGGAGTAAATCAGGCTGCAGCCACTGGCTGCGGAGATCTGCCTCCACAGGACACTGACCAGGGTGAAGGGATAGCAGCCAGTGCCCATGCGGGAAGCCCCACAGCCACTGATCTGTGTTACAGCTAGTACCCATGAGCTGAGCACAGGAAAGCAGCCCTGGTGCTCCACAGGCCTCATGCCACAGCAGATACCAGTCCCAGCACAGGAGTGAACTGCTGCACCACAGCCACCCTTACACTGCACCATCCATTGTGGGCATGGCTCATTGTGGGAGATGCAGCACTTCTGCTGTGGTTGCAGCTACTCCTCAGATGGCTGGGAAGATCATATCCCCAGCTCTCTTCTCCTGCTCATCACAGGGCTCTGAGACTGCAGCACTGGCTATGCTGGGCTGCTCCTGCAGGCCTGGGAAACAATGGGGAGAGCAAAGAGAATCTCAGGGCTCGGCAGCAGCAGATGCCTGCAGCTCAGACCCAAGGAGGAAGGGAGACTTTGCACCTCAGAAGGAAGAACTTGCATGTGTGGGGCTGGTTCCCACTGCAGTTCAGAGTGCAGATGAGAAATGTGGGTCTTTCACACCCCAGACCCTTCTTGCATGGAGCCATGTTCTCAGGAACTGACTCATACGGACAGAACTACTGAAACTGCTCTCAAAAACAGACTTTGGGGTTCACCTTTTCTGCAAAATTGGACAGAGGCCCCAGGAACCAGAACAATCCCCATGGGTACTGAAACCTTTGCGGCACCGTTAGCTAGCACGTGCAAACTCACTGAAGTGCACACACAAATACAGTGCAGGGAGAGACCACGTGCACCTAAACTGGGAGATGAGTGGCTAGAGAGCAGCCCTTGAGAAAGGGATTGGCGGTGCTGGTTAACAGCAGGCTCAATAGAAGCAGGCAGTGTGCCCTGGCAGTCCCTTTTGAGAAGGACGTGAAGGTCCTCCAGAGAGTCCAGGAAGGGCAACAAAGCTGGCAGCAGGGCTGGAAGGCATGTCCTACGAGGAGCGGCTGAGGACTCTGGGTTTGTCTAGCTGGGAGGAAGGAGGCTGAGGGGCGACCTCGTTGCTCTCTGCAGAGTCCTGAGGAGGGGACGTGGAGAGGGAGGAGCTGATCTCCCTGGGATCCAGGGGCAGGACACCTGGGAATGGGTCAAAGCTGCACCAGGGGAGGTTCAGACTTGACATTAGGAAGCATATCTTTACCGACAAGGTGGTCAAACACTGGAACAGGCTTCCCAGAGAGGTGGTCAATGCCCAATGCATGTCAGTGTTTAAGAGGCATTTGGACAATGCCCTTAATAACGTGCTTTAACTTGTGGTCAGCCCCGAAGTGGTCAGGTGGTTGGACTAGATGATCAGTGTAGGTCCCTTACAACCGAAATGTCATGTCTCTTCTTTTTTCTTTTCTTTTCTTTTCTTTTCTTTTCTTTTTTCTTTTCTTTTCTTTTCTTTTCTTTTCTTTTCTTTTCTTTTCTTTTCTTTTCTTTTCTTTTCTTTTCTTTTCTTTTCTTTTCTTTTCTTTTCTTTTCTTTTCTTTTCTTTTCTTTTCTTTTCTTTTCTTTTCTTTTCTTTTCTTTTCTTTTCTTTTCTTTTCTTTTCTTTTCTTTTCTTTTCTTTTCTTTTCTTTTCTTTTCTTTTCTTTTCTTTTCTTTTCTTTTCTTTTCTTTTCTTTTCTTTTCTTTTTTCTTTTCTTTTCTTTTCTTTTTTCTTTTCTTTTCTTTTCTTTTTTCTTTTCTTTTCTTCTCCTCTCCTCTCCTCTCCTCTCCTCTCCTCTCCTCTCCTCTCCTCTCCTCTCCTCTCCTCTCCTCTTTTCTTTTCTTTTCTTTTCTTTTCTTTTCTTTTCTTTTCTTTTCTTTTCTTTTCTTTTCTTTTCTTTTCTTTTCTTTTCTTTTCTTTTCTTTTCTTTTCTTTTCTTTTCTTTTCTTTTCTTTTCTTTTCTTTTCTTTTCTTTTCTTTTCTTTTCTTTTCTTTTCTTTTCTTTTTCTTTTTCTTTTCTTGCCTTGCCTTGCCTTGCCTTGCCTTGCCTTCCCTTTCCCTTCCCTTTCCCTTCCCTTCCCTTCCCTTTCCCTTCTCTTTCCCTTTCCCTTCCTTTTCCCTTTCCTTCCTTTTCCCTTTCCTTTTCCCTTTTCCTTTCCCTTTTCTTTTCCCTCTTCCTTTCCCTTTTCTTGTCATCCTGCACGCCAGCGCAGCCACCTGGCTCAGTGGGGAGAGGGCTGTGGGAGAGGGAAGGGGGTGCCAGTCAAAGGCTGTCCTACTCCACCGGCCCCTGCTGGGTCTGTGCTCTTCACCAGTCCCGTGGCCTGTCCCTGTCACCCCACAGTTCATGTCCCAGTGCTCTCAGGGATACATGGCTCATGGCGCTGCTCTCCTGGCTCCTGCCTGTGCTGGCTGCAGCCCTGGGGGAGGCAGCAGCAGGGACAGCAGGGACAGAGGAAGGCCCTGCAGTCATGTCCAAGCGTCCAGAGGTCTTGATGCAGCCCCTATGGTGTGACAGCCACGGTGGGGCTGCCTGGTCATGAGAGCCAACCAGCAGGTTGGAGACCAGCTCAGCAGCTGTGGGCAGATGCTCAGTGTGGGATGGCAGCGTGGGTTGAGGACAGGGTGTCACTGTGCAGCGAGTGTAACAGGCTGCCTGGAGCTGCTCCCAGCCCACAGCTCCCCATCCTGCCAGTGCAAGCTCAGCAGCAGGATGCCAGGACCTCATTCCCAGCCAGCACAGACAAGCCCCAGCATCTACTGCACAGAGTCAGGCATCAGAGAGGCAGAAAGCTCATGGCGCAGAGATAACCTGCCATCCATGCAAAAGGTGTCATGGAGCAGATCCCCCAGCCTACCTTGCCCTGTGCTAAATCCTCTCCTGCAGCACGCCTCTTCCCATGCCCAGGGTGATGGACCAGCACTCACTGTGATACATGGGATTATTACACTGAACACCGAGGCATTAAATATTGAACAGCAGTTAAATGCTCATTAGATAGATTTAAACATTGAGACCCAAAGAGCCATTAAATATGCAGTGTGCAGGGTGGGGGGATCTGATGATTGACTGCACATCAACTCCTTTGTGCAGAACTGCTGCAAGCTTCCCAACCCATTTGAAGTCTCTCTGCTGTAGACGTGTCTGCTCCATCTTCTGAAATTTTATCTCACAGCAGCCTCTCACAGCTGCAAGAGGTAGGGAAGAGACAAGCTCTAGGAAGCAGCAGGGTGTGGAAAAGCAGCTCAGCACAATGAATAAAAGAACATGGCTCCAGCACAAGGTGGCCCCAAGCACAGAGCTATCTCCTGGCATATGGTTGGCCTCACTGCAGCCAGCTGTGGTGGCCTCAGCAGCAGTGCTGGAGCTCTGCAGCCAGCTGTGGTGCTGTGCAGGGCCAGAGCCTTTCCCTTGGGCCAGGAAGTACAGGGGGCACAGAATGGCACAGGACAGGTGGACTTCTGGGCTCTAGGGCACCCTGCAAACTTTCCTGTCTTGCCACCCCACCTTGTTCTGCCCTTACAAGCACCCTGCCCTCCTCACTCCCAGTGCCCCCTGCACAATTCTCAGTTCCTCAAATGCACTCCAGCAGTCATACAAGCTCTTCCCCAACTCCACAGCCACTGCCTCAGCACCCAGGTCCAAGCATCTACTGCCCCAGCCCTGACCCCCAAGGACACAGGGGCTCCCACAGCCTGTTCCCTGGGAGTTTGCTCCAGGGAGCAATGCAGAGGGCTTTCTGGATGCCCCTGACTGCAGCCCTGAAGCTGTTTGAGGCCTTACATGTCCCCAAGCCCACTGCAGGATGCACTGTCTGGGGGCACAGCTCACCTTCCTGCTCCAGGCAGAGCACCAAGCAGCACCAAGCAACATTTTAGGAGGCACGGTAGTGTTGGGTTGATGGTTGGACCTGATGGTCCTAGAGGTCTTTTCCAATCTTAATGATTCTATGATTCTATCCCCAGTCCTACCACCAAGCCTGGAGAGTGGCTAGGAGAGGGCCTTGCATGGCCTGGCCAGCTTGGGGGCTGGCTGCAGACAGGGGGACATCAGTGGGTTTTGGAGAGAGTGGTTAGCAAAGGAGAAAAGGTGGGCTGCCAGAACTAGTTTCTTCCTGTGTAAACACCTTTCCCTGAACGCATTGTCCTTCAGCCTGCTATCTCCAAGGCATTCTCAGTCTGCCACACTTCCCAAGCCCATTCCTCTCCCCTCAGTCTGCTCTCTTCCCTGCTCACTGCTTGGATCACCCACTGGGCATAATCTCAGCCCAGAGGGCCCCAGTTGCCTCCTGTGGAACAACACTGCACTTGGCTCCCATTTGGGAAAAATACCAATTTCCCACATTACTTTGGCTGGCACGGAGAATATCCTGCTCTGTTCCTGACAGGCCATGGCACAGCTTTGGTGCTGTGAGCAGCCAGCATCATCATGCGGTCTGCTTCCTCCCTCTGCTCCTACTCACTCGGCTACACTCCTAGTCTGCTTTGCAGGAAAAATATCTTCTTGCATGAAATGCAACCTGCTTTATTTAAAGACCAGTCACAAATTGTTTCTGCTGGAGCCCTAGTCCCAGCCTGTGCTTGCACTTCATGTTCAAAGGCCAGCCTGCAGCAAGTCTTCCCCGTTGCAATGGGGCCACTTATTCCAGGGAGCAAACGGCAGCACAGAGTTGCATGGGTGCAGGCAGGGTGGCAGGAAAGGGTAAGGAGGGATTGTGGGACAGCAGCTGAGCTTGGTTTACACACCCACAAGAATGTAAATTATGGAGGTAGGAACAAAGTGGGGGGGTAGAGGGACCTCTTGAGATTGCAAAATAGTGGTGTTCCTTCAGTGCTGTGAGTACAGGGGAAAGTGGGGCAGGTCTTGGGCAATGGGACTGTTTTGCATGGGAAAAGTGACCAGCTAATCCCGTTCTATCCCTTGGTCCAGGGAAGGGCACCTGGGTGCTCTCTGCTGTGGCACAGCCCTCTAGGAGTCTAGCTGCAGCTCATGGCTGAGCTTCCCTGGCCCTTACTGCCACTCACTTCCCAGCTCCCGGCCAGCAAGAACCATGCAGGAACAAGTGTCTGTCACCCTCCTTAAGGCAGCCCAGAGGGGTGGTGGGGCAGGGCTGATGCTGCAGCACCCAGGGCAGAGGAAATGTCACCTACCTCCCTGTGAGCTGGCAGGCAGGCTAGCCGCAGCCCTGCTGGGTGCCAAGTCACGGGCCAGGCACAGGACAGGCAAACAGATGCTCCAAGCAGCTCTTGCGGGCCCTGGTCCCTTGGAATATGGCAGTGCCCACCAGGCAGCTGTGGCGGGAGGAGGCAGGTACCTACACACTGAGCCGGGTGCTGCTGCCCTGTGTTGGGAAGGGAGAGGCCAGAATGTGGCCAGAGCCTCCTGCTGCTCCACAGCTCCTGGCCGGCATGACTGTGCTGGTGCAGGGCAGCAGCCTCTGAGAGCGGGCAGGTGTGGGCTCGGGGAGCACAGCCTGGCCTCTGGCAACCTGGCCTCAGCTTCCCCCCCACTGCACCGGGCTGGACCCAGCTGCAGTGCCACAGGACTGGCAGCACCTCGGCTTCCCAGCCCACAGCTGGAGGAACAGCAGAGGAAGCAGTTCTGAGAGGGCTGCAAAAGCCGTGATAGCCTGAGTGGCCTGCTGTGATCGAGTCCCTGCCACACTCTGTCCTGCACCATTCCCTCAGACTACATGGCCCTGACTCACACATCCAGGTCAGCATCCAGGTCAGCATCTGCACAACCTAGGAAGTCTCTGAAAATCCAGGGAGAAACTTGTCCCCAAAGCTGGGACAACCCAATGCCTGCTTCTGGGCACCACCCTGCCTGTCCTGCAGTGCTGGGTGGCTTGCTGTCTCTCATCCACACCAGAGGCACGGGCACAGTGTGTGCAGTGAAACGGTATGAGAGGCAGCGAAGCATGAGGCCCTGTGCCATCTGCATGCTCTCTGGGGTGGGCAGGTGAGTGCGAGAGTGCAGATGGTGAAGTGGGAGCAGCTAGCCAGCTCTGCATGGGAAGGCAGGTCAGGGAGGCTTGCAGCAGGGGCACAATGCAGGACCCCAGGGTGGCAGGGCACTCTGTAGGCAGTGCCTACACACATAGCTTGAGCCTGAGACATATGGAGTGACTTGGGCTGGGAGAAGAACTTTCTCTTGTGCTCAAACAGAATGACACTGTAAGTTCATTTCACTTTAACCTTTCATTTTCAGGCTGCTGTGTGGGTGAGATGATGACCCAGGCACTAGTTTTGTGCAGCAAAATGGGTGTTCAGTTTCTCTGAGGAGACCTACCCAGACACAAGGGGTGCCAAAGGCTGCATGCATCAGTGTGTACTCATGGAGGAGGGCAGGGCCGCTCTGTGAAAGCTCTTGAGGAAAGGAAAAATGCTCCTGCAGGGAGCAAATGAACCCGCCACAGCCCTGGCTCTAGGCAGGAAAGACACCAGATCCAAGGCCCAGCAGCAAGAGGCGCCAACCCATTTCCATGCCACAGCCAGCTCCAGAGTTAGGTCCGTCCACAGCTCCAGCAGCCTGTTCCCCCTCTCTGCCCAGGTCTGCCCTTTGGACATCACCCCGCATTGCTGGAGAAGAAAGCCCAGCCTAGCAGGGTCTGGGCAGGCTGCTACACAGCCGTGCAGGGCTCAGGCTCTCTCCATGCAGCTTGGCCTGCACCAGGCCACACACAGCTGGTGGAAGACCCCTTCACACTGTCACAGCCATCCCCACATTGGTCTGCAGCCTGGGATAACCGCAGCCAGCTGCACCCCGCTTGTCAGCTGTGGCAGGCACCGGCTCCCCGACACAGCTTATGCACAAACTCAGCCATGAAATGGGTGCAGATGGCAGGGGTGGGTGCCAGGGAAGGATGGGACAGCATGGGTTTATGAAGGGGAAATTGTGCTCAACCAGCCTGATATCCTTACAGTAGGATAAGATAACTGGCTTGGTGGATGAGGGGTACCAGTGGATATTTTTTACTTCAATGTTAGTAATGCTTTTCATACTGTCTCCTGTAACATCCTCATAGCCAAGCTGATAAGCTATGGGTTAGGTAAGTGAACAGAGAGGTGGACTGAAAATTTGCTGAATGGCTGGGTCCAGAGGGTTGTGGTCAGTGGTACAAAGTCCAGATGGGGGCCAGTCACTAGTGGAATACCCCAGGGGCCAGTGCCAGGGCCAATATTGCTCAACATCTTCAATAATAACTTGGATGATGGGAGCAGAGGCACACTGTCAGCAAGTTTGCAGATGACTCAAAGCTGGGAGGAGTGGCTGATACACCAGATGGGCATGCTGCCCTCCAGAGAGGAAAAATGAGCTGGAATCTCATGAAGTACAACCAAGGGAATGCAAAGTCCTGCACCTGGGGAAGAATGACCTCATAGCACCAGTATATGCTGTGTGTTGTCTGGCCAGAAACTAGCTCTGCCAAGAAGGACCTGAGGGTTCAAGTTGACACCAAGCTCGCCATACACAAGCCATGTACCCTTGTGGCAAAGAAAGACACAGTATCCTGGGCTGTTAGGGTGTTGCCAGGAGGGAGGTGATCCTTCCTCTCTACTCAGCACTGGTGAGACCCCATGTGGAGTGCTGTGTCCAGTTCTGGGCCCCCCTGTACGAGGACGACATGAACATACTGGACAGAGTCCACCAAAGGGTCATTCTGATGCTTAAGATTGTATAGAACTTAGCAATTGTGATGATAAGGTCAACAGCATATGGGTAAGGATAACAGGGAAGGCCAACAAGGCAAATATCCTGATGGGGGTCTGCTGTATGCTACCCAACCAGGATGAAGAGGTAGATGAAGTGTTCTACAAGTGGCTGGTGGAAGTATCACAATCACTAGCCCTTGTTCTCATGGGGGACTTCAATTTACTATGTCTGCTGGAAATACAACACAGCAGAGAGGAAACACTATAGGAGGTTCCTGGAGTGTGTGGAAGATAACTTCCTGACACAGCGGGTAAGTGAGCCCACCGGGGAGGTGCCCCGCTTGATCTGTTCACAAACAGAGAAGGACTGGTGGGAGATGTGGTGGTCAGAGGTTGTCTTCGGCTTAGTGACCATGATATGATTGAGTTATCAATTCTTGGTGAAGGAAGGAGGGGGGTCAGAAAAAGCACTACCATGGACTTCCTCAGGGCAGACTTTGGCCTGTTTAGGGCTCTGGCTGGGAGAGTCCCTTGGGAGGCAGTCCTGAAGGGCAAAGGAGTCCAGGAAGGCTGGGCATTCTTCAAGTCAGAAGTTTTAAAGGATCAGGAGCAGGCTGTCCCCATGTGCCACAAGACAAACCAGCAGGGAAATGACCGGCCTGGCTGAACAGGGAGCTTTTGCTGGCACTCAGGAAAAAAAAGGAGAGTTTACCTCCTTTGGAGGAAGGGGCAGGCAACTCAAGAAGAGTATAGGGATCTTGTTAGGTCTTGCAGAGAGAAAACTAAGAAGACAAAAGCCCAGCTGGAACTAAATCTGATCACTGTTGTAAGGGATAACAGAAAATGTTTTTACAAATATGTAAACAAAAAGAGAGCCAAGGAGAATCTCCATCCTCTATTGGATGTGGAGGGGAACATCACCACTGAGGATGAGGAGAAGGCTGAGGTACTTGATGCCTTCTTAGCCTCAGTCTTTAACAGTAAGACCAGTTATCCCCAGGGTATTCAGCCCCCTGAGATGGAAGGCAGGGACAGAGAGCAAACTAAACCCCCCATAATCCAGGAGGAAGCAGTTACAACCTGCTGCTCCACCTGGACACTCACAAGTCTATGGGGCCAGATGGGATCTACCCAAGAGTACTGAGGGAGCTGGCAGAGGCCATTGCCAAGCCACTCCCCATCATTTATCAGCAGGCCTGGGTAACAGGAGAGCTCCCCGATGACTGGAGGCATGCCAATGTGATGCCCACCTACAAGAAGGGCCAGAAGGAGGATCCGGAGGACTACGGGCCTGTCAGCCTGACCTCAGTACCGGGGAAGGTTATGGAGCAATACATCTTGAGTGAGCTTACCAGGCAAGTGCAGGACAACCAGGGGATCAGGCCCAGCCAGCATGGCTTCATGAAAGGCAGGTCCTGCCTGACCAACCTGATCTCCTTCTATGACCAGGTGACCCACCTGGTGGATGAGGGAAAGGCTGTGCATGTTATCTAGCTGGACTTTAGCAAAGCCTTTGACACTGTCTCCCACAGCATTCTTCTGAAGAAGCTGGCTGCTCATGGCTTGGACGGGTGTACTCTTTGCTGGGTAAAAAACTGGCTGGATGGCTGAGCCCAGAGGGTTGTGGTGAAAGGAGTTAAATCCAATTGGCAGCAGTGTTCCCCAGGACTCAGTTTTGGGGCCAGTCTTGTTTAACATCTTTATCAATGATCTGGATGAGGGGATTGAGTGTGCCCTCAGTAAGTCCGCAGATGACACCAAACTGGGTGGGAGTGTTGATCTGCTTGAGGGTAGGAAGGCTCTGCAGAGGGACCTGGACAGGCTGGATCAATGGGCCAAGGCTGACTGGATAATAGGAAAAATTTTTTACTGAAAGAGTGGTCAGACATTGGCCCAGGCTGCCCAGAGAGGTGGTGGAGTCACCATCCCTGGAGGTGTTCAAAAAACATATAAACTTGGCACTTTCAGGGCAGGGTTTAGGAGGCCTGGGGGTGTTGGGTTGATGGTTGGACTTGATGATCTTAGAGGTCTTTTCCAACCTTAATGATTCTATGACTCTAATTAAGTGACCGGAGCATCCCTCAAATGAGAGGCTGAGAGATTTGGGACTGTTTAGCCTGCAAATGAGAAGGCTCGGGGGGAATCTCATTAATGTGTATCAATACCTGATGGGAGGGAATGAAGAGGGAGCCAGATTCTTCTCAGTGCTGTCCAGTGACAGGACAAGAGGCAATGGGCACAAATTAAAAAAACATTAAATGCCCCCTGAACACAAGAAAACACTTTTGTTACTGTGAAGGTGACTGAGCACTGGCCCTGGTTGCCCAGAGAGGTTGTGGAGTCTCCATCCTTGGAGATGTTTGAAATCCAACTAGTCATGGCCCTGAGCAACCTGCTGTAGCTGACCCTGCTTGAGCAGGGGGTTACACCAGATGACCTCCAGAGGTGTCTTCCAACCTCAGTCACCTTGTGATTCTGTGACAGTTCCTCACAGCACACTTGGCCACCATTCCTTCCTGCAGAAGCTGAGCCAGCCACTCCCTGACTCCTGGTGTCATACATACCCATACATCATCCTCCACCACACAGACCATCTCTGCCATCCCCTGGCACACAGCCTACAGCCCAAGCATGCAGATGGAAAGAAGCAGACAAGGCCTATGGAAAATAATGTCACGAACAGGATCACAGAAAGCCCATCAGGAGACTCCAGCTGGCATGTGAGGGGTGGTACTGGGCTGCAGAGGGACATCCCAGATCCATCTGCCACCAGGAAGCTGCAGGATATCTGCCCAGAACCACCCCCAGCCCAAGAACACCAAGGCCTTCCGCTGGGGGCAATCCCCTGCTGTAGCTCCTCACACTGGGATGGCAGTGCCTTGGTCTGGGACCAGGTCTCCCCACATCATGAAGCAGAAGTGACTCTGACCCTTCTCCTGGAAGGGAGACAGATGCTCTCTTGTACTTCAATCCCCTTTCTGCGCCCCCTGCTGATAGTCCCTCCACGCCTGCACCTCCCTGGTTCAATCCAGCACCCCTGCTGCTCAGGCAAGCATTGTCCACATGCCCTAGTCCTGCATGCCAGGCTATGGCTGCATGTGCTGCTGGCACATTGGTCCCTCTCCTGGGGACTCACTAAGCTTCACACTTATCTCCAGGGCCTGGCCCCATGGGGACAGAAACCTTTGCTTGCTTCCAGCTCTGCCTATTGTCACTGGGTTGTTGCAGTGCTCTGTATAACCAGCACGCCAAGGCAACACATATGAGCTCTCTACATACCCAGAGCTAGCCAATGTCCCTGGGACCCCATTTCACAGCACCGATCCCTCTGCTAGTTGTAGCAGCTTGAACATTACCCCAGCCTACAAACACCCCTGCATCCCATCCACCACCCCACAGCATCCTCTCCTTGCTGCTCTGCCCCACCAGCAAAAGAACCCTAGACCCACAGTGAGAGGCTGCTACAAGCACAATGCAGAGACCAGGCTGCTATGCAAGAAATTTGGTAGTGCTTGCTTGAGAAATAGGTCTCTGCATGGAGCTGCACTCAGCATCACAACAGTGCCACACAGATGACGCTGCTTGGGGCGGAGAAGGGTCCACAGCCTGCCCTTGGTGGGGCAGCTGCGCTGCAGCCACCCTGTGGAATCCCACACTCTCCTGTGCCCTGCAGCTCTGCCCTGCAGACCCTTGTCCTTGTGGTTTGCAGCCCTCAAACTCCAGGGTGAGCTCTTCCCCCAGAGCCTCAGCCCTTCTCAGCCCTCAGGCACCAGACAGCCCCAAGCTGCTCCAGCTCCCTCCCCTCAGCACCAAGCGGCATCCTGGAAATGCCACCTGTGCCATCAGTGCAGTGTGGGTGAGACTCAGATACCACGGGAGCAGAACAGAGCTGGCTCAGAGGCAGCTTTGTGCAGAGGGAGGCACAGGCAAGGGGTGAAACTGCTCTGCAGGGGCGCAACGCAGCCTCAGCACAGCCCTGCTCTGGCTGCAGGGCCCAGCTCCCAGCCTCAGTGGGTGGAGGACAAGGGAAATGCAAGAACGCTGCTCCCCAGGGGACAACCCAGGCTCCGGGGTTGTTCCCCAGCACACATAGAATGGGTGCTGCGCCCTCACCCCACACTGACCCCAGGGTCATCCTCCCCACTCTTCCATGCCAGCCACCACCTCCCACCACAAGCTCGGTCCTTCTCTCCCAGCCCTCTTCTGTCTTCTTAGCAGCCACAAATCCTGGGAAGCAGCATTATTGAAACTGGGTTGTCCAGAGCTCCTTGGGTGATCACGCTGCCCTGGAGAGCAGAAGAGTGGGCACTCCGCTCCTGCAGCGCACCCCCTGCCTCTGCCCTGCCCTCAGCACTGGCCCCCGCTGCCCCTCCAGCCCAGCCCTGCCCTCCTGCGCCAGCTCCAGCGCAGCCTGCGGCACAGCCCTCCAGCTCCAGCGCAGCCCTCCAGCTCCAGCACAGCCCTGCAGCCCAGCCCTGCCCTCCTGCACCAGCTCCAGTGCAGCCCTGCAGCTCCAGCACAGTCCTGCAGTGCAGCCCTCCAGCTCCAGCCCTGCCCTCCAGCACTGCCCTCCAGCTCCAGCACAGCCCCCTCCAGCTCCAGCGCAGCCCCCTCCAGCTCCAGTGCAGCCCTGCAGCCCAGCCCTGCCCTCCTGCGCCAGCTCCAGTGCAGCCCTGCAGCGCAGCCCTCCAGCTCCAGTGCAGCGCAGCCCTCCTGCGCCAGCTCCAGCACAGCCCTCCAGCGCTGCCCTCCAGCTCCAGCGCATCCCTCCAGCGCCAGCGCAGCCCTGCAGCCCAGCCCAGCCCTCCTGCGCCAGCTCCAGCACAGCCCTCCAGCGCTGCCCTCCAGCTCCAGCGCAGTCCAGCCCTCCTGCGCCAGCTCCAGCACAGCCCTCCAGCGCTGCCCTCCAGCTCCAGCGCATCCCTCCAGCGCCAGCGCAGCCCTGCAGCCCAGCCCAGCCCTCCTGCGCCAGCTCCAGCACAGCCCTCCAGCGCTGCCCTCCAGCTCCAGCGCAGCCCTCCAGCTCCAGCCCAGCCCTGCAACGCAGCCCTGCCTTCCTGAGCCAGCTCCAGCGCTGCCCTCCAGCTCCAGCGCAGCCCTCCAGCGCAGCCCGACGAAGCCGTCGGCTGGTCCGCGGGCCCGGAGCGCGGCGCTGGCCAAGCGGCAATGCGGTGGTCCAGGACCGCCGCTCGTATTCATTCCCGCGAGTGCGGCGGCCTGTCCCGGGGGCCCGGCCGCGGCCAGGCCAGCGATCGCGACCCACATTGGCCGCTTCCCGCAGAGCTCCGCACGCCCGCACCGCCGGGGGCGGCCCCAGCGCGACGGCTCCGCAGTCCCCTCACATCCCGCCCCGCCCGGCCACGGGCGCCGCCGCCCACCGGTGGGGACCCGCGGGGCACGGGGCTCCCAGGAGGACAGACCCCCTCGGCGGAGCCCGGAGCTTGCCGGGGGACCCACGGGGGCCGCCGGCGACGGGCGACGGCGTCTCCTTGCGGCGGCGGCGGGGAACGGCACGGGGGGCGGAAGCGGGCAGATCTGCACAGCACCACGCACACACTGACACTGGCTGCACACCGGCACGCGCACCCCCAACACACTGCACACGCCGACACGCGCACACACCCCCAACACACTGCACGCACACCCCCAACACGCTGCACACACCGACTGCACACCGACACATGCACACCCGTCTAACACACTGCACATTAACACACACACACTGACACTGCACACCAACACGTGCACAGGCCAACACACTGACTCACACCAACACGCACACATGTGTGTGCACACACACACTTTGCACCAACACACATGCACACACGCAGGCATACCAACACATGTGCACGCACACACAGAGACTACATACAAATACTACATACCAACTCACATGCATGCACACAGCACACATGAACACACCGAGTAATGCCCACACAGCACACATGCACGTCATGCACAGAGTGGAAGGCATGCACACACGATCACACAAAGTGCATGCACACACAGCCTGTCTGCATACACACAATATGCCAACACACACACTCTACCATGTGAATACATACATATGGTGTGCTCCCTCACAGGCTCACCTACACCACACTGTGTGTGCACAGTGTTCATCCACAGTATGCGTACGTAGATGTAGAGCGCACCAAGACACTTTGTGGCCCCCACACAGAGTGCACAAATGGCATGTGCACCTAGAGTGCACCACACAAATCGACATGCCAGCATGTGCACACCCAGCTGTGCACATACATACAGTGTGCACCACGTGGGTATGCTGGACTCAACCCACTCACGCATCACTGCTTGCCTGCCATGGCTGTAACCAGATTAGCTCTTCAACACCCAAACATGTGCAGAGAGCTACCAAGATGATCAGGGGACAGGAGCAACTCCCTTGTGAGGAAAGGCTGAGAGACCTGGGCTTGTTCAGCCTGGAGAAGAGAAGGCTGAGGGGGGATATCATCAATGCTTATAAATACCTGAAGGGCGGGTGTCAGGAGGACGGGGCCGGGCTCTTTTCAGTGGTGCCCAACGCCAGGTCAAGGGGCAACGGGCACAAGCTGGAACACGGGAAGTCCCACCTGAACATGAGGACAAACCCCTTCCCTGTGCGGGTGCCAGAGCAGTGGCACAGGCTGCCCAGAGGGGCTGTGGGGTCCCTTCCCTGGAGACATTCACTCCCCGCCTGGACGCGGTCCTGTGCCCCTGCTCTGGGTGTGCCTGCTCAAGCACAGGTTGGACAGGATGATCTCCAGAGGTTGCTTACAATCTCTACCAGTCTGTGATTCTGTGATACTGCCTGGAGTAATGTTCTCTGGTGTATGTCTCTTGGGAAGGACCTGGCAGCAAACGGCTACAGAGCGCAGGGTGGCAGTGAACTTCCCAGAAAGGCTATGATGCCACACTTGGTTTTTTCCTGCTAGCTGTTAGCAGGCAGTGCTCAGAGCCAGGTGCTGCTGCCTGCCATGGGGCCTGCACCCCCTCATCCCGCAAGCAGAGCATTCGGCGGGCGTCTGACAGGGGTGTCCAGTCCCACCTTCTGCCTCCTTGCCTGCTTGGAACCCTCCATGGTTCCCCCCCCAACCCAAGAGACCACCGTGCACAGCACCTGGAACCAGCAACTGTGTGACATCAGCCCTGGGGCCAAGGGCACCACAGGCAACATGAGTACTGCAGGCACTACGTTGGCTGCTGCACTGGTGGCAACAAGACCTTGGTCCTTGCAGCTGCCACATGCCACTGGCAGTGATGAATTTTCTCCCCCTCCTTGCCCTGCTGGTCGTGTGCTGGCCTGTGCATGGCACATGGGGCAACTGTGGGTAAGTGGACCGAGGCTCTTGAGCAACCCTTATGGGGTTCACTGCAGGGTGCCTGCTTGTCCCCCATAGCCACACCACAGCTTCCCAAAGCCCATGTGGGAGCCTTGGTTCCTCGCCAGCACACAGGCTGCTTGCACAACTCGTCTATGGGGTGAAAGCACAAACGGGTGGACAGATGCATGCCCCGCGGCATTCCTAGCCCTGCTGTCCATGCAACCAACGCCTTGTGGGGAGGGAAGATGGCTGACCTTCAGCCTGAACAGCTGTGAGCCGTTCAGCAGGACAGTGATGAGTTCCTGCTTACAGAGGGACCTGCGGGTTCTGGCCCATGGCTTCTCACTACGGCACATTGCACACGTGGGTGTCACGGGTGCCCAGCCAGCAGCCTGTCCCTGGATGGTCAGCATCCAGGATCCCTGGAAAATAGGCATGGGGCATATGTGTGGACGGTCCCTCATCAGCCCACAGTGGGTCCTCAAGGCAGCCCACTGCTTCACTGAGGCCAGCTATGGAGGTCCAGGGAACAGGGATATCCCCACAATGCTAGCAGGTGCCCTGTGCCCAGCACCACGTGCTACTCGCATCCTGTTTCCTTGCAGTATACCCAGTGCCTGGGCAGTCCCAAGCCCAGCTGAAAGGCTGCTCAGGAGAAGGGTGGGCTCATGCTGCTACTTCCTAGCAGCTTCCAGCTCAACATTTCTCAACAATTCTTGAGTCTAAGGCATACTATGGCAGTCGCACCCTCCATAGCGCTGTTTTCCTCTCTCCCCTCTGAAGCAGAAGGCAGGGAGCTGCTGGGCTGCTGCAGCACATGGCTTTGCTCCCTCTGACCCCTCTCTCCACCTGCCACCTAGGCACATCACGATGTGGCGTGTGGTCACTGGGGCAACCCAGTTGACTCAGTGGCGCCCTGAGGCCCAAGTGCACAATATTAAGTGGCTACTGGTTAAAAAATGCTACAGTAGTATCTCGGAGAAGAATGACATTGCCTTGCTGCAATTGGACCAGCCTGTCCAGTGCAGCTAACACATATAGCTTGCCTGTGTGCCCGAGGCCCGGCTCAGCATGTCGGAGCTGACAACCTGATGCATCAGTCGCTGGAGTTCCATGACTGCAAGATGTGAGTTCCCAGCAAGTACTCGTGTCCTGAGTGCAAGCTTGGCACGCTGGGTGGATGGCTTGGTCTTCCGGCCAGCAGAGGCAAAAGCCAGAATCAGGCTGTGGGGACATATGCATGTAGAGAGATGGGACCCAAAGCAAGACAGAAGGGAAACACTGGTACAGTGCCTCTTGAGATGCAAAGCCAAGCCCTAGGGAAGGGGCTTGCCCAGAGACAACTGGCAATGAGCTGCTGGGTGTTAACTCCTCTCTGTGCTCACAGACGGAGGATCAACTGATGTCCTGCAGGAGGTCAAGGTCCGCCTCATTAACGTCAACCTCTGTAACAGCAGCTGGTGGTACAGACAGGCCATCCACACCCACAACCTGGCAGCCCATAGGTCCAGATCCCAACCCTAGAACATCTGTCTTCCACACATCCAGGATCACTGTGCACAGATGAGAGAGAGCCCTACCTTACAGGCCCACCAACCCCTCCCAGACAAGGTTCTGTAGGCTCCAGCATCTGAACAGAGCCTTTCTGTGCAGTGAATTAGCTCTGGCAGGTGCTGTGAGAAAGAAGCAAGCCATAGTGCTGAAGTGACTACCCAACACAACCTTAATCGTCTCACCTCTATTGCAGGGTGACAGCGGTGGTCCTCTCATGTGCAAAGACAATGGTGACTACTTCTGGCTTGTTGGAGTGACCAGCTGGTGGAAAGGCTGTGCAAGAGTAAAACAGCCCAGAGTCTACACCTCCACTCAGCACTTTTATGACTGGATCTCGGCACAGATGGGATTGTGCCCAGCAGTAAGGGCGACTCCAACATCACAGGCATGGAGTCATCTTCTCACCGCCTCAAGCCCCTTTCAGAGGCCAAGGCCAATACCAACGCAATCGAGCAGGTTTATACCCTGCCCATTTCCACACCAGAAGCTGGTGGAATTCTTTAATCTGCTGCAGGAGCTCCTGCAGGTCCTAAGGGAGGAAAAAGGCTTGAGCTGCAGGACAAACAGGATCCAAGGTATGCTGCAAGCAGGCTGCAGTGTACCACGACCATTCCTTCTGGGGCAATGCCTGCTGATCCAAAGGCAGCCTTAGTGTCTAAGGCCTGCTCTGTCCTGCCCATGCTTCTCTGAGTGCGCATAAATGCTGAAGTTGACTTAGTTCTTGAAATAGAGTTGCTAATTTTCACAGCTAACCATGCTTCAGTCCAGTTCAGTTTCCTGTGTAGTGCAAGGCTGTCCATGCCCAGCACCTAGAAAATGAGGCTCCAGGCAGACAGTAGCACCCAAAAGGAGTCACTCAAAAGGGCTAAAACTGTGCCAGGTCAGTGAGGAGGGTGCTCAGAGCCACCAAGGGATGGAGAAGACTGGCACATTGAGACTAGAAAGAGGATAGGAGTAAATTATGTGATGTGCAGACAACTTTGAGGAATGCATTAAGGCACACGAGCTGATGATTAAGGCCTGATGTAAGCTTCAACTAACTGAACAGACCATGGGAAACTCCTGAGAATGAGAAATTACTGACCATAGCAAAGAGGGTGAGAAGCTGACAGGAGTTACAGTGCCAGGAAGAAGAGCCCTATTTCATGGGTAGTTAAGGGGGACTGATGTGAGAGGTGGCCACACTGCACTGATAATTGAAGGAAGAGTTGGGGTCATTTTGGGGAGAGGAATCTGGCAGGGACAGCAGTACCCATGAAACTGCATCAGTAATGCCATGGAAGTCCAAGATGACCTAGCTAACAGCACCTGTAACACCAAATCTATACACAGGCGTGGCAAACCTGTGAACAAGGGAGAAAAAACTACCAGGGGTATGTCCCTTTGTTTAGGAGGAGACAACAGTGGAGAAAGGGAGGAGTCAAGGAAGATGAGGGGGATGTACAAGCATGGAAAATGGGGAGAAGGAGGGATAAAGGAGCTAGTCATACATAAGCAAACTGCTGGTTAGTTTGCTTGTTTGACTGAGCCCTGCACCTAATTGCCACAGTCTGTCCTACCTTCTTTTTCAGAGCTATTCCAAATCCATTTCTGTGTGGTCCCACTGTGTACCCAGTGCGGGGACAGGTCCAGAGGCCTGGCTGCTAGCAATGGCAGAACAGGACACAGGTCATAGGGACCCAGCAGCTAGAAACACTGAGTGTCTAGGGCCAGCTACTGGTGGGAGTGCGGTGTGCATGTGCAACTCACTACAAGTGAAGTTGAAGCTGGACTAGCTCACAACCAAGAGGAGATAAAGACCTAGAAAGACTCAAGGTCCGTGCCAATGCCTATGTAAGTAGCTTGACATCCAGCCACAGGTTTTAATTGAACTTAATTCCCATGCTAATATTTAAGGCACCTGTGAACATGCTGTGCTTGCGAATCTAGGGAGTGGGGGGTGTGTGTGGTTTTTTGACTACTGATCATCAGTCCTGATCAGGTGAAAAGGAAGACAAGGACTGAGTTGTGTTTTTTTGTGCTAAGTGGGTGCTGGTAAAGGTACTGTTCTGTCTATGTTTATCCATTTCGCCAGTCATGCCAGTGAAGTATGTGTGCACGTTCTTGAATGTGATCTGGCTCTTTGGAAGACAAACTAAGTCTCCGGTACCTGTGCATGGAACAGCAGTCACACGACCCATTGAGCTGAGATGGGAGAAACCTCCTGGGAACAAGAGTCCTCCCAGTTCAGCTCCATCTCTTCTGCAAGGAGACGTTCTCTGGGAGGAACATGGGCTGGAAAGAGCGTGCACACACACAGAGCATACACAGAGTATATGCACAAAAATGCTGTTCATGCACACACTGCATTCACACACAGGGTGCATGGAGACACACATGGGGTACGAACAGAAGATGCAATGCACACCGAGAGTGTGTGCACTCCCATACTCCAAAGCACATGTCCTGAACACAGAGTACAATGCGCAGTGTTCACATACACAGAGAGTGCATGCCTATGATCAGAAGATGGAACACCTCTCCCATGAAGAAAGGCTGAGAGAGTTGGGGTTGTTCAGCGTGGGGAAGAGAAGGCTCCAGGGAGATCTTATTGCAGCCTTTCAGTACTTAAAGGGGGCTTGTAAGCAAGATGTGGACATACTCTTTGGTAGGTCATGTTGTGATAGGGCAAGGGGTAATGGTTTTAAAGTAAAAGGTGGTAGATTTAGACTAGATGTAAGGAAGAAATGTTTTACAGTGAGGGTGATGAAACACTGGAGCAGGATGCCTAGAGATGCCTCACCCCTGGAAACATTCAAGGTCAAGTTGGACTCTGAGCAACCTGATCTAGTGAAGATGTCCCTGCTCACTGCAAGGGGGTTGGACTGGATGACCTTTAAAGGTCCCTTCCAACCCAAACTATTCCATGATTCTATGATATGCATACCTGGCTGGTGCGCACGCCCACACAGTGTGTGCACGCATACACAGAACATGCACATGGGCAGTGCATGCACACCCTACAGTATGCATGCATATGAAATGCACCCACCCCCACATCCTGCATGCATGCACACAGTGCACACCCACCTATCTGCCCACAGGCATGCTCACAGCATACACCCAGTGCACATGTAGAATGCACCTCCCACGGGTGCACATGCAAACTCACTTGTCCATACCTGCACATATACACGTCCATGCATACATACACACATGCAAGCATAAACATGCGTGCACGCACACACACAAAGTGTTGCACCCACACAAACATACAGCCCACTAACACCCTACATGCTCATGAGCCACTCACAGGGACACAGCCTATCACACCCACCCCTGCCTGTTCCCACCTGCGCCTGGCCCAAACACATCTTTCAGCATGTGCTCCCACAGCACTGTAGCAGTCACTTGGGCCTCTCCTCCCATGCCCGGCCGTGTGGACACTGTTGATCCACATGTCCTACCTATGCCCACAGGTGCCTCTGCATGTTGGGACAGTCACGCTATGCTTTGCTCAGTTTTCTGCAGCCGAGTTACCTGCACACAGTGTACATGGACCCATACCTCCTGCCCTGTTCCTCGTCTGATCCCTGAAACCGTCCACACTCCATGCACCCCCCTCCCCCCAGATCTCCGAGCTGCAGCTCTTCTCCCCTCAGCATCCTGACTGCTAGCCACCAGTGCTGATTCCTGTGGCCAGACATTGCACAGCAAGCACTGCCATGCCCTATGAATGAAGTGGGTTCCATGAATTATGCATCAGTTTCGCCTCCTGCTGCAGTACCAGCCTCTTCACTCTGCCTCCTGGCCCTGAATAATTGATGGCAGTGAGTACAGCAGCAGCAGCAGCGCCAGCATCCTTCGTGTGCCAGGGGCCAGGCCATCAGGAAGCATGGGGCTAGACGTGCAAGAAGGCCAGGGGCTATGGGGACAGTCTGAACTATGGGGGACAGGGACCAATGGAAAGCAGAGTTCACTGGCACATTAGGAAGTGGTTGTAAAAGTGGGATGGGTCTTAAGAAATGCTGACTAGTAATAACAGGAAAATCCAGAACAGTTTGATCACAGAGGCTGCGTGCAAAAAACAGGCACATCTACATAAGAACATCCAGAGTAGGATGTAAGCCAGCCTTACCCCTGCTTTGTCTTTGGGCTGAAACTCCTCACCTCTGCCTGCTGTGTGATTAATCCTAGACCACCGCCACTGTGCCTGTGCTTGTACACAACCTCTGGTCTTGCCTTACTCTTATTTTGGATAAACTGAACAAACTGAGGTCTTCAGGACATTAGACCTCCTTTCCTTTCTGTGCCTGTCTTCCAGACTTACTCTGGTTTTCAAAAGCAGACATAGCAATAGGGTACAGCCTTCCCCAGGGGTAGGACCTCCCGTTTTTCTCCTCATTCTGCTTATCACCCCCTTCCACCAGACAATTGCTTTTGCTCTTTGCACTGTCCCTTTCTCACTCTGATTAGAAGTCACTGATCTGCAGGATATGGGCTCCTATGTTCAGGAACAACGAGCAGTCCTTGAGCCTGAACATGAAACTCTGCCATTGCTGTATGAAAACATACTGTGCTTGCAAAGTGCCCAGGCTCCCATAGGACCTGACCTGCCCCAAACGATGCCACGTTCCCTGCCTGTCCCACAGGATTTTGTACTCTGTGTGCATCTGGAGAAAAGCAGCTTCGTTTGTGCTTCCAGCAGCTGGGAAGCTAGGAGCGGTGCCTTGAGCTGGTGGCGGGTGCCAGCCACAGGAGAGGGGCAGGGGATGTCCAGCCAGGCCACCTAGCGCCTAGCAGAGCAGACATCTGCTCGCAGCCACACGCCCAGGTGCCCGTCTCCTCCCAGGGCAGCCTCACGGTTTCCCAGTCTCAGCCCCAGTGTGGCTGGGAGCAGGCTGCGTGCCGGCAGGCGCGAGGCCTCTCCCCGCAGAGCCCAGGGACTAGATGCACGGGTGGAGTCCGCAGCCCCCGGGCCTGAGCAATGCCGAGGGCGGTTCTGTAGGAGGCTCCTGTTGTTAATAAGCCGCCCTCGCCCGCCGCACCTCGGGGCAGGCCCGGATCCCAGGAGGCCGCCTGCACCGAGCACAGCGGTCCGGGAGCCGAGAGGGACCGACACCACCACCAGGTACGAGCCGGCGCGGCTTTCAATTGCCGCCCCGCCACGGACTACAACTCCCGGCATACCCCGCGGCAGTTCTGGGTCACGTGGCTGTCCGCGCGGGTCAGGTGGTCGCCCGCGGCGGCTTGGTGGAGAGTTGCCGGCCCTGCGCGGCTGGAGCCGTGACGGGGCTGTTGGGGCGCCGCCGCCGCGCCGCACTCGGAGCGGAGCGGAACGGAACGCACGGCGGGCGGGCGGCGCTGTACCCCGTGCTAAGCGCCTGTATCGGCGGGCTGCAGGGCCTCCCCGGGCCGGCAGCGCCATCGCCATGGGGCCGCGGGGCCGGGGCCTGCCGTGGGCCCTGGTGCTGCTGGCCTTGCGTGGAGCAGCTGGCGCCCCCCCCAGCTTCGTCCTGTTGCTGGCGGACGACTTGGGCTTCGGGGACCTGGGGAGCTACGGGCATCCTTCTTCGGCCACGCCCAACCTGGACCGAATGGCTTCCCAAGGGCTGCGGTTCACCAACTTCTACAGCAGCTCCCCCGTGTGCAGCCCATCCCGGTATGTGCCCCACTGCTCCCGCACCGCTGGCTGGCCACTGCTGCAGGGCCCCGGGGCGGGGACGGAGGAAGCGTTGAGACAGCGCTTGGCACCCAGCTAGGGAGCTGTAGTGCTGGGAGGAATGGGTGGTTGATAAACCTGCTGTGTCTCAGGAGGCCCAAAGGTCCGGCTGTTTTATGAGGGGACTGACTGTGTGTTGCAGCAGGCAGAGGAGGTGGCAGTGGCAGCTGTGGGCCAAGCTGCCAGGTCCTGAGGAATGAGGCACCCTCTGTGGAGACTGAGCACCACAACCTGCGCTGCGTCCAGTGTGATGCCTTTCTCCTCTCTCTCTTTCAACTCTCACCTGTAGGGCTGCCCTGCTGACTGGCCGTTTCCAGATGCGCTCTGGGGTTTACCCCGGTGTGTTCAACCCAGACTCACGGGGAGGCCTGCCACTGTCTGAGGTCACCATTGCAGAGGTGCTGAAGGCTGAGGGCTATGCCACAGCCATGGTTGGCAAGTGGCACCTTGGCTTGGGGATTAATGGCTCCTTCCTGCCCATCCACCAGGGCTTTGACCACTTCTTGGGGGTGCCCTACTCCCATGACCAGGTGAGAGGCCTGTCAAACCCTGAAGGGTCTCCCGTAGCTGGCTAGGGAGAGTGGCTGAAAGATGAAGCTTGCTTGAGAGCACATAGGCTGGGTTCATGCTGGGCAGATGGGTGTGGGTGGCTGCAGGCTGGGGAGACAGACGCTGGTGGGGAAGGTCCATCTCTGAGGTGCTCCTGTGATAGGGCAGTTTTGTGGAACATGGGTGGCAGCTGTGTGTGGAGACATATACTCTTTGTCGAGGGAGGGAGGGTCACCTTCTGGGCTACAAAGAAACATCTGAATTGCTGCCAGGAGAAAATTATGTTGGGGTAGCATGGTCCTTGGACAGTTCTAGGGTGGGCACAGACCCCTGGGCCTCTGGGAGTGGCTGCCCAAAGGGTGCCTGTAGGACCCAGTGGTGGGCTGTTGTGAGACTCTCTGCTCCCTTCCCCTCACTGCTCTGCAACATGGGTAAAGACAAAGTGTTACTTGTTCTCTCCAGGGCCCCTGCCAGAATCTCACCTGCTTCCCACCCGACATCAAGTGTTTTGGGACTTGTGACCAAGGCTTAGTGCCCGTCCCGCTGCTCTGGAACCAGAGCATCGTGCAGCAGCCGGTCTCCTTCCCTGATCTGGTGCCACTCTACAACAAATTCTGCCGGGACTTCATCGCTGACTGTGCCCGACGAGGCCTCCCCTTCCTGCTCTACTATGCCTCCCATGTAGGAGGGGGGGAGGGCTGTTCTGGGCCCAAGGGTGGGGAAGGGACCCTTTGCCCTGCAGGGAGGCATATCAGGTCCTGCAGCCCCAGGACTATTGCTGAGCATTCAATACCTGCCCCTGCATGACCTGGGATTGCTGTTCCCACACCCAGGTCTTGTGGCAGCACCGTTCTGATGTCCTTGTGCTGCTTCTTTTCTGGAGCTTTGCCTGCTTCTCTGGGCCAGGAGTCCACCTAGGAGAACTTCCCACTCTGCACTACATCCTCTCCTGGGACTCAGCTCCTTTATGCCATTTCTGAGAGATGTTTCTGAAGCTTGGGGACAAGCCTTCTCTCATCTCATGAGTATTGTCACATATCTCCAAGTCCTAGCTGGGGTGCTTACTGTCCCTGGGTGATCTGTCAACAAGATGCAGCTCTGGGAGTTTCTGTAGCAGTCTTATCTGCCCTTTCTGCAGCATACACACTACCCCCAATTTGCAAGCCAGGAATATGCAGGGCAGTCACGGCGTGGACCATTTGGTGATGCACTCTTGGAGTTTGATGGCTCGGTGGGACAGCTGCTGCAGGCACTGCAGGAAAATGGTCTTGCAAACACGACCTTGGTGTTTTTCACCTCTGACAATGGGTGAGTGGGCTCAGCGGGGGAACTTTGCCTCTGATAAGATTCTGCTGCCATGGTATAGGGGAGCTGGCATGAGGCATTGGTTGGCTGGGGCAAAAAGGACGTGATGGGCATTGGCAGGTGAGATTCCAGTGACCTGAAGCGAGGCAAGAGGTGGACGCTGCTCTGGAAAGGGCCCAGTGCATGATCTGCTCCTTGTTCCCATGACTCACCTGTGCCCCCCTCCTCGAGGGCAGAAACCTCACAGGTTCAGGCCATAAGCATGCAGTAGCCCAAATATACCCTGATTCCTTTCATGTGTGAGTGGCATTGGTCTCTGGTGCCCTGCTTAGGCATCTCACACACCTTAGCTTCTTCACCTGCCCCAGGCCTCCTGCCTCACAAGGCTGAGAAGGATGGCAGTGTCACTTGCTAGCTCCATGCCTCTCTTGTCATGGTCCTACTGGCAGCTTCAGGGAAGGGGTAGTGTGAACCTGTGAAACTGATGGTAGGTGGTTCTCTCTTACAGCCCTTCCACCATGCGTATGGCACGTGGAGGCAGCTCTGGCCTTCTGAAGTGTGGAAAGGGCACGACATACGAAGGTGGCATGCGGGAACCAGCAGTGGCTTATTGGCCAGGCCGTATCACTCCAGGTGAGACTTGGCACTGCTTATGCCCTTTGCATGCCAATGCCAGCCAAGACGGGGTGTCATGGCAGCTTGGATGCCCTGGGACAAACAGAGGGTAGGAGAGTAGTGAGAATGGCAGGGGTGGGAGTGGGGTCAGGTGCTTGAACCTCTCCTTGTGCCTTGCTGTGGTGGGTGACAGGAGTGACGCATGAGCTGGCAAGCACCCTGGACGTCCTGCCAACCCTGACTACCCTGGCTGGAGCAGTTCTTCCCAAAGTTGCCCTGGATGGCTATGACCTGACTCCAGTGCTGTTTGGGACAGGGAAGGTGAGTGCTGTGGGCTGGTTTGGCTGGCATTGTGCATGAAGGCTGGGTGTGGGGCTGGAGCTGTGTGCCTGATGAATAGAACCAGCAGAGTTCAGAGGGAGATCCATGAGGTGGGACCTTTTGTC
This sequence comes from Phalacrocorax aristotelis, assembly GCF_949628215.1. Lineage (NCBI taxonomy): Eukaryota > Metazoa > Chordata > Aves > Suliformes > Phalacrocoracidae > Phalacrocorax > Phalacrocorax aristotelis. The sequence continues at coordinate 219,055,527 of NC_134276.1, forward strand.
TGGCCTGGATCATGCCATGGAGTTCCTGGGCTTCACCAGGCTGCTCAGCTCTTAACACCTGCAACATGTTGCTAAGCCAAACCCTGATGGCTGAAGTGGATGGAAAGAGACCCAGTAGCTTTGAGTAGGGAGCAAACAGGGTGCTGCTGCTCATCAGCTTCCCCCCTCTCTGGCCATGTTCTGGCTGTATCAGGGCTCCTGTGTGACCCTCTGGAGTGTCTGCCTGGTCCGTTCCAGGCTCTTCTTCAGCCTTGTGGCTGCACAGGTGAGCTGTACTCTGCTGCTTCCCACAGAGTCCCCGTCAGATGATGTTCTTCTACCCACCATCTCCTGATCCGCTGCACGGTCCCTTTGCTGTCAGGCTTGGGAAATATAAGGCCCATTACTTCACACAAGGTTAGTGTTGCCTCCTCTCCTCTGTGTGGGCAGCTTTGTTGAGGTTCTGTATGGTTTTGCTGTCTAAAGCTCAAAGAGAAGAAACTGAGCTACACCTGGGGATTTCTTTTGCAGGTTCCTTTCACAGTGATACGACCCCAGACCAGGCCTGCCATGGTCTGACCCCACTGACTCCTCACTTGCCCCCACTGCTCTTTGACCTGGAGTCAGACCCAGCCGAGAACTATGATCTGCTGCAGAGCGGTGCAGGGCCGGAGGTTCTGCAAGTCCTGAAGGAGATCAAGCTGCAGAAAATGCTTTTTGAACAGCGCATGGAGTTTGGGGAGAGCCAGATCAGGAAGGGCAGGGATCCAGCTCTGCAGCCCTGCTGTGTACCAAACTGCACTCCTAAGCCTTCCTGCTGCCACTGCTCCTAGCCTCTTACTGCTCCATCTTCTTCAGTTACTCCACACTGGAACCTTACCCCATACTCACCAGGCCTCCCCTGCCCCCAACTAACCAAGCTCAGCCTTAGAGCTACCCTGCAGTGGTGGCTCAGTGACGCCTCTGACTAATGGAGTGCTGGGGTAGCAAACTGTGGGTTTGGGAGATTACCAACCCTGCTAGGAGTGCAGGTCAATGGACCCTGTGCTCTGTGTTGGATGTTCAAGCTGAGGCCTCTTAACAGAAACCCTGACTTGCTCAGGGAGGGACCATGATACAGCATCATTTCCAGAGCCAGAACAGCTCCTTTCAAACCATGATCAAGATGAAGCAAAGGGTATGCTCCCGTGTCCAGAGATCCCAACTCAACTGGAGGCATGCTGTGCATCCTGGTGGGAATAGAGCAGGAGCTGCAGCACCATCACTTGTCAGGGGCCAAGAGCACAGCAAGATAAGATTGGGATGGATAGTCCTGGCAGCTTCAGAGACAGGACCTTGTGCAGCTCGTGCAGGGGGGATGTGCCTAGATGGGAAGCAGCTCAAGCACCTCCAAGTCCTTCATGACTCCAGGAGGTGGAGATGTGGCCAGTGTGGCTAGTGGCACGTGTGGCCCCCTTGTAAGGTCTGTGGCTGCTGGGGATGATCAATCAGGTGGGCTGCAACCACATGCCATCCACATGACTGAAAGGGTCTCTCTTTACTTGCCTGTGAGCTAGTCAAGCTTCACCTTGACTTGTAGGGAATTGCACATGCACACAGCACTCCTACCAGTAGCTGGCCCTAGGCACTCAGTGTTTCCTACTGGGGGACTTAAACCACCCTGACATCTGGAAAAGTAGCATGGCAAGCTGTAGGCGATCAGGAGATTCCTAGAATGTGTTGAGGATAACTTCTTGAGCCAGGTAATAGACAGCCCTACCCAAGAGGATGCGATACTAGACCTGATCGTCACCAATGCAAGTGAGCTCATTGGTGACATGAAGGTTGGAGGCTGCCTGGGCTGCAGTGATCACGTATCCCTCAAGAATTCACACTCTTGAGGAATATGGGGAAAGTGAGGAGTATAGTCAGGACCCTAAATTTTAAGAAAGCAGACTTCAAGCTCTTCAAGGAGTTAGTCAGCAGGACCCCTGGGAAATGGTCCTCTGGGACAAGGGAGCAGAAGAGAGCTGGCAGATCTTTAAGGCACGTGTTCCATACAGCACAAGAGCTCTCAATTCCCAGGTGTAAGGAATCAGGCAAGGAAAGAAAGAGTCCAGCATGGCTGAATTGAGACATGCTGGTCAAACTAAAGAGCAAGAGGGAACTGCACAGGCAGTGGAAGCAGGGACAGGTATCCTGGGAAGAGGATAGGGACACTGCCTGGTTGTGTAGGGATTGGGTCAGGAGGGACAAGGTGAGTCTGGAGCTGAATTTGGCAAGGGATGCAAAAAATAACAAGAAGGGCTTCTACAGGTATGTCAACCAGAAAAGGAAAGTCAAAGAAAGTGTACCCTCCATAATGAACAAGAATAGTGGCCTAGTATCGAGAGATGAGCAGGCTGAGGTACTCAACAACTTTTTTGCCTCAGTCTTCACTGATAACCTCTCTCCTCACCCCTCCCAAGCTGATGGACCACAAGATGGGGACAAGGGGGGTAAAGCCCCTCCCACTGTAAGGGAAGATCATGTTTGTGACTGCCTGAGGAACCTGGATATACACAAGTCTATGGGACCTGGTGAAATGCATCCCAGAGTCCTGAGGGAACTGGCTGATGTAGCTAAGTCACTCTCCATGACATTTGAAAAGTCATGGCAGTCAGGTGGAGTCCCTGGGGACTGGAAAAAGGGAAACGTTGTGCCCATCTTTAAAAAGGGTGGAAAGGAGGACCTGGAGAACTACCATCAAGTCAGCCTCACCTCTGTTCCCAGAAAGATCATGGAACAGATCCTTCTAGAAGCTAGGGCTGCTGTGAGGACCCACTGTAGGCTGATGAGGGACTGTCCGCACATATACTCCGTGCCTGTTTTTCAGGGATCTTGAATGCTGACCATCCAGGGACAGGCTGCTGGCTGGGCACCCGTGACACCCACGATGTGCAATGTGCCGTAGTGAGAAGCCATGGGCCAGAGCCCGCAGGTCCCTCTGTAAGCAGGAACTCATCACTGTCCTGCTGAATGGCTCACGGCTGTTCAGGCTGAAGGTCAGCCATCTTCCCTCCCCACAAGGCGTTGGTTGCATGGACAGCAGGGCTAGGAATGCCGCGGGGCATGCATCTGTCCACCTGTTTGTGCTTTCACCCCATAGATGAGTTGTGCAAGCAGCCTGGTCAGTGAGGGTGCAGTGGAAGGGAACACAGATCACAGGAGGCTAGAGGTCTTTGGGACAGAAGTTGTCACAGAGTGTCTTCAGCCAGCTACTGGTGGGACCCGTTTGTTTGTACAATGCATGGGTGAGCTTGAAACTGGACTCTTTCTTGACCCAGGAGACACAACTCTAGAAAGACCCAAGGTTTGCACCAATGACTGGGTAAGGTGCTTGACATCCAGCCACAGGTATTGCGTGGACATAATTTCCATACTGTTATTTGAGGCATCTATGAACAGGCTGTGTTTAAGACTCTGGGGAGTGAAGGTGTGTTTATGTTTCACTAGTAACCATCCAAAACTGATCATCTGGAAAAGCAGAAGATGACTGGATTGTGGTCATGATTATGTAACTGGTGGTTACATATATACTTGGGTGCTGGTAAAGGCATTGCTCAGTCTATGTCAATCTGGTTTGCCTTTCACATTAATTGTGTAAGTATGTGTGTCTGTGTATGCAGCATAACTCTCTTGAACACATACATGGGAACAGTGGCAGCAACATCCATCAGGCTAGGTTAGGACAAGCCTCCTAGGTGTGAGAGTCTACCTGATTCAGCTCTAGTGGACCTGAAAGGAGAAAGCCCCCATGTTCAGAAGACTACCAGATCTGGCTGCTCCATAACAGAGTGGGGAAGGAAACCCAGAGAAACCCTGTCGCAGAGATCATGGGGTGGACAGAGAGGCAGCACTGGCTAGGCTGTGAAAGCAATGGGAAGCGCTCACAGTTGGACTTGTGTAGGGTAACTGGACTGCCTTATAACAAAAGTGCGGGAAGAATGCAAGCTCAAAGCTTTATAAAAAAAAATTCTTTAGTGTTTGTTTTCTCCAATAGGTACCATTAAAGCATCTGGGCAGGACCTTTCCCTGCAGGTACATGGGCAGGACCTTTCCCTGCAGGTACAAGAGTGGCTTAGCTCTCCTGGCAAGCTTTCCCTTGAAGAAGCAGCCAGTAACCAGCAACTGTGTGGATACTCTCACCCTTTCCTTGACTGTGATGTGCAGTGGCTGGGGCCAAACCAAGGAAGGTCCTGCCCAGACAGTCTCCCACAAGAAGGGCAGAGGCCCAGCTGCCCATCACCAGAGCTTGCAGGGCACAAGAAAAATCACTTTCCTCTGTGAAGGCCGTCTCTATCTAGCCCCAGAAATCTAGAGCAAAGGGAAAAACTGACTCAGGGTCCAGGGCTTAGGCAGATGGGGGCTTCTCTTCAGGGCAGCTCTTCTCTTTATCCGACAAATTCTCACTCTTCTTCTGCAGGTCAAAGCTCTGGAAAGGAGTAGGACAAGGAACTACTGAGGAGCATGACAGCAAGTTACACTCTGCTGTGGTTCTTTCAAATTCTGTCTAGGGCACTGTGGGCTCTTCAGAGGGTCACCACCTCACCCCTTCCAACCTAGACACCATCAGCACACAAACCCATGGTGTCACCAGCATAAGGCAAATCTTGCGATGCCTGCAAAGTTTCACCCTTTGCCACAGGCTCTGCTTGCCCTGAGGGAAACAAGAGTGGTGCTGCTAATCACTTAGGAGGAGTGCAGTAAGTAGAGCCTTTCTTACCTCCAGTTCTCGCATGACCTCGTCCATGAAATCTCCTGAATTCTGTTTGTAAGCAACTGCCAGTTTGATAGCGTCGTTGAAGAGCTGATGAGGAGAATGCTTGTCACTCAAAGTAAGGAGCACTGGGCTTCTGTAACATGGAAACTGTTCCCACATCCCAAGGTAAAAAAAAAAACCAACAAAACTAACCTCTGCAACTGCCTATAGCTACCGGACCTCACAAGTAGTCAAACAGATGTACTAGCCCATTTTCTGCTCTCTGTGCCTACAGCAGTCTCCATGTCCTTGGTCTCTACAGAGGTCTCACGAATGCTGAGCCAAATAGCTATGTTTTACCTTCACTACATTGGTGCCATCTGCAGCAGACACAAAGTAAAAGGGCAAACTGAACTTCCGGGCAAAGTTGAAGCTTTTCTGGGTCACCTTCATATCCGCTGGGGACAAAAAAGGAGAAGTGGTGAGTAAGACATCACTGTAGGCAGAATGCCAACATTTGCAGGAGTGGTGGAACAGATGGAGACCAGGGCCCGATTTAGCTGTCAAGGCCTCCTCACTGTAGTACAAGGCTAGGAGAGTCCTCCCCAAAAGCTACAGCGTTTTAAAAGCAACAGCACCAGCAAACTGTTGACAAGAAGACACAAAAATAAAAGAATTCTTGTTGGTTTATCCATGGTGCTCGACTAAATTATAGATTCTGATGTACTACAAATACATAATGGTTTGCAGCTTAGAACATGTCAGTTCACTTTCTGTGTGACAACTATGACTGTTTTCCAGGCACATCCCTGACTTCTGCTGTGTGTCCACATGACTTGAACACCATTGCCAGTACTGGTCATGCCTCTCCCTCCAGTCTGGCCTTTCTAACCAGAACTTCCCACTGCCCTTATGCCATGTTACCTATAGTCCTGTGAGTCAAGGGCACACCCACAGTGTACAAATGACTCAACTGTTATATATATTCACTTAACAGGCAGTTAGGTCCAACTACCCCAACCTCAGTAGGCCAGAGCTTTATTTCACAAATCTACTGCGTATTTACAGGATGTGCTGACACAGCAGTAGCAACTCAAAAGTTTTGATAGACAGCCAGCACAGGAGGATGATTCCAGATGATCCTCCTTTCCTCCTTTTCTCACAGAAGCAACAGCTGAAGTAGTTCAGACTCCAAATGCTTGCCAGTGAACGCTGCCCAGGCAGCCGCTCCCTACCTCTTTGCAGGAAGCTGGATCAACTGTTCTGCAGACTGGGCCTGCATTAAGAGCTGTGGGCTGATCATTTCCTAGTGCGCATGGAAGACAGCAAATGAAGGCAAGGCAGAAGACTCTCTTGGAGCAGTGTCCACTCACACATAGAAAACTCTGAGCAAGACTCATCTACACAGAGGTTCTGTCTACAACATGGCTGTCAACACCAAGTCCATTTGCCTCAGACTTCCCATACAGTCTGTGCAATCAGCAGATTCAAGGCTGGCTTGACACATCCTACAGGAAAGGCTTTTATTAGGTACAATCAATCATGCCCTAACCACACCACCGAGCCAAATGAACTTCCATAGACTCCAGTGGGAGCCCACACACCTTATTCAGGTGCAGGCACCTATTCATAGCTGCAGTGATTTCTGCCATGAATGTCAGCAAGGAAGCCCATGTCTGACAATGTACCTGACAGAGAATAGCAGGAGGCTGTGGTCCTAAGGGTATGTGTTCTCTAGCTGATGCTGTGCCAAAACCTGATGCAACATGCTCTCTCACAGGATGTAGGAGACAGATCACAACCCAAATGATAGCAATAATGAATGCCTAGCTGGCATTCCTAAGAGGAGGGAATCATCCAGTCATCTGTAGAGGAAGGTGAACAGTTTTGCCAGCAAGTGTACTTACACACTTTAGCACAGAGGAGTCCCACAGAAACCTGCAGACTGAATTAGCAAGACAAAGGCAGTTACTGACTGTATCAGGGGAAGCCTCAAAATATGTTATGCTCTTTTTCCAGCAAGACATCCTGCAATTTTTGACTAGGTACTGATCCAATCAGCTTTTGGGTTCTTGCTGGATGAAATGGGCAGTGTGGTAAGGACAGAATTGGAAGGGCATCACTTGAATAAACTTTAACTGGATCAAATTTGTATTTTTAATTGCTAGTAAAACAAGGACAAGAACCTACAAGACAGTATGCAAGGTCAGTAGAGAAGCCAGCTATTCGTTTGCTAAAATACAGCCCTAAGGGACTAATACTCAAGAACTCATCTGGACCTAACAGATGAATGACATTCTTTCTCAGCCAGGTCAGAAGAGAATCACATCACAATCCTGAGAGACTGAAAGAAGATATACTCACCATCAATTTTGTTAGCCACCACAATGCAAGGAATCTCTGGGCGGAATTCTCTCAGCTCCTTGTACCAGCTGTTTAAGTTCTTGTAGGTGACCTTCCGCTGCACATCAAACACCTTCCAAAAAAGAACAAGCTAGCATGGGGCCAACAGCAGGACAGCTCCTGATCAACCCACTGCACTAAACACAAGTACAGAATCCAGAATTTCCCCAGGAGGACATCAACAAAGGAAACTGGCCTTCATTAGAAAGGATGAAAGAGAAAAGGAAGAATATCCAGCAAGCCTTGAAACATGCAGCCAGCCCATTTCTTTGCATGACACAGGAAACACTCCCTCATTTTCCTTTACATTCTTATTTTGTACTATGATGAGCACTCTATCACGCATGACAGTGAACAAACACTGGGAAAGATCTGGGAGGGTCAGATGTGAGGCTTCTCTATTTTAACAATTAAAATACTGATTCAGTTGACTGATGCTCACAAGTGATGAGAAATAGTGGAAAGTTAGAGCAACAGTACAAACCAAGAAACCTAAGCAGTTTGGAAGTCAGGAAACACAACTGATTTGAGCTAATAAATGGGAAGTGCAAAGTATAGGAAAATAGAAAGGCCAGAAGACCAGAGAAGAATGTCTTACGCAGTACCCCTGCAGAACATGTCAGAAGAGTTTTGGACTATGTAATCCAATAGTCACATCACAGAACAAGAAAGGAATGCCCTCTTCCTTGCATCACCTCTGACAGGACTGCTTCTAAATAAGTACCTTCAGTTGTACATATCACCTTACTGGAAGCACAGTGACAAAAGTAAGGAAAATTAGGAGACAGCAAAGCCAGGGAATACAGTAAGAGTGCTATCAGGAAAGAAAGGAGGGAGTTAAACATACCCAACTACACTGGTTTTATCTGGTGAGAGAAGAAAGAGCAATATAAGAAAGTTTTGTAAACCACTGGAAGACTCAAGAAATATAAGGCAGCATAATCATAAAAAGTAACATACAGGCCACGTGTCAACTGGGACTGTTATTAGTCAAAATTCCATCAGATCACAGCTGAGACACTACCCTTACCATGATACAAGCATGAGCCTTATGGTAGTAGGATGCATGCATGCTCTGGAACCTCTCCTGTCCAGCTGTGTCCCAGAAATCTGTAAGACACAAAAAACCCCAAGCTTAGAATGACACAACTTTCCAAGTTCTGTTTTCCTCACAACTTAAACCCAGGATGCAAAGCCCAGTCCATCTACTCAGGGTCACAAATTAGGTTTTATCTCACTAATCTGAAACATTCCAGGGCTAAGAGATTATGCAAAACTAGCACCTTTTCTGAGCTAGGATTAGCTATGAGTTGTGCTGACATTGAACATTGCTATATACATATTAGCAAAAGAGAAGTCATCAGTAGACAAGACTTATAAAAGACAGTAAGGCAAAGCTAGTCAATAGTGCAAAGAGTGATAACAATGTATGGTACTTTGTCACTAGATATGACAACAGGAAACAAAATCTAAATGTCTTCAAACAGCTTGATTTCTGACACAGTGATAAATAGCCAGGTGCCTGCCATAGGAAATGTTTCGCCTCCTTTCACAGACTGTCTAACTCTGCTCTTTCCAGGGGCACAACGTGTTCTAAAATTATGAAGGCTAAGTTAGCCTGAGACAGACTGGTCCCAATTCGTTAAGTGCTTTGTAGACTAGGAATCATGAAGCATACCTGAACAATCATCATCTTTTTCTGCTTGTGTGTCTCAGGTAGAGATCTCCCCTCCTCCTCTTACTAGATTCATAGGTTAATATTTGTGTCTTATTTGTTGTATAAATTTACACAGCTTCAATTAAGAACCACCAGATGTAGTTATACTTTTGTCAGCTAGACCTAAGCATGCCACTCCACCTAAAGCCAAATAAGCCACTTTCCCTAGTGTTTACTTGGCATTGCAATTAGTTTCTGACTGGATACTGCATCAGACTTGCAGGACGGTGACTTCTTAAACTGCCCAAAGTACAGACAAGTACTCATCAGACCACATTTGTGTTCATTTTGAGTAGTTTTGCTTAGCTTCTAAAACTGCCTGATCCTTTTAATGTGCCATTTCAGAATCCTCACTTACAAGGCAAAAAGGTGCCAGTGACCACAGCCTACTGAACATCCCTAAATTAACTTCCCAAACAATGTGGTAGCTGTCATGAGAGAACTTGCCATGGCTTATTGAAAACACCGCTGCTTTTATGACTAAATGCTCCAGATCTTGCCTGTCATAGTCCATGTCACTCCAGAAAATAAGAATTTATCAACTTTAAAATCCTTGGGAAAAATAAGAATCACAGAGTAAATAAATACACCACATTTTAATGCAATCCTAACTCTACCACATGGAATTTGGCAATGGCCACTAAGAATAGCTCAGCAGAGTAAAAATTAAACTAGAAGGGAAATGGTAATTCCACACAGTTTAAAGTCTTCAGATCAAACTATCTGCCTTTACAAATCACACTTCATGACAAGTCTCTGCAAGGTAGCTTATGTTCATAACAGGTGAAGAGAGAAGACACTATAAGCTCTTGTGTAACATAAGCCAGATGAATTACTTAAACTAGAGCAAGTTACTTAATAAAGTACTAAATCCATGTTAAGAATAAGGCCCTGACATATGAATCCACGCTTCTGCAAGTTGCCTTAATAGGAATTTCTGTAGATTTAGGAGTGAAGTTGAAGCTTGGAATAAAGGAGATATGATAGAGGGAAGGTGGCTTTATTTTTTTTTACTTGTCACGATCCTACTCTGTTACAATTAATTGTCAATAAATTAAATGAATTTCCTCAAGTCAAGTCTGTTTTGCCCATGATGGTAACTGGTAAGTAACCTCCCTGTCCTTACCTCAACCCACAAGCTTTTTCATCATATTTTCTCCCACTGTCCTTTTGAGAAGGGGGAGCGAGAGTGGCTTGGTGGGCACCTGGTGGTCAGCCAAGGTCAACCTACCACAAAGCTCCACCATTTTTCAATGCTTTCAATGAATCACAGAAAGAAGAATTGGACACAGGCTTGCTGTAGTGGCTTTAAAAAGGAGTCTTAGTGTAATGTTTCAAATTTGGGATGGCTATAAAATCTCTGAAATTAATATTGTAGTTTTATATCCAAAGATCACCTTAGCTGTTTGGAATACAGCCCTCTTCAAAGCTCACATTCAGCTAAACACTGTTCATCATCTTTCTTGCCTCCCAGGATGGTTTCTAATTCTTCCTATGAACTTATGTGGAACCATGTTATAAAACATCCCAGTTTACCCGCATTAGTTTACTATTGAAACCATCGTTACTAATCAGGTTAGGAACAATGCAACCAGCAAAATAGGTGGGTGACGGCTGAGCCCAGAGAGTAGTAGTGAATGGAGTCAAATCCGGTTGGTGGCCAGTCACGAGTGGTGTTACCCAGGACTCAGTGCTGGGGCCGGTCCTGTTCAATATCTTCATTGATGATCTGGATGAGGGGGTCGAGTGCACCCTCAGTAAGTTTGCAGATGACACCAAGCTGGGTGGAAGTGTCGATCTGCTGGAGGGCAGGAAGGCCCTACAGAGGGACCTGGACAGGTTGGATCATTGGGCTGGAGCCAACAGTATGAGATTCAACAAGGCCAAGTGCCGGGTCCTGCACTTGGGTCACAACAACCCCATGCAATGCTACAGGCTTGGGGAGGAGTGGCTGGAGAGCTGCCTGGAGGAAAAGGACCTGGGGGTGTTGGTTGACAGCTGGCTGAACATGAGCCAGCAGTGTGCTCAGGCGGCCAAGGCCAATGGCATCCTGGCTTGTATCAGCAATAATGTGGCCAGCAGGAGCAGGGCAGTGATAGTGCCCCTGTACTCGGCACTGGTGAGGCCGCACCTCGAGTACTGTGTGCAGTTTTGGGCCCCTCACTTCAAGAAGGACATTGAGGTGCTGGAGCATGTCCAGAGAAGGGCAACGAAGGTGGTGAAGGGTCTGGAGGACAAGTCTTATGAGGAGTGGCTGAGGGAGCTGTGGTTGTTTAGTCTGGAGAAGAGGAGGCTGAGGGGAGACCTTATTGCTGTCTACAACTACCTGAAAGGAGGTTGTAGCGAGGCAGGGGTCGGTCTCTTCTCCATAGTAACAAGTGATAGGGTGAGAGGAAATGGCCTCAAGCTGTGCCAGGGGAAGGTTAAGTTGGATATTAGGAAAAACTTATTCACTGAAAGGGTTGTTAGGCATTGGAACAGGCTGCCCAGGGAAGTGGTGGAGTCTCCATCCCTGGAGGTATTTAAAAGAAGGGTAGATGTGGTGCTTGAGGATATGGTTTAGTGGTGGACTTGGCAGTGATAAGTTAGCGGTTGGACTCGATGATCTTAAGGGTCTTTTCCAACCTTAACGAATCTATGATTCTATGATACTTCACTATATTACAGATATAAATTAAGAATTGCAGCATTTCCTCACTCAAAGTGATGATGTACACTGATAAGACTGATGAAGAACCATCTTTATCTTTGTATAATGTAGTTCAAACATGAACCAACTGAAAAGAATTCAGAAGAGCCATAAAGAATGACAAGAGATCTAGAAAACATGCCCTATGAGAAAAGGCAGAATAAAGTGAGGTTGTTTACCCTGAAAGAGAGAAGAAATAGAATCACAGAATCTCAGAGTCACAGAATGGTTTGGGTTGGAAGGGACCTTTAAAGATCATTTAGTCCAACCCCACTGGCATGGGCAGGGACATCTTTCACTAGATCAAGTTGCTCAAAGCCTTGTCCAACCTGACCTTGAACACTTCCAGGGATGGGGTATCGACCACCTCTCTGGGCAACGTGTGCCAGTGTCTCACTGCCCTCGGTGTAGAACGTTTCTTCCTTATGTCCAATCTAAGCCTACCTTCTGTCAGTTTAAAACCATTGCACCTTCTCTTGTCACTGCAGCACTTGGTAAAAAGTCTTTCTCCATCTTTCTTACAAGCCCCCTTTAAGTATTGAAAGGCTGCAGTAGTATCTCCCTGGAGCCTTCTCTTCCCCAGGCTGAACAACCCCAACTCTCTCAGCCTTTCTCCATAGCAGAGGTGTTCCAGCCCTCTGATAATTTTTGTGAACCTGCTCTAACAGGTCCATGTCTTGTACTGGGGATCCCAGAGCTGGATGCAGTATTCTGGGTGCGGTCTTGAGCAGAGCAGAGGCGGAGAATTGCCTCCCTTGACCTGCTGGCCATGTTTCTTTTTACGCAGCCCAAGATCAATTGGCTTTCTGGGCTGCAAGCGCACATTGCCAGCTCATGTCCAATTTTTCATTCACCAATAAATGGGTGTTCAAAAAATAAAAGAGTGTACAGTGTTCAAACATGTAGAAAGCTGGTGCAAACAGGAAGGGGAAAAAACACAGAACTAATTGGTTTACCTTGAATAAAGATTTGCATTAAGTATTAAAAAAGAAAGACTTCCAAGCAGTAAGAACCCTGGTATGTTGGAACAGATGGCCTCAGCAGTCTTTGTCCCTGGAAGTCTTTAAATACATAAAATACATATATATCAGTGAAGAGTATTATTAAGTAAAGAGTTTCCACTGTGCAGATGTTCAAGATGACCTCTCACAGTCCCTTTCAGAGCTGCAATACTCTGAAAACACAGAAACTGTAGTGATAAAGGCAGCAGTACAGAATACCAACTCAAACCACAGAATAAGATAATGGTTTTTTTGATCTGCCATCTGTAATACACGTTGAACAACACTCTGCTGTCAGAAGCTAGTTTACATAGGTTAAAGCGATAGTGGCATGAAAAAATAGAAAGTTAGCACTTGTGGTAGAACTGAAATTACACGATACTTGAGCACATGACTGATAAACAGATGACTGATAAAGCTAGGATGCTTGCAGTCTATCAAAAAAACTAACAAAGGTTGAGATAAAACAGGTGGTATTTTATGATGAGATCATACAGGATGGACATATCCAAAGAAATAATTTAAATATTCTATAAACTTGAAATATAGCAATTAGTACATACACCCAAAGTAATTAACCAGTCAAAAACACCCAATAAAAGGATGGCCAATGATAGGAAGGTTGTGTTAAAATATATTTTAAAAACAGCAGGTAAAATAGTAGATCTACTAAAGTAATCTATGGCATGGGTTTTTAGAATTGGTGCTGACAGGCAGCTAATCCCACTGTAGACTATTTTTTAATTAGCATATGATATATTTCTTCTCACTGATTTACTATATTGACAGAGTAAAGGCGTCTGAAGACAGTTTCATACTGCAGCTAAACTGATAAAATACCTAACTCAAGAAAGAGCAAGCCTGCTCTCTGCTCTTCCTTCCTCTGCCTGCGCGTTCCCACCTGCCCCTTTCACCAGCACTGGCGTGTATGAGCCTCCACGGTGAAATGTTTTAGGAGCTAAATGAGTAGAAACCCATTCTCTTATTTTGTTAGGGGTTAATGTGCGTGGTTAGCTCCCTGAACTGGCTTGACAATAGACAGGACTAGGCCCATAAGTGAACACTTGTGCTAGATAGGGCTAAAGGACTGCAACTTTCAGGGACAGCTAAGTTAGCTTCATGATAAAATTTAAATCTTAGTTAGCTTAGTTCCATCATGACGCTGCATCCTTTGACTAACAGCAATGAACACACCTAAATCGGGATTCTTCCAGCACTTACTTTGGCAGGTATTTGATTCCTTGAAAAAAGCACAGGTGATCTTTGACTTAGATATCCCCCTGCCTGGAAGTCAACTGTAAGATTAGTGGCATAGCTGAAGAACCTAACGACCGAACAGTGGTTTGGCCTTGCAGATGAGGGTAGGGCAGTGGCTATTGTCTACCTTTAGCACGGCTTTCGGCACTGTCTCCCGTGCGAGCCTCACAGAGGCCGCTTCCCTCTGTGCACATCGCCCTGTCCCCGGGGCCCCCGGAACACCTAGCAGGGCACTCCCCACTCACCCACGAGGACCGCCTGCCCGTCCACCCGAGCGCGGTGCTTGTAGAGCGTCAGGGCGAAGGTGGAGAGTTGCTGGGGGCGGCTGCGCCCGTGTTAAGGAGCCGACGGAGGAACACGTCCCCCCACTCCGCAGCGACCGCCGGCGCCGGGCCGGCCCTCGCTCCCCGGGCCGGGCCGAGCCGGGCCGCCCGCTCGCCCCGGCCGAGCCTCCCTCCAGCTCAGGGCGCAGGCCCCGGAGTACGGACGGGAGCTAAGGGGGCGCGGGCAGCGCACCACAAGGATACAAGCCGTCGAGCAGGAACCTCTCCAGCAGCCTGCGGGAAGAGCACCACACAGCCGTTAGGCCGCGGGACCGAGCCACCCCTCCCCTCCCCGCGGCGAACCGGCGGCGTGCCCGCGCGGCCACGCACTTGGACTTGCCCACGGCGCTGTCGCCCAGGCAGATGATCTTCACGGTCTCCTCAGCGCCGGCCGCGGCCTCATCCCGGGCCGACTCCGCCGCCGCATCCGCCATAGCACCGCCTCTGCGTCGCCGCTGCTACGCGACACGGCGGCCCGCGCCTCCGGCCCCGCCTCCTCTCAGGCCCCGCCCCAGACCCCGCCTCGGGCCCCGCGTCAGCCCCGCCTCCTCTCAGGCCCCACCTCATCTCAGGCCACGCCCCATCCCCGCCTCCCCTCAGGCCCCGCCCCAGCCCCGCCTCGGGCCACACCTCAGCCCCGCCTCCCCTCAGGCCCCACCTCGGGCCCCGCCTCGGGCCCCACCTCCTCTCAGACCCCTCCTCACGCTCCGCCTCAGGCCCCGCCTTCCCTCAGGCCCCGCCTTGCGGCCCGGCCCCGCCCCCGCCTCATGTACCACGGCCCCTCTGTGCGTCACCGAGTGTTCTGCCCCGCACTTTCTTCCCTTGTAGTGTGTCGCGCGCGCGACGTCCCGCCCACTTGTCGTCACCAGCGCGACACCGCCCGGCGAGGCGGACGCCATGGCGGCTGTGACGCGCTCCGGGCGGCAGCTGCAGCTGACGCTGGCGTTGCTGAAGCCGGACGCTGTGGCCCACCCGCTGGTGCTAGAGGTGAGGGCTGGGAGAACCGGACCGGACCGGACGGCCTCGCCGGCGCCGGACGGCCTCGCCCGGCCTGAGCCGGCCTATCGGTCCGGCCCGGGGCGTCCTGGCGGTGCGTGCCGCCCGCCCAGCCGCTGCGCCTCTGCCCGCAGGCCGTGCACGAAACCATCCTCAGCAACCGGTTCCTCATCGTGCGCGCCAAGAAGCTGCGCTGCGGACGGGAGGAGAGCCGCCGCTTCTACCGGGAGCACGCGGGTAGGCGGGCCGGGGCTCCCGGGCGGGCGAGGCCGCCGCTGCCACCAGGAGCACACCGGCCGGCGCTGCGGGTGGACGAGCTTGGCCGCCGGGCGGGGCCGGTGCCGGCGGAACTGGGCTGTGTGACTCGGCCGTCTTTCTCCCGCAGGGCAGTTCTTCTACCAGCGGCTGGTGGAGTTCATGGCCAGGTACCTGCTGTGCCTGCAGCCGGACTGTGCAGGAAACTCGCTTTGCTTTGTAGGTCGATCCTTGTCTTGCCTGAGCAACACTTCTGCATCTGGATGGGTCCACCTGGGTGTGGGAAGCGTCTCATCAGGAGTTGGTGCTTATGGTGTACCGAGGGGAATGCTCTGGGCTTGGGGGTGGAGAAATGTTGGGAACTGATTCTGCTGTGACAACAGTAGTGCTTGGTGGCGTGGCATCCCCAAAGGTTGTGGGTTCCGTCACTTAGGAAGAGGTCATTTGTGCAAATGTTTTGATGCTTTGCTTTTGAGCCATGGTCTCAGTGTCTAGTGACATGGTAGGTCCGTATCTCCTCCCAGAAAGCACTGCATGACAGCTGCACCTCCTTGCTTCTTTGCACTTGCTGTATCTATAAGAATGAAGGAGCTATGCCCTTTTGTAACCATATCTACTTCTGCTCTTTCCTGGTCATTTTCTCAGCGGTCCCATGTGGGCTTATATCTTGGCCCATGAGAATGCTGTCACCCTCTGGAGATCCCTGATGGGACCCACCAAAGTATTCCGAGCACGAAACAATGTCCCGGACTCCATTCGAGGAGCTTATGGCCTCACTGACACCAGGAATACCACTCATGGCTCAGGTAGACCTGTCCTTCTTGACTCAGTATTGGGCAAAGACTGGAGCTCAGGGGGGTGTGAATGATGGTATTTTGCCTGCGTGTGCGTGCTTTCCATTCTGGGAGTCAAACTTAATGGCTTGCTTACTTCTGCAGACTCTACTCACACCTGTCCTGGTGCAGTCGAGCCTGGTGCTTTTCTTTAGGCCTTCTGCCCTTCCGTTTGAAACATAACACATACTTGTGGTGCCAGACTAGTATCTCTCACCTTTTCCTCTGTTTTCTAACAGATTCACCAGCATCAGCCAGCAGAGAAATTGCCTTTTTCTTCCCAGAGTTCAATGAACAGCTCTGGTACCAGCAGGAAGAGCCACGTCTGCGCTGTGGGCAGATGTATTACAACGCAGAGGAGCGTGTCCACTGTGTGTTCAGGGATGAAGAAGCAGAGTTGACCTGAGTTGCCTGGGGGTATGGTTTGCTGAGCTGGAAGTAGCTGCTAGGCACGCTGTTTGGGGTCAGCCCCATAACAAGACATAAAGCAATGGCATGTTTTAAGGAGTGTAGTGGTGGGAGAGACCTAACGCACATTATGTTGTGCTACCTGGGATTATGTTGTTCATGCAGCATACAAGTACCGGGACATTTTAGGAAAAACTTCTCAAGTAGCAGTACTCCCAACCTGATATCAAGGTCTAGCTGTGTAGTTCACTTTTTCCTTATGTTTGTTTGGATATGAGCAGTTCAGGTGAGTTCATCAAAGGGCTAGGTGGAAAGGGGGTTGCTAGTTCCAGTTAGGATATGATAGGTTTTGCTGATAGTAGGCCTCAGATGGTTGATATTTGCTCTGTTCC
Source organism: Phalacrocorax aristotelis (assembly GCF_949628215.1). NCBI lineage: Eukaryota > Metazoa > Chordata > Aves > Suliformes > Phalacrocoracidae > Phalacrocorax > Phalacrocorax aristotelis. The sequence continues at coordinate 219,072,500 of NC_134276.1, forward strand.
CACAGTCCATTAAGGAGAAAAGAAGGGGAAAGAATACAAAAAAATGCAGTGGTAAGCAGGGCAATATTAACTCTCCTGTCCTTGCTTTCCTGCTGAGAAACAAGGTTGTCTTCAGTTTTGTATCATGGTTTGTATCTTAAGGATCTGGTGGAGGGTGCAGTTAGAAGCCATTCTCAAGAGGAAAGCAGCATATCCTGTTGGTTCAGTTTGGGCTGGGCTGACAGAAGTTCTAGGGGAAGTTGCAGAAAGGTGTGCAGTAGTCCAGTGCCTGTGAGGGATCTTTTGTCTTGTGCTTTTAGATTGCCTGGGGCATGAGATCAGTAGTTCTGATTAAACTCGATAGTGGCTATTAGACCTATGGATTTCTTGAATCCATAATAAAAGGCCAGCGAAGTTAATTTGAATGTTGGTATGCAGAGACTAGAATTTCTGGCAGGAGCTCTTTACATTAAGCCTTGTAACAAAATGCCTAATGGCAACTCAAAGACTTCATTGCCTATAGACTTACGGGGCGTTGAAGCACTGAATTCCATATCCTTTGTAAATTTTTATGGATGAAGTAGTTTAATTCAAAAAACATATATACATGGCACTTTGGGACACGGTTTAGGAAGCATGATGGTGTTGGGTTGATGGTTGGACTTGAAGATCTTAGAGGTCTTTTCCAACCTCGATGATTCTATGATTATCCAGAAAATTGATGAAGTTGTTATATGGTGGTGCATGAGGACTTGGTTTTAAGGTGCAACGCAAGGTTCTGACATGCTTATTTATGTTTTCCTGTTTGATGCATATTGAGATCTGTTCCTGTATGAGTTTTTAATCTGTTTAAGCTGTCCCCCTAATAGCTTCTTACAATGCTGATTTTCTTAATTAAGGTGCTGCGTTGTACTGAGTGAATTTCTTTCGGATAATTTCAAATACACTGTATTGGTGAAGGTACCTTTTGTAATGTACTTGGGACAAGAAGTTTGTTAGCTTGTCTCCCTTTTCTGAAGTTATTCATTGATACTAGTCACTAAAGCTGTTGACTGAGCTGTTGATTGAGTCACAAATTTACTAGTGCATTATTGTATCACAGGTCAAAGGCAAGCTACTCTTTGACTAGTTCAAGACATTGATGTGAAACATTGGGCATTTGATTGAAAAATGTTTAATTGTAGGAAGTGCTGTGTAGAGCTTCCTTGATTAAATACCTCGACATTTTTGTTCCTTCCTTACTTTTATGAGAGATTAAATGCAGTCATTGTTTTGTTCCAGGTACAGATCAAAAGGATCTGCGGAATATTTCTGCATTTTTGCATTGCTGCTTTTATTTTCACCAGCAGTATCCAATGGTGGATCTGCTCATGATCAAGTATGTGTTTATACATGTCTGAAATCTTGCTGTCCTTAATGCTGCTGTCAATTGCTATTTTACTGATTTCCTGAGTTTCTCTTAAGTTATGTGTGTTTTTCTTGTCACTATTAACCCTTCTACTTTTATTATCCTTCTTCTTTATATTGTGCTTTCTTTTTTGCATATTAATTTGGGATGTCATTAAATTATAATTTCTAGCTTACACCTCTTATTTTAAATGCTTTTTTTTTTTTTAGTCACTTGCCATTATTATGTTTTGGGAAACTGACCCTTTTAAAACTTCAAGTACAAATAACCCTGGCTTAGTAGCCTAGTAGCATAGATCACAATCACCATTACTTAGGTAGCTATCAGTTGTTATGTCCATATTAACATTTCTTTGGTCCACCAAGACTACCTGAGTAGAGGTTGTCAAAACTGTGCAGTCCCATTTCCCTAGACAGAGTGTTTATTTTGCATATCTAAAGATGTTCTTGGAACTTTATCAGGAGATTTAATACTGAAATATTTGGTGTTAGATGTAGGAGATAGTGTCAAAATTATTTTAATATCAAAGGAAGCCTTTGGATTTATGAGATGATAACAGATACTCTCTGTTTTGAGGACTCTTATGGAAGTCTTTATTTTCCCCTTCCTTGTAAATGCTGAATAAATTTTTTTTTTTACTTTTCTAGAGATGTTTAGCATCTGTTTTGTATACCCCCTGGTGCCTCTTGGTCCTATGGTGAATCACTTTTGCCTGTGTAAATTCCAATGTCTTTAACTGAAAATAACTTCCTGTACCCTTTCTCACTTTCTTCTTCTTGCTGCCCCTTCCCTGTCCCTAATCTGTCTTTACAGAACAAATTGAAACCTCTGATTTTTTTTAACACCTGAGTCAAAACCATTCTTAAGAAATCTTGGCTATGCCTAGCATGTGCAATTTCTTTTCTTTCATAAAGATATTTGGTTGCTTTATTTGAGCCCCAAACATGATGTTGTAAACCAATAAAGGCAAATTATCTGAATACTGGTTTAGCTTCAATTTGTAATGTCTGATGCTGCAACAATCTCATGCACAGTAGACATTTGTATTTTGGTTGTTGTCCTCTTACTAATGCTTAATGCCTTCTGCCTGCTGTTTATTCGCACAGAAGCATGGTAGCTGAACGAGGGATGAATGATGAATCTGAATGAAGTGACTGAAGGATCTTAAACCATACAGTTTCTGCTTTCTAGAGGAAGTGCTCCAGTATTTCACAGCAATGCTATAGTCCTGTTAACATAATTTAGCCTCCCAATTGCTTAGCTTCCAGACCTCTCCTTGTGCTCAGGAGATGGGACAGATTTCTGAAGAATTTCTCTAGAACATCTTTTCCCTAGAAAAGATAAACACAGTCCCATTTTAAATTTAAGTACTCACCTTCAACAGCAGCTTGCATAACTGACTACTTCCCCCTGCATACCCCCGGGTGTTGTGTGAAAATATGGAAGACAGATTTTGTTTATCTGGGATATTTTGGAAGGAAGGGGAGCAAATAAAGAGGAAATTTGGCTAATGAAAGTACTAAATAGTCAGTGGGGAACTTAATGTAAAGGTGTTTGAATGCAAGGGCAGTCCAAGTCCTGGACATGTTAGTAACTGGGATCAGGATCTGATAAAGAGAAATGAAAACTGTTTCTGCCTGGAATCTACCAGGACTTTGAACTGTGTATCATGTAGTTGTGGTTGTCTTGCTTCTGGACCTAAGCAAGCCCATGAAGCAAGTATAGATAACTAGGTAGGCATGAGTACAGTCTGTCATGTGGTTTTTTTTTTTTTTTGTGGTTGGTTGGTTGGTTTTGCCTGTACTTTTACCTTGTCAAGCCCAAGATTAAGTTTGGTTAACAAGTCCAAATCTAGCCCCTACTTGACCTGTCTTGGGCATAAGGTAGGAGATTGTTCATTTTCTGTGATATGGAGAAAATAGTCATGGTCTATTTTTTTCTGCAGTTTGATGTTCCTCTTGCTCTTTGGTCTTCCTGTTCTGTGTATACAGAGTTTAGGTTCTTGAGGACTGAAATTCTTGGAGCTGATGGAAAGCTTTGGGCTGAATTCATAATAAACCAGGATATTTATGGGCCACGATGCAAGTACAGACAGACTGTGAAGTATAGTGGTGTCTCCTGCCATTACGCTTTTTCCATTACGCTTTTTCCATTACTGAGAATGGAGCTGCATGTTATTTTTTTTCAATGGTGAATTGGTCCTCTTGCAAAAGAGACTTGCTTTAGAGTCAGTCCTGTGGCACAGGTAATACAAATGTTGCAGCAATCATCCGTCTTGGGATTTTGCTGCCGGAAAACTTATACCACCGTGCAGAGGGAGGCATTTACAAGCAGCAGGTGAAGGGCAAGCATGGCAGCTGCAGGTGCAGTTTGGTGCAGTCACCTCAAGTTTCATGTAGCTGTTGTGTACTGCAGGTGTCTCAGATGCAACAGCAGATTCTGGAGAATCCTTGCACCAGCAGCTTCTTAGTGGCATATTTTTCTTCAGCAGATAGATCCATAGTCACAGTATTGATATAGGAAATAGCATGACCAACAAATGCAGTCCAAGGGTTCGCTTACTATTGTTTTGAATCTGCTGGTACTGTCCACCTCTGCAACCTCCCGTGGCAGCCAATTTCAAAAGTCCATTCCCTGCAGCATGGGAAAAAAAATGCTTGTTTTTGTCTGGTTTAATCTGATCTGCCACTATTTCCATAGAGTGTCCCCTCTTCCTAGTGCTGCTGGATTTCATGGAATCATAGAATAGTTTGGGTTGGAAGGGACCTTTAAAGGTCATCTAGCCCAAACCCTGCCCACCCGCCCTGCAATAAGCAGGGACATCTTCAGCTAGATAGGGTTGCTCAGAGCCCTGTCCAACCTGACCTTGAATGTTTCCAGGGATGGGGCATCTACCACCTCTCTGGGCCACCTGTTCCTGATTTGGGGAATAACAGTACTGTGTTCATCGTAACCACTGCCTTTGTTATTGACTTACCTTGGTCAAACTCCACCTCTAGCCTTCAAGCACTAATTCAAATGTTGATACAAGTTTAGTTCAAGCTCAGACAAGATGTTACTGTGTTCTACCATGTGATTTGAACTTCTGTGAGGTCCCATTCTGGACCGCAGGCCCTGTCCAACCTGACCTTGAATGTTCCTGGGGATGGGGCATCTACCACCTCTCTGGGCAACCTGTGCCAGTGTTTCACCACCCTGATTGTAAAGAAATTCTCCCTTTTCTAGTCTGAATCTACCCTCTTTTAGTTTAACACTATTACCCCTTGTCCAGTAGCAACAGGCCCTACTAAAAAGTCTGTCCCCATCTTTTTATAAGCCCCCTTTAAGTACTGAAACACTGCAGTAAGGCCTTCCTGGAGCTTTCTCTTCTCCAGGCTGAACAATCCCAACTCTCTCAGCCTTTCCTCATAGGACAGGTGTTCCATCTGTCTGATCATTTTTGTGGCTTTCCTCTGGACACACTTCAGCAGGTCTATGTCTTTCCTGAACTCAGGACCCCAAAACTGGATGCAGCACTCCAGGTGGAGTCTCACTAGAGCAGAGGGGCAGAGACACCTCCCTTAACCTGCTGGCCATGCTTCTTGTTACACAGCCCAAGATCAATTGGCTTTCTGTGCTGCAAGCTGGCTCACGTCCAGCTTTTCTTCCACCAGTGACCCCAAGTCCTCCGCAGGGCTCCTCTCAATCCCTTCATTCCCCAGCCTGTTCCCAGTGAGACTGGAACAGGTTGCCCAGAGAAGCTGTGGATGTCCCATCCCTGGAAACATTCAAGGCCAGACTGGACAGGGCTTTGAGCAACCAGGTCTAGTGAAAGACATCTCTGCTCATGGCAGGGGGGTTGGACTAAATGATCTCTAAAGGTCCCTTCCAACCCAAACCATTCTATGATTCTGTAAAAAAAATAATTCCAATTGTGACTTTCATCCTGTGCTAAGCTTGGAGATAGCTGGGCTACCTCAAAGCCTGGCATCCTGGTACAGTGTGTCAAGCATACTTGCTGCAGGGATTCTCGCTTGCTGACAGGACCCAGGTTCACCACTGACAGAGGAGTACACCAGGACAGAGACTGAAAAAATGCGGTGAGCGCAGAACTGCCTTCAGATCATACTGCTATCTGTTTTTCTCTGCAGAATGTTTTCCATTCTTCTTGAGCCGGCAGTCACAACTTGTGTCATGTCAGAGTGCCACCCATGTAAATTACAGTGCAGTATCACCAAGTATCTATTGTCTCTTTATGTGAAGTGTTGCAGGTGGGGGCTCACATCCAGTGGTGAATTACTTTAACAGAACCTGCTAAAAGTGTATAAGACTCTATTTTCCTAGAGGCATGTGCCAGAACACAAATGAAGCACCCAGTGTGGAAAGATACCTAGTAGTTGCCATCTTGCACCATGGTTAGTTTCTATTTTGTATAGGAAGCCTTTTCTTTGGAAAAAAAATCGTAATGTCTTAGGATTATTATCCTAGGCAAAGGGATCCCTTTTCTGCAGTTAGAAGGGAATAAACTCATTCTGCCACTTTTGTTCAAAGTTAATGGAGCTGTTGTATTCCTCTCTTAGCTTTCTGATCAGAGGAATGATATTTGTAGGTCCACAGGTGGAAGAAGTTAATTTTGTCAACTTAATTTCATGTTTATTTGGCAGTTTTCATATGCCCTTATGGGCTCCTTTCCCTCCACAAGATGCACTTCTATGTGATGTGTTTTCAGTAAAACAGTCAGGAGTGGTCAAAAGGCACGTTAGGAATAATGAAGAAAGAGACTGAGAACACACTTCAGAGACTCGCACATATCCCAGCACCACTTGACTCCCTCACTGGCAGCAACTGGACATCTATTGACAGCTCAACCATCTGTTACCTGGCATCAGCTCACTTCAGCACATAACAACTTGGTTTCTTAGCTATTTGCTCTGGATTTCATAACTTTTCTGTTATTTTACTGACAGGTTTGAAGAATAGATGAAATGCAGAATGGAAATACTAAATAGCAATAGGGCCTCTGAGGTGGGTATGGTCTGAATTATGGCCGTGCTGGGAGGAAGGAGAGGACTGACTTGCCACTCATGTACCCCACCCCCCCAGACCGCGCCCCCCCGTGCGCCCTCTGCAGCTGTGCTCTTGTGCAGCAACACCCTGGAGTCTTCACCCGTGATATACAGGCTCCACCACATGTGCCACATGTACCTGAGTCACAGAATCATAGAAAGCTGGAGATTGGACAGGACCTCTAGAGATTGTCTAGACCAAAACCCCTGTCTCAAAGCAGGGTCCCCTACAGTGGGTTTAAAAGACCTCGTTTTATCACCCTTACAGTTAAAAAAAAAAAAAAGTTTTCTTATGTTGAAGTGAAATTTCTAGTATTTCAGTTTGTGCCTGTTGCCTCGTCTATTCACTGTATACCAGAGGTTTTCCTTACTGCCTTGCATCAGATATTTATAAACATTGATAAATCCCTCTGAGCCTCCTCCTTTCAAGGCTAAACAGTCCCAGCTCTCATCCTCACCCCACAGGTCAGATGCTTAAATCTCTTAATTATATTCATGCTGGACTCTGGTTTTGCCCAGGCTTTCTTGTACTGGGGAGCCTAGAACCAATCACAGTACTCTAGATGTGGTCTCACCAGTGCTGAACAGAGGGGAAAAGATCTCCCTCGACCTGTTGGCAGTGCTCTTACTAATGCAACTGAGGATGCTGTTGGCCACCTTTGCTACAAAGGTTCATTGCTGGCTCATGGTTAACTTGTTGCACTTCCCAAAAAACAAGTGTACTGTTGTAAAACCAGAAACTTCTCCAAGTCATGTTTCCCTACTTGTTTTGAGAGATGCGTTCTTCCAGCTCAGGGATTCTTTCTCAAGCAAAAACCACCATCGCTTGTATCACAGCTCACTACAGCAATACTGCCAGCTCACTGTTAATGGTCTTCATTTGTGCACAAATGCTTACTTTGGACACAGAGACAGGGAAAACAGTGCAGTTCAGGGTGGCAGGAATCTGCTTGCTGGATCCAACCCCTACCCAAAGCATAGCTAGCTCCATAGTCAGGCAAAGCTGCTTTGGGCTGTATCCAGTCAGGTCTGGAAAACCTCTAAGGCCAGAGATCCCACAGCCTCTCTGAGACCCTGCTCCACTACTTAATCATCCTTGGAGTGACTGTTGTTCTTTGCATCCAGGTGGAAGAAAACCTCTTGAACTTCCAACTCTGAAACTTCTGAGGGTTTTGGTTCATGGTAAGCTCAATATGAGTCAACAATGTGTCCTGGTGGCCAGAAGGGCCAACTGTATCCTGGGGTGCGTTAGGTACAGTATAGCTAACTGGTCGAAAGAAGTGATTGTCCCATGGTACTTAACTGTACCTCAAGTCCTGTGTGCAGTTTTGGGCTCCACAATGTAAGAAGGATATAGAAATATTAGAATGTGTCCAAAGGAATGCAACAAAGATGGTGAAAGGAATAGAGGGCATGACTTATGAGGAGCAGGTGAGGATACTAGGTTTGTGCAGCTTAGAGGAGACTGAGATGACCTCATTGCTGTCTACAACTTCCTCATGAGGAGGAGTGGAGAGGGAGATGCTGATTTATCTCTGGTGTCAGTGGTAAAACACAAGAGAATGGCTTAAGTCTGTGCCAGGGGAAGTTCAGATTGGATGTAAGGGAAAAGTTCTTCACTGAGAGGGTGGTCAAGCACTTCAACAAGCTCCCCAGGGAAATGGTCATGGCTCCAAGCCTGTCAGTGTTCAAGAAGCATTTGGACAATACCTATATATATGGTTTAACTTTTAGGTTGCCCTGTGTGGAGTCAGTAGTTGGACTCAATGATCCTTGTGGGTCCCTTCCCACTGAGAATATTCTATGATTCTTTGAACTTGAAACCTCCTGTCCGAATTTTGCCTGTTGCCTCTCATCCTCCCTCTGTGCCCCACTGTGATGAGCCTGGCATTGTTTTCTTGATAACTTCCCCATAGATGCTGGAAGGCTGCTATTTGGTCCCCCCAAAGCCATTCCTTCTGCAGGCTGAACAAGCCCAGCTCCTTCAGTTGTCATTCACAGTGCAAGCGCTCCAGCCCCAACCATCTTGGTGGCTTCTCCACTGAACTCTTCTGAGTTTGTTGGTACATTCCTTGTTTTGGGGAACCCAGCACTGGTTGCAGTACCTGGATATGATCTCAGTAGTAGTGAGTAGAGGGCCATAACCACTTCCCTCAATCTACTCTCTTTGGTCTCATTCACATAGCCCAGGATGCTGCTGTCCACCTTTGCTGCCAGGGCATGCAGCTCACTCATGTCCGGCTTTCTGCCCACCAAGACCCCCCAGGGCCTTTTCCACAGAGCTGCTGCCTGGTCAGGCATCCCTGGACTGTCTTGTTGCCAGGGGCTCTTCCTTCGCAGGTGCAGGACTTGGCGTTTGTCCTTCTTGAATTTCATGGGGTTCCCTCTGGCTCATTCTTCCAGTCTGTCCAGGTCCCTCTGGATGGCAGCCCTGCCCTTAAGCATATTGGCGGATCCCCTTGATTTGTTGTCACCCACAAATTTGACAACAGTTCATTCTGTCATGTCTTTCATATCACTAATGAAGACGTCAAAAAGGACAGGTCCCAGGACAGATACCTGTGATGCTCTACTTGTCACTGGCCTCCAGGTAGAGCATGACCCATTAACCACCACTCTAAACCTGATGATCCAGACAGTTTTACACCACTGCTTTCATTGATGTTTCTGTTGCTTTGACATATACAAGCTGAATGCACTTTTCATCCTGCATTTTCTGCACACACTTCTACTGGCTGGGCATCCTGATTTGCCCTGGCTTTCTGTGGCCCTATCTGGCTCAGGAGCTTAGTGGGTTTTTTAATGGCAATGGTTCTCCCTGCTGGCTGCAATGGGTTTGTGCTCTGTTTTTTCCCTCTGTGATTTTGACCGTCACTGATGCAGTTTCAATGGTACTAAAACTGTACTGTCCACTGCAGATGTCATCCAAACAGTAGTTCAAACAGATATAGTACAAACTGTAGCTCGGGCTTGTGTGTTCTCTTTTTCCTCTGAACATCCTTTTTTAAAAGTCTCCATGAGCAATGTTCTGTATGATTGTCTTATAAATACTACAGTTGTAACACTCAAACTTATTTAACAGAGATTATAGTAAAACACCCTGTGTTTACTATGTTTTTCTACAACAATGCAGTCAAGTGTCCTGAGGTTCCTTTGTACCAGCCAGATGTTGCCATACTGGAGTAGGTCTTGTGGAGTTCGTAGACATGGTTGGGGCTGGAGCACAGGACATACAAGGAGAGGCTGAGACTGCTTTGTTCAGCCTGGAAAGGAGAAGGTGAAAGAGAGACCTTATTGTGGTCTGCAGCTGCCTAATGGGAGTGGGGAGAGGTGATGGGCACAGACTCTTCTCACAGTTGCATGCTGATGAGAAGAAGCAATAGGCACAAGCTGTAACAGGAGACATCCTTGCTGGATGTCAGAGAAAAAAAATCCTTCAGGCACTGAATGAAAGTCCTGAGAGGCCATGGACAGTCTGTCCTTGGAGATACTCAGCACTCACCCGGCCACAGCCCTCAGCAACCTGTGCTAATTGTTCCTGCTCTGAGCAGGGCTTGGACCAGGGGCTCCTTTCCACCAGTATTTCTGGAAGGAAATTCCCATCAGGTTTTATAAGAACAATATTTCATTTTTTTCCCATTGATTTCCTCAGGGAAAGGGTTTCCTCTGGGAATTTTTTTTTTGGCAGGTGAGTTGCCCTGTTATCCAGGCCAGGCAAGAAACAAGAATAAGCAAAATTTGGCATTTGCAGTTTAGCCTACCCAAGATAGGACAAAAGCCTCACACTGCATCTTGCGAGAGGATTACTGCCTGACCTTTTTTTTGTCTAACACTTGACAAGGAGGTTATTTGACTGAAGGAAATTGCATTGTCTCAAGCTTTTGTTCAGTTTAATAGACCACTTATGTTCATATTTCAGAAAAAAAGGCAATGAGGTTTGCACATATATGATCCAACTATAAAACTGGCCAAATCTGACCTGATTTACTTGTGTTTGCATGGGCTAAGAGCATGCACAAACTCAAACACCATGATCAGACAAACGTAAAGTGACCCTGTGCTATCATCCCTGCATTGCAAGGTTTTGGGGCACACCTAAAACCTACACAGAGTCCTGGAAAATGGAAAGTGGAGTCCTGGCACCAGGCCCAGGGTCACCATTTCTCCTGGCCAACTGGTACTCAGAAAGTGATAAGGAAAGTGTTTCCTGTCACTACTGAGCAGCACTTTTGCCTAATGATTGCTACCTGGTACTTCCTGGACAGCTATGGCACCTGTTGCACCATCTCCATTCCTCCCTATTCCTATGGCCACCTCCATCCTCCTGCTGCACAGAGCCAGCCCTCCCAGGCTTCTTACTCAGGCGTTGCCCAGGGTTGGGCATCAAGTCTGCCCCAGGGGCCAATTAGTGCACTTTAAACAAGATGCTTTAAATAGAAGTCTGAACTTTGAGAGAGTTTTCTTGTTTCCAGTTTGTCCGCTTGGTACCCATTCCCCACAGATTTCCCTCCACAGAGGAAATGTCACTAGGGTTTCAGTGCCAATTACTAAAAGCCTAGAGCACTTGACTTCCTCACCTAGCATGTTTCTGTGAGACTTGTAAACAAGACACAAAGCGGGCTATTAAAAGTTTGAGGCAGTCACTCATGCAATAACTTTGAAGCTGTTTACATCTGCTGTAATCAATTGCATCATAATGTAGAAGAAGCAGAATGAGACATGTAGAAAGAATGTCTTTGTTCTATATAGACTTCCCATCTTTGAAATGTTCACACTCTAGGCAAAAAAATACAAAGTTGTTCAAGTATTAAAAGGAGAAAAAGGTAAATAATTTAACAGTGCTTTTGCAGTTAATATGAAATACCTGAATGACAGGAAGCCTTATGGAAGACATAAGTTACTGCAGCAGGAAATGCAAAGCTGAAGTTCCACGGCCATTTGTAATGCTGATTGTGCCTTCTTGCCCAAATTCCTGCTCTACTCTGAGCCAGTATATCTACACCATATATGTATACTAGAGCCATTTCAGATAGGTATGACAGATTGTTGTAGGTATGAAGGGCAGTTTGATATCCCTGGCTTTTACTGGGAGCTGCAGGTTCCTGACCCATTTGTGGAGTGGATGCATAGGGAGATATAGGTCCGTATTTAGTGCAAGACCTACTCCATGACTTACGTGGACCAGGTCACAGCTACACGTCTGGAGCAGGTACCACAACAGGTGCTGCAGCAAAAGCACATTGGCTAGGGCCACAGTGGCTGATCTAAGCACTGGAGAGACATCTCGCAATGTGAAGCTGGGCCAGAGTTTTTCATAGAAATGTATGTGTTACAGTTTTAGATATGAACTTGATTTACTGTTGGAGGAATTTAGCAGGACTGTTTGTGGCAACACTGGAGGTCAGGACATAGCATGACTTGAGCAAATAGAGGGAGCACAGCACAAGCCCTTGAGAAAGGTTTTACAGGGAAAGACAGTGCTGCTGATTTGATAGCCAGGATTCAACAGAGACACCAGCACTGACTTCTTGACCTGGTTAGTTATACGTAATGTAACACAAGGACGATATAGACTCGCCTGTACTAGTCATTCTATGCTCTCTTTCATCAGTGGAGAGTGGTGGGTTTTGGGCAATTTGCCCGCTCTATCAGACTAGGGCATCTCAGCCTCATGGTCCCTCTGAAGACCAGTGCCAGGCCTGAGACAGTCTGAGCATCCCTGGAGTCTGCTTCCAACATCCACCATTTTCAAGCCTATTTTGCAGATATGCAGGTGTGCACCACTTCTGTTGTCAAGCAGGGCACAAGCAATCCAGGAGGTTTCTGGGTATGGGGAGACACTCTGCTGGACATGGTACTCACAAGAAAGAACTGGCCAGGCATGTAAAGGCTGAGGATAGCCTTAGATGCAGTGACCACAAGATGGAGGAGTTCAGAATCCTGAGAGGCAGGAGAAAGGCAAAAAGAGTGAGTGCCTGAGGGCACTAATATGCCTTAAGGGTCCTGACCGGTCTTGCCTGGGACTTCCACGCACACTCTGCCCATGGGCTGAAGACCTCCATTTCAGCTCAGGCCTAGACCTTAATCCCTGCTTTCATGGGCAAAACAATCTCAGCTGTAGGAATTTCAGTTAGTTTACTGCCAGTTAACATAAACTTTTAATTACTGATCCAGACACTGCAGAAAAAACAAGATGACAAATAATTAAAGAAACACTTAGGGAAATATCTTTCCTCTCCTTTCCCAGACTCAGCTTAAGTCCAACACCTTTCTCCCCCCTCTTCCTAGCCTCAGCTCCCTTTGTTGTCCCTGCATGTTATGTTCCATTCCTCCCAGTACCTTTGGTGAGGTGATGAGCAGCACAGGAGGTTGGTGTCAGTGTGTTGGGCTTCCTTTTGCCACTCATTGCTTCTTAATCTTTTCTTTTGCTACTCTTTTCTTCTGGTTTACTCTGCTCAGTCATGGCACGCCCATGGGCTGCAGTCCCCTCAGGGGAGTGCTTGCTCCAGTGTGGGTCCTCCACAGTCTGCAGTTCCCCAGAAGTGTCCCTGATCTGGCATAGTTCCTCCCTGGGCTACAGTCCCTTCAAGAAGAAATGGGCCAACTGGAATTTCATGAAGTTCAATAGTGGGAAATGCGAAGTCCTGCACCTGGGCAGGAAAAATTCTGTGTGCCAATACTCAGCTGGGGAGCCAAAGCAACTTTGGAAAGAAGTACCTGGGTGTCCTGATGGACACTATGCACTCAAATTTGGGCATTTTGTTTAAAAATCTACTCCCTTAACACTTCACAAATTCATGGAGATTTGATTTCTCACTGGACCCCCCACCCAAGGGTAGGTGTGATATGTCTCAGTAGACCAGAGGAGGACAGAAACATTAATATTTCTTCTCATAAAGGCTGTCCCAAAGACATTACCACATAAGATGGACTTGGATTAACCAGAACTAAATACCAAATTTCTGGCATCTGGCAAGATTTCAGTATATTTTAATATTTGTGCCAAGTGTTGATGGTCTCAGCAAAGCCCTATTTCAAATATCAGTGTGGGAGCGGGTTTCTCTGGGTGCTGCCAGCATGTGCCTTCAGCTAAAATCCTGGGAGAGTAGCCAGGCTATACTGTGCCACTGAGTTTCTGTATGAAACAAGGAACTGTTCATCATTGCCATAAGAGAAAGGTGTAATTTTGTAAACTCGCAAAGTCCTGTTGTCATGGTCCTGTCAGCCCAGTTTCCCTGAAAACATGCCCTTAGACTTACAGGGCTTGTAATTACTGCTATTCATCTTTTACAACCTCAGACAACCTCTCCGACACGAGTTTTCCCCTCATTGAGGTCGTAGCTCCCTCTAGTGTCTATGCTGAATATCCACACAGGGTGTTGCTTGTGCTTTTCCTATTTTCCAAATGATGTTACTGCTCAGCTCCTCAACTCTTGACATTTCAGACAGAGCTCATTACAGGATCTGCGCCTATTGCCTGATCATCGGGAAGCAGAGGATGCAAAAAGACTGCAATAAAGCAATGCTGTGTTCCTCCTGCAGAAACAATCATGGCTCAGTCTTGACCTCCAGAATCACTCCCTGTTGCAGTCTTCACATTTCCTGGGTTTCCCTCTTTACATTTCCATGGCACTATGTGGTGAACTCCAGCTAAACCTGCTGTTCCTATTGGGAATGGCTCCAGGCTCAGAGCAGGCAGCATTTACCCTGTATAAGTCCATGTAATCCTGCTGCCTAGCTCTTCAAAAATCACAGGACTCTACTTGGTGCCTTAGGTAAGTCCAAACAGAGCTGCTGCCAGATCACAGTCCCACCATGGCCATGTTCCCTCCTAGGCCCCTGGACCACCGCACTCTCCACTCCAGAGAACCCTGCACAGCCTGGGATATGTGGGCATGGTTATTGTAGATGGTGGGAGCACAGATGTGGTGCAGAAGCCATGCGGTCACCTTATGGCTGTTACCCACAGGTTTGTTGCTGCAAGTGTGGCCAATGGCCAGCGCTCCTCATTGCTACTTCACTGCTGGCGTTGGCCAGTGTAGGCACCTCATAGTCCTGCAACAAATAAAATGGGGTCATGAACAAGGACTTAGGGCACAGGGACTGCAGCTTTCAGCCTCCCCAGCCAGCCAACCACCATCCCATGGCCCAGGGTGCCTGGCACTGTCAGTAGTGCTGCAGCCCAGGCACCCAAGAGCTGCCACAGGGCTGCAGCAGGAGTCCAGGGCTAGAGAACTCTGGCTGCTAGTCTGCACTTGGCACACCGTGGAACAGAACAGGCGATCAAGGTGGGTCCTGTGCCTGTCCTGTGGGCTCACATCCCACTTGTGCAGGCTGATTGGGGGAATGCTCCTCTGCTCCTGCCACTGAACAAGAGCTACCTCTGAAAGCCTCTCCCCCAGGGCTCTCGCAGGGTTAAAAGCCTCTCCTCCACTCGCAAGCCTCAAGCCTCGAGGACACACAGGCTTTTCCTCATGCAGGTAAGACAAGCTGGACAGCAGCTGGGGACATTGCTAGGTTTTCCCTCTTACCAAGCACTGGATGCCATTCATTGTTTGCCCTTGGACATGGAGGTAAGGGAGGGCTGGGAGGGCAGGACTGCTGCGCATGGTGGGGCAGGGCCTCACTCATGGTGGGACCCTCACAGGTCCTAGCGGCACACTACTTGGGGGGCAAACCCAGTACTGGCACCCAGAGCTCCTGGGTGGTCTGGGCATGCAAGCAAGCTGTGGCTGCTGGTGATGTCTCAAACAAAATGATCCAGTCCTTCACAGGAGAAATTAATCCTGCATTGTTGCTGGCTCCCTCAGTCCAGCCATCACCTCAAACTGGGAGTGGACTGTTTGGTAACAGTCCTCACCTCCTACATTACCTCCCATGGCTATATGCTCCAGGCTATCTTGTCGGCTCACCTGAGTGCAAATGGGATATGGTGGCTTGTTGAGGAAAGCCACATCCTTCTGCAGGAGCAGCTGTCTTCCCTGGGTGGGGACGGAGCACTTCTGGCCTCCTGTAGGACAAAAGGTGACATAATGCACCCCAAAATGCTGGAGCTATGCAGAAGTGCACAGTGGCAACGTAAGGCACCCTGCTTCAGGGACTACACCAGAGCGGAGCTGGGTCTTATAGTGCATCACCATCAGAATGGTCAGGGGTGCCTTCCTTCTCCCAGGGGGAAATGACAGAAACCAGCTGCCTCCCTAGCATTGATGGCATCAGTCCCCCCTCTTTGCTCCCCTATCCAGCCTTTCTGGACTGATCAGCAGTGGGTAAAGGTGTAGCTGCACTGGGAAATACTTGGTATGTCATTAGTTACCACAAGAAATTTCCTTCAGTGTAAGTGAGAGAGAGAAAAAAAGGAGAGGAGCTGAGGCAAGGTGGAGACTCTTTCAAGGCTCATTCCCATGGAATCCAAGGGAGAGTTTTCCTATCTGATGATATCTGAGAGCAAAGGGTATAAATCTGGCATTTCTTGTCATGTGGCTGTGTCCACTGACTGCTGCATTGCTCCAGAGCATGGTGAAAAATTAGGATCATTCCTCTGCACGATTCTTGCAGCTGTACTGCAGCCCTGTAGCTCCATGCCTAATCCAGCCTGAATTTGTCAGTATGGGGAGACCATCATCTGCAGCTCTCCAGAACTCACTGTCCCTCCTGCAGTAGAACTAACAATTCCCTGCTGCTGCTGCAAATATGATAACTTACATGTCATCACTGTGTACCTATATCAAACCAAGGGCTCATTGGTAGCATGCGATGTGTTCACACACTCCTTGCTCGCCTGCTCTTATTTCCAAGTGTTGAGTCCCAGTTCGGAGCATAAACAGGTGGCTAACCCTTGCATGCCTAACATCCTACTATTAAATTTATTCTTATTTTTAAGCACTCTGCTACTGAGGTCCCTATGCCTCCTATGTAACAGGCAGGTCCCCACCTTCACTGGTGCTGGCTTCACCATAACTTGTCAGCAGACTCCTGCTGCTAGCTAACAGGTCAGTAGTAAAAGCAGCCAACAAGGTACTGGACAGAGCCTTCCCTTCTCACACTGATACCATGGAGGCACTTGTGCCCTAACAAAACCACCAGCTGCCTTAGTGGTCTTAAAGTTCACATATATGTAATTTTGAATTTATACAGGTCGATGTGCAGATTATACAGCTTTGCAGGCAAGGACAGCTGGACACAGGAGGCAATTCCTAGGGAAGACTGCTGCAGTCTCTCCCTTCTCAGGCATCTGCTCCTGGATGCAACACTGGGCCAAACAAGTTTGGCCATTCTTGCATCACAATGCATGCAGCTTTGTCTGGGGGCTGGCTGGAGGAAGCGTGAGATATGAGAGTTCCAGAATATTGGATGATATAGCCTTATGTATCTGTCCAATGCATGCAAAATGAGTAATAATAATAGTAGTAGTAGTAGTAGTAATAATAATAATAATAAAGCAGCCTATTAAAGAATATGTTGATCTGCAAGACTGCCAGAGAGCTCAGCCAGGCAGTGGTCTCTCAGCCTGGTAGCACCCACATCCAAGATGGAGTAATAATTTTGGATGTCTTTATGCTAGACAAAGAAGAATTAATCCTTTGGCTGAAAATTTTCCACTCAATATTAAAATAAAAAAAAACTTTAAAAGTGGAAAGTAAAAAAGAAATGAATCAGAACTTAGCTCTTCTATTTAGCAAACACCGATACTGATCACAGTGCATAAGCAGAAGCAAAGAGAAAATACTATTAGAATAAAGGGTCCTTTACCTGGAAGAGAAAGATCTGAGAATTATGAATAAGACAGAGCTGACACTTGAGCAATTCCAACAGAAAAAAAACCTACACAATTTTTAATAGCACTTTGACAGTTTCTTGCAGTAAGTAGCTATGAGAAAAACTTCCAACAGAAGCCGTGAATTCTCCATTGCTCAACATTTTAAAATCATGAGTGAAATGTAGATACATGCTTTGGACAGAGAAATTAAAAACAGATTAATGGGTATAAAGCAAGGGTACCAATGTTTTGTTCTGTTCTGTTTTGTTCTGTTTTTTTTGGGGGAGGTGTCATATTCACTTTGGTCTTACATAATGGCAATGAGACCCTCCATAGCCATCAGGTGACATCTTTGATGTTTAGTAACTGGAGAGTGACATGAATTGATAGCTTGTCTGGGAACGCTGTCGAATCCTGACCACAGGAGGTTTGTTTGAGTTACCTGTAAGGAAAAGCTGCTCACAACTGCCCAGTACTGAGGCAGGCAGGCTTTGTTTGTCAAGAACTCGGTCCTTGAGTTCAGTGATGTGCAATCCTCCATCGTCCCTCAGCCATATCCCAGTGCTGTCAGTGAGAGAAGCCAGCACTGGTCCCGCCACAGCTCCTGGCAAACACTTGCTCACCGATGGCCAGTACACTGTCCAGTTACCTTATTCTCTGATTCAGGAATAGTTTAGAGTGTTAACATCTACCGAGGCAATCAAATGGAGCCAAAGAGAAAGCTGCATAGGGAGAACAGGATTTTATTACACACGGCCCTAAGATCACCCATGGTTCCCTGAGGTGCCCTGTATTGTCATGCAGCCACAGTCTGCCCTAGTCCTTTCCAGCCCTGTTTGCCCCCTTATCATCATATTTGTGATCTTAACCCTCTCTGGATCCTTTTCCTCACCCAGCTGGGAGCAGCCTTTCGTTTCAGACTGGCTGAGTGCAGTGCCTGTGTTGAGTGCTGGCTGGGACAGATCTGCACCCCAAGACAGGGTGATTGCAGGTGGTTTTTAACCTTTCTCTCAGCCCATTTCTTCAGCAGCCTCGCAGAGGCTGTTGCACCAGGCAATATTTTTGCACCAAAGCACCTGGCCTACGTCTGCTGGGATTTGTAGTACTGGCATGGTGGGCAGCACCAGCTTTGGCCACGAGCACCCAGCAAGCACCACCTTCAACAGGCCTTGGCTGAGGTTTATGAGCAAAAACTGCTTCCCCATGCCTTGTCCATCATGCGGACATGGTCATCATAGTTTCACATGCCAGTTGGCAAAACCCTTGTGTTGGGGTGAAAATTGAAATAGGATGATGGAAGGAAGGTCAGGAGGACCAGGCCAGTGGAGATCCCTGATGGCTTAAATTAGCTTGTGGCCTGACAAACAGTGTGGTGAGTCACCCTCAGTTGGAACCCGTGCTTTTTAAAGTGCTGATTATCACAGAGAAAAGCCCCCCAAAAATGACAGAGCAGAAGACAGGATAAAGAAAACAAAATTTTTTAACTGGTGCAGGGTGATGCCACATCCCCAACCCAGTGACTGGGGAAGAGGAAGCTTAGTGGCTGTGGCATCTAAGGAATGAGGTGACCATGTCTGGGGGTAGGGAAGCACTTAGCCTCCATAAGTGCAACCAGGAGGAAAAGAGAGACATGCTTGGTATACTCATCAAGACAGGGGGGTGGGTTGGCAGGAGAATCCAGGCTGGCAGGAGAACCCAGGCTGTGCGGGTTAGTCTAGATGCACACCATTTTTGGTTTCTTCAGTGTGATTTTCTTGCAGTCAGGTACCCAACATTGAATGGCAGCTCTCTGGATGCTAAAATCCTAGTGTCTGTGACATCCCAACACGGGAAGACTTCAACCACTATGAAGCTAGGACCAAAGCCATACTACCAATGAAACCTTTGCCTCATGGGGGGTTGTGCTCCAGTCCTCTGGCTCACAGCCACCACCTCCTCTTCACACTGCACTTTTCTGCCCACAGACCAACCCAGCTGGCCCCATGGCAGGTGAGAATCAGACTCATGTGATGGAGCTCATGCTCCTGGGCTTTTCCCACAGCCAGCCCTTCCTCTTTGTTCTCTTCCTGGCCATTTACCTGGCCACGCTGCTGGGGAACTCTGCAATACTTGCCCTCGTGTCCCTGGATCCCCGTCTCCACAGCCCCATGTACTTCTTCCTCAGTCACCTGTCCTGCTTGGACATTTGCTACTCATCAGTGACGGTGCCAAAGATCCTGGCAAATGCCCTGCGCCCACAGGCGACCATCTCCTACCGTGGGTGCCTGGCACAGATGTTCTTCTTGATGGTGTGTGCAGGGGCTGAGTGCGCACTCCTGGCTGTCATGGCCTACGATCGCTATGCAGCCATATGCCAGCCCCTGCGCTACACCCATGCCATGAGCCGGGGTGTCTGTGTGGTGGCAGCTGCCAGCTGCTGGCTCTGGGGGATGCTGGACTCAGCCGTGCACACCCTCCTGGCTTCCAAGCTCTCCTTCTGCAGTGCTGTCCAGCTCCGGCACATCTTCTGTGATGTCCCCCCACTGCTGAGGGCTGCTTGCAGCAACACCCGCCCCAGTGAAGTGGCACTCCACACTGCCAGTGTCTTTGTGGGCCTCATCCCCTTCCTGCTTGTCATCATCTCCTACCTCTGCATCCTGGCCACTGTCCTCAGGATGCCCATGGCCACTGGCTGGCGCAAGGCCTTCTCCACGTGCTCTGCTCACTTGCTTGTGGTGACCCTATACTTTGTGGCGGCCAACTTGAACTACAACCGGCCCAGCTCTGGCTACTCCCCAGCAGCTGACACACTGGTCTCCACACTGTACTGCATCGTCACCCCCATGCTGAACCCCCTCATCTACAGCCTCCGCAACCAGGAGATGCGGGAGGCTCTGCGGAAGGCTGTGTGGGGACGGGGCAAGCTGGACTCCCCAGGCAGCAATGCATGAGTAATACCATGGCTGCAACAGAGTGCTGGTGTGGTGCAGTGCAGCATCACCCATCTGTGGGAAATCTTTGATGGCAGCAGTGGGCTCAGGGCTCCCTGCCCAAGTAATGGCTGCTTGTGGCACACTGCCATCACTTGTCTGACCCTCAGCACATCACTGAATTCAGAATGGCAAAATGAAGTTGGGGACAAGGCTACAGTTCCAGGATTATATCTTTATTTTGCAAGTGTCACGTGCTGAGCTCAGCACAGTACCTGCTGCAGCTACGCTGCTACCAGAGAATTCTGTAAAAGGCAGTTTCATATGGTACCAGACACATGCTGGCCCTAAGCAAGACGGTGAGCTCTGCCTCAGGGCTGCCCAAGGTGCTGAGCCAGGCCCTGCAGAGGACAAGGGGCAGGGTCTTGCATTGCAAAAACTGGCATCCTCAAAGGGGCTGTCAGCTATCCTCCTTCCACACATGCTTTGGCACTGACTCTGATGTCTGCTGGGTTTCTCCAGGCTGCCATGAAAGCTCTGTAGCATTTTGTACTTTAGCATAGCAGCCAGCAAGTTAAAAAAGGCCACCCATTCTTCTCAGTGCTTTGGTCAAACATCAAGTTATCAGCACTGAGCTGTGAGCTGGCATTGCTTAAATCCTCACCAGAAATGCTTGCTTTGCTTTATAGCCATAAAAAAAAAAATTATCAAAATGCAGTTGTTGAGAGTGGTGTGGCTGTGGATGACAGCGGCTGAGGGCTGGCTGATGATGTGGTGCAGCCAGCTTTGCCCTGCTGCCACTGCTTCAGTTTAACCTCTTCCTGCAGGGGCTCTGCAACTGGGTCCAGACTCAAATGATTGTGTGGGTGCTGGGGCAATCCCACCGCTGGCCAAATCTGCAGGTGCGTACATGAGAGCCAGCAGTGTCCAATGCCATGGCAGAAGCCAGAAGCAGCCAGCCACCAGTGCAAGGGTCTGTGTGGGGAGGGAAGCTGGCACAGGATGCACATGCAGGTGCATGCCTGCAGCCACAGCAGCATTTCTGCAGCTGTGCCATAGAGGGGCACGTTGGCTGGAAGGGGCCAAAACATGCTCACCCATAGTTCAGTTAGCAAGAGGTACCCAGCAAAATCCAGTCTGTTCCCAAAGAAACCTACTGGAGAGGGCCTATGAGGACTACAGCTTGTTGGGAGCAGTTTGCCAGTTCTTAGTGCACATCATACACTGATTTTATTCTTCAGGGAAAAATAATGTTTCTGTAACCCATGTGTTGGGATGGCCCGTTGCTCCTACCCAAGCAGGTTGCAAGCCTCTCAGCCACCTCTACTTGCTATATATCCTTCTTGATTGTAAAAAGTTATTGAAACACTCCTAGTTCAGAGTCTCACTAGGACACGTAAGAGAGTCTGCCACAATGAGGCCCATTGTGGGGAGCCCCCTGGAAAGAAACATTCAGGAAATAAAGGGTGAGCTGCATGAGGAAAAAATATTGGGAAAGCTATTTCAGAGGAAAAAACAGCCAACCAACCAACCAAAAAAACCCCTAAAAACGAACCAACACACCAAAAACCCAAACCAAACAACTCCAGAAAATTTACATTAAAATTGACAATTTCTAACCTAAATCACAATGCGTCTTTCCTATGATTGACAGACACAGACTGTGATTTTTCGCAGTATCAAACACCGAGCAGGGATGCTGTACTACCTTCCAGGTAGTACAGTCTTGTGCAAGTGCAGGATGGTCCAGAACCAACTTGTGAACCGTACTGAACTCATAAAGGTGTCACATTGGGACTCTGTGCTCCTGCTGTGGCAGCGGCACTGCACTGGGGTGTGCTCCTGCAGCTTCTCACATCCTGTGCTACTCAGTGTGTCCCCGATTTATTCCTATTGTGATGGTACTTGCATCCCACAAAGGAAAAACAACCAACCTCTACAGTGGCATGTTGAGCATCTAGCCTGGAATATACCAGTTCAAGGGAGGGCTTCAGTTTGCATTGGATTATTACTGAAAACTGCTTTGAACTTGAAAAATAAAAAATTTCCTCTTGTCATGCTTCCCACCTCCTCAGCCTTTTCCCCACATCTGTGATGAAGGAGGGTTAGAATCAGGGGCCCTTTTCATTGTGCAAGGAATCGAGCCTACAATAGAGACAGGGCACATGTGTTGTCACAGAATAACCAGGATGCAATTTTAGTCAGGCCAGAACAGAAGCAGTTTATTACTACATCTATAAGGGAGAGCACAGCACAGCAGAGTGACAGAAACTGCTGATATTAACTCTGCCCAAATGGGGCAGTTACAGAGTTTATATACCTTTAGGTTATGCAAGTCATTCTTCACCAAACTGTGTCAGATAAGCAGGATATGGTAAATAACAATAGCATTCTTCAGATAAGGAGGCTCCAGCCTCCTTTGGTGTGAGAACAGTAGGTGCAAATATTTCCCAACTAGTGAGTTCTGCAAAGGCCTATGAGGTGTTAACTATTTTACTGCCACATTCGGGACGCCTGACCAGCACAGGGTTTCAAATCACCCAACAGCAGAGACAACAGGCTGAGCCAAATACTGGATGGGGGAACTCACCTTTAGCACTGACTGCAAAGCACACTTAGGCTACAGACAAGGTGTGGGACTGCTTTTCCCACCCCACCTGCACGTGTACTCTTATTTATACTGTCAGAGCAGTTAGCAGGCAAAATGAGGCTCTCTTAAAAATATTCTACTGCCTGTATCAAGCAGCACTTATTCTGATTCATTCACTAGACTGAAAGGATTTCCCTAGCAGAACATTCCCCTGATGGGATGCCTGGATGAGGACCAAGGCAGTTATTAACATACTCTTTGTTAAGTAAAGCCTTTTAGTATTTTTTTCTTGCTCCAAGACAGATTTTGCAGAATAATTTTTCCCAGAAAATAATCTACTTTTTACACTTGCTTTTTCAAGGTTTACCCCAGAAATGACATATCTCCCAACAGCGTTGTTGGCACACAGAGAAAAACCAAGTGAGTAATCTCCCACCTTAGCAAGATCATCCTACATTTTCACTGAGCCAGCACACACTTCTCTTGTTTAATGGAACAGCTCACTACAGCCAAGCTTGTGTCTGTGTGCTGGAAAAGTCAGCAATGTTCACTGTGATGGTCAAAAGTTCCCAAGCCCTGGCCCTGAAATCTGCCCAGCTAGACCAGAATCCTGTTTCTCTACCCATTGGTGCAAACACAGTTCATCCTGCAAGTGGAAACCCTTCTTGGGAAAAAAAGGCAAGTTTGGCCTTCTCAGTGCTCTCAGTGCTACCCCTGGGTAGGATGAGATCCAGGGCCACAGCAACTTAAAAAGGTCCCATAGCTCATGTCCCTTCTGCCTTGACTGGATTAGAGTTGGTGTTTCTTTTCCGTTAGTTGCCCTGTTGGGAACAGGAATGGACACACTTCTCCTGCAAGCTTGCTGGTTGACATGTGGGGCAGCCTAGGTAGAAAATATCTCTTCCATCTCACTCATGTGCTCTTAAACTATCCCACCTTTCCCACCTGGAAGTGGATGGGAACCAAAGTCCTCTTGGGCACAGGCCAAAAGTTTCCCTCAGACACTGCCAGTTTGGTCCTTGGTATTTCTTGCACATAGACATGCCAGGACAAGCCAAATTAAGCTAATAACACATAAAAGGATGAAGCAGAGAGAGCCAAAAGTTTGGAAGGAAGCAGCTTGAACAATGCTGGTTTCACTGCAGAAGCTGCACATAATTTGCTGGAAAGAGGCCTACTTTGCCCCGGCACTGCCCCCGCCACCAGCCTTCATCTACCATCTCGATGTGTGTAATTGTGTCATCAGGATCAAAAGAAATCTCATCATCTCCATCTGCAAAAGTTGTTCAGAAAAGATAGTCACAATGCAAAGATAACCCCAGAGAGTTGGTTTTACATCCCCCCTCCCACCCCCACGGGAGCATACAGAACAAGCATTCTGAGAACCCTCAGGTTTCACCTCATCCAACCTCCATCAAACAGCACAGATCAAGCAAAGGAGCAAGGCTTCACAAATGAAAGATGAAGCTTCTGTGTTCCCAAGTCAGGTCTCATTCTGCTTTCCAGGAGGAAAAATTTTAAACCACCAAGTCTAAATCTTTTCACCACTGCTGATGGTGTAAGCCACCATCTCCCTGTTGCACTGCCCTGGCCAGCTCCCAGTGCCTCACCCCACAGCCCGGATAGCAGACCCACCTCCTTGGTAATCATAGAGAGCCACTGCACAGGTCCCAGGGCTCGCCACATCACAAACATTGTCTGTTTCCCCTGCAGAAGACAGGACGGGAAGATGAGAAAGAGGCTGAAAGCAGCCGTATAGATCTGATCAGTGCTACCCTCCACCCAGCTGTCAGCCTTGGGGTGAACCACATCCAAACCCTATCAACAAGGAGAGAAGTACCATGGCTCAAAGCAAGGTATGACTTCCCTCCTCTTCTGCAAGGAGTGAGGCAGGGTCCTGATGCTTTATGTTCCTCTCCCAAGAAAAAGGCTGGACTCCAGCCTCTCCACTTACCATCTCCTGTAACAGCAAAGCTGCAACAGAAACATGAACAGGAGACCATGCAGTTTGCTTATCTGTTTGGAAGAAGACTACTCTGCACGCCTCACACCCAGGAGACACCACCAGATCAGGTCTCATGAGCACCAGCGGTTTAAGTGTTAGGCTGAATTAAGAGGGCACCCCCAGACCTCACTGCAGCACTGGCAGTTGCTTGCCAGGAAACAGTGCACCAAGAGCATCAGTCCTGGTCCAGCTTCTTTGGAGCCCATGGCAGCCCTCTGGTCCTCCTGCCTGAGCCCTGCTCCAGCAGACATACTTGCTGCCTGGCCCAGAATCCCATGCATCTGATCTCGCACCTTGGAGCTGGGCAAGGGAGGGGGAAGACAACGAAGCCTCCATCATCATGGGCTGCCACCTGGACCACAGTAGACTTCAGAACACAAATTCCCTCTGGAGTCTGTCCCATATATCCAGTAGGGTGGCCAGACAGATGCAAGCTCCCCAAGACATGGGCTCTTCCATCAGTACTCACCCAGGTGGTGCTGGCTCTGGCTGGGCTCCTCAGGAAGGATCTCCTCATAGTCCTCACCTCCATCTCCTCCATCGTCATAGATGGCATCCAGCTTTTCCAAGGGTGCTGGCAGCTCCTCATAGTCAGCACCTCCATTGGTACTGTCACAGTAGTCAGAGGGCTCTGGCAGCTCCTCATAGTCTCCACCGACATCCAAACTTTCACTGTAGATGGGCTGATCCTGACTGGGGATCACGCACAGCTCTTTACCCAGATCCGCTGGCCTTGGTGGCAAACTGGGTGGTGTTTCCTCAACCTCCTTTTTTGCCTCCTGCAGTGAAGCATGAAAGTTACAGGAAAGTCACCTGCAAAGCATCCAGCGCAGACAGCTCTCCCATGACTGCATAGCACTCAACACAAGGGAGTCTGCTCTACTGCAGGTGCCTTTAGTGCTACCATGACACAAATGGAGCATCATCCTCCGCACAACAGGGAAACAGCTCAGCCATTAGGTCTGTGCTGAACTGGCACCTGGGATTACTGTGAAGACACTCATGGCTCATGTATTTGAACCTCTCTCACATACTTAGCTACAGCTCACTGTACTGCCACTGCACTGACCCTCTCCAAAAGCCTGTGTCATGGTGTAAGGCGCTGTGCATCTATGTCCCATCACCATCCCAACGTTTTACCCCCCACTCCTTTCAAAACTCTCTCATGCTGTGACTGCACCCCACTTCTTCCTGCAGGGCTGCCCATAAAGCACAGCCACCTTTCATGTGCAATCCCCTCTGCCTGCTCCCCTTCCTGGCTCTCTCCAGCCCGCCTTGTCACCTGTTCTCCTTGTGACACCACAGGCTTGTCTTGGTCAGCACTCCTGGGTACCCTTGCTGGCACAGTGGCAGGGGCTGCCTCTGTGTGGTCCTTCTCTCTCTGTGGGATTTCCTGCTGGAGAAAAGTCATCAGTTCCCCTCAGTGTCTTTGAATGAGGTCCAGAGCAATGTCTGTTCCCATTTCCAACAAAGCAACTCAGAAAATTTTCCTTTAGCTGAAATCTCTTCCAGCTCCCATAAACCTGCCCTAGGGACTGGACACTAGCAGGCCTGTAGTGACTATGGGGTCTGCAGAAAGTAGTCTCAAGGAGGGAATGTATCATGGAGTGCTTTTTTGGTGAAACCGTATCTGCACATTGAATGCAGAAAGAGCACAATGTAGAGGAGGTCTTGTAAACATGTTTGTGTGCGAGCTCCAGTTTGGAAACCTCTGAATGCAGACTGCTGGGATGGCAATACTGGGGATGTGTGATTGCACTGTGTTTGCCAGGCACTAGAGGCAAGAAGGAGCTTAGGCCAAAGCACAGTGGGTCATGGCTCAGTGCAGGCCCGTCCTGATCTGTGTGCCAAAAGGGAAAATCCAGTGACAGCTGTGAAGAACAATGGCAGTCCCTGGCAGTTGCAGGGAAGCAGTTTAGGCAAGAGGTTGCTGTAATGAGATCATGCAGAACGATATGGAGCTGCGTGGTCCTGAGGAAAAGTTTGCTTCGCAAGCCTTGGAGGACATGGCAAGATGGCCACGGCTCACCTTCCGCCGAGCTGCCTGGCACTCCCGAGCCTGCCGCCTCATCCGGTTCTCCTCTGCTTGCCTTCTGCTCTCCTCCTCTGCTGACTTAGCCATGTTTTCAAATTGTGACCGCAGGCTGCTGGTGCCACTGGATGCTCCTGTGGAGAAGACAGCAAATCAAGCCTGCCCAATGGCTCCCTTCCACCACCCCAGACATCCAGGAGAAACCCAGACCTCTGCCTCTCCCAGAGAAACTCACAGTTCAGCCACATTCTCCTGCCCCTCAACACAGGTTCAATCCACATGCCACCACAGCACATGCCTGCCAGTGTGCTGTCATAGAGGGACCATGAGGCCCACAGCTTCCCACCAGCCCAGGGTTGGTACTCAGTTATCTCACCTGCCTCCAATGGTCTTGTTTTCTCATACGAGGAGGTGGGAGCTGCCATCTCGTTAAAGCCAGCAGCACTCTGGAAGAGGAAGTGAATGAAGTGTTGACCTTGTTAGGCCAGGACAGTGCTTAGATCCCCTGCTGGGTTTGGCTACTGGTGACTGCAAGCTTTGTTCCCAGCTGTGTCTGACCTTATCTGTACAACTGCCACAACTCTGTGGAGGCTGCTTGCTGCAGCCCTGCTCTCCTGATTCCTCCCTGCACTGTGGGAGTGCCTGCTGCCCTGCAGCCAAAGGCAAGGGCTGTTCCTGCTAGAGGGGTGGCACTCCGAGGGCTGAAAAGGTTACATGGAGCCAAGTGGAAGAGGTTGCACAGTGGAGAGATGACTGCTGCATGGAACAGCAAGGCTGGACATTCATGGCAGAAGCACTCACTAGTAGCACAACAAAGAGCTGAGTGGATGCCTGGCAGTCTACCACTTCCTGAGGGCCAGGGGCCCAATGCATCTGTCCCCTGCACTGAGCGGGGGTATGAGGCATGGAAGCACTTCCCTACTGGATGCACAGCTGCAGTTGCCTAACCATGAAAAACGTGTGCCCCTTCAGCAGGTTGTTGCCTGCAGTATGTATAATACAGTAGCCTAGGCTGGAAAACATCAAAGTGAAAACGTGTGTGAACATCTGAGATGTTGTTGTCTTTATGATGGGTGAAGACATGGATAAACTGTAATAGCATCGATGGGGTGTTTGCAGCAAAAAGAAAGTGACATAGAGGGGGTTTACCTACTTTAATGAGAAAACTATTTAATACAAAAAGGAAACTGTAGGTAGGACTCAGCTTTAAGACTAATACAGCTACATACAGGGTTCTACCTGCAGGTGTCACCAATGGGCTGGGTGGCTGAGATCCTACTACAGTCAATGGAGCCCAGAGAGCACTTCTTAAGCGCTGCTCTCCTTAAATAAAACACACCTGAGAAGGCAAGCAGCACTGCAGGCTCAGAACCAGGTCTACACAGACCACAGCAGAGACTTGGACATGTTGTTTATATGACAACATTTAAATTTAGGAGTCTTAGTGCGAGAGCTGAATCCTACACTTGGTGTTCAAAACTGTCAAAGGGGAGTTAAGATTGCCTGGTAGTATATTATGCTCTACTCTGGAGCAAAGAACTCAGCGCTATTCCAGTGCCCGAAAACCAGGCAATCAAGAACTTAGGTGCTTGCCCAAATATCCTTATTTTTACCATCTTCGATTATGATTCAGTATTCTCAAAATACACAAATTCATGTTCCACTTTGAACTGATCAAGAACTGCTTATCCTCTCTCTGCATCCTGCTCCTCAAATGATCCACAGCCCTGATTTTTGCATGCTTTTTTCTGCCACATACATAACGCTTTGCCTTTTGACAATGCACCTCCATTTGCTGTTGTTAAATGCATAGACCATGCTAAGCTATTCCATGGGCAGGATGCCATTCCCACTCTGCTACTGGCCCAGCCTACACATGCAGCATGGAAAGGAACATGTTCAGCTGTTACAGGTACATGTTTATGTCCTTCCTTGGCTCCAGACCCTGCAGAAAAGTCTTCATCTGCTTCCTCCAGCTCCCGAGTATGGCGATGTTGGTACTGTACCAGGCACAATACTGTGCCACTAGTACTGTGACCAACAAGAGAAAAAGTATGTTTCAGGGAAGGTACCCTAGCTTCTTCCTCCAAATGCCCCAAAGCTCCACCACCTTCCAGGATTCTCATCTTTTAGATCATCCCCATCCAGGCAAGATCATCATCCACTGGCAAGACCCCCTTCCCTGAACAAGTCTGCAGGGTAGCCTGCCAAAGCATAATGCTAATTCAAGTGCCTGAGACAGTCTGCATTTTGACCGTGGATGAGCCTTAGCCTGGTTTCAGCCCAGATTGAAAATTTCAGCTGGCAAACTGGGTGACCTATTTTCATGCAAGGTTGATCCCGCTGGGTTTTGTTAAGGTTTGCAGGCAGATGACTAGGTCCTGGCCTGAGATTTAGCTAACTGAACAGACCATAAGAAACTTCCGGACGGGACAGAAAAACCTACAGAAGGCAAAAAATAACAGAGAAGCTGATGAGTTACAGACAGCACCATAAGGAATGGCCAGATTTCACCAGTAGTCAAGGGGCAGTGTTATGTGGCCAGTCACTCATACACAAAGCCATACCAGCTGGTGAGTAGTATAAGAGGCTAAGGAGCCAGATACCAGAGAGGCCATAGATCTTTGTCAGATACTGGCGAGACCAGGGAGGTCTGCAAGTTGGCTACTAGAGGGACCAAAGATTCAAGCCAGCTTCTGGGAAGCCTTGTTTATGTGTGAGTGTGACAGCTGCTAACAAACCCTATACCCTGAGTCAGAACAGCTAGAGGAATGGCAGCCACAGCGAAACCACCTTCTCGCTGGAGGTAGTCCAGGCAAGAACCACTCTGTATGCATACTGCCCTCTGCATGATCACCTACCAGTCAGTGCAGGGGACATTACACCAGATGGGCCTTCAGTCTGATCCAGCACCTCTCCTGTGTAAGAGACAGTTCCTGCACGGTGCAATAGCCTGTGGTCTCTCAGACTTCTCACAAGGCTCCACTCTCACAAAATTTATTCCCCAAGGAGCTATCACTACTCTTCCTGACTGTATTGGTACACACAGGACCTGTAGGAGTGATGGCAAGCACCCAGACAGAACACTCCCAGTATCTCAGATGGTACTATATATCAAGAAGACCATAGTCCAATACCCCGAGAAAGCTCTTCACTGGCTCTGCTATTAAATCCTGCCCCAAGAGAAAGCAGGTGTATGACTGTTCAGTCTGAGAGTGGAATGACTCAAAAGCAGCTGAGAATGGAAAATCCTTTTTCTTCCTTGCATTATGGTCTCCCCAGGCTGCATTCCCCTGCACCCTCTAGTATTTACACTGTGCCAGTTCCTTCACCCTTGCAATAGCTGTGCACTGGGCAGTGAGACCTCATCTCCATCTGGGAAGTCGCTTCTCTTGCAGCAGTGCAAAGAGCAGTGATTAGCAGCAAGCAATTGCAGGATGCAGCATGCAGTCTCACCTTATCTACTCTGTCATTCTGGACCCCATAACGGCCTCCAAACCCCTTGGCATAATCTGTATGGAAAAAAATGAGACTATTTTATAAGAGTTTATATTCTTGTATGCCTCTCCAACTTCAGTATGCTGTGACCAGTGAAATGAATTAGCTTTCTCTGCGTCTTATCACACATAGAACTAAATAGAGATAACACATGAAAAATGCTCTGGACAGTCGCTTTAAGACTAATCTTCATTCCTTTCAGCAAAGTGCACAGGTGTTCAGTGCTGTATGCTGGTAAACCTGCTTCCAAGGCACTGGGGTGAGAAGCCAGGCATGCCATTTGAGAGCAGTGTGGCCTTGTTCCCTGAAGTTAAATGTACAGTAGTCAAGCCATTCCTGGATCCTGCTTTGCCTCATTCCCATGTGCTTATCTGTTGAATGAATTTATGATCAGGAACATACCTCACAGAGAAAGCACAGTATAGTCTGAGAAGCCTGATTCAGGAACTTGCATTCAATGTGCCCCATGGATCCAAACATGCACCTACTCTGGCAGAGTTTACCCTTGTGCTTTGGGGTTTCACAATGGCCCAGCTGCTCCACAACATGCTGTACACATTCAGTTTTCAGCAGCTGGATCTCTACGAACCACTAGCTTTAGTTCTGTGTATGTTCCAAGGAAATCGTGCTGCCACCTCTGGCAGCACTGCCCTACCTGTTTGGGATGCATGGGGTTGCACTTCCTCCTGATGGTCCCAGCCAAGGGCACTCTTGTCCTGACGATCCCTCTGGACCCCGAACTTCCCACCAAATCCCACAGAATAGTCTTCAACCACAGGGATCCAGATCATGGTATGGAAGAGAACAGACAAGGGAGGGAAAAAGTGGAAGCACTGTGAGCTCAGGCTGTCTTCACAGGGGTAATAATTTTCCGTGCCCGGGACTTAGACAAAGACATGGAGCAAAGCCAGATTTCCCCACTGGTGGCTGCAGCAATGGACCGCCCTCTGCCCTGGGACATGTCACCGGCTATTAGCACCTACCTGGGCTTCTCCTCCACTCTTTCTTTGGTGACATACTGCCAAGGAGATCCTTTTGCCCGTAGAAATCTGCTGCTCCTCTTCATTTAGCTTGAACTTTTTCCAGCAGTCATGCACTGGGCAATGGCTTTCCTCACCTGCCCCATTCCCTTGCTGCAAGCAGTGGGCACCTGACAGCTCCCCGTAGCTTTTCCACCACTCACGCAGCAGATTGCAGAAACCAAGCACAGTGCCCCACAGTCCCAGTGGGCATAGTCCCAAGCTCCAGTCCTGACACTGCCTGCTGCATTGAGCTCCCCAAGCTCACCTTTCTGAGAATCATGCTTCTCTGCCTGGCTCTTGTAGTCGAATCCCACTGCTGCTTTGTCCACCTTGTCCCTCTCCACACCATAGCGGCCACCAAAGCCCTTGGAGTAATCTGAGGTGGTACATGGAGTGACATGCTGCCCCAAGAATGGGGCTGGTGAGGGGAGGGGGTAAAGATGGGGAGCACCACTAGGGAGGAGCACCAGGAAGGAAGAAGAGTGGCAAGGATGATGGAAACCACTAGAAAAACCTAGGAGTTTGGAGGGGATAGAGTGGATGGCAGGGAGCACTGTGGGGGCCATTGAGGATGAGGGCCCATGGGAATAGGTGCACAGGGCAAGCGTGGGCCATGGCAGCAAGAGAGCCCGAGGGCCATGGGCAGCAGGCGACACAGCAGGCCAAGAGGGCAAGGAAGAAAAGTGACATGCCAAGGGCAGCTGGGGAGGCAGTGGGAGCTCAGCCACCCAAGGATGCAAAGCCAAGGTGAGACTTGGGCACTGATAGCCTAGGCATCCGCCCACTCATGCATCTCCAGAGCAAGACCTGTGGTCTGCTGGTCTGTGAATAAGTATATTGAAAGTACAGAAGAAATGGCAAACTTTGGTTGTAGGGCTTACATTTGCTATAGTGGAATTTCAGCTTCTACAAGGAAACCACTGACCCTGGATGCTGCAGCAAAGGCTGAAACCCAAATTTCTGGAGGCATGCTGCAGCTCTTCCCCAGACTGCTTCTGGCACGCTCAACCATTATGAGATAGAGGCACAGCACGTCTTCCTTATGCCTCCCCTTTTTCCATCTTCTAAACTAGTAATGTATTAACTACTTCAACTGTGTTCAGCTATCTTCTAAGGACTACCTTGTTATTATTGGCTGATGTCCTAAGAAATTTCAGCCTCTATCCTAGCTACTGGCTGTATAGATACACTTCCCTTTCAGAGACCTGGTCTTCCAGCTCTGTTTTCAAATCCTACCCTTCAGGAGGAGTAAATCACAGTTACCTCTCTTTGTTCCCTAACCCTATTCTTACAGGTCACTCATTTCACAGGAATGAGTTAGGGCTTCTCCAGCAAATTCAGCCTTATCAGTTCATGAAGACTGTGATCTAGAGAAATATGCATGAAAATACTTGGTATTCAAGAATGGCTCTCTGTTTCATAGAAGCTCAGTCACTTAAGGATGAATAAATCCTAGAAAATTCTTAAACATATCTTAATTCAACTATTACTTAGCCATTCATCCATTATGGAATGAACCTTTTAGGATGCTGTTTTCAGCAAATATAGATTTTATGACCATTACCTTGATGCTGGAGTTTCCAGTATGGACACATTTTTATGAAAAACAATCGAAACACCATACCCTATTTCTAACAGTTTCATTTCATCCTAAGCGATTTCTGTGGTTTTACACAGCCTGATGAATTTCTATGTTTACAATCTTGTATACAATCTCTCATACAGGAATATGTTAATGTAGCACAACTGCATGTGAGTCATTAATTTAAGATCAACCGAGAATTCCTCAAGACACCTTCCTTTTATAGCTTCCCCTGAAACAAACATGATTCAGGTCTTCTTTCCTTGGTAATGTAGTAATTATCTGAAACAGTACAGACCTTGCCTCTCATCTTCTCTTAGTTGCAGAATGTTTAAAATATCTTTAATTTCAGTTCTTGCAAAGTTCTTAATGAATATAGCTGCTTGTATGTACACGTCAAACTTTGGCTGAATCATCTCCACAGTTCTGCAGAAATTTGGGTGCTATATAGGCTTTTGTTTCTATATCCATTGTTGCCCCTTTTCTTATATACTGCTTTTTCAGAAATCGTGTCTCACATCCTACAATGCTTGGGTTCTCTCTGGAGCAGTTTGCTCAGAATGACTTTTAGAGGAAAGGGAGCATCAGTCATCCATCGAGGGTGCATGTGGGGGGCAGGGGGCGTGTCTTCTCTGCTCAGCTGTGATGTGGTTTCCGTCAAAGCAAAACGCAGCGACAAGCAGAATGTACAATAGAAGGGTGGTGACAGGACAGCAGGGAATGGGGCCAGAAGGGTGACTGACAGGGTACAGGAATCTGAAGCAAGTGACAGCAGGGAGACAACAAGGGAGACTGTGCCACAGCAGATGGCACAGAATATTAGGAGCAGACGAGAAGCTGAGCAAAGTGTCAAAAGGGGCCACACATGTCCATGGACTTGCCTTTCTGGGATGAGTGTTTCTCCACCTCACCCTTATATTCAAAGCCCAGTGCTGACTGCAACAAGAAGGGGAGGAATGTCAGTCATCCTGAGGGGCCAGGCTGGGACCCACACTCCTCCAGGGGCCAGGCTGGGACCCTGCTCCAAGCCTTGTGCTGCAACACGCAGGTGCCTGGCCAATCCTTGGCTGGTACAGGCCTCCTCAACCTTTCACACCTCCCCTGCTGTCCATGTGGCAGCATGCCTGGTAATGGACCCTTGCAAGAGCCGCTGCACTTCAGGCCACAATCCTGACCCCTGCACCCTGTCAGCAGGCAAGGCGGCTGGGCAGCATGTGACACAGGATGTGCATGGGAAGGATGGCATCCTGCTATCCCCATCCAGTCCTGCCATGGGCAGTCACTGTGTGTAGCACACCCTGGCGTCTGGAGATGCCAAACACCACAGCCCCCAAGACAAACACAGCGCTGCCCAGATAGGACAGTGCAAGCACATTAATGCACACCAGAGTTAATCTTCACATGTGCCCTGCAATTTGTCATCAGTCATTGTCCTGCACACAGGCTGTGTGCTTCACTGGAGACCACAGTGCATGGCATACCTAGACCTGCAACCACCAGCACTTTGAAAACTGCAGTCACAATCCTAAACGTAGCATAGTGTTTTAGGGGGAGCACTGTGCACAGGTTGCAAGTATGTATCTCAGATGCCCTGTCCAACACACCTTGTCAGCTCGGTCCCGCTGGACTCCAAACTTCCCCCCAAAGCCCTGGGCTGCATCTGTCTGCGAGGAGTGCTTCCCAACATCAGCAATGTACTCGTGGCCCACTGCACACTGAGAAGAGAGACAGCATGACATGAGCACCCATGGTCAGACTGGCAAGGTGGACAGAAACATAAGCATCACACAGTTGCTCTGACCCACTGCCGACATGATTGCAGCCATGAGGTGACAGGTCCAAACTGACTGTGCTGGTGGTGGTGATGCCTTCCGCACAGCCTTTGCCAGTACCAGCTCTGCTCTGAGATCTGTGATGCTGCTTCAAGTGCAGCCATGCCACTCAACTGGCTCCACTGCCAGCTCATCAAAACCATAGGATGCTGAATACTGGCTGCTCCCAAATGCCAGTGGCGTGGTGGATAATCACATGGGGAAACTGAGGAGAAAAGTGCAGATAGGCACGCACAATTGAAAACCCACAGGCAGCAGGTCTGGCACCTGCTCCTTATTGTCTGTGTCTGAGAGTGAGGGTCAGCAGACCTGGCTAGGATCACCCTTTACATTTACCACAGGCCAGGCCAGGGCCTGACTGCTCCCTGCAGGAGGTGGTGTGCCCAGGAATTGCACACACTCCTCAGGAGAAGGGCCAGAGGCTGAATGCTGGCAACATTCTGGTAAGACTGGATGAAGGCCAAGGAGCTCCTCAACCAAAACATCCTCACTGTGCTCCAGCAGAAGGGTCTGAGCATGGCTGCCATGTTGGCCTCCTGAAAATGTCTGTTTCTCATCCTGCCATCCTGGTATCATGCCCACCCACAGTGACCCCATATAATGACTACTACTGCAACCTTATCATCTCACTTCTGAAAAAAAAAAAAGTATTAAATGCTGAAAGGTACAGAAAGCAGTGTGGTGATGATTACCAGAAAACATAAAACAGATTTGATGTGACAACAGAAAATATGAACTAGGGCTTCATCCTGGGAAGATATGTCAGAGGTCTGTAATGGAGAATGAGAGGAGGGAATTATTATTCATTACTTCTCCAAGCAAAAGTAGGGAAGCATCTAATTTGAATTTTACGCAGCAGGTTTGAAACAAGCCACAGAAAGTCCTTCTTCACAGATCAGGGGAACATTGCAAGGAAGTTGTAGAGACAAATTATACAAATCGGTTCAAACAGATCCTGGAGACAGATTATGCACTAGCTATGCTTGCTCTCCACTCTCCCCCTTCAAGGTCAGGCCAGAAAACAGGGATGCTCTCTCCTGTATGAGAAAAAGACTTTTCCACTGGGGCCCAAGGAAGCCCTTTACAACTGTTACCTTATCCATTCGGTCCCGCTCTGTTCCAAATTTGCCCCCATAGCCATAGGAGGCCTTGGGGCCAGTCTCCAGCTCCTTCTTCTTGATGACCTCATGTTCCTCTGACACCTTGTTCCTCAGCTGATGGATGCTGGTGAGACAGAGAGAGTCAGGGCAAGCCACTGTGGGATTGTGCAGACCCACGCAGCCAGCTGGAGTATCCCTGTGTCACTGTACCAGCCAGAGCCCAGTCCAGAGCAAGACATAAACCCACTGCCAGCTGCAACTGTGTGCCCACACTAGGCCCCACTGTGTGGTAGCCACACACATACAGCCACTGCACTGCGGCAAGAGACAGTGCCACCCCGGGTGCTGGCGAAGGACCCAGAGCGGTAAGCTCAGAGGGTGCATTCAGCTTCTACTCTGCAGCCCACAGTCCAGGCTACACCGTGTTTTCAACGGGAGCCCATGCTTTCCTTTTCCTGTGTGCTGCACTAGCCACTCTGTGCAGAGCAGTACTGGGATGTCCCAAGGGAGCTTCTGGATAGGGTCAGCTTTGGACGGGGAAGTAGCAGCATGTCTTTGCCACAGGGACAGCCACTGTCTGGAGGTACTTGGAAGTTAACCCCTCACGGCATCACAGGCAGCCCATGAATTTTGCCTCTGGTGCAACACTAGCACCTCAAACCAAGAGCCTGGATGCAGCCGGCAGAGCCCAGGAGATGCCTCGCCCGGGGTGAGGTCTCCACTCCCCTGCCACCCCGTTGCTTTCTGGGGCCGGGGGTGTACCCCAAGCGAGGAGCCCCAAAAGAGGGGCCCCAGAAGAGAAGCCCCGGGTGGAGTCGCCAGGCAGCCCGCACCGCCGGGAAAGCTCTCTCGGTGCTCCCGCCCCACAGGGCCACGGCGGGCAGCGGGCGGGTGCGGGGCGGCGGACCAGGCCCCCCCCCGGGCCGCTCCGCCCCTGCCGCGGCCCCGCTCCGCACAGGCCCTTATTTGGCTGGTTTCGGCCGGCGCTGCCGTCTCCCCTCCCCGGACGTCGCCGCGGTAACGGCCCGCCCGCGCGTCCCGGTCCCCAGACGCCCGCGGAGCCGCAGCGGCCGGGAGCTGGGCCCCGCCCGCTGCCCCCCGCGCCCCGCCGGGCCGCACTCACTCGATGTGCTCGGCGCGTCCGGAGCCCTCGATTGTTTTGGCTCCCCAGCGCTGCTCCTTCTCGGAGATGTCGTTCTGCAGAGGACACCGCAGGCGTCAGCGGGGCAGGGCCCGCCCGCCCCGGAGAAACGGGGCTCCGGCCCGACGGGAAGGGGGCGGCGGGCAAGGCACGGGGGGGATGGCCGTGAGCCCCGGGCGCCCCATCCCCGCCGGCGACTGGCGCCCTGCAGGGCCGGGCGCCCGGGGACGGCGGATCCGCGGCCCGCGGCGGCGGCGGGGACAGGGCGCGGGGCTGCGGGAAGCTCCGGCCCTCTTCCTCAGGGGATAGCTAGCGAACAAAAATGCTGCGGGAATTAATTGTTTAGGAAAATATTGGAAGGACACTGAGGTAAACGTTTCACTCAAGGTCTGCTGGTCTGCCTCGGCTGGGTTATAACAGCACTTGTTTTGTCTTCTTTTTGGAAGGTCTGAACACATGTTTGATCAATAAGCTCTTTCCTAATATAAGGTAAAGCTAAAAATATGTCTATACGAAATAGAATAAAATATTAATAAAAAGTGGTTTTTTAGGCTTATTTTAAATGCCGCCACAAATAGAAGATATGAAGTAAAAAAAAAAATTGACAGCATAGAATTTTTTTAAACATTAATAACTTGGAACTTTGAGGAGGGGGACTTGCTTTTCTGTTCCAAACTAGAATTTCTTACTGGAAAATACTAGACAAGACTGAACCTTGAAAACATAGGACTCTTGCCTAACGGAAGAGGCTGTTCATCAACAAACTATCTCAGAAAGCAACCCAAAATCTCAGCAGAGCTCAGAGAGGCCTGTGGCTGTAAAGCATGGCTGGCGCTCCTTGGCACCAGGAGGAGCAGGACTTTCGCTGTGCTATGTGCTCCTAAGACATTTAGAAAAAGGGTATGAAGACTGGGCTGTCAATATGTCTTGCGATAGTAAAGGGGCTGTTCAGGGTAACAAAATACAGGAGACAAAGCGGTGCAGAAAAGTCTTGTGATGCCACATCAGTGGGTGATAAAATTGTAAATTAAGGTTAGTGTTAATAAGTATAAAAGTAAAGCATATGGAAAAAAAATCCTAATTATATCTGCACATCAACTGTTCCAAAATATTTACCATTCAGGAAGGAGTACAAAATACGGAATTATGTGCAGTTATGTAGAAAAGCAGCAAATACAGAATTGGCCAAAGGGTGAGTGACATTAGGAAAGGAATAGCAACTCAAATAGAAAATGAAAATCATGACGCTGTATGAATGCAAGGGGTTCCCCCAGGCTAAGCCCTTCTATTCTCTCACCATCTCATCTAGAGAATTGGACTAGATCGAAAAGAAGGCTATTTAGAGGCATGGAGCTGCATCTGCATGAGGTGACTGAAAACAGAGTAGGATTATTCCATCTGGAAAAAAAGACAAAGAGGGCAATGCTGGAATCCTGTACAATTACAAATGGTGTGGGAAAGAAAAAATGTCATCTTTGCTATATTTTGTAACATAAATTGTGGGGAGGACTTAGTGAAGTTACCAACCATATGAAGTTTATCAAGGGCAAGTGCTGGATTTTGCACCTGGGGCATGGCAACTCTGGACATAGATACAGACCAGGGAACGAGTGGCTGGAGAGCAGCTCTGCAGAGAGGGACCTGGGGGTTCTGGTCGATGGCAAGTTGAACATGAGCCAAGTGTGCCCTGGCAGCCCAGAGGGCCAACCGTGCCCTGCATCAAGCCCTGCATCGCAGCCAGGCGAGGGAGGGGATTGTCCCACTCTGCTCCGTGCTGGGGCAGCCTCACTTTGAGTGCTGTGGGCAGTGTTGGGCACCACAGGACATTAAGGATAATAAAGCTGCTGGAGAGTGTCCAGAGAAGGACCATGGAGTTGGTGAAGGCTTTAGAGGGGAAACCGTACGAGGAGCGGCTGAAGTCCCTTGGTTTGTTCAGCCTGGAGCAGAGGAGGCTGAGGGCAGCCCTCATGGCGCTCTGCAGCTCCCTCCCAAGGGGAGGAGGAGGGGCAGGGCTGGTCTCTGCTCTCTGGTGACCAACGGCAGGACCCGAGGGAACGGCAGGAAGATGTGCCAGTGGAGGGTTAGGTTGGACATTAGGAAAAGGTTCTTCCCCCAGAGGGTGGTGGAGCCCTGGAAGAGGCTCCCCAGGGAGGCATCACGACACCAAGCCTGGTGATATTCAAGAAGCACTTGGACAATGCCCTCAGACACATGGTGTGGATTTTGGGATTGTCCTGTGCAGGGACAGGAGTTAGACTCGATGATCCTTGCGGGTCCCTTCCAACTCAGGACATTCTATGATTCTATGTTACCAAGGAGCAGGTTTAAAAGAAACTAAATATTCTGTACTCCTTAAGTGATACTGTAGTCAGTAGTGTACACTGATGTAGGAAGTTCTGGAGACTAAACATAGCTATGGGTCAGAAATGGCTTAGACAGATGACCTGACAGTACCTGTGAGGGGTTGGTGGAACTTGGCTGATCCTGCACAGCCAGCACTGCTGCATGCCATGCCTCACCCCAGGTGACCAGCATATGCCTAGGGCTAGTGAACCCTTCACACACCATCACCACCAGTATTATAGATTACCACACCAGATACTCACCACGAAATCAGGGTCAGTGTCCCAGTCATCTCCCTGAGCCTCAACCTTCACTGACACGTCGTGTCCCACGGCTGCTTTCCACATCTGCACAGGGAGGGGACAGTATCACCCGGAGCCCAGCATGTGGGCACTGCTGGCTCACGGCCATAGGCATGTCAGACCAAGCAGTCATGGTATAACTCAGGCTGGAAGGGACCCTTACAGGCTACCTGTCCTGCTGATCTCTCTGTCCCTCCTACAGCACAGGGCACCCCAAAATAGCTACTCTTGAGCACCAGCACCTCTTTCAGCAAAACACACAGGGATTCTAAGTGCAAACCACAGTCTCCATGCACACTGACTCCACAGTTAAAATGCACACCTTATTTTAATGTAAATTAGTGCTAGCATCCAACGATCAGATTCTGCTTCTCAAACATATACTAACAGTCTCAGCACAGAAAATTCCCTGCTTTAACCTTGCTTCTGTTAAGCACAGTTACAGCACACCACCTGAGGCCATGGCTTGCTCTGCCACCATGATACAATGCTTATTTACCTGAGGTTGGAATCCTGAAGTCTCTAGTCTGTCTTCCAACCTTTTAGTAACTGCCTAGTGTGCTAGAGAAGGTTCAGAGAAAAGCTGTATGCTGGTCTGACAGTGCTGGTACAGTATGCTGTGTGGTGTTTATGTCTGTCATATGGTAAAAACAGGAACTGGGGCTAAAGTCATTAAGTGTGCAGGGCCGAAAAGGCTGAAGCTGTGGTGGTATGGCTTGCAGGCTGTCCAATGAGGCCTGGAGGAAGTGATAGGCCCAGGAAGAGGAAGTTAAACAGAAGTAATATGAAATCTAAAACTCCTGCATTTCATTTTCAAGATGACTGTCAAAAGAGATGATGATGAAAAAGCCCCTCCCAAACAGCACAGTTTCTACAGAATGGGAGACAAGAAAAATTACATGGCTTGCCTGTCCCTACATGACAGAGCAGTCATTCTCAGCAGAGCTCTGACGTCCCACCACCTATTACTGTCTGTGGTGTTGAGAAGTCCCTAATTGTTCTTACTATCACCCAAAGCAGCTTTTCACTGGGGCAGAAAGACAGACTAAACAGAATGTGCAGCAAAGACTGGGCTGCCAAGCCCTGTTTCACATGACTATAAACATAAATCTATGAACAAACCAACAGGATGGAAGAGGACTCCTTTGTGATGGATCCTTATTTAACAACACGCTTTTATTATGTGATTCTCAACAGCACTAACCCCTCAATCCCAGAACCATACAGTAGCCTACAAACTGGCCCCAAGTGCTCAAGACAGTTGTTTTCTGTGCAAGCAAAATGTTTATGTGAACAAGAAATTAACTGTACAACACAAAAAGCTGTTAAGTAAATAACCTTCCAATTCAGGACAGTGCACTGTTCAGTTCAGTTTCAAGCTGCCCTTACGAATTGTCTAGAGAATCAGCATTGTTAAGAACAGGAAGCAAAGACAACAGAAACGAAAAGACTACAGCAGGGATGAGTCTGTCTTTTGTTAAACAACAGCCAGATAATTAGCTAAGGAAGAGAATGTAGGACCAAGGCAGATTTACTGTGAAGATCTGGCTTTAGGCCTTCCTCAGGCTGTGACATACTCTGCTGTGCTGGTATGGACTGACAGTAATGTCATGACAAACTGAATATAGCTAATTGCAAACAGAAGCAGGAGAAGCAGGAGAAGCAGGAAGGCTCACCTGGACAACATAGCACAAACTAACAATACCTTTAATCTCCTTTTCCCCTCCCTAATTTATGAGCATCTCTCACTCCAAAGATTAATTTTAAAGTTTGTGGCTCACTTTTTTTAATGATAAAACAGCAGCAATAACCAGCTAGCACAGGGTTGTTCAACGAGGCAACTGATTTGAGCAGCTAGCTCAAATGCAGGTGGCTGACGGTTTCAAATCCTGCTGTAAATGGTCCTTGACCACCTACTCTCCAAAGCTACGCACCATGCATCTTTGGAACTGTGACAAACCACAGACCAGACAAACCACAAGGCTCCAGACGTCCTCTATAATGAGGAATATCAGCCAGAGTAGCATCTCAACCATTTAGTTTGTCTCATTTTTCCCCTTGAAAGCATCCACTACAGCACAAGTATGGGGCTACCACACTTAGCACAGTTGCCCTGGTTGATTTGGAAACGTGGTTCTTCAGAGCCTCAAACACAAGAGCAACGATGACCAAAGACGACTAAGAAGCAAATGCCAAGCACTATCAACTCATGCATGCATGGTCAAGGAGTTCTCTTTGCCCACCAAAGCCCTACATTTTTTTGGTTGTTGTTTCTCACTTTCTGCTGTCAAAACCTGCTCAGCTTACTTACCTTAAAAGGCTCACCAGATCCTGCTGGAAAACTTGCTGCTTTTTGTTCAGGCACCTGTTGCTAGTGTCAGCTTTTGGACCGCTGTGTGCTCCGAGTTCCTGTTTTAACTTCAGCTGTCTTCACTTCCTGTGTCCCAGCCCCCAGCTCTGCTCAAGTAATGAGTACCAAAACCTGCCCTAGTGCGCTGCAGTTCCCTTGCACTGCTGCCTGTGCTCTGGGATGCTGACAAGGCGTATACCCAGGATATAAAACGTTGATTCCACGAGTAGCACTTGAAGGGGCACAATTACATTTCCTAGTGTGCAAAACCAGATTGTGATCTCCATTTTCATCTCTTCCAAAAAATCATTCTGCCATAAAAGTACAAAAAAGTTGAAAGGCTGAAGCCCCTGGGCTTGACAATTACAATGAGATCCAAAGCAAGCAAGCTACTGCTTACAAAACTTGTTATGAAATTTAACTCAGTAGTTTACAGCACAATTAAAAATATATATAAACACACAGACACATACACACTTACATATATATACACACATATTTGAAAGTTTTTCCCAGACAAAAAAAGAGAAAAAAGTAAATAGCTTGAACTAGAAAGATGGAAAGCATGTAGTTAAAGAATCCTAACCACTTACACACCAGACTCTTTGGTACATTGCTTACTGGTGGGAAGTGCAGAGTTTTGGAACGAGTAGCATGAATCACGCTAGTTTGACACTAGATAAATATCTCAAATCACAATAACTTCCTTTCTAAGTGAAGCAAGAAAAGCTCCTAGAGTAGTCATTTCTATTTGACACAAAGACAAGACAAACAAGGGTTAGAATAGAGTAAAATAGTTCAGTTGGAAGGGACCTACAGCAATCATCTAGTCCAAACACCTGACCACTTTGGGGCTGACCAAAAGTTAAAGCATGTTATGAAGGGCATTGACCAAATGTGTCTTAAACACTGGCAGGCTTGGGGCATCAACCACCTCTCCAGGAAGCCTCTTCCAGTGTTTGACCTCCCTCTCGGTAAAGAAATGCTTCCTAACGTCAAGTCTTCCAGCTTGCTGTTGCTAACTCCTGCGTCTTTCCTGGGGTTGCACAATTCCAACAGGGTGCAGTGTTCAGTCAAATGTGCCTAAATGCAAAGAAAAGTAAACCCAAGCAGATCTTATTTTATTGGAATTGCTTTCACTATTAAATTGCTATTTCCGTCTTTTGTCATTGCAGCAAAAGCTGAAAAAGGCTGAGAGAGGGGAAAAAGGTCATCTCCATAAGCATTCAAATAACATGAAGAAACAGAGCTTCTGCAATCAACACACATGTGTACACAAAAGTGACTTACAGTCCCATGGTGGTCCTGTAAAAGGTATGATACAGCAGCGCTATACCCTCAAGAGACCTCTGACATTTACGTGATGACATTACACAAATTCCATCTGAAAAATAATCTTTATTATATATACAGGAGCACATGCCCCAGGAAGCTATAGGCAAAGTATTTGGTCACTGAATTTTATATAGTTGGGGAAGTCCACAGAGATAATCAAGGGTAGTACACAAATGGATATATAGTGCTGATGTTCTGGACCTGCCAGAGATCCAGTTATTTTAGCTACTATGGTGAAATCAATCCATCCTCAAACAAGCTTTTTTCACTGGCTAGATAATCTTTGTTTACTAGCAATATCAAAAGAACTACCTCTTTCCCATGGGAAAAATGTGACTGTTAATACTCTTAACAAGAGGCAGATACAATCCTTCTGGCAAGTACTCATGAACAGAATGACCACTTGGTCTCTCACAGGGAACTCGACTAGAACTATCTTCTTTGCATCCAGCATTCTCCCACTGGAAGAGGGCAGTCTCAATTCCAGGACATATTCAGGATTTCTTTAGAAAACACAGCTTTCCATATATCCTATAAGGTCAAGTCTGTTTTTGTCAGTTTGCTTTAGATTCAAACAAGTCCAATGACCAGCACT
This sequence comes from Phalacrocorax aristotelis, assembly GCF_949628215.1. Classification (NCBI taxonomy): domain Eukaryota; kingdom Metazoa; phylum Chordata; class Aves; order Suliformes; family Phalacrocoracidae; genus Phalacrocorax; species Phalacrocorax aristotelis. Next base: position 219,116,327 of record NC_134276.1, read on the forward strand.
AGCTTTCTACAACAGGCTTTTCCTAAAGCAGAGATGCCAGAAGGTTTCAGAATTCTAGTTCCTTCCTTAGCATAGGGGAGACAGTTTATTTCTGGAGCGTCTGCCTTTGATTTGAGCCCACATAGCACATTATGGAACGCTTCAGCACAGCCTGGACAGGTTTCATCTTGCGACAAGGGTTGAGTGGACAAGAATGCAGGAGCATGGCTGCTCTCATTTCAAGAGGTATGCAAGAATCTTCCATCGTACCAGGTGCGTGCTATAAACAGCATGGTTATCAACTTAGATCTAAAAAGTTTGTTTCATATTGCTTTTCAATAACTAAGTTACTGACATCATTTTACAGGCTTGTCAGGGCAGACATAGGACTGTTTTTAAATGGAATGCTCAGCAGGTCTAGATATACTAATTTTGGCCTTTCTTCAACAGAAAGTGCAACTGAGCAGGAAACATGATTTTGAATTCATGTTCCTTGAAGTGTCCACAACTTCCTTAGGATATGCATTTCAAACAGCACTGAGCCACAGCAAATCTAAGGGATGGAAGAAAGGGAAAAAGCTCCTCTTTCTTATATCTAGCTACACAGTTTCCCCAAGCCAACTCACTGATTCAGTCTAAGAGGGGAAAGATCCTGCAGTTCCTAGCAGTTTTGAAATACTGCAGCAACTCAAGAATATTTTTCTTATTCCTGCCATAGCACAATAATAAAATGAGTGATGCTACCTCCAGGTACAGGAACAGTGCTGTCCTTGAAGCTTGTAGTGTGAGGACCCTGGCTCAGAAAATGTACCACTCATTTAAAAACACCAAAGGAATGGCAGATGTCCTGGAAACAGATCCCAAGTGTCAGCACTGTCTGCTGTATACTCAGGCAGCAAGCAACCCAGTTGCAAGTTGCTTGGTGCAGCTGCTCCTTAGGGGCTGATTTGGAAAAAAGAAGGCAGCTGGGTGAAGTGCAACCCTGTCAATAGGGAATGCAGGCCCAGAGATTACAGAGGGCTGTGGCTCAAGAAAAGGCTGTTACTCCTCTTCATAGGTGGCCTGTAAAGCACAGGAAGAGCAGGATATGGAGAGCAAGCAGATACATGCCCACTAGCAGAGGCAAGTGGGTCCGGGAATGGAAGAGAGAGCGTAACAGGCGTCGTAATCCAAGGATATTCCGAGTCTGGAAGAGTAAAAGAGAGACCAGTCAGTATCAGGAATGGATAAGTCCGCAGCTACCTTCACCCAGAGCTCTCCAGGCCATGAAGATAAGTTTGTTTAAGCCAATGAGCATGAACCGTCCCAAACCCATTCAACTGCCAGATTTGATGTCTAGAGCTAACCCTCAGTGAAATATTTCCCCTTCCCCTGTGTTCTGCAGGTTTCTCATGAACCAGCTCCCTCCAATTCTGCTTGAGAAAGGGTAACAGAATGCAGAACATATTCCTCTAACATTTGGTCCCTATGAATTTCTAGCCCTTCCAAGTGAAGTGTAAACAAATGGATAAATGGTAATTTTCCATTACAGCCTCAAGCTACTAGGAATCCTGATTCAGTCTCTGCCCTAGAAGAAGAAAATTATTTATCTGTTGCATTCTTTCACACTTGCAGCTGAAAGGACTTCTGAAGCTGTCAAACAAGTTGCTGTAGAGTGACCTTACTCTACAGTGGCTCTTCCAGGAGTCCTCAGACAATGTAACATCTACTGGCAAAGATCCACTAGAAAGAAAAAAATGTCTATTCTACTAACAAACCCCAAGCATGAGCACAGAGTAGCATCCAGTTATGGCTTTTGCCATAATTCTGCTGATGCTGCTCTCGAGAGCACCACCCCCAAGTCTTGAAGAGACCAGAGGGCAAACTCTTCAGCAGGGCTTCATCCCTAGGAAAACGGGACAGGTGACTGCCAGGCTGTCATTCAGTACAGTAAAAAAGCAGCTCTCTAATTCAGCTTCCAGCCTTACTGACACAGGTTTAAAAGATGATGAGTGAGGAAAAGCTGAGATCATTGCTAAACAGAAGGGCATACTCTCCAGACATCACAGATGCTAGGGCCAGTAACACATATACTTATGCATGAGACTGCACACTGTTTTCACAGACATTGTCTGTTTGCTCACCACTGAGGCCCTGAATATTCCACAGGAATCTGGGACTTCATTTTAGACACAGGCAATGCTGGCCTACATTTTAGTGACCTCTGAAATTTAGTCTGTTTATGCAGACTGTAGCAGAGCCACAATCAGAACAATATGTGGCTTTTGGCATGGAAAACAGAGGAAGACAAGAGCAGAAACTTACACAAACCCAAAGATATTTAAATGTGCTTTCAGAAGGATTTAGCTGCTACAGGTTCACAGTATTTGGTTCACATTTTCTGGCATCAGCCAGGGCTTCCATCATTGACAGCTGTGAATGAAATTCTTACTTTGCTGAAATTGTTATCCATGGAGTCAATCAGCAAGGAATGCTCATGACCTGGAGTCATATCAATGCTAGCACTTAAGGAAGATGTCCACTCACTTGACTGCAACCTGCCGCAAAAAACATGAAATTAAATTCAGTTTCTTATGATGCCCCAAACCAACACTGCAGACAAGCTTAGGAAAGGAGGTATTTCTTCAAAAAGTTATCAACCATTGCAAGCAAGCCATGGACTCAGTTGACAAGAACTGGTTTCATCTGTAAAACTGTAGTGCCTCCTGAGCTCAAGCTGAGCAGGACTGGGTGATTCAACTAGCAGCAGTCCTCCTTCCTCTACCAGGAGGCTGGTGAAACCATAACGGAGTAGGCATATTGTGCTCTCTAACCAAGTTATACGTGCTCAGTGCTAGCCACTCCCTGTGCCCAGTCATAGCCACAGTCAGAGAGGAGATTACCATTCCTTTCAGGTAGAGAGGACAATTCAGCTGCAGGCAGTGGAGTCCTTTCTTAACTAATTTATAGCTCATTACTTCAAATCTCATTATTTTTTTGGTGCCCTTCTGTTCCTTTTGCCTTTCAGGAATTCCAAACTCTCTAACTTAACTGAGGTCTCTGTGTTCTACATGGAGGCTTTCAAGTGAAATTTTATAGTGTAAGACTTGAAAGAAGTCAGGGCAGAAGATTTAACTGTATATGTTAAAGTCTATGAAATTATTTTGGAAGCTAGATCTGGTCCCAGAAGTGCTGGTTCTTACTAACCTAATTTTCTAGTAACAGACATTCAAGACTGATAAGATATTTTTGAAGAATGAAATGCAGAAGCAGCACTGTCAAATCCTCGGGCTAGCATTAGTTAGTGAAGTGAAATTAGTTGTAAGATGCTTTCATAGACTTTAATGATATAAGGGGCTACAGCTGTCTCAGTTGTGTAGCAATTACCAGGAAACTTCATCCAGAATTCTTCCACACAGACCATAAGTTTTTGGCTGAATCAGCATGTGTGTCAGAAGAAAGTAATTGTTTTCATGTAAAAGACTCCAATACTGAAGTTTATTTTAACTACCAGCACAGCACAATCAAGTGACATGATGAACGCCACTTTTATAGTCAATGAGAAGAAAAGGTAATTTCTAACATGTGACTCACTGCATCCTAATCATAGTATCTAGTCTAGGTCAGCCTACTTTTCTCTGCTTACTGTAAGGGCACCTGTGAAGTAACCTGAGAAACACAGTGTATTAGGTATAAATGGCAAGGTTTTAGTAACAGGGAGTTGCAAGGGAGAGCTGTGTGGCAGGAGGCCACGAAGTGCCCTGTACCAGTCGCAGCTGGTTCTAGCTGGCCTGGCAATGGATGATGCCCCACTGTGTGCCAAAACTACAACAAAAGAAGCATATGGTGCGCCTGCTCAAACATATTTAACAAAGGTTGGTGGCTGCTAGGGGAAGGAGGAAATGAGTAAGAAACAACGAGCAGCAAAGAGAAATCACTACATACTGACCCCAGCCTCCTATGCTGCCCTTTGCCTCACCAAAGGGACTGAGTGTAATGTGCAAACAATGGGACTGGATACTGGGAAGGGAGGAGGAGAGGAGTCTAGACTGAAGTTGAGCCTGGGGAAGGCAGAGAAGTGCTTTCCCTCTAATTAAATTTACGTGAATTGGCAATACATTAAAATTGAATGACATTTTTCAAGTCAAGACTGTTTTGCCCATTAACAGACAGGTGCTTACTGAGGAGACAAATCCCCTGGAAGGATGAAAACTACTCTTCTGCCTTCATCCAATTCCCAGTCTCCAAATTATATTTTCCAATAGTTAATTTAACTCACTGAGAAAGCTGGCATCTCATTTCTAGTCAGAATTTGTCTTAATGTCTAGTCAGTTGTCTCATTCTATCTTTGTCTACAATTGAAGGATAGCCTGAACATCAGTCAACACTTCTTTTACTGTAAGGGTGACTGAGCACTGGCACAGGCTGCCCAGGGAGGTTGTGAAGTCTTCATCCTTGGAGGTATTCAAAAGCCATCTGGACATGGTCTTGGGCAACTGGCTCTAGGTAGACCTGCTTGAGCAGGGGTATTGGACCAGATGACCAGAGGTCCCTTCCAACCTCAACCATTCTGTGATTCTGTGACAGACCTGGTATAGTTGTTTCTATGCCCCCAGTGACATTTGGCAGAAGGATGTAATGAAGTACAGATGAACACAGAGCTAGGATCACCATACTTTTATGGTGATACTGCTTGTTTGCTCAAGCTCCCTCACCTCCTGATGTGATCCTGTGCTGCAGAGAGTGCCTCCTCTACAGCAAGACGACGGTCCCGTTCTTCTTCCAGCTGCTCCTCTAAATACCTCAGATCCTGCTTTGTGCTGCTGTGTAAATGTTCTGTTTCGGACAACCTGTCAGAAAATAACCAAGTATATGCCAAAAAAGGGCGAATTCATGGGCTATTCTGTTTCTATTGTATTCATTGATGCAATATGTGAACAGACTCCAATTCCCTTCCACGTCACACAGCAGACTTAGATATCTTATGTTAATATATGTAAATTATTTGGAAAGCAGGAGAGAAGATAAATCTCTTGAAGCCTCTGTGTCACATCAGGAAGGAGTTCCTTAGCTCTGTCATCCATGGCCCCACCTTTGGAAAATTATTTTGAAAGGGTATCAGGAATCATGTGCTCTACCTTAGTTCCAGAAGGTTACAAGGAATCACGTGCTAGGTCTCAATTCCAGACACTCTCAGGCTAACAGCCTTGAGACCAGGACCATTGATATATTTAAGCAGTTACTGAGGACCCAGCCCATCAAAGGTGCTACTTTGGCTGGCGATGGTCAACTGGAATTGCTGCTGCATGTTGTCTCTTAATTTTTTGAAGTTCTACCCAAAGAGTTAACTAACGACACCTGTCAAGTGCATATAACAGTTCCTCCACTTTCACATGGTCCTAGCATGGAACTGAGTTTTTCCAACACTCTGACAAAGAGTAATAGAAATAGGCTCATCACTAGCCCAAAGGCCTCCATCAGGACTGACATCCACACCACATCCCCACCTGTTTTCTCACGCTTTCTTTACCTCAGCTGCAGCTCCTGCAGTTCTGGTATGTAACTGCCTCTCTGAGGCTCATTCTTTTCTTGGGGTGCTCCTGGAGCAGCATCTGTTGCTAACAACTCCTGAAAGAAAGCATGAATCTATGGCAGATAGCACTGAATGAAGAGGGTAGAAAGTAGCTACAATGCTGCACAGTTAGTGGAGCCATCTGCAATAAGCTTTTCCCTCCCTTGCGCCAAGACCACCACCCTTACCGTGTCCTTGTCTGCAGACTGCAGCTCCTGGAGCTGCCTCTCAAGCACCAAGCAGCGGTTCAGAACCTCATTGTAATGCTGATGGCTCTCACAGATGTTCCGACTGCTACCACGTAGCTGGAGGGAGAGGGCGTTTTTCTCCTCAAAGACCTGAGAGAGCTGAGAAGAGAACACAACTGCTAAGTACAGAACTCATATTTTTGTGAAAGCAAAACTGTTCTCTCTGTAACTAAGGGTAAGAATTCTATTGAGAACATGGGAACTGCCAAACTGCGCATTACTGAGGTCCAAAGACCAGTGATAATCTCCTACAGTAGCTTGTGGCTAAAGTTTCCAGAACAGGAGTCCCAAACGTCAACATGACGTACAGAATAACACGCTTCCAAAAGAAGATTTCTGAAGTAATGAGATTGACCTAAACCTTTTAGAAATATCAATAAATTATGATTTTATATTCTTGCTATCTTCTTGAATGCTACTCTCTTTCTAAAGACTGCTAAATTCTGAGTCTTCCATTTCAATGTGGGAATCAGACTGCTTGTGATTCTGCACTGAAATACATAAACTTTTTCAAGATCGCAGGCAGCACTGAAGATCACCAGTCCTTCTAAAGGAGGGACTCCTTTCAGAAATCTAGAAAGCAGGAGGCTAGAAAGAACTCCAGACAATAGAAATGGAACCTGGAAACAACTTTCTTCACGTGTCTTTCTCTCTGGTCCTTTTGCCTGGTCTCCCTCTCTCTCCCTGCACCCCCCCCCTTCCCCCCCAGTCTGTCCTCCCTCTCCCCTCTTTCTTTCCTCCTCTGTCCCTCTCCTCCTCTGTCCTCTTCCCTCCTCCCTCCTCCTTTCTCACTCTGGTTACTTTAGAGAAAGGGCACAAAAATTTAGTGTCAGAAAAGTTATTGATTCAGACACTACTGTCACTGATCCTCCTGAATGTGATCTATATATGGCCTGGAATATCCCTCTGTCCATTCAGGTCCACTGTCCCAGTTGTGACCTCTCCCAGGCTCTTGCCCACCTCCAGCCTACTGACTGCAGGGAGACCAGAGTGAGAAATGGAGAAGGCCTTAGTGCTGTGCAAGCATTGTTCAGCAATAGCTAATACACTCCTGTGTTATCAACACTGCTTTAGTCACAAATATATAACACAGCACCCTAGGGGCTGCTATGAAGAAAATTACCTCTCCATCCCAGCCAGCTTCAGTACACACAGCTTTTAACATCATCACCCACAGTTTTCACATTTGGAAACTAAGGAGCTATGAAACAGACAAATGAACTGCTACACAGTCAAAATTGGCTGGACCACTGGATTCAAAGGCTTGACAATGGCTTGACAGACAGCAATGAGCAAAATACTCCTGGGCCCTACCTGCAGCACATATTGCTCAACTTGACAGCAATCTAAGTTACGACATAGAGTCTAGCATCAGCAAATTTGCAGCCGATATTGAATTTTGGGAAGTGGCTGACAAGACAAAGACCAAAACTTCAGTCTGGAGAGACCCTGAGAAACTTTAGTATTGGGCCAACAGAAATCTCAAGTTCAATAAGGAGAAGTGTAGACTTCTACATCTGAGGCAAAACCCATGCATCACTATAGGATGGATAGAGACTGCCGAGGCAACAGCTCTGCTGTAAAGGACCAGGGGGTTGTAGCAGATGCATAGCTGAATACAAGCCAAGAGTACATTTTCATTGTGAACAAGGCAAAGTGTCTACTGAGCTACATTAGGAGAAGCAAGGCCAGTGGTTTGAGGGAAGTTATTACCTGCTCTGCCTGATACCAATAAGTCTGCACCTGGAATACTGGGACTGGTTTTAAATAACTCATTTTCAGCTGGGGAGGTCCCAGTTGACTGGAGGCATGCCAATGTGATGCCCATCTACAAGAAGGGCCAGAAGGAGGATCCGGAGGACTACGGGCCTGTCAGCCTGACCTCAGTACCGGGGAAGGTTATGGAGCAATACATCTTGAGTGAGCTTACCAGGCAAGTGCAGGACAACCAGGGGATCAGGCCCAGCCAGCATGGCTTCATGAAAGGCAGGTCCTGCCTGACCAACCTGATCTCCTTCTATGACCAGGTGACCCACCTGGTGGATGAGGGAAAGGCTGTGCATGTTATCTAGCTGGACTTTAGCAAAGCCTTTGACACTGTCTCCCACAGCATTCTCCTGAAGAAACTGGCTGCTCATGGCTTGGACGGGTGTACTCTTTGCTGGGTAAAAAACTGGCTGGATGGCTGAGCCCAGAGGGTCGTGGTGAAAGGAGTTAAATCCAATTGGCAGCAGTGTTCCCCAGGACTCAGTTTTGGGGCCAGTCTTGTTTAACATCTTTATCAATGATCTGGATGAGGGGATTGAGTGCGCCCTCAGTAAGTCTGCAGATGACACCAAACTGGGTGGGAGTGTTGATCTGCTCGAGGGTAGGAAGGCTCTGCAGAGGGACCTGGACAGGCGGGATCAATGGGCTGACGTCAATTGTGTGAGGTTCAACAAGGCCAAGTGCCGGGTCCTGCACTTGGGTCACAACAACCCCATGCAATGCTACAGGCTTGGGGAAGAGTGGCTGGAAAGCTGCCTGGCGGAAAAGGACCTGGGGGTGTTGGTTGACAGCTGGCTGAGCATGAGCTAGCAGTGTGGCCAGGTGGCCAAGGAGGCCAACAGCATCCTGGCTTGTATCAGCAATAATGTGGCCAGCAGGAGCAGGACAGTGATCGTGCCCCTGTACTCGGCACTGGTGAGGCTGCACCTCGAATCCTGTGTTCAGTTTTGGGCCCCTCACTTCAAGAAGGGCTTTGACGTGCTGGAGCATGTCCAGAGAAGGGCAGTGAAGCTGGTGAAGGGTCTGGAGAACAAGTCTTATGAGGAGAGGTTGAGGGAACTGGGGTTGTTTAGACTGGAGAAGAGGAGGCCGAGGGGAGACCTTATCGCTCTCTACAACTACCTGAAAGGAGGTTGTAGCGAAGCGGGTGTTGGTCTCTTCTCCCAAGTAACGAGCGATAGGACAAGAGGAAATGGCCTCAAGTTGCATTAGGGGGAGTTTAGATTGGATATTAGGGAAAATGTCTTTCTGAAAGTGTGGTCAAGCATTGGAACAGGCTGCCCAGAGGGGTGGTAGAGTCACCATCCCTGGAGGTGTTCAAAAAACACATAGACGTGATGCTTCAGGGCATGGTTTAGGAGGCATGGTAGTGTTGGGTGCTTAATTTACTTTAGCAGACTTAAGTATTACTTCAAATTTGTTTAAAGTGATTTTATTATTAATTTAAATTTGCTTACTTGGGTACTTAATTTATTACTCCCTTTAAGATATCATGAAATATCTTAAAGTAGACAGAACTAAACTCTTTCTGATAGTGGCAGAGAATGTAATAAGGGTCCATAGCCACACACTGTGGCTTGGAAGAGTCAGACTAGACATTAAGAAAAACAGTTGCATTAAAAATGTAGAGCAGAGTAGCATTGTGAAAAGGTCCAGAGACGTTCTGGAATCTCTAGTCTTTCACCACTCAGCTAGGCAAAGTCATGGCTGACCTGATCTAATGTTAGTGACAGTGCAGCTTTGAGCAGCAGAATGACGTACCAGATCATCTCTAGAAGTCTCTTTCAACTAACGTTTCTGATTTTGTGTTACTTCAATAAATGCTCACAAGAACAGAATGATTCATTCCTGCTCCCTGAGCCCTATTTTCAAGCCTACCCTCATCCCAGACTCTGCAGGCAAGTGTAAGATATAATCGGTACCTTGCTGTTTAACTGCTGAATTCTGAGCTCTTTTTGGTGCAGTTCTTTCAGGCTGTCACTTAGCTGGGCCTGGAGATGTTTTGTCTCTGTTTCTAGGCCTGAAAACTCCCCTCTCAGAACTTCTGAAGAAATCTGCCAGGGAAAGAAAAATGAAAAATATACTGCACATGTGACAACGCACATACTAGTCCTTTCTGTTTAGTATTCCAAGGTCAAAGCCCAACATTATTCCTAGGCCTTTAACTTGGTCTGCTCAAGCAAAACAGCAAATGAGGAATAAACAGAAATATCCTAAAAGCCATCTGAAAATCCAAACAATTTGGAAAGATCACTGAACTTGCACGTACGATGGGTCCTTCTCAAATGTTGTCTTGAAGCTGTCTACAATACAGGAAGCAAAAAAAAGAGCATATGAATAAGAACAAGAAAAACAAACAAAAACCCAAAGCAATCTCCACACTGCTCTCATTCAACACAGACTTAAAGGTTAGCACTGTAGCATTCTCCTGGAAAGCATCACACACGCGTTATTCTAGTTTTTCTTTGCCTATATGTACGTGTGTGTCAAAGTGATAAAGGGAGATTTCCTCCCTCCTCCACTGACATAAAAGCTTCTCATTGGAACATTATAGATGTGGTCAGGAGAGTTCTTTCTTTGCTCATAATGTAATGGTATTGTACATGCAGCAGGCAAGCGTCCTTCCCTAGACCACGCAAACCTACTCAACATATTCCACTTCTAGGACTGTGATACGGGGGAAAGAAGGCAGAAAGTGCAATGTTCAATCCTCAGCCTCTCTGTGCTTGAGACAGGATCATAGATCCCTGTCATGATAAAAACAGCAATAAAAATTCAATAGAAAGCTTAAAAATTGGAATGTGACGTTAAAAGGAGAACTAAACCAGAAGATCTTAGATTCAAACACAGTGCAAGAGGCAGTTCTAAAACAGACAGAAAGAAACACCTGAGACCTTCCATACTGCTTAGAAGGACCTAAGCTGCCTAGGAAACCCTGCCTCTTTTACTCTTTTTCTTGAAACATTAGGAACCGTGAACTAAGGGAAGAGCACATAAGGGTATGCCAGAGTTTTGTAAAAATTTTCAGTGATCCAAGTTACATTGCTGGTATAGCCCTTGGAGGCCACACAACAAAATCTGATAGTGCAGTCTGTACAAGCTGAATACAAGCAACACATCCTACTTCAGCTGAATTTCAAGCCTCACATTTCCATGCCATAAAGAATCTGTGTATTTTCACCCACCTTCGTTTGGTACTGCTCTTCTACAATTTGAGACTTGCTGAGGGGCAATCTCATTTCTTGCACAATCCTTTGTAAATGGCTCAGTTGCTTGTCTTTTTCTGCTATGACCATCAGGTACTGCTCCTTTATGCTGCTGTTCTGCCTTTCCCAGGTACTTTTCTCTTGTCTGCCCAGTATGACACAAAGAAAATTACCAGGAAGTTACCAGTATGACTTACGATATTCAGGTATCTAGCTCAGAATAAGCTGAGGATGATTCTATTTCCTATCATTACCCCATGCCAGAAAAGAAGTTTTATAACTAAACCAAACCAAAACAACCCACTTAAGTACAGGAACCTTAAAAGCAGGTTTAAGGAAGTATTCTATATTTGGCTCAACACTGCCGATTGTTCAATGCTCACACTTTTGGTATTCCTGGACATTGTTTTGATCTTGCTGTACAAGAGAGTTTTGTCAAGCAAGTCATTGACAACGCCACTTGACATCATAACATTATCACTGCCTCAGTCAAATATGCACCAGAACCATAGCATTGATCCCAACATGCAGACTTGAGGCTTTAGCATCATTTACCTTGTAAAAGCTAGACAGGAAATAAATCTCCTTTTATTTTATCAGGAGATAAATACAATTTCTAAGCTGTTTCAAACTTTACAAGATCTGAAGTTGTTAGTTTGAGGGTCAGATTGGGAGCAGTGGGAAGGGGAAGGAGCACTACAGGTTGTTATATCACTTTGGACAAAGATAATCATACATCTTTCCATAAAAAAATCCCACTCCTTTTGCTCTAGGGTTCAGTCATTCTTAGATGGATCTCTGAAGTACGTGAAAGGTTTTCTTCTCCATTTTAGAACAGAGCATATTTGTATGACTAGTTTTAGTCCAGTTGGAGATGAAAATTTACTAGACTTGAATTACATTTTTTTTTAAAAACAGAAGACATAAAGCAAGTGAAAGTAATAGACAGTCATAGAAAATGAATATTTTCTAAACAATCATATTAGTGGGATAATAAAGGGTGTTCATCATCAGCTTGGAATGGAGAGTTCTGTAATTATATACATAAGCTTCAATACAAGAAACAGCCTATGTTTCCACTCAAACAGATGATATTGGCCACCACTGGATGAAGGACATAGAAATTAAAAGGTCATTGATCTATTTCACATAGGCATTTCCTTTCAATATGTAGGGCTGTTATCCTTCACCCTAAGTCTGAAGCAAAAGCTGAACAAGGGAAACGTGTGCCCACTCCTGAACAGGGCAAAGTGATTTAGTGACAGCTGACACAGGTAAGGCTGAGGTTCTCAATGCTTTCTTTGCCTTCTGCCCACAATTGCTCTTTGAATGAAAGCATATTTGCATCTCTAAGGCAGTGAGAAGACAGACAATTCTCACCTAAGCTGCTGGAGCTCCTGCTGGTAGAAAATACTTTCTTGCTTCATCTCTTCTTGGAGACGGTGCTGTTTATCTGCGTCTTGCTGATATTCCTGCAGTTGTGCTTTTAGGCGAGAATTTTCAGCTGATTCTACCCCAACTAGTATGTATTGCTGCTGCAGATTCTTCAGCTCTCTTACCTTTAATCAAAGGGAAATATCAGAGTGTGTGACAACTGAGCAAGCAGCTAGGTTTATTATTTGTAAGTGTTTAAAAGCATTTCTTACTGTAGCATCTGGAGGACAAAAACCAGTCATTCAGATGACAGAGAAACTAGAAATTGAATCAGTGATTACAGCAGTCTACTAAAAACTGCTCAGAAAAAAAACCTCAGAGAATTCTACTGTTAGTGAGAGCAGTGAGTTTTGAGACCTTCCATGAAGATTTGACATACATTAACAGAAAGACCCTGGACTACCATATTAATTCCCTTATTCAGAGGAAGACAAAGAGAGACAGAAGGAGCTGGTTAAGAATAACTCCTGAAGCTGGTATTTACTGTAAACCAGTGAACTAAGTAACTAAAATCCTTTTGACAGTCTACTCAGACTGGAATTAGAAATAAGTTGTCATTACACATCCATCACTGCAATCAGTTTTTGAAGACAAGATGACACGACTGAGTCTGGAGACAGGGAAGTACCCTCTACTGAGGATATATCTTAGTATTAGAAGCACTACACAGATATGCAAGTTCAACAAAACAGCAGTAGAGGACACATAAATCTACAAATAACTGAGATGTAAAATGGACAAGAAGGAGATGTGTTTAAGACAGTATCAAAAGTCTGTTGTGAATTAACAGAAGGGAAACTAAGACAAAGTGATGGTGGAAAATGATTGTAAAAGTCTTATCTGATCAGCAACTAGAACTCTGAAACTTGCTAAGCTGCGTTGCACCAGAGACTATACAAAGACACATTAAGGATGCAAGCAAGGATGTTGAAATGAAGCTGTGATGCCTTGTACTTCTCTTGACAATCAGCTGCCAAGAGGAGAAACAGACCCAAGTCTTTAGTCTCTTCTAGTAATCTAAGACAAATCAAATGCATGAGCTTCCACAGATATGGACTAAGCATGTTAACAGGGAACCTGTACCTTATTTCTATGGTTCCGTATTTTAAATGAAGCTAACAAGAGAAACCACCCTGCAAATTTAACAATGAAATCACAGCTTCCATATGTCAGAGAAGATAACGTAGATGGCACATACAAAATCCATGGGATCTGATGGAGTGTGCCCACAAGTGCTAAGGTCTTTGGGAGGCAACTCAATTACCTCTGAAAGGTCATGGTGACTGGGAGAGATTCCTGAAGACTGGAAGAAAAGCGAATGTCATTCCTACCTGCAAGGAGGAGTAACTGGAGAACTGCAGGCTAGTCAGCCTCATCTTCATCCCTGGGAAGGTGATGGAGCAACTAATTCTGGAAACCATTTCCAGATACATGAAAAAAGAAGGTTGCCCAGAGAAGTTGTGGAATACCCACCAATGGAGATATTAAAGATCTGACTGGACACTCTTGGGCAACCTATTCCAGCTGACCTTGTTTGAGCAGGGGGGTTGGACTAGGAGACCTCCAAAAGTCCCTTCCAGCCTCAACTATTCTGTGATTCTGTGAAGACAATGATCTATGTTTCACACTGCAAATATCAGATCTATGTGTGCTGAATTTTAAGTTCTGAAGATCCAAATCTCCTTTCAAGGCTTTAAGCAAGAGCAGGAAGAGAGAACAAGGACTTACTACTCTGTCTCTGTCATTCTGCAAGGAGGACAGTGCCTTCTTGAGACTCTGCACTTCTGAAGGAGTGGTGGAACTGATCCCTTCTGCTTGTTGCTTCACTTCTTCAATCTTACGCATTTTGCCCAATTCGTTCAGCAGACGGTCTCGCTCATTCTGCAGGCTTCCCATAGCCTTGGAGAAAGATTTGACTTGGTTGGAAGAGCTTTCCAGTTCTGAAGACAAACGGAGAAGCTCATCATCTTTGGCTCTGAGCTTCTGATCAAGTTCCTCAATCTGGGCCAGGAGACCTCTTTCATCAGTGGCCTTCTGCAGTTCTGTCAGCTCAGACCTCACTGTATCTCTGTCCCTGGCAGTGGAATGTTGCTCCTCTTGTAGCTGAACCATCTGTTTCTGAAGATTCTGCACTAGACCCTTTTGTTCCTCTAAGTCTGCAGAGTATTTCTGTTTCAAAACATGAAGCTCTTCATTGGCCTGGTCCCAGCTATCCTGAAGAGAGCTCATGGACTTCCCAAAAGACTGAATTTGAGCTCTGAGATCTTTGTTTTCATCTGTAACAGCAAGAAATTTCTGTTCCATTTCCATCAAGTCACGTGCCAACTCTGCTACTCTCTCTTCTGCTGTTTCTGTTTCATTCCTCATTATCCCTGCATCATGATGTAGGTGCTTCAATTCCTTTTGAAGCCTGTCCTCAGCTTCTCCCACTCTCTTGGCTGCATCCCTTTGAACACATACCAGTTCCCCCTCAAGTTCCGTTATCCTTTTCTGGGAGAGGGAAAGCTTATGGCTCAGTTCCTGTGCCTCATCCTCTCGGGCCTTCAGCTGTGCTTGACACTCCATGATAGGACCCCTGTCACGTAATGCTGTCATCTCACTCTGCATCTGAGACAGAGAGGACATAAGGGTTACAATCTCTTGAGACATACTGACTTTATCTTCTCTCAAGGCTTCTGTGCACTTCCTGAGATCATCCTGACTATGCTCGTACTCTTTCAGCTGTGTTTCTATGATTGCCTTCTCCTTTTCCAGAGTTTGGATCCGCTGAAGCTGTGTTTTGAGAAGCTGTTTTTGTTGGGAGTCCTTTATTGAAATAACTTGGTTCAGGTCTTCTCTATACCGTACCAACTCTGCATTCAGCTTGGCATTCTCAGAGTTGAGGTCATCCATCTGGCTATGAAAACTTCTGATTTCTTCCCTGAGCTTATTGTTTTCAGCAGCAGCCTCTTGAATTAGCTGGTCTTTTTCCAAGATTATAACAAGATGACGTTCCTCAAGTTGCTTGTAGTCTCTCAGTATGCGGTCTCTGTCGTCTTGCAAAGACGACATGGACTTGGTGAAGGAGTCCAGTTGTGCCTTCTGGTGCTTACTTTCTTCTCTGCTTGTCTTCATCTTTTCAGTGAGACAATCAAGTTCGTCAAGAAATTTGTTCTTCTCATTTTCCAAGGCTTTTTTATCTTCTTCCTCCTTACTTAGTCTATTCTTCAACTCTTTCATCTCTTCAGAATGTTGCTGCTGTAATTCAGATAGAGCAGCCATAACTGCTTCTTCCTTGGCAGACAGCAAACTAATGATCTTTTGATCCTTGGCACTAGTTTCTTCATGCAGCTTATTTGTTAGGTCCCTGGAAGCTTGCAGATCAGCCTCAAGTTGTTCACAGCTAAATTTAAAATTCTGGATACTGGTCTCTTGTTGCTTGACCATACTCCCCAGCTCTTCTCTGACCAGTTCACATTTGGTGAAGGAATTCTGTAAGCCAGCAAGCTGGTTTCTCAGGCTGCTGATTTCTGACTCCAGTTTCTGCTGTTCATTCTGAGACTTGCTGTACAGTTTCTGAGACCCTTCAAGCTGAGTCAAAAGCTCTTTTTTTTCCACCTGCAACATTTCACATGTCTTTTGATGATGCTGAATCTCCTTCCTGGATTCAGACTCCCAGTCTTTCTTGTTGCCTTCCAGCCTGAAAACAGAAGAGAAAGTGAGTCACAAATTAATGAAGTATCTCAGCATCCAAAACCACAGTAATAGTTTTCACTGATTATATATCTATATCTATATCTATAAATATATATAAAAATATATATAGAAAAGCCACAAAACTAGTTTTACTTCAAGAAAGCAAGCTGGACGTATCCAGATAATTAGTTTTCCCTCAATTTAAAATTCAAGGCATCTTTTAAAATTCTGACTGCACTACTGTTTGAAGGGGGTGTGTGCTGGTTTTGGCTGGGATAGAGTTAATTTTCTTTACTGTAGCTGGTGTAGTGCTGTGTTTTGGATTTGGTATAAGAATAGTGCTGATGGCACATTGATGTTTTAGTTGTTATTAAGTAGCAGCTAAGTGTCCCTAAGTAGTGCCTATACTAGTCAAAGACTTTTCCAGCTTCTCATGCTCTGCTAGGGGCACAAGAAGCAGGGACGGGAGGGGATACAGCCAAGGCAGCTGATCCAAACTGTCCAAAGGGTATTCCATACCATACAACAGTATATAAAGCTGGGTGAAGAAGAAGGAAGGGGGAACATTCAGAGTGATGGTGTTTGTCTTCCCAAGTCACCGTTACGCATGATGGAGCCCTGCTTTCCTGGAGATGGCTGAACACGTGCGCCGATGGGAAGCTGTCAACGAATTCCTTGCTTTATTTTGCTTGCGCGCACAGCTTTTGCTTCTCCTTTTCATTATATTATTATTGTTATTACTATTACTGGTTTGCTTTACCTATTAAACTGTCTTTATCTCAACCCACGAGTTTTCTCACTTTTATCCTTCTGATTCTCTCCACCATCCTGCAGATAGGTTAGCGGTTGGACTCGATGATCTTAAGGGTCTTTTCCAACCTTAATGATTCTATGATTCTATGAAGTGGCTATGTGGTGCTTATTTGCGGGTTGGGGCTAAACTACGACAGGGTGGTGCTGAGGAAATATTTTTTAAAAGTTGTCCATTGAGATAAATCTTTATGTCAATATTGAAAAAGTGGAGAAGGTTAAACATTGAATGTTATCACCTCGTTTTCATTAAAATAATTATTTCTCTCATCCCCTGTAGCTAACAACAAAAAAAAAAGTCAATGAAATCGCTATTCTCATTTGCCTGATGTTCATTTCATGTTCCAACATGCAAAGATATAGCATTCTGATCACAAATTTTATAGAATAATTTTACTAATTTAGGAGCAGTTTGGTTTTGAATTTTGGAGATTCATAGATGTATATTTTGGTACGTTTCCATAGCTCCATCTTTCCCTCAAAATCTATTTTGGGATTAAACTGGAATAATGTATCCTAATGCTCTCTTGACCTGCCGAGTTTAATCTCTGAATGCAAGAACCCTATGCAAAATAAGCTATTTCAAATTTCAGATTAATAAAGACTCTAGACAGTACTCAGATGGCTACCACTTGTCACTGAGAACAGATTTAACACAGGTACCGTAATGATAAGAAGAAGGAATATTTTACAGTGTTAAACTCCCTGCATCCTTGTGCAGACAACAAATACATAGTAACCTCTTACAACATAACTCCAAACCTCTTTTCTATCCAAACATAAGTGATCCAGGAGATGAGGCTTATATTTATGTCTTTATTAGGAAGACTAATTCTGCTCTCCATCTTAGGCATTCGTTAGTTTTGCCAACCACATGCCAGATTTAGCATATTTACATACTCAAAATTATTTCTTTCTAGTGTACTGCAAAAGGAGAGGGGAATCCTACCTCACCTCTGGATGCTGCCTTGTCAGAAAGAAATACAAGAATACCAACTGAGTCATTATCACCTTCTTTACCTCGATATATGAGCCTGAAGTTCTTCCATGTGCATGGTCATCTGCTTCATCTGGTCCTTTAGCACAACACAAGTTTCCTCTTTTGAACGTATCTCTTCCTCCTTCTTTTGAATAGATTCAGTGAATTTCTTCTCCCATGTTTTTGATTCATCTATCACTCTATCCCTGTCATCTTGAAGGGAAGACATGCTCCTGGTGAAGGCTGCAAGCTGAGCTAGTGTTTTGTTTAGGCTTCCTTTCAATTGCTTGGCTTCTTGATCCTTTGTCTTCAAGGAATCTCGAAGATCCCCAACAGTTGTTTCCATATAGTCTTTTTCCCTCTGCAAAGTCGCCAGCTTTTCTTCCATGTTTTTAATTTCCTCTGAGTGCTTGACTTTTTCCTGTTCCAGTTTTCTCTCAAAGTCCTCATCTTTTTTCTTAATTTGAATTTTAATATTCTCTTTGTTTGCCTGCAACTCTTCTTTCACTTTGACACTCTCTGCTAGAACCCGTGCTGCCTCACTCTGGGTGTCATCCAATACTACTCTGCAGTGAGCAAGCTCTGCTTGGGCTTTCTTGGTGTCTTCAACCGCTTTAGCTAAAGTCTCTTTGGCTGCTTCTACCTCCTTCTGAGACTCACTCTGCAGAAATTCCAGAGCTTTAACAGTTCTTTCTAAACTACTGTTCTTTTCCTGGCTTCTAATACAGTCCTTCTGCAGCTGCTTAATCTCCTGCTGTTTTTGTTTCAGCAGTTCCTGAAGCTCCTTTACATGTGTGCTGCTGTCTCCCCTCCAACTGCATTTTAGCTTTTCTACAAATTCCTTTTGGTTTTCTGAACTTGCTTTACTTTTCTCCTTTGCCATCTGACATTTCTCCTCCTCCAGTTCATGCATCATTCTCCGCAAACGCTCAAGCTCATGTTGCAGTTGCTCATTTTTGATCTGGAAGTCTTTTGCATCTTGCTGATAGTTTCCGATACTCCCATTAAGTTCTGCGAGCTGATTCATGAGCCTTTCTTCCAAATCATCCTTCTCAACCTCTAGTGTGTCCTTCAGTTCTGTCATCCTGATGAGGTCATCTCTGGTTTTTTGGACCGTTTGTTCCATCTTTGCTATTGTGTCCTGAAGAGCATTCAATTCATGGACCTTCTCTTCCATTTGGGTCTCTAAAGCCCTTTTCTCACCAGATAAAGTCTCAACACATATGCGGACATCACCCAACTGTTGCTCTGATGCCCTCCTATTATCTTCTAGTTCTGTGATTCGCTCTGTGAGCTCAGCTATCTGCTGTATGTAGGTACCAAGATCTTCACGAGGGCTACTACCTTCAAATGCTTTTTGTTCCAGCTCTGCAGCAAGCGACTCTGGTCTAAAACTTATGTCCACTTGGTTTTCAGTCCTCTCCATCACTGGTGGTGTGGAAACTGCCTGGTTTGTTTCTTCCCCTGTTGTCTTCTGAGCAACACACTTGTCTACCAGTTCTCTGCTTTCCTTCAGCTTAGATTCTGTTAACTGCAACTGACGCTTTAAGTCTGTGATCTCTTGATTAAGAGACTCCTTTTCAGCCATTACTGTCTCAAGCTGAGTACAAAGAGTCTGGTAATCCCTCCTAGAGCTCTCCACATCTTCTTTCAGGCTAGTATTTGTAAAGACATCTGCAGTCCTGTGTAGCTCTCCATCTGTAAAATGCATATCTGCCCTAAGCTTCTCGTTTTCCTCCTCTAGTTCCAGGATCTTTTGTTGTTTTGATTTTGCAAATTTCCTCATTTTCTCCTTCATTCCATCAATTTCCTGTCTAGCTTCCTGTAGCTGCTTATCTGTTTCCTCTTTTTTTGCTTCAACACTCTTCAGCTTACTGAATATTTCCTGCTTTTCCTGCCTAACAGTTTCCAAAACACGCTGAATCCGCTCAGCCTCATTACTCACATTCTCATATGACTGCAGGAGAGTTTCATATTCTTTCTGAAGCTCCCTGTATTTCTCATGCCACTCAGAACTCTCAGCGGCTTGAAAGCATTTCAAGGATTCCATCTCCTTCTCTGTCTTCTCCTTCTCTAGAACAACTCTATCTAGAGTAAACTGCAGGTTTTTACAGCATCCGTCAAGATTCTGATTTTCTTTAAGTACTTTATCAACTTCTGCAATAAGTTTTTCTCGTTCTTCAGTGAGGCCTGCTAACTTTTCTGTTAAAGTTTCTGTTTCTTTAACATGGCCACATATTTGGCTTTCCATATTTGTCAACTTGACACAAAGATTTTCAATAGTAGTTTTAGCATTAGTCAGCTCCTCTTTTAGAGATTTGTTCTCCTTTAGTGCCTCTTTTCTAGAGATAAGTGCAGCTTGCAACTTTCTCTGCATTTGATTCTTCTGTTTTGCCACTTCTGCACTGTCATCTTGCTTCTCCTGAATTTCAAGCAACTCTGTTTGTAGTCGCTTGCTTTGTTCCTCATGTACCTGAGCTTGAGTTTCCAACTGACTACATAGTCTCTTGACTGAATCCTCTTTTTCCAGCAACTGTGCCTGCACATTATTGAGAGCTTCACTTTTCTCCCTTAACTGCAAATTAAGAATTTCCATTTCTTCATCCTTTTGGTGTATAACTCTCTTCAGATCTTCCAGGCTGTCCTCCCTAGAAATTTTGGCTTTACTCTCCTCCAATTCTGTCTGAAGGCTTTCTGCCTTAGCTTTAGCTTGGTCAGAGGTTCTCTTCAGCCCTTCTATCTCCAGAAACAATTGTGCTATGTGCTCTTGCAAATGAAAGACTAATTCTGATTTGCAAGCAAGTTCACTTTGCATATGGCTAACATTATATTCCAATTCCTCTTTCGCCATCTGTAATTTTTCAAGTTTTTCCCTAAACTCTTCCCCAGAAACATCTGCAACTTGTACAATCTTGTTATTTATCGTATTTTCTGCTTCCATGCGTGAAGAATCCAACCCACCTTGATTCCCAAGAACATTCTCTGTTGATCCTTTCTGTTCTTGGAGTTTTCTGAGCTGAGCTTGGATGCTCTCCTTCTCTTTGCTTTGCTTATCAAATTGTTCTTGTAGGATGTTGTAATCATCTTTCTGCTGTTTTAGCTGTTCTCTGTGATGCCTGTCTTTTTCTTGAGCCTTTTTTATAGTGTCTTTGCGAGATACCAGGGCTTCCTGAAGTTTTTTTTGAAGAAGTTGTTTTTCTTGTTCAAGAGTTGAAATCCTCTCTTTCAGAACAGACTTTTGGTTTTCTTCAAGATTTGTAGCTGCTGAACTATTTCTTTCATAATCTTTTGGGCTTTTATTGGTTTCAGTTACTTTGTCAGCAGTTATCTGACTCTCCGTTATTTCATCTTTAAGTGGAACAATGTTTACCTTACTTTGCAAGCTTTGCCTCATTTCCTCAATGACTACCTGCAATTGTGCTTCAGTAGCTTCTTTTTCCAGCAGGTCCTTCCGGATGCTCTGCAACTCAGATTCCTTTTCAGAAAGCAGCTGAATTAGATACTCCTCATTGGGCTGGTTTTCAAGATTCACTTCTCTGCTTATCACACTTGTCCTATTTTCTTTCCCTTCAGCTTCTTGAGCCACTGAGGTTTCTGGTTCATGTCCTCTTCTCAGTTGTACTAACTCATTCTCTAATTTGCTAACCTTCTTCAGAAGCTCCTTCCTGTTAACAAGTGCTGCTTGCAGCTTCCGCTTTACTTGCTCGTTTTCTTTTTTCAGAAGTTCAAGTTCATTTACTAATAGCTCACTTTCTTTACATGCTGCCTCTGTCTCATACTGCTGCTCAGATGCTCCACATTTCAAATATGTATGTTTTGCTTCTATGTTTTGGTCTTTTTCTTCCTGGGCTTTTAATAATATACTTGTTTGCTCTTTAAGATTCTTTAGCTCATTTCCTAGAGAAAATTTCTCTTCATTCAGCAGGACCATTTTCTCAGACATGCTGACACTGATTTCTGTCATCTGTTGGTCTTTCTCCAGCAAGGTTTGTTGCAGGCTCTCTATGGACCTGGCATGTTCAGCAACAAGCTTTTCTAGGCTTGCTGCTTCATGTCCCTTTGAGGCTACGTTGTGGGAAAGCTCTTCTATCTCAGCTGTATTCTTCCTCAAAAGTTGTTCTAGATCAAGAACTTCACATTCCTTCTTCTCGATCTGGCTTCTCAAATCTTTTAGTTGCGTGTCCTGGTCAGAAAGCTGAAGTTGTGCTTCATCCAAGTCTTTTTGCAAAGCTTCAATTTTTATCTCTTTGGATTTAAATTCATTTTTAAGGCTCTGGACCTGTTCTCTCAGAAGACTGCTTTCACTGTCTGACAGCCTCTGCTTTTCTGAAAGAGCTAAGTTTTCCTCAAGTTGCTTCACTTGCTCTTTCAGTTCTGTTATGGTAGAAAGTTGCTTCATCTGAGACAGGAGCTGATCTCGTTCTTCAGTCAAAACACAAAGCGCACTGTCAGAATCCTCTATTTTTTTTCTGTATTCCTCAGCCAACTGGTTTAGCCTATTTATTTCTGCACCTTTTTCTCCTAGATCTTTCTTATAGGATTCTTCTGATTTCTGCAGAATTATCTGCAGTTCTGCAATTTGTTTTTGTAACTTTATCAATTCTTGAGACTGAGAGGTGCCAGGCTCTGGATCTGCTGTAGAGACTTCTTGCATTGCCTCCATCTCCCCTCTGCAGGGGAAAGTGCTCCACTGGGGCACTTCCTGAAGACTGATTCTGTTTTCCTGAAGCACACCAATTCGCTCCATTTCTATTTCGCTCAGTAATGAGCTACTGCCCAACTCATTATGTGTATCTGAAGGCTTTTGCTCTTCCCTCTCAAGAAACCGTATCTGGGAATTACCTTCCAGCTGGTTAACTGCTTCTCCTGTTTGGTTACCTGTAGAAGTTTGGCCACTTGGGCCCTTGAGCTGCCTTTTCAGAAAAGTTATTTCTTCTTGGGCTTCTTTCAGTTCCAGCAGCAAAACTGACAGCTCTTTCTGTTTCTCTGCAGCAAGATATTCTAGAATTTCAGGCGGGCAGCCTTCCTCAATATACTGGTCACTTCCATGGGGAAAGCCATCTCTTCTTACCTAAAAGAAAATAACAGGTTTCAATTTTCCTTTGAATCCTCTGAAAGGGTCACTTTTGGAAGTATCTGCTTTCCACATTTTGTAGTTTAAGGATAAAATTTCTTGATCTGGCTATTGCAATAAATAGTAGCCTCACTAATAACAGGAGGACAACTCAGGTAATTTCTGCTCATTTCAGTTTCTGAAGTTGCAGCATAAAAGATTCTGGCTTTAGGATTAGACTATAACTGTAACTTCCTATTCCCTTATTTCCTATTCTCTTGTGATTACAAGATAGCATGATTCTGAAGTGTTTCAGTTCTCCTGTGATTCTCACAAGCCCTCCAGTGTACTTATCCAGCCACATTTTCCTGGCATCCTTATCCACAGTCTTTGAATGAGGAGGTTTTGTCCCCTGTTCCACCTGTCCCTTTAACATGGCAAAGAGACAGTGTAGAAGCCCATATTCCAGTCTGTGTCCATCTCCAAAGTGAAAGCATTAGACAAAGCATCTGAACCAAAGTGCTCGGCTTTTTCCAAATAACTATCTTAAGGATTCCTCCCACCCCCAAAAACAGATTACAAAAGAAAAGCAGTCACAATCCTTCCCAGAAAGCATGGATCAGCAGCCCACCAATAAGTCAACATCTTGTGTTGTAAAGGCTGTCTGTTCATCAATTTGGAGGGCAGAAACAATTTATGGGGAACCATTAAAGGAGAGCTATCCCTTAAAGTCTGTTGCAGTGTTGCAACAACCACTTTAAGTTATGGGTTGTTAAAAAACCAGCTCTATGGGGCTTTTAAGCTAAATTAAAGTTTTCATATCCACAGATGCTTACAATGCTGAGAGGAAAATAAGTTCCAGACTAAATTTGTACCTCAGGGAGCACCAAAGTGTCATCAAAAGGCTTTTGCACTTCAGAGTTCATCAGCTCTCCTGACACACCTACTGATAAAATGATAAAAGGTACACTTGTCACCATCAGCATAACGAGTTGCATGTAAAGTCAGTAGGTAAGTGGAGAGACAATATATGGGACTGGAGCTTCTCTGGTTTCCAAGGTGAGAAAACAAAAAAAAGCCCCAAACCAAACCAAAACCAAAACAAAAAGAGTTTGAGCATTGCAGCCAGGCACCCCCAGTAGCTCTGCACATGCAAAACCTCCTGCATTTGCTGCATGCTGGCATCACCTAAGTCTACACTATAACTAACCTCTACAGAAGAATGAAGAGGCAAAGAGACAGGTGAACTAGGTAAGAGGTCGTTTTGTTTTGGGTTGGTTTTTTTTTTTAATTATATAATCTGGGGGCAGGGATGGTGGTGGTAATTCCAGTCACAAAGAGAAACTTAGTAGCTTGCAGAGAGGAACCCAGTTCTTCATCTTGTCTTAATTCTCTTCTGTGTCTTACACATCAGCCTTTGCATCTACAAACACACTCTCGTTACTCTTCTCCCTTTCTCATCCTAGGAACCACTTATTTCCTCTCTTCTGATATATCCTATCCATCTCACATCAGAATGTTCTCTTCTACCTTGTGTGCATCTGTTCTCTCTCTTGTACATCTTTAGATTCTGACCCCAAAGCTTCTCTTTCAAAAGCACCTTAGGTTTGTCTCTGAAACTTCTCATCTTTCCTTTTGTTGAGAAAATTTCTCAATTTTCTTGTCACATGCCTTATTCTGCGTCCTTACCTGTAGAAGGAGAAGAGCAGTCTACGTGAGAGGCTGGAGCTTCCAGAGTCTGCATGTCTTGCAATTTCACCTCACATCCAACATTCTTATTCTATTGGTTGAAGAAAAAAATACTTCATTTTACACCATGATCTTTGCATCTTAGCTGCCTGCTGCTCTGCCAAATTTTAAGTAAAAATTGTCAGTCCCAACTTCAGACACAACTCTGATGCCTAATGAAAACATATTTTTAAAAAAGGTAGATTGGTTTTGATGTTAAGACATATCTCAGCAGATTAGGCTATCAACGAATACAACAATTCTAGTAACTTCCTTCCCACCTTGAGATGCTTCCTCTTCCATCTTCAGTGCTTCAAAGGGTCTAATTATAGATTCATAACGTTTAACTGAGCCACCCAAGCAGAGAAGGTGAGAAGTCATGTGTTTGTCACTTTATGACTCACTACTCCAGCAGATAAAGAACGTGCAATCTTCCCAGGAAAGTTACACTAGGTTCCATCACACAGATAAACCACCCCACAACAATGTATTGACTGTTATATGTCTCCCGCTTCTCTGTCAGACAGGAGAGAACCTGACTGTTGAAGATGATGGAACACACTGGAAAGAGAGAGGAGATTTTGTCACTTCACAGACACAACCTCTTTTTACCCACACAAAAATGCTGAATAAAGCACAGGAAATAGGTTAGTTTGCTGTTGACATCCATACAAGAACTAAGACTTCATCTACTAATTTCTTCACTCTGAAAAGTCCACTTGTAAGTTAACATGCACCTAAAGGGAATGGCATATTTCTGGCTAGTTCCCAACACACACTGTCTTTCACCACAACAAACAATTGGCACCATTAGTACTGCTTCTGTGGGAAAAGGGTTGACCTAGGGTATCAAGAGACTATGAGTCAGAGCTACCTAAAGTGTCTCTAAAAAAACCTACTCCCTCCCACCCCAAAAAACAGCAAGTAAAAAAACCCCAACCCAACTCAACAATAGAAACACTGGAAACAAAATGAAGTATTCAGAATTAACATTTGCTGTAACTACCTAGAATGTAAATACAGGGCACTAAGAGGTCACACAATCATAAGGAAACAATCTCCAGCCCCAAGCTCTACAGCACCTTGCCTTTGCAAGCTCCAAGCACCGAAATGGAACGTATGGCCTGCAGCCATATAACTTGTGCACATGAGCCAAACCCCTGAAATGGGTTTTGATTCACACGTATCTTGGCCTAAAGTCATGGGTCAGATGCACAAATGGCAGGATATAGCTGTCCAACTGTAAATACTTATATGCAAACTATTTAGCTAGACTTTTTTATAACTAAGACATTGAAATGGACAATTCCAGGGTTGGATTCATTAACCCATTTTCAACATCCAGGTGAATCATATGCTAAAGAACCTGTTATCTCCACTGTCTATAAAGGGGCTCTAGAAAGTAGCTCAAAAGTGTGTGTGTGTGTGCATGCACGCGTGCACACCTGCACGCCTCTTGATCCACTATCTTACACCTGGACTACAGACAGTTGGAATGTAAGGGTCTGAAGCCAAGCAGGATGAGATGACTCAAAATGTCTTCTCCAGTTCCAACATGAGTCCCAAATGTCAACCTTTGCCCTAATACTTCACAGTAATATACATACACTATAAACTCTTTCTGTTGGAGAGTAATGTGTTAGGTAAAACACAGCATCATCTTCTTCCCCCTGCTGGCAGGTTGGAACAGAGTGGAGCAGTCTGGAAAGAGCCCAGACCTTGCTCTAAGCTAACTAATTTTACAACAAATGCCTAGTACAGATATACAGAAGCAGTCATCTTCATCACCCTGCTGACTAAGTATACAGCAAAGCAGCGGGTATCTAATCCTGCACTCTTCTCACCAACGGACTGACTGCAACTGTACTCGCAGCTGTTCACAGTGTAAGAGTACAAGGATAGAGTCTACTTGTATCACACTTACCAGAGAGACCTCAGCTTCCTCCAGTCAGTCTGCCAGATCCCCATCAGGGCAGTGGGAATGAATAGGGTTGGTTTGAAAGGCATCCTATAATGACAGCTGAGCTTTTCGAATTGTATTTCCTGAGGCTTGCCTCAGTTTAGACTATGGTTTTGCTGAAGAACTATCTCACAAGAGGCAGAATATAGGAAAAAATACGGATTGGGTGGATGAAGGACACAAGAATTCCACACAGCCAGCAAAGGGAAATATAGTCTCATAAGAACAGAGTACAAGCAGTATTTGGAAGCTATTTCTGTCTTTCATCATTAATCCAGCTAATAATAACCTTCCAAAGAGGATTGTTAAAAAAGGCCATAACACAGCTTAGCTGTTTTAAGGCCAGTCCTTGACCTAGTTCAGTTTTAGCTTATTTCACCTGCTTAATCATTACCTGCTTCCCATTTTCTGTGACCATCACAGCTTCCTGCTGAGGCTCCTGGAGAACAAGCTGCAAGCGTGGTATTCCTGAAATGTTCAAACAAAAACAATTTATTTGAAAATTAAAACCCTGATTTAGAGAGTAACAGGATATTCTTCCAGGAGCTTTAGAGAACAGGGTGCATGGCTGTTAGCAACACTTATGCAGTGGAGATACAGAACATTGTCATTTGATAATATGTTTTGGGTTGTTTTTAGAAGCAAACTACTAAAACAACATGCTGTTTTAAGCACCTTTTAGAAAAGACCAATTGTTGTAATACAGACTAAAATTGAAGGACAGCTGATAGAGTTCCAAGTTTTAAGAAACATTTTTATAAAGGAGGACAAAGAAAGAACTACTGTAATGTTTCAAATTTAATTTGGATAAAAATGAAATAAGGATTTGTTAAAACTAGAGAAGAATAAAACGCTCAAGGACCACAGTCCAAGTCATGATTGGTACAAGAATTCAGCTGCTGTTTGACTCAGGATATTTTTATACCTGTAGTTCTGTAAACTGGCATATAAACCCATTTATCATAGGTATGAACTGTATATGATGAACTGACTGGCGTGGTAGATGAGGGGAGAGCAGTGGATATCATCAAGGCCTTCGGTAAGGCTTTCAGCACTGTATCCCATAAAAGCCTCATAGAGAAGCTGTTGATGTATGGGCTGGATGAGCAGACAGTGAGGTGGATTGAAAACTGGCTGAGCAGCCAACCAAGAGGGTGGTGATCAGCAGCATGAAGTCTAGTTGGAGGCCAGTAACTTAGCAATGTACCCCAGGGGTCAGTACTGGATCCAATCCTGTTCAACATCTTCATTAATGATCTGGATGATGGGGCGTTTTGCACCCTCAGCAAGCTTGCAGACGACAATCCTTAAGATCATCGATTCCAACTGTTAACCTAACTCTTGTCTATTTTCTTAGTGTAAAGGGGAAACCAGAAAAAGGTAAACTTGACGGTTTCTTATGTAGCAGGAGGACAATCACTCAAAGAGCTGCTTCAAGAAAAGTTTAAGAAATCCATGTGGCTAGTACAGAGAGCAACAGATACACTGGCATAATGTGCTGCTAAGCCCATGAAAATTAAAAGACCATACAAAGGTCTCAAAAGTCTTTACATTTTAGAAAATGAGAATTGAGTCGTTTGGAAGCATTTCTTGAGGCCTGCTTGAAAATTGTCAGAAATTGCAAAATATAAGGTATCTATATTTAAATCCTTATTTTATTCTACTCAAGTTAGAACTGGAGTACTGTGGGCAGTTTTAGGCATCACACTATAAATAAGACTGACATCAGGAGACAAAGAGGAGTAACAAAGTATTTAGATCCTACAGAGGAGGTCTGAAAGATGACGATTTTTTACGTGTTTCCATTTAATCTTTTTGGGTGTTTTTTAAAGAAATTACATCTCCTGGTGTTTAAAATGTTATACAATGTCAGTAACCACATCTTTAAAACACCCACTAGAAACAGAATTACAACAAAAAAAGCTTGTTTTGAAGTAAACATGCACATAAACATGCATTGGGAATGACCTTTTAAGTAATGTGACAGTGAAGCTCTGTGTTTTTCAGCCACTGTGTTTTTCAGATGGAATTCCTTTCAGTGGAGGAAGGACCTGCTTTTTTTAAGAAAGCTGATGAAAGCCTTCCAGGTACGTTTTGGATATACTCAATCTTAACTCAGACCATGATATCAGATTAAAAGCTGGGCTTCTTCTGTAGGGCCTTTGATATGGTCACCCCCAACATTCTTGCCACTAAATCGCAGAGACATGGGTTTGACAGATGGACTATTAGGTGGATAAGGAACTGGCTGGATGGCCACGTGCAGAGACTTATAGTCAATGGCTCAATGGTTTCCAAGTTGAAACCAGTAATGAGTGTCCCTCAGGGGTCCATACTGGGACCAATACTATTTTATCTCTTCATTCATGACACAGGCAGTGGGATTGAGCACACCCTCAGGAAGCTTGCAGATGACACCAAGCTGAGTGGTGCTGTTGATTTGCTAGAGAGATGGAATGCCATGCAGAGGATGTTGACAAGCTTGACGACTGGGCCCATGCGGACCTCATGAGGTTCAACAAGGCCAAGTGCAAGGTCCTGCACCTGGGTTGGGGCAATCCCCAGTATCAATATAGACTAGGGAGTGAATGGATTGAGAGCAGGCCTGCAGAGAAGGACTTGGGGGTGCTGGTAAACAAAAAATTGGACAGGAGCTGGCAATTTGTGCTTGCAGCCCAGAAAGCCAATCATATCCGGGGCTGCATCAAAAGAAGTGTGAGCAGCAGGTCAAAGGAGGCGATTCTCACCCTCTACTCTGCTCTCGTGAGACCCTGTCTGGAGCACTGTGTTCAGTTCTGGGGTCCCCCAGTACAAGACAGACATGGATCTTTCAGAGTGAGTCCAGAGGAAGGCCACAAAAATGACCAGAGGGCTGGAACATCTCTCCTATGTAGAAAGGCTGAGAGAGTTGGGGTTGTTCAGCTTGGAGAAGAGAAGGCTCCAGGGAGGCCTTACTGCAGTCTTTCAAAAGGGATTCTTCTCTTTGGGTTGCCTAGAGAAGTTGTCAATTGCCCCATCATTGGACATGTTCAAGGTCAAGTTGGATGGGGCTTTGAGCAACCGGAACTAGTGAAGACTGTCCCTGCCCAGGGCAGGGGGGTTGGACTAAATGATCTTTAAAGTTCCCTTCCCACCCAAACCATTCTATGATTCTAAATGATGTCTTGAAGTCTGTTAAAGACCTGCATTTCTGAGTTTATGGAATAAAAACAGTGAAGGGAGATGCTCTAGGACTGCAGGAATCTGGTTTACTGGTGATTATTCCTCCACCATGATTCCTATGAAGAGGGCATATCTCTGAATGACAGGAAGCAAAAGGAATCTATTTCTGCAAAAATCAAGACAGCCTTTTGCCATAGCGCACCATACCCTGAAGTAAAAACCGTGGGAACCCATCTTTTTATACTATAATTCTGATAGAGTGGTGACATTACTACCAGTCTACATGCCTAGACACTCAAAACCAAATTGGTTGTCTGTCCTTTTTTTTGTTTTTTTCATGTAGCATATGTATGGGCCCTTTACTGTTTCAGCAAAAGCTATCAAAAATAAGCCCCCCCCCAAACCACCACCTGTAGACTGTCAGCATTTTGTATCAGGGAGGAGCTACTACTTCAGTTATGTCTTATTTTGTACAATCAAAGAACGTGCAGGGGCACAGTGTCTTGGAATACAAAATTCATTCTACCATCCTTAGGCACAACTGACATTAATGGAACAAAAAACCCAATAAATCAAAACTATTCATTGAACTTAATATGCCCTATGATAACGAAGCTAACCTTGGTGCCATTTTCTGGAAAAGCCTGCAATCACATATTATCATCCTTGCCTTCATCATAGTTTTTTCATGTCTTCTCCATGTTCTTTGCACAGAACACACATGCAGGAACATGAAGCATGTGAACCATAGGGGTAACAAGTTCTACCCACTCTGCCTCATGGCCAAAACACCAATCAGCGTTTCATATCACAAGACAACAACATGCAGGCAGGCCTATGATGTGCAGCCCAGTCTTTTTAATAATTCCAGATGGTTTACTTATTTGTTTCTGGCAGTCTGTTGACTGCCTGAGATTCAAATAGTTCCTTTTCCCTTTAGAATTAAATTCTACTTTAACCACTGGAAAGAATTATACAGTATTTTTTAAGATCTTGGCAATGAAAGCACAATGAACCAGTAACCATGGACATTTTTATTATCTAAGAATAGGCCAGAATAATTCCTAAATATTTTAAGAATCTTAAAATAGGTAAGATAATCATACCACCTCCTGCCTTCTGCC
The DNA here is from genome assembly GCF_949628215.1 of Phalacrocorax aristotelis. Lineage (NCBI taxonomy): Eukaryota > Metazoa > Chordata > Aves > Suliformes > Phalacrocoracidae > Phalacrocorax > Phalacrocorax aristotelis. The sequence continues at coordinate 219,147,003 of NC_134276.1, forward strand.
TTTCCAAGTCTTCTGTGGGTAGGAGTGAAGGCCCATTCTGATCTTCGTGATCTATTATTTTTTCGTGTGAAGTTGTTTCGTCCTGTTTAAACATACAAAGGAGGGGAGAAAGATATATTTCAATACAGTTTATACATGCACATTAATCTTTGATCTTTCAATTTACCTTTTAACAAATCAATTGGCAACGTCTAAATTACTCAAATTGACTCCTATTTCTTCCTAAGGCTTCCATAGTCATAACATGTCTGCACATCAACTGAGAGAACCCATAAGAGGCTTTCTCAAGCAATACATCATAAAAAAAAGAGAAACAAAATGAAAATTAAAAAAAAAAAAAAGAAGAGGAACTGTTCATTTCGTTTCAGTTCCTCAATATATGGAAAAATTTCAGGAGACTCATGAAAAGACCATACCTGTTTCTTCAATTCAGAGACCTGCAACACTGACTGGGATTTCAGCTCATTCTGACAACAGACAAATTCTTCAGATTTCTGTACGAGTTCATCTAATGGAGGGGAAAAAAGGGAGTTAAGGTGTGTTCTTGCCATTTTTGCTGAAACATATCTAGTTTACATGTACACACAATAGTATATGAGATCCCTTATCTCTCAGTCACTGCTTCAGTTTTGGGATGTAAAGGAGCTGGAAGAAAATAAATTTGAAATAATAGCCTGAGGCAAGATCAATGTTATTAGTTCTAATACAAGCCTACAGAGAATATGCTAATTTGCTTTCCTTCGTTGTTTTACTTATAATTTCAGTAGATATTCAGACTGGGAAGAATGCAGCACATCTAAAAAGAACTTACAGAAGTTAAGGGAAAAAAAATTGAACAAGTTATTAAAATGAATTAAAAATATATCTGGCTCAGGAAATCCATAAGTCTCAAAAGATTATAGGCTGGGACAGAATACAAAGAAAGCACCATATATGCTGCCCTACTCTTATGCTCCCCCTCTGCAACTGGCTTTGGTCACTGCCAAAGACAGAAAGGTGGGATCACACTAGAGACACCTTTAGTTTAATACAGTACAACCACTCCTATGTTCCTGTGCAATTAGGAATTGTTATACCAAGACCGTCTTATGAGTTATTACAAAAACAAAGCCAAACAGAAGGCAACCCAATGATCCTTAGGCTCCTGAGAACCTGCTTCACCAAAATGTTGTGCTTGCTCACCCTGTAGCTTCTGTATTGTAGCACTGTTTTCAGCAGACAACACCAACAGCCGGTCAACATCCTGTTTCAGCTGATCATTTTCAGCTTCAAGGGCAGCACGGCTAGATTGCAGCTCTTGCTCAGCCACCTTAAGACGAATGATCTGCAGGTTTTTCTCTTTGACGTCCAGCCTTTGTTCCTGCTCCAGGTCTTTATACTTCACCTCTAATTCAGCTAGTGCTCTTTTTGCCTCTTCCAGCTGTTCCAAGAGACACTGCGCCTCCTCCTGCAAGCGATGGGAGGACAGCTTCCTCTCAGCTAGTTCCAGCTCCATCTTCTCTCTAAGATCCTGAGACTCTCGTCTCTCTACATCTAGCACATCCCTCAGGGAGCTTAGATCCACTTCCATCTTCTGGCACTGATCTAGGAGTGTCTGTAAAAGGATATGGAAATTGATTTAACTCTCATCTAGTTCAATACATTGCCAAAGTACCTGATTTATATTTTAAAATTGCCATTAAATCCAAATTTAATGCCATTTAAATTTAATTGCCATTAAACCCAAATTTTAAAATTGCCATTAAATCCAAATATCTAAGTAGCAGAAAGGAGGAAATAAACATGGCAGAAATCTCAATTTGTTAGAAAGAAACTGCCCTACTATTTGCAAATTGCAAGAAAGCAATGCTGGGAGAAACAAGAACTCTCAATTTTGGTAAAGAAAAGGTAAGTCTTAATTTAGAGGGGAAGGTAGAGGAAAGAAACAATAGAACAGTGGCCATGAGTTCTCTTTTAGAGGAAAGAAAGCTTCCCAAAAGGGTAGGATGGACCACGGCAAAAGAGGGGGAACTGAATAATTACAGAGTACAATTAAAACACAGAACAAAAATGTGTATATGAAAGGGGGTAAAAAATGCTGAAATAGGAAACTGGAGGTAAAAAACAGAGCTCCACACAGTGCTTCAGGGAAGATTCCAGAAAGCTGGTTGACACTGACCAGAGATTTATGACAACCAAGGAACAGAAACAGACCATACACTTGCCAGAATTCTTTTTGTCAAAGTTCATTCTCCTGGAGCTGTGGACAATCACAGCTAGTTTAAGGAGGAGGCTGATGAGGAGCTCCCTTTACTTTATGGGTAGGAAGAGAAGCTTCAGCTACATGGCCTCAAGTTTATATGTGTACCAATGTCTCCCCCTGACCATATAATACGCATGAGGGCAGTCAAAGACAAAGAGGAGGAGTCATGAAGATATCCATGCCGCCACTCCATGAAACACCTTGGTGAGCAACATAATCAGTAGTGAGTACAAGTCAGCTCACTGAGGTTCTTCACCTCTTCCTGGTGGTAAAAGGTCCCACCCGGTGGTACTGTGCCTGGCTGGGACACACAGGAAAAGAAAATAGTGATGCGTAAGTGTGTAAAAGTTTACGTGAGGTTCAGCACTAGATTGGCTGGAGATTGTGCAGCCTACTAACATGAGACTGATATAGCACAAGTCTCTTCTAAAGGGATGGAGAATTACTTTCAGAAGTTCAAACGTTGTAAAAAAACTTAAAATACACTCATCCTATATATGCAGACAAGCCTTTTGAGAGATTGTGTACTAAATCCTGCCTCAAGGGGCACACGGAGTTCACCTGTCTCAAAGGGGGGAAAGGATTCTCACTCATGAGTTGGCAGACTCATCGAGAGGGCTTTAAACTAGGTTCGAAGAGGGAAGGGGCTATAACCAAGCTCCCTAGAAAGGAGCCTAGGTGTAGCACGCCAAGGTTGGGAGTGAAATGGATAGCCCAGCTCAAGTGCATCTACACCAACACACCAACGCATGCAGCATGGGCGCCAAACAAGAGAAGATGGGAGCCATTGTGCAGCAGTACAGCTTAGTCTCCATCACAGAAACATGGTGGGATGACTCTCATGATTGGAGTGCTGCAATTGATGGCTATAAGCTCTTCAGAAGGGACAGGCAAGGAAGGAGAGGTGGTGGGGTGGCTCTGTATGTTAGGGACTGTTTTGACTGTATAGAGCTCACTGACTGTGATAAGGTCAACTGCTTATATGTAATGATGAGGGGAAAACCAACAAAGCAGATATCCTGATGGGGGTCCATTATAGACCATCCAACCAGGATGAAGGGGTAGATGAAGTGTTCTACAAGCAGCTGGCAGAACTATTACAATTGCTAGCCCTTATTCTCGTGGGAGACTTCAGCCTACCAGATGTCTGCTGGAAATACAACACAGCAGAGAGGAAAGAGTATAGGAGGTTCCTGGAGTGTGTGGAAGATAACTTCCTGACACAGCGGGTAAGTGAGCCCACCGGGGAGGTGCCCCGCTTGATCTGTTCACAAACAGAGAGGGACTGGTGGGAGATGTGGTGGTCAGAGGCCATCTTGGGCTTAGTGACCATGATATGATTGAGCTCTCGATTCTTGGTGAAGTAAGGAGGGGGGTCAGAAAAAGCACTACCGTGGACTTCCTCAGGGCAGACTTTGGCCTGTTTAGGGCTCTGGTTGGGAGAGTCCCTTGGGAGGCAGTCCTGAAGGGCAAAGGAGTCCAGGAAGGCTGGGCATTCTTCAAGTCAGAAGTTTTAAAGGATCAGGAGCAGGCTGTCCCCATGTGCCACAAGACAAACCAGCAGGGAAATGACCGGCCTGGCTGAACAGGGAGCTTTTGCTGGCACTCAGGAAAAAAAGGAGAGTTTACCTCCTTTGGAGGAAGGGGCAGGCAACTCAAGAAGAGTATAGGGATCTTGTTAGGTCTTGCAGAGAGAAAACTAAGAAGGCAAAAGCCCAGCTGGAACTAAATCTGATCACTGTTGTAAGGGATAACAGAAAATGTTTTTACAAATATGTAAACAAAAAGAGAGCCAAGGAGAATCTCCATCCTCTATTGGATGTGGAGGGGAACATCACCACTGAGGATGAGGAGAAGGCTGAGGTACTTGATGCCTTCTTAGCCTCAGTCTTTAACAGTAAGACCAGTTATCCCCAGGGTATTCAGCCCCCTGAGATGGAAGGCAGGGACAGAGAGCAAACTAAACCCCCCATAATCCAGGAGGAAGCAGTTACAACCTGCTGCTCCACCTGGACACTCACAAGTCTATGGGGCCAGATGGGATCTACCCAAGAGTACTGAGGGAGCTGGCAGAGGCCATTGCCAAGCCACTCCCCATCATTTATCAGCAGGCCTGGGCAACAGGAGAGCTCCCCGATGACTGGAGGCATGCCAATGTGATGCCCACCTACAAGAAGGGCCAGAAGGAAGATCCGGAGGACTACGGGCCTGTTAGCCTGACCTCAGTACCGGGGAAGGTTATGGAGCAATACATCTTGAGTGAGCTTACCAGGCAAGTGCAGGACAACCAAGAGATCAGGCCCAGCCAGCATGGCTTCATGAAAGGCAGGTCCTGCCTGACCAACCTGATCTCCTTCTATGACCAGGTGACCCACCTGGTGGATGAGGGAAAGGCTGTGCATGTTATCTAGCTGGACTTTAGCAAAGCCTTTGACACTGTCTCCCACAGCATTCTCCTGAAGAAGCTGGCTGCTCATGGCTTGGACGGGTGTACTCTTTGCTGGGTAAAAAACTGGCTGGATGGCTGAGCCCAGAGGGTTGTGGTGAAAGGAGTTAAATCCAATTAGCAGCAGTGTTCCCCAGGACTCAGTTTTGGGGCCAGTCTTGTTTAACATCTTTATCAATGATCTGGATGAGGGGATTGAGTGCGCCCTCAGTAAGTCTGCAGATGACACCAAACTGGGTGGGAGTGTTGATCTGCTCGAGGGTAGGAAGGCTCTGCAGAGGGACCTGGACAGGCGGGATCAATGGGCTGACGTCAATTGTGTGAGGTTCAACAAGGCCAAGTGCCGGGTCCTGCACTTGGGTCACAACAACCCCATGCAATGCTACAGGCTTGGGGAAGAGTGGCTGGAAAGCTGCCTGGCAGAAAAGGACCTGGGGGTGTTGGTTGACAGCTGGCTGAGCACGAGCTAGCAGTGTGGCCAGGTGGCCAAGGAGGCCAACAGCATCCTGGCTTGTATCAGCAATAATGTGGCCAGCAGGAGCAGGGCAGTGATCGTGCCCCTGTCCTCGGCACTGGTGAGGCCGCACCTCGAATCCTGTGTTCAGTTTTGGGCCCCTCACTTCAAGAAGGGCTTTGACGTGCTGGAGCATGTCCAGAGAAGGGCAGTGAAGCTGGTGAAGGGTCTGGAGAACAAGTCTTATGAGGAGAGGTTGAGGGAACTGGGGTTGTTTAGACTGGAGAAGAGGAGGCCGAGGGGAGACCTTATCGCTCTCTACAACTACAGCAAAGCGGGTGTTGGTCTCTTCTCCCAAGTAACGAGCGATAGGACAAGAGGAAATGGCCTCAAGTTGCATTAGGGGAGGTTTAGATTGGATATTAGGGAAAATGTCTTTCTGAAAGTGTGGTCAAGCATTGGAACAGGCTGCCCAGAGGGGTGGTAGAGTCACCATCCCTGGAGGTGTTCAAAAAACATGTAGATGTGACGCTTCAGGGCATGGTTTAGGAGGCATGGTAGTGTTGGGTTGATGGTTGGACTTGATGATCTTAGAGGTCTTTTCCAACCTTTATGATTCTATGATGATTCTATGTATATATAATCATGTATTCACATATATGCACATACTTGATGTCATTTGCTTCATGCTCCAAAATGAATAAGTGAGAGCCAATACCTCTCCAGAAGCTGTGTCATCATATGAGCAAGTTCTCACCAAGATATACCAAAGAATATCTGAGTATGCTCTGACCTGGCCTGGATATTGCAGTCCATCAACAGTGTAGCTGCAGCAGCACTGTGTTAGTCACTTTTGTCTTAGGCAAAGAGCAGTGTGGAGTATGCATTGATTTTGTCCCTGTCCATCTGCCCAGAATCTGGGTCAGTAGAGATGGCTGCTGCAGCACCCCTATTCCTGTTGCTTGGCTGGACCTACTGTAAGCTATGTATACAGACCTGCAGCTCTAAAACCTGACCTGAGGGAGCCCCCCAGCTGATTTCATGCTGGAAACCTAGTGCCAGAAATAAGATAATCTGGTAACTTCTGAGCCACTGACAAAGGCTCAATCCACCACTTACACGTGAGAGTAGGGCAATAAGCAAAGCACAAAGTACCTGGTTTTGTCGTTCAGCAGTATGTAATTCCTGCTGCAGCAATTCCACCACCTGAGTTCGTCCTAGCAGAGCTGCTTCCTGCTCCTCTAGCTTTCTCTGAAGTGTACGCAGGTTCTGTGAGAGAGACAGTGCTATACCAGTATCTGAGAGGCTAACATAAGAAGGCTAGATTTCCTGGTTTCATCCATCCTAGTTTTCATAATACAGTTACTTTAATAGCCTGAATAACTTCATTTTTGTTGACACTTATTCTGGAGCCCTGTTGCAGTAGGAATAGCTCACCATTCTTTCACAAATAGAGAACCAGAGCACAACAATTTAGTACTTCTTTTTAACTGTTTTTTCTTTTCAACTGATAGCAAATCATCAGATTGAAGCTAGGACTCTGAATGTCCTAACATCCCAAAAAACCCAAACAATCAAATGATCTCTCTTTTCATGCCTTCTGAGTTACTTTGATGAGAACTGCTCTCTCAGAGCGTCTTCAAACTGGTAAAATTTCTTTTCCTTTCTCCTCCCATAATAAGATTATTATATCAAATATACCTGCTGCATCTCTACTTCCAAATCTGACTGGGTTGCTATCTTAAGCAATTCAGCTTGGTGCTGGTGAACCTGTTCTTCTAGGAGAGCCTCCTTCTCCTGAATCATTTCCTGCAGGGAGCTCAGCTGAAAACATGAGCGACAAAATAAAAAAAGAAGAAGGTTATGAGCTTGACAGACATGCGGGCTTGCTTCCAACAGGCACCAGCATATTATGTGTGTGATGAAGTCTTCAGCTTGATAATCCTATATGTCACCTTAGTCAAATGGTATCTTTATTCTACTAATATATATACACACGCACACGAAAACCGATAATATTTCAGATCCCAGAAAGCAAAACCCACAGATTTTAATCTACAAATATGCAGAATGATAAAATTATGATTACTATATAATTACAAGTTCATAAAACTTCTGGGTTTATTTTTACGGGATGTAGCCCAATTCACAGATCAAAAGCTAAACCTGCAATTCAGAGTATTTACAAAAAAAATTCCATAAAGAAATAAAACGTAACATAACAGCTGTTACATTATGTGATAAAAAGCTCCTCTGCACATCCACAGTAGAACACAGAGAGGCAATGGTAGATCCGGGAGCTGAAAGAATACTCTGCTCCAGCTATTCCAAGCCCATCACAGAACAGCTATGGCAGGCGGGGAGGAACCCAAATTCTGACTTGGAGGAAGGGACACCCTGTCCAGGGCCTTCAGGGGTTGTTCCCCCACTCCTCAGAGAGCCGTAAGTCCCACTGTCCGCATGCAAAACCCATTAAGATGACTTAACTGCGGAGCACCTTTTGCACCAAGGGTGGTTATTGACTAGGGGTATAGGATATATTATGGGATGAAGGTGAAGAGCATTTTGTGATTGCAAAAGACTAATGGAGAGTTTAGAGGAGGAACCAAAGGCAGGGAAATGGGTGGACCTAGGTGATTTGGGGAGGAACACAAATAAAAAAATAGAGGGTAAGGGAATCAAAACAGGCCAGTTGTGTAAAGAGTGGCTGCTCAATGTGCTTGTCTGGCCATGCCCTGCACTCAATCAGCAGTCTGTCTTGTCTTCTTACTAAACACCGTTTCTAATTCTATTTTTGTGGGAGAGGACCTCTATTCAGTGTGCATTGGCATGTATATGGGGGGGTCTAAGTGCTAGTAAGTGGAATCTGACTGTAGGTCAAAGGGCCTGTACATCCACAGTGCCAGCAACTGGAGAGATTAGAGCAAGTGAACTTAAGTGCCAGCAACTGCAGCTGGACCACAGATCAGAGGGCCTCAGGGGCAACTGTGTCTCTTAAAGTATCCAGGGACAAGATGCATGGGAATGAGTCAAAGGTGCATGAGGAAAGGTTCAGACTTTACATTAGGAAACATATCTTTACGAAGAGGGCAGTCACAGACTGGAACAGGCTTCCTAGAGAGGTGGTAGATGCCCCAAGCCTATCAGTGTTTAAGAGGCATTTGGACAACGTCTTTCATAATAGGCTTTAACTTTTGGTCAGCCCTGAAGTGGTCAGACAGCTGGACTAGATGATCATTGTGGGTCCCTTCCAGCTGAACTATTCTATTCGACAATGCCAGTGTAAGTGGTGGGGTAGGAAACACAGACACAAACACAGGTTGATGAATAGAAAAAATTTTCTGTACCTGTGTTGCATACTTGATTTCAGCATCTTTCAGATTCACTTTGGCTAGAGCCAGCTGTTCCTTCAGATCCTGAACAGTGTCCTCTTGCTCCCTGAGCTGCTCTTTTAGTGCTTCAACTTCCTCTCTATGCCCCTTACTTGTATTTTGGTTATTCTGACATTGCAAGAGGAAAGAAGTAGGAAAAAGTAAACTGATCAGTATTACTAGTCAATTAAAAAAAAAATTAGAATGCTGCTGCACTCTTGACTCCTAACCAGATGCTTGTTTCTACTACATTTCTTAATTTCTTAACTTTACATTTTCTTTGTTTCTTTAAATGAAGTTGATCTATGTTAAGCAGCTTTCCCCATTTCTGTGTAGATACGCACAAGATGTCTTTAATTAATTGGGAAGCGTCAAATCACTTTGGAACAGGTAATTATCCATGAATGCTTACCATATAAACTAAGGTAAATCATATTATTAAATAAAATATAATACATAATCTGCAATATGACCACCTTGATTTGTGAGGCTTTTTAATTTCACAGATTTTGCTAATACCAGAAATGAAACATTTTTTAATTGGCAATAGAAGAATATTCTCCACATGACAAAGGGGCAGACAGTAAACATTCTAGACTACAGAAAACACCCATGGAAATATCTTTAGACTAAAGGGATTTACAGCAAGGAACCTGTTAGAAATAAGCAAAGGGAACATGCAAACTATCATCAATTCTATGCCACTCTGAGGCACTAAAATCCTCTGTTTATGACTGTGAAATTGAAACTCAGACAACATTTCACATAAAACGTGCTTAGGCTATGTCTACTCAGACCTACTAGCACACTACACTTGCACTCTTTTTTTCTCTTTCAAATACCATCTGTATGGCAGGCAATTACCTAATACCACAGTTGTACACCTACATAACACAGAATCACATATTAGGTCCAGCATATCAACACTGCCCCTGAGAAGCAGTAAAAACATCCTTCTATTGTTATCATCTCAGCACTCCCAACTACTTGAAGCACTTAGTGCACATGGAGATTTTTGACTGAATATATACAAAATGTATCTCTTTCCTTTTCCTTGCTACAGGTATTGGATCAAAGATCACCGATAACAAATGGAGTCTACAGGGCATTTATGTCCTTTATAGCCATTCTGAAAAATTTATGAAGACTTTTAGAAGGACTTATAAGGCAGTGTTACATGAATAAGTAAGAAGGTACTGTTCCTCAAAAGACATGTCACCTAGAGAGAAGAGGTCATTGGAAGCAGGCAGAATAAACAGACGAAGAAAGCTGTAATTGCACTTAAGCTTAGAAGTAAACAAGGAAAAAAAAAAAAAAAAGAAACAACAGAAGCACAGGAAGCTTTAAGAAGCCAGGGATATACAAAATTTATAAGGCTGGGGCAAAGCAGCTGCTAGAGGGGAAAGATGGGTGTATTAGTGTGCTTATTTGGGATTAGCTTTCAGGATTGATATTTACAGTCTGATTTGGGAGAGCTTCTGATAGAGGCCTTGTACACTGGCCACTATATGGAGTATCACAATTAAGGAGAGTAGCACAGCCACAAAGTTCCCTGAGCTCAAGCTTTCAATTATCATGTTTTTCCAAAATTTATAAATTCTTATACCTGAACATAATTTGTGTTTACCCAGTTTAAAAGTTTAAGAGAAGCCTCAATTGTTCTGTATACCAACTACTTAATAGAAAGATATAAACTGATATTTCAATTCTCTTGAAAATGAGGCACTGTTAAATCCCAGAAAGTAACAGTACCAATTAGATATTTAAAATACAGCCTTCCTACGGGGCCACCATCATGGAGAGGGAAAAAAAACCCCCTTTGCTATATTTATCCCTCATGATTTCCAAAAGGAACTCAGCACAATATGCAACAGTAACCTAAATTTTTCATCTTCAGATAACAGGGTATCTGTCTACGAAATATCACCATTACTCAAGACAGCATCTGCTTGGGGAAATAATTATAATTAATTATAAATAAAGGAATCTATAGCTTCTCAGTAGGCCTAACCTTACATGGAAGTATCTAGAAAGTGCTCTCTGGGTCTTATTTAAGAGGTATTATGTTAGGGCAGTTACCTGCAATATTATGTACTTCTCGTAAATGATGTTCTATCCCAAAACCAATAAGGCTCTGGTCCAAACCATTCCACTGGAAGCTGTATCAAGACTTCATTCTCTAATTAGAAGGCCATTTTTCTTAACAGCTAGGTTATACCCATCCATTCACCTGTCAGTACTGTCCCTTCACTTTAAAATTTCTCCCACTTTCTTGGTGTTTACCTTCCTCATACAGCGTAGAAAGAAATGATGTTTCCTCTCTGCCTTTGGCTGACTAAATAGCCAAGCTATTTTGAGCATCTAGTAAAAGCAGCTACTAACATGACAGGAGACTGAAAAGTCTTTTGCTGCTCTCAGAATTTATCTTTCCTAATTCCAAGTGAACAGAACACGGCAACACTCCACATGAAGGCGTGCCACTCTTAGTACAATAGTTGGAAGGATAACTGTTTGCCTTACATAACAAAAAGTGTAGGCTGCTTTTTAAAATCTACATCACACTGATTAGCTGATGATAAGCCTTCTCTCATTTTGCCTTCTTCAGCTGATAAATTTGAACTTTGAAGAAAGAACACTCATCAGTCCATAACAGCAAGTCTCTACAAAGTAATGTAACAGCACACAGGTCTATCCACACTACATACGAATAAGCTAAAAAATGCCTCAGCAGCAGGACGGCAATGCCAAGTGGCATAGCTAAACAGCCTCCAGGGCCTTCCCTGTCCTCTGCAGCCAGCGTATTTTTTTTTTCATGGACTTGCAGTATACAGTGGCAAGATACCACAAGAGCTTGATCTTGCACTTGTTAAATTTTGCTTTATTTTTGTATTATATCAGTCCTCAAGATCATCCAATTCTTCCTGCATGAAAACCAAATGCTGCTTTGCATTGAGAAAGATTCTCAAGATTGTATTGTAAAGTGAATTACAGTAGCACATTTCTGTGATTTTATGATGCTATCAATCAAAAACAGTAAGCACAAGTCATGGAACCAATCTTTACTCCATTAATAGTCACCTCTCACCTGACAGCTCTCACACACACCCCTTAATGTTTCCTATAATCTTTTAATCTTTTTTGCAGTGTTTCAAATAACCCTTATCTTGTCTGGTTTAATGAATATCACCTGATGTCCTGCAATCTGTTTGGACTTCTATCACATTTTCCTTGTCTAACGTTACCAACTTTTTAGAGAAAACTATGTGGTCAGCAGAACAATTTCAAATTTTCAAAATTACCAGCTCCAATGGGAGTTTCTAGCTAGTAGCTAATTGCTTCTTTAACGTCTTGGCGCAGGACACTTTCCCTTCATCTTTTACCTAGCTTTACACAATTATGGCTTGTTAACCATAAAACTTTGTGGTGGCACAGGAAGCTACATGGATGGAAAAAAATATATTTGGGGGTTTTTTGCATTTAAGTTACTGCCTTTCAAGTTTAATGACCTTCTTACCTCCTTGTTCTTGTATTTCAGCCAACCTTCCCTCTCCTTTGCTGTACTCACACGACAGATAACATTTTGAAACGTACAGCTCAGACAGACGTGATTACTGCAGGAAAGAACTTAGCTACAACAGATTACTGAAGTTATGCAAAGTGAAGCTGGCCCATACCCCTGAGGAGATAAAGTTGTGCACTCCAAGGGCATCTGCAATACAAGGAAGCTGGACAGACCAGCTTCCTACAGCAGAGACATCCTTGCTGGAACTATGAATGTCTTGCTAAAAAGAGAGATAGGACCTGCTAGCTCACTGGGACTTAAAATGTAGGGTGGCACCAGATTATCAGTAGAGGCTAACGTCTTTTAAGTACCTTGGGATGCACTTGCTCTTCTGATAAGGTCCGCACAGGCAGTGGTGATCCTTTCTCTGTCAGCTCCTCAATGCGTTTGTTCAGAGAGGCCAGTTTGGCTTTGGCCTGAAGTTTAAGCTTCATCACCTTAGCATCTGCAGCCTCTCGCTCTTCCTGCAAAAGGATACAAACTGACTGCACTTAAAATTCCAGTACTATCACCCTGGAAGCACCACTTGGAAAAGTGACATAATTTGTCAGTCTGACATTCTTTGTCCAGATCTGCCTCCCCAGTAACAGTGCTAATTAAGACACATCCAGGAAACATTTGCTCTGAAACACTATACACAGCAAAATAGTTAGCTTCTGCTCTAGTACTTTCTCTTCAAGGGACGACTTCTAGCAGTTAGTAAAAACTCAGTTTGACTTCTACTATATGCAGTCCCTCAACACTATCTCAAGTAACGGCTCTTTCTCTCATGTCATGCCTTAGGGTATGCAACATGTACATTTGGTCACGTGCCACAAAACCATTGGACTGCTGGGTGACTGCAGCACAGCCTACTCGGTTTCAAATACTCTGAAGTGGGGAAAGAAAAACCTCACACAAAAGACAGTATTTATTAGAGCCACCAGGAATCTGAGTGGGCCTTGAAGAACTCTGAGGCAAAATGCTACATAACTTGGGTGTAATTTATCTACCCTATAAGAAATTACCCCCTAAGCAAAATGAACAGAAGCTATCCTACATCTCTTGGGTTAGGATCCATTCTTAGGATTCCAGTAATTCGCTGGAATTGATGCATTTAGTAGTGCAGGTGTATCAAATGTTCAAAAGAAACCAGGGACTGGCTTGCACAGAAAGCTGAAGCAGCATTTTACTCTTGTTCCCACGTGCCCCGTGAAAGAAATGATACCTTGAGTACAGTTTCTTTTTGCTGGAGCAGGGCATCCTTTTCTCGGACCAAGTCCTTCAGCTGAACAACTAGTTTTTCTGTTCGAGCTAGGCGCTCCAATAGCTCCTCAGGTGCCTCCTCCATGCTTTCTGCTTCGGGCTCTAAAGCTTGTACCTGAAACAGTGAAACGAGTGCTCTGGAGGAGAAAAGTCTAGATAGACTGCAGCACAACATCCAAAGTATATCTTCAGCTCCACTCCTAAATGCTGCACTCTGTTCCTATACATAATCAGGTGAAACCAAAATGAAAGCTCAGGATACCCATGAGCAATACACAAGAAAAAAAGTACCTTTGCTGAACACGATACCAGCAAATCAGAAGTGAGCAGCACTAGAGAGACTCTACACTAACACACTATCCACTGTCTCAAGTACCAAAGGGTGACATACAGATCAAGCCTTCCACTGTCACCCAATCATGCAGAACTCCCCTCTCTGCTACACAGAATCATTAGTACTCTTCATAGCTTTTTCTTCACTCCAATTCTAGTTTGTTTTCTAAGATCACCTTGATATCTAGAAACTAAGGACATTACGGTCTGTGCCACAAAAGCACTGACTTAAGAGGTCAAGAATACAGGAGAAGCAGAGTGGAATGACAGGTCAATCTCTTGCTCAGCTACGAAGCAGGGAACAGTTCTCACTGCAGTCCAATGACTTGTGATTTTGTGATCAATGGGGCAGAGTCTGGATGGAGGCCTGTCACTAGCGGTGTTCCCCAGGGGTCTGTACTGGGTCCAGTCCCATTCAACATATTCATCAATGACCTGGATGATGGCACAGAGTGTCCCCTCAGCAAGTTTGCTGATGATACCGAGCTGGGAGGAGTGGCTGATACACCAGAAGGCTGTGCTGCCATCCAGCGAGCCCTGGCCAGGCTGGAGAGCTGGGTGAAGGGGAACCTCATGAAATTCAACATGAGCAAGTGCAAGGTCCTGCCCCTGGGGAGGAACAACCCCCCGCAAGAGCACAGGCTGGGGGTGACCTGCTGGAGAGCGGCTGTGCTGAGAAGGCCCTGGGAGTGCTGGTGGACAACAAGTTGACCATGAGCCAGCAACGTGCCCTTGTGGCCAAGGCGGCCAACGGTATCCTGGGATGCATTAAGAGGAATGTGGCCAGCAGATCGAGAGAAGTTATGCTCCCCCTCTACTCTGCCCCAGTGAGACCACATTTGGAGTACCGTGTCTGGTTTTGGGCCCCCCAGTTTAAGAAGGACGTGGAACTGCTCGAGCAAGTCCAGCGCAGAGCTACCAAGGTGATCAGGGGACTGAAGCATCTCCCTTATGAGGAAAGACTGAGAGTCTTGGGTTTGTTTAGCCTGGAGAAGAGAAGACTGAGGGGAGATCTCATCAATACCTATAAATATCTAAAGGGTGGGTGTCAGGATGATGGGACTAGGCTCTTTTCAATAGTGCCCAATGACAGGCCAAGGGGAAGTGGGCAAAAGTTGGAGCACAGGAAGTTCCACCTCAATATGAGAAAAAACTTCTTCCCTGTGAGGGTGACAGAGCAGTGGCACAGGCTGCCCAGGGAGGCTGTGGAGTCTCCTTCCCTGGAGACATTCACACCCTGCCTGGATGCATTCCTGTGCCCCCTGCTCTTGGTGTCCCCCTGCTCAAGCAGCGGGGTTGGACAAGATGATCTCCAGAGGGCCCTTCCAAACCCTACCATTCTGTGATTCTGTGATTCACACTCTCCAAACTAACTCTCAGTGAGATCTGGAAGCCTTTAGATAACACTACTTACAGTAATAGAGGATTCAGTAACTGCATCTCCATCATCACCTGACAGCTCTTGTAAAACAGTACTTGCTAAACCTGACAAACGGCTCAGCATCTTCAGCCTACAACAAAACAAAGAGTCAGAATACAGTTACAGAGTCAAAGCTGCTAATAATAATAAGCCTCCCTTCATGCTGGTCTCTAATGTTATAGAGACGACCAGGCTTACAGGGGCTTACATCTCCCCTGCCAAGGGAGAGAAGCCAAAGTAAAACGCTAGGAATAAGGAAATGATCATGTTAACAAAAGCATCCACATTCTCTGAACATAAAAGCAGAGGATGTGCTGGTAAGACACATGAAGATACCTTCACCACTCTACATGTATGATTGAAAAATACATTTTTATACCAGATTTCCAGTCACCTTCATAGTACATTCTTGATCTTTCTTAACAATGACATTACAGAACCATGATCTGCTCAGTGTACTTAAAAGAGGAGTAATTGATTCTTAAATGAAGTCACTTCTCTACAGGTCAAACATCACCTGTAAATACATAAAAGAAGCTTCCTGTTAATAAGTAGTGGGAATTGTGAATTCAGGCCTGACATTTGCTAAGTAGATGCAAGTGTATCGCATTAGAGATGATGAAACCTCTGCATGTCACATATGTGACAGGACAGGACCTTGACATAGAGGATATATGGATAGGGCATATATTCCCTGGCTGTCACTTAGCGTACCTTCTTTCCTTTCTTTGAAATTCAGGAGCCAAACTGATGCAGCAAGCAGAGGTGAAGAACCGGAAAAATGCAGCAGTACCAGCCAGCAATACACAATTTGCCATTTTGGGGAGAGTGGCAGGTTAAGTTCTCCATTATTAACCCAGACAATGGGATACAATCTACATTAATAAGTTCACCAAATTCTAATTAGCAGCTGATAAGCCAAAGTATAGAGCTGCACACTTGACACGTTTCTTAACAGAAAAGCTATAGATCTGTCCCAACTGTAGGTCCGTGCCTGTAAATGGTCTGTACAAATGTAAAAGAAGCTCCAATAGTGCAAACCGAAACTAGGCAAACTCACATTAGTCATCAGATCAAGTTTACATTACAATAATTAACTCCATCAAATGGAATCTTTTAGTATGACAAGATGTCTCTGTTTAGCTAGAAGTAGGCTTCTAAAGCTGGCTACAATGACCCACTCATTCCTGACCTCCTTTATCTTAGTAAGCAAATCTTTGTTCTTAGATTGCCATTTAAAGTGTGGAAATATCAAAAATGGAGAGAACAGTAGTGCATTATTTTTCTGTAGAAATCACACCTTCTAACCACCTGATTTTGCAAAAGTAGAAAATGTCACAATGCACATTACAGTGTCAATAGCAGAAAAGGGCATGTGAACACCGACCTCTTTTATGTACCAAGTAGCTCATAGGTCTGCTTATTCAGTAGTAAAAAGGTTTCCAAGGCAGAGCAGTCATACACAGGTCCTTTATGCCATTCTGTTTTATCTCTTGGGTACCGACAGGTTCCATAAACCAAGACTCTTGATGGATAGAAGAAAAAAAGAAAAAAGAAGAGGAAGATAATTTATCAAACAGTAAAGAAATAAGCCCATTCTTCATCCTACACAGTACAGTTTGGGATTATTACAGTTAGTCATTTGCAATAATCATAGAAAGTGAGAAGTCTTCTCTGTTCGGGAAACTGGATTTCTCCTGTTCTTGCAGAGACATGCCCTGGTTTCTTGTGCTGTATGGCATGAGCTTAGTCTCTTCAGCCTACAGAATAAAATGCTTGAGAAGCAGTTAGTGAAGCAAAAAGACATGAGGCAAGAAGCCAGGCCTCAGACTCTTGCAAAAAGTTCTAGAGGATATAACTACTCAAGAAGCATACTGTCAGAAAGCCAGGACTGTCCACATTCTATACCAATACAATAGCCTGTGAAAATGGTACTAGTACTTTGCTTACTTCTCAGCTAGCCCCAGGTGAGACTGAGGCATGGAATTCCAGAAAAATATAGTTTTACAGTTCCTGCTAGAGAAATTTCTTCTGTCAACATCATCTGTTCACCAAGCTGGTAATATAAAAGACTGATTTAAAGACCTGGAAACCCTGGTTCATTATATGAATACAGTATTTATAGTTTTGTAAACCATCCCCATGATGCCCCAATGAGGAACAGAACCTGATGTCTTGGCAGTGGCAAAAGCACATTTTAGAAAACAGTCATCCAAATTCAAAAATGCCTCTTTCTGTCTGTCACCTATATTAGAAGAGGATGGATCTGATCTTCCTATTGAGCATTAGGTCACAGCTTCTTAAAGTCACAAACGCACAACATGTAGTTGAGATGTGACATGACTTAATATATGATAACATGATTTAGGACCGATAGAACCAATAGATGAATTATTAGAAGCGGTAACAGAAATATGGAAAAAAGTAGAATCTAGGCATCTGCAGACATCCATTGTAACCAGAAATACGTATGGGGCTCAGCACGTATCTGTATGCTACAGACATTACAATTTCACATGCAGGCGCACATGGACTGTGTCAAGAAGATTCCCTGGCCTTTGTCCAGGCTGGGTACATTAACCTGATACTGAACTCAAGCTGGGCTTGGCTCACAGCTGGACTCCTCAAGGTGCAAACAGAGGAATTGAGGCTTGTCTCCACCTATTTGCACAGGCATGGACTTTAATAACCTGAATTCAAGACTTATAGATTCACGTCTTTTGAACTCACTTTTAAATTATATTCTCAGGTGAGCTAAATATGGCAAGGGATGTGAAAAGTGATTCTACAATTATATAAACAGTAAAAGGAAGCCCAGGGAAAACACAGGCTCACTTCTAAATGCAGCAGGGACCATAATCACAGAAAGGCTGAGGTACTCACTGGCTTCTTTCCCTCAGTTTTCAGTAGCAAGATGAGGCTTCAGGAATCCCAGTCCACTGACACCTTATGGGAAGCCTGGAGCAAAGATGACTTACCTTATGTGAAGAGGAACAGGCTAGGGAGCACAAACTAGTCATACACAAGTCCACAGGGCCTAAAAGGATGCACCCACAAGTGCAGAGGCAGCTGGCTGATATCACTGCAGCGTGCACCCTCAGAAACTTTGCAGCCAACACAAAACTAGAAGGAGTGGCTGATACCACAAATCTGTGTGCTGCCATCCAAGGGGGCCTGGACAGGCTGGGGAAATGGGCAGTAGGAACCTCATGAAGTTCAACAAAGGGAAGTGCAAACTCCTACACCTGGGAAAGCATAACTCCATGCACTGGTACATGCCGGAGGCAGACCAGCAGGAAAGCAGCTCTGCAGAGAAGGACCTGGGGATCATGGTAGACAAGCTGATCATAAGCCATCAATGTACCCTCATGGCAAAGGCAAACAGTATCCTGGGCTGCATTAGGAGCATTGCCAGGAGGAAGGTGATTCTTCCTCTCTACTCTGCACTGGTGAGGCCACACCTGGAGTCCTGTGTCCATTCTGGGCTCCCCAGAACAAGAGAGGTGGGAACTTGTTGGAGCAAATTCAGTGAAGGTCAACAAAGGGAAGGCTCAGGGAAGATCCTGTCACAGAATGGATGAGGTTAGAAGAAACCTCCTGAGGTCATCTGGTCCAACCTTCCTGCTCAAACAGGACCACCTAGAGCCAGTTGCCCAGGACCATGTCCAGATGGCTTTTGAATATCTCCAAGGATGAAGACTTCACAACCTCCCTGGGCAACCTGTGCCAGTGCTCAATAATCCACACAGTAAAAAAGTGCTTCCTGATGTTCAGAGGGAACCTCCTGTGTTACAGTTTGTGCTCGTTCCCTCTCATCCTGTCACTGGACACCACTATAAAGAGCCTGGCTCAGTCTTCTCTGAACCCTCCCTGAGAATAAATCCAGGAACAAGCATAACATTGCTTTAAATACTGTCCTGAAGCCAATAGTCTGCACACAAGGTGGCAGCTGTCTTATGCATTAGCCTCAAGGACTTGTGGCAGGAATACCCTGGTGCTTGTACCTCATATTTACTTCTGAGCTGATAGCAGGAAAGCATTATACAATGCTGGCCAATTTCCTCATAAGCAGACAAACACAAAAGGACAGGTTATTCTGTGTTCCACTGCCTCACCCAAATAAAGTAAACAGTACAGCTTTCAGAACTAAGACTATTGTTCTTCCAGAGTTACACTGACTTTAGTATAGATTTCCATTTTTGTAATCAACAGCAGAATACAAAAGACCTGCACTGTGTTCATGATGTAAGCCAGTATAGTTTGTGTTCTCTCTGTAGTTGAAAATAATGCTTTGCTCAGCATTTCTATGACTAACGAACTCTTGCTCATAAGACTTTACTTTGAACACTGGGACTACCAGCAGTGTTCCAGAAGAGGCTCTTTTACTCTGAAATATACTTCCCTTACTGATGTAAACAGCCTAAGTCCCTTACCAGTCATAAGACAGTCTGCATATGAGTAATAAGCAGTGCATAAATCCATGCACTTCTATCTCTAGGTATCAGCCATAGTGAAGAAAGACCTGACAGTGTTTTCCCCCAATTTACTCTATTATAAGTTTATTATACATAAATGAAATTTAATTCTTTGCATTTCCCTGGTTTTGAAGGTGGGCATTAAAGGCATTGCTGCTGTACACAAGCCCTGGACCAAGGCTCTCACACCGTGTACAGGGGCTCTGAAAGGGACAAGGATCAAAGGAGAGGAACAGATCTTGGCCACCGCTGTCACCTGCAATCCAAGGGCTCAGGAGCAACAACCTTCTACCAAGGGAAGGGAAGCCAGTGCCGATGGAGCTACAGGAATACACGGTTGCCCTGCCAGTCCCGCAGATTTACGGACGACAGCGAAGTTGACTGCAATGTCTCACCGGGCAGAAACCTTGCCAGCTGCCAGTAACATCTGGGCACCGCGGTCAGGCAGCCGCTGAAAGGCAGCACGGTCGCAGCGTGGGCGCCACCGAGGTGGGGCCGGACCGCACCACGGAGCCCGAAAGAGAGGGGACCGCCGCCAGCCTAGCCTGCCCCGCTGCTCCTCACCGCCCTGGATCCCAAAGAGCTGCGAAGCCTCCCCAGTTCCTCAGGCCCTGCAGGCCGGCCGGGCCGCTCCCAGCAGGGCTGGCAGCAGCGTCGCAGCCCTGCACGGCAGAAGGTGCCCGGTCCGGGACCACCGCCGAAAGTCAGGCGACAGCACCGATCCCGCAGACCGCATGCAGCGGAAAGACAACACCAAGAACTAGAGGAGAGGCACTGACCTGCCGACAACCCACAGCCACCAACCCCCACGGCGGCTCCGCTGCTGTAAAACCAATCCCGCCCCCAGCCACCTCAGCGCCGGAACACGCCGCGGCGGCTTCCGCCTCCAACGCGGCCCCGCCTCCCCGCAGGAGGACAGCCAGTCAGCTACGGAAACACGAAGATAGACGTGATCATCAGCTAATTAGAACGAAGCAGCCGCCTCGGCGCCATGGTTATCCTGACACATGGCACAAAATCACCAATCCCGAGTAGGGCTTGGGGCCCCGCCCAATAACAAGGAAGCAACCGATCAGGCCAGGCTGCTAAAACATCGCGAGAGCTTGCTGGTATGGTTGCTGGGACAGTGTGTCTGGTGCGTGGGGTCGGTGGGGTCGTCACACTGTCGGGCAGCGCCCTAGCGTGCTGCAGTGTCACAGAATGGTTTAGGCGGAACCTTGAAGGATCATCTAACCGGACCCCCCTGCCATGGGCAGGGACATTTTCACTAGATGAGGTTGCTCAAAGCCCTGTCCAGCAGAGATGTTCCAATCTAAACCTACCCCATTTCACTTTAAAGCTGTTGCTCCTTGTCCTGTTGCTACCGGCATTGGTAAAATGCCTTCCTCTGTCTTCTTCCAAGCCCAATTTATATATTGAAAGGCTGCAGTGAAGTCTTCCTGGAGCCTTCTCTGAGCTAAGCAACCCCAACTCTCTCAGTCCATCTTCATAGGAGAGGTGTTCCAGCCCTCTGGTCATTTCCAGGGCCTCCTCTGGACCCACTCTAACAGGTCCATGTTTTGTACAGTGGGTCCCAGAGCTGGACCACCGTGCTACAGTTGGGGGTCTCATGAGCATGGAGTGGAGTGCAAGAATCGTCTCCCTCGACATGCTGCCCATGGTTTTTTTTTATGCAGCCCAGGATGTGATTAGCTTTCTGGGCTGCAACTGCACGTTGCCAGCTCCTGTCCCATTTTTTGTTTACCAGTATCCCTGAATTACCCTCCTCAGGTCTCCTTTCAGTCCACTGACCTTCCTAGTCTGTATTGATGCTGGGGATTGCCCCAACCCAGGTGCAGGGCCTTGCACTTGGCTCTTTTGAACTTCATGAAGTTCGTGAAGACCTCATGAAGTCTGAGCAGTGCACTCTGCCTTGCCTCCTGGCTGTCTTCATTGTGTGTTAGCATATACATTTAAATGCACTCATATTCCTACTTCTGACACGACCATATATTCCTGTCATTGGGTATTTCCATAGGCTCTGTACTGAGTTTGCAAGGCCTCAGGAATGAGGCTTGCCAGGCCTGCTCTGAATTTTTCATGACCTGCCTGCAGGATTGTTTGACTTGGTTTAGCTGTGAGAGCAATTTCTCTAATTATTTGGTGTCTATGGCTAATTTATTTTCCTTATATATCCTTGTGTGGTGTAACCATGGTTTTATATAGGTAGTATCAGCAAGCAGTTATTCTAGGTAAAATGAGATCTCTACAAGTCTAACACAGTGATGTAGAATAGAGAAATACAGGCCTGGTAAAACAGCTGAGGTCTTGAGAAGTGGAGACACAGGATTTGGCATAGAGGAGACTATACATGGGATGATAAGAGATGGGGCATGGGCTTTGTGCTGGAGACTCCATGGCTATAAACAACTACCTAATGATTAATTAAAGAAATTCAGACCCAGACCTGGACAAAGCTGGGTTTAGGGATAAAAAAGTGAATGTATCTTAAGATATGTACAGGGTATCATATAGAGTAAATTCAAAAGCAAATGTAAAAAGGAAGGGAAAGCTGTAAATTTATGTCAGCAAACATATATACATGAGCCTAAGTGGAAAGAAAGAGAAGAAAGGGGAAAAAAAAAAAAGAAGAGAGGATGAGGAAACCATTAAGGGCATCGCATTCCACACAGTGAAGGACTCCTGATGCTGATGCTGACAACTTGCCATGACACCCTGCTACCACAAACATCAGAGTGAACAACAGATCTTAATATTCAGAGGAGCTGCAGTCAGATGAGTGTAACACCAGAAAAGGCATAGAAACTAAGAGTGTGTGTTGCAATTTTAATTGTATTATTGGTATTAGTGCAACGTCTTTCCTGTAAATAAGTAGTCAACCTACATTATTTGTCTTTGCTTTTCTGTAATTAGATCTAGAATAATGATGTCTCCTGAACTAGACTGTTAAAATTTCTATTATACTAGCAATAAATTCTTGGATTTACATACATATCTAAAGTGGTGTGGTTGATACTCTAGAGGGAAGGAATGCCATCCAGAGGGACCTTGACAGGCTAGAGATGTGGGTCCATGTGAACCTCATGAAGGTCAACAAGGCCAAGTGCAAGGCCCTACACCTGGGTTGGGGTAATCCCAAACATAGATACAGGCTGGGCAATGAGTAGATTGAGAACAGCCCTGCATAGATTGGGGGTATTAGTGTCACCGAAATTGGGAATAAACCTCTTAACACTAATGTAGCATTAAGAAGCAGACATTACTTACATTGCTTGACGAACCTGATAGCCTTCTATGATGGCGTGACTGTCTGGGTCGATGAAGGGAGAGCAGTGGATGTTGTCTATATTGGCTTCAGTAAGGCATTCGACACTGTCTCCCATAGCATCCTCACAGGCAAGCTAAGGAAGTGTGGGCTGGATGAGTGGACAGTGAGGTGGATAGAGAACTGGCGCAACAACAGAACTCAGAGGGTCATGATCAATGGAGCAGAGTCTGGATGGAGGCCTGTCACTAGCGGTGTTCCCCAGGGGTCTGTACTGGGTCCAGTCCCATTCAACATATTCATCAATGACCTGGATGATGGCACAGAGTGTCCCCTCAGCAAGTTTGCTGATGATACCGAGCTGGGAGGAGTGGCTGATACACCAGAAGGCTGTGCTGCCATCCAGCGAGCCCTGGCCAGGCTGGAGAGCTGGGCAAAGGGGAACCTCATGAAATTCAACATGAGCAAGTGCAAGGTCCTGCCCCTGGGGAGGAACAACCCCCCGCAAGAGCACAGGCTGGGGGTGACCTGCTGGAGAGCGGCTGTGCTGAGAAGGCCCTGGGAGTGCTGGTGGACAACAAGTTGACCATGAGCCAGCAACGTGCCCTTGTGGCCAAGGCGGCCAACGGTATCCTGGGATGCATTAAGAGGAATGTGGCCAGCAGATCGAGAGAAGTTATGCTCCCCCTCTACTCTGCCCCAGTGAGACCACATTTGGAGTACCGTGTCTGGTTTTGGGCCCCCTAGTTTAAGAAGGACGTGGAACTGCTCGAGCAAGTCCAGCGCAGAGCTACCAAGGTGATCAGGGGACTGAAGCATCTCCCTTATGAGGAAAGACTGAGAGTCTTGGGTTTGTTTAGCCTGGAGAAGAGAAGACTGAGGGGAGATCTCATCAATACCTATAAATATCTAAAGGGTGGGTGTCAGGATGATGGGACTAGGCTCTTTTCAATAGTGCCCAATGACAGGCCAAGGGGAAGTGGGCAAAAGTTGGAGCACAGGAAGTTCCACCTCAATATGAGAAAAAACTTCTTCCCTGTGAGGGTGACAGAGCAGTGGCACAGGCTGCCCAGGGAGGCTGTGGAGTCTCCTTCCCTGGAGACATTCACACCCTGCCTGGATGCATTCCTGTGCCCCCTGCTCTTGGTGTCCCCCTGCTCAAGCAGCGGGGTTGGACAAGATGATCTCCAGAGGGCCCTTCCAAACCCTACCATTCTGTGATCCTGTGATTACGTTATGTGGCGCTGCGTGCATAGAGGGATCTATCTGCCTAATGTGCACACCTACTAGAGTTCATTTTTGACATTTATACATGAAAGTAAACACACCATATCTATCTAATATATAATCACTGACCTGACCGAGCATCCTCTTCCTCCATTGGTCTGTATCTTCTCTGCGTAAATTTAAAGCTACAGTGTGATTTTAACTCACTGTGCATGCTCAAGAGGAATGGCAAGGGCCAGTCCTTTTGTCCCTCAGTTGGGTTAGTGGTCGCAATCTTCCCCTGCCGGAATTACTTTTCGCCCAGTTACTGTGACTCTCACTGGTTTCATTTTTCATGGTTGTGGCATCTTCCTTGTGAGAGAATGTTTTTTCTGTTATCGGTCCTTGAAGTTTCTCAGCTTGTGAACTTTGACTTCCTTTCACAAGTTGTCTCATTGAGTCATGTATATTTCTCAAGATGTGGGTCTAGGTTAATAATGGCTCAAGCTGCAAGTTTAAACCTGTAGTTATTTACAACATTAGTGGATGAAAAACTGAATAGGGGCTGGCAACATGCACGCACATCCCAGAAAGCTGACCATATCTTGGGCTGCATTAAAAGAAGTGTGGCCAGCAGGTTGAGGGAAGTAATTCTTCCCCTCTGCTCTTGTGACACCCCACCTGGAGTCCTGCGTTCAGCTCTGGGGGCCTCAGTGTAAGAAAAAGATGGGCCTGCTTGAGCAGGTCCAGAGAAGGGCCACAAAGATGACCAGGGGGCTGGAGCACCTCTGCTATGAAGACAGGCTGAGAGAATTGGGCTTGTTTAGCCTAGAGAAGAGAAGGCTCCAGAGAGACCTTATAGCAGCCTTCCAGTACTTCAAGGGGCCTATAGGAAAGATGGGGCGGGGCTCTTTATTAGGGAGTGTAGTGAGAGGATAAGGGGTAACAGTTTTAAACTGAAAGAGGATATTTAGATTAGATGTTAGAAAGAAATTCTTTACTGTGAGTGTGGTGAGACACTGGAACAATCTGCCCAGAGAAGTTGCGGATGCCCCCTCCCTGGAAGTGTTCAAGGTGAGGTTGGATGGGCCTTTGAGCAGCCTGATCTAGTGGAAGGGGCCCCTGACCATGGCAGGGTAGGGGTGGAACTAGATGATCTTTAAGGTGTCTTCCAACCCAAACCATTCTATGATCTATGATTTTATATGTAAGGTATACTTCCTCTTTGTCCATAAACAAGATTTTGAATGTAACACTGAGTTCTTAGTTTAAGGATGTTTGGTAATGATGTCTAATAGAGATAGAAATCCTCCATCTCCTTTACATACTGTCTTTCTTAAATGGATTAACGGTGATAATTTTCAAGACTCCGTTACACTAGTATCTCACTACCTTTCAATAACAAACAATTTTTAATGGTCTTAATTTATCTTAATTTAATTTATCTTAGTTTATCTGCAGCTTCAGTAGACATAGCTGAAACATTTGTGATACATAGTCTTGTTGCATTGATTTAATATGCTCTTGAGAAAGTGAATTTGAGGTGGTGCTACTTACATTGTTATATGATGCTGGCTACAAAAGATAACTACAGGGACTGTTTAGCACTGTTCATTGTTTGGGGATCTAAAATTACTTCTGTATGTTTTACTATAAAATGTTTATGGGTTTGGCCTTTTTTTGGGTCAACTACGCTATTACTGTGTTTTAACAGATACATGTTTGTGAGGATAAAACATTGGAATGACAACCATTCCTAAGTAAAGATGGTGATTGCCTCTGATTCATCTGTGCTATTGTTAGGAGTTGCCAGATCTGGTGGCCTGACAGAGGTGAGGCTGCTACAGCTCCATGCCCCTAGTTCCAACCAGTTGCAAAGCTGAGAACGTATTCTTGGTAGGTGCATACGCACACACAAACATGCGTACAATGCATCGACACATAGGCACTCAGCCAGCAACACAAACAGAAGCACCCAGCACTCACCCAAATGCAAAGCACTGATGTCTGCATCCTATCCCCCTGTCTGGCTGATCAGGATGAAGATCCATCAGTGGGAAATACACACATATGCATAATGCCGATCACTCCAGTAGCTGGGCTGAGACACTTGGTCTACCCAGTAGCTGGCTCTGGGTGCCCTGTCTCCCCAGTTACTGGCACCTGGATATGCCAGACCCCCAAGGCCCACAGCCCCACTACAGTTGCTGGTGCAGATCCCCTTGCACACACCAACATACACACAGACATACACTGTGGGTCCCTCCAGTAACTGTGATGAGACTCTCAGGATCCTTGCTTTCTCCAGCTCTCTGTCTCCTGCACAAACACGCACAGACAAGTGGGCTTCCCTCAATCCCACACCCTACAGTCTCTTCAGCAGTTGGGCTGGACCCCTGGTCTTTCCAAGAGTCAACTCCTCCAGTTGTCTCACTTACAGAGACATACACACACCTGGTTCCCAAACCACTTAACTTATTTGCTGGGTAGTCTGGCTTGATATTCACTAGAGATCATATACAGACATACATACTCTCACTTGCTCCAGTTGCTAGCACCCAAGACATGGGGGACGCTGTGATCCATTGTCTGATACTGGTTGCTGGCACCAAATACACGCAGGCTGCTGTCACCCAAGGTCCCCACTCAGTTATGGGCCCTTAAATCCCCAAGCACACACATGCACCCAGAACAGAGCTGTATAGCCAGAAAAAGTTAGAAATGTTAGAAGACAGAAAAGAATGTGCTGATCAGGCACAGGGCATGGCTAGACACTCATAATGACCAGCAAACATTTTACATGCAACCAGCCCCTTGTATCCCCTTTTCCTCCATTTTGCCATGCTGGTTGATCCCCAAACCACCTACACCCATCCCTTTCCCCACCTTTGGTTCCTCCCCTAAATATCCCATTATAAGCCTTGTGCAACCCCCAAATACTCTTCCCCTGCACCCCACAATGCTTTCCATACCCCTAGGCTGTAACCCACTCAGTCTGTAAGGAAGTCTGACAACCTCTCCCATTGACTAATAGTGATGGGTGTCACCTCCAGGCCCATGGGGCTGATGGCTCCCCTCTGACAGCCTTAGAAGGAGCTGGGACAGTTATTTGGTTTCCCCAGCCTGTGGTTGTCTCTTTTTGCTCCTTCTTGTTTGTGCCAACGAACCTTTTATGGGTTGACTGCACTTCTGTGGTGGGTCTGGGTTTAGCCAGGTCAGGGGATTATTTGGGTTCCCCCAACTGCCATTGTTCCTCTGTGCCCCTTTATGTGCGTGGAGACGAGCTTTTTCCCCACATAGCCTAACATTTATGATGGGGTACTTCTGTAACACTTTCTGGTCCTATACACTAAGTTATCCACCATTTCTATTTGAGAAAACAGACTCTCAAATCCAGCTAGAGGAGCAGATCTTTACTTCACCTCACATACCACATCCTGTAGCCTTTTCCTCTTATCTTCATGTATAATTATATAAGGTTTAAAAATAGGGTAGTGTACAAACCAGTATAGCTCCTGATGCCAGTGTCTGATTAACCTTCTCATGCTTTCTGATTTGGCTCCTGAAATAGCAGTGATTTGCTAGATTATCTTGCACCTCCTTTCCATTCCAAGACAACTGTTTGTATCATTGAAACTTTCAGGTTTGTAAATAGGCCTCTAAGCAGATTAACATTCATAATTGGCTTGTGGAAAATTAGATCTGTCACTTAACTGACTAATGTCGAACGTGGACGGGAGCAGACAGGCAGTGCTGTGAGAGCAACAGGAGGAAGAGGATCATTCCTGTAGCATTGTTCTTCTGAACACGCATACATATGGGGAACAATAGTAGCTCCACGGTGGATGATCTGCAGGCTGTTGAAATCCACCACTGGTACAAAAAGTTCATGACGGAGTGTCCTTCTGGACAGCTGACGGAGCACGAGTTTAAACAGTTCTTCGGGCTTCGAGGGCTGGATCCAGAAGCCAATGAGTACATTGAGCAGATGTTCCGCACATTTGATATGAACAAGGTGAGTTGTCCAGTGGGGAGATTAACTGCCTCATACTGCCTAAAAGCAAACCAACTCCTGTGCTTTTACAGTCCTTGGTTTTCTCTTACAAACATTGGTATGGAAAGCTGCTGAGGGTCGCTAATGTAAAGTAGCTAAATGCAAGGAACAAATTAATGTGCAGAGATAATGACATAGATAACCATAGGTCATAACACCTTATTATCTAACTACCTTGTACAAGTTAATCTTTGAATTTTGAGAGTTCCTTATGGTGTTTTAAACGACATGGCCTTGTTTCACTAGCAAATTACTAATGAAAGGAGATTTCATTATTATTCTTACTCTTATATGTTCTTCTTATTATTTTCAGAAATATATCTGTATTAAATAGTAGAGACTACAGGAATCAAACACAATAGAAATCATTGTAACATTCACAGAGGAAGTAAGCTCCAGGTATTTGGCAGCTGAAATTAATACTGCAGGAGCAGACAATCTGTGTGGCTGTCCTCAGCGTTAGGAGGTATAGCATATAGCAGTAGCTGGGAGGTCAATAGTATTCCTCACTGTGACAGGCAACCACTGGCTGTCTCTAAGGTAAGAAACAGTAGCCCTCATAATTTCTTTAAGCGTGCGATGCCCCTCACCTTTGCCTGTTTTTTATCCATATATACTTAAGCCTATGCTTACAGGCTTTGCTCTCTGCTCTGAGGTTCTGAAATGGCTGGAGCAAATGTCTGTGAGTCAGGAAGGAACTAGTCACAGAGATATGTGAAACAGGTGGGAAATCACAGGGTCAGTTTTGAGAAGGAAAGCCTAAGGACTGAGCAAAGAACATTGTTTTGGACATGGGAGAAGGCATAAGAAGTTAAGGACTGCTAAGGAATATTACAAAATTCTTAAAGGTAAGAGAGGAGCAGCCAGGCTCCATTAGGGTAGCTGAGGGCTTGTGGTGGATGTAATGACTGGAAATGGTTGCAAATCTCAAAGAATAACTTTTCTCATCCTAAAGGTCTCTGTGCCCAGGATGATGATAGTGATGAGAAGCAGTTTTGTAAATTAAATGAATACATTTGCAGTTCTTGCACAAGACTTTCCTTTACCTCTGGCATTTCTTGGGATTTTTAAGGACTTTAAAATTTCTCAAGGATGTTACACATTCCAAAGTTCTCCTGTGAGCCCCATGTTATGCTTTAAACAATGTTTTAAGAAGACTCTCAAATACAAATTTGGTAATACAAAGATGAAAAGCTATCTTCTAAATAAAGTGATAGTGATCTAAAGGGGAATGAAGTAAGAGTGTGGCAACTAATGGAGATGGACCTATGTCAGTTAATCTTAGCCTGTTAATAGTTAGCCACTTAATCTAAGCTCTTTTTATAAGCAAGGGCAAGGAACAAGAGCACCCAAAGGAAGAGCCACCCTGTAATAATAGACACATTGATGATGGATGGAATCATCTGCCCTCTGGACCTTCAGATTTGGAGAACCCTGCTGAGGACAAAGAGGATAAATTTTTAATTGAGTTATTTTAAAAATTGCAATCATGCCCTCCTTCCCACCTTTACAGCTGGTTATCTTTGTTTTCTGTGTCTTTGCTCAATGAAGTTATGAAAAACTCACATAAGGGGAGTACTACAATGATCGTGAATGAATATTTTAAAATGTTGTGAACCTTGCTGTAAAACAGTAGTGCTCCGCTAGTCCACCTACATTCACCTTTTACATATATTTATTTACATCCATTCCAGGAAGGCATCTGACTTTGATTAAATACCTCAGTAAATCAAAGTTTCATATCCTTTTTCCTCTGTAATTTGTTGAAGTAGTTATTCAGAATCTTTGACAAAGATATGCACTTTATTTGTTAGGTTTTTTTAACTACTTCAAATTTTAGACAGTGTCAAATCTAGGGATTATGAACTCTGCTGTCTGGCATTTTTCCTGCAAAGGAAATGAGCTTTTTGAGTTTCTTTGCAGATTCAAGAAATGAAATGTTTAAACACCTAAATACAGAAAAATTATTCCAGCTCTCAAATCATGTTCTATGTATTTTAGAAAATGCCTTCCATCACTTTTTTTTTTTTTCAGAGAATGGAGAAGAGATCTATGGCTTACTGAAATAGCAGAAGTTTCCCACAAAGACAAAGTAGGCTAGTTCAGAAAACCTAAGGTACAAGTACCTTCCACTTTTCTTGCAGCCAGGGTTCTGGATCAATTTTCTCTCCCAGCAGGCATAGGTAGTCAGCTCTGGTGGACAGAAAGCGGTTTGTTCACACTGGCCATGAGGAGTGACAGGTTCCATATCTGCAGATGGCAAGCACAGAGTAACCTTGACATGTAATAGAACATAACTTTAGGAATTCAGGTATTTAGAAGACCTTAAACATGGCCAGAGAAATAGCATGCACATGCATGTGCATGCACGTGTGTGTGCGTATGCACCGAAGCTTTTTCTTAAGTCAAAGTCTCTGTGCCATTTGTTTTTCTTTCTCTTTTAGCTGTGAATCTAAACACAAATAAGGTAAAACAGCTCCAGAGCCATAACTCCAACAGTTTGTTCCTGTCACAATTTGGTTTTTGTTTTCCCACAGGATGGGTATATTGACTTCATGGAATATGTGGCTGCCCTCAGCCTCGTTCTCCGTGGGAAGATGGAGCAGAAATTACGGTGGTATTTCAAACTCTATGATGTAGATGGCAACGGCTGCATTGATCGACATGAATTGCTCAACATCATTAAGGTGAGTCTCCAGCGGTCTCTGTTCTTTCCTCTTTCCTTAAAGACCAATTCCACCACACAAGTAAGACTTTCGCTGTTCCCCATATGGATGATCATGGATGAGACCTTCTTTAACAGCCTTCTTTCTTTTAGCAGAATTCCCCGCAATCTCATAGTCCAGTAAACACACTTGACAGACTCTTCTTTACCACCACAGCATATGTTACAGCGTAGCTAACTCCACAGAATTTTTTTAGCTGCCTCGGACCTAAATGCGCTTTCCAAGATTTCAGATTCCATGACTGTCAGTTGCGGTCTTTGCAATGTGTCCTTCATATGTCCTTTTCCCCAAGTGAATAGTAATTGGAGAGTTACTCCCAGTTCACTTTTTATAACCAG
Source organism: Phalacrocorax aristotelis (assembly GCF_949628215.1). Lineage (NCBI taxonomy): Eukaryota > Metazoa > Chordata > Aves > Suliformes > Phalacrocoracidae > Phalacrocorax > Phalacrocorax aristotelis. The sequence continues at coordinate 219,178,140 of NC_134276.1, forward strand.
CTCCTAAATGTCAATGTAATAAAACATTTCTGACTCTGCCAAATAGTTTGATGAAGAATGACTGTCAATGGAAAAAAAAACTATGCAAATAGCTATTGTGGAAAGCGATGGAATTACAGGCATAAACATAACCTTATGAAGATCTCAGAATTAATTTTGCTGGAAGTTAAGAATATTCTGTAGAGTCTGGGAAAACAGAAAGATGCAGGAAAGATTCAATGACCATAAATAATTTACATTTCTGAATAAGAAAGGTCAGAAAATGGATTTGATAAAGATTTGAAGCCTGAGCTGTCCACAAATAAAAAAACCTAATAAGATATTAGTACTACCTTTTCATCTGGATATGAATTTTAGGGCTGGGCATTGAAGAGAACAAACCAAATCAATAACTGTAATAATATACAGCCTTCTACTAATAACTTGCAATAGAAATACTCAGACGTCACAGTGAAGCAACAGATAGTAATTGTTTAACACAGAGCTCTTGACTGTTCGGTGGATAAGGATTTTGTTGAATGGTCGCATCCAGAGGGTCGTGGTCAATGGCTCAATGTCCAGATGGAGACTGGTGATGAGTAGTTTCCCTCAGGGATCTGTACTGGGAACAGTGCGGTTTAATATCTTCATCAATGACGTAGACAGTGGGATCGAGTGCACCCTCAGCAAGTTAGCAGGAGCCACCAAGCTGAGCGGTGCAGTTGACACACCAGAAGGATGGGATGACATCCAGAGAGACCTGGACAAGCTGGAGAGGTGGACCTGTGAGAACCTCATGAGGTTCAACAAGGCCAAGTGCAAGGTCCTGCATCTGGGTCAGGGCACCCCCGATATCAATACAGGCTGGGGATGAAAAGATTGGGAGCAGCCCTGCAGAGAAGGATTTGGGGGTACTGGTGAATGAAAACCTGGACATGAGCCAACAATGTGCTCTCACAGCCCAGAAAGCCAACCGTATCCTGGGCTGCATCAAAAGAAATGTCACCAGGAGGTCAAGGGAGGTGATTTTGCCCCTCTACTCCACTGTGGTGAGGTCCCACCTGCAGCACTGCGTCCAGCTCTGGAGCCCTCAGCACAAGAAAGACATGGACCCATTGGAACGGGTCCAGAGGAGGGCACAAAAATTATCCGAGGGCCGGAGCACCTCTCCTGTGAACACAGGCTGAGAGAGTTGGGGTTGTTCTGCCTGGAGAAGAGAAGGCTGCGGGGAGACCTTATTGCGGCCTTTCAGTACTTAAAGGAGGACTCTAGGAAGGATCGGGGCAATCTCTTTAGCAAGGCCTGTTGTGACAGGACAAGGGGTGATGGTTGTAAACTAAAGGAGGGTAGGTTTAGACTGGATACAAGGAAAAAAACTTTTTACTATGAGGGTGGCGAAACACTGGAACACGTTGCCTAGAGAGGTGGTAGATGCCCCATTCCTAGAAACATTCAAGGTTAGGTTGGATGGGGCTCTGAGCAACCTGATCTAGTTGAAGATGTCCCTGCTCACTGCAGGGGGGTTGAACTAGATGACCTCTAAAGACCCCTTCCAACCCAAACCATTCTATGATTCTATGAAAAACAAATGCTGTGGGCAATAATTGGTGGCAACCAATTTACTGCCCTTTGAATTTTGTGGGTGAAGTTCAGTATCTTTTTGGCAGTCTTAGGAAGTTGCTGAGGTGATAATTAGTTTTAGTAAAATGGCATGTGAAAAAGAATGAAGAAACTTACCAAATATCAGAAGATAAGAACTAGAAAATGAATACTCTTAGAATCAATATGAAGGCTCTGCAATCATATATTTCATGGGCATCCTTAAACAAAGGAAACAATTAGGCACGGAAGGAAAAGAGAACCCTGCACTATATGGTTATGAATAAGGTGAATTGTAGTAAGCAGTAGTGAATAATACTTAAACTTTCTCAAGCTGAAAATGAAATTCCAGTGAGCTTTAGGGAGAAGCAGGACACACAGGAAGCTGTATATAAATGGAAATAGGGAAATCAAGAATAGAAATAAATGACCACGGCATATAACAAAGGAATTTCATTTTATCAAATGAGATATGGATCAAATGAGAGTGGATCAATCAAATGAGAGTGGATCAATCAGGTGGATCCTGACTCTACCATTTCTGCAGTGCTTGGCCTCTACCTAAGCAGATTTAGGGTGATCCTCTTGGTTTCACTGCTCATTCCATGCTCCAGAACCATGCTCCCTTTGCACCCTTCAGTGCCAGCTGTAAGGCCTGATGATTTCTGCTGTGTTTTCCTATGATGCTGGTTCATTTTTATGGGGAAGGTACTAGGTGTGACTGTCTTGTTCTGAATCTACACTGACAGGCTGCAGTGGAATCAGTCTATCATTTTGGGAACCATTAGGTAGCTTGCTATTCTTGGTCTTTTATTTTAGGCTATTCGAGCTATTAATGGTGGTAACCATGAAACTAGTGCAGAAGAGTTCACCAACCGAGTCTTCAGCAAAATTGATGTGAACGGAGATGGTAAGATTCCTGCCTTTTTTGTCCGTCGTGCATCATGCATAATCAGTATGACAGGTTTTGTTCCCTATACTAAGTCTCATTTGTGTTCTATCCGCATGAGTTTGGTAGTTGGGTTTTGGAGTGGGGTGGGGTTTTTCTGCCTTTTTGTATGTTGCTGTGTAGCTTATGTCAGAGCTGGAAGCAGGAAATACTAACAGACGGCCCCATCTGCTCCTAAATATTTCAGCAGCAGGGAAAGGAAGAACTGGAATTTAGTGTTGAAGTTCAGAGTTTCTTCACTAGGGCTGCTACAGGCAGTACAGCAAGCACTATGAAGTACAGAAGTGCTATGGACTGTTATCTGAAAAGTGGATTTGTCACCTGGTGTGTAGTGAGCCAATAATCACATACTCAGGCGAGACACTGCAAATTTATTTCAGGGTTGTGCAAGCCTGGGTGCTCAGTGGTTTTCCACAAATCAAGCACACCAAAACCGGCTACCTTATCCATATTTATACAATATATTAATACATATTCTACCTAATATATTCATTCTAATCTACATAAGTTTTATAATTGGCACTAAGTCATTCTTCTTGGCTCTACCTCGGTTTCTTCCATGCATGCTTTCCTTTCTTCAGGGATCTTCAGCGATCTTGATGGATGGGGCATACTAACTCCTGTTACATAGAAACAACTTAAAACTATTTTCTCTTAGCAACTCTCACTCATTTTTATTCCAAAAAGAAACACTTGTCATTAATTAAATGAGTGAGCTGATGGCTAAGACATCTCAGCCCTAGCCTTAGATTAACTATTCACAATACTTAATCAAAAAGGAGAGAGTCTATTTTCATGCTAACTTAATCATATACAATAACCCTTAGATTCACGCTAAGCAACACTCCTTAGATTCATGCTAACACTTCTTGTATCCAAGGGGGGGTTGTCCTCTGCCAGGACCAGTCAGTCAAAAGCTGGTCAATGCCACTGTAGTCACTGTATGTCCCTGAGAGATATTTTTCTTTGCTAATTCATGTGCTCATTACCTTCTGACATGCTCTTTTGTTATTCCAGAGGAACTCTGCCAAGCTGCTTCCTTGCACAAGGGCTTTTTGACCTTGGTCAGAAAACCTGTTCCTGCCTGTCACAGCTTTCTTCTGTCACTTCTTTTAAACATGAAAACCAGCAAATATGGGGCAGGTTAGGAGTATGACAGGTTAGGCCAAAAAGGAGGCGGCTAATCCAGTCTTATTTGTAGGAAGCTATGATCCTTCCCCTTAGGTATACACTTCCTCTATTCTTTCTTATGACCCTTTCCCTTGTGTGGGGAAAAAAAAGAAAGCTGGAGTTGCCTGGATATTGGGGAAGTTTCATATAACCTTAAAAAGACTCTTTCAGGCCTCTTGGTGCTTTAGAACAGTGCATGTGTAGTAAGTGGTCTCTAAAGTTAGATTATTGTGCTCCTTTTCCTGTTCAAATGTGGACTGGCATGATTCTGATGCCTTCTGTCTGTGTCTGCCACAGGTGAACTTTCTCTGGATGAATTTGTGGAGGGAGCAAAGAAAGACGAGGAGTTCATGGAGGTTATGATGAAAAGTTTGGACCTGTCACACATTGTGGCCATGATCAACAACCGTCGGCATAGTGTATAAATCAAGCTGGGGAAAATGCTGTGCCAATAGACAGAAGGGTGTACACACCAGAAAGGAGAGACAGCATTTTTTAAAACAAACAAAATTTCCATAGACACACATATGGAAGTAGGAACAGAAAGACACTGCTATATTTGTGTATCTGAGTGCATGTTCCTGTGCAAATATTGAAGCTGAGCCACATACATGCAGGGCAGGTTCAGAAAAACTGGATCTGGGTGGTAGTATTTGACTTGACTTTCTAAAATTTAAAGGCCAAGTTTCAGGGCACAAATTTCCTCCTTATTCTGTGTCCCAGATTGTCACTTTGCAGTGGACTAAAAATAACACTAAGTTTGTGAAGAGCACTAGCTCTTCACATGATGATGGAGAGTGGAGAATTTCTGACGTGTATAAAGGAAGAGCTTCAAACTGTTATCAATGTAGAGAATTGGCAAAAGAATGTAATTTCCACTGTTCTTGTCATAGTATTAGATCAGAAACACCAGCATGTTTCCCAGTACCAGATGTGCTTGGATTTGGTAGTCTCTACAGAAGTAGTTTTATTCATAAGATCTCAGGAGCTGAAAGAAAAATCAGTCTTTAAGGCTGATAGTGATAAATCTGTTCCCAGCAGCACTGTCAGTAATGCTGCTGTTTGCAGCTTTCTGTGACCAAAGAACTCGTTACCAACCAAGTCAACAGTTTAGGAGCAGCTTCTGTAACCAGAGGAAATATGCTACTCAGTTTCCCAAAGCAGAGGAATTACCTGAGAGATCGAATCTTTTTTTACACTCGTTGTCCTACTACTCTCATACAACTGGATAAATGAAGTATGTGAAGATGATCCTGATATTGTTGCTTCGCACATCCTTTATTGGTCTTTCTTATTATTCTTGGGGAGAAAAACCTAAGAAGCAAACCAAACAACTCCGCAAGGTGACTTGTGAATTCTGCTGTTCATGTGAATACTGGAGTGAAGTTGATACTCTAGATCAGTGCTGCCACAAATGATTGTGTTTTTGTACGTGACGGGAAGAGTGACGCAGCATGGATGGAGACTGAGCAAACTGTGTCTTGTTCACTACCATTAGGTAAGGTCACAATCATAAGCTCCTTTGAATCTGGAAAGAGAACCAGAAAGTAAGATTAATGCAGGAAAAGTTCGGCTGAGTGCCTATGCCATAGTTGGGCACACGTTTCCTGTGCAGAAGGAAGAACTTGCAGACCTGTAACAAGAAGACTTTAGAGTGGACTTAATCTTGCTTATATTTAAGCTTCTGTGATGTACGTATGTATACTAAACAAAGTGTCTAGGCTTTCATCTAAGACAAGGGAGATTTAGTCAATATTGTCACAGGAGCTTGAAAGAGTGAGTGATCACGTTTAGCATAGGTGCCAGCATTTTGCCCGGCAGTCTCATACTCCAGGTCCCACTGGCATGTACACGTCTGCAGTCTTCGCACTTCTGAGAGGAATCACAACCTGGGCGTTGGCAAACATTCCTCATTTCTCCAGAGGATTATTATGAGCATACGCTGTTGGACTCTGCTGTCCCTTTGGACTGAGGAAGGCAGAGTGTTTTTTTCCAAGACCTCTCTTGAACCTGTCCTGTACTTGGTACAAATCCTCAGTCTCCTGCAGTTTTTTGGCTAAATTACATGTAAAACTGCATTTTTGTTATGATCTGACATACAGAAACGCCCCTATTTTTAGTTCTTAGGAAAGTAAAGACTTTATAAGTGCAGCTGATGTATTAAAGAAATCACCAAGAAGTTGTAGCTGCCAGCAGTGTTGCAGCAAGCTGCTGTACTCACTGTACAGAATCTTCTTGATGTACATAAAGAAGGGCATGTATGCAGTACATTCTCAATAATTTGTATTTGAATATTTGTAAGTGGAGTTTAATTTTTTTTTTAATAGATGTTATAGAAAACTGGTTCTTCCTTAGCTGTCATTGCTGATGATGCTGGAACATATCCCAGCTAAGATGTAGTTATGACATTTGTAATAGACAAAAAAACCTGCATCATGCTATCACTACACTAAATTGCAGACATATGTTTTGTTCTTAATGTTTCTGTTCTTCTGTTACTGAATGATTTCAGTTTTTTTGCTCTGAAGCTAGCATGTTCTTTGAGAGACCAGACTGGCAGTATGTGCCTTTGTCAGAAGCTATGGGAAGGGAGACTGGGGAGGGGGAGAGGAAGTCTCTGTAGAGGGGAGAAATAATTGTTTTCTGACCTACTTGGCTTTATTTGAACAGTTATGATTAAAAAAATTTACAATAAACATATCTTGGAACTGTTCCCTTTGATAGAAGAAAAGAAGAATTGGGAGGAGGCGGATAGAATCTAGAGCTATGTTTGGCTTCACCACATCAGGGTTTTCAAATATCTCCAAGGACAGGAACTCCACTTCTCTGAGTTAGGGTGAGGGTTTGGAGTGAGGGGTTTAGAATTAGGGAATATGTTTAGGATGTTAATTGTTGAAGTTATCATATGGGATTGGGTCAAGGGGTAGGTTCAGGCTGGGGTTAGAATTAAGGGTTTGGGTTTGCACTTGGGCTCAGGTTTGGGATTTGGGATTGGGTTAATGTTTGTAGTTTAAGGGTTAGGAGTTAAAGTTCAGATTAAGGTTTAGGGCTTCATGGGTTAGGGCTTCATGTATCTGGAGACAGAGCGGGCTCTGGAAGCTGTTTGCTGGAGCTGTCCCAGCAATGTCTGGGACTGCAGAGTCATACCATGGAGCTGGTAGTGCTGGAGCAGTTCCTGAACATCCTGTCCCAGGAGGTGCAGTGCTGGGTGTGGCAATGAGACCTCCACCAAAGCTGTGGCCCTGGCCAAGGGATAGATTCTGGCATGTAGGAGCTGCAGATGGGCAGATATTTATGTGGTAAAGGTGGAGGATGAGGCGTACTGCACTTGTCATGGTTTGGGGACTTGCCCTGGGATTGTGGGTGTGTGGCATGAGGGTATGTCCCATGAGCCTTTGAAATCCTTTTGCCTGTGTCCTCTTCCTCAGGCCACCGCGTGGATGATGGTGGAAGGACCCAGCATGGAGATGTCACATCCTCAAGGATCATTTAAAAACCCTGCCTAACACATACCCTCAGGACACAGTGGAAGTAGGCTTAAAAAATGCCTTCCAATCAAAATATAGACCTTCAGCTCAGATTTCTCCTCCCTAACTCTGAGCATTGAACAAATTTCCTCTTATCCTGGTCAGAAGAGTTCCTCCACTAGCAGGGATGGGCTGGGAGAAGGCACCTGGGAAACTTCCTGACTAGACAGGAAGCAGGGATGAATGCAGCTACCAAAATATCAGGGACCTTCATTAGCTATGTGATCATCCTCTATCTCTCCTACAGACTTGGAGGGGGTCTCTCCCTGATGGTCACTACAATGTGCTGCCCTCAGAGTCCAGCGGGCAACTGCCCTGTCCTGCCACCACAAAGAAGGATGCTCTTAAGGAGATTGGACTCCACCTCCTTCTTTCAGAGATCCCTTGTGACACAGAGAAGAGAGGATTAACAAGATGTGTGTTAAGAGACCAGCCAAGCTTGTTGCCTACCCCTTTCTCTTCTGCAGATAAAGCCCAGGCCCTGTGTGATCTTGGTGTTGATGGGTAGGTAAACAAGGGAAGATCAGGCTGAACACAGCTGGGAAGTGCCCTCTCTCCGTATCCTGTTGTCGTGTCCCAACCTGAGAGGAGGAGGGAGAGTGACCAAGGTTCTAATGATCCCCTTGGACTAAATTAAGGTGAAATGACACCAAACAATCAATGAAACATTTTATTTCAATGCAGAAGTAACTTGAAGGTAAAAAGACAACTTGAACTTGAAAACATGGAAAAGTGTTGACGGAGGGGGTTCTTATTAAGAATACTTGTAAAAGAAGAGGAAAAGAAAGGAGGGGGAGAGAGAGAAAAAGAGGAAGGGGAAGGGGGAAAATAGGGAGATATCACCACCCTTAGATGCAGTGCCAATGACGACAGACATGATGATCCTCTGGTGGTGAGCGTGCCCCAGTCTCTCTTGTAGTGTCTTTTATAGTCTAAGTCCCGCCTTCAGTTATGCCGCCTGTGAGCTTATATGGTTCTTTCTCCAGAAGTTTCATGAGCTTCTGTGCAGGTGCCATTGTGAGGGGTGGTTGTGAGGGATCTTTCAGACAGTCATAAGCCCCTTCCTCAAATAAACTTTGTATGACCTCTGCAAGTTGCTATCTGAGGCACAGCAGAACCTGGGACTGCACATCCTCGAACATGCTCCTCACCCCTCCCCCCCGCCCTGCCCTGCGTCTGTCAATTTGTTGCCTGCAGCTTGCTATGTCCCACTTTACAACATCTGAGACATTAACTCTTTCAGTCCCTCACACCTGTATTCAGAGAAGGTGCCTGAATCAGGACCCTGCCCAACAGCAGGATACAGTCAGGGAGTAGTAAACCAGAGGGCCCACCAATCCCACCTGGGAGTCAAACTACTCACAAGCGTTTTCTCCATGCAGGAACAAGAGTAAGACAAAAAGGTCACAGGTGGCCGCAAAGGCTGGTCACCCCCTCATTGCTGTGCTGACCCTTGAGCTGTGGCTGGGTCCTCCTGCTCCCATTCTTTGGCCAAGTTGAACCATTACTCCAGCGTCAGAGAGAAAACAGATCTGTCTCATAATGGGCAACTTTCCCTGACTTTCCCTCTCTATGGAGTTCAGGATCCTGCTGAGCATGCTGAAGGTCAGTACTAAGACAGGGGTTCTAGATTTTAGAAGAGCAACTTTCAGCTCACTCAGAGTCAGCTGGAAGGGATTCCATGGGATGCTTCCACGGAAGATAAAGGAGCTAGTGAGTGCTGTGAGTTCTTCAAGAACTCTCTTGGAAGCATAAAACCAGTTTATCCCCTACAAAGGAAAGGGAAGTAAGCAGAGCAAGAGGCTCCCTTGGCTCAACCATGAACTCTTGAGTCTACTCAAATCCAAAAGAGAAGCATACCAGAGATGGAGAAGTGGAGGATTATCCACTGAATGCTACAAGGGCATTGCCAGAGTGTGCAGAGATGCCGTTAGAAAAGCAAAAGCCCAGCTTGAATTGAAACTGGCCATAGATGTCACAAATAACAAGAAAAGGTTCTTCAGGTACGTAAACCACAAGCAGAAACAGAAGAAAAACATAGGCCCACTGTTAAACAGAAAAGGACAGTCAGTCACCTCTGCTGAAAAGGCAGAGGTTCTCAACACTGTCTTCATCTCTGTCTTTACCAGAACTGTTGGGTCCCAGGCTTTAGGAACGGAATTTCTGATTGATCCAAACATAGACTCAACATCAGTGAAGGAAGAGTTAGTATGTGAATTATTACAGGAGCTTGATCCCTACAAATCAATGGGCCCTGACGCCATCCACCCGAGGGTGTTGAGAGAGCTGGCTGACTTCATTGTGAGGCCACTCTCCATAATCTTCAAGAAGTTGTGGAGAACGGGGGATGTCCCAGAGGACTGGAGGAAGGCAAATGTTACCCCTATCTACAAGAAAGGCTCGAGGGAGGATCTGGGTAACTATAGGCCCATCAGCCTTACTTCAATCCCTGGGAAAGTTATGGAATGAATCCTCCTGGGGGCCATCACAAGTCAAATGAAGCACGTGACTGGGAAAAGCCAACATGGCTTCACTAAGGGCAGATCGTGCTTGACAAACCTGGTGGCCTGCTATGACAAAGTGACTTGCCTGGTTGACACGGGGCGGGTAGTGGACATTGTCTACCTGGACTTCTCCAAGGCTTTTGATATTGTTCCCCATGGCGTCCTCCTGGAGAAATCAATGCGTCATGGCCTAGAGAAGTGGTCTGTGCAGTGGGTGGGAAACTGGCTGACAGGCCGTACCCAAAGGGTGGTGGTAAATAGCTCCTTCTCAAACTGGCAACCTGTCACTAGTGGAGTTCCCCAGGGATCAATATTGGGCCCAGTGTTATTCAACATCTTCATAAGTGATCTGGATAGCGGGATCAAGTGTAGCCTGATGAAGTCTGCTGATGACACCAAATTGAGTGGGGAAGCAGACACTCCAGAAGGGAGACCTGCTCTGCAGGAAGATCTGGATAGGCAGGAAGAGTGGGCTAACAAGAACTTTACGAAGTTCAACAAGGACAAGTGTAAGGCCTTTCACCTGGGAGAACATAAACTGGGAGTGCAGCACAGACTGGGATCCACCTGGCTGGAGAGCAGCTCTGTGGACAGGGACCTGGGGGTCCTGGTGGACAGAAAGCTCAATATGAGCAAACCGTGTGCCGCTGCAGCCAAGAAGGCCAACAGGATGCTGGGCTGCATCAAAAAGGGCATCGCCAGCAGGGAGAAAGAAGTATTACCCCACTCTACTCAGTGTTTGTCAGGCCACACCCGGAGTACTGTGTACAGTTCTGGTCCCCGCTATACAAAAAAGATGTGGACAGGCTGGAAGGGGTCCAGAGAATGGCCGCCAAGATGATCAAAGGGTTGGGAAGCTGCCATACAAGGATAGGCTGGGAGAACTAGGTTTTTTCAGCCTTGAGAAAAGAAGGCTTAGAGGGGATCTCGTCACCATGTATCAGTACTTAAGGGGTAGTTACAAAGAAGATGGAGACTCCCTTCTTACAAGGAGTCACATGGAGAGGACAAGGGGGAATGGACACAAGTTGCTCTGGGGGAGATCCTGATTGGCCACCAGAGGGAAATTTTTCACAGTGAGAACAGTCACCATTGGAATAATCTCCCCAGGGAAGTGGTTGACTCCACCGCATTGGACACTTTTAAGATTCAGCTGGACAGGGTACTGGGCCATCTTGTCTAGACTGCGCTCTTCCTAGAAAGGTTGGACAAGATGATCCCTGAGGTCCCTTTCAACCTGTGATTCTGTGATTCTCACCTCATTGATTACACCTTCCCTAAGAGCCACCATGCAGATCTAGATTCCCCCATGTATGCCTCTGTGCAGGATGGCAGACCCTGCTGTGCATGAATGCCCAGTGCCTGCAGCAGGTCCCTCCCCCTGCGGCCATTTCTGTCCTACTGACAGTAGCGATGGAGAGAGGTTTGTTCAGCAGTCACCACTTTGCTAAGGCTCCCACCACTGGCAAAGATGTCTGCCTGCCCACCAACATCCCAAATGTCTCCCCATCCTGTGCAGAGTCTCACTAAAGATTGTAGGACCTCAGCAGCTGACGGCTGTAGGCCCTCCACTTAGATCTGATTTGGCTGCTCACAGAAGGTCAGGCACCCTCACAGATGCTTCCCCAAACCCACTGGGCTGACTCCACAGCCCAGGTCCTCCCACAAACACTTCACCCTTCATCAAGAAGGTGTTTCCTCTGCAGGAATGTCCTTGCTCAAGGCTTAACCCAAGCTGTTCTCTCAGACCTCACTGGAGCCTCTTGGGTTTCCCTCCTCCAGTGCCTATTTCTTTGCTTTCCTTGAAGGCAGCTGTGGCCTGACACTCCCTTCCTCCAGCTCAACCATTTACTTCAGCCAACTGCACAGTCATACTAGCAAGGATTTGCCAAAGCTCTGCCGTGGGCTTTCTTGCAGGCCTGTACCTTGGTATGGGCAGTCACATCAACATCCCCATCACTCACCGCATGCAGCATGACCATTCAAACTGCCACTTTGCTGACAGCTTCAGCTGTGGAGAAGGCCTAGCTGATACATCAGGCTCTTGGGGATATTCCGACCTTGTTGAACTGACACTGGTGTTGGTAAGGGTATGCGGAAGGAGACAGTTTGCTCCTTTAAGGGTATCTGGTCCAGGGCCCTTCTCAATGCAAAAAAAAAAAAAAAAAAAAAAAAAAAGTGGGGGGGGAAGGAAAGGAAGAAGACATAGACAAGAACATACAAGGACACCAACCTGACCACCAAACCTGGTCAGTCACACTAACTGATGAAGGCATGTGAGAGGGCGAGAATGTTTGCTCCAGCAAGCTTAGCTGATCAGGGACCCTGTCAGCTGGGAAACTAAGGGGAAAAGCAGGAAGCCAGAAACAAAATATACAGACATACAGACCTGACAAAACAAACAGGGAGACAATGATAAGAAACAAACCTCACCTGTCACACTAACCAATGAGCTATCAAGAAACTACAGAGGCCGCTTTGAAACGTGGACTTCGCGAACCGGAAAAAAACCCGGCGACCAGACTGGCAGGGGTGCGGTCAGCCATGCTGGCCCGCGTGGCATGCCGGGAGCTGTAGTCTCTCGCACGGGGCCTCCAGAGAACCGTGTTGGCCCGCCAGGCGCGCCGGAGGCCGTAGCACTGCTGCCACCCACTGACCAAAGTTGGGTGCTGCAGCTCGGACTTCGCGCCCGCGCAGTTCCCGGGAGTGGGTCCAGCCCCTCCCTCACGCCGTCGGCTCAGGCGCATGCGCCCTGCCCGGAACCAACGTGAGGGCATTCTTCCCCTGTGGATGTCGTTGACAGCATCTGGCTTTGTTTTGTTTTGTTTCTGATTTGCCTTGTTATCATATAAACGTTCATGAAAAGGAAAAAGTCTAATACTTGCGTTTTAGACTAGCTGTCATGGCTGAAGTTGGAGAGACCAGGAAAAGGTAAACCAGCTGAAGAATAAAATTAAGTGGATTGAATTGGAAGCTGTCTCTAACTGCAGACAAGAAACCCTGACTCTCTGGGTGAGGAAGGATTCCTATTAGGAGTCCTCAGCAGACTAGATCATGAAAATATAACCCAGGGGCTGTATATGTAATCAAAAGTATGATAAACCCATGTATTTGTGTGTGTATTGCACCAGTTATCTATGAAGCCTTATGTTGTTAGAGCTATAAGACACCAAGATAGTCCTTGGTGGACTAGTGACCAGAGCTACAGAAGATGGGCGAGAGAGAAAGAGGAAAAGAGAAAAGTGTCTGAATTGTAAAAGTCTCTGGCCAGTGCTGAGAGAGGGAGCTGTGTTGAGTTCTGGGCCCTTGGGTCTCTTCTGAATCCCTGTCCCCCCCGCTCTCCTCATCCCCTACCCCTCCACCTTCCAGCACGCCTCTCTGCCTCTCCCAGCCTCCATCTCTCTACTGCATTGTTCTTCATCCCTACATGTCTCCCTTTGCTTTTCTGTCCCTCTGTCTGGCTCCCTGACCCACTGTCTGACTCGCTGACCATCTCTTTCCCTCTCTGGCATTTTTTCTGCTTCAGATGGCAATAAAGTTCTGCCAGGTCTGACCATGGCACCTCGTTCTAATATGTGTTAAGTCATGGACCATGCACCCCATGCCAAAAATCAAACTGAATGAGTAACAGCTGTATTTCACCTTGGCCTCCGAAGGATGCGCCTTCCTTTGCCAATGGTCAAAACTGAGATCTTCATGCCTTCTCTCTAATGTGGGCTGGCCCTTGGGTACCTGTACTGCCTAACAAAACAGAGAAGATATACTCCTGTACCCTACTCCATCATGCTCTCAGTCTACAAAAAAAAAATGCATGAAAAGAACAGTACTGTCCCCATCACTATATGACAGCAGTAGTTTGCACAGTATACAACTGAGCGATGTGATATCATGCACCCCTGTAACTGGAGAATTTTGCTGCAACGCTGCTTCACATTTCAGCAATGGTGTCCACTACCCTTGGCCACACATATGGGCCTGATTTCCTTGAGGTGCACCCCAAACACCTTTGCTTGTCATCTGGAAAAACTGTGTGAAAAGTAGTTAAGAGTGTCTGGCAATTAAGGTATGTCCTTAAGATGTAAGTGTACCCCACTTATCCCAGATAGTTGGCTTCCTCTTATGCAATTATACAGCTAAAACAAAAACAACCTTGGAGACACTCTGAGAGGGATTAATGTATCCACATAGTCTAGACTCAGACCATTGACCCTCATACCAGATGTCCTTGGGGATGGCCCCACAAACATGAGAGGAAGCTCAATCCTAGCTCCCAAGGTGTCCTGGAACTGAGTGCTCTGCTCCCCTCTGCACTGTGGGAAAAGACCAGTGAGGCTATATGGCCAAAAGAGGAACGTAAACCCGAGGGACTAGAATGTCAAAAGGAGACCTGACTCTACCCACAGGCACAAAAAATCCCAAGAAGCACATAAAAGAAAAGCAGAACGCTAAAAGGCATATAGCATGGTGCCATGTGGCAACTCAGACCATCAGCTGGATGAAATAGACCCATGAGAGGCCCATGAGAGAGGCAGCGCAAGACAGAAAGACACTGAGAAGCCTGAGCTGGGGTACTTACAAAGCCCCACACAGAATAATGGGGGTGGAAGGACAATTTAAAAAAAAAACCCAACAGGTATTGGTGTAATGTTGCAATTCAAAGAGATATAACATAAAGAGCACACAACTAAAGGAACTGGTGCAAAATAGATGATGGAAAAATGAGGACGAGTGCACATAACTGCCGCAGGTGGAACGAGAGCTACCCTCATGAGACAGCAGTGGAAAAACTTCTAAATGGGAGAATGGAAAAGGTTTGCAGGCCCAGAGCCTGGGGGCGGGGGGGTGGGGGTGGGGGGTGAGGTTGGAAGCAGCCACTGGCCTGAGACCATTATAGAATCATAGAATCATAAAGGTTGGAAAAGACCTCTAAGATCATCAAGTCCAACCATCAACCCAACACTACCATGTCTCCTAAACCATGCCCTGAATTGTCACGTCTACATGTTTTTTGAACACCTCCAGGGATGGTGACTCTACCACCCCTCTGGACAGCCTGTTCCAATGCTTGACCACACTTTCAGAAAGACATTTTCCCTAATATCCAATCTAAACCTCCCCTAATGCAACTTGAGGCCATTTCCTCTTGTCCTATCGCTCGTTACTTGGGAGAAGAGACCAACACCCGCTTTGCTGTAGTTGTAGAGAGCGATAAGGTCTCCCCTCGGCCTCCTCTTCTCCAGTCTAAACAACCCCAGTTCCCTCAACCTCTCCTCATAAGACTTGTTCTCCAGACCCTTCACCAGCTTCACTGCCCTTCTCTGGACATGCTCCAGCACGTCAAAGCCCTTCTTGAAGTGAGGGGCCCAAAACTGAACACAGGATTCAAGGTGCGGCCTCACCAGTGCCGAGTACAGGGGCACGATCACTGCCCTGCTCCTGCTGGCCACATTATTGCTGATACAAGCCAGGATGCTGTTGGCCTCCTTGGCCACCTGGCCACACTGCTAGCTCGTGCTCAGCCAGCTGTCAACCAACACCCCCAGGTCCTTTTCCGCCAGGCAGCTTTCCAGCCACTCTTCCCCAAGCCTGTAGCATTGCATGGGGTTGTTGTGACCCAAGTGCAGGACCCGGCACTTGGCCTTGTTGAACCTCACACAATTGACGTCAGCCCATTGATCCCGCCTGTCCAGGTCCCTCTGCAGAGCCTTCCTACCCTCGAGCAGATCAACACTCCCACCCAGTTTGGTGTCATCTGCAGACTTACTGAGGGCGCACTCAATCCCCTCATCCAGATCATTGATAAAGATGTTAAACAAGACTGGCCCCAAAACTGAGTCCTGGGGAACACTGCTGCCAATTGGATTTAACTCCTTTCACCACAACCCTCTGGGCTCAGCCATCCAGCCAGTTTTTTACTGTGCTGGTTTTGGCTGAGAAGGGGTTAATTCTCCTCACTGTGGGGGTCGGCTACCTTTCCAGCTTCCCGCACTCTGCCGCGTGGCGGGGGGGCTGGGAGGGGCAGGGCCATGGTGGGGGCGGCTGACCCCGACTGGCCAATGGCAGGTTCATTCCATACCATGTGACACCATGACCAATATATTGAGGGGGGGGCAGTGGCAGCGCGGAGGCGGCGCGGCACCGGGTCGGCGGGCGGCGAGCGGCTGCGGCACGTGCGGTTTGTTTCGGCGGTTCGTTCTCCCTCTCCCCTCCCCTCCTTTCCCCCTCCCCCGGGGCTTTGCGCCTCTCGTTGTTCTCCTTTACATTGCATTTCTACTGTTGTTTCTTTTAATTTTAATTATTAAACTGTTCTTATCCCAACCCACGAGCGTTACCCTTCTGATTCTCTCCCCCATCTACCGGTGGGGGAGTGAGTGAGCGATTGTGTGGGGCTGAGCTGCCGCTAAACCACAACATTTACCCAGCAAAGAGTACACCCATCCAAGCCATGAGCAGCCAGCTTCTTCAGAAGAATGCTGTGGGAGACAGTGTCAAAGGCTTTGCTAAAGTCCAGCTAGATAACATGCACAGCCTTTCCCTCATCCACCAGGTGGGTCACCTGGTCATAGAAGGAGATCAGGTTGGTCAGGCAGGACCTGCCTTTCATGAAGCCATGCTGGCTGGGCCTGATCCCCTGGTTGTCCTGCACTTGCCTGGTAAGCTCACTCAAGATGTATTGCTCCATAACCTTCCCCGGTACTGAGGTCAGGCTGACAGGCCCGTAGTCCTCCGGATCCTCCTTCTGGCCCTTCTTGTAGGTGGGCATCACATTGGCATGCCTCCAGTCATCGGGGAGCTCTCCTGTTACCCAGGCCTGCTGATAAATGATGGGGAGTGGCTTGGCAATGGCCTCTGCCAGCTCCCTCAGTACTCTTGGGTAGATCCCATCTGGCCCCATAGACTTGTGAGTGTCCAGGTGGAGCAGCAGGTTGTAACTGCTTCCTCCTGGATTATGGGGGGTTTAGTTTGCTCTCTGTCCCTGCCTTCCATCTCAGGGGGCTGAATACCCTGGGGATAACTGGTCTTACTGTTAAAGACTGAGGCTAAGAAGGCATCAAGTACCTCAGCCTTCTCCTCATCCTCAGTGGTGATGTTCCCCTCCACATCCAATAGAGGATGGAGATTCTCCTTGGCTCTCTTTTTGTTTACATATTTGTAAAAACATTTTCTGTTATCCCTTACAACAGTGATCGGATTTAGTTCTAGCTGAGGTTTTGTCTTCTTAGTTTTCTCTCTGCAAGACCTAACAAGATCCCTATACTCTTCTTGAGTTGCCTGCCCCTTCCTCCAAAAGAGGTAAACTCTCCTTTTTTTCCTGAGTGCCAGCAAAAGCTCCCTGTTCAGCCAGGCTGGTCATTTTCCCTGCTGGTTTGTCTTGTGGCACATGGGGACAGCCTGCTCCTGATCCTTTAAAACTTCTGACTTGAAGAATGCCCAGCCTTCCTGGACTCCTTTGCCCTTCAGGACTGCCTCCCAAGGGACTCTCCCAACCAGAGCCCTAAACAGGCCAAAGTCTGCCCTGAGGAAGTCCACGGTAGTGCTTTTTCTGACCCCCCTCCTTACTTCACCAAGAATCGAGAGCTCAGTCATATCATGGTCACTAAGCCCAAGACGGCCTCTGACCACCACATCTCCCACCAGTCCCTCTCTGTTTGTGAACAGATCAAGCGGGGCACCTCCCCGGTGGGCTCACTTACCCGCTGTGTCAGGAAGTTATCTTCCACACACTCCAGGAACCTCCTATACTGTTTCCTCTCTGCTGTGTTGTATTTCCAGCAGACATCTGGTAGGCTGAAGTCTCCCACGAGAACAAGGGCTAGCAATTGTAATAGTTCTGCCAGCTGCTTGTAGAACACTTCATCTACCCCTTCATCCTGGTTGGATGGTCTATAATGGACTCCCAGCAGGATATTTGCTGGAAAAGCAACACGGCGAGCCATGCACAATCCAGAAGGATCCTGAAGAGAATGGAGGACAACTTTTTGATGGTGGAGGAGCCAATAAGGCAAGACTTGATACTTAAGCTGCTCGACCTTATACTAACAATCAAGGAAGGTCTGACTGAAGATGTGAGAGTTGGGGGTAGTTTGGCTGCAGTGACCATGGGATAGCGGGGTTCATGATCCTGCATGGTAGAAGCAGGGCAACAAGTAGGATTAGAACCCTAGACTTAAAGAGAACCACCTTTGGCCTCTTCAAAGATCTGCTTGGAGGAATCCCATGGGCTAGGGCTTTGGAAGGCAGTGGGGCCCAAAACAGCTGGACAGTATTCAAGGGTCACTTCCTCCCAGCTCAAGATTGGTGCAACCCCAGGAGGAAGAAGTCAGGCAGAGGAGCCAGGAGACCTGCATGGATGAGCAAAGAGCTTCTAGAGACACTCAAATGGAAGAAGGAGGTTCACAGTATGTGGAAAAAGGGATTGGCCACTTGGGAGAAATATAGTAATGTTGTCGGTATGCAGAGATGCAATGAGGAAGGCCAAGGCCCACTTGGAATTAAATCTGGCAAGGCACGTCAAAGATAACAAGAAGGGATTCTTCAAATACATCAGCAGTAAAAGGAAGACTGAGGACACAGTGGACCCAGTGTTGGACAAGGTTGGGGCCCTGGCGACGCAGGATGCAGAGAAGGTGGAGTTACTGAATGCCTTCTTTGCCTTGGTCTTTACCGCTAACGCTGGCCCTCAGGCATCCCAACCCCCAGAGGAGATAGGACAAATCAGGAGAAAGGAAGACTTGCTCTTGGTTGAGGAGGATTGGGTCAGAGATCAGCTATGCAAACTGGATCCTCGCAAATCCATGGGCCCTGATGATATGCACCCATGAGTGCTGAGGGAGCTGGTGGATGTTCTTGCTGAGCCACTCTCCTTCATCTTTGACAGGTCGTGGAGGACATGAGAGGTGTCCGAGGACTGGAGGACAGAAAATGTCACTCCCATCGTCAAAAAGGGCAAGAAGGAGGACACAGGAAACTATCAGCTGGTCAGCCTCACCCCCACCCCCAGAAAGGTGATGGAGCAGTTCGTCCTGGAGGTCATCTCCAGGCATGTAGGGGAAAAGGTGGTTATCAGAAACAGTCAACATGGATTCACCAAGGGAAGACCATGCTTGACGAACCTGATAGCCTTCTATGATGGCGTGACTGTCTGGGTCGATGAAGGGAGAGCAGTGGATGTTGTCTATATTGGCTTCAGTAAGGCATTCGACACTGTCTCCCATAGCATCCTCACAGGCAAGCTAAGGAAGTGTGGGCTGGATGAGTGGACAGTGAGGTGGATAGAGAACTGGCGCAACAACAGAACTCAGAGGGTCATGATCAATGGAGCAGAGTCTGGATGGAGGCCTGTCACTAGCGGTGTTCCCCAGGGGTCTGTACTGGGTCCAGTCCCATTCAACATATTCATCAATGACCTGGATGATGGCACAGAGTGTCCCCTCAGCAAGTTTGCTGATGATACCGAGCTGGGAGGAGTGGCTGATACACCAGAAGGCTGTGCTGCCATCCAGCAAGCCCTGGCCAGGCTGGAGAGCTGGGCGAAGGGGAACCTCATGAAATTCAACATGAGCAAGTGCAAGGTCCTGCCCCTGGGGAGGAACAACCCCCCGCAAGAGCACAGGCTGGGGGTGACCTGCTGGAGAGCGGCTGTGCTGAGAAGGCCCTGGGAGTGCTGGTGGACAACAAGTTGACCATGAGCCAGCAACGTGCCCTTGTGGCCAAGGCGGCCAACGGTATCCTGGGATGCATTAAGAGGAATGTGGCCAGCAGATCGAGAGAAGTTATGCTCCCCCTCTACTCTGCCCCAGTGAGACCACATTTGGAGTACCGTGTCTGGTTTTGGGCCCCCCAGTTTAAGAAGGACGTGGAACTGCTCGAGCAAGTCCAGCGCAGAGCTACCAAGGTGATCAGGGGACTGAAGCATCTCCCTTATGAGGAAAGACTGAGAGTCTTGGGTTTGTTTAGCCTGGAGAAGAGAAGACTGAGGGGAGATCTCATCAATACCTATAAATATCTAAAGGGTGGGTGTCAGGATGATGGGACTAGGCTCTTTTCAATAGTGCCCAATGACAGGCCAAGGGGAAGTGGGCAAAAGTTGGAGCACAGGAAGTTCCACCTCAATATGAGAAAAAACTTCTTCCCTGTGAGGGTGACAGAGCAGTGGCACAGGCTGCCCAGGGAGGCTGTGGAGTCTCCTTCCCCGGAGACATGCATCTTGATACATTGCTGTGCCCCCTGCTCTTGGTGTCCCCCTGCTCAAGCAGCGGGGTTGGACAAGATGATCTCCAGAGGGCCCTTCCAAACCCTACCATTCTGTGATTCTGTGAATCTATAATTCTGCCCTCTACTCCACTGTGGTAAGACCCAACCTGCAGTACTGCAAACGTATGGCCCCACAATTGCCAGTTCTAACAGGGCACCGCCTAATCCATCAGCGTCCCCTTTATGCAATCTGGAGGTTGATACTTTCCCATGTAAGGCCATATTGTTGGCTGTGAATGAGAAATACACAAGGCAGGCTAGAGTGGGGGGAAGTTGGGGGGTGGGTGTGACAAAAGGAAAGAATAAAATACATTGGTGCTCCCTTCCAGTCCTGGAACCTCTAACTTATTCTTTGGTGCCTGGAGTATACCTGTGCAGCCCTGCAAGATTCTTCTGCCAGATGCCAACAGCATCGAGGAATCAAAATGGTAAGTGGAGGTCAGCACAAAATTTACCCTTTGTAGTCGAGCCACCTCTCCTTTGTTCACACTCAATAGATGGAGGAGAGGTTGAGGACAAACAGGACTCGATTTTCAACCCACCCATGAGAGGATAAAAATCCTCTCATGCTGGAATGACCATATTTCAGATGGTTTTGTTCGCTTTAGAGCTCAGCTTCCAGTACTGTGAGACCCTACCTGCAGTACTGCGTCCAGCTCTGGAGCCCTCAGCACAAGAAAGACATGGACCCATTGGAACGGGTCCAGAGGAGGGCACAAAAATTATCCGAGGGCCGGAGCACCTCTCCTGCGAACACAGGCTGAGAGAGTCGGGGTTGTTCCGCCTGGAGAAGAGAAGGCTGCGGGGAGACCTTATTGCGGCCTTTCAGTACTTAAAGGAGGACTCTAGGAAGGATCGGGGCAATCTCTTTAGCAAGGCCTGTTGTGACAGGACAAGGGGTGATGGTTGTAAACTAAAGGAGGGTAGGTTTAGACTGGATACAAGGAAAAAAACTTTTTACTATGAGGGTGGCGAAACACTGGAACACGTTGCCTAGAGAGGTGGTAGATGCCCCATTCCTAGAAACATTCAAGGTTAGGTTGGATGGGGCTCTGAGCAACCTGATCTAGTTGAAAATGTCCCTGCTCACTGCAGGGGGGTTGAACTAGATGACCTCTAAAGACCCCTTCCAACCCAAACCATTCCATGATTCTGTGATTATTTTTACTTGGGTAAAGAAAAGCCTCTGTTTAGAGTGCTAAAATATCTTGAGATCACAGAATGTTATGTACAAAAGTAGCAGATCAAATGTGGTAACAGTATTAGCAGTGGGGTCCATGGTGGAGGCTTGAAGTGGTGGCAGGGACGTGAGGGGGCCACACTGTGTCAGAGCCAGGCAGTGGAGGCTGACCGAAGCCATGCTGGGGAGCGCTGCCTGCACTGGCAGCTCAGCAGGTTGTCCGGTCATGTCAGCACGGGGGGTGTGCAAACATTGTGAAGGGTATCTCGCAGGATCAGAAAGGAGGGAAGGCTGCCTCTCACGGCATGCTGGGAGCTGTAGTCCTGGGGCATGGGGCTTCTTCTCTGCCATGTTGGTTCCCTGGAGCATGCCGGGAGGTGTAGTCTTCTGTCACTTGGCTGCCAGGCAGCCATGCTGTGTGTGCCAGTGCTTGCTTGGAGGTGTACTTCTTCTGGACTTGGCTGCTTTGTAGTCATGCTGCTCTCGGGCACGTGCAGTGTGGCATAGTCCTTGCTACTTCTGCAGCCTCTGTGGCATGGCACGAAGTGTAATTTTGTTGTCACTGTTGTGTGGTTTTCTGCTGGCTTCCCGCTGCAGCTGTTCCCCGACAAGATGTGTGGCCACGATTCGAGAGTGCGTGCCCTTGGGCTCGTGGTTGCTGCCCGTCCACCAAAAGTCACGTTGTAGAGTGTGCTGGCCTTCTCGTTGCTGCCGCACAGCGACCAAAATGTGGTACTGCACGTGGCAAGCCACGCATGCACGGAGGTGCAGCTGTGCTCTACGTTGCCTTTCGCCAATAATGGCAATGCGATGCTGTGGTGCCTGCGGGGTGGTGCCGCCACTCTCGTTGCTGCCTCCCGGTAAGGAAATGCCGCTGCCACCCCACATGCGTGCTGTCAGCGGGCCGTCGGCATGCGCACTGTGGAACCGCAGTGCCTGTGCCACCCTGGGCAAGCGCCGCCCTGAGGGTGCTCGATGCTGCTGCCGCCTGGTGGCCGAAGCGCCACCTACTGCAGCGCCTGCACGCTGATGTGGGCGGCAGCGCTGCCACAGCCCTCGCTGCTGCTACCCCGTGGACGAAATGCGGTACTGCATCCTGGAGTTTGCACGCTGGCTCTGGCCTCTCCGGCATGCCATCGATGGCTGGTGCATGTGTGGTGTCCAGGAGTGGTATGGTGACACGCTGGGCGCAGGCCCCGGTAGCGGGTGAGGGGGAGTTGGCTGGGAAGATTCAAACAACCGGCTGTGTCAGACTCCTGGTCTGCTGGAGGTGAGACAGGTCAGGGTGGCCCCAATGAGTTACCTGAGAGCTGATAGAAGTGAAGAGGAGGAGGAGGACATCCCCCAGACACAGATGATGGGTACCTCCCCAGCTCACCAGAGCTCCCTCTGAGCCTACCCTGGCCCTGTTCACCCTCTGCAGCTTCCCCCAGCTCCAGCACCTCCCCTGAAGACTGTCCTGTAGCCCCAGGCCACCTACAAGTGCTGTTGTGAAGGCTGAAAGCTGGCCCTCAAATGCGCTTGATTCTCCCTTAACACAGGTGCTGTTAGCAGCAGTGGGGGGAAAGAACAGCATTTCCAGAAGCCAGGCCGGGGCAATCTATACTAATAACAGTCACTGATGGTTCTTTCCCTCTCTCAGAGGCGGTGCTGAGGACAGTGTTTTCTATTCTTCCCCTGGGGATGCTGTTGACTGCAGCTGCCTCAGGCTTGTGTGGATTGTCTCTGCCTGGCCTTCATCTCCTGGTGGGGGGCCTGGGACTGTACGGGGGTTCTGGGCTGGCAAGGGGATGGTGCCCTGACGGGACCAGGCACAGCGTAGGTGTGGGCATGGGCAGGGGGCCATTGGGGTGGGAGGAGTGCTGCGGGCTGTGGGTCAGTGAATGGCCCAGCAGGTCTGCTGTTGGGCACTCCCAGCCCTCTGCAGCCTGTGTGGAGAAAAGGGACCTGCCCGCTGCCTGGGGACAGTGTGGGAGGGGGAGGGATCTCACCCAGGTGCCTGTGCCTCAGCCTGGGCAAGGGGGACCTCCAGACCTGCAGTCTGGGGCTCAGCACACTCCTGACTGTTCCCATGTTGATGTTTGAAGGGGCCGTGGAGGTGAGGCTGGAGAATGGTTCCTCATGCTGTGCAGGAAGAGTGGAGGTGAAACGCCAGGGCCAGTGGGGGACTGTGCGTGGTGTCTTATGGGACATGGATGATGCTGCAGTGGTTTGTAAGCAGCTGGGCTGTGAGTCTGCTCTTGAAGCTCCTCAGTATGGACACTTTGAGCCCAGATCTGGCCCCATTTGAGTGGCTTATGTTAGGTGTCGTGGCACCGAGTCTGCCCTGTCTGACTGCTCAAATGATGACCGGTATTGACTGTTCTGTGTTCACACTGAGGATGCTGGAGTGAAATGTACAGGTCAGGAGCCAGCGCGTTCCTCACCTTTGTGGTCGGGATGGGGGAAGGGGCCTGCTGTGCCCTCAGGGAACAAGGGGGTGCTGGAGAAGGGCCTGGTGTGGCTGGTCACACTGAGCTGGGACATTCATTGCTGGTTCCCCTGGTTCCTGAGCAAAGACCGGTTGGAACCTGCCACTTCCTGATCCCTGCCTGATGTGGCTCAGCATACCCTCCATGGGTGCCTGGGGCTGGGAGGATGAATGCCCACCCTGCCCTTCAGGCTCTGTTGGTTCCCAGCTTTGTGCCTCTGCTTACACAGGAGCTGCCTGGCAGCATGGACACCCTGGCTGCCCCGCGCCAGCAGCACTGAGAGCAGCTCATGTGGGCACCACAGCCCCAGGGAAGGGCCCAAGGTGGCCAGGCACTTCTGGGTCATGTTCCCTGGCAGACATGGGTCCCCCAAAGCAGAGGAGCAGCTCTGAGGGGAGGAGCACTGGGCTTGGGAAGAAGAGCAGAGTGTCCCAAGGCCATCAGCACTCACTGGGAGTGGCTGGGAGGGTTGTGGGAATCTTCACTTGAAGCCAACTTGGACATGAGGTGAGATGTGGTCAGGTAACTGCCAGAGGGCTCTGGGAGCTCACGGGGGTCTTTGGTTATTCCAGGATTTGTCCAGCTGGTTGGAGGGGACAGCCTCTGCTCAGGACGAGTGGAGATCCCTAATGGGAACCAGTGGAAAACTCTCTGTGACTCAGACTTTGGTCCCAAAGCTGCCGCCATGGTCTGCAGGGAGCTGCAGCGCAGCACACCCCTTCCTGTCCCTGGGGCATCTCCCTTTGGAAAAGGGGATGGTCCCACCTGGGGCAGAGAGCTGCAGTGTGTGGGGAGTGAAGCCTTTTTTGCCTCCTGCCCCATGGGATCCCCCAGGGTCCAGCCTTGCACCCTGGTGCACCTGCACACGTAAGGACTTGGTGGGGTGTTGAACGCTGAGTGTGAGCTGGGACGGGGGAGCAGGACAGGGACTGCACTGTGCTGGGTGTGATGACAGGACGGGTGACGTGGTTGTCTGCAGCCCTAGAAGGCTGCAGGAGCAGAAGAAAGGAAGGCTGTCCCTCTGGTCCCTCCTCCAGCTGTGGAGGGTGCAAGAGTACCAATCCCCTCTCTCATCTTTCTCTGTCCCCAGAGTACAGAGGGTTCAGGCTGGTGAATGGCAGCACAGCTTGTGAAGGGAGGGTGGAGGTCCAGGTGCTGGGGACCTGGGGTACCCTCTGTGCCTCCCGCTGGGATCTCTTGGATGCCCACGTTCTCTGTCTGCACCTCAGCTGAGGGTTTGCTGAGTCCATTCCCAGGGGAGGGCATTTTGGGAGAGGCACCGGCCCCATCTGGAGAGACTCATTCCACTGTGATGGGACTGAAGCCCACCTGGGACTGTGCCCAGTGACGGCCCTGGGGGCCTCTCCGTGCTCCCATGAGAATGACACTGCTGTCATTTGCTCAGGTGAGTGCTGGGAAAACGCTGCGCTAACTCCGTTTGCCCCTTGGGTGCGACGTGGCCACCCAAAGCAGGGAACCCCATGGCAGTTCCAGGGTGAATTTATCCCTGGAGAAACCCTGACTTCACCAGGAGCTCTCTGGAGAGCTCTGTCTGCTCAGAACAACGGCTTTCATGTGGGAGAGCTGAGCACCAAACTGGGTGAGGGGCCACGGGCAGGCTGGGGCTCCTCTGCTCTTATGGTGTAGGACAGGCCAAGGACAGGACTGTGGGGCTCAGCTCCATCCCTCTGGCTGCAGACAGCCCTGCCCCAGCTCCGCAGAGTCCCACAGAGCTCAATCCCACACCTGCAGGGGCTGTTCAGGTGCCCGCAGCAGCAGCAGCAGACCTGGGATGTGAACTGCAGAGTGGGGCTAGGCTTTGCCCTGGCTTCCGGTCAGCACAAGTCCCACACAGCTCCTGTTTAATCTGAAAGGCCCCCTCAGCAGGGACGTGTTGGGTGGCTCTGCCCCACCAAGAGCAAAGACAGCATCTTGCTCAGGGACTGGGAGCAAAAGCTGTGGAAATGTGCTCCTGAAGCTTGCTGCAGAGGACTGGGGGCAGGCCGGTGAGCTCCAGGTGTTGTGAGGGCTCCGGAGCCTGGGGAGGTGCTGCAGGTTTCTGGGCTGCCTGGTGTCACTGAGGGCTGGGCATGGCTGCTCTCCCCAGGTCCAGCCAGTGCCATGTCCCTGCGGCTGGTAGGTGGAGAGAGCCGGTGCGACGGGCGAGTGGAGATATTCCAGGGCAGGACGTGGGGCAGAGTCCTGCATGATCAGTGGGACCTGGAGAAGGCCAGCGTGGTGTGCTGGCAGCTGCGGTGCGGAGAGGCAGAGATGGCCTACAACCCCCCGAAGCCTCAGAGAGAGATGGGTCCTGTGGGGCTGTGAGGGGTCCGGTGCGGGGGGCATGAGGCCAGGCTGACCCTCTGCAACGCCTCCCTGCCTGAGAATGCCCTGGTGGCAGGGATTGCAGAGGACATGGGGGGGTCGCTTGTGAAGGTGAGTGGTGCTGCAGGGGCCCTTCCAGGCTCTGGGCCGGTGGGCACCAGCCCCTGAGATCAACAGGGGTTTCTTTCCACTGCAGGGAGCCAGCAGGTCCGGCTGGTGAATGGCCCCGGACGCTGCGCCGGGAGAGTGGAGATCTACCACCAGGGCAGCTGGGGGACCATCTGCAACGATGGCTGGGACCTGCCTGATGCCGCCGTCGTTTGCCACCAGCTGGGCTGCAGAGGGGCGGTGAGGGCAGTTGTCTCTGCTCATTTCGTCAAAGGCTCCAGTCGGATCTGGCTGGATGGTGTGAACTGCTCCGGGGCCGAAGGTGCTCTCCGGGACTGCCCGGCACAGTCCTGGGGGCAGCATGACTGCACGCACAAGGAGGATGCAGGAGTCATCTGCTCAGGTCTGTGCTGGGAGCTGTGGTGTGAGCCCAGTGCCCGGGGAGGCTGGGACGAGGGCAGAGCTGGCAATGGCCAAGTCTGTCCTGGCTGCCTCTGAGCCCCTGCCTGAGGCTGTCCTGGGGGCCACCCCGGCACGGGTCCCCTCAGTGCCACTGGGGTTCCCTGGGGAGCTCAGCTGTCCCTGGGGGTTAGCGGGGAGGGCAAGGCTGGCTGTTCGTCAGGGACTTGTCTCTGCGCATGGGTGCAAGGGGGACTTGCTGGCTGTGCCTTTGCCTGGCTGAGGGCCGGGCGGGTGCAGGGGCATCCACGCTCCTGCAGCCTTGCACCAGCCTGCTCCCCTTTGGGGCCTTTCCTCTCAGAGTTCGTGGCCCTGAGGCTGGAGCACAGCAACAACTACTCTGAGTACCTACAAGTCCATTATAATGGGATGTGGGGGAGTGTTTGCTTCAACTCAATGACTCTCCGAATGGTGTCGCTGGCATGCAAGGAGCTGGGCTGTGGGGACGAAGGGACGCTGGATACAGAACCATGCTCCAGCAATCTGTCTGGCACTGCCTGGCTGGATTGTGTGCAGTGTGGGGAGAAAACCAGCTCCTTCTGGCACTCCCTGGAACCGGAAGACCTGTGATACCCTGCAAGAGAAGACCCACATCACCTGCAATGATAATTGTGAGCTACCTGGGCAGCAGCATTCCCCCAGCTCCTGCTCCCTGGTGGGAAGTGTCAAAGGCAGAGACAGCCCACGGGGGCTTCTTCTTTCTGTGCCAGAGCCTGCTGCTTCTGGTGACACAAATGGGCCCCACGCATTCCCCAGCAGTTGCCAGCTGGGCTCTCAGCAGCTCCCAAGGGAGGCAGAGGTGTCTCCAGGCAAGGTCTCAGAGGAGACCAGCCACGGCTCCGAGCAGCAGCCCTGCCATGGACACCCTTCTGCTGCTCTGTGAGCCAGGGCCCCTTTTGGGATGAGCAGTCGGGGTCCCCCATGTTGCTGTGCGTGTCCCCTGGATGACCAGGGCTCAGCTGCTGCCATCAGCGAGGTTGCATAGGGAGGCGTGAGGAGAGCTCAGCCCCACGCTCTGCTGCATGACCCCCTTGCATCAGCCCCTTCACCAGAGCATTTCCTTCTGCAGGGAGATGACCAGAGACACACCCGGCCCACGGGTCCAAGTGCCCCAACGCCACCACCTGCACAGGTAGCTGCTCCTCTGCATGCCCCTCTCGCCTGGCACGGCTCTGCCTGCTTCCCAGTGCCCTGGGAGCTCCATGCCTTCTCCAGACGGGGAGAAGATTCTTGCCGTGGGAGGAGTGGACGAGTGATAGGGCAGAGTGGAGATCTGGCACCATGGCTTCTGGGGGAGGGTGTGTGATGACTCCTGGGACAAGCAGGAGGCCAAGGTAGCATGCAGGCAGCTGGGCTGCGGCCCTGCCATGTATCCCCTGGACAACACTGCCTTTGGGAAGGGGACAGGCCCCATCTGGCTGGAGCGGTTGTATTGCCGGGGGACAGAGCTGTCTCTGCAGGACTGCTGTGCCCGGCCTGGGGACAGCAGTGCCTGCCTGCATAAGGACGCTGCCGTGCACTGCTGAGGTGAGCGGAGGGGCTGAGATCCCTGCAGAGTGTGGAAGCCTGGTGCTGAGTGGGAAGCTGCCTCTGTGGGGCTGGATGTCTCCAGCCTCTGCCCCCAGGGCTCTGCAGCCCCCAGGGTCATCTCCTGGGCTGCCTGCGCCATCCTGCCCAATACCCAGCACAAGGCCCTGGGCGCTGCCCCAGCTGCCCTGAGCAGCCCAGCAGGAAGGGCGGTTTCGGTGGGATGCGCCGGGGGCTCTGCACGCACGTGTGTGCACATGAACATGGCATGTCGGAGGAGGGTCCCCAATGGCTGCACGCCCACCTGCTCAGCCCAACTCTCCTCCTCTTCCTCTGCAGCAGCACCCAACACGACAGCACCAACCCCCCAAACAGGTAACCTGTCCTCCCTGCCAGCACTGGGTCTTCCTGAGGCCGGGCTGTGTCCCACAGCTGGGGGGGAAGGGGCTCCTTGTCGGGGTGTGAAACTCCCAAGAGGAGGCAGCGGGGTTGCAGTGGAGGGTGTCGGGAGGGTGTCTTCTACCCTGCAGGGTGGGAGCTTCCCCATCACTCACTCCCCGACCCCTGGTGTAATGGGGACCAGGGCTGGGGTGTTGCAGCCCCACACCTCTCCCAGGCCTGGTGCTGCCCTTTCTGTGTTCCTGCCCAGCAGATCCCACCCGGGGCCCTCCGACCAGCAGCAGCAGCAGAAGGATCTCATTACCCATCATCATCTGCATCATCCTGGGTGCCCTTCTCTGCCTGCTCCTGGCCCTCCTGGCCGGGCAGGCGTGAAGCGCCAGGGCTGGGCGCAGAGGTGGGTCCTGCCCCTGCGGTCCCGGGGGAAGATGCCTCCTGGCAGGACCAAGGGTGCTCTGGTGACTGGTACAGGCAGAGCTGGGGGCAGAAGAGTGTGTGCTGCCTGCATTCCCTTGTGCTGATCCGCTGACTGCCCGGCCACGGGCTACCAGCAGCGAGGGGCAGAGAGACCCCAGACCCGGGGGGTTAGGGATGGGACGAGGAGAGAAATAGTCACAGAGGAGGCCAAGCTGAGTGGTGTGGCTGACACACCTGAGGGATGGGATGCCATTCAGAGGGACCTGGATAGGCTTGAGAAGTGGGCTGAGGTGAACCTCATGGGGTTCAAGAAGGCCAAGTGCCAGGTCCTGCACCTGGGTCAGGGCAATCCCTGGTATGAATAGAGGCTGGGGGGTGAAGGGATTGAGAGCAGCCCTGTGGAGAAGGACTTGGGGGTGCTGGTACATGAAAAGCTGGATGTGAACCGACAATGTGTGCTCGCAGCCCAGAAGGCCAGCCGTATCCTGGGCCACATCAGAAGTGTGGCCAGCAGGGCGAGGGAGGGGATTCTGCCCCTCTGCTCTGCTCTGGTGAGACCCCCCTGCAGTGCTGCGTCCAGCTCTGGGGTTCACGGTACCAGAAAGACATACGTGGACCTGTTAGAGCAGGCCCAGAGAAGGGTCATGGAAATGATCCGAGGGATTGAACAACTCTCCTATGAGGGTGGGCTGAGAGAACTGGGTTTGTTTGGCCTGGAGAAGAGAAGGCTCTGGAGAGACCTTCTTGTGGCTTTTCAGTGCTTAAAGGGGTCTTAAAAGAAAGATGGGGACAAAGTCTTTATTAGGGCCTTTTGCGATAGAACAAGGCTTTTAAACTAAAAGAGGTTGGATTTAGACTAGATATTAGGAAGGAAATCTTTACAGTGAAGGTGGTGAACCATTGGAACAGATTGGCCTGAGAAGCTGTGGGTGCCCCGTCACCGGAAGTGCTCACAGTTGGGTTAGATGGGGCTCTGAGCAACCTGAGCAAGTTGAAGATGTCCCTGCTGTTTGAGGCGGGGTTGGACTAGACCTTTAAAGGTCCCCTCTAGGCCAAACCATTCTGTGATCGATTCTGTGATTCCTTAGGCAGTTCTGGGTCTGTCTGCAGGCTCTGAGAGAGCTTGGGAGCCCTTCCCTGATGCTGTGTACGAGGAGATCGGTTACAGCCTGGCATGGGAGAAGCAGGCGAGGTTCAGCAGCAAAGGTGGGTGTGGGTCCCTCATGGGGGGCACATCTGCAGGGCTCTTTCCCTGGCCTCCACCTAGGGCTGACCCACTGCAGATCCCGGCCCATGGTCCCTGCAGTGCTGTGGGGTCTGAGGGAAGAGCAGCCAGGTCCTGGGCCTGGGAGAGGGGAAGGAGAGGCGCTTCCTCCCCACCAGCTCTGCCCACTGCAGCTGGGGATAGCCCCTCTCTGCCTGCCCCCGCACCCCTCAGTGATACCTGGGGGATGAGGGATGGGGCTGGCCCCAGGCACCTCTGGGAGCCCCTTTGAGACAGGGTTGGTGCCGGGGCACAGGGGCAGTCCTGAGCCCTCCCCCAGTCAGCCCTAGTTCCGCGGGTTCCCCATCCCCAGCAGCACTGACCACAGGCTGGGTCAGCAGAGCGCACACCTGTAACACCTGCTGCACCTCTCTCCAGGCTCCTATCCAGAGGGGTCCCTGACAGAGCTGCAGCCCTACGCTGGGGACAACGAGGAGGAGGGTGGTCTGCATCCAGCGCCAGGTAAGACGGGCAGGAAGGGGTTGATCTCCTGTGCCTGCAGACATATGATGGACAGCAGCCTCACTGGGTGTCACTGTCAGAGTTGGGGAGGACACGGGGGAGTCTCCTGTGGTGCTGCCAATGCCAGTGTCTGAGCCCCTGCGCATCCCCCCATCCTCTGCCCTGCAGGATGTATCTTCTCACTGTCACCAACTCCCCTTCCATTTCAGATGTCCCTGTCCTGCCCGGAGGTGATCCAGCAGGCGGCTATGACGATGCCAGGGAGGCTTCCGACCCTGGGGAGGATCCTGCCCCTGGGCAGGGAGACTGGGAAATGCCCAGGGTGCCAGAGGAGGGAGCAAGGCCCGGGGATGCACCTGGAGGTGAGGGGGAAGGTTAGCGCTGCCAGTTCCTGGGGTGCCATCCCTGGTGCCGGATGAATCGCTGCTGTACTGGGAGAGCCCAGCTTCCTGGGATGGGGGAACCTGCCGCAGGAGTTTCCCTTGTGGTCTGGGCATGGGAGGGGGAGCCGAACACCTCGGGACCGGTGAGGAGACAGGAGGGAGGTGATGTATGGAGCAGGAGGGGCAGCCCATGGGATGAACACGCAAGGGCCTGCCTTGCTGCTTGCAGAGGCAAACCTGCACTCCCAGAGAAGGGCTGAGCCCCTGGAGCTAAGGGCGGTGCCTGGTCCCTGTCCACAGAGAGCATGGGCTCTGACGATGCTGAAGAAGTGTCTCTGGCACATTCCCCTAAGGACACGAAGGCTGCGCCACCAGAGTTTGGCACAGAACAGTCCTTGAGCCCCAGGGCAGGAGAGCCCGTCCCTGCCATTGAGCTGGGTGCAGCCTGGAGGGAGGAGAGGACTGTGCAGCTGGGAGAGCCGTGAGCACCAGGGAGCCATCTCCCTTTTGCCACAGGCAGCAGAAACAGCTGGGCCTTTCCTCAGGTTTTATTCTCGTTTTTAGGCTGGGCCTCAGGATTTGTTCTTATTAAAAGCCTTTGGGGGTTTGAGCCAGGGCTTCCACCTGCCTGCCCAGGTGTTGGGGTGCCTCCCTGAGGCCAACTGGGGGGAGCAGAGCACGAAGACATGGTGGCGGGGAAGGAGCACGTCTCGGGGACGGTGGGCTCAGGGTCAGGCTGTGAGAGGCCATGGCCCCTGGGGCGTATTCCTGTTGTCTCCTGGGTGCCCAGGGAGCCTCTGCAGAAAGCAGCACTTGAATCCCCCTGAGAGGAGGGAGGTCAGTACTACCTCTCCGTGGGGGCCTGATCCTGGCACAGGGCCGCACTGCACAGCGCTGCCCCTTCACCGTCCCTGCAGGGCAATGGGGCAGGAGGAGGCTCTGCTGCGGGCACTGCTCCCACGCTCTGACCCACACTGGGGCTTATGGGGAGGAGGAAGGCCCTGAGCCTCCTCTGCCACCCAGGGCTCCAGCCCTCTGTGCCACATCGTCCCCCACTCCACAGCGGGAGCAGAGCAAGAGGGCGAGGGAAATGCCCTCCCTGGGTTGGGGCGCCTGCAGGCTCTGATGGCACCCCAGGGTGTGCGGAGGGGGGGGGCACGGAGACAGAAACCTCACACCCCCTTCCCCCTGCAGCCCCCTTCCCGCCAACATCTCTGGAGGTGGGGTGAAGGGCAGGCTTCCATCCCCATGGGGCTGATGCTGGAGAGGAGCACACATGTTGCATCAACCATTGCAGCAGGGGGCCAGAGGGGGCCAAGAGACGCTGCTCGGGACAGCGTATGCGTGCACAGCACTGATGCCTGTGTGCTACAGTGGATGATCCTCGCAAGGCTTTGCCAACTGCCCCTGGCACGTCCGAGGTCTTGCTGCGACAGCCCTCCGGAGGGAGGGTGTTCCCATTCAGGCCTCATCTCTGGGGCTTGCCTCACCCTGGGAGCGGGGCGACGGTGGCCTCCGGTCTGGGATCCGAGCACTAGGCAAAGGAGGTGAGGAGGGGAGCAGTGTGTGCGCCACTGAGAACGACAGAGGGGACAGACAGGGTCTCTGCACAGGTCCTGCAGAGGAGACGTCCCATACCCTGCGCAGCAGGGAAGGAGGGGCAGCTGGAGCCCATCCCAGAGGAGCTCTGAATGGCATATCCTGCCCAGAGGGAGGCTGGGGATGTGTGCTGGAGGAAGGCTTCTTCTGAGCTGCAGATCTGCAGCCACAGAGTGGGATTGATGCTCTGGCAAGGGGTGAAGGAGCAAGCAGGGCTGAGGATGCATGGTGCTGGGGGAAGGCTCCTTCTGAGGCGCCAATCTGTGGCCACAGAGTGGGGGTGATGCTCTGGCAAGGGGTGAAGGAGCAAGCAGGGCTGGGGACACATGGTGCTGGGGGAAGGCTCCTTCTGAGGTGCAGATCTGCAGCCATAGAGCAGGAGTGATGCTCTGGCAAGGGGTGAAGCAGGGTTGGGGCAGGCTGGAAGGCAGCAGGCGGGCTCTGCAAAAACCTGAGGGAGGAAGTAATGCTGAAGGCCGGGGCTGAAGCAAGGACCGTTAGATCTTCAGTCTAATCCTCTCCCGGCTGAGCTACTCCAGCCCTGCCCCAGCAGCTCCTGACCCTGTGCCACCTGTGCCGGGCTCCTCAGGAAGGCTCCCCGGATAAGCTCCGCTGGGCCCAAGCAGGAGGGCCTGGCCCCTCCCTGCCTCCAGGGCCAGGGGGGCTCCAGGTTTGGGGGAGACCCCCTGATGCTGGGTGTGCCAAGGTCTGTGCGGGCCTGGTACAAGCATGACCGTGGGGAGGGTGAACGGGCAGGCCAGGCACGTGCGTCTGCGGTGGGAGAGGGGAGGGCTTTCATTCTCTTTGATGTTGTCATGTTTTATAATTATCTTGTCTTTATTAACACCTGTGCTTTTTAAATTTTATTTTGCTGTCCCTATTTTGTAAGATTTTCTCTTTATTTCCCTAATCCCTGCCACTTCTTAAATGCAGAGACAGCAACATAAAGGAGAGGTGGAGAGAAAATGTAAAAAGCGAGAGCCCTAAGGAAAAAAATAAATAAAAAATAGTGACAGCAGAGGAGAGAAAAGTAGAAAAATTTAAAAGCCAAGAGGTTAAGAGAGGAATGAACTAACAAATAGTAACTGAATCGGAACACAGACATAGGCAGGAAATTTAAAAAGTAATGGCAGTAAGGAAAGAGAAGATATAATTAAAAAATACAGAGAGGGAATGGGAAAAAGGTACAGAGAAAGAAGATTTAAAAAGGGGCAGGATTAGAGAATTAAAGGAAAATATTAAAAAATAGGACCATGATTTAAAATGGCTACTTTATTAAATATATTATTATATATTTTTACATGTTTATACATAAAAATGCAACAAATATAATAATAAAATATAATACACTAATATATCTTTATATACTATTATAAATGAAATATAAGAAGCACAATACTAAAAACATAGCAAATATATATAAAAATGTATTCTGTACATTTATTAAATGATAAATGTAAATGGAAAGGCATTTTGAAAAGCGCTGGCACTAATGGAAGAGCTGAAACTTAACAAACACACATGGCGCAGGGGACACAATTAGACAGAACAGTTTGAGAAGCAAGGCCGGGTCTCCTGGCTCCCCCCTCAGCGACAGGCGCTGCCCCTGCTGACACCCGAGCTGTGCTCCCCAAACCCTGCTCCCTTCCATGCTGTGACCTTCAGGCAGGTGATAGAACTCGCAGCTGCTCTTCTGGATGCTATTATACTCCCCAAGGGTTCACCTGCCCCTTTCCTGGGGCGCTGTGGGAAGGGTGGGGGCAGGGCTGGGGTAGATATGCCCCAGCCTGGGCTCAGGAGGCTCATGCTGCTCCTGGGCTCCTCTGGTGTTGGTGCTCTTGTGTTTCCTTGGGTGGTTGCAGCTTTGGAGCTGTCTCGGCTCCTCGGGCCAGGTGTGCTCTGGCGTTTAGAGAAGCAGAGGTGCTGCCTGAGGTAAGGATTTCAGAGCTTGGCACTGTTTGGCAGCATCTGTGCTAGAAAGTTCCCTTGTGTCCTGCTTCTCTTCTTTTTCTCATGGGATGTTTTGGGCGCTTAGGGGGTGGTAAGACGGTTTAATGGTATGGGGTTCTGTTTGGGGTTTGTTGTTGTTTTTTCCCTTGTAAGTGCATTTTATTTTGCTGGCATTCCTGTCTTTACTGGAGATGGACCCTTGGGGGTTTTCACCAGCTGTGCTGTTTACACTCTCAATAGGCCTGCTGGTGAGATGCTGTGGTAGGGGTTAGGGTGAGTACATTGCCTCCATCTAGGTATGGAGCTTTAGCATTTCTCAGGAGAGTAGGTGGGATGTCAGGCACAGTGTCTCTCAGGGTAGGGAGCAGCTCATGGCTTTTGTTTATTGCCCACAGGATGTGGTGTTGTCCCTAGAACCTTTGCAGCTGCGGCAGGCCCCTTGCAGGTGATAAGCGTCAGGGCTTCCTTTATTTTGTGGGCCTGTAGCAAAGCCCGGTGCCTGTGAGAAGGCGGGAGAGAGGAGGTGCTCGCAGAAGGCAGGGCAGACCTTGGAAGAGCAGCGGCTGAGCCAGGGGCTCCAGCCCTGCCTGTACAGGGCAGGAGCTGTCGGGAAGGGTTGGGGTTCCTTCCCTGACTGCTCAGGAGAAGAGAAGGGGGGTCTAAGGTGTTCAGAGCGAAGGACGGTTGGGAAAGGGAGGGGGGTTCCTCAGCCTTTCTCAGAGGGGTTTTGCCCTTGGGTTTGGGTGTCAGTGAGGCCTGTTCTGTTTTGGTCTCTTGGCGGCCGGCGTGAGGTTGTGACATGGTCACGAGAGATGTGGCGTAAACTGTCCGGGCCTCTGCATCGCGATGTGCAGGGCTGAATGGCAGATGAGTCTCATCTTGGGACACGTGAGGGATGTTAAAGTACATTAAAAGCTACACTCCAGAACTCTGAGGCCTCTGCTGCTCCGTGCTGTTTCCATACTTTGTTCCCTGACTTAATTTTTGCATCCATCCCATTGCAGTCCATCTGGATATCGCGGTTGCTGTTACTTAGAGGTGGTGACTGGTCCCTTGTTTCCAGCGCAGGCTTGTGTCACTGTCTGGGCTTACTGTTTATTCATAGGTGATGGTGTGTGACTTTTCTGTGGGTGCCGTAGGTTCTTCCTCACAGCCCCGTCGATGATCTCGCCTCATGGCGTCTCCAGGAGTCAGTCTTCTTAGGGAGAGGTTTCTTACGCCTCTGGGTCACAAGATCTGTAGTTTTGTTTGCAGCGTTGGTCTGTGTGCGTCTGTGTTGGAGCTGCTCCAGGTGGGGCATGGCAATGGTAGAGTTGGGAAAGAATAGCAATAAGAGAGAAAGGTTAACGCTGATATGCTTCGACTGTTTTGCCAAAGCCTGTGTAGCCCTTCGCACAGCCAGTAGCCATTGGCAGCGGGTGAGGACAGTGATTCCTATGCGATTTTGTGGGCTCCCAGAGGATGACTGTAGCTGTCTGGGAGAGGCAGCTAGAGTGCTAGCTGAGCAGAGGGCGTCTCAAGGGTGTTCAAGCTTGGATGTGCGAGGGCTTAATGTTTGATGTAATGTATTTCCTTTAACAGCATGCTGTAGTTGGGCTCTCGATGGTGTTCCTACATGGGAACAAGAGGTGTGTCGTGGTTAAGCTATTGCTGTGCATCCAGGTGACTTGTTCGGGGTTGTCTTTGCAGATGCCGAGGGGCAGGTCATGCAGGGTGATGGAGGAGAAGCTGCGGGGAGTGCTGTGACAAGGTGAGTTGGTGTGTGGTGTATAGCTGGGAGATTTGACTGATGGTTATATGACTCTGTTGAAGTTGTTTGGTTTTTGTTGTTGCTGTGTTTTTCTTTTTTTTTTTCCTCTTGATTTGAAGGTGTAAAGCAGTGAGAGAAGCATGATCTGGGCACCGGAGGTGAGTTGGGCTAGGTGAGTGGTGATTTGTGGGCTGAAGTAGTGTTTATTTTTGAGGTGTTGTGTTGGGGTGTAGTTATAAGCAACACCTGTTTGGGTGTTACAGGTGGTGGGCGAGCTTCAATGTGGCCACGGGAACTGACAGAGGCCATGCAGGCTAGCTGTTGAGGTGATGAAGTCCATGGTGGGATCGGTGTGGGCTGGCTGCAGCATCTCAGCAGGTCGCTTTTTGCTTGGGTTCTTACAGGTGCTCCACAGAGGCTTCAGATAGGAGACGCCACATGCCAGTGAGAGCTGTGAGAAGGTGAGGCGGTGGTCAGTGTCTAAGATCAGAGAATCCCTTGTTTCCAGTGCAGGCTTGTTTCGCTGTCTTCCCTGGAACTTGCTGGAGAAGAGGATTTGTGTTCTCTGTGCTCGTGACAGCCTCTGGCCGGGGCCTGTCTCTTGTTTTACCAGGCATGTAAGCTTTTTCTGCAATTCTCTTATTGCCTTTTTCCTGGTGTCCAATGAGGTTTGCTCCAGTGTCAGTGACGGCAGGTATCTTCTCTTATGTTCAGGTGAGGGTGTGGGATGTGCAAAACATGGTCCCGGACAGGGGAGCTCTCTATTACGTGGGTGGCTGTGAGAAATATCATGGGCACCACGGGACAGGGATTGGAACCCGGTGCTCAGGTCAGACTGATGTGGTGGAACGGTCCCACCATCTGAAGGAGTGAATACTTCTGCACTGAAACTGTACTTGCTTGGTCTGCATCACCTTTGGCTTTTCCTTATCAAGTTCGTGTTTGGCAAGAGGCGTGTATCATCAAGCGATTGGGTCTGAGGGGTGTCCATGAGGTTTTGTGAGCGTTGAGTGATTTTCAGTATCTGTCTGCACTCGGGTCTCCTGTAACTAATATGCAGTTTTGGCTTAAGACTTGACAGTTCAGTGTTAGCTAATAGTAGTATTTTGTACGCACGCACCTGTGGCAGTGCAGTCTCCTGTCCCCTGTGTGTCCGTGCTTTCGTGCAGCGTGCTGTCTGCTGAGGGGTTCTATCTGTGGCAGTCCATGGAGACATGTGGGGATTGGTTTTCCTTTTTTTTTTTTTTTTTTTAAGATGATAAGGCACCTGGCAACTGCAGGGCCAATGCAGCGGTGTGACTGTGTGCTTGTTCTTCTGAAGGATGGATGGACTAAGACTCTGGGCCCCCTGAAAGCTAAGTTGAGGCAACGGTGGTGGGGAAGGGGTTGTGCAAGGGAGGCGTTCAAGGGTAGCCGTGGCAGGAAGGGGGTTTATAGACAGTGTAGGGGAGAGGGCCGTCTGGGAAGCAGTCCCCTTTGAGCAGGGAAATGGAGTGGGTTACTTTTCAATGTGACAGGCACTTGTGCCAGGCAGGGTGGTTCCAGGCTGTGTGATGTTGTGTTGTTTGTGTGTTCTATGTCTTCAACCTTCCTCAGGTCTTGATTGTTCTCCTTGCTCTCAAGGAGCAGGGCATGTGCCTTGGGCACTGTTGCGCAGGCCTGGCAAGGTTCTACTTGTGGGCACAGCGCCGGTCGTGTGGTTCTTTTTCTTGAGTCGCAAGCTTCAAGCGTGGATCGGTCTGGCGTCTTGGATGGTTTTTGGACAGTGGTCTTGTGCGGTGGCATTCCCGGCTGCGTGAGCAGCTCAGCTCTGTAGCTGTCCATTTCTAGAAACTGGTATTTCTTTCCTGCTTCCTTACACACTTAGGTCTTGAAGCCGGGCTGCTTGCACATTCATCCTCTCCTTTTGAGAGTAACTTCTTGTCATGGGCCACGAAGCTCTCATTGTTTTCTGGCATTGCCTCCTGGTGTCCTCGTGTTACTGTCAGCGTCCCCTGGTCTACTTGCTGGCTGGGGTATTTCCATCCAGTTGATGTTCCTGCCAAGAGTTTTCTCTTGTCCTTACAGCGCATTGTGTGTGGCGTTCCGTGTAGCATTGGTGTGTGCCTGTGCACGCTTGGCTTGGAGCCCTCCTGCTGGGGGTGTAGAGTCAGGGGTAGGGGGCCTAGAGAACAGAGTCTACAGTTCATCTATTAATCTGACCGAGGGTCTTGGGGCAAAGGTTGCACCATCATTTTGGCTTGAGTAGCCGTCAGCGGTGGGTGAAGATGGTGATTTCTGTTCTGTTTTGTGGGTGCTGAGGGGATGACAGTAGCTGTCTGGGAGAGGCAGCTAGAGCGCAGGGCAGACTGCGTCTCAAAGATGTTGCAGCTTGTATGCATGTAGGGCTTCTTGTTTCATTTTAATGTAGTTGTCTTAATGGCAGGCTGCAATTGGGCTCTCAGTCGTGTTCCTACGTGGGAACTAGACCCGTGTCACGGTTAAGCTATTGCTGTGCTTCAAGGTGACTTGGTTGATACTGTTTTTGCAGATGCTGAAGAATGAGGCATGCGGGGTGACGGAGGAGAGCTGAGGGGAGTGTTGTGAGAAGGTGAGTCGGTGCATGGTATGCAGAGGGAAGATGTGACCAATGGCTATGTGACTCATTTGCTGTATTTCTGGGTTTTTTGGATTGGAAGGCAGACAGTGATGAGTGAAGCAGGATCCAGTGAGCTGACTGTGCTTTTCTTGTTGAGGACGGATTGAGACTCCCAGCCCTCTGAAAGCTAAGTTGAGGCAGTGGTTCTGGAGGAGGGGTCGGGGGAGGGAGGGGAGAAGGCTGGTCATGGCAAGAGGGGTTTTTAAAGGTAGCGTAAGGAGAGGGCTGTGCAGAAACCAGTCCCCTTTGGGCAGGTAAGGGGTGCAGGGATGAATGTCACAGACTTCTGACAGATGTTCTGCAGAAGACCTTTATTGTCAGCTTTTCACTGCTTATATATCTTTTCGACACATTCTCCACACGATCACATGCAGTTTCTGTTATTCGTCAGCTAGCTCTAAGCCCGTGCCTTATGCTACATTCTAATAGGCTGTTCTATTATCTCTATGTCATTTGTTTTGGCTTACTTAATTCTTTCTTGGCATTCCCACGCTCCTGTGTCTGTTTTTTATTTCCGCGCTGCTTCAGTGCAAGGATGTGTCAAACAGTGCTAAGTTACTTGCAAATTCATCCCCTACAAAGGGGAGCGAGTTTCTCTTCAGCATTATATTAGTTTGTGCTGGGCAGGGCAGTTCCAGGCCTGGTGTGTTGTTGTGTAGTTTGTGTGGTGTGTGTTCAGTGTCTTAGACCTTCCTCAGGTCTTGATGTTCTCCTTGCTCTCTAGGAGCAAGGCACCTGCCTCAGGTACTGTCCCTAGGGCCTGGCAAGGCTCTAATCATGGGCACAGCACCCATCAGGCACTTTTTTTGCCTTACAAGTGTAAAGTGTGGATAACTTTGGCGTTTCAGAAGTTTCTGGACAGTAGTCTTTGGCGTCGTTCCTGGCTGCGTGAGCAGCTCTGCTCTGTAGCTGTCCATTTTCAGGGAGTGGGATTTCTTCCCTGCATCCTTAAGCACTTAGGCCTTGAAGCCAGGCTTCTTGTGCATCCATCTTCTTGGTTTTTAGAGGAACTGCTTGTCATGGACTATGATGCTGTGCTATTTTTCTGGGGCTGCCTTAGGGCCTTCTCATATCACTGTCAGGGTCCTGTACATCTTGTTGCCTGATGAGCTCTTCCGTCCTGATGTTGTTGCTCTTGCCAAGGGCTTTCCCTCGTCTTTGAGGCGCGTCGTGTGTAGCGGTCCGTGTAGCGTTGGTGTGTGCCTGTGTGCGTGGCTTGGAGCCGCCCTACAGCTGGGGGTGTAGAGTCAGGGGTAGGGGGCCTGGTGATGAGAGCTTATGGTTCATCTGTTGATGTGCCAGGGCTCTTGGGGGAAAGGTTGTACCGTCATCTCAGATTGGGTGGCAGTCGTCTGCAGGTGAGGACTGGAATTGCCATGGTGTTTTGTGGGCTTGGAGGGGATATTGTTAGCTGTCTGGGAGAGCGAGCTAGTGTTGTAGCCGAGCAGAGTGCATCTCAAGGGTGTGCCACCTTGTCTGTGCATCAGGCTTAATGTTTGATTTAATGTCTGTCTCTTAATAGCAGGCTGTAGTTGGGCTCTCGAGGGTGTTCCTACATGGGCACAAGACCTGTGTCATGGTGAAGCTATTGCTGTGCATCCAGGTGACTTGTTGGGTATTGCTTTTGCACATGCCGAGGGATGGAGGACAGTGGGGGGCGGGGAGCGGGGAGCGCTGCAAGCAGGTGAGTTGGTGTGTGGTGGTTATGGAGGGAAGATGTGACTGAGGGCTCTACGACACTGTTGCGTGTTTGGGTTACGGGGTTTTTTTGTGCGTTTGTTTTTGGCTTTGAAGTTGCATAGTGATGAGCCAAGTGGGATCTGGGCACCGGAGGCAAGTTGAGCAAGGTATTTTACTGTGCTTTGATATATTGGGGGCCACAAGTGATGACAGGTGCAGCGCGTGATGCTGGAATCTGTGCAGAGCAGGTGAGCAGATGGACGTGTTCCTTTCGAGGAGGGGGATGTTCTGAAAGAGTCTGTGTTGACCACTGCGATACTGCTGGCACTGTTTTGTGGGTGTGGTGGTTTCTCTGTCTTTGGGTGGGTTTTTTGGGTGCGTGGTTGTGTTTTTGTTTTGTTTTGGTTTTTTTTTTTTGTTTTCAGATCATGGAGGGGCACCTGGCAACTGCTGGAATATGCTGGTTAGCTGATGTGGTTTTTGTTGAGAAAGGATCCAGAACCTGAGCTGTCT
Source organism: Phalacrocorax aristotelis (assembly GCF_949628215.1). Classification (NCBI taxonomy): domain Eukaryota; kingdom Metazoa; phylum Chordata; class Aves; order Suliformes; family Phalacrocoracidae; genus Phalacrocorax; species Phalacrocorax aristotelis. Next base: position 219,219,247 of record NC_134276.1, read on the forward strand.
GAAAGCCCCACAGTGTTTGGAGATCTTTGGAGATGATATATTTAGCAGTAGAAGTCATCAGCACAAGACTTATCACTGGGTTTTTTTTTTTTTAGTGGTGTGGTTTTGGTGTGGATTTTTTTGTTTTTTGGTGTTTTTTTCTTTTGGTTGGGGGGCAAAAAAAAAAAATCCACTTTATTCCATACTCTAAATGTTGATGGCAGTGGTAGTGTTTGGGTTCTCAGTTGTAACAACTGAGATATCATAAAATGGCGTTCGTCTGCATGCTTCAGTTCAGCCAAATAATTTAGCAAATATGCAAGTCCTTTTTGGTAGCTTTAGGTATTACAGCATTGTAGACTGGGCACCCCCTGCCCTGGACAACAAAACCACAGGTATGATCTCTTAACTCACAGATATTTCTATCATAAATTAAGCTGTAAAAAAAAAAAAGCTACCATTGTATGATTTATGAACTGACTTGCGGTGTTTATACTCTAAGTACCAAATAGCTGTAGTGTAAGATGTATTAGGTGTGTGTAAGCAGTGAGGTATTTGTTGGAAATGTTTAACGAGAGAGGCAACTGAATGTTTTGGGTTTTTCCCCCTGAGATTTTGAGGGAGTGCTATGAAGGACTTGATCTCTGCCTTGCTTTCAAGGGCATATTTCAATGGCAGTTAGGCAGCATCTTGCTAAGGCAGTGCAGCTGGCCAGGTGTCCCTCCTACCTCCACAACACACAAAACCCTCCTTGTCAAATCATTATTGTGAGTTTTGGAGATGGATTATTGACACCATTACATTAACAGATGTGGAAGACTAAAACGCAGAAGGAAAATTGAATGCTTTATAGCATAAGTATTTTCACTGGATTTGTATAAACACACGCACACCTTTTTAGTATGCAGAGAATTACTGAGATTTGGTCTTTAGTTTTTATTTTACTCTTTAAAGTTTGACACTTTGGGCTTCATTGAGCAAGCACGATGTGCAGCAGCAAAAGAGGTATAGCTGTGGTGGTGAATCTGTAAGCATAGATTCTTGTTATGATATAGCATTGCCCTGCAGTCTCATCGGGTTATCTCCCTGCAGCAGTGCCGTAAGGAAGGGATGAGGCTTGTTTGGACGCCAGCAAGAATGTTTAGTTTGATACCATTTTGAACAGGTTTTTAATAAAAATAGCTGTTAATAGTGTTTTTAAATGTTCTAATCACTCAAAATTTTAAAGGATGTGTTATGTTTCAAGCTGATCCATTTACTTAGAATCTTCCTTTGACTGAACTGATATACTATGCCTTAGGCTGACCACAGTTTGTATTTTCATCTAATTTTTAATATGCTGAAATATAGTTAGAATTTGTTTTTTCCAATATCTCAATGAAAGCATCTCGGTATGCTCAGTAAATACGTCCCCACCCATGCTTGCTTCCTGTCAATTGGGGCATACTAATGTCACTTTGTGTGGGGGAAATGATGCAGCAGAGGAGCAGGTGAGGGGGGATGGTGCGTGAGGGATTTTGGTCTGTGTAGGGCTGCTGTGGAACAATGGCAAGCTGCACAAGCTGTGAGAACGCAACCTCGAAGGAGGGAACCGGGAGGCTTGTTATCGAACAATGGGTGGTTGCAATCCCAGAACCGCCGTTAGCTGGCAGAGCACATACCTGGCAGGCCTTGTCACATGTGCCGGCCACGCATGTGGCAACGTCTAGGCAGTACTTTTTCCTTGAATCTGCTGAGGGTATAAAAAGGGGCAGCTCAAAGCAGAGAGGAGGGGAGACAGAGCACACTCTGGGTACCACAGGGGATGCCCTGAAGGTGCCATGCCACTTCTCTTCTCTGTGACGACCCCCCCTCATGGTCACCCTCCCGCTCGGTGGTGTCTTGGCCATAGTGGGGTTGGTAAGACTCTCATGATGGGAGAACAATATGCTAGTAACTGCCTATGCCAGGCTATGACAGAACAATAAATACTGTTGTGCTTTTAAAATATCATGTGTTGGGTGAATTTTGTGCACAGGAATCCAGCAAACCTGTTACAGATGGGGTGTAATGAAGTGGGGGGGGGAACTCCTCTAAGAAGGGGGTCGCAGCCCAAACCATCATGGAGGGAATTAAAAGATATTATAAACTGTAAATATGGGTGTAGCTTCAAAAGAGGATAAGGTTTTTTCTATTTTTAATTGCTTCCTCTAGAGAGAGTTTAAAATGAAAAAAAAAAAAGATTTTATATCTATACAACTCTCTTTATATTTTAAGAGCCCGTACATGTTTCTACCCGGCATATAAAAAAAAAGTAAAGTTCTTCATACTATACAGTAGGTAAAAGGTTTATTTTAAAGTTTTTTAATTGATAAGTTAATATTTTTCAAAATGTATATATAAAGAAGTCTGACTAGATCAAGCTATCTAAATTTAGCGTGTGTTCTACAATAAGTCTAAGTGGATATTTTATGTAATCTAAATAAAGATAAATAAGTATAAACAGATATAGGTATAAGTAGATATCTAAGTCTAAATAGAAACATGTAAAAAGGTTAGTGTCAAAATATGTAAGTTTAAACAGATATATAGAACTTCTTTGAGATTAGCTAAGTGTTAATATGTACATCTAAACAGATATATGTGTAAATATCCTGTAGAAGTATAAATAGACACAGTCACAATGGATAAAATAAAGTGTAAATAGATATTAAGTATCTACTTATCTATGTATTCCCTAAATATACAAAAAGGATGCGGCCAGGCTGGAAGTGGTCCAGAGAATGGCCACCAAGATGATCAGAGGACTGGGAAGCTGCCATACGAGGATAGGCTGGGAGAGCTGGGATTGTTCAGCCTTGAGAAAAGGAGGCTCAGAGGGGATCCCATCCCCATGTACCAGTACTTAAGGGGTAGTTACAAAGAAGATGGAGACTCCCTTTTTACACAGAGTCCCATGGAAAGGACAAGGGGGAATGGACACAAGTTGCTCTTAGGGAGATTCTGATTGGCCACCAGAGGGAAATTTTTCACAGTGAGAACAGTCACCATTGGAATAATCTCCCCAGGGAAGGGGTTGACTTGGCAACGTTGGACACCTTCAAGAGTCATCTGGACAGGGTGCTGGGCCATCTTGTCTAGACTGCGCTCTTCCCAGAAAGGTTGGACTAGGTGATCCCTGAGGTCCCTTCCAACCTGTGATGTTGTGATATGTTTTATAACTTAAGTATAAATATCGCCACTCTTCCCTCTGTCCTTCCTCCCTATTTATTCTTTTTCCTCTGTCACACTGCTTTTGGGTGCTGACCCTGGTAGCCAGCTCACTGCAACAATATCTGACGCGCGTGAAGGGACAAGGCTTCGCTGCCTCCTGTGCATTCCCAGATGCGTTTGCAGCCCCTGGGCTTCAGGGTGAGTGGCTGCAGTTGGGTCCAAGGGAGAAGATGATGTGCTGTTGGATGCAGCCAGTGAGTCCAAGGACAGGGCTGGCCCTGCTGTGCCAAGGGCCTCTAGCTGGGGAGAGGGCTGCCTGGACACTCCTGCCTGCAGGAGCTGGCTGAGGAGCAAAAGGAAGGGGGTTCCACAGGCATCTGCCTCCAGCAAGGAACAGCGTGTCGTTGAGCAAGGAAGGATCCGTCCTGGACAGAGCACGCCACCAGCACAAGGTAACAGGATATCAGCAGCTCTGTTGGCTATATGCGTTGGCCCCTGTGCGCCCAGGAAACATGGTGGGAGAGGAGTGTCGGGGCACCTGCCTCCTGCTCCTGGATAGGCATGGTTTGGGCAGCCAGCACTGCGGAGGGGGAAGGGGCAGAGGGAGAGAGAGAAACCTCAGGGCTGTGAAGGTGTCCTGCCCACAACAGGAGCTGCAGTGAGTTGCACGGCTCCTCCCATGCACCTGGGCCCATCCCCACTATGCTTTTCCTGGTCTCTGTCTGCCTCCTTGCCTGTCCCTGCCTCTGCCTCCTTCTCGGGCTGCCCAGCTCACCAAAGCTTTTCGGTCTTCTGCCAACACTGCCCCGCACCCCATCACCTTCTGTGTTTCCTTTCTATGCTTCTCCTTTTCTGGCTCCAAACCCACTATTTTTTTTTTCCTTCCCACATTGCCTTCTTCCCCATTACTTGTGAAAATTGTGTTTCTAGGGTTCCCTCGATCTGGTGACCAATCTCCATTTTCAGCTACTCCCTCTGCTCTGCCCCCAGTCACTCTTCCTACATCCTTTCTCTGTGGCCGTCTATCCCACTCCCTTTCTTGATATTTAACTTCTTACCTACATGGCCAGCACCCTGCTGATTTTTGCATTTGCTTTCTATGTCTGCATTTATCCAGGTCCACATCCATGTTTATTTCTTCCTGCCTGTCCTCTACTAAATCACTTTTTCAGTTTTGTTTCTATGTCTTCACTGATTTAGTTTGTGGACCCTATTTCTTATTTTTTCCTGTCTGTCCCTTACCCCATCACTTCTAAGAATATCTTTCTAGGTCTAGTTTTACAAAGCTGCCAATCCCTATTTTTAAGGGTTATTTGTTAGTCATGTACCCCATTGCTTTTACAATATTTTACCAAGGTCACTGTTTGTATTGTTTCATAGAATCAATAAGGTTGGAAAAGACCTCTGAGGTCATTGAGTCCAATCATCAACCCAACACTACCACGCCGCCTAAAGCACCACGTGTACACGTCTTTTGTATGCCTCCAGGGAGGGTGACTGCAACACCTCTCTGGGCAGCCTGTTCCAATGCTTGATGACTCTTTTGGTAAAGAAATTTTTCCCAGTACCCTATCTGATCATTTCCTATTGTCACAGCTCATTGGGAGTGTGAACCTACACCCGGTTCACTACAACCTCCTTTGAGCCTCCTCCTCTCCAGACTAAAACAACCCCAGTTCCCTCAGCTGCTCTTCATAGGACTTTTTCTCCAGACCCTTCCCCAAGCTTTGTTGCCTGTCTCTGGACATGTTCCAACTACTCAAATGTCCTTTTTGTACTGAAAGGCCTGAAAGGGAACACGATACTCAAGATGCAGCCTCACTAGTGCCAAGTACTGGAGTACGATCGCTTCCCTCCTCCTGCTGGCCACACTATTCCTGATACAAGGCAGGACGCCATCGGCCTCCTTGGTGACCCAGGCGCACTGCCAGCTCACTTTCAGCCGGCTGTCAACCGGCACCCCAGGTCCTTCTCTGCCGCACAGTTTTCCAGCCGCTCTTCCCCAAGCCTGTAGCATTGCATCGGGTTGTTGTGACCCGAGCACAGGACCCGGCACTCAGCCTTGGTAATTCTCATAGACTTGACCTCGGGCCATGGGTCCAGCCTGTCCAGATCCCTCTGCAGAGCCTTCCTAACCTCAAGCAGATGAACAGTCCCGCCCAACTTAGTATCATCTGCAAACTTACTAAAGGCACACTGTCCCCTCAGTCAGATCATTGTTAAAGATATGGAACAAGACTGGTCCCAAAAATTGACCCCTGGGGAACAGCACTCAGACCAGCCACAAATTGGATTTAACTTCTTTCACCACTACTCTTTGGGCTCAGCCATCCAGCTAGTTTCATACTCAGCAAAGAATACACCTGTCCAAGCTAGGAACCACCAGCTTCTCCAGGAGAATGCTGTGGGAGACAGTGTCAAAGGCTTTACTGAAGTACAGGTAGATAACATCCACAGCCCTTCCCTCATCCACTAGGTGGGTCACCTGGTCATAGAAGGAAACCAGGTTGGTCAGGCAGAACCTGCCTTTCAAGAACCTGCAGTGTCTGGGCCTGATCCTCTGGTCATCCTGTATGTGCCTGGTGAGCGCACTGAAGGTGAACCATTACTACCCTGGTGATAAACAGCCAGTCTACTAGAGACTGAGGCCAAGAAGGCATCAAGTACCTCAACCTTTTCCTTAGCGGCAGCATTCCCCACCCTGCCCCAATAGAGCCAAGGAAAATCTCCATCCCCTCTTTCTGCTGTTAGCATATTTGTAAAAGCATGTTTTGTTATCTCTAACAAGAGTAGCCAGTTGAGTTCTAGCTGGGCTTTAGCCTTCCTGGTTTGCTCTCCAATTGGCATAACAAGCTCTGTGTTCTGTTCTTGACTTACCTACCCAGTCTTCAAAAGCAGTAAACTCTCCTTCCCCGCCCCCTCCCCCCCCCCCCCCCAGCCACTGCAAAAGCTCTCTGTTCAGCCAGGCCTGTCTTCTTCCCTGCCCGTTTGTCTTACTGCACACGGGGACAACCTGGTCCTGCACCTTCCAGACTTCCTTCTTGAATGTCCAGCCTTCCAGGACCCCTTAGCCCTTCAGGACTTCCTCCCAAAGAACTTTTTCAGCCAGCATCCTGAAGAGTCCAAAGCCTGCCCTTTGCAAGTCCACAGTATAAGTTTTGCTGCCCCCCTTTCCTTATTTTGCCAAGCCTCAGGAACTCTATCACTTTGCAGTCGCTAAGCACAAGATGGCTTCCGACCACCACGTCTCCCACCAGTTCTTCTCTATTTGTAAACAGCAGGTCAGTCGAGGCACCTCCCCGGTAGGCTCATTTACCAGCTGCATCAGGAAGTTACCTTCCATGTGCTCGATGAACCTCCTAGACAGTTTCCTCTCTGCTGCGTTTTCTTTCCAGCAGACATCTGGTAAGTTCAAGCGCCCATGAGAATAAGGGGTAGCAATTGTGAGAGGTCTGCCAACCGCCTGTAGAATTCTTCATCTACCTCTTCATCGTGGTTGGGTGGTCTACAGCAGACCCCGAGCTGGATATCTACCTTGTCCGCCTTTCCCCTCATCCTTACCCATAAGCCGTCAACCTCATCCTCCCAGTCATTGAGCTCTCTACAACTAACTAAAACATTAACATACAGAGCCACCCCACCACATCTCCTTCCTTGCCTAACCCTTCTTAAGAGATTAGAGCCATCCATCGCAGCACTCGAATCGTACGAGGCATCTCACCGCATCTGGAGGGAAACTGTACGGTGAGAAAGAGTACTAGACAGTACTAAAGTCACTTGGTTCATTCAGCGTAGAGAAGGGGAGATCTCATCTCAGTCTGCAGCTTCCTCACAATGGGTGGAGGAGGCAGAGGCGCCGATCATTTATCTCTGGTGACCGACAATAGCCCCGAGGGAACGGTGGGCAGATGGGCCAGGGGAGGTTTAGGTTGGATATTAGGAAAAGGTCCTTCACCCAGAGGGCAATGGAACACTGGAATGGGCTCCCCAGGGAGGCAGTCACAGTCCCAAGCCTGACAATATTCAAGAAGCACTAGGACAATGCCCTCAGAGACAAGGTGTGATCTTGGGATGGTCCTGTGCAGGGACAGGAGGTGGACGCTAATCCTCGTGGGTCCCTTCTGACCCAGGACGTTCTATGATTCCACGATGTCTGCGACAGCAACAAAGGCACAGCTATCCCGCTGTACAACAGCTTCTATCTCCTGCCCTACGGTATCCGTGCCGCATGCATTGGCGTAGACACGCTCAAGGTGGGATATCGATTTCACCTGAGCGTGGCATGCCACCCCTAGGCACCTCTCTAGCGAGCCTGGCTATACCCTTCCTCTTCAAACCTCCTTTAAAGCCCCCTCCATGAGCCCTGCAAACTCACAAGGAAGAATGCTTTCCCCTCTTGAGATAGCTGAATGCCTTATTCACTCACTGTTACGTTTTTTTTTCCCTCATTACCCTAACCACTGCTGCTTTTATTGTGTTCTTTTTGTCGACTATTATCACCTTTACTGTGATAATAGTAATCCTTAATAGTTTCCTTAACACCACCACTTTTTAAATTTTATATCTGTGTTTTAATTCTCTGTAACTAGTTTTTAGCTATTATTGTCTCTTAATCCCTTGGCTTTTAAAGTTTTCTACTTTTGTCTCATTCACCGGTGTTACTTCTCAATTATTTTTCTTTTTTTTTCATAGCGCTCTTGCTTTTTACAGTTCCTTTTCACATCTGTTTCAGTTTGCTGGCCTCATTTCATAACATTGCCTTTATTTCCTAATACTCGCTGCCTCCTAAGTGTTCTTTCTACAGCAACTTCAATTCCCTTTGCTGTCTTCACAAAATTATTTTTTGGCTCTCTTTAGCGCCCTCGCTTTCTCCATTGTCTTTCTACCTCCCTTCTAGGTAGCTATTGCTATGTTGTACTTTTTTCTTTTATTTGTCTATAATAACTCCCTTTTAAAAATGTTATTTCTAAGTTAACTTTCATTCCTTTGAATGGTTTTAAAAATTATTTCTTCTATTTCACTAACTACCTTGCTTTTTCCACTTTCTTTCTAAATTTCCATTTTACTCGATCTTTGCTATTTTTAACATTTTTCCCCTCATTTCCTTAATCCTATTTGTCTCTAAAATTTTGTGTACTCTAATTTTATTTGCCTTCTTTATGTTTCAGAGTTATTTCTTGGCTTTAGTAGTAGTACCTTTGCTTTTATAATAGTCCTCTATTTTGCCGTCCCTATTATTAATATTGTGCTGTCTGTTTCCCTAATCCCTGCTGGTTTTTTTAGATTTCTTCCTTCAGCCTGTTTCCTGTGTTTATTTTGCTGTGTTTTCTTTCAAGTATACGTATGTCTTCCCCTAACACCATTGCTTTACAGATTTTCTTTGTCCATCTGCTTGCTGTCCCTATGTGGTAATTTTTAGCTTTGTGTCCATAACCCCCCTTGCTTTTTAAACTTTTTCTATGTCAATTTTTACTCCTTTTGCTGTCTTTTTTGAATTATTTCTTCTCTTCTCTTAGTGTCACAGCTTTTAAGATATTTTCTCTTTTAGATTGCTGTCCCTATTTGTTTGTGCCCTTCCTTTTCCTAGTATCTCACTTAAATGTTTTATGTCTACTTTTATTCCCTTTGCTGTTTCTTAGAATTATTTCTTGCCCTTCATTAGTACCACTGCATTTAAATTTTCTTTCTGCTCCCGTTTCTGTTTGCTGTCCCCATCTTCTCATTTTGCCCTTCATTTTTCTAACAACCCTCACTTTTCAAATTCTTTCTACGTCTCCGATTTAGTTTGCCTTTGGTATTTATGTTTTCCCTATTCCTTTATTCGCTAGCCATTTTAAAATTTTCTGCCTAATTTTATCCATTGGCTGTATTAACATTTTAATTATTTCTCATCTTTCCTTAGTGTCACAGCTTTTAAAATTTATTCTTTTATGCCATTGGCCTTTTACTTCACCGTCTTAGACGTTCCCCGATGGCACATTTTTGTTGCCATCGCACCTCTCTGGAGACCTCCCTTCCCAAAAAAGAGCAATCTTTTTCTTTTCTGTGCCATCTAGGATGCCTCCTGAGACCTTCCTTGTGCTCTGCAGCATTTTGGTAGTATTTAATCACCTTTTCAATCTCTTATCTCCCCGAGCCTTTCGTGACCCCTTCGCTCCCAGTCGCCGTGCACCCTGAGAGCTCCTTTGTGTCCCACAACCCTGTTTTAGCTCAGTAGCGGACTTTGGTCTTCCCTTGTTATCTCTGAACCAAGTCGTCGGGTTTGCTTGTGCCTCAGAACGCTCTTAACATACTGCCTGCTGACTATGAACCTCCAGCCGGTCCCCGGCGTCCCGAGATCATCTGTAACCTGGTGACCCCCCTCCAGACTTTATCCTCACGTCCCCGAGCATTCTTTTGTCTCTGCGCCTCATTCGGGACCTCTCTTAGGGTGCCGCAACACCCGTCTGTCCCTTTGATGTCGCATTCTGTGCACTTTTAGCTTTACCATGGAACTCGCATCCCTCTCTCACCATCTGAAGATTTCCCAAGTCTGTATATGCTGCGCACAGCAGTCATTCTGTCCTTTCTTCCTTCTGTTTGTGACTCTATTTCTGCCCTGGCTTTCTCACATTGCGTTTACTGAGCTCAGATGCCCTCTGGATGTAATTGTCACATCCCCAAATATTTTTCTGTCTCTCTGCCTTCCTCAGGACATCTTCTATCCTAGTCGCAGTCCTTTCCTAGACTTTCCTCAGGCTCCACCTCCGAGGCTTCTTTGGTGTCTTGGGCTCCCTCGGGACTCCTCTGCTCCGTTTGCTGAGTTCCCGTGAGACATCCCCTATAGCCCAGGACTCTGTTCTAGCTCAGAAGGGCACTTTGCACCCCTCTTTACCCTCCAGCTCTATTCCTGGGTTGGTATCTGTTACCCCGATCACTTTTTTGTTTTCTCAATTCTTTGCTGTCCCCCCGTTCCAGCTCCCCTGAGAATATCTGTTAGTTTGGTTAATTCCCTTTTGAGCTTCCTGCATTCTCACCACTACTTTAGTTTGTCTGGTCCATTAGAAACTATTCCTATCCCTGTGACAACGCCTCTTGTTCTGCCAGAACCTTTCCTAAAGCCATCTTTGTACTCTGCAGTAATTAATTTGTTTTCTGTTTTAGAGTATGTTTCTCTTTGGTATCTGGTACCCCAAAAATGTCTACAGGTGGCTCTGATCTTCTCTTGAGATTCTTGGAGAATCAATAGCCTGGATCTATTTTTAGCAACATATGTCTCGATGAGTTTTTGTTGCACTTCCCCATTTATTCTTTATTTAGCTGCTTATATGCTCATTAGGATGGTTCATATAGATGTTGATACCGTTCCTGTATTTCCCTTCAGTAATTTTTTTGTCCTTTGAGAGTGCTATCAGTCTCTTAAGGAAATCAGTCAGATAGTGTCAAAATTAAGCTGAGTTATCAGTGATTTATAGACAACAATTTCGTTTGAACCAGAGATTTAAATCACTTTGCCATTCAGTCATATCTAGACTATAGCTTTGCTAGTATGTAGATAGTATGTGTGGTTTTGCTCGAAATGAACCATAACTGTATAACTCCTCTGTTTTACAGAAAAGTAAAACATACAACTAATGGTCATAATAGTGCTATTATAATCAAGGAGCTGCTCTTCTATGTAAATTAGTAAGACATGTTTTTTCCTGTGTACATCCCAGGAAAATGAAGCTTAATTTCTTACCTGGTTACATTGCTGATGCAATACATGTAGGTGAAGAAAAACAAATGGCAGTGCAATTGCAGTAAGAACCACTCTTTTTGTCTTCTTCCATGCTGTAAACATAAAGCACTTGAGAAAACTCCCTGCTGTTCCTTCAGCTGCCTTTATACCCTGTGGTGGTTCACCCCTCCCCTTTCCCAGGTGATTGTGGGAAGGGTGGTGGGCAGGGCCTGGGGTATATGAGCCACAGCCTCTGGTGAGGTAGCTCACTTCCCTTCTGGTTTTCTCCAGTGTGGGTGCTCTGGTGTTCCTGTACTTAGTTGTAATTTTTGAGCAGTTTAAATATTTTGGTTAGGTATGTTTTGATATTTAAAGAAATGCAGATGTTTGTGGGAGGTAAGGGTTTTAGAACTTGATAAGGGTTGGTGGCATTTAAATTTGAAAGATCATTTGTGTCTAAACTTATATTTTTTTCCTTATCTAATACTGTATTGGAGGTTCAGGTGTGGTAAGATGGCTTGATAGTATGTTCTTCTGTTATTTTTTTCTTTTTAGTTTTGAGTATGTTTCTTTTTATTATTGGAATTCTCAACTTTATTGAATCTTAAAATTATTTTCATAAACTCTCTTGTGTAATCTAGAAGGTGTTGACATTAACTGTTAAGGGTATTGATAAGATGTGGTAGGGGTTAGGGTGAGTGTTCTGTATGCATTTATGTATGGGAATTTATATATGCTGTTTCTTTAGGAAAAGAAGAGCGATACAAGTGTATAGTTATTATCCATAGACTTCTGTAAAACCCTGTGTAGCCTTGTGCAGAGCCAATAGCCAAAAGCAATGGGAAAGATCAGTAACTTCAGTAGTATTTTGTAGATGTTAAGGGGATGACTGTAGCTGGCAGCTAGAGTGCTAGCTGAGAGTACATCCTAACGGTCTTCAGGTTTGTACGTGTCTAGGGTGTAATGCTTGTGTCTTTTAACGGCAGGTGGTAGTTGGGCTCTACATAGTATTCCTACATGGGAGCAAGGCCTATGGATCGGTTAAGCTATTGCTGTGCATCCAGGTGACTTCCACCATGTCCTTTTTTTTCAGAGGCAGAGGAGGAGTTGTTCAGGGTGACAGAGGGAAGCCGGGGAAATGCTGTAAGAAGGTAGGCCAGTGTGTGGTATATAGAAGGAAGATGTGACTGATGGCTGAATGAGTCTGCAGTGTGTTTTGGGGGGTTAGAAGGCAGTAAGGAATGAGCCAAGTGTGAGCTGGACACAGGAGGGGATTTGAGCAAGGTGAGAGGTGATTGGTGCGCTGAAGTAGCGGTTCTTTCTGAGGTGTTGTGTTGATAGCGAAGGTAAAAGTGACCTGTGTTACTTGTGTGTTACAGGTGATGGGTGAGCCGCAAAGTGGCAGCTGGAACTGACAGAGGCTGGGCAGGCAAGCTGTCAAAGAAAAGATGTGTGAGAACGGGATTCGGCGTGAGTAGGTTGCTGTCCTGGGTAATATCGTAGCATGTATCTTCTTCCTTAACTCTTTGCACATGCTCCATGTAGGCTTTGTGGGAGAGACACAGTGTGGTAATGAGACCTCAGCGAAGGCTACGGTGAGCGGTGATGGGTGGGCTGAAGCGTAGCGATTCGTCCTGAGGTGTCGCGTTGCAGGTGGTTGTGAGCAACATGCGTTTGGCTCTTGCAGGTGGCGGGCGAGCCTCCAGAGGGCCACTGGATCTGATGGAGGCCAGGCAGGTGAGCTGTCGAGGAAAAGGTGTGTGTGTCTGAGATGGGGGGGTTGGTGCGGGTATCCCGAGACTCCCGCAGCACCTGAGCGGGTCCTTTTTTGCTTGGGTTCTTGCAGGTGCCGCGCGCAGGCTTCAGAGGGGAGACGCCGCATGCCGACGGAAGGTCCGAGAGGTGAGGGGGTTGAAGACCAGGCTGTTGTTTGAGAGCAAGGTGTTGTACAGCCACTCAATTGAAGCGTTTGTCTCTGGTTTTGCAGGTTGTGCGCCGGCTGCCTTTGGGCCTGGATGCGTGTTTGAGGTGAGGTGGGTCGCAGATGGGAGGGGCGTGGGGCTGGTGCGGTTCGTTCTTCCTTTTTTGGCGGAGCGATGGTAACTTTGTGTATCCTGTGGTATCTCTAGGGGCTGCAGGGGATGGCATTCGTCCTCGTCCAGAATGGGCACGGAGCAGCCGGGTGAGCGGAGCAGCTGGGCGCATCTGAGGTAGACGGATGCAGCGGCCTAGGTCATTGTAGAGTGATGGGATGCTGACTGACAGGGCTGTTGTGTGGGGCTTGTGATTGTTTTTGTTTTTCAGATGACGAAGAGGCAGCTGGTGACTGGAGGAGTGACGTGTGCTTGCCCTTCAGAAGGAAGGGAAGAGGGAGACTCTTGGCCCCTTGAAAGCTAAGTTGAGGCAACGGTGCTGGGGAAAGGGTTGGGGGAGCGGGGGGGGCACGGTTGGCTGTGGCCGGAAGGGGTTTTAAAGAGAGCGTAGGGGAGAGGGTTGTCTAGGAAGCAGCCCCCTTTGAGCAGGGGAATGGAGCAGGTTCCTCTGAAATATGACGGCAGTGTGCCCTGGGCAGGGCGGTTCCAGGCTGTGCGTGTCGTTGTGTAGTGTGTCTGTGTGTTTGGTGTTGGGTGCGTTTGACCTTCCTTGGGTCTCAGTTGTTCTTTGTTCCGTAGGATCGAGGCAGATGCCTCAGCAGCGTTACTAGGGCCCGGCGAGGCCCTAGTCGTGGGCACGGCGCCCATCGGGCGCTTCTCTTTTGGCGTCGCCAGCTTCCGGCGTGGATCGTTTTGGCGTCTCGGGTGGTTCTGGCTGGTGGTCTTGTGCCGCGCCGTTCCCGGCCGCGTGAGCGGCTCTGCTAGCTAGCTGTTGCTTTTGGGGACTGGCACTTCTTCCTTGCATCTTCAGGGGCTGAGGTCTTGAAGGCGGGCTGCTTGCGCATCCATCTTCTCAGTTTTGAGAGGAAGCGCTTGTCCCCGCCCATGAAGGTCTCGTCGTTTTCTGGCGTGGCGCTAGGAGCACGCTAGGGTTCTGCGCGTGCTCTTCCCGGATGGAGGTTTTCTGTACGTGCGTCGTCGGTCTCGCCGAGCGACTTGGCTTGTTTTTTGAGGCGTGTTGTTGTTGGCGTTCTGTGTTGGGTTCGTCTGTGGTTGTGGTGTCTTTGCTTGGAGCCGCCCTGCCCGGGGGTGTCGAGTCAGGGCAAGGTGGCACAGGAGCGTTTGAGGTGAACTGGGTTGCAGAGAATAGGGGTGTGCAGCTGGTGATTTTTTTTAAGAATTGCAGTGGCAACTCTATGTGCTTTTATCTCTAGGGGCCGCAAAGGATGGTGACCGTCCAAGTCCAGCATGGGTAAGGAGCAGGTGAGTGGAGAAGCCAGGTGCACGTGAGGTGGGGGATGTTGCGGGGTAGGTCCTTGTGGAGCAATGTCATGGTGACAACACTATTGAGTGTGGATTGTTGTGGGTTTTTTTTTGTAGGTGAAGGAATATATGTTCCTCCCTTTGGTAACCATCATCTTTGGGTGACTGCACGCTACTAATCATCCTCCGACACTTGTACGGTTGAATGCACGTACTGTTGTATTGGTGTATGTATATGCCTGCACAGATTCCTCCAGCTCTTGTTTGTTGGAACATATCTATGTAGTTTCTATTGTACAGTTCTTTATTGTTGTGTATCTGTATAGCTGTCCTGTGTGACTTGTGTGGCTGAGTGTGTGTATCTAGGCAGTTACCTCCGCTGTCTTGTACGGTTGCACATATGTAGTGCTTGTTGTACCCTGTTTGCCTGTTGTAGTTGAGTGAATGTCCATAGGTAATCTACCACTGCGGCGTGGTGGAAGTATCTGCCCGTGTACATCATTGCTGCGTGTGATTGATTAGAGCTGGTGTGGTATCGTTGGATGTACATTCACATATCCTTGCGTAGTGAGGTTGAGTGAATGCAGAAGTCATTATTGGCTGCCTGTGTTCTATGGGTGAATATAGTTTGAAATGAACCAGGGACACGGGTAGTGACATATATTTTGTAGAAACTGTCTTTGATAAGGTTGTGCAGTGTGGGGTGTTCACGGTGTTTTGAGGGTTGGGTTTGGTGGTGGTAACTAACAGCAAACTTTTTCTACAGGATTAAAAAAAAAATTAGAATAAAAAAACCCCAGCTGGGGTTTTTTTCCCCGGTCCCAGCCGCTCTGCGAGGCGACGTTCATCGCCAATGTTTGGGTGGAGGTCAGGCTCTGGGATGGGGTTTTGGCAGGCAGGGCAATTTTTTGAGGCGCCTGGGAGCGGAGTTCCCAGGGAGTGCTGGAGGAGCAGGGTGACAGGTGGTGGACCGGCTCGGTGGAGAGGAAGGAGTGATAGACACGGTGGGCAGATGAGCGGTCTGTTGGAAACCTTTGTGAGGTTGCCGGGTTGAATGTGTGTGTCAGTAGAGGTCTGATGTTTGGTGGTGTGGGGTGTTGTTGGAGATGTTCTTGTGGGGCTGAGATGCAGTCTTTGAAGAGACTTAGAGATGGGGGATTTCTGAATCTGGGTTTTGTCTTCCATGGCTGGTGCTGGTTTCCTGAAGTGTTTATAGGCATTCTACAGCCAGTGTGTCAGGCAATGTGTAATAGGCATGTTTGGGTGGCTGTCCTGCTAGGCATAGGGTTTTGTGTGCTGTCTGGGTATATGGCATTGAAGGGGTGATGTTGGGATGTATGATATGGTAGGTCTGGTTCGGTGTTGATGAAATTGCATACAGTGGGTTTTGGGTATGGGGAGTTGGAGTAGGTGGCCATTGTTTAGGTGGGGCAGCTTGAGAATGATGTGGGTTTATGGTCATTGTGTATGCCTACGTTGTAGGGAAGTACCTTTGGTGTGGTAAGCGTATGTTATAAGGATGCTGGTTTGTCTGTCATAGGGGCGTTGAAGTCTAAGGTCTGCAGAGATGCGAGGAGGCATGTTGTCAGCTGATCGGTAGTATGCATCACAGAGGCAGTGTGGATTGGAAGAGGAAAAGGTATATTAGCAGAGCAGTAAGTGGACTACATAAGGAGAGTGAGCTTTGTGCCTAAGGTAACAGGGTCTGAGGCTCAGGTGGTAAGCGCTTGCTAGGAGCCTAAAGGAGTTACAGTTCTAGTATAATTAGAGGACTACTGAGTAAGAGGTGACCCAATGAGTAGGGATGGGAAGTATTGGACCTAGGGAAGTAATGTTATCCTTGCAGGAGAAGTGAATTATGGCAATGAGAGGAGACAGGTACTGCTCAGTAGATGAATGAACAGTAGAAATGGATTTATCCGGGGGGAAAAAAGGGGTTTAAGCGTAGGAGATGTTGTCTAGTACGGTGATTGTATTAGTAACAGCAAATAACTGCATGGGCCTAAGTGCTACCACTTGGCCTCAGAGCAAGGACGAGATGGAAGTGTGGATGTAGAGATGTGTACAATCATGTAGAGGTGTTGCTGTGAAGCTAGGGTAATGATGAAGTCGGTATTGGAGGGAGAGGAGTGAGGCAGGCCGAGTAAATGTAGTTGTGTGAGGAGGAAAAGAAATGTTGCAGTAGTAGGTATTGTAAGTTGTGGAAACACATATGTTGTTTACATGCAGCGAGGGCAGTTAGGCGTGGGGAGGCAGGGCGCTTTGTTACCATATCATTAGAATGGGAAAACCTCAATGCAGCGTAGTAACAGAAATGAAGGCCGTTAGGAGTTGTGCATATCACGCCTCTGTTACATTGCAGGTGGAGAGGTCCTAGAGGAACGCGACAGGTGGAAAAGCACGCTTTATGTCTGGCGTTTCCCAAAACTGGAGGCATAATAAAGGAGCATTACTAATACAGTAATAAAGTAAATGAAAACATGTGTCTCATTGTTTTATTCGGGCCTCCTGCGTGTTATTTGCGGGTGGGGTGTAATTTCCAGTGGGTGGGATTTCATCACAGGGCTCTATGTAGCCCTTAAACTCTACGGGAGGTAATTAAAGGAAAAAAAGCAGCAGTAGGGAATGGCTTTTGGCTCTTTGAGTAAATAAAAAAATAAAACTTAAATGTTATCATTGAAAAGAAAAAAATTTACTCCCAGAGCCAAAAGCCATTCCCTACTGCTGCACCGCTATTATTAATTTTTCTTA